>NC_140704.1:95939166-97325833 GCF_050655825.1 Lonchura striata | reverse complement strand
CAGATCAGTCATTTTGGCTATCAGAATTTCTAGTTTCTGTGAGATACACGGTGGATGGTATCTTGAAATCCTGGCTGAATACAATGCAGAGCACCCAGTCTCCAAGCTGAGTGGCACTGCAAACCCCATTATTACTGCCATACTCTCTATCAGCCTCATTAGGGGGATGATGAATGAGCTGAAGCGGTTTATTCCCCTCTTCTGAAAAGACCTGCTGACAATGGTTGCTGCCTGTGTATGTGCACAGGGAGAATAAATCAGCTAAACTTTTACTACAGTAATACTAACCTTTTTTTTAAAAAAAAGACATTCTCATTATCTGCTTAAATCTATTGACTCTTCCCTTCTTCTCTACAGAATCCCCTTCTAGCTTCCTTGCCTTAAAAAGCTGGATCATGGAGAAAGCACAAGTGAAGTCTTTTGTATTTGTTTACTATTGTGCTATTCCCAGGCAAATGAAATGGACTCTTGGGCTTTCCTAAGGCTGAACATGTGAACAAGGCAATTTTTGACTGGGCAGCATTCCTGTCAGACCTCAGTGCCCCAAGCCTGCAGTGGCATTCCCACATGTCAGACTCCACTGATCACTAGTTTCCAGTGTGCCTGCAGGGGCTAGGCTGGGAGGCTTGGCCCTTTTGCCAGCTGTCTTCTCAGGTGGCAACCTAAGCTGAGCTGTGGGTCATACCAGCCAAGGGCAAGTAAGCGTAGTTCTCTCCTGTGTCCTTTTCCTTGTCACTTTCCTGCTGGGTGCAATGTCCTGAGCTCCGCCTCAGCTGTGTTGGGCAGAGCAGCATGGATTCCCTCAGCAGACCACAGGTCCAAGGGGTCTGTGTAGAGGGGATGTTGTACTGCCTGGGGTAAGACTGATAGCAGCTGCTTCCTCCACAGTACTATGTGTGCTGTCCAGTGAACAAATGCTTACTGGGATTGGCATCTGAGTACCCTGGCATTTTGGCTAAGCGAATCCTAAGGAATCTTGGCATCCTGGCCAGGAGTGCAGAACAGTAGATGCAACTCTAAGCAAAACCTACAAAGGTCTTGTTCCTTCCCCTTTAGTTTGTCATGGTGTTAAACTTGGCATTTGAAGATGGCTTTTTCTAGCTTGAATCTAAGAAAAAGAAAACTTTAAGATACTTCTTAAATAAAAAGACTTAAACTTTTTATTTTTGGTTTGAAGTGTGTCCACAGAAGTAAGTTGCTGCTCAGATTTTTCTGGGGAGGAACAGGGGGTGGAGGACAAATGAGGACTTTTTTTCCTCCATTGGAACCAGCTGTGGTTTGTTCGCTTTGTGTGCATTTGGATGGGCACTCTGAAATCCAAACTGGAACTAGCAGTTAATATTACAAACAAGCAGCATAATTTGACTAAACAAGCTTTCAGATGATCACAACTAGGCTTTGATGCTCAAGAGAGGGATTTTCATAACTGCGGAAGTAATTTGAGAACATGCTTGTGCCCAAAGCCAGTGGGGTTATGTTGGCTTCTTTTTTTCCTTTTTGCTTGAAGATGATTATGGTGATGATTCATACTTTTGTTAGTCTCAGCAAAAGAGTGGCTTGCATTTATAGTTGATTTAACAGCTGAGAACCTCTAAGCAAGTAATTCTCTATTTTGAGGAAGAATTTGTCTAGAGAAGATTCTCCCCCTTCTTATTTCTTTTGTGTGCTTGTTAGTTTTATGTCTTTGGTTTCTAGCCCTGGTATTGGCTGACTTTGCAAATAAGAACTTCCATGAGGTCCTACTTATAGCCTTACTTGTTCTTGGATTTTCTGCCTTCGTTTCCTCGCTTTCAGGAGCGAGTCAGGATGGCTTTAGAGGTTCGGTTGATGAACAGTAATTTACTCATACTATTCAATCTGAAATATTAAATTAAATGTACCAGAAAGGTGATTTAAGCTGTTTAGTCTAACTAGATGCCTGTTTTCATTATTGTAATTTCCTTAAACAGAGGATCAAGTTCTTCTTCTGGTTCTGAACAGCATATTTTGTTTCTAATACCAGAAATAAGGACTATTGAAATCTTCTCAGCCACTTTTACTTACTTAAAACAGCCTCATGGATTTATAACATTTTCTGTTGTCTTGTGCCAAATCACACCCTCCTACCCCTGCTATTTTTTTTTTTTTTGACAAGCACTTAATGGTCTGTAAAGCTTTAAAAATAAAAACCAGTGGAGTGACAGAAAAATTAAAGCCATGAAAACTAACTTTCTTTCTGCTGCGTGGATTGCCAGGAAATTCAGGGGTCATGTATGAGTGTATTTTCTAATAACAAGCTGTGTGCTCACATACCATGCTTCTTTAAAGGTCTTGTGGTTGGGATCCCAGTGGTATTGATGGGAAACGTGCAAAGAATTTTTATAAGGTTGTTTGAATAGCTGAGTAACTTTTGAAAGCAGTAGAGTGAATACTTCTGCTTTGGAAAGGAATGGTTCTGTGGATGCCTGAGATGATGATAATGAATGATGGACCTTCAAAGTTAAGTCTTACAAATGCAGTTATCCTCTAGAGGATTTAATGAAAACTTAATATTTTAAAAATTATTTATTTTAACACAGAACACTTGGGTGTACCTGTGATGATTCGGTAGCCATGGCTATGTTCTGATGGTAGGACCTAAAAGGCCACTAGTAGACTTGTAAGCACCAACATGTGACTGTGTTCACCACAGAATAGGTTTGAGTAGTAGAAGTTGGACTTGATCTCAGAAGTCTTTTCCAATGATTGATCCTGTGGCTCTCTAATTCTGTGAAGAGAGGTGATCTATACCTTGTTCAAATGACAAACTGGAGTGTTGGCCTGTGGTGACACATCTGCTGATGCTCTGTTTGCTTTCTCTTGCAGTTTGGGGCAGAGTTCAGAAGGTTCTCTCTGGATCGCTACAAGCCAGGAAAGTTTGAAGACTTCTACAAACTAATTCTTCACATTCATCACATAGCCAACCTGGAAGTGATGATCAGATATGCTGATGTGCATGGAGACCTTCTCCCTATTAATAATGATGATAACTTCTTCAAGGCTGTTTCAAGTGCTCATCCACTGCTCAGGGTTTTTGTCCAAAGACAAGGTAAGATGCAGTTTCATTTCAGTGCCTCAGAGCGTGCTGTGGCAAGAGTGGATTTGTGGCACCCATTTAAAGGCTGAAATGATGTAAGAGGCATCTAGGAGCCATCTTGCTCTTCCTCACAGGCACTTCATTGCAGCTGGCAGGAATGGCATGGCTTCATGGCAGGGAGAGGAACTGCACTGCTGCCTGTAAGGTGTTAGAAGGATGCCATGCTGAGAATCACCATGAGCCCCTTTGTTGTCTGAGGTGAATGTACCTTGTGCTGCTGGTACCCTGTCATCACCTGAGCATGCCAAGTGCACCATTCCACTTGGAGGGAGGGGATCTTAGTACCACTACTTCACATTTAGAGATCTTATCTACCCATGTTGACAGTCAGTGTCACACCCAAGTTATTCATGCCTGTGTGTGAATGCACACAGATGTGTAGTTCTGAAAGAAAAAAAAAATTGTCACAAACAAGATCTTGTTTGGCTGTGTTAACCTGGCAAACAGGCAAATGATGACTTTTTTTCCCACTCCTCTGTCCTTACACTAAGGAATGCTGATTCTTCCCATTTTGAATCATCAAACAAACCTTGGGTAGAACTGCCTGAATGTCAAAATGACATCAGGTTTAAGGCCGATGTGTTATTTTCTTTAAGGACCACGTTTGGCAGTCTCTTCAGAAGAGGATTAGCTTTTATAATAAGGTGTCTTCTTGCAGAGCTCCTTAAATCCCAGGAGAACCTAACACTTGTTAACACTTCCTCCACAGTTTTTTTTCCAGCCGTCTAGTGATTTATAGCACAGGGCTTTTGGAATTACAATCTCGTCAGCAACAGATTCAGAAACAAGACTTGATTTGAGACTTGGAGCAGTCATGTGGCTTTTTTTGGCCTGGATTCTTGCTGTGTACTGATAAGGATTTAGCAAGAGGTTTCAACCTGCTCATTGTTGTTTGCTGGTGCAGTGTGTTTGATTTGGTGTCATCAAATACATCCAGGGCTGTGTGGCTCTTGTCTGTTCAGAGCATATTGTCTGCCACCTTTTAGATGTGATTTTTAGATGCTCAAGGAGCCAATTGAGAAAAGGGTTTAGAGCAGGCTGTTTACTTGGTCTATCTGTCAGGTGAGTGGAAATGTTTATGGGACAAAACTTGCTCATCCTTTTTGTGCAGAAAGTGCAAATGTGTATCACAAATCTGATTAGGTCGTCTTGCAAAGCCTGTTAGAGCTTGTGAATGTTCATGGTGGGTGAAGCCATGAGAAATCCTTTGCATGACTTTGTCATGCCTACTTCAGTTTAAGTCTATTCATGTCTCTGGATCAGTCCTGTTCAGAACACACACCCCTGTGCTCTGGACAGACTGCTGAAACCACTGACCTAAGCCTGCACTGGGAGGGGTTTGCCTCTGAAATGCTAATCACAGAAACGGGTAAATCAGAGAGCTGTTGTCTCCATATAGAAAAAATTCTTCTAGGAGAAGTGTGCTGGTTGTTAAGGTTTCTGACTTTTAACTTTAATGGAAAAGGGCAATATATTCTTTTTAAAACGCTTTTCTTTTACCTGTTACTCAGTTAAAAGAATCATGCTGACAAATGAAGGAGGACAGGCCTGTTCTTCCTCACATGTGGCAAAGCCTGAAATCTTTCCCAACACACCTTCCCCCCCTCTATAAAGCTGAAGGGAACAGTAAATTCTGGTTCATCCCTTTGCTTAGTGCTAACTTTGATAAGGGACTTCTGAGGTTAACATTTGAGATTCATACTTGTGGATAATCCTTAACAGTCATGCTCATTGCTTAGACAATGCCTTTAGAAATTTTTCCTTTCAAGAATGAAGGTGAAATCTTCATCTTTTTTTCCTTTGCTCTGCTGGGGTGATAGAACAGTGCTGGTCCTTCTGTTTGAGACCTGCACAAGAGAACAAGGTGACTAGCACCAAGAAATCATTGTGCCATTCAAGGGAATGTGTTGTGCCTGCACCCTAAATTCTGACTTTGGAGGCAGGAAATTAGCGTGACAGCCATGCTAGTAAAATATGTGAGCAGGGCTCTCTTGGGACTTTGAAGGAGGCTGCAGAGCATGGGCTCTCTAGGCTGTTGGATCAGGGATCACTGCTTTTCAGTGGGAGTTGTCCTGGGATCTGGCTGCCAGGGGCTGTTCTGTGTTGTAGAATAGGGAGAGTTTCAGGGAACAGAGCAGAAATATGCAGGCACAGGAGGACTGAATAGTTGAAGGTCAGGACTCTTTTTTCTAGCAAAGCAAGCTGTTTATCAACTGCATGATTAGTCATCCTGTCTGTTTTCCCAGTTTATTAGCCGAGTTACCCTTTTTCATGTCAGGTCAATTTCACAGTCATGTTAAAACACTTAAAACTTTCTCAGAGTGGCAAAATAGGTAACTTAATCTTTGCACAATAATCAAGCAACAGTTTCCTAGTTTGATGTTTTTCATCTGAGCTTAATCTTGCCCTTTTTCATTCCAAAAGCCTTTCTCTCACTTGTCCCCAGGGGCAAACATTGTGCTTATTGCTTGGCCTCTTCATGCCAGGTTGGTGGGTTGGTGTCCAGGTATGATATGGCTATTTTATTCCTCTCTTTCTTTTCTCTCTTTTTTTTTTTTTTTTTTTTTTTTTGTTCAAATCTCCTGAGTCCCAAATTTTTCAGGATCACAGTAGTTCCACACAGAGGGTATTAGTGCTTATTGGCCAGCCATTTTAATAAGGACTAGAACTGATGTTCCCATTGTGCTTGCAACAATTGTAGTTCATAGTTTTTGGGTCTTGAAGAATCTGGGACATTTGCAGGTTATGTTTGAGTAAATTCAGCTCTAGCAAGTTTTTATAGCTCATAGTGATTTGTCTGCTTAAAGTATATGGTGCTCTTTTTCTTTTTTTCTCCAATACCAAATTACAGTGTGGACAAAAATCCTAATTAGAGAACCAGGCTATAAAAAGAAAGTAATTCTCCTTTGACTTGCTTTCCCAGGCTGCAAGTATGGGTCATGTCCTGTGTTGTAAACTGACGTGGCTCTTTTGGCTTTGTTAGTACAGTAGTGCTTTACAACTGATGCTTTGAGCATGAGGATTTGTTCACTCAGCTGTAACTGATAGCAGACATGCACTGAACTCCCTATGGAAGGTGTCTGCTGCTGTGGAAGGGATAGATGTCTCAAAGACCTTAGAACAATGCAGGAACTTGAGGATGTGTTTGACTTGTTCCATAATAACTTTTGCATTTTGCCCAAGACCTGCATCAAGAAAGAGTTTATCTAATGATGCTGATCATGTTTTTCAAGACTGTTTGGTCTGGGTCTGACTTAAACTACAGCACTTCAAACAATCTCTTGTATACTGCAAAAATATTTAAGTGCAAGCTCTGAATTCAAGCAGAAACATAAACCAGAAAAACTGAAAGGAGTTAATTTACATACTATGAATGAATTACATTATTTCTTGTATTATTAAATGGAATGAAATTATTTTTAATGCAAGATTTAATAATAATTTCAGAGGCACAGTATGTGCTCAAACTGATCTGCATTGGATAATTTTACATAGAATAAATGGCAGAATTATGATGAGCTCTTCATTGTAAACTTGCCTCAAATGACTCCTTGAACTTTGCAGGGTGGGTATAAGGATTTAGGTGGAGGCCTATCAAGTAAAAGAGATTTGAGAATTTCTCCTCTTTTGCTTGTGTTACCTACTGGGGTGTGTTCAATCTAGAAAGTTCAGAAACTCAAGGAAGTGTGGCAAAATGAACAAGCTGATCACCCTGTCAGTGTTCTGTGCAGTGCTTTTTTTCCAAGGTTTCTTTTTTTCCAAGTGGTATGTCTAGGACCAAGTATAGCAAGCAGAGTGAACAGAGCGGTTAACTGAGCACAGCACTGTAAATCCAGGCAGAACTGATGAAGGCTGCTGATGTCCAGACCTTCACTTCCTACCGGGGTCAGCTGGGTTTATAGGGTTTCCATGGGCAGTCGCAGAAAATCTGCTGTAGCTCAAGTTGCAAAGGAGGTGACAGAGGTGGTGCACAGCTTATCTGGTCTCATCCTGATGCCAGGCTGAGGTCAAATGAACTTGCCTGAGAAGCCTTTCTGTTTTGTCCACAAGAGGAGGTATGTTCTGATTCTATAAGAATAACAATAAATTAATAAAGGAGGGGCACTTTGTCAATCGTAAAGCAAATTCTAGGTCAAATTCACAATCTTTACATTGGTAAAGCTAATTTTAAAGCTTTCTAAAGGTTTAAATGGTTTCCTTGTATGTGTCCTGCAAGTATTATGAAGCACTGAAGTGGCAGGAGAAAAATTTATATTTCAGGTTAAATTTGTCAAGTATTACACTTCCTGAAGGAACAGGAAGGGAAAAAAGAAAATCTGAACAAGCTGAAGAACATTCTAATAGCCATTACACTAAACCACACTCCACAGCAAAATGGAGCAGGGCCTTACATCATAAATTAATAAAACCACAAATTAACTGCAGCTGTTAATTGACATAGATGGAAGTTAGAGAAGGCTGATGACTGCTGATATCTGTGTTGTCTTGTGTTTTGCAGTCTAGAAAACTGATAGTATGTAAGAAGCCATCAAGTACCTTCAGTAACTTGGTATAAGTGTATTTTCTTTGGTAGTTTTATTTTTTAATAATTCATTACTGTTACAGTAAACCAGCATTGAACAACAGTCGTTGCTTTTCTCCTTCAGTGGTTAAAACTGCTGTCTACCATTGTTTCTCACTTAAAGCTTAATCCAAAATCAACAGGGAAAAAATGTGCATTTACCTGTTTGGGTTTTGGATTTGCGTTGTTTTAATATAAAGATTGGAAGATGCTGTTTTTCCAACTGCATACAGTGACTAATGTATTTAAACTGCTGTGCCATGCAATATATTTGTGTATGTTCAGAAGCAGTTCATAACTCTGCAATTTATTATTTACCTGGCAAAGCTTTGTGCAGCTCTAAGTACCGACATCTGTGCTTAGCTTTCTTGTATTATAAAATCAGAGCAATCACACTCAGTTTTAAAATAAAAATGTGCTAATGGGAATCATGCCCAGGTCTGCCTGAAAAAGCAGTGGTGGGTTGTTTTATTGTCTTTCATACTCTGAGCAGATAATCCCCAGGAATGGTTGTTGGCTGTCTAACCACATGTGTTAAACAAAAAAACTGGCTTTGAGGCAGCAGCTATTTCCAGCTACCTAAAACTTTTAACTCTCTGCTCAGCCTACTAGAGTGGGTACAATTACAAAAGTTTGAGTTCAGTTCTTTCACATCTTTTTTTTGGTTCTTCAGTAACCCTTCTGTTTGTTTTGCAGCACAGGCATTGTCTTTGTTTTCTTGAAATGTTGTATTTCTAAGCAAGAGCAATGTGATTTTACTGCTGTTGTCAAAGGTATTTGATATATTAAATAATATAGCAGTTTGCAGCATATAGTAAGGGAAAATACTGAACTCCTGCTGTTCCTTTTGGTTGAGGTGAGCAGATTTTCACAGTGGTCTTCTAGGAGTCTGGGAGAGTAGAATAAATTTTATTAAAGTTTGCAGAGAAGGTGATTTGAGGTCTTCAGTTTATCTGCTCTAAAGGAGGGTGGGAGGGTGAAGAAGAAACTTGGCTGACACTCAGTGTAGCTCATGGATGCACTGGAGGATGTGGCTCTGCTGTTGGTCAGACTGTCCCAAGTACGCTTCCATGTCTCCTCTGCCCTGGCATTAATGTGACCCTCTCGGGCAGAAAACAAGTTGCTCGAGTGAGGAGCTAGCATGGGACAGGCAGATTTAAAGCAGCTTAACACTGCCATGAAGCCTCTGCTTCCTGGGAGGAAGAACTTGTCTATTTCTAGCCTTTGGTAATGTGTGATTCCACTGGATATGGAAAGGAGGAAAAGCATCTTGTCTTAGCTTTGACAAGATTAGAAGATGATGGTAGATTTTGTGCTAATATATAGGAATGGCTGCTAGACTTGTATTAAATCCTTTCATGACTTTCTTCAGAAACATTTCTGGTTTTGAGCTGGAGGGGTCTTTGAAAGCTTGTCAAGCCAAGTAATCTCTGTCCCACTCAAGTCCTTTGATATTTGAAGATAAGTAAAACGCAGCTGTTTGTTCCAGTGAAGTCTGGCAACAAATTACTGTAGCTTCTCTGTTCCACCTTTCATGTGTAAATGATGAGACTGGGTAATCATTATCTTTCTACTGGTTTATTAAGCAACTTTAAAAACATAAGGTTTTTAATCTGACTTGTCAGCCATAAACAAAAAACAGGCTTGGATTTTGTTGCTTGCATAGTTAGTGATACCTGGTGCCTGAGCAGAGCCAGTGTGAGGCTGCTTCTTTCCTTCTCCTTGAAAACTCCATTTCTAGAGTATGAGGATATTTGATTTTCATCACCATTTACTTTTAACTGCAACCAGAACAGATGCTAAGCAAGAATTTCAGTGAAAGGAGGATGGAAATAGTGTAGCCTACAGCTAGGATTTGTGGGGACAGTTGATAGCTGATAGTGGGAGCTGTTGCAGAAATATACACTGCATAAATATTTGTAGTTGCAGTGTACAGTAATCACAAAACAGAAGCCTGGCAAAAGCAGCAAACATTTGTTGCACTTCCATGTTAAAGCTACATGGGATTTGTTTTCAGTTTCAAAGTTTAATAACTTGATCATAAATACACATAACCAACTATATTAAGAATAAAAATAGATTTTCACAGTCATAAAAATTGCATCAAGCTTATACCAGCACCACCCACTGTGTTGAATTTAGGCTAAAGAAACTTGTTTACAGTGGGAACTCATGCAGCCTTTAATAGGAGCTTCTCAACTCCATGCCTAGCTTCAGTTCCTAACCAAGGTAAGTGCGAGCAAATAAACACTCTTCTGTCCCTCCAAACTTCTGTTCATTCTCTCATAGTTGTGGATTGCTGCCCTAAAAGTTCTTCAAAAAACCAAAATACAAGAACTTCCCAATTACGTATACTCACAGATAGTCTAAAGTAATGCTATTTCTTGGTTCCTTTCTTGGTTTGATGCTTTTTCTTTAAGACAGTGAAGCTACTCAGACAGGTGGCTTGGCTGTGTAAGAGCAGTGGTGAGGAAAACTTGTCAAATAATCCACCTCTGTTATGGTCCTTCTATGAGGGGAATTTTCCACTATTTACCTTTTCTTACCTTAGTAGTCAAAACAAGAAATTCTGTTTCCTGCTCATGGCTCAGGTTTTTTCCTGTTGGGCCTAGTTGTCATTTCCCTTCTGTGGGTGATGGAAACAAGTATAATGTGCAGATGATAATGAGAGTGGACAGTCTCTTCTTTGACACTGGATTTTACTGACAAGACCTCACAAGCTTGAAGTAGCTTTCACATAGCACATGAAGGTAGATGGCACAGTGCAAATACAAACATTAACTCAAGATTCAGGCCTTCAGGAATAGGTTTTCTGCTGAAGTTTTGAAGTGTTCTAAACCCTTAAGTACATTAAAGGTTTTAGGACAACTTAACTGGTAGACTCTTGCACTGAAAACAAGCATGCAATGAAGGATATTTCTGCTAGGTGTTTGTAGTAGGCATTGAAGAATTAACTCCAAATATAGTTCAACAAATATAACTCCACTTTTTTAAAGTGAATGAAACCTTCTTATTTGCTTTCACTCTGCCTTGTGTTGTTGGGATTGCGTGTTTCACATTTAAATGGGTCAGTATTAATGCTGCATAAGAGCTCTGGGTATTTTTCAGCTCCAGGAGAGAAAACAGTTTGGGGGAAGTTGAAAGAACCCTATCTTGAACCTGCCCCTGATGATGATCTCCTTGGATCTTATTTTTTCCTCTGCGCTATGTTTAGAGTAGTAATGAATCCTGTGGGAATATTAAGGAAGCTATTAACCCAGAAAACTTCACTGTTGTTCTTGCTCTTCAGGCCCCTGCCATATGCTGATATTAAGTAACCTCTAAAAACTCCACATGAATAACTTCAACACCACTTATCTCTCCTGCCACCTCCAATATTTTTGTAGTTTTTCTCTCCTGCTTTTTCTCCCATGTTTTGCTTTTTTCTTCCTCTCACCTGTTGGCTTTGTACTCCTTGCCTCAGCTTTTTAATTGCTCTGTAACGCTGTTGCTCTCTGGGCAGGAGAATGTGTTAGGTAAAAGCACACAAGTGCTGGTGTTGCTTTACTCCCAGCACTAGAAAAAGACTTGGAGAGGAGTGACAGAACAGGTATGGAAGTAACACTTAGTGAGGAGAATTGGCCTTCTGCTGTGAGTCTTGGACCAGTTAGTTTTCTTCTCTGATTATCCCTTTGCATTAAAAATAATAGATTACTTTTTTTAATTCTCAAGTAAAATTGTAAAGTTTTGAAGAAGAATTACTATTTAATTGGAATTGATATATAAATAAGAAACTCTGTACAGTCTGGTGTCTTTAGAAACCAGCTGGAATTCAGTGGAATTGGGGGAAAGCTCTGTCTGCAAGGGCACTGCAAGGCTGCCCAGCTGCTGGTAGTGGTGAGCTCTGGGCCAGTCTTTCTGCCTCTTCAGCTGCTGTAGGTGAACACAACTCCTTCCTTTAAAGCAGACTTACCAACTGGGATTTGAAAAATGCTAAAGCTGTTTCCTTCATCCCTGGATGCTATGAAGGTGTCCTAAGAGGAGATATGTTAGTTATGGCCTCAGGATGGACACTGGTGGCAACCCCTCTGTTCACTTCATTAGCCTGTTTTAGTATGGCTTTGTTTTCATTCTGCCAAGCAATTTGGTAGTTTTAGTAGTATGATACAGTTATTTTGTATACAAAGTGATGTAATTTTATATTTTTGCTTTTGTGTGCTTACTGAGGTCTAGTGTGAAATGCAGCACATGTGAGTAAAGGGGAAGAAAACCCATTGCATTAACAAAACACATTGTGTTAATCAGAAAACTATTAAGCTTCTTCCAGTTTGGAGAAATTCTTTCTGACTCTGAATGAATAAATGAATGCTTTATAATAGAGCCCATAAATAACTCCTAGGGTAGTACCTTTGTGGCTAATAAAAATTAAAAATTGAGTTTCCTAAGCTTGTATTCCTTGAAGCAGAATGCTTTTAACATGCCTTAACCTTGGTGGGGGGACCAGTGGGGGGGAAGTATAAGACATTTGGAGAGGAATTTGCAACAAGAAATGTTAAAAATCTTCTTTCAGAATGATTCCTAGCTGGGACAAAGTATATCAATAGCAGGAGGAATGCTTGTATCTGCATTGTTCTTCAGTCACTTAAAAGTGCACTGAACGCTCATGCAATGTATTCATTGCATTTTAAAATCCCTGCATATTAGAGAGGAGAAGGTACCATGTAGGGAGACAGCATTTGTGCATCAAATCCTGCTATAGGATTTATCTGTACTGCTTACAAACTGTGAGATCTTTGTTTCCAGTGTTAAACTAAACTTGGGTCATACAATGCTACGGTTCAAAAATTGCTTCTTCATCCTTGAGGTTCTTTAATGAGGGAGTTACTTTTCTGTATGGGTAACCACATGATGTCTCCATTTATCAGCTTGTATCCCAAATGTTTGCCCTGGGCAGACAATAATTGAGGGCAAACAGTGCTGACAATGATCTGCTAGTGAGCTTAACATGTTCATGGGTGACTGAAAATGCTAATACTAGAGTCATGATTTTTGCTAGATCTGGCTAACACTTCTTGTGTAAATAGACCAAGCCCAGAGGCACATCAGATTACTTTTTTTTAGTTGATTTCAGTAGCTGTGTGGCTGGTGCCTTTCTGACCTCATCAAGGTATCTGTGCTTGTAATGGGCTTTGACTCTGAAAAACAGGAAACTTTTTTATTTAGCTTGATTTAAATAAACGTTATTTAACTTCTGTTGAAGTCTCTTGCCTTTTGCTTCTGGATGCAAAGGTGCTCTTGATAGTATTGTAGAATTTTCCTTTCTGTTTTTTTGGCTGACTTCAAAGGACATGTGACAGCATTACCTGACAGCTTTTGTCACCCACGTGTAGAGTTAACATTTTTTGCCCTGAAAGAGAGGAATTGAATTACTGTCTGCAGGCTGTCCTGAGGGTCCCAGCCTGTCCTTCAGAAGATCACTAGTTCCCTGTGCTGTATTTTGCTTAAAGTGGGATTTTACTTCTCCTTCCTTGATGTGCTTGGCTACCATACCATAGCACGCTTCCCCTTCCCACGTGCACTATTCAGCCGCCTGGCAGGGGACATGCTGAGTAACAAAGCAGTGTGGTACCTGTGGGTGTCACAGAGGGTCTGTGTTAGAGGCTGTTCTTTGCTGCATGCTGCTCTCTGTGCTGCAGGTGCTGCTGGGCACTCTGGGATGCAGGGAGGTTTTTAGCTCATCTCACAGGCACGCCATGTCATCTATAAGGGATGGAGAGGAGAGGGGGAGCTCTGGGAGAAGCTGCAGACTGGATATATGTTGCATTTTAATGTTCTGCAGTGGACAGAGTGGCTTGGCAGTACCCCAGAACCTATCTCCTGTCTCTGAACATTCCCAGAAGCAGCTGGCCACAGGAGCCAGCTCATGGGGTACAGATCACAGGAAACAGCTTGCCACAACAAACTCATCTTCCTTTGCTGAATGACCCCTCAGCAAGGGTACGTGTCATCTGCATCAGCTCTGGCAAGTGCACAGTGGTGGTCAGCAGGAGAAAGGATATTGTTGGAGGTGTGTGCCAAGCCCTGTCTTACAATGGACTTCACCAGTGTTGATCACCAGACCATGTGCAGAGCATCCCTGCAGCTAGTTTGTCCTGCCTCTGGATGCCTGGAATAATAATTTCCCTGGGTGGATTTTTTTAGCACTGTACCTCATTCGGTCCCGGTTCAGCTGGTAAGTGGCGGCAGTGTCCCACACCCTTCCTCTCAACAGTTGCATCCTGATCCCAGATGAGATGCCAGAGCTGTGTTGCATCATGAGGAAGTACTGGAGCTGCAGAGTGTGGTCCAGGTTCCCTTCTACCATGATGCGTGTCATACAGTGTGTGGGTAGCACGCTCCTGAGTCTTGTTGGTCTGGTTTATGGGTGTGTGCTTATCTTGGAAAATCAGAGTTCCTAGCACCATGTGCATTCAGAAATGTTACTGCCTCTGTTTCAGACTGCTTCAGTTCCATGTAGGTGTCCCAAGAGAGCTGAAGGAGATCAGTGTGATGAAGATGATTATGTATGTGCATCAGCAGCAGCCGTGAGAGAACCTGCTAGTGTAACCTAGGTTAGCTAGGCTGCATGCCAGCATCTTGCTGAATGGTACCTTTCCATGGTGGCTCTCACAACTGGTGTGAACTGAACAATTCCAGCAAATCAGGTCTCCTTGCCTTAGAGACCTCCTGGGACTACCAGGCACATCAGTGTCAGTAGCGTAAATTGCTGGATAGCTGCTTGCACATGGAAGTAACAAGCATCCCTGTAACAAGATAAGAGGTTTCATCCCTGCTCGGGAGGGATCACTGAGGACGGAATGCTGCTGGAGATATTTTAGGGGCTGTGCTGAGATCCCAAAGATCTGTGAAGGTGGATTGCTACAGTTTTGTGTCTGTTAGGTATACAAAGGATCTGGCATGGCCTTGCATGCCTCCTGCATGACAGGGCTGTGTCAGCTCTATGCCATGCAGTTATGTGGTCTCTGTCCCTGCTCATTGCAGGGGAACTAGATGACCTTCAAAGCCACCTTCCTACCCAAACTCCTCTGTGATTACTCACATTTGGTTCCTGCTGTCTTGCTGAGACATTGTTCCCTGACTCGTAGTGTTTGTACTGTTTCAAGACAAACATAAGATTTGCTTATGTTATTAGCTTTCATGCAGCCTAAAATAAATCAGGAATGCTTGTTATTGCATGCAGTGAACCCTGTCCTGTTGAACACAGTGTTTGGCTACAGCACATGTGGATGGGCTCTGTGAGCTGATCCAGAGGTTGGTGCACTTTGGTGCAAAGCATCAGGGCAGAGCTCAGGATCAAAGTGGAAGTCTTGTCCCTGTTGAGGTGTATTGAACCTTTGGGTTCACATGGCACCTAACTTCCAACTGTGCACTTGGCTGCTTCATTAGCATGCAGGAGTTCTGATGGTTCTGAGATTGCTGTCTTCATATCTCCGAGGTTTCCTCCAGAATCTACTTCCCACAAAGACAAAGTTGTAGTAAAATTCAAATTGCAGGGGAAGAGAGAATGCACAGGAAATATCTATGGGAAAGATGGGGGAAAAGAACTGGTGGGGAAAAAAAATGTCAAAACCTCACTGATTTTAAAAGGAAACAATTCAGTTCCAAATTCACATACTTTATCTGCAAAACCTTCCTTCCTAGATCTTTTGCCTAAAGAGTTTTTCTTAATGTAGTTAAAACATGAATAATTTAAAAACATATAATCTGCTTAACTCTATAGCACTTAGCATTCTCAACCAACAGGCTGGAAAATACAAGTGCATAAACAGTAGCTGTAGTGAATAGCAATTTGGGAGAGGTAGCTGATACCTCACAATCTGGCTAGAGTGGCTTTGGAGAAACCCTGTCAGGGAGAACATCAGAAGGAGGCTGGATGTTGAATTTGGATAGTAAAGTACAGTATACAGTTCAAGTGTATTGTCAGTGTCAATGGCACTGAAAATACTGGCATTTAGAAGGAACAGAGTGGTTGTAATATTTGTCTGCACTTGTTTTTATCTAAATCTCAACTCTGGCAGCCTGAATGTCAGTAAAATAAAGTTATTTTGTAAGGTGTGGAAAAGTAGTGCTACTGAAACACAGCCCTTGAAGTTGCTTGCAGTATAGAGCTTCTGTGGAGAGCTTTGTTTTTCACTCTTCAGAGTGGTGCTTCTTTTGGAAACAGAGGTTGGGAGACTGATGATTGCCAAGCTGCCAGTTCACACAAGTGGTGTGTCTGCCAGGGTGGTGGCACAGTCACTGCCACCAGCCACTCCTGAATAATGTAATCATTTCCATGATAAAGCATATGAGCTTTTGCAACTTGCAGAATCCTGCTTTCCCAACAGCCGGAGGTGGGTATGCTTCTTTTTGTCCTCTTGTGATGTGCAAGCTGTGTACCTCTTTATCATCCCAGCAGGAGCTGGGCGAACAGCTTTTGCACTGGTTTGATAAGATTTTATTGAGGACAACAATAATCAGGTGTTTTTAAGACATTTAGATCCCATGCCACTTAATTGTTTTTAAAGATGAGGAAAAATACAAAGGTGTTTAGGTCTGTTGTCTAGTGCACATTCAACTGGGAATCTACATCAACTGGGAAATAATTGCCAGCTAATAGTTTTAAAATGGTTATGATGAGTAATCTGCTCAGAACACAAGTATACATTTTGGAGTGGTTTACTTTGATAAAAAAAACTGTCAAATGCACAGTTCCACAATTAAAAAAAAAGTTTCCTATCTGTCATTTTCTCTGTGTTTCTCCAAACATCAGCATGGTACCACTGCTACGCTCTGCTGCTCTTTTTTTGTACTCTGATTCCCAGCCCTCCCAAGGGCAGTCACAATCTGAACAGGCCAGGACCTTTGGAGGAAGGTCAGGTTCATAGCTGATATGGGCCAGGTTCCATTAAAGCCCTATTAAGACTCCAAGGAGAAGAATTGTTCCTCCAAATCGGGTTAGAAGATTCTGACTCTTCATATGTGAAGATGGCTGTGTCTGACAGCTCAGAGGATCTGATGTGACCAATGCAATACAAAAATGCTCATGTCTGTGGGAACGCTATTGCTCAGCAGATGTGTAAAGTGGGAGCTGTTAGTGGCATGTTTGTCTGTTTTCAAAGCAAAAGATGGATTTTAAAGGGAAGTCTACAACCACAGCCAACTTTCTCATGGTCATCTCTGTGGGCATTCCTCTGTAAATGCTAAATATGGTATGTTATGGCTGTAGTTTAAGTACAGTTTTACAGGAAGAAGGGAGTTTTATTTCAACTGTTTTGAAACTGTGTGGTACAATCTTTTTTGTATTGAAATATATTTACAAGAAGTCTTGGGCTTATGTTACTCCCTGTGCTCTTTGTGTGGGAAAAATTGGAGAAAAACATCACTTCATACATCTATGCAGTAACTTTTTCTGCCTCTTTGAAATGAGGAATTTTCATTATTTTTTAAATAGAACCAACCAAACCTAACAATGGTTGTTTTTTATTTGGTACATTGACTACTTTCTGCAGCTGCTGGGAGGTGTTACATATCCAGTTTTATTATCTCAGCAGAAGTTGGGTAAACAACTCCTGTGCTGGTGTGACACATTTAAAGCAGTCAAAAGCTGCTTCAGAGCGCATCACTTCTGTAGGTAGAGAGAGGAGCTGTGCTGTGGGTGTGTTGTCTCGTGTACCTGTATTATCTTTGAGAGGGAGGTGAGATACTGGCTCCTTAAATAACAACTCTGGTCTTAAGCAAGTGTTTCATAATGAAGTTATTTGACTCATCAGCTACTGGGAATAGCCCAGGTCCATTTTGCTCATGGGGAAGCAGGGCTCTATGGGAGAAGCTTTGTGAAGGCTTAGCACAATTCTCTGCCTGCAACTGCATTTAGTCTATGTTTTCTCTTGTGGCTGGAATGTAGTGTGGTGGTAAATTGGTTAAGGTTGGGGCATGAGGTCCTTTCCTAGGCTGCTTGTGCAGCTCCATGGGTCTTTTGCAGTAAAAGGAGGAAGAGACCTTATTTTGGAGTGCTGCCACTGTGTCTGCTGAATCATGACCATGAAAACTGCTGAAGGGGGTCTGTGCTAAATAACAAGTGTTGTATGCCAATGGTTATTTTTGGTGGTTTCAATTACAATTCTCCTTTCTCCAAGAACCACATTGGTGTTTGTGTAAATGGATGCTGAACAGCAAACAGCACAGCCATTAAGTACCAGAGCCAAATCTGAAGAAGAGTGGACACGTTTGCAGCAATGTGCCTGCTCATGTCAGCTGTTTCACCCTGTGACCCTCAGCCTCTTCCTTGTGTAAACATAGATGGAAACAGTCAGGGACATCTGTATTTGGGAGCAGTATCAGGAGCTTAGCTGGGAAGAGGGAGCACAGAGGATGGAGCAGTTGTTAGGCTATTCAGGCTTTATCTCAGTGGGAAAGTATGAATGCATTTAATACTGTATTTGCATTCTTGTCTGGCTGGGACCCAGCACTGACCACGGTGCCTGCTGATGCTGCAGGGTATGCTCTGGCTTTTAGTACATGGATGAAGGAAGAATACTTCAGGTGCTTATTAGTAGGTTGAGAAGAGCAACATTATTTCTTTCCTTTCACTTTTACCTCTTTTTGTTTTTCTTTTCTTGTTCTTCCAGCAAGACTCACTGTTTAGACATCTTGTGAATAAATGGAGGAAACTTTCTGACTTCTGTTTTGAGGGGAAGCCAGTAGTGACTAATATTCCTTAATCTGACTTTATTGCACATTCTTGTCTTGGATATGTTTTCTCTTTTTTCTCTAACCAGAAGAAGAAAACAATCCCTGATGCAAGTGGCTTCTAAGCTCTGTCTTCCTGTAGCTCCACATGTAGCTCTCTGTATCCGTTTGGGAACTGACTTCACATATTGTTTTTCTTTTCATGCAAAAGATCTTTCTGCAAACTGTGACTTGAATAAAAACAGGAGGGAGTTCAGATACTGGGAGTCCCTGGTGTCAGCTGAGGCAGGCAGCAGATAATCCCTGCACTGTTCTGTACATTCATTAGCATTCTAGAAATACCTGACATGTCTGTTTCCTGATTAGGAGATCTCTAGTCAAATGCTTATTTTCTCAGAGGAAACAAAGTATTGAGAATTTGTCTGGAAAAATTTAGGAATGCCTTTCCATGTACAAAACTGGCTTTTTTTCATTTGCACAGGTTGCTGGCCCCTGTTTGTCAGAGACCTCTCTGCATCCTGGTGAAGTTTTTGACACACAGACAAAGTGCACTAGCTTGCTCCCTGCACCCCCATTGATTCAAATTTCTGCTTCTTCTTTTGATTGGCAGATGTGGGAGATGGGCTTGACAGGAGTTGAGAGAATTGAAAATTATTTGAAGGGGAGAGTTATCCTAAAGGAACAAGATCAAAGCTGGCTATTGTCACTGAAATATGATTGTTGCTACTGATGCTTGCTTACAGCTTGTTAAGTCTTATGTATGTGTACAGTTTCGTTTTGTAGGCAGATGACTTTTAAGTCAAATAATGAGTTCTCAGTGTGTTCTCCTAAAGTGAAACACTGCTTCCTTCCTTTCAGTCTGCCCCCTCCAAAGTGAAGTTTAAAGTCTTCAGCTAACCAGGAGTGCTCCATTCTACCAAAGACAAAATGTGTCCTGTTTGTTTAATAAATAATCAGCTGGCTTTGATTTTTTTGGCTTAATTTAGTCCAAGTGCTTGGGGGTGGCTAGATGGGAATGTGGTGTAGGGGGTGGAGACTTCCAAGGAAAAATTCAAGGAGTAGAAAATTAAAGTAGCAGAGTATATCCTCTGTGCAGGCTGGGGAGGCAGCACTGCAGGGCACACTGCTGCTTGTAGTTTCAAATAACGAACCAGTGACTTTCAAGAACATATAGTTAATATGCTCTTACTAGGTAAACTTCAGCTGCTTTATTTAGTTCTGACAGCGCAGGATGCTTTTATTTGCAAAGCCCTTGCATTCTAGAGTCTGTGGTCAATTTCTGAGACACTTATGAAAGTTGTCTATTTTTCACAGTTACCAAGGAAAAAAGAATTTGACCTGAAAACACAAGCAGTACAAGTATCTAAGGGCATAGTGGTACAGGCAGCTGCGTTTTGGCTGCTCTGCTTTCTTGGCTGAACATGACCTGGTTTTGCTCCAGGAGCCACATAGCTGGGTTAGTGGTGCCAAGCTCATAGTCCTGTGCCTGGTGTCTGGAATGGGCTGGGAGAGCAGCCATCCTCTGTGGACAGGAAAGCAATGCCCTTGGCCTTGGTCCTTCGTGGGTGAATTAACAGAACTATGTATATTTATTTTATTTTTGCTGTGCTGTGCCCTATTTCTGGGTGAGGAAGTGGAGGAGGGGAATTTACAATGTGTGTCTCACATCAGTTATTTGTTATACTATAAACAGACATTTTCTCTACTGCACCTCAATTTTTGTAGCTTATGTGGTGTGAACAGTTATTTATCTGCAAAGAAAAATAAGAAATTACTATTATTATTTTGGCTGCACAGGTTCTCTTTAAAATAAGCACCTGTGAAGCCAAAAGGGTCACTGGGTGACAGCAAACAAATGCATGCCCTCAGGGGGCAGATTTTTCCTGAAAAGTTTGTATGGTCTCTATCAACATGCATTACAGGAAGGAAGAAAATTGGTGGTTTCCAGAGGCTAACCTCAGTCCTGGGATGGTGAACTCTCAGCAATGGGGACTAGAAGGAAAAGTGGCTTCAGTGAGGAATGGGACTGAAGGAGGCTGCTGTTTGAAGGCAGAGAAGCATAACCCCCTGAAAGCACAGGAGTCTGGCTTGCTACTCACACTGTTTCCTAGCTTGATTTGAATCCCCCTTTGTGTGCACCAAATTACCCTGGTTGTTGCTTTCTGAACCATCTGAGGAGAGTGATGCAGACAAGTGCTGTCAGCCTCGAGAGCATCAGTGACTGTGGCGATGGAGGGAGGAAATGAAATACCAGTGTGTTGATGTAAAAGTCCTTTGGAAGAGGAGGAAAACTTACTTGATGCCGTTTTTCCACTTATCCTCAGTTTTCTGCCATTCGGCAGTTCTGTGCCTGGCAGCATCTTTCAGATCTCTATTGCATAGAAGCTTGTAAGACTTTGAATTATAGTATGCATACTAAAAAGAATTTATTGAGTTTTTTTCCCTTGAAATAAACAAAAACACTCCCACTTGGTATTGCCTAGCTGGACAAAAGCACACTATTCCCCTTGTGCTTTCCTCCTCCCTATCTCAAACACTCTTTTGTTGCTGCAGATCTGCTGTGTAAATCGTGCAGTTTTGTTCCCTCAGCTGCTAGAAGTGTAACCCCTGTCTATCTTCATGTGGGCAACAGTGGATCTCTGGGAACCTGGGGAAGAAGACATGCATGTGGGAAGAGGAAAAATGTATGGGCCTGTATTAAGCAATTAAGCTGAGACAGTAACTGGAGGTCTTGGGAGTGTTTTGAGTATTGCTTGAAGCTCTTCAAGGCATGTAAGGGTGTGTGTTTGTGTGTAATTTACATTCTCTGCAGAAGCTTCCCACGAATGACAGTCTCTTTTTAAAAGCAAGATTATTACATAGGACCAAGTTATTCTTTCAGACTCTGCAGCCTAGCAGAGCATCCATCTTCTGTTGGCCCATGGCCCTGCACAGCACTGCCCATAAGCCTGGTGCAACTGGTGGTAATGCCCATTTTCTGGGGAAGGTTCCTCAGCCGAGGAGCTTTCAAGTTCACAGAGTAGCTGTTGATAACCCCCCCCAAATCCACCAGTAAGTGCTTTCAGCTGGACCAGAGTCCTTGTGCTGGCTGCTGTTTCCCATTCTTCCCTGCTCCAGCAGCAGCCTAGCACCTGGCCCATGTAATGGACTTGTCAGTGCAGTGTTGTCTTCCTCACTGCTCCCAGCCTTGAGCCATTTCACAAGCAATGCTGCAGGTGGTGGGGGAGCTCTTCAAAAACAGTTGTAAAAGCTGTTCTTTAAGCCAGTGGTTTCATCCAGCATTGTAAATGGCAGACTTGGGAATGTGACATAAAAACATGCTGCAAAAATTGCATTCATCAATAAAATCAGCACACGACAGCTGAGAAGCAATTTGGCACAAAGGGAGCTTCTATTTAATGTGTTGTGCCCTTTTTTACTATTAAACCTTCATCTTATGAAAGAAGGGTCCAGAGGTATGCAGCAAGAAGGCAAAGAGGCTTAAGAAACTTTTCCTTCTCCTGTTTCCCAAAGTAAGCATATGAGCTGAGGGGGAGAACAAGTGTCTGATACTGGTATGGGGTAAAGGCATTGGAAGTTGAGTATGCCTGCTTTTTATATTTTGATTTGGATGAGGAAGGCACTTGTGAAGTGAACCTCTTGACTTTCTCCCTGTATTGCCCTGTGTGCTGGCTGGCATTGCTGAGCTTGCATCATGAGCTGCAAACTAGATTCCTTCTACTTAAAACAAAACCAGAGGCTGCATTCTCAAAACCCGTCTGGCTCACCTGATGTGCTGGGTGTTTGATCAATGGCAGGAGAGCTGGTCTGAAATAAAAGCCTCGTACACCTTTAATAATCAGGCTGTTGGAACCGTCTATGTAATTGTTCTGTAGGTTGCTTCAAGTGGGCCAAGCTATTTGGAACTGCAAAGCCAGCTCTAGTGTGGTGGTAAGGACAGACTGCCCAGAGGGGAGGCTGGAAATGATGACTTGCTGTGGATGCATATCCCCTTATTCCAATGGAAATGTATGGCAGACTTCTGTGTTCCCTTTCAGTGGATTCACATTTTTGGGTGGGTGGGGTTTTTTGTGTTTTTTAGGATTTGTTTATTTGTTTTTTTATAGCTGCCTTTCATGCTGTCATTGAAAGTTGTCAGAAGCCCTTTTTTCATCATCTTGCTATTTTCTCTTCCTGGGAAAAATTGATTTTTGTCTTGCTGTAGAGAATTGCACTAAATGGTCTCTTGAGAAGCTTTCTCAGTCCCTGCATACCAAAGAGGTTGTATGTGTTAGGAGTCTTCCTTGGGTGCTGTGTGCTCCTGCAGAGATATTTAGAGATGCCTGTGTGCCTTTCACCATAAGCATATGATGTTGTTGCAGTCTTATTATATTTTACCCAAATTGAAATGATGGTTAGGAGAGTGAATAAGGCAAAAATCAAAAATTAGGTGGGGGAAGCAAAGCCATGCTTTTCCCCAGAACAGGTTTACAAAATGTAACATAAGAAAGATTGGACCCACTAGAAGTGAAGTACTATCTTTCCTCATGGGAAACACTGAAACAGATTGCCCAGAGAAGCTGGGGATGCCCTATCCCTGGAAGTATTCAGGCCAAGTTGGATGGAGCTCTGAGCAACCTGGTCTAGTGGAAAATGTCCCTGCCCATGGCATGGGGGTTGGAACTGGATTGTCTTTAAAGGTCCCTTCCAACCCAGGCGATTCTATGATTTTATGACTTTGTTTTCTTTTCCTTTTTTCCCTTTCCTTCTCCCACCCACAACATTTGGAATTGCCTAAGGTGGAAGAGGAGGGAACATTATAGACTGACATAAACAGCAAATAAATAAAACCTAATCTTAATGTGTCCTAAATGGCACACACCTTGCATAAGCTTATTATGATATATGTTTAAATTTGGCCAGCTCAGGAAGCAATTCTAACCATTAACCACCATTAATTGCCCTGTGACTGGATGGTTGGGACATGCTTCTGACACAGGAGAGAGAGATGCATTAAAGGCTCTACAGTTGTCTTGTTTTGAAGCTCCAAGGCAGATATATGTGAGTTTCTTAAACCCTCATCAGTAACACAGAGCAGTTCCACAGCTTAGCAACTTGGTCTTTCACAGGGCTCTCCATTTCTGAATTTGTAGCTTGTGCTCTGTGTCTTGCCTCTGCTTGGGGAGCTTTCTGCTTGCTGTGTCTTTTGGCCATGCTCTGGCCTGTTCAGGTGCAACAGATGTTTGCTGTAAGTAGCTGACTGTGAGAAAAGCCCGTGTCTTTGGTGGCTAGACTGGTTTTTGCCCTGACGATGACTTCATCTTTTGACTATGCAATGTGTCTCAGACTAGGTCTGCTGGAGACACACCTGAGTAACTTCAGTTGTGGAGATTATTAAAGAAAAATGTTCCCCCTCTAGTTATAATAAAACTTTTGCCATCCATTTCCTGAGTCTTAGTGCAAAGGCAGTCTCTGAGTGAACTATTATGTTAATTATTTTTTAAAATAATTTCTCCCTTGTTGTTTGATCAGCATTCAATGCCAGCATTGCTGGATTAAATTATGTTCAGAAGACCTAGTTTTGCTGATTTTATATGAGGGAAGGAAATGGTATGCTACTCTGTCCTAGAAAAGGAAATCCTCCCTGGATCGAGGCATAAAAACTTGATTCCATTTAAACATGGCGTGTTATAGCAGGAAGGGGCTAGAGTGCCTTGAGCCTGCTTAGGTTTACGCTTTTTACTGTCCAGCCCTGTTTCTGTTAACTTCTTAAAATGGTCTCTGCTGGAATTCACATATGTTGGAAGCTGCTGTTCACCTCCTTGATCTTCCCATATAAGTTGGCAATTGTAAGATGAAAGGAGTTCACAGCAGACTCTTGACTGCTTGGTCTCTTCTATTTAGTAAGTAGAAGAGACTTCAGTGATGTACTATGAACCTCTGGAGTCAGAATTAATTCAATCTATAATTAAGTTTGCATTACATTACAACCTTGTGGCCATCTGCACCAGGCTGTACCTAATTTATAGCAGATGCTTCTGTCTCCATTTCTAAAGAAGCATTTCCTGGCTGCAGCCTCCATCTCAGGGCCTGTGGGATCTGGCATCAAACATTGTTTGTGTTCATTGGTGGGGATAGAAAAAGGAAAGGTGTGGAACTCCTCCTGCTTAACAGCATCTCTGTTTCTGCTCCTGAGCCAGGAGCTTTTGCATGTGGCCTTGGGTGCAAAATCATGTTCCAGCAGGTTGACTGGGAGGATTAGTGAGAGCCAGCTGTTGGCAGGAGGGCGTCTTACTGTCAGTGTCATGGTGTGAAATCGATTGGATCACTACAGCTCTTGTGTCTTACTGGGGAACTTTTTAAAAATGCGTTAATCACTGTGAGAAATCTGGAATCAAATACCAAACACTTCCCCCACCTCCTCCAGCCTTAAACTGAGGCAAAAATCCTGGGAATTCTTGGTTTTGTTTTTGATGACTGCTCTATGGAATAAATAAGGACCTGGTCTTTATGCAGTGGGCTTCTGTCCTGCTATGTCTTGACTAAAGCTTCCCAAAATTTCCTCCTTCAGACTCTGAAACAAAGTTGCAGTCTTGCTGGGTGAAAAGCAAGCACCTCATAAATGGCAAAATTTTGAAGAATCTGAGATGTACCCAGGGAACTGCTTACAGTCAGAAAATTCACTCACTGCAGGTGTTTTGTGGTGGCTGCTGCCACATGTGAGGAGTTCTGCATTTCTTATGCCTGATTAAATCATATAGCACAATGTTGCAGAACTCTTGGCCTTAGCTAGCAGGGAACATGACTGCAATTCATTTGATACTGGCCAGCCTCCTCAAGGCAGGAGATTAAAGAACTTTTAAGATGGCTCTTCAGACACCATTTCAGTAAATGGTTGCTTGTCCTGATGTTTTCAGACTATAAATTTGGCAGAGTACCTTCCAGGGTAACTTGTTCTTAAGTCTATGTGTGCTCTGCAAACCAAATATTTTTATATCTTCGAGTTTGAATAGGCTGATCACTAAGATATGAGTCTGGTAGAGGTAGTGGCTAAGGTGGAAAAGCAATGGGTCATTAATGTATGGCCTCTCTTTGAAAGCATATATTGTTTTTCAGAGTTCTTCCATTGTGCACATTGGGTGTTTATCTTGGTTTGCAGTCATCAGTGATTTTCTCCCTAGATAAGTGATCAGCAGCTGAGCTGACAGGCAAATGATTTCATGCCGGCACCTAAGTGAGAACCAAAAACATAAACCTAGGGCTGCATATTGTGTGACTGCTGCATTTCATAACTGCTGTGAAACAATCACAGTGGTGCTTTTCCTTTCCAAAATGTCAAGACAATAGAGATATTTCTTCTAAAGAGAGAACAAATGGAGGAGGAAGACTCTAATTGCCCTTTAAAAACAAAATCCCTATCCTGCTGTGCTGCTTCTGGTTCAAAATTAAAATGTTTGATTAATCTTTGAAGCAATGCAAGAACCTCCGAATGGTTTTCTTCTATCCACCCAGCACATGTCTGGGTTTTCCACTTGATTTAGGAGTAGGCCTCTCATAGTGGTGAGCTGAATTTTGGTTGTTGTTGCTATGAGCAGCGAGATGGATTCAAAATTGAGGATGCAAGAGGAGCAGCACATTGATCTCCCTTCTCCTCCTCCAAAACAAATAAGGGTTGGATTTTTATTAAAACCACAGTTAAGTTTTGTTTCTTAAATGAAAACACATGCTTTATTGACTTTCTAAATCAGGTCTAGCCCTTCCAGTCATGTTTTGTTATTAAGCGTGCCCTTCTCCTAGTCTCTCTGAAATCACTTGCAAGTGGAGTTTAATAAAGAATATGTTTTGATGTTTTTATAGTAAAGAGGGAGGAGATCAGACTCTAGTTGATCTGCTAATGAGACTCTTCGAGGAAATCTATCCCCAGTGTTCATCTCTGTTTCAATTACTTCTGCGATGGCTGACCTTCCCCTGTGCCTTGGTAGAAGGGCATTTGCTTTGCCAGCAGGCAGGGGATGAGGTGCTGAAGCTTTTCTGATATTTGTATTGCTGATTTTGGCATTACTGTTCCTTCCGTCCTCTGCCTTCTATCAGCAGATGCCTCTACTGAATGAGAAATGCAGTTTCTCCCTGACCTACTATGTATGAAGGGAGAATTCATTTTTTTGTTTTTTCTTATTTCTGGCTTCAGTGGAAATGACTTTGCTGTCTGACTGGGAAGAAGAAACGAACATGTTTTTGTACATGAAACATCCAAGATGAATTGTTTTCTATCCTTGCTGCAGAAGTTGGTTAAATCTTGTCTATGGCTTTGAAAACTGTTCGCTGGAACCTTGCTTGCTTGCAGGTCTGAGAGCAGCAGGTGTTAACCACTGGTTTCCCTCCGACACCTATGCCACTTTGGTTTGCTGGTTTTGGCAACTGTTTCTGCGTGCCAGCATTCCACAGTTCTCCTCAGCACATGGGGCCAAGCTGTGACTTCAGAAGGATGCGTAGGTGGCTGTGCAGTGTGTTGCTAAAGCTGCTTTAATTTCTTCACAAATATGTCTGTGCTGGCAAGATGCAAGCTGCCTGTCACAGCAGTCTCACAGCACCATGGCTGTATGGCACAGCTGACAGCTTATCCTCTTGCTCCTGTGAAGAAAGGGACTTCTGCTGACCAGGAATACTTCAATTGTTGGAATCTGGAGGAGGCGAGTGGCAGATAGTGGGAAGTGTCTTCTACACACTGCTTGCTGCAGAAGAAGCATTGCGTTTTGCTGATGTGAAACTGTGACTTGGTTATTTTGTTTCTGTTCTGTTTTTTCCCTCATGTCTGGGGTCCCAGCAGACCATCCTTGCTGGCAATCCACAGGAAATGGGTGGCTGGAGGTGTCTCACTACCTTTGGAAAACATGTCAGTTGTGTGATGTCTGCTCTTTCAGCAGGTGGTGCTTATACAATGAGTAGCCTTACATGGAGTGTGGGAAGGCAGATTGAGTGAGGAGTGGTGATGCTGATTTGACATACTTGAAAATGCTCAAGCAACTTGTTGGAGTCTTTCATGATCAGGTCTAGTGTGATACAGAATGCTAGGGGAGCCAAGGGGAGAGAAACAGATGCCAAAGTCTGGATTATACATCTCCCCCTGCCTGCCCCCCCCACCCCCCTCCAAATAAAGGGACAACATAAGCAAATGCAATAACAAAGGACTTAATTTTCTATTCACTCTGGTGAAAGTGAAGGATGAAGTTTAAATATAGGCATAAACCATAAATGTTTTCTCAATAAGTTTCTCATAAAACTCTGAGAATTATGCTATGTTTTTTTTACTGGAAATGCCCTCATGCTCCTGTTTTCGAGCCCCAGCTTGTCAAAACTAACATGCCTATTCCTATTCTGTTCTTGTAAACTCCTGACTTTGTCACAGGTTAAATAATGGTGCAGCAGCTCTGAAATGCTTCTGCTTGCAGTCCAGGCCCTTGCAGGCAGATGCCTTCTGTTCATTCAGAGCTAGAAAGATAGAAACTGGGAGCTCATTAGATGGCAAAGTCCTGGCGATACCAATCCAAATGTCACTGCCCCTGTCCAGGGAATATGTAAAGAGGAGTTATGTGGATGTCAATATATGCAGCACTGATGAGACTGGGGAAAGAAAAGGAGGTAAAGAAGCTGAAGGCTTCTTGGCATGAGAGTAAATGCTTGTGAACTGACAGAAATGCACCTGTGCAGCAGCTCAAATGGTCTCTAATCAATGGAACATGTGATTTCAGAGAGCCTTCCCATGACACAAAATGAAAAAAGCATCTAACTGTCTTCAGGAGATCACTCTTTGAAATTGAGTGTGGCGTAGTGAGGGATTGGACACATGTGCTGTGTGAAATTCCTCCAAACCTGAAAGCTTAGAGATACCTTACTCTGCCCTTCTAGGGCTCTTGTTTCTGGGTTGAGGAGGAGCTGTATTATGAGGGAGGCTTGTGCTGCTGAGTGTGCTGTGCTACTCTAGAGAGTTGTTAGAGACCTATATATTCAAACAGGAATGAACTATGACAAACAACAAATCAGTGTAGTGGTTCTGGTAGCACTGAATACTGGCAGCTATAGCTGCATCATGTTGGACTTAAAATCCTTGTTAAAACCTGTTCTGTTGAGGATAGAGCAGTTTTGCCAGAAATAGGAGTTGAGTGTGTACTCCTGGAGTAATGTGGTTGCACAGTACAGACACTCAGTGCAGGAGATGGGTCAGTCCGGTGGTGCTGACTCAGGAAAGGCTTGGTGATATTTTTAAGTCATGACCATATTTATCATGTGACAAAACTTTATAAATTGAGTGGCTTTTATAGTGAATCCTTTCAGCCTTTGGTTACAGTGACAGTGAGGGAAGAGTGAAATGGCTGATTAACGCTAATCACCCAGCTGTTAAGGAAGTATATGCTCAGTTTTTTCAAGTTATACAGAAGAATTTTTAAGTGGGTTGAATCCAGTATGCAAACTTGAATGGGCATGTTTTCAGGCTAAGTGTCGGGTACAGTTGTACTGGAATAGCTTATAGCAAAGGTAGGGTGGAAGATCTTTCGTCTTAATTACCTAAACAAGCTTAGGCTGGAATATGTTTTCGCAAACATTTCGCAATGTTTTGTGGGATTAAGTCTGTAACCTGGTGTTATCAGGCTTGCTTTTTTTATCCCTAGGAAACAAGCTGACCACCTCTTCTGGATTGCTAGAGTTGTGGATAAGCATGCTTAGTAAACCAATTTTGATAGTTCAGTACATAATTCTCATCATCCTGTGCCACAGAATGGTTCTGTGAATTATTATTCTCTTTTGACAGAGTTGCATGACTAGTAAGTCGACTGAAAACTCACTGCTTCCTTCCTTCAGCAGCTGTTTGCTTCATAGGTTGCAGCATAGGAGTCACCACTCCTGAAAAAGAAATGATGTTTTGGGAGAGTCTGATGTAAGTGGGAATATGAAGGAAGTCAGCAATGTGACACTGGTTATTCAAAGGAGGTGAGATAAGAATTGTTCCAGACATATGGCACAGGGGCATTTTGTATGTCTTGGCTTTTCCCAAACATAATGTTTGTGCTGCTTATGCTCTCTTCTCTTCCCATATCTACTCTTCCTGTCAACAGCCTGCTAGAGTCATCCTTCAATTCCCATCTTTTATTTCTCATTTCTTTAGAGCATACGCACACAAGTGATTGATAAGCCTTTAGTTGCAGAACTGCTTTTACTTCACAAACTCCCAAGAGACTGGTGTGGTTTTGGGCCAGCCCTGTTCTTGTTCAGACATCTCTTAACATGTCTGTCAGGTATGCTTTCTTTCCTATCCCTCTCTCCTGTTTTTCTTGATAGCTGTGTGAGATCATCTTTTACCACCACCCCCACCACCCTTATCCCTCCTCCCAACACCCAGCATTCGTTACTTGAGAGAACAGAGTCGCAGGAGTGTGAGATTTTTCTCTGTGGCCTCATCAGTTCCAGGAACAAGAATTCTCTGCTGAGTGCAGTGCAACAGCTGGCTCAACCTCCTGTCTCCTCTGCCCTTAGTTCTGTTTTTGTGCTCTGCTGTAGGAGTGTAGTTGTACAACTAGATTGCTTCAGCAGCTGAGAGGAGAAGCATGGAAGTAGGCATGAAATTACTTTAGGGTAGGATCAGAATTTATTTTGCACTATGTGTTGCTGGGTTGGAAATGCCATGTCTTTTCCAAGTTTTAAGCAATGGTCCTATCTTTCAGCAGCACCAAAGCAGAATGGTGTGGCTCCTGCCCACTTGCAAGTTAACCTTAGACTTCATAGAGAAGTCACCAAGAGATGGTGTGATAGATCTATCCCTGTAGGCTAAGGAGCTTATAAAGCACTATTTATTGAACACTTGTATAGACTTTGTGCAATGCAATCCACCTATTTGCATGTTACCAGGAGTAAGTCTTCAGAGGATATCTCAACACTGTTAGGCTGCAAATGTTGGTGCCAAGTTCTGAACAGTTGAGGCAGGCACTGGTTTTGATGGCCTCCAGAAGACTAGGTCCAGACCTTGAAGACTTGACCAAAAACAGAAGTCAGGATTCACTTCTTGGTAGAAAATGTATAAACCTATGAAAGATAGATATTTTTTTTTCCTGCAACTGGACAGCACATCAGGCTGATGTTTAAACAGTGAAGTTCATGAAGCAGGTCCAGCTGCAGCTCTGCTGACTTCAGTGTAGTGATAATGGACATGACAGCTGAGGATGCAGCCCTGTAAATCTAGTCACAGCACATGGAGGCCTTACAATGTAGTCCTTAATGTATAATTTGACAATAAAAGCTACAGCTTGCCTTTTCTAGAGGTGAAAAGGAAAGATTTTGATGTGAGTTTGGAATAGGGTTTTCTACCTGTATACGATCTTCAGTGGAAAGAAAGGAGGATACAAATAAATCAGCGCTTGGTATCTGGGCGGGGTGAATTGTAAACTTTGTTTTCATATGCCTCCTGGAATCTGCATTAAGAAGAGCATATCTCAGACTGAAGTGAGGTGTTTGAGGAAATGTACGTGAGTCTATTAACAGAAGTCCTTTCAGTCTTTAGCACTGGTTTTGGTTCCATTCTCTCTCAAATAATGAATCTCCTTTTTTCCTCAGTGCTGACCACAGTACTCTTTCTGCTTCATGAGCTGATGCCTTACCCTCTAGTTTTCTTACCTTTTTTCCCCTGTGGCCAGCCTTCTAAGACTATACAGACTTTGACTCTTGTAAATGCTCTCAGTGCTTCTTTTCTATTATATATGAGCTTTGTAATGTAGTCTTTAGCTCAGCACTAACCCCCTCAACACCCCCCTTTTCTTCCCCTATCTTCTGTTCCTGTTAATTTTTATTATTTCTCTTTCTCCGTTGTGCTCCTCTAAATAGCTCTGTAACTGAGTGTCCATGACAGCCTTTGGCTCTCTCTGTGTATGCTGGGCTACTGCTTTGTATGCCTCTGCTGTAAAATCCAGATTCTTAGAGTGGATATCTATAAAGTTGACTGTCTGAAGAACAGGCTGTACTTGGTTTTGTTTTTCTGGGGAGTTAATTTTTGCGCTTAAGTAGCCACTGTTTCAGTGAACTCAGCAGATGGTCAGATGCTTTTTCTCCTGCCATAGGAGCACTTAACACTGCTTTCCATCTGCTGCCATATCACCATAGCTCTGCTGGCCTCTGTTAGTGATGCTGACCAGACCCTAAGTATTGCTTTAAGATCCTGTCAGAACCTCCTAGGACAAACAACCCTGGTTTTTATCTGCTCTTACTCCAAATCTCCCTCAATAGCAGATGCAAACCTTTCCTTTCTTTAGATGTTCCTTCAGAATTTAGCCAGATTGTCAAAGTGAGCCGTGACACTGTCACTTCTCCAGGTTCCTCATACTGAAGTGACTTGCTGTCAGTTCTCTGCAGATTGGACTGAAAGGATGTCTGATGTTTAGAACAGAATCTGGGTTACAGCCCTGTGTTTAGGAACTTCAGGTTACATTCATAAGTGGTAAATCCACAGGTCAGCTTTTCTTTCGCTCTGCAAGGCAATGAGTGGTCATACAGACAGCAGGCATCCTTTTGGAGCTATTTGTTGGCTGGTACCTGTAAGAGCAGCACATCCTGCAGTCAGCAATCTGACTTTAACAGCCTTTTCTATGCAGATATAGTTACACAGAGTTTATCACCTCTCTGATGTTGGCCACATGGCCTATCTTCAGGGAGTGCTCTGCAGAGCTTATCATCATCTGTGCTTCAGTGCATATGTGTGTGTACATCTTTGTTCCAGAAGGAGCTTGATGAGGGCAGAGGTTCTTCACTGTCCTTTTGATCCTGGGGCTGCTCAGGGATTGATAGACAAATTTCAAGGATTTATTCCAAAGCCAGAACAGATGAACAGCCAGTTACTAGCTTGGTATCTTTGTGGTTTTTGTTAATAGTCCTTTAAGTGTTTCCCTTATCTCCAAAGCAGAAGGCATGACTTTACTTCCTGCCTGCTTTCCTCAGTAGCTGCTTCAGAGGTGGTGTCTGTATAGTCAGGTGATAACATGCATAAGATTGCTGATTACTGCTATAAATGCATCCAGAAATAGCTGATACAGAGCTATCATATGTATTTGACTTTATTTAACAGGCCTCTCTTGACTTGAAAAGAATACTTTCCAAAGCAAAATCTGCAAATCATACTTGAAGCAGGCAAGGCTTAGGCTTTTGAGCTAAGACAAGATAGGAAACATTTATCTCTAAGGATTGATGTTTTCAATGTATGATATAACTTACTGATCCTGAATTGGTAATCTTCTTCTACAAACTTGCACATAAACTCATTAAATAATTATGTCATACCATGACACAACTTATGGCAGCCTGAGAAGATAGAGGCAGGGACCAATTGGATTAACCACAAAAGCTTGATGAAAGTGGAGGAAAGAAGTCAACCCAAATTCAAGCTTGAATACAGTGAGTATTTAAAATTCTCAGTCTGAGACCTAAATGTGTCGCCTTGAACCATGGAGGCATGCTGGAATTGCTCATAGATTGAATCTATCCTTTCTGCAAAACTACCAATAGGCTGGATATGGTCCTCATTACTCACATGTCTGTTCATAGCCCTTCTTCAGAACTTAACAGTATCAATACTTCTTTCCTACTGCCTCTCAAATGTGTTTTCCATATTGCTTTTTTACTTTTCATGGTGTAAATAGTAAAACTTTCACACTGAAAATCTCTCTGTGACTGAAACGGATTGTAATACTGACATAAGCCTTCCCTTCTCTTAGGTTGCCTCTTCACAATTAGAATTGCCAATAAAGTTCAATTGAGGCAAAGTTGTTTTTTTGGGTTGAATCCAGATTGTCTTCAGGCCTGTTCTGTCTAAACTTGGAAATTGTGGAATGTTCAATACAGTGTGGCTGTCTTCCAAACACGAGTAGGCCAAAGAAAATGAAAATGGGTGACTGAAAATTGTGAAATGCTTGTTCATATGTATGTATGAATGTAATTTTCATATATATATATATATATATATATATATGAAACACTTTGCCTTCTTTTTACAGGAAAATGTTGAAGATTGTTTACAAAGCACTGCTTTCTGTGCTTGCATTTTCTCTTCCACAAGCTTCAGTGATCTCTGCATTGTGTTTAGAATTTGAAGACTCAGAGTACCAAAAATATGGATCCTGTCCCTGCCCTGAAAGTCTGTCAGGAGAGACTGGACAGAGTTGCTGCATGAGCAGAGTGCAGCAGGCCAATGGCTGACAAATTAATGCTTCTCCAAGTGGTTCATCTGTCAACAGCCCTTTTTTTTATTGGTGTAGTCATTGGGTGTTTGTTTCCTCAAGCTTTCTTTGTGTAGAACCAGCTGCTAGAGTGTTGCCTGTATTAGTACAACCAGATGTAATAAAAAGGAGTTTATCATCCAGGAGCATCCTGGACAACCTAGTCTCTTGTCAGGATGAAAGAGCTGAGGGTGGAGTTGAGTTAGTGAAGATCAGGTTTGTCCATGGGGAGCTGACAGCACTGGAAGTGTCAGACTGGGCCTGTTGGGTGGGTTTGGCAGAGCTGCACTATTGGTACAAATTAGCCACCCATGAATAGGCAGAAATGAGATCTGTCTGTGTGTTACAGCTCAGGAATGAGCCAGCTTGTGTTCTGAGGGCCTTGCTGCCCTTACTCAGGAGAGATGTGGTGATATCCTGAACAGGTGTGTTCTTTCCCAATACTGGGAAGGAATCTGGCTTTCATTTGAGTTGGGAGCTTTCATGAGAAGACCCACAGTGTGTCTACTTCCCCTCTCCCCGTTTTGCAGTGATTGAGTACAAGTAGGACAGAGCTGTGCTCAGCCCTGGCTGGAGCAGGTGATACCCCCTTGTGCATGCTGCAGGATGTTAGGTATGTTCTCCTTGCCGTGGCAGTCCCAGCTTTGCCAGCTTTATTTGACTTTCACACTTAGATACTAGTGACTCTTTTCTGCCTGCATTTTGTGCTCATGTTTGAGTTTCAAGTCTAAGGTACCTTTTAGTGAGCTGACTCCAGCTAACAACTAATGGCTTAACTATTAAGGGACCTGTAACAGTAATACAGCATCTAAAATAAAACATCACAAAGTCAGGCCTGTCCTAAAATGAAATGACAGATCATAGCTTTTGGAAGCTGAAGTCTGTGCATGCCTGGCAGCTCAGAGTCAGAATCCATATAGCAATCTGAGCCCTGACAGTGACATTTGGGAGTGCAATAGCATGACACAGAGCATACCTTCTTTTGCATGATTGTCCTCTGAGAGGACAGGGCCACATCTTTCCTCGGGTATCACTTCCTATCGTAACAGGCACTGAGCATAGCCCATTCCTCTCATGCTGGTCACCCTTCTGCAATGATTCTTCATCCACAAACTTTAGTTTGGTCTTCTGCATAAACATCGGTGCTAATGACATACAAATTGGTGTGATGTTTCAGGTATTAGCTTGTAATTGAAGTCCTTTCCCCAGTAAATTTTCAAGTCTAACAATAAACAGGAATTCCTCCACTCACTGCACCCCACTGACAGCATGACTTCTGATGAAAATTGTTTGATGGATGTGATCTGGCATATTTTTTTATATTAGAAGTGCTGACAGGTTGTAATACAGTCTGTAAATTTTAGAGTTAGAATCTCTTGGCTGTATTGCTGGCAGAGAGAGGTAGCGGAGGGGACAGAGCAACAGCTTTCATGCTTCATCAGATAAGAAGGTGGGGGGGAAATAAAGTGGGGAATGTGAAGGGGGGAAAAATATTGGAGGAGAGAAGAAGTCTGATACAGTAGTCTGTCTTTTTATTTAATGTGGCTTTCCCTGCTAGAGCAGTAGAGAGAAATTTTTCAGTATTGATCTTGTGTAAATTCCTAGAAACAAAAGAACTTCTCCCTCATTGAGTCCAGCTCGACAGTGTAAGAAGTCTGAATGTTCTTGCCATGCTTGGCTGCCTTACCTTGCCCCTAGACTGCAAGGCTTGCTACAGAAGTTGAATTTGGAAGCAATTTTGTCAGGTGGTGGTGCCGGCTGCTGCTGAACTGATGAAAACTGGCAGTAGGCAGCAGAGCTGGCAAAGCCCCTGTGAGAGGAATTGTGGTTCAGAGTTTCAGCCAGTTTCAGTGACAGCTTAGTCATCAAAAGAGAACTTGCTGTGCAAACATTCTGCCTAAACCAAATTCTCAAACTTTACAAGTTACTCCAATTGTAAATGCTCTATCAATCTAGTCACTTTCATTTGTTTACCTCCGTTGTAATGTGAATGATTTCATGAAATTAGTGTAATGAGAACAGTATTATGGAAAGGCAGACTTTCTCCTGAAGAGTCTGCAAATAATCATGGTTGGTGATAATTGTGTGCTGACAATATCTGCATGAGCAATTAATTCAAACTGCAATAATTGTTAATACTAGTTAGGGACACTTTGAGTGTGCTGCTGCTCCATGGGCTGATACCTCAAAAATGGAAATCTGAAAGTGAATTTCAGAAAACTGTTTCCTCATAAGAAGAAATGAGCATGGGTCTTGTAAGGCTGCCTTCCTTGAGTTTGCTAAGACAGTTTCTGTTGGCTTAGAAAATAAGGATGCTTGAAGTGCCCTCACAAGTGGGCAGCAGAAACTTGCTTATTTAATAAAATAAAAGAAGATGAGAGTTTTGCAAAGCTTTATTTTGTGAGTTTGGGGCTACAGTGTTAAAAGCCCATGACACCTTTGTTTCTGCCTGTTAACCTGTTGGCAGCTGATAGGACACAGAGTATACATAGTGAAGGAGAAAAAACCTGGAGTAAATTCCAGAGAGAAACAAGGGAGAGTTTGTACTCATGGTTACTTTCTTCCATTTGTGGCCTTAAGGAAAGCATCCTAGAGACTTACTATAATACACACAAAAAGGCTTGAAAGGATGTAGTATGTAGTCTATTGTCAGACAGTTTTGAAACTTCTTAGGGAGGGCAGAGGTGACAAGATATGTCTCCTGATTTCTGAATCAGTGCAGTGGAAAGAGTTTTCATCCTCATTTTTTTGCAGACCATTTTGAAAACATGCACTTGTTGCATGTGGTACTTGCTCATACAAGTGTCCAGCTTTTTATAAAGCATTTCTGGTAATGAAGGCTGTTGGCATGCTTTGGAAAGAATAAATCCTCTGAGGGTAATAGATCTGTTAGAAGTAGACAAAAACCAGCTGCACTTTCTCTCAAGTGGCTGCTTACTGGTATTCTCACAGCCTCCTAGCCAGCCTTTGGTGTGACATTCATCCTAATTCTGCCATGCCATAAACTTGGCTCTGTGCTGCTTCCTCACTGTCTTCAAAGGTACAGTTGATGCATCTCCATTAGCCCTTTTTAAAAGTTAATTTTTAGCTCAAGATGTGAATAAGTCAAGTGCAGAGTGTATTTGCCATGAAGTAAGAAAGATTTCCTTTAAGTGCACTGCTGAGTGTTTTTAGCACTGCTCATCAGGTAGCATGGGTGTAAATTGCTAGAATTTATTGAGTAAATTGATGTGTTGAGAGCCCTTAATTCCTCAGTTTATTCTTAGCCTTAGCTAGCAAGTACATGCCACCTTGTACAGTATTAACCATCTCATTTGACACATAAGCAGTCCTCTTAATTATTCAGTACCTTGTTTATTGATAACTACCTCAAAACTCAATTTGACCAGTATAAATTGGTTTGGGGTGCGGGCTTGGTTTGATTTTTCCTAACTAGCTTGGTCACACCTTGCAAATTCTTGATGGTCAACTGTAGCTGCTGAAATGCCTAAACCTTCCTCAGGCTGTCAAAATCAATCAGATTGACATCTCCCTGCCTCACTCCTGTGTGTGCTGAGCTGCTGTGGTTGCTGTCCTGTGGGTGCCCTGTGCCACCATGCCTGGCTCCTGTTTGTGAAGGCTTCCTCCTGCTTCACAGAGATAGGACAAGGTGGCAGCTGCTCTGAACTTCTGCATTTCCAGTATCCAGAATTCCTGCTCTGTTAAAGGCCTTGCAGAGATCAGGCAAGGACAATATGGTATTCAAAAGAATTCACGGTGTGATTCTTATATCTAGTATTCTTCAGTGATTGGGATAACTTTTGAAGATCTCTAATTTTCAGACATATTAAATAGTAAATTACTTCTAAAATGGAAGTTTTATGACCTGTGAATTGGGGGTTTGCTGTTGGCCACACTTAACTAAAAGTACTGAGACACGAGCTTGTTGAGGCTGGTAAACATAGCTGCTGCCTCACCAACTGGTGACATTATTTCCTTCTGGATATTCCCTGTTGGCCTGCAAGTCACTGCCAAGGTATACAGAGTGACTCACTCCTTGTAGAGCTTCCAAGATGGAAATTCTAAAGTCTAAGCTTGGAGGTGACAATAGTAATATTTTTTACTTGTTAGGCTAGGGGTGAGCCCAAAGGGGACACATTCATAATCCAGTAACTCCTCAGCTAGCGCCTACCTTTGCTTACCAAGTGGATTTTTGTGAGGTTGGCTTTTAGTTTGGGAAATTTACTCCATCAGGCTTGTAATTTTAGGGAGGATTTTATGTTGCTCTTTAGCAGAAAGCTCCCATTGTGAAGGAGCCTGGGCTGACACTGCATAACGTGAGGGGTCTCCTACGCAGCATCCTCCCACAGCCTGCCAGGGGAGAGCACAGCTCTGGTGCTCTAGAGCAGCGGGGAGAGCGCTGGGAGCCATTGGCTAACGTGATTATGAAGTTAGGAATCTCCTCCTCACTTCCTGTGGGCTGTGTAACACAAGAGCGAGACTTTTTAATTAACACAACAATCTGAAGCGAGCAAAAGAGCAGAGCTCAGCTAAAACAGTTTTCCCAGCTGTTTGGGCAAGCAGATGATGTGAAATCTGGCATGTTAGCTTTACATTGGCCTTTGACTGATCTGACATGAGAGGCATAAAAACAAACAGGACAGTGGTGCTTTCCCAGGAGAAATATGTGTTACAAATGAGAGTCTCCCTTCTGTTGATTAGATTTTTGATCTTTGTGATGCCTAGCTGATCTTGAATGCTTTGCCACTCTTTCATTATATACTTCAGGTAATCTTAGTATCAGGATTTTCCAGATTTTTTTTTTTTCCACAGACAAGCAGGTAACCACATAACCTTCATAACCACAGCCCTTTTATTTCTTAAACTTTCAGTACTGTATCTGTATATTTAAAAGTGGAACTAAGAGTTCAAGTGGATTCCTTTCAACTAACATAATTTGATTTGCCATGGTCAAAGGCCTGATTTGTGTGAAATGAGCTGATACAGACAACAGCAAGATGAGCTGTCTTGTGTAGAGTTTTAGCGTGGTGATGTGGTTGTTAAATTGCATCCATGCAGAAGGAAAAACTGGAGCTGAGCAGATAAATACAATCTGCATGGATAAGGAAAAGGAGCCCAGAAAAAAAATTTTTACTTCTCTGTATTATTTTATTTTTTTTCGCAGTGCAGCTCCCTGAATTGATGTGGTGTTAGCTGCTAAGCTAAGGACAGGTGTTGTTAACTTTGGAACTTACTTAACCTGTCCCTTTGAACACTCTCTATCTGTCCTTCAGCATGGGAGGAAGCTCTGGAATCTTCCCGGTTTCTGCAGGATGCTTGTAGAGAAAAAAACGTGCTGCGCTTTGGTTTTTGGCCACCTTGAAACATGTCCACAACACTTAACATAAACACAAAGAAAACTTCCTTAACCTTGAGAGTGAGTTGTTGGTTCTTAATGTTGATCTCTACACTGCAGCTGCAAAACTTTGTCAAGCTGGTAGACTGTAAATAAGATGTTCCATTAACTAGTGTATTATTAAAATACAGCACAACTTAGTGCTGAGTGTTTGCATCACCCCCCAAGAACACCTTAGCAAGACAGCATTTTAATCAATGCTGAGCCATTTTTTTGTTTTATATAGCTGTTTGTCTTCACTTTTCATGTCCTTGGAATGCTTTTCTTCTGAAGATAGAACACATCATTGAATAAATATTCTTGTCTTGGTCACCATTTGGCTCCTGTTGTGGGAATTTAGTATGCATTTAGTAATACTGCCTGATCTTATTATTAAAGATCTTGCCAATTCATGATGCTGTCTAGCAATTTAAGTGAGGTGAGGAAAGACAGGAAAAGGACACTAAGCTTTTATCTAAAGAAAGCAGAAGGTGTTTTTAATTCATTCTTGTTTCATACGGGAGGTAAAGATGTGATCTGGCTGCTCACAGTAGAGCCCCCGAGTGACAGAAGGTGGAGAAAGGTCTCAGGAGCAGACACAAGTGGTGAGCCAAGGCTACTGGTAGCAGTTCACTGTCTCTGGGCTGGGACACAGCTTGTGTTGAATCTTGTCAGCTCAACAAGCACTTGCCTTTTGTATGGAGAGGATGCTTCTGTTGAAAGCATTCTTGGAAACAAACTATGCAGTGTAATGAAAATAAGTCCTAACATACCTCATCTGTTCTTTCCTGCCTTTGAACCCTGCAAATCCCTCCTCTTTCCTTTAAAGCTGCTGGGCTTTGTGTAATTTCTGATGTATTCTCCAGGTTTTTAGTTTAACCATTTTAATGGGAGCTTAGTCTCCCGTGAACAGTAAACTTTTATTTTTAGCATTTCAGGATTCACAGATGAAAAGGACTTTATGTAATTAGTTCTCTTGTGTGGGATGCATTTCTTTAAGGTGTCTTTTTTGGAACTTGAAATGGTAGTAAATCAGGAGGAGCAATTCCACACCAAGGAGTTGCACAGCAGTAGTCTGGCCACAACTTAATTTTCCAGTGACAGTCCCAACATAGTTTGTGCAGGGATCAGGCTGTGAAGGCTGTATGTTCTGTCAGGTAGATGTCTGCCTATACCCCCCAACAATCCACAGGCAAATGTGGTGATGACTCAGTGTTATCATCTCTTGTGTAACAGGAAAACTGAGATCATTAAGGGAATTCCCAGTGGCATGAATACTGGGTGTACCCGTGGCATTGGGAACCTCCGTTCATTGTGGCAGGAGATAGTTGGCAACAGAGATGAGGGCTGAACTTGAGCAGTGTCTGTGTTTACCATCTCTGGAGCAGCTGTGCCACTCAAACCATGAGCAGGAATGCTATCACTTGCTGCTGCTACTGGCAGAGTTATGCTTTCATTAAAAAAAACCAAACATGTTTAGGTAGAAGCTGTAGGTCTGCATTTCTGTGTTCGGTGTAACTTTGCTGGTGAAATATATGGAGTAACTGGTGCTCCCAGGAGACATGTCAATGCTCACATCTGCCAAGACTGATAGCATTAAGGAGGCAAAATTGTTTCATGAGGCCTGAATTATATTTAGTAAATAAAGAAATGTTTTCTTATATTTGAGCCAGTAAATGTCAGCTTCACTTGCCATGTCTCATGTTTTGTTCTGATATCGTGGAACCTGATCTAATTCTTTAATTTCTGAATAATCGCTTCCTGTCTGCCACTCCCTTGCTTGTGTCATGTGCTCATAGGAAGTAGCACTTTTTTAAAGGAAAAAGTGCACCAGCCACGAGCTTACCACACTCACATAATGATGGAGAATCTCAAAAGTGGGGAGAAAGAAGACAGGTTTTAAGCAGGGTAAACATAGGTGGTGTACTTGGGATATTTTTTCTCCTGTTTGTTTTTTTCAGTGTTGCAGATCAGTGCTCAATGTTCTAGGAAAACAGAAACTTCACAGTCCGGTTAGGGGTCATCTGTGGGATATGCCCCTCAAGTATGCAGATGCTGTGAGTGTCAGCAGATCTTGGAGAGTCTCCTCAGGTGCAAAGTTTGCCCAAGCTGCAGCCTTTAATTACTTTGTGTACCTAATTGGGTATGGATCTGTAGTCAGTGATGGAGAAAGGAATACAGCATTATAAAAATGTTACAGAAATCACGTAACCAGTAACTCTACACAGCTGATCATTCTTCTTGAATCAACATGATCCTTTAAGCTGCTTCTAAGAAAAACATGCAGATTTTACTGACAGAATTGGGGATGAGAGTTAAGGGCCTCCTGCTTTCTGATGATGACCAGGAAAGGTTTTTGCTAATCTGATGTTAAAAATAACAAGCTGATTTTGTTTTAAGCAGTGGAAAACATGATTCTTGTATGTTAGGCAAGGCTTCATTTCTGTTTTGAGGAAGAGGGGTGAGGACATAGCTGTAACCCTCTTGCTTCATGGTGTTAAGGCAGCAAAGGAAATGGAGGTGACGTGCTGGTGAAGCACAGGTAAGTGCCACCATTGCAGCAGGGGTTATGGGAGCCACATAGAAATGTATCATTATGTGTACAAGTGTGAAGACCACAGGGATTATGATGTCACACTGAGAGCCTATGAGATCAATTTGTTTTTCTTTAAATGTCTACGGTTGTACTGGGGGAAAAAAATAATATGTATTGTGGAGCCTCTCCCTCCACCAAGATGGCCAGCATGTCCTTGGCTCTGTAGGGAGGGTGTACGTGGGACAAAGACAGGCAGCCCTCCTTGGACTGGCTTTGGTTTTTTTTATCCCTTCCTTAGCTTGTGGGCAGGAGCTCAGGGTATGCCAGTAACAGTGTTCAGCTGGGGGCAGCTGAGCACTGGGGATGGGGTTGGCATTTTGTTTCCCAAGTCGGGAGTTCTTCCCAGCCTCTCTCTGTAGAGCAGATTGGCTCTGCGCTGCCTGGCACACGGCTGAGCCTCTGCAGGAGCGGCTGAGCTCTAGAGACAAGTCTCCTTTGCTTCTGCCCTCATGAGCATCCAGGAAAATTCTGACTTTGCACTCTGCAGGCAGCTTTTACTGCTTTGCAATCTGTTCTCAGGAAAGAGGGGTTCCTGGCGTTTGCTTTGTTTATAACCGGGAAGATTATTTCGATTTGTGAGGTGAGCAGCCATGTCCTCTGGAAGGGGAAGAGTGCCGGCAACTTGGGAAATGTTAGAGATGCAGTTTGAACTGTAATAGACTGGGCTCTTGACTTTGCTTCTCCTCTCTCTGCATTAGAAAACCAAACATTAAATATATTTATATAGTTGGTGTCCGCAACTTTTCTGCTTTGCACCAGCAGCACTTAGAAGTTGCTTTTCCCTTGCTGCCCACCACCTGAGGAGCGCAGGATTTTGCTTCCCTTGCTGATGCTCCTTTTCAGTGCCGTCATCTCCGTGCTGGCTGGACGCCTTGGCGCGGATGATGACTGGCTCAGACCTGCTTCTGCCAGGGCTCCGTGCCTCTCCTCCTCCTCCTGCCCGCGGGCCTGCTCCTGCCTGCCCCGGCCTGCTGCAGCCTGGGGAACGGGGGGCTGGAGAACGTGTCTCTGCAGGGCAGCGCCTGTTCCTGCCCCACCAGAACACAGGGGATGAGCTGTCTGGGATTCCCACAGTCCCACCAGGCAGGAGGGCATCCCGGTGCATCCGGGAGCCTGGCAGTGCCCTCGGGCCCGGGGCATCCGGGGCAGCGGCTGTGTGCGCCTGATGAGAGGTGCAGCTGTCGGGGCTGGCCACCGCTGCTGTTTATCTTGTGACTAGCCTGACTCCAGCCAGCAAACTTTGGGAGACTCCCAGAGGTCCTGACTTGAAAGACAAGTGTTGTAATTAATTTCTTATGCCACGCTTGTTTTGAAGCCTTTTTAATTCCATGATAAGAGGCAGAATCTGGACTTCATTTACAATTTGCTGGGTTGGAGGCAGGAACCAGAAAAGTGCTTTGAGAAGCACTGCAAATATTTTTCTCTCCTTCCCTCCCTTTGCAGGATGTATGTGGCATTATCACACCACAGCAGTGAAGCTGTGAAAACATTGTTATGTCCTTTTTTTTGAAGAGAGAAAATACAACCTTAGAAAAAATTTTGATTGCATAAAACCACATTTTTCTCTGAGAAAGTCTGGTAGCAACTTCAGAACACTCCAGGATAAAGAGTGTGGAAGATACTGCCATTTATTTCTTTGAGACTTATATTTTAATTAAATATGCACAGTTTGATGATTTTTTAAAAAATATTTTTACTGGGAATTTAGAAGAATAAGTGAAAAGGCACTTCCTAGCTTGCCTGTCTGAACTAGCTTGAGATGAATAAGGTGTTACTCAGCAAAAGAATGCGTGAGAAAGAACTACTTCAGAACAGTAAACAGTCTTTTTAGTAGTATCCTGGTTTGTCACAGATTTAATGTTTGTAGCATTTGAATGTCTCTATTGCCACCTTTGCATAAGTGTTCCCAGTTCTGGGATATCTGTTCTTTCCAAGAAGAAAAACTGCTTGCATGCTCAGAAACATGATTAGCAGGTAGCTGAGCACGGCACATAACTTGATCGCTATCAGTTTTGCTTTTAGCTATGGAGGGAAGATCACCCCAGACTGGAAAGGAGGAGAGCACCTGGCAGAGAAGGGATGCTTAAGTGGCAGACAGTAGCAGAAGGGAGCATGTGAAGTACCACACTGGCTTCGGGTTCCCTCGGGTGAGCCACAAGCTGTGTTAGCTGGGTAATAGAGAGCCTGCCTTCCTCACCTCTGTTGGCTGTTGAAATGATCTTTGATGCTGATCAGGTTACCTCTGAAGAGAGGAAAAAGGCTGTATTTTAATATTTTTTTCTGTAGGATGATGGTTCTGATCAGGTTCAGTATTGCAGCCCTTTAAAAATAATTTCCTTTCACCTATGCCTGTGTAAATAGTCTCGTCATGCACATGTACCACCTTTATTTTGTGCTACCTGATGTTGTGCTGCATTTTCAAGCTACATTTGAAGCTTCTTCTGAAACTAGTAAAAGACAAAAATTTAGTTTCTTTTCAGAGGTGTAAAATTCATATTCTGAATTCATGTGATCCTGAGGTGAATTTTTTTATTACTTGTGGTTTTTCAAAGTATTGCAGCTATTGAAGCTATAGGTGGAATAAATAAATAGACTCCACAACCTGGGGTAGTTATGAAGTGGGTATGTATTGTTGGCGCCCAGCACAAGTGAGATAACTCTCCAAAAACTTGTGCACTGAGCCTCAGTCTGACCCACACCTTTATTCACAAAGGTGTTCCATATGGAGTACATTGCAGAAACTTTTCATGCATATTCAACCCCTGGCCCTGCCTGTCCTCGCCTCTCATACTAAATAGGTCCACGCCCTTCTGGGCACGTGTGGTTTGCCCTGGTGGTCCTGCGGGGGTCTCTGGTGGTCTCTTGAGGCTGAAGATCGTGGTCATCCTCATAACTGAACTTTTGAACTCTTTCTCTCTGCATGTGCACTTTTGGTCCTTCGGTGCTTATCTGTGCATGTCTGTCAGTCTTGATGGGCTTGGAGACAGGGAAGCTTCTTTATCTGGGTTCTTTGCATCCTTAGGCATTGTTCTTTGTGCAATAAACTTCAGAAATTTGCATTTTCTCATGACCTGTTGTACCATGGCAGAGCTTTCTTTAAGTAAAAGGTTAAAATTCAACACATACTGCTACAAACGAAAATATAAATGCTTAATTAATTTTGTTAATTTAAGTGAATTCCAAAAACCTCTATTTCACTATGAGAAATAGAATTATATTCTCCTGAATTTACTCTTTGGCTCAATCTGTAAACATTTCATGCCTTCCACACTTTAGACTTGTGCAAGAAGTAATATTTTCTGCTACCAATTGGGAAACTGTTGTGTTCAATATTCACTTGATAAAATATACCATTTTTTGTGTCATTAATGAGATTTTTATTGTATCTGTGTTGGCTAATAAGAGTTATTGCAGTTTTGTCTCTCATTTTGTTTTGCATAACACATACACATTTTCTTTTAGAAAAAGCGATTCCTTTAGTGCCTGTTTGAGGGAGCAAATGGTGCTCCCCTCAATTGCCTGATCTGAATAAATAGGACAGTGTTTGCAGGTGAAAAACTGAGTGGTTGAAGTAGAATAATTAAAGGTTGCTTTTTAATAACTTTAAATCTTAAATGATAACTTGCTGAATAGATTGTATGAAATTATTGCTTGGGGAGGGTGGTTTTGAAGGTGATTTTTTTTTTGTCTCTCCAAACATCTTTGAATAGGATTGATAGCCCTCCCATTTTGGCGCCATCAGCTGGATGAATACAGTTGTTGATGGTTGCTGGGAATTGTTGGGTACATGGTGCTAGACTTCTTTTGGCAGGCCAGCAGGAGAGCTTTTTACAGGTGATGCTGTTGCCCCCTGCATACACCACTGATCCAGTACTGCTGCTAGGTGTCCTCACTGCTGACTGAAGCCAGCTCACCATCAAAACCTCCCGGGCAGCACCTGTGACCTGGGATGAACATAATAATGATTGATATCTGAGAAGTGCAGCAAAAACATGGCTCCTCCCAACTTCCTACTGACCGCCTGCAGGAAATGGGAAAGATTAACTAATACTTTAAAAAAACTGGCAATGAAGCCAAAGCTCAAACCCCACAATTTTCTAGTGCTGCAATAACGTAATCTCGACATAATGTGGTTTGTGGAAAGCAGCAAAGGGAGAAAGGTTATTGTTTCTGGCATGTTTGAGGATAGAAGAGAAGTCACATAAACTTAGAGAAAGAAAACCCTGAAAATCCTAGTAATCACTATCTGCACTACTTGGAGTCCTGTAGTTTATGGGACAGTTTGGATAACTTTGGGAGGCACATGCCTGGATATATATATATATATATATATATATATATATATATATATATATATATATATATATATATATATAATTATATTATATATTATATTTGGTAGTACCCATCTCTTCCAAAGGCCTTACTTCTTTCATGGGACAAACTTGCAGGTCATGCTTCTGCTCCATTGAAGCAGGTCTGGGAGTCAGAAGGGCCTCCTGCTGGAAAAGGAAGGGATTCAGCAAGGGAACAGTGGCCTCTCATGACAAGCAGGAAGTGCAGGAAGAAGTGCAGGAGGCCACACCAGCAGCACAGACTGAAGTCCCAAGAAATTGACTGTCACCATCTCAAGGCAACCAGCTTAGAAATGTTTTTTATACATGTCTGATACTGTAAAGAGACTGAGATTAATGCAATTCTAGTTTTGACTGCTGTAACATGCTATAAGTTTATAAATGTGTTGGAAGTGGAGATACATTTGTATGATACATCTGTGTTAAGGTTTTATCCGAACCTACTAATGAACACTTCCTAAGTAGGAAGGCAAATTTATCTCTCTAGTACTCACTGAATCACTGGAGAAAGAAGGTTGCCTTTTGCAATTAAAACCTGCAGTTTATTAGGCATAGTTGCTGGTTCAAAAGTCCTGTTGAATGTTAATGATAAACTACAGCATTTAGGTGGTCATCTAAATGTTGATGAGATTGTGTCCAGTTTCTCCTGATATGGTGATACGAGGGGAGAGAGGGAGTGAGTATGTGTGTGTGGGTCTGCGCCTGTGTGAGATACATTACTTGATTTTTGACAGAGTAGCAGCTACAACTTCTTTACCTACAGTGTGTTTTTTTTGTTTGGTTCACCCAGAGGTTTCTGGCAGCAGTATGGCTGGATTTTTTTTAATATTCCTGCAACACATACAATGCAATGTTAGCATTCAGATAACCTTCTTTTTCCCGCCATTAAATACTCCTTGATGAGCAGTATTGGCACTGGTCCTCCCCCCAAGTCATAGTTAATTTTGTATCTGTTTCCTCTTAAATCCCTTTGCATGCAGTCAGCCTTACAGGTCATGAATGAGAGACTGCCAGCTTATTTGCTGTCTGATTGTTTTCACAAATGCTTCTGGTGTTGATTTTTTGAAGAAAATAGAAAGGGATTGCAGTTTCTGTCAAACATGGACAGTGTTTTGTAGCTGGAACACAGAAAGGTAGAAGGGTTAAACATGACACATTGCCTTGAAGTGGCTTTATGACTGCTGCTAATTTGAATGCTCAGTAATAGAAATCTGTTGGATAGAGGGGTTACCCTTCACTATTAATGACTCATTGGCCTCCTTCCCAAGCTGCCTGAAGTGCCGCTCTCCCTAGTGGAAGTAATTTTGTCTTTGAAGTACTTTCCAGGGCTGTCAAGTAACGTTCCACAGTTCCCAGAGGAAACAATAAGCCATGAGTGCATGTACACTGAAAATGTAGAGTCTGAAACGAACTGTTCCTATAGGAGCCTGGCAGTCTGCTTCTCTGTGGAATTCAGCTTGTTTATACAATCTTATCTGGCTAAGCTTTGGTATTTTATCTGGCAGGCAGTTCCTATGAAAAGCAGCTGTCCAAGCAGTGGGAGTGGTGCTCCTGGTGGTTTTTTCAGAAGGTCTATAATTTCTTGTTTCATGTAAATTACAGAAATACAATACTCTCTTGGCTACAACCAAGTGCTCTAAGCAGTTTTCTTAGCCTTATAAATAGCCCTTTAGTATGTTCTGCTGTTATGTCCTGTGTGACTTAAAGATAGGATTTGTGATGCCCACTAGGAAGGTGTAAGGTGTTCTGTAAAGCCACAAGCTGACTACAGAATTGTTAGGATAGCATCTCAAAGTTATAGATTTTACAGGTGTGTTTTTAACCACCACCATTGCTGTTGTGAAGAAAGCGAGCACAGTCTCCATCTCTGCATGAAGGGATCTGTACATGTATCTTCTCTAACAGAAAGGTCCCTATGGGTAAGTAGGTAGTTCTAAAAAAACCCAAAAACACCTCACTGACCAAACACATAGTGCAGAAAACATTTAACCAAATACTTCAGATTTTGTGTAACTCATTAATAGAGAAAATGTTTCCTCAAATGTACTGAAAGCTGAAGCTTGTGGGGGAAAGAGCAGCTATTCAGTGCCTACAGAGGAGTTTGAGGTATTTTTTGTGAAGCTTTGGGTTGCAGATTCAAGTAAGAGAGAATTGAAAAGGTCAGGAGTTCTTCTCCAACTGTGGTAAATTATGTTCCCCATCTCTTTTTACAGGAACAGTATTTTCAGTCAAGAGCAAATTATGGGCACAAGTAAAATTCAGTCCAACTGTTAAAGTTGAGTGGTTATCCAGGATTATCCATCCAGTTCATAGTACATTTTATCTGAAAGCACTGCATTTTGTAGATTAAAATGATCCGTGTAATCTGACATATTCTGAGAAATAAGGGACATGTTCAAGACCTAAAAGATTAATTCTCCCTCTGTCACCTGTATATAAGTAACATCTAAGTTTGGCCTCCATTGAGACATAAGAAAAATTGAGACCCTGTAAGATTCAGTGCTTTAAGCATTGTTCAGATGTGCCACTTGATGCCACTTCTCTTGCTAGTATACATGCAGAGTTCTATAGACCCCTTCTGTTCTGCAAAAGGGGAATTTGATATGGCAACAAATGAAAAATGAGCTCTGTCTGGTTCCATATGGTACATTCTGGTCTTGCCTGAAATCTGGCATCAAGCACAGTCTATTTCTTTAGCTGAAGTGGCATTCCTGCTTGCAGTCCTGTATGGTGAGAAACTCAAAACCTAACGAGTTGCTGACCTACATTAAAAGTGTGTCGTCATAAATTTTGCACTGATACAGTTTCCATTTCAGCCTGCCACCTGCCACCTAAGCAGTTTAGTACTGGAAAGGGATAGTGCACCTTTTTGTGACCACCACATAGTTGATAAAAGTTAATTATGTTGGCTAACTTCTCCCAGTTCCCTTGTGAAGAAGGAAGTTTTACTTTCATTTGGATAGGGATTGATGACTTTCTGCTGCCACAGCAACAGCTAATAATGTTAAACTTCAGTTGACATACTTTTCTTTATTCCTACAGCAGGAGTAATGGATACACCCTCTAAATAACATTGAGGGTGTAGCTGTTTTGTTCTACAGGACTGTTTTATTTTGCTATTTTTTTTTTTATTTTAAGGTGATGTCTAAAGTGAATGTAACCACTAGATAGCCAGTTATCTTGAATTATAATGTAATAATCCCTGTATTGCCAAAGAGCATGTATTCTGATTTTTTTTTCTAGAAGTAAAGTTAGTATTTTTATTAAAAACTTTTCAAATTAGTTTTCATTTCTCCAACCTGTAATAGCTTTTAACAGTTTTTACCTGTTACAATTAGATTTCATCTTCCTCATATACAATCCCATTTATAGTCCAAATTGGAAACTACTGCTTGGCACTGTTTTAGAAACAAAAACTCCAGTCATCATCAGGACATGGACTTCATTTTTTAACATGGTCCAGCCCTATAATACTAAATCCTAGAACAGTCAGTGGTCCCACACTGAAGGTAACCTGCATCACTTGTAATGTAATCCCTGCTCATGCCTGGTTTGTGTTTGGAGGAAAAAGTTAGCATTTTTGTGGTGAGATGGGCTTTTTGTTATTAAAGGGGGTGGTTGTTTTGAAGCTGTTCAGAGTTTAGGAATGATAGCAATAATCTGGGGAGACTGGTTAGTGGGCTGAGAACAGGTGAGGAGGTCACAGGAACAAAACAATCACTCATTTTGTGCCAGTGCCCTGCTGGTGGTTCAGCTCAAGGGAGATGCTTCAGAAATTACTTACGTGTGTTAGGAGGGCCATCATACTTCTGTGACTTTGCTACTTTATAATCACAAGCTTGCATCTTGTAAGAATTAACTCTCTAGGTTGTTGTTAATTTAAGGGAAAAAAGACAGTTCTGCCAACAAATATTCACAGATTAATTATTTGGTAAAACTTTTGCAAGTTTGCCCTAAAGTAATAAGGTGTTAATATACTTAGAGAGAGGGAGGTTAACAGCTACCTGCATGCTTCCAGGGCATAGATGGCTAACTAGGGCATGTATTTCATTTTACCTGCAGTGCAATCAACTGTACTGATCTGCCTAATTTTCTGAGTCTTTTAAGAAATGCAGGTTTTGTTTTAAGCTTTTTTGCCAGTACTCCTAGAGATAGTCTTAAATGCATAAACCCATGTGTAATTTTAACTGGCATCTTAAACTGAAAATTTTGTGATAGATATTATCTTGGACCTTAAGGCACATAAGGTACAGCACTACTGTTCTAAAGCACTGTATTTCAAGTAAGGAAGAATTTGGATTCTAGATCTGAAGCCCCAAGTTGTTTTCATAGGACTGTCACAGAAATTTATCAGTGAATTGTGGGGGTGAGCTGGCACAATGTTGGAGACTGTGGTGATAAAAGATAGCTCTTGTACACCCATACTTTACAAGGAAAATAATTTTTTGTGAACCTTTGGAATCATCCAACAGAAGTAGCTGAATGTAGATGGTGATCTTGATGGAAGAAGAGGAATAATGACCTGGCTTTTGCTGCAGTAATGGGCTACTGTACTCAGAAGAGTAGTCACTGCACTGACTGTTCACCAGGTGGATTTGTGAAGGTGCCATCTCTCTACAGTCACTGTATTGGCTGTGAATACCCTTCCAGAAACCAGTTGGGAGCTTCTTGTGTTTGGGTCATTTTAAGGACTAACAATCCTGTGCCTCACCAGTCTAAATAACACAGTAAGGCCTGTGCAGCTGTTACAGCTCTGAACATCCTGGGGAGAGAGAGAAGAGGTTGTCACTGGCCAGTTGTGGTCACAGTGTGGAGGTCTCCCAGCTAGCACGCTCCCTATTGCAGGAGGGCACAACAGGAGTGGCTGCCCCCAGATCTCTTCCAAGACCTCTAGTGTGGCAGTGCTCACAGGGGAGGGCAGCTCCCTGTGGCTGGCTGTGGTGTGGGAATCGCAGCTCCCAAGCAGAAACAAAGGACCAAAGTAAAGAAATAGAGAGGGGCCACTTGTGTGAATTCCAAGGTAATTTATTTCCTAGGAGGGTTCAGGGACAAGTAGGCACAGGAATGAGGCGGCAGCACATTATAAAGAGGGGAGGGTATGAGGGGGTGGAAACAACTCACATCCAATGGGGAGATATTGGGGGAGGAGAACAAAGCTGGGACAGCCCAATGAGGGCAATCCAGGGGAAGGGAGCAGGTTCACCAGTCCAGTGAGATACTAGGGAAGGGAATACTATGCAACAGGGAACCTTCAAGAACCAAATGGGGGTGACTACATGACAGATAGGGGAGGTGGGCAACACAGCTTGGATTGACAGAACCATTGAAGGGTACGAGGGGAGGAACAGGGAGATTGGCGCTTTGAGGGACAGTCAAGTGGGGGAAAACTTAGGAGTAAACGACCTGGGAGAAACCAGTGTGAGGGGAAGAGTTAGGGGGCACAAAGAACATACCAACTGAAACTACCTAACATTAAACACCTGACCCTTAAAACAAAATATTGTAAAATCCTTTAAAAACACGCACCACCACATCTCCCCCTTTTTTGTTTTATAAGTTTGAAAAGCAGCTGGGGAGAGGTAGAATTTCAGTCTTTAAACTTCAGTCCCATCGACAGTCCCATCCCATGTCCTCGGGGTTACTATAGCCAGTGCAAATAAGTTATAGGAGAATGCAGAAATAATCTTTCTGAAGTCTTTAAATTTTTTTTCCAGCCCAAAGGACTGTGTAGGATCACTGTATAACTTAGACTGGAAGGGACCACCTCTGGAGCCCACCTAATCTAACACCTGCTTCAAGGAGGTTCAGTTAGGTCAGGTTGCTATTGACCATTTTTTTTAGTGTCCTCTAATTAGTGTAACTTAATGTCACCTGATTGTAGTCTGTCAATGATACATCTTGAAAGTGGACTTGAAAATGAAACCTTGCAAGACATAAAAATGCAATTATAAGCTTGTTTTTACTAACAACCCTTTCCCTCCTCCAGCCTTTATCAGGTATTGTCTTACTCTTTCCAACACTGCTAGGTAAGGTTAATTTGTTAGAGAAGCAATTTTAGGGGCAGTTCTGTAATTGTACTTTGTATGGTACTGCTTGTCTTCAACAGGAGTATAAACTGCAAATATGTTAGTTTATCTGAAAATTGTGCTTAAACTCCTGGTGAAATAACTTTCCAGCTAGTGCATGGTTCACATCTAAAATATGCATAGTATTTTTATTGTGAGATGCAGTGACACAATTTTATACACTAACAACTTCATGACTTAGTATTTTTTTTTGCAAAGCACAACATGAACTTCTTATGTGGAATAACTTAGTTTACTTGGATGAATTAAAGGTGATCACTTTTCATATGCCCTTGAGATAACTGCTACAGAGGCTGAAATATTGAAACAATTCCTTAAACTGCAGACCCCAGAAAGGCATTTTCCTGTGAATCTTGGTCTCAAGGCAGGAGTGTGGCTGTGAATCCATGTCCTTTCTGTGATCTTTAGCATACAGACTAAGCAGAGGACTTCTACCTGCTTCTCTTTCTGCCAGGCTGCTTGGTTACATACTACCTTTTGTTATATGGATCTTTTAGCACTTTTTATTGCTGTCAAGTTCAGCTGAACTGAAGTAAAATACCAGAGAGTAAAGTGACGTGCATATTAACAAAACTCACTTTCTAGAAAAGCCTAGGCTGAAAGCGTATCTAACTACTCTCTTGCATTCTTGTTTTCATGTTTGTTTCTAAGGTTAAGGCACTCTATTGGGTATTAAAACACTCCCCAATTCAGACTTTTAGGTTAGGAATGCCCACTTGAGAGGTATGTGTAAGATTACAATACAGCTCTGAAAATACAGTCTCATATCCAAGATGGTAGGCTTGCAGCAAGAAATTGTATTCTACACAGCTGATAACAGTTGAGAATCAGAAGCCTCTTTTCTCCAAAATGTGGAAGAAGTATGGGGAGTCATTGTAAACAATTAATTCATTCTAAGTGTTGTGCTGGACATAATGTGAAACAAAAATTAGAGTAAATGGAAGAATTAATTTGAGTTTTTCCTCATATTAGTGTTATTTTTTTCATATTATTACTATTATTATTTCCATATTGCTATCGATGCCTTCACTGAACCAACTGGAGGAGGAGTATGCCCTGCAGATTGAATTATTCTGTTTGATACATTGGTACTGTTTCTCTTTCAGATGAAGTGGACTACAGCAATTTCGGGACCAATACACTGTCAAGGAAGAAGAAGGCTCTGGTGACACTGCGCAATGACACCCTCCGCCGACGTCCCCACATCAACATTAGTATGCCTCATGATTTTAGACCAGTGTCTTCCATAATTGATGTGGACATTCTCCCCGAAACACACAGGAGAGTGAGGCTGTATCGACACGGGTGTGAGAAACCCTTGGGGTTTTACATTCGTGATGGCACCAGTGTAAGGGTGACTCCTCACGGACTGGAAAAAGTTCCTGGTATCTTCATCTCCCGTATGGTTCCTGGTGGCTTGGCAGAGAGCACAGGCTTGCTGGCTGTGAATGATGAAGTCCTGGAAGTCAATGGCATTGAAGTAGCAGGAAAGACTCTTGACCAAGTCACAGACATGATGATTGCCAACAGCCATAATCTCATTATCACGGTCAAGCCAGCAAACCAGAGGAACAATATTATTCGGAGCAGCAGGATGTCTGGTAGCTCTGGCCAGTCTACAGACAGCACTGCGAGTCACCATAGCTTGCCTACACCCCATGTGCTGCAGAACTTCCACCCTGATGAAATGGAGAGTGACGAAGAGGCTGACATTGTCATTGAGGGTGGTCTGGAGCCACAACACATTCCTAAACTGCACAGCCTTACTTCCAGTAGCCTCTCTAGAATCAATGGCAGCAGCCTTAGCCACAGACTTCAAAGGGACCTGGTGCTCAACAACAGCTCTGGCCGAGAAAGCAACGGCAACATCCACAAATTACTAAGTTCTTTAAAAACTGATCCCAGACACAGTCTGGTTATCCCCAGGGGAGGTATCGAGGAGGACGGAACAGTCATTACACTTTAGTAGCAATTTCTGCAATTCTCCTTACAGTCTTAAGTGCCAATTGGGACAATCGACTCGTGCAACACATGCACGAAACAGGGAGCTGATATATTCTCACAGACCTCACGGGTGCAGAAAATAGTTGCTTTCTAGGAAATGTGGCATCTGGAGTTAGACATAAAACTGTCATGCACTGCAAAATTTGTCAGGAGAAAGCTAGAGTGCAAAACCTGGTTAATGTCCCAGCCCTGAAGTGAGAACACAAATTTGTTTTAGTTGGTATAAACCTAAGCAGTCTTACAGGCTACCCATAGCAGTGTTATATACTCGGGTTTGAAAGCGTGGGTAGACGTATTTATACATGCATATATATGCATTAGATTTTAATAGTAACAGACATGTCTATTTGAAGTGGAATCTGGTTTTCTTCTAATACCAGCTGAGGAGAGAGTGCTTCTTAATAGTTATCCTGTCTTTTTCTGTTACATACAGCCCTTCTGCCTACTTGTTTACACCATCTTTTCAGCGTTATGTCTAATCCAGACAAGCTCTGTAAAAGCAGCTGTTTCCTATTCCGGAGGTAGCAGCGTTCGGGAGACGCTGCAGACACATTTTCCAAAGGAAACGATAGAAACCCGCATCCATGTAAACCTCGTGTTTCCCGCGGGCCGTGGCCGCGGCTGCCGGGCCATGGGCGCCACCTCCCGGCCGGCGGGGGCACCGCAGCGCCGCTGCCTTCTTGTATTCTCTTACCATATTTATTAGATGATACCTCCTTTTTTTGGTTTGTTTGGTTGTTTTTTTCCCCCTCCCCGCATCATCTCTGTTTTTTCAAAATCGTGGTTCCTGTGGGTTTTTAGGCGTGCAAGTCTCAGAGCTGACACAGGTCCTTGCTGTACGTTTGGGGCAACCCGAATCCGCAAGGTCTTTCCTTGACAAGAGATTGCCCTACGGAGGGGAGGAATGCTGACTGACTCACGGGCGTAACTTAGGATAGTTCTGTTGTTTTGGACTCCTCCAATAATAAAGCTTAATGTCTACACAGGACTTCTAGAAAGTTAAAGTATACTGGATATTTGCGGAGGTCAGACACCTTTGCTGGGTGGCCAGGTGGCTAGTGAGTGACCAGTGACTGTTGAGTCAGTACCTGTCTGCTTCTGGAAACACCATGAGTTTTATGAAAATGGTCTAATCTAAAATATTTTGTTATATCTTGATCAGTGTAAGGAACAAAATATAAATGTTTTAAAATGTATTTTTCTACTTTTAGCTTGTGTCATTTGCTCTTTGTTTTTAACTTTGTAGTACATTAAAGCTTTTTTTATATGGTGGAATAGACATTTCTTAAATATTTTATGAATATGAAAATTCAGGAGTCTTGGTTTGGAAAAATTACATTCCATTTTGGAATCTGTAATGGCTGGAAAAAGGATGTGTGGACTGATTCATTGTCACTAATTTAGAATACCTGTGGAACAACCAGTCTTCTGCTCATGGTTAAATATCTTTGGGACATTGAACTTAGTTTATTTCTTTTAGATTTGCTTTAAGAGTTTATTTTAAAAGTCTTTCACTTACTCTAATTAAAACTTTTCTAGGTATCAAAGCAGCTATAGAGCTGTACTTATTTTTCCCAGCACAGTGAGAATAGAACATTGATCCTGTTCTTAAAACTGTGTTTGTACTTTACCAAAGGTTTTCATTAAAAAAAAATAAATCTGATTATTGGTGCAGTAAAACAAATGAATAGCTGGATATGCTTCAGTCAATCAGACCATCTTATCCAGAAAAAATGTGTTATACCTTAAATAAGACTACTTTTATGAATAAGTGGATTTGTCTGACTGAAGTTACTCATTTTACCTTAGTTAACTGATGAAAATGTGACCTTGTCTGCAATAAAATGTTGACTGTCTTATTTCTACTCTGTATTTTTTCCCAGTGCCTCAAGCATTTTCTATGGAAGTACCTCCCCTCCCTATGAAAACAAGGTGTCCAGTTTGTGTGGCTCTTCAGCTACGCAACTATTTTAGCGCAGTGTCTTTTCTCAGTGCTGCTTTTACAAAAAGTTCCTGTTCTGATTTCCATGGGAACGGAGTAGCTTCCTATCTTCCTCATAGCATGGCCTGCTGCAGACCTCTGGGCTTTGAGGGTAGTTCTGGCTCCATGGAAAAAGGCCGGGATACCTCTGATGGCCACTCTGCACTCCTTTGCCTGCTGGCTGTCACTGTCCATAGAAAGCGCTCTGGTGCAATCTATCCGAACTTTCCACGCCTTCATCGCAGGAGGGAGGAAGCCTAAGTCGTTTCACACACACGTACCCATTACAGAGCAGCCAGGCTACTGATGTGTCCCAACACTTTGTGAAATAAAAGGCTTGCAAACATTTTGTGCAGCATCTTCGTGGGTGAACGAACACACACACAGAGCCCAGCTTCTGTTGTGAGTGCCCCTTAACCGTGGGTGCAGCTATGTGGCACTCGCACAGCGAGCTCCCTGCCCCCTCAGGCCGTGAGGGAGGAATCCGCGTGGGAACGCGGCTGAGCCGCTCAGCCTGTGGGGCTGACCTGCCGAACGGGGCTCGGGTGTGCGGCCGCGGCACCAGCGGCACGCCAGCCTCGCCAAAGCCCACATCCTCGGCAGACGGAGCCCCGCTCCTGTCGCAGCGCCAGGCAGCGCGGCTCGCGGGCGGCGCAGCCCGAGTTCCCCGCAGCCAGCGGCTGCCCGCCCGGGCTCGGGCGCTGCCCGCCCGCCGGGAGCGCGGCTGCGCCGGCCCGCCCCGTCATGTGAGGGGCGGCGCGGCGGCGAGCGCGGAGATGGCGGAGGGCGCCGGCGCTGGGGCGGCTGCAGCCGAGCTGCCGGACGCCGGCCCCGGCGCGGACAGCGGGAATGTGTCCCAGAGCCAAAGCAGAGCCTCCGGCCTCGGGGAGGCGGAGGACGAGGACGCCTCGGAGGCGTCGCTCAGCGCCACCGCCGCCGCCTACTCGGCGTGCCTGCTCGCCGACCGCAGCCTCTTCAGCGAGCAGGTGGGAGCGGGCCGGGGCTCGCACGGCTCCGCACGGCTCCCGGGCACTCGGGAGCGGGCCGGGGCTCCGCACGGCTCCCGGGCACTCGGGAGCGGGCCGGGGCTCCGCACGGCTCCACACGGCTCCGCACGGCTCCCGGGCACTCGGGAGCGGGCCGGGGCTCCGCACGGCTCCGCACGGCTCCGCACGGCTCCCGGGCACTCGGGAGCGGGCCCGGGCTCCGCACGGCTCCACACGGCTCCGCACGGCTCCGCACGGCTCCCACACGGCTCCCACACGGCTCCCACACGGCTCCGCACGTCTCCCACACGGCTCCACACGGCTCCCACACGGCTCCGCACGGCTCCCGGGCACTCGGGAGCGGGCCGGGGCAGGGCAGGGCCAGCCCCGGGGGCGCGTCCCTTGCTGAACGAAGCCGAGAGAGGGAAAAGCCGTGGGATTCCGGTCGGACTGTTTGTAGTCCGACCCGTGTCTCTGCTCGGTGGTCTTGTCTGTGAGACTGGCCGGGGTTTGTGAATGTGGGTGTGTGCGTTTTCAAGCACTTTAAGTGATCTCTGTTTTGCAGATAGAGAGCTTAGACAAGAGTCTGGAAGACTTACTGACCAGGGTGGATGAATTCGTGGGAATGCTGGATATGGTAGGTGTAAGTTGCATGTGGTTGTGTTTTTGAAGGCAGAGTAAACACAGTTGAATAGCTGTTCGTAAGTAAGGTACCGAGAGAAAGAAGCTTTTAGTCAAGGCAGGTTGCAGTTTCAAAACATGTTGGATAATTAGATTACTTATTTTGATAATCAGGTAACTCATGGATGAAAAGTACCAAGCCTTTGTGTTAGAGCAAAATGTCCCAAAGTGCCACATGTTCTAAATACCTCCACCACTTCCCTGGGCAGCCTGCTGAAATGCTTCACAATATTTCCAGTGAAGAAATTTTTCTTAACTGCATATTCGTGTAGTTGTATTCTTGTTTAAAAGAACAGTATGACATTCCACTTATTCTTTAAAATACAATAAAGACATACTTTTTGGTTTTATAATGAAAGTATCTAATCAGAGTTGCCAAACCACCAAAACTAGATTTGTCTTTAGGGGACCCTCTTTTCAGAAAGGCACTTTTGTTTTCACTTTTCTCATGGGGTTATATGGAAGAACCGAATGGAAAGTTCCTGTAAGCTGACGTTGGTTGATAGGCTGTCTTTTAAAGTGAAGCACTATGTGCTTCTCCTTCACAACTCTGTTGTAGGTTTGGGGAGTTTTTTTAAGACCAGAAAATTAAGATTTTTGTGGTCTGACTTTTTTAACAAACCTGAGGAAAAGTACAGGTAGTAAAACTTAAGACAAAATTTTAGCTTAATATATTTAAGTCTTTTATGTGTCTTAGAAAATGTTTCATATCTCTTCAGAAGAGATTGTATTAGCCTATTTTTAATATAAGTATTAAGGTAAATATTAGTCTCTGTAAAATACATTTTCTTCAAAGTTACTTAGAAACTGTACAAAAAAACTATAGTGTATTGATTTTAATCTAGTGTTTTTATACTAATTTATTCCAGTATTTTTAAACTCTAAATATTAGTCTGTTCACTGGGGCACAGTTCCAGTTTCCAGAAAAAAATCTACTAAACATTTTGTTTTATTCATTGATTTTTGTATTATTGTATCGCATTGTCTTTAGATTCGAAGTGATTCCTCTCAAGTTGTCAATGAAAGTATACCTCAAATTTACACAAAAGCTACAGAAATGAGGCAGATATATAGGAAGATTGACAAACTAGAGGTATGTATTTGCTGTCTTGTAGATGCATTGTGTTTCCTAACAGAGGGAAAAAATCAGTGTCTGAATGTTTGTGTGTGTATGTGCACACATGTGGAGTGCGATCAGGTGAGTTGTGCTCTCTGTGTTTGTGCTGGATCAGTACTTCAGGGTTAATAAAGAGGACTACATTTATGAAAAATTTCTGGGGACTGTGGGAATTCCAGACATGTTTTAGATCTTTTTGCGACATATTAAAAAAAAAAAAATTGTTCATTGACTGTGTGAAGCAAGGCAGGCTTTTTGTGTTAATTTCCAAAGTTTCAGAAACAAATAGAATAAGAGATCTCATCATTCCTAATAAAGATTTAAAACTGTGGTTAAGATCCTTGATTTTTCCTTTGGTAGTAGAAAGGCAGGTAGAAGTCTAGATTGTGAAAAATCCAAGTTAGTTATTTGAAAGGTAAATTTGAAAAGGAAGATTATTTTATTATGTTTAACCTGGTTTTCAGCCTTTTAAGTATCTCAGGTAATTTCTATATTTAAAATGGACTTGTAGGCAGAAGGGAAACTGAGCATGAAATTTTTGACGACTCATTTAAGCAAAGGATCTTTCACCACTGTTTTGCAATATGTAATCCTGTTTTATTTTTATAGGGAAACTAATATTTATTTGGGGTTTTTTTTGTTTTTTTTACACCAGGCTTTTGTGAAAATGGTTGGGAATAGTGTAGCTGGACTGGAAGAACGGGTCACAAAGGCAGAAACAGACCTTGGAGCTTTTCCCAGCACGTTCAAGAAAATCTTGCACACAATCAGCATGCCATCCTTCCTTAATGTAAGTAAAGTTTTGCTGCCATGTGACCAGCTTAGTTGCTCTGCTTACTAGACCAGATGATTGAAATAGTAATACGTTTGTTGTACATGTACATTAACGTAGCTGTAAATTTTTAATATACTTTATTAGGATTTTTATAGAGTTTTCAGGCTTCCTTAAAAACAAAAAAGGAAACAACTGAATTTAAAAATTAAGTTTCTTATAAGGATTTGTGTAACACTGCAGAACAAGCCCGAGCACACAAAGAAATGGATGTGAAGGAAGCACAGGCACATAATGCACAAGCTTTTTACTAAAGCACCCTGATCTTGGTGGTATGCAAAGCAAGTAGGAAGAGCCTGTACTGGCAACACTGCTAAAGGATCCTTCTGCATTGATAAAATCACTGCACAAATGTTACCAAAAAAGAAAAGGCTAATCTGCACAGTACTTTAAAAATAAAGGTTATATTTGTATTCAGTCTGCGCAGCGTTAATCATGTTAATGCCTTGGTAAGCTTCCTAAGGATGCAGTTTTCTCCATCTTCCCTTGTGGACTGTTCCTTTACAAAAGGCTTGAAGCACTCTCTCTGGTATATTTCAGAGATGCCTTACCAAACACTGATGTGCTGTTGTGCTTCAGGTTTAAAATAATCTTTTTGGTGTAAAAAAATATCACCTGAATTCCTGATGCTTCTTGACATCACCTGGCAGTACACCATTTGTAAGTTCTACTCTTTTGCATCTTGTCAGCTCACAGATTGTTTTATCTTTTAGTATATACATTCTGTACTAACTCAGTTTTCTGTATTCTGGTAAGGATGATATAAAAAATAGCTCTGTAGAAGGGGAGAGGAAGAAGGTTGTGACTTTTCGAGGTATTTTTGTTTCAACATCTTCCAAGCATGTATGGCAGCAGAGAAAAATACATATAAAAAACATCTGTTAAGGCTCAGTTCAAGGAACTTGTTCTTCACCGCTGTTTACTGTGCAGTCTTTAAGTTAATTAGTCTTTAAGCTAATTTCTCATCTCATTCCTTAATTTTTCTTGGTGTTTAAGTTTAGACTTCTGTCATTTCTTCTTAAAAAAAGCAAACTAAGAAGAACAACACAAAGTTGCACTTTGTTACAAAACAAAAACCTGCACAAGCTGCCTTGAAGAATATTCAACAATATTTTCCATTTTTTTCTATAAAAAATGTTATTAACCAAGGAATTACAGTCTTCACTTGAAAAGTTTGCTAGTTCAAAGGAAGTATTTTTTTAGTGTTGTATGGAAACACTTTGTCAAATTAGCACTTTTTCCACAATTTAAAAGGTGGAAAATCTTTAAAAGTGTCAGAAGGGTGAACCTGGCATCTCCAGTGGTTTCTTACTTTGATTAAGGATAGCAATAAAATAACACTCCGAACTTAGTGGCATTATTTGATTCACTAAGAGGCAAGCTACTCTTCCACAGTGGTTCTGGGTATTGCATAGTATAATACCTACTTCCAGTAGCAAACACAAGCATGTGTGAATGAAAATGCATGTAGAGATTTCTCCACATGCCTGATATTTAACTAGCTTAATACATCAATGGCAAAATACATTTGGAAAAGAAGGTTATTCTGATGTCATGATTGTCACTGTAGCTGTAGTTCACATTTTACTGCTAGTTTTAACTTACTCAGGTACCCTCATTCTCTTCCCATTTAAATGTATCTGTTTCTTTACACAAAGCCTGTATTTTCTGTTTCTCAAGATGTGTATTTATAATCTCCCTTTCAGATTTTGCCCAAAGTTCTTCCCTTGTGAATACCAGGCACTGTAAAGAATAGTACTATAACCTAAGAATGTAGATTCCCAAAAGGTAAAAATGTTTGCTTAGCAGCTGCAAACATAACTGATCATAAATGTGTGGTTAGGCAATTGTGGGTACTGTGCCTGCCTATAAATTTCCTCACTGGATTGAAATTACCCCCTTCTTGCACAGAGGCAAATACAGCACCCTTAAATCCATGTCAGGAGTGACCTTAGTTTCCCGTGCTTGCAGGTTGTTATCTGATAGGACAGTACAGTGTAGGAAAATACTTTAAAAATCAGAACTTGGATTTTGAAGGGGTCTTTTACATTTGGTAGATTTTGTGATATGAAGAATGCTGATAATACACACCATTTATAGATCAGATATTTGTTTATATTTTTAATTTCATTGGAACTTGAATGGCAAAACAAGCTTAGAGAAATTAATGGTATTGTAAAGTTAAAGACATAATGTAATATATCAGCAATTTTGTATATAACAGGAGAATTTGTACTTATGTCACATGGAGTACAAGTATACAGCTCAACTGAGTATTGAGAAATTTTCACTTTGATTTGTAGGTATGGTTACTTATATCTTCATTTTGGTGCTGTAAAACCATCCTAAACTCCAAGGCTATCAAACAATGATATTTGGTGTACTTTTAACTTTTATTATTGGTGAAGGCTAATTTCCTCATTCCAGACTGACGTGGCTCTACGAAATAGTTCATCAGAATCTCTTTATTGGTTGAAAAGAACTTCTAATGAGTGAAATCTTGATTTCAAGCATTCTATTTAATGTCAGGCATTGAAAATATATCCTGTGTCTGCGTTGTGTTGCAGCATTATATACAGGTAGCAAAGCTGACACAGTGGTCACTAGTGGTCCTTGATGTTGTCTCTTTCAATGAGCCATTTGATACAGCAAAACATTGTACAGTTAATATTTAAAAAAAAAACATGTACACTTTCCCTGAAAAACAGCTCTTTTCCAGTCCACTATCAGATTATTTTAAACTGTGTTGTTACATGTAGAAGCTCAGCAGGAGCTGAAGGCCTTCTTGAAAGAATCTTCAAGGACCTTCTTGAAAGAATCATTTGCTAGGTGTGTTTCCATAGGAAGACTTTTCGAGTAACTAAATGAGAACCCAGGCCCAGAGTTGACTCAAAAGAAGTGGCTGAGCAGAATTTGAAGGCTGGAGCAGAAAAGGTAAAGGTGTATGGCTTGGAAAGGATGACTCTCCCATCAGCTGGATGGTGCAGTTTTGCTCCTGCAGTGTTGGCATATTGTACAAGTTCCAGGACTGAGTCTTTTTAGGTGCTGGAATGGCAAAGGTCAAAGGCTGAATTTTTTTACTAACTTTAGGAACATGCCAGACTCATCTGAGCTGTGATTAAGAATTCATTCAACTAAGGAGACATGCCTCAAAACTTTTCTTGTTTTGCATTTTAGCTCTGCAGGCTTTGCTTTAAAATGCTTTATGAAACAGGCGAAAAATAAACTTCTCTAATTTGCAGAAATCGTCTTCCTCACGACAGCAGCAGACCCTCTATGAACCTCCAGTCCTCTTCAAGACAGAAGACTATTTTCCGTGTCTTAATGAAGCACCTTATTGATGGTTTTTGCTTTGGGATTGATATGAATCAGCCAGAATAGAGAGAGCCAAGTGAACAAAAGGAGTACCAACCTCAGAACAGCTGCATTTTCTAAGCACTATTAATGGCATATTGCCATTCTGATTCTCATTGTCTTCCTTCAGGCAATATTTTCAGGTAATCTTTGTGCACATTATTTCAAAAGCTTTCCTAAAACACCACGTAAGTTTTCAGATTATTTTGGGGAAGGAATTTAAGAATATTTTTGCATTACATTTCTTTTTAATATGGAAATAATAGGAAACATACTATTGTATATAAGTTTTTTAACACGTAAATATCTGTGCTGCTGCATGTGTAAATAGTTCTACTACAGGGATGGGGGTTTATTTGTCTTTTTTCATAATGTGCTGATTAAGGTGAAAGAAAAACTATGCCTAAGGTTTCACATCTATTCCAGGGTTTTAAGCCTGGTCCCTGCAGTTTGTACAGAGAAATGCACCACATTGGGATGTACTTGTTGCAAGGGCAGGATGGGAAAGTCATCCAGGAATCAAGGACATGGCTCAGTCCATGAGATTTAGTCCCAGTTCACAAAGCAAACACCCTGCTGCACTGATGATCCTCAGGTCACAGTGACCCAAGCTTTTAATTATTGCATCATTTATTGTTTGATGTGTAACGAGGTGGGCATGAAATAGATTTATATATAGAGAGAGAGCCATAGATGTATAAAAACTTCTGTCAAAAAGAACAAGTATCTAAGTTGAGGGAGGTATGACTCTGGACTGAACCTCCATCAGGTACCTGACCAGACTGCTTTTCCTTCACAACTCTCTGTGGATACTGAGGCTTCCCATGCTGATTGCAATTTATATTATCAATAAACTAATAGCTGGCTAACCCCTGTTGTTGTCTTGCATTTCACCGGACCGTAGTTACCCACCTGGAAGGTGTTAATCATAAATTGATGTAATCCTCTGAACAAGTTGTACCTCTGCTGCTATATTGCCAGTGTAACTCATTAGAATACTCAAAATTCAAGTCTGGGGGGAATGCTTTAGAGAAACAATATTTCTCTAGATTTCATGTTGTGCGCAAAAAACCGGTATGAAGTTCCAGAGCAGAGGTTATATATTAATAGATCATGTCTCCAAAGACCAGCAGGGATTGGGGTCTAAACATCTTCAGTATCTGAAGCAACATTTATTAAAAATTAAAAATTTTCAAGTCAAAGTTAGTGGGCTCCAAAAGCAGTGCTGATGTCAAACTTACCTGAATTTTAACATAGAAAAATAATCACATAAACATGCAGAAAGAAACAGACTTTGAAGAAGGCTCCCCTCCCATCCTCCTTGTTTTCATAAATAATTCATTATTCAGATGTTCCACTGGAGCAACCATTGCATTTCCAAAAGGTGTGGTGCCTTTCAGTGTATGCATAAATAATGCTTGAAGGTTTATCCCTCTCAGTGAGATCTAACAAAATTACACACTTAGTGTAGCAACAGAAGGCTGCAGTTAAGTACTTCTAAACATACTAACACTGGTATGAAAAAAAAAATCTTTAGAGCAACTATCTAATTAAATTAATCACCTTCTCAAATAACTTTGTCCTCTGCGGTGTGGAGCTAAAATGCAGTTTCTTTTAAAGCGATGGTGTTTGAAATAGTAATAAAGATTTCAGTAAGTTCATAGAGCTGAATATTTTCCAGACAATATTGTTCATATTAATAAGAGTGAAAATTCATATATCCTGAAGTGGACATTTTTGTTGAACTGTTGTATGGAAAAAGAAGAGCTGTATCTTCAAGGCACACCACAAACAAAAATCAGACAGTTACTATAATTAGTATAGGGCTATGTTGGAAATTTTCCAAAATACTTTTATTGCTGAAAATAATGGACAATACATGGAAAAATTTTTAAGGAAATGCTATAAAAGACAATAAATGAATTTTGGCTTTTAAAAATACATGTACACAATACCAAGGTCACAGTTCATGTGTTATAAAATTAAGCTCATGGTGATGAAATTAAGACATTCTCATAATACTGACAAAATACACTCTGCCGTTGGTTTGTTTGCACCTTGGCTGTCTCCTTATTCATGGTCAGTCTCACCTCGCAGGAGTAACATAAAAAAACATATCAAGTGCTCACACTCAGTAAAGAAATAATCAGAATATTCATTTATTCTGTCTGTTACCTTATGTTAGTGTATAAACCAGTAATAAGTATATTGTGAATTAGCTTCAATGTTTATTGGGTTTGCCAGCAGTAGACAAAACCTGAATCTCAAAATCCACTGATACCAATATTCACAGTCCCAGAAGGCTCTCCTTGCATCTTTCCCTACACAATGTTTGTCCTCTTGCCTGAGTTCCAAGATACAAGCCAGTGACTATGGGGCTACATCACCTGTTTTTAACATGGAGCTCTTCATATAGAAACGGTGTAAAGCAAGATGTGGTTACTGTACTGAGGTGCTAAAAGTTGGGTATCAGGCACGTGAAATGAGCTAAAGTTTAGTATCAACAAAGGAGTCTACATACACATATTACTTTTCTTCTATGCCATTAAGCAAACATTTTAAAGCAATCCTAGCAAAAGTTACACTAAAAGTTTTTATATTCTTACGTACATTTTAGGCAAATGTTAATTAGCATTAGCCTAATGGTAATTGAAACTAAGATGGCAGCTTTCTATAAATTATCTGTTTTCTGTACAATGTATGTCAATATGTCAAAGAAGCGGCATTCACAAGATATTCGCAGTGAGGTTGTATCACAGTCAGGTTGGACTGAATGTTAGAGGCCTACACTTTTCATAGCCCCTGGACAAAAATCAGCATGATCTGTCTTACATAGATATTTAGTTAAATGATAAACTATGCCTGAAATTGGCACAGAAAGATTGATATTTGTATTTAATTATTTTTGGACCAGCAGATTTTGTTCCAGTCAAGCAGTGCTGCAACTGCAGTAAAGCCCAAAGAAATTACAGAAGGATGAAATGAAAAGAAACAGGTTTGATTATCTGATCAAATAAGATAAATTACTTAAAGGTGCACTGCATTACATTGACATAAAAACCTGTGGCATTTCATTACTTCTGCTGACAATAACCTTCAGGGTTAAGTAGTTTTGCCTACAACACTAAGAATTAAGTAACAAGCTAAAGCTGTTAAGAGTCGTCCTGAGTGAAAGACCTCACAGAATGAGAAGGAAGAGGAAGATAGCTTGCACGTTCGTCTCTGAAAAGAACTTTATATTTGGATTTGGTAAATAATGCTCCCATTAAAAAAAAAAAAAAAAGGAAAATGTTTCTTAAGCGATTACTTTTTAAAAATTACCTCACTTTTTGTAGAAAAGAAATTGGTCTTTGACCAGCTACCAAGAAAATTCTTGAAAAGCCAAAAACCCTGTCAGATACAGCTATGGTCAAAGAGGACCATAACAGGAATTTGTATTTTTCTAGCCACTGCAGCTAAATCCATCAGGGATGAGGAGTTTCCAGCTGCTGGGATTCCTATCCCTGTAGGAGCTGAGCTGCTGTGGCAGGCTGTGCTGCAGCAGCAGAGCTGAGGCTTAGTCCACTCAGCTGCTTTTGTTGATTCTACTTCAAACCGATGGGTGGTAGTACAACCTAAAGATGGCATTACAGACTCCAGCTGATCTCAGAGATTTTGGGAGTTTTCTTGTCTTTCATGCTTGTTACCTATTCACAAACTCTTTCAATGCTGGCCATTTTTTATGATTTTGAAAAACTGCAAGGGGTATGTGAATGGTTCATGATGTCTTAAAAGTACTAAGGAACAAGCAAAACAGAAAAAAAGGGGACAGAAAGTGTTGCTCATGGACAATACAGTACAATGCCAGGGAGATAGAGTGCAATCACCTATAGATACAAACTGTGAAAAGGAAAAATTGAAAGAATGCCTTTGAAATTATGTTAGACTAAAGGATATGGTAGGGAAACCTAGATAGCCTGTCTAAACCCCACATGAAAGACTCAAAACGATACTTCATTTTTGTCAACTTTAATAATGGTTGTACGTTCTTTGGTGGGCTATTAAAGTGATAAAATATATTAAAATTGCATTGATAATCATTCCAATGTGCAATCTATATGGGATCTTAAATAGTATATTTTAAAAGTATATTGAAAATACAGACATGAATGTGCTGACAGACCTAAAAAAATTAACTGAATATTAGCAGGGATTTAATCAGAGGGTTCAGAGTGAAAAGACAAAGGAACAGAATTCATGTGGGGAAAGTGCACTCAATGAGAAAAGAAGATTCAATTCCTCATCTCCCACTGTTTCAGAAGCTGTAGGTTTCATAAGAATAGCTCAAATGCTTATATTATTTAAAAATAAATTAATTGCCATCCGTTCCTTACAGGTGACACTGTCAGGAGTTTCTTTACAAGCAAGAGGTCTAGAAAAGCAACCTTTAAGAAAAAACAAAAGCAGAAATTTCCACAATCCTAGGACATTAAAACTGTGGACTGGCACTAAATATGACAGAAGCACCTGAGAACTGCAGACTGGCAATAAAGCTGGTTCTGTTTGATTCATAAAAATTAAAAAAGAAAAAAGTAAAAAGGAATAGTAAGAGTCTTATGTACGAATGGAAGAGGAAGAAAATAGCATATCCAGGAGGTAAACCAGGACATGTGCCAAGGTGTGAAATTGTGGTGACAGAGCTGTGAGTATCAACAGAGGAGGGCAAGATCCCTCAACTGGCAGGTAAAAATGGAGATGCACAACAGACATGATGTATATATGTGATGGGTTTTTTTTCACAATTCAGGAGCTTTTTTTTTTCCCTTCAGTGTGCACTTTTCCCAAGTACATAGTTTTAAGAGAGACTGTAACTGTACTAGAACTGTGGGCCAGTTCTAGTGTGTGTCTGGACCAGGCTGCTGTTACTGTCTCTGGTTACTGCGTCTTTCTCAAAAGCAGTAGAACTTGCAGGTAGCTACCCAGGTCATTGGACTGTCCTGGCTAAAAATCAGTTCTGCCAAGACAAACACTCCAGCCCCAGCACTGATGTCCTGGCACAAGGGTGAGGGGTGACACTCCTCTACTCCTGGCTATCCCCCCGAGAAGGCAAGCAAAGCACTTTCCCTGGCAGTGTGTCCTCATGTACAGCTGGGGAGATGCTGCTTTGGAATTAACATCTGTTTCCTTCATGTGTCTTTGATTAGCCCTTTTCTCTACAGGGATGGCTTTGCAATTTGCATGGAATCACAGAGGGAAAGAAGAACAGGAAAGAAATACGGTATTGGGAATAACCTTCTTGTCATTACAGAGATGGCTGTGTGTCCTGCTCAGATGCCTGCTTCCAGCAATATTTTATCAACTAAAATGTGGTGGTTCATCTGCTAGTGATAAGCAGTGCCCTTATTCTTGGTGTCAGGGGTTGCTTTTGTGGAAGTGTGCCCGTTGCATCTAAAACTAAGATCAGAAAACTAAGATGACCCATGTAATTTAAGGCAGAAGCAAATCAGAGGTTTAAACAGTACCACAACTTGCCTTTTTCTTGTTTGTTCTCTAATGATTTCCCTGTATCAGTTGTGCTTTCTTGTCTTGTTCTGAATGTTTAAACTGATGGTTTCCAGGACCTATCAGAGTTGTGTGATCTCATTTATGAGTAACTGCTCAAATTTACTTTCTGACTCATAATGTGTTTCATGTACAAGGATATTTTAATGTAATAGCTAAATCTGTAGCTGTTAAGCAGGAGCTTCTTCCAGTCAGTAGGATGAGGTTTTCCTAAAACAAAGGTTATGTGGATCAGATGTGAAAAGTAGTAGATTGTGAGGCAATGCACAAGAAGGCAAAATATAGGTGCTGCATTGGTCAGTGTATTTGTGTGGAGACACCACTACTGGAAGTCAGCAACTGGCCTAGTTGTCTGACCCCTTTGTGTATTTGTGCTCATCTGGACTGTCATTTACCTTTTCTTATCATTGCTACAGAACAGTGGTCCTGGTAAAATGGTGTTTAAACTCAACCTGAGGTACTGTGCTGAAGCAGAGAGCCCATGAAGCATGCTCCAGATACTGTTCAGCCCACTGCAGCCTTGGAGGAGAGAGGTAACACTTTGAGGAAATGACAAAAACTCCCTTTTCAGTGGTCCCGAATACTTCTTTGTGTCAAGTCTGTCCATGGTACCTTCTTCTCCCCCTCTTTCCCTTAACTCCTCTGTATCCTGAGACTGAGCTGTGTCTTACAGAGCCCCCTTTCTCCCTGGTAGGGTGGAGGGGAAGCACTACGGTCATCTGGACAGGTGGGAAGTGGGATTCCTAGCTCCTGCTTGGAGCTAGTTGAGAGCAACCATGCTGAGAGATTTATTCTTACTGTTTTGTGAAGTGAGAACCCCTGTAGATTGAGCCATGTTGAGGTACATCCCAAGTCCGAAGTGGGCACTTCACTGCCCTGCTCTGGTGATATCAGTGTACTGTTGCTCTCATTTAGATGATTCTGGAGAATCTCAGCTGGGCCTCTCGAGAGAATGGCAGTGCTTGTGCTACACTCCATTGGCCAGCAGTACTCACACATTTTTGTTCCCCAAACCTTTGCTTGGAACCCAGCCCTTGAGACCATTGTTGGTTCCAACCCCCACAGTGTAAGGGGGATTGTAACTAGGTGATCTTTAAGGTCCCTTCCAACCCAAACCATTTTGTAATTCTATGATGATGATGATTAATCACGCGCTACTTTTATCTTGCAGTGTGTAGGAAGAAGTTGAAGTGAATGACTATTCTGCAATCACAGTCTGCTGTTTTCTGTGTGAGAGTTTTGTGGATGTGCCCATCTGATAACAGCATAGTGCTTAGAAAAGAGGTATAGCCTTGCTTGTGCACTCTTCCTCTTTCCATCTCAGTTAGTTTCATTTTCTTCAGCAACTGAGTATTATGGTAAAACATCTCCAACTGTGTTCAAGTTGATTTTTTTGATCTGCTACACCACATGGCTTAATTCACAGGTGAAATGGCAATACCAATATAGAGCCCAGAAGCAAAGCCTGGCATAAGTGCAAGAGGAAGAATATTCTCAATAGTCTACCATCATTTTTTGCCCCATTTCATTTTTTCATTTTTTCAAATAAGCAGTTTTCTTGCTGCCTGATACAGCTTTGTGCATTATTTTTCAGTTTACTTATGATTCTTGTAACTGTACACGATGTTATTCCTGTGTAATGTTTTTGTAGTCATATAAATACTGTTGGTCCTTAGTGTCATTTGTTAAGGGTGTCTGGGGAAAACAGATCTGTTACATTTAGAATTGCTCACAAATTTATTGCCTGCATGGTTTGACTTGTGGAGAAACTGCTCAGTGTTGTATTTAAAAGCAGGATGGGATGCATCCACACCTCCCTGGCAGGGCTGGTGTATGACAGTGTTGTCAAAAGTCTGTTCCAGTCTGTGTGGACACCTAATTGTACCTGATGAATGCCAACTGATGGAATGAACTAATGACTCAAAGCATTGATGATGATAGGCATTTGTATCAACTGAACCCATCAGAGCGTACACGTATGGGAAGGTTCATCTCAGGCTTCCTTCTATGTGTCCGTACCTGCCTGCCAGCAGTTGGGGATCTGCACAGCTGGCTGACTGCTACTTCCTTACTTGCACTGCTGCTGGAACAGAAGTGTGCAGGCTGAAATCCATGATGCTACCAGGGCTCTTGCAGCAGGCACACAGCTGCTGTGGAGCCCTGCTTAGGGGGCTGCCCTTGCCAGATGGAAGGGGGTATTTAGCTGTGTGCAGGCAGAGCTCTGGGAAGACAACAGGTTACTTGGGATCTGCCTGGGGCTCCTTGCTCTATCAAAAAGACATCTGTTTAATCCTGACTTTCTACAGATTTAGCCATATATGGCTGGCTGGTGGAGGGTCCTGGAGGAATATTGAAGGCTGTCAGCACACGGCTGTGAAGACCAAGCTGGATGAGACAGCAGGCAGCAGCAGCAGCAACAGCACAATCCCAGCTGAGCCCAGAAATCCACACTGCCACTTCCAACACTGGCTTTGCCAGGTCCACAGCCCTAGGGCAACCTGTGGGGCACCACAGGAGTGCCTGTGGCTACCCAGGGCTGGTCACATGGGGCAAGCTGGGGCACCAAAGAAAGAAAAAGAGGTGCAGGAAGCTTCCAGAAGAGGCAAGAAACAAAGAAGGGAAATATCTGGTGGCACCAGAGGAGGTTATGAGACTCTGTGCATTAGAGTCAGTCACATCAAGGTAAAGAGAAGTGTCTGATGTGGGCAGATGAAACGGATTTGCTTTGTTAGGAGAAAAGGGAAGATGGAACAGAATGTAGAATGTTTTGTCCTCTGAATAGCCCAGTTAGTTTGACACAAAAATTTCAGCCACAGATTTTCAGGATGTAGATGAAATAGCTCTACTGCTAATGAGTTATCACTAACTTCTTGATTGTAATGATTCATGCACTTCCTTTCAAATTCCATTTTTCCTTCTCATTTGCTCTATAGCCTATTTCCAGAAAGAACATCTATTACACCAGTCTTTACTAGGTAAGTGTTACTTTTCTTAGCCAGTTGTTTCTGTTCTGCTTTCCTTTTAACAGGAACATGAAACAATTAAAAATTAGTCAGTCCACATTGTACCTTTTTTTGCTCTTTTTCCAGAAACATTGAGTAGATGTGGCCATAGGAGGCAACTCCTCTGCATAGGGCATTTCTGTAGCTGTAATGTAGTTTCCAATGTCTACTATTAGCTAATACCCATGTCATCCTAATATTTTCTCTGTGTAAAAGAATCATGTTTTGGAGGTGCTTTGACACATCATAAAGGAAATGGAAAATCCTGTTTGTTACCATTTACATTTGCCTGAAACTGGTAAGAGGATATTAATGGCTTACAGCTTGAAAATTATCACTAGCAATGGCTTTTATTTAATCACTCCTATTATTTTCAAAGGCTTGTTTGAATTCTTAATTATTAGTGTACATACCTCCTCTAAATTTCCATCTGATAATATTCTTTAGTAATATTCTTTAGTGTGGAACTTTCAGGTGATGTTAAAATAATAAAAGAGCCCAGCTCCCTCCTTCCTCTTTGCTTTTGTATGTCTCAGCTTACACTGCTTTCCAGTCTTTGATGAGTCATTACATTTACTTTGTACTGATACTTTTTATGTTTCAGGCTGGAGCATTGATTTTGGTTTCCTTGTTTTCTGATCAGAAATTTTTTTTCCCCCTGTAGATATCACTGGATTTCTGTCAGATCAGAGAAACCCTCTTTTCTAAGCTGTGATCTCACAGGATATGTTATGCAGGTATATCTGGTCACTTTTGAAAATGCTTGGTGCTGTTTCCTACTAGCAGTCCAGGTCCTGAAGTGGTATTGCTTTATAATTCAGCTGAATATTATAAAGATCTAAAACATAAACTGTATAAAATATAACAATCAAATATGAGAATATAAGTGACCATTTCAAATACCAGAGACTCACAGCTATACAAATATAAAATCCCTTTTACTCTTTGTCAAGGCCATAGGGTGGCACTGGCTATTGCTGAGCATTGATGTATGTCCTAGGAGTAGTATAGCCCAGTATTTTAAGTTTAGCAGAGCATTTTCAGAGACCAGGGATCTGATTCATTCAGCCTGGTCCATGGGTTGCTCACTCCTGCAAGCAAGTAAAACAGCAGCTTTTTCCTGATAGGGTTCTGATAGTACCAACTCCAGCTCTCCACCCTCCTCCTCAGCCAACTACTGCCACTTACAGCAGAGAGACCGGGAAGAGATTTCCTTCTGCACCTTCTCTGACTTCCGTCTCATGTTCTGCTGTCTGCCTTGCTGCCAGCAAAGGAAAAGACTGGGCAGCTGTGAAGATGACCGTGGTTTCACACCCTGTGGTTTCCTCCTCTGGGTGGTGATCATTTGTCCTCGTGCCTCTTCTCAATGAACCCATGAGCTGTCAGTGACACTCTCTCAACCCGTGTTTCATCCTGCCAGTGGAACCACCACAGGAGGAGCAGCGTGTTGGTTGCCTTTTCTCACCTGCTGCTGCTACTTGCATAAGAAGAGAAAAACCTAACCCTTGCATCTTTTTATTTTCCTTTACTTACCATGGAGCCAAGCCTGCAGAGCTGGACAAAGGATAATTAAATCCTGATGAGCCAGCAGACTTGGCACAAAACCAAGAAGAACCTTGACATATTGAAAGGCATTGTAAAAAATTGGGAAGCGTTAACCTCAGATGATTTTTGTGATGATGAGAAGATGAAAGTTGGAGACACGTAACAGAATTAGTGTTTGTAGATATGCAGCACTTCTGAAGTTAAATCAAAGTATCATGTTCACTGTAGTTAAAGTGGTTAATATTTGCCAGATTGGCTTGAGGCATTTTGATGTAATGTGAAGATAACAGTGGCTCAGCGTGCTTACACGGATGAAATGAGACGTACTCACGTCCAGTGCTTTTCACAGAAACACACCATCAGCACTGTTTCTCTTTAACCTGCAAAATCTTATTTTACTAATACCTTCTACAGATTATGTTCTAACAGGGCAGGAAGTGATTCATTTTGGACATAGAAATGTAGTTATACTTCAAAGTGCCTTATCACGTTTCTGTTACAACTTTACGTACAGCAAGTGGGTAAAACTTCAACAGCATTTAGCTGTATGAATTAGCTCCGTGGGCTATGCCCATTGTGGTAGCAGAACTATTTGTCAGCAGAATCTCTTCTCACAGCCTACTCTTATCAGAAGACAGATGCGATTACTAACCTAAAATGGTATGTGAAAACATATGTTGTTTTGGAGCTGCTTGGTTACTGCGGAGGATAAATAGCTCGTGACCCTAACCCGGATCTTTTCATAAAAAAAGAGCGGTGTCCCTATGCCTTATAAAGGCATGGGCAGGCTTATTCCAGCGCTCAAGAAGGGGCGGTAGCGAGTTTGTTTTTTTTTTTTCCCCAGCAGCGGTCGCAAGCGAATGAAGAAGTTGAGCTGAAACTGCGAACACTTCATCCCGGCACTGAGCGGCAAAACTCAGTCAAGAGAGGAGGAAGCAGGTGAAATTAAAAAAAAAAAAAAAAAGAACCGAAAAAAAAAAAAAAAAAGAAACCCACTTGGTCATGGGGAAATCAGGTGAGCAAATGCCTTCGTGCAGGTGGCTGTGTGCTCGCACAAAGTCCGTGTCTGGTTTTGTGCTTGGAAAGCATTGCTAAAGCGTTCAGTGGCTTTCCTCGGAGAAGGCTGCTTTCATTTGTGCATGGTACAGCCTGGGAGGAGCTTTCTCTCTGACAAAGGGTTGGATTGAAAAAAACGGAAAGAAAAGCTACCCCCCTCCTTAGCCTGCACGGTGCAGAGCTAGGTGTATTTCATGTAAAACTTTGTAAAGTTTGTATTTTGTAACCTAAAATACTTTTGCTTTGCTGTAAAAAATTACTACGAATGCTGTAGCTTTAAAGTTATTTTGTGTCTTGCTGTCTGACAAAACTTACTAGCCTTGCAGAAAAGCAGCAGGATGCTTCGAGGGGGGTAAACTTTATCACCCTTCCTGTCGGAAGGATTTAAATGTAAGATTTGGTTACCGTTTAACTGAGAATAGACTTGATCAGCTCCTAAGCCTCTCCCCAGCTGTGCACGTATTCTTTAAGCCTTTTCCTGCTGCTGCTACTGCTGCTGTCTGTGCTGTTGGTTCTTTCCCCACTGCTGCTGGCTGTCTGTGTGCTCTGCTCAGTTTAGGCTGGAGAGACTTCTCCAAAGTTGCCAAGGAGCCAGAGACCTTAAGAGGAGAGTGCTTAGTGCCCTGGATTTTCTCCATCTTTGTCCTGTTAAGGCCACGAGTGAAAAACTGTCCTGAATTTCTGAAACAGCTGTGAAACTGGATGGGACTATTTGTTCTTGTTCTTAGGGTATTGTTTCTGTGACAAATAAGAGCCTGGTGGCATGTTGTCTCTCTGTCCTCTGTGTGAACAGCACATACGGGGACATGCTCAGCAAAATTTAGTATTTGAATGAGTCAAAACTATAGGCCTCTTCAGAGAAATTTAAGGAAAATCTTTGTGTGAGTAACACTTTAAAGGGCCTCAGCATGGGTGTTTTGGATTTTTTCCCTTTTTCTTTATTTTTAAAGGTCAGCTTGCTTGATGAGATCAGAGCTGTCTGCAGATGTGACTGTAAAGGGCTTACTGGTATGACACCCAGTCCAGACAAACCACCTGCTTTTTTTTTAGCAAAGTCCAGCTGCCAGTGGGGGGGTTGGCCTCATATCCTGGCAGCTAGATTGGGATAAATAACCCTATAACAATTTAAGTAAGTGTAGTTGCTGTGAAATATCAAGCTCAGCACTTACCATGCTAAAAAGTACAAATACCAAATCAGTGTCGTGCCTATACATTACATTAGAAAACCGCATTGGGCAAAAGCAATAGAGATACTCCACTGTGCACCTCACAGTTTCCAAAGGAATAAAAATCTTCTTTTATTTTAATGGATGAAAATTGCTAAAACAGTCATAAAGCAATTACCATCTTCATTTTTCCCCCTGCACATTTATTGCTGTGCATTAGTTGATTTTTACAAACTTAGGAACAATGGCAGACCAGAAACTTCCTTTGCCAAGGCTTGGGTAATATTTGCATCCTTAAGTGGTTATACAAATAGAGCTTAAAATCTAGGTGCATGTTAAGAATGCTTTCTAACTACTTGTGTAATGCAAACCAATGTTAAACTAGTTCCAGGTTATTGTCTTTGAGCTGCATGCAATATTTTTAGATGAATCATAAAACTGAGATCCTGTCCTGACAATTGGTTTATAGACTAGATCCCATCTGCCCTTTCCAGTTCACTGAAGTGTTAAAATTCTTGTCTGAGATCATTCAATGTGGTTTGCCTTTGAATGGGGAGAACAGTTGTTGTACAGAGTACTGCTTCCTCTGTGTTTCATGTGAAATACAAAATATGTTCCCACTCTAGTACTCATAAGGTATGATGCAGACAAATTTCTCTGCACTAGGGTACATGGACATGTAACTGGTTGACCTCAGTACAGATTCCTTACTCCTCTCCTGGGTCAGAAAGGTTAAGGCAGAGATTACCTGAAGTTTTAATTTAAGGATGCTCTAATTCATGACAAGCGGGACTACTACTTTAATATAAATTAAATGAGCAGTTTCTTTAACCTCTTGATTTTGGTAAATCTGTCTTGAGGTCTAAATATCACCATGCAAAAAAAAAACTTGGCATTGGAAATCTCAGTTCTTTGGTAAAAACTCTCCAATAGTGTTGTATTAGTAGTTATTAGATTATATTTGAAGCCATCTTCATTCCAAGTGTCAGAGCTAGAGACTTAGCATTGCTGTGTTTCATTGCAAAGAGCTGAGTGTTGAAAGTATCGGCTCCTCTGACTCAGCTTTCTTCCCTGGAAGCTGCAGGCTGGCGAAACCAAATTCGTACTGAAACTTCCTTGTCAGGGTTAGAAAATGCCTCCCGTGGTCATAACCCCTGCAAAGACTTAAGCCAAATACAGAGACCCCCTCTGCCCTCCCCAAGGTCTTTTCAGACACCATTTGGATTAGTGGGGGTGCAGGCAGCCGTCCCACAGATCGCAGAGAGCTCTAAGCAAAAAGACAAGGATAGTATTTCTGCAGGAAAGGGGGAGATGGAGAGCTGGCAGCTCTCTGCTGCCCTGCTGCTGGGAGTGCCGTGCCGGCAGGGCTCTGACCCGGCGCAGCTGTGCGCGGCCGGGGGCGGGGGGCAGCCCTGGCCCCGCCGGGGATATCCATCCCTGCCGGCAGCTGCAGGCGATGATCGGGAAAGCAGCTGCCTGCGAGCTCCACTCCTCCGCTCTGGAGCACGTGGATTTCTGCTGAGCAGTGGGAGTCTCTGATCAGGCTGGGACGGTGGTAGGAAAGGCTGCTAAAAGTCTTATTTCTCCCACTTCCCCCTGGGTTCAACCTCGTGGGGGAAGGGAGCTTTCCCCACTTGCTCCCTACGGGGGAATAGCTCTCTTTATTCTGGCAAGTGTGTGCAGAAGCTGTCAATATCAGGTTTAGTAAATACTGCAATTATTTTACAGAATTTGGTTTTCTTTTTAGAGTTTTGTTTTATTTTTCTGCTGGTTTTCCTTTTTTCTCCCACTTCTGCAAATGTGGGCGGGACTCCATAGAAAGGGCTGGGAGGTACCCACTGCTCTGCATATTGAGTCAGTACAAAAAAAGACAAAGAGGGGCTGAGAAAGAGTTTTAAGAAAAAGAAGAGACAGGAGCCAGACTAAATACAATTTTCCATGCTGGTTTTAATTTCATTTAGAAGCATGTGCTGTTTTTAACTCTTAAGGTGCATTTTCAGAGTACAGTAAAAGGACTGTTGTGTTTTCTGCAGAATGAGCTACATCTTCAGCTGAAATGCTGACTTTTACTTCAGCATCCTGGTAAGAGGCAGTCATGGCAGGTCATGAGAAAAATACAGGCATACTAGACAAGTGACCTGTTTGCTTTCTGAGAAATTAGATACTCCCAAGTTGCCAAAATGAGAAAGAGTTGTGCTGGTTGGTTTTACAGGACTGGTGGGGATAAGGAAGATGGATTGTTCTGAACTGCTAGAAACTGAGCTTTTGCATTTGGTAACATTAGGACATTTGCAGAACTTGCCAACACAAGTTACTGTCTTTTTCTTTACACCAGAGCTGAACTGGACATGTGGTGGAAAGATGACTTTTCAAAACCAAGTGTAATTCAATTCATAGCTCCTCATCTCCAGTTGCTGTGTGCAGAAGGCGTTGGTTGCCAGGTTCAAGTTCAATAAGGATAAAAAATAGTTCAGTAGGATAAAAAAAATTCTTCCAGGAATGTGTCAGGCTTTGACAGTATTCTGGGCCAAATTTTTACCTGTCTGTTTCATCATCAGGGTTTTGATGGGGGAGGAGGAATGCAGCAGCCACCCCTTACAACAGTGGTTGCTTCTGTCAGCTGTTAGATTATACCCTTAACACCTCATGCTCAAGGCAGATAAATACCAAAACAAGTGTGTAGGGTTCAGGAAGAATAAGATAGAATGTGATGATCTGTAGTAACTGAGATACCTACCAAGGTTTCCAATACTATTGTGTTGTGCATTAAAAGAAAAAAAAAAGACATTAAGAAATGTTTTATTACTGGAAACATGCAAACCCTGCATTTTCTATCAGTATGGTTGGTAGTGTCTGTCTTGCCTGGTTTGAATTTGTTTCTGTTGCTGCTCTATGTTCAGGAACAAAAAGTATGCGAAAACAAGTATTTTGATTTTAACTGTTTGGTTGCTCATTATTTATCTCAACAGGCCAGAAGGCTATGTCAGATCTCTTTTTCTGTAGAGGCTGTGCTGTTCTCTGAAAGATAAATTGGAGCCTATCTCTGTTCTGTTCTTACAGGCACATGTAGGCAAGTTCTGCCCAGTCTGTGAAGGTCTGAACAGCAGCCAGAGCTGGGCTGGTTGGCCCTGCAGAGGGGGATAGGGTGAGGCCGAATCTCCCTGATGCAGAACTGGCTCCTGTGCAAGTAGGTGTTAGAAAGTGGTAGGAATCTGGGGTGTTGTGTAGCAAGACAATATGGGCCTGTTTAGGTCACTGTAAACATCATTTAATGTATCCCTGTGTTCAAGGTCAGGTCAGATGAGGCTCTGAGCAACAAGGTATAGTTGAAGGTGTCCCTGCTCAGTGCAGGAGAATTGGACTAGGTGACCTTCAAAGGTCTCTTTCAATCCAAACTATTCTATTATTCTGCGATTCTATAAAATAAATACCTTTTTAAAAATATTTTGAATTGCAAGAGCTGGAGTTTAGCCTGTTGAGCAGAGGGGTGAAAAACAGGTGATGTAATTGATAGTAAATGTGAGTAAAGAAAGATTTCTGTGCCTCCCTGCCTGGCTTTGGGTACTGGATAGGTGAGTTCACACACATCAGTGATCAGAAGAAATGTGCATGGCCATATTTCCATGCCTCAGGGAGGTGCATAAGTAAACATACTTTGAGCATTGCCAGAGCTATCTTGGATGTCCTTGGCAGAAAAGCAATGTGGGAGGATATTTGAGTGATGAGATTAAAGCTAGATCAGGTATGCTTACCCCAAACCATAACAGAACATGAATGATAGAGGTAAAATGCTGGAGCATATCCCAGCAGACATGGTATTGTTCTATCTCACTTTGATTCTTGTTTACAAAATTCTTCACTTTCCAAAGACTTTGGTTGGCACCACACAGCTAGCAGTGCTATGTAAATTGAGCTTGGCACTGGGTAAAAAACAAGGTTATGTCTGTTGTTGTCCATCTGCAGAGCATAAGAACATGCAGAATCCAAAATATGAATAGAAATATTATTCAGTTCAATTACTTCTTTACAGTTACTCAAAACAACTGATTTCTGTTGTTACTCATAAGCTAACATAGTTGTGCCTTATTTTCTTCAATAAATTTCTGTAATTATAAACTCTGAGCAGATAGAACGTTGGGGGAAGAAGAGATGGAGAAGATCACATGAATTACTTCTCCTGTATAGTGTGATTCTAACACATGCAGGTCACTTACTGCTTTGTGTTTGGAAGTGCACGTGCCCTAGGAATTCTGTGGCAGTTGGATTTAAGAACAGGAGGTCCTTCTGATGTGAGAGTCTCCTTTGTCTTTTGAAAAGGGATAGCAGCATACACATTAGCTGCCTACAAATGTTGTCTCTGTGGGTGTGTGGCATGATTACAATATTCAGGTGTCCTTCCTGGCAGAATAGTAATAAAAACAACACTTTTGATTGTCTTTCATGCAAAAGGACTGGCTGCTCTGGAGATGATGAGCAATCAGTTCCAACCTTATGCAAGATGAACATTCCATGGAAGTGACTGCTTGCTGTTCTGATTGTTGGTCAGTTTGGAGGAGACAGAGGCTACAAGCCAAGGTCTTCTCACACCCTTGCCTCCAGTGGAAGTGACAAGTTGCCTCTGTCAGTGATCAAGAACTCAAGGCTGCTGATTAGTGCTGCTTGTTTTGTAAATGCCTATATCATAGAAGGCTCTGCTGCCTCTCAGAGCTGTGCAGCCTCCAGTTTACCAGGTGTTGCTTTTTAATCAGGGCAGTCAATTGCCTTGCTGTTTATAAAAGGCCTTAAATGAGGAAGTAATCAGCACTGTCTATTATAGCAAGAATAGGATTAGCAATCAAATAGTGACATGACTCACGTCATTGAAACATTATTGCACTGGCAGCTTCATATTCTCAGGCCACATGCCCCAAATTGCTTATGGGGGGAAAAGAGTGTGTAACATTGTGTGGCATAGGTAATGCAAGGTTATTAAGTTGTCAGTTTGCTGTAGAGCAAGCCCAGATATTGAAATGAGTGGGGTCCTTGTCCATCAGATGCTGTTAACTTGGACATCTCACTGTTGTCCTGAAGTTCACCCCAGCGATAAGCAAGCATGTGAGCAGATTCAGGCAAAACTGGATGCTGAGAAACATCACACAAACTCCTCCCTGAAGAAGGATCTCCTGAGCTGAAAAGAAAGCTATTTTGAGCAGCAAACATGGGAAGGTTCCAGGAAACTACTCCCATTTAAACTAGTATCTAATTATAACTCCCAATTCCTTTCACTTCCATCAGCAATAGTTTCTCTTCTAACTTTCAGTAAGGTTACAGGATAATTCAGGTTGGAAGGGAAATAATGTACCAGCAATTATGATCTCTCTCATAAATGCCTATTGTATGGGATGGAGATCTTTCCCCTTTATTGAATTCTTGATTGTGTAAGAGGAGGCAAGGAAACGCCACCCAGGATACAATAGTTTCTAAACATAGTATGATTTTATCTTTCCTTTCCTCCAGGATTTATATATGGTTTCATTTCTTCTGTTTATTTCCAAGCAATCAGCCAGTTATGTCCGAGAAAAGGGGATTTTTAACACTAGGGAGATCAGTTCTTATGGCTGGAAAGGGATCATGAATGGAAGTGTCAGATATATTTTCCCAAATGAATAGAGCATTAAGGGCCAGTCTTGGAAGATGTTACAGTCCCCAATGGGGGGGGCAAGAAAGTGCAGTTAAATATGTGGAAAAAGAAGCATGGAACATTCACTCCCTGTGTTACCGCAGACATCAGCCAGCATGAGACCACCCTGAAGCATTTGTGGCTTCAAACCAAAGTGCTGAGTTAAAGTGCAGTAGAACATGACTATCTTCTGAACATTTCTCATATCAGTTAGACATCCATCACTTCTCCATAAAAGGAATGCTATTCTCACAGTGGGAAAGATTCAGATAGGGATGGTTTCCAGAGAGTTACAATTCAAGTGTGGATAAAGATTAATAATAAATGTCAGTTCTCTTAAAAGAGTCTAGCTGCAAATGTTGTCTTTAGAAGTCGGGGTTTCTTTTACTTGAGAATTTTATTTGTTTCCAGTCAGTGAATATACTTTGAGAAATTTGTCACAAATATAAGTATCAGTTACCTGGGACAGTAGCAAAGTACTTTTTGATGTAATTACTTTACAGTACCCTTAACATTCTAATTAATTTTTTCCACAAACCTGTTGGGCATACTAAAAGCTGTATTTGCTGCATTCTTATTCTATAACCCACTTCTGCTTCAGGGTAGAGCAGAACAATTCTGCAGAATCAAGGGAGACTGAAGGGATTTCGGCTTTAAATCGGAGCTTTAAATTCAGTATTTAAACAATTATTTAATTACCTTTTATGTGTTTTCTATCTACTTTGCATCTGTCTTCTCTATGTATTCTGGCACTTGGCTTCTGTTGTGGTTTAGGAATGGTATTCTCCAATTTAGTGTTCCCACTGAAACCACCCCAGATGATGCACTGCTCTTTCAATCCCCTCTCTCCCTTTCCATGGTTGGCTGGAGAGGAGGATTGGAGAAACAAAACGTAAAGACGTGTTGAGATAAGAACAATTTACTGGAAACAGCAATGAGAAGCGATTTACTGGAAACAGAGAGAAAACAAAAAGTAACAGCAACAATATTTATAGAAAAATGTGCAAGACAGGTGAGTGATTCATATGCAAATGTTCACTACCACTTGGAGCCTAAAATAGCTGATCGTGCCATGCTACTTTGACATGGAAGAGACCCCTTCCCCCATTCCTCGAAAATGATGAGAGATGGTATAGAATAATCTCCAGTGGTCCCTGGAGATTATTCTATACCACCTCTGTGATGATGAGAGAGCTGTGGTCCCTCCTGGCTATTGTAAAAAATAGCTCTGGCCTGGCTGGAAGCAAGATAGATTTTTTTCTGCTTGGGATCTGGGCCCAAAAGAGTAACATGGAAGTAACATGCAGTGTCCTGTTAATGTAAAAGCAACTTTCTAGGTATTTATTTCTGGGGGAAGATTGAAAGGTGGGGTCGTTATCTCAATTTAACTCTAATGCACATACTGGGTGAAGAGTTTGAGGCCTCTGTCATGGTTCCGAGAGAGAGATTGAGACAGACATAATGGTATCTTTCCCTATAGGATTCTGAAGGAGATTTGTTTCATAGTAATGTAGGGCAATCTGGGTTCAAAGAGGCTGTTGAAGGTCCTCTAATACAAGCCCCAGAGCAGGCATATCTTCGACTACATCAGGTTGCTCAAAGCTCCATCCAACCTGACCTGGAATGTTTCCAGGAATGGGTTATTCACCACCTCTCTGGGCAGCCTGTGCCAGTGTTTCACCACCTTCATAATTAAAAAATTGTTACATACATCTAGCCTGAATCTACTTTATTTTAAACCTATTACCCCTTGTCCTATCACTCCAGGCCCTAATAAATTGTCTGCCTCTGTCTTTCTTATAAGCCCCCTTTAAGCAGAGGCCACAATAAGGTCTCCCCAAAGCATTGTCTTCTGTAGACTGAACAGTCCCAAGTCTCTCTTGTTGATAGCATTATATATTAATTATTTGAAGGCTAAACAGAAAAAGTTAGTATTTATGGAAAGTAAAATATTACCAGTGAAAATTAATCCATAAGCAATAGAACAACAAGCACTTAGAAGAAACAATACCTCTGGAGATTGATACAGGGGTCATTTTTGAGTCACTAGGGTGGATACTTAGGCATAAAAATGTATGCCTGTTTTGCTAGTCATGTGTGTGCCTGCTATAATGTTGTGTGTCCCCTGTGCTGAGGTGAAGGCTACCCACAGCATTTCTGCTGTGTAAGGATTTGGTGCTTTGTGAACAATTCACTCTTTTCATCTTGTGGCTCCCCAAGACCAGGAGAGGAGCTGCAGTTGACAGCTGCAGAGGTGATGCAGGGCAGCTCATGTTGTGGAACACATGCTCAGGTAACTCACCTCTGTTTTGGTGCCCAAACTAAAGCAGAAATGACAGGAGAAGACAGCTCTAACAAGAGGCTGTATGGATTCAGGCATGAAGAGCTCTTCATGCAAGAAAGACTGAGTAGATTGGCACTGTTTAGAGACACTAAGAATAGAGAAATAGAATTCTCAAAAAAACAAATGTGATGGGAAAAGGCAACCTAGATTCCTCTGCTTATTTTTCCCTGTCACACAAAGCTGATCAATGAAACTGGAAGTCCAAGAGCAAAGCAGCTGTAGGTATGCTCTGTACCACATCATAGCTTAGAAATTCAGAGTCACATGCTGCCATTTTCTTAGCCTGTTTTCCAGAAGAATGAGAAATAGAGGCAAATACTTGAATATTGAGAAGCAAGTAACTGTATCTAATACCTTCAGTTGTTTTACTTATTAAGGTGTGTAATGATTCATGACCAAACTTAACTGTCTGGCAGTAGAAAATAATTTTTTTCTAGCAGCTTAAGCAGCTTACATGAAGGGAAAGAAGTACGTCTCCACAGCTGTTTGGGAAGCTGTTCCCACTTGGGTGGGAGCCTGAAAACTCCCATTAACTCCCACTTTCAATGCCTGGCTTCTCCGTGTATGGAACACTGGTAAAATGGAAAAACTTAACATGCATTCTGAAACAAATCTGAAATATATCTGGCACTTGGGCGTCCCTCTCCACACATCATCAGGCACGGGAAAAGCTGTACAGAGGGAGGTGGTTTGCACATGAGCTTGAGTCACAGAAGATAAGCATTTCTATAGCAGCCACCTCTGAGGGAAGGGGAGGAAGGAGGCTCTCCAGGGACAGCATAGAAGCAACTCAGTTTTGTCCATGACTTATCTTTGTAAGTCAAAAAAGTTAGTACAGAGCTACATTGCAGTATATCTGTTAATGTATTGACTGAACACTGCAAAATCTGTATTTCAGTTGACTCTTTTTTTTTAGTTAGAATTTCAATTTTATGTTGTCATTGAGAGCAAATTATTTGGATAAAAACTTCCATACTTGCAGGTCAAATTGTTTATCTATTCAGTTCTGAGTTGGTGGGATATTAAGTCTAGGTGATAACAGCCACAAGTTTAGCATGGTCTCAAGCAAAGGAAAAAACAAAAACAACAACAAAAAAACAAACCAAAACAAAAAAACTAGTCTGGAGTATGTAATGCAACTTTCAAAGCTATGTTTTTCAATGTCTTTAATTTGTAGGCTGTCTTAACATTTCCTTGCTGGAAGCTTGGACCACCTGCATCAGGGAAGCGAGTGAATTTGATGTAGGCTTGCTTTCCTCAGTGACTTGTGATAAATGCTGTAGAAATTGGCTACCTCTGTAACAGAGCAGATGAGAGGTTTAAGACTCTGGCCTGATGGAATCAGTGAGCTGTGAGCTATGGTAGCAAGACTGATGGGGCAGGTACATTAGCAAAAAGGAGTCTGTGTGCATGAATACCAGAAGGGAGGTACCTGTTTTTCTGATGATGTGCAACTTGTGATACACAAAATTAGGGAGAACTGAAGAGGAAGAAGGTGGTGGGCAGATGTCACCAGGTTCAACAGGGCTGCTGTGTTATACCAACAAACTGATACCAAAAAAGTGATTCTGAAAGCATATTATGGAGAATATGTTAGATATATGTCCACAACGACTCTTTGGTCAGGAAAGACTCAAACCAACTTCAGGCTGTGTTCAAAAGATTTAAGATGCTGCATTAAATAGTAATGGCTTTCTTGTATGCATTGGATACTGAGATTATATTAGGCTGCTTTATTATCCCAGTACTATTGAGGAAACTAGAGACAACGCCAAGAACAGCCTAAAGCATGAGAGTGAGCTGGGTAATCATCTTAGGAAAAATTTCTGAGAGCAATGTGTGCAAATTGACAGCTCTATTGTGGGGAAAGTGCATCATTACAAACAGCAGAAGAGAATAATGTTAATATAGCAGAGAATGATTGATTTTAGTTGTCAGGATCAAGTAGTGAGAGAAATTTGTGAAATCCAAGGTTAATAACAGGAAACTCTTTCTAGCCATAGGATCTGTTTGGGTTTCCTAAGTGTCTTACAAGGAAAATGATGGTAGTCATGCTGAGATATTCAGCAATGAAGCTGGTGAATCATTAATAAATATAAAACCCCATGCCACAGTAGTTGTTTCTTTCTTTACCACTTGCTGTTTGTGAACATTTATTTGTCTTGAGCCAAATAAAGGTGTGTTTTGAGATTTCTATGAATTTGTACTATAAAATGAATTAGAAGAATGGTGCATGTTTCCAAGTACTTGCAGAGATCTAAATATTTTAGTATCTTCATTCTCTTTAGGTGGTGCCCTGAATAATACAGACAATCCTTGCATAGAGGGACAATCATTTGCATTTTTAATGCATCTCCTCAAAAGACTTATTTGTTGCTTACTCTGAAATTGGACTGGTGATGCAGTGCACTGATATCTTAAAATGAAAGTCAGTCAAGCTGATTTTGGTTTTGAACTGACAAACTGATTGACCAACCTTAAATCACTTTGCTATTGAGGAAAGCAGTAAGGATCACAGTTTTCTTCAACCTTTGGTGAGTCTGTAGTTTCCCAATGGGAGTATCTGTTAGAGTTTGTTTTTGGATGGAAGTCAGTGGTTCATTTCACCCTGGTGCCAGATAATGAGGATACTCTTGTGTTCTTCTGTCCAGCCTGCATCAGGGCTTAGGTACAGGGTATGTTTTTTCTGTCTTCACTAATGTCTATATTTGACAGACCTTTCCATTTTTTTTAATGTGATTTCAGCTTCCAAACAATTTGCTGAAGAAGTCTTGAAAGTACACAATGACTACCGGAAGAAACATGGAGTCCCCCCATTAAAACTCTGCAAGAAGTTAAACAGAGGAGCCCAACAGTGAGTTCAGTCTTTTCTTTTCTCTAAAGAGATTTGTGACACTTTTATCTGTTATATTTGACTGTGTTTACTTTTATCTGTTAGGTTTACTGTGTTTACTACTGTTTCATTTTGGCATGCTGATAACCAGTGAAGATTTACTGAGTAGAAAGTGAGGGACTCTGCTCTTTCATCCCCTCTTTTTCATAGCTGTAGCTGGTCACATGGACACTTCTGTTGTCAGAACTGTACAAATCTTTCTGGGAGCCTTTCTCAGATGTGGACTACATCTGTCTGCATTGTTAGATGTCTTCTGCAAAGGCCAGTTGTATTGAACATGCTTCACCACCACTTCTGTCAGATGAGGGATTGTCATCTGCAGGAGAATATCTACTCCTGCTGAAATAGTGAGAAAATAACTTTTTCATGGTAAGAAGTGGTGACTGGTCTAAGATCAGTAGAATCAGGAGGAAGTAATTTCTGATTAATTTATCTGTCTCTCCCAGCCTCAAAATTAAAAGTATTATATGTTCTCTGTTCTGTCAGAAAGAAAAAATCTTGCCTCTACTCCAGTGTTGAAGTCTGCACAACTTCTTCTCATTCTAACATACAGTAAATACATCTTCCTGCTCTCTGACTTGAGTCTCCCTTACAGAAATTTGAGTCCAAAACTGTTTGTCCTCTTTACCATAGTTATGATAACCAGATTAATTCCCTTCTCTTTACAGCAATCTTTTTCAAAAAGTAGATTTAAAAATCTTCAATTTTTTTTTCATGCTGATCCTCACAGTACTAAGGAGATAACTGAATGAGCAAATGCTGATTAAACTATTTAGAAGATAAATTATACTAAATGGTGGGCAGTTTGATCCCTACTCTAGACATAAGATCTCCTCCCATTTTCTTTCTACCATAACCACACAGGTTTCTTTGTGCTGAGTTATTAGGAGTCAGAGATGCTGTAGTCTTTCCAGAACCTGATTTATTGTCCCAGCATGATGGGACATAGATGTCACACAGATGAACTGGCTCCTGGCTTCTAGATTTCTCCCAGGTGTTGTGCTGTACAACACACCATGTAAATGGCATGTGGACATGACCTCTGGCAGCAAGAAAAATCTTGGTGTTTTCACTTTTTTTTCCTCTTCTTGACACACCATTATAACTGGATACAGCATTCCTAAAATACAGAAAGCCAGTGACTCATCCACCAACCTTGTAATCTGCTGGGGCTTTCCTTCTGTTCTTCTAAGGGTTTCTTTTTTTGTTTCTGTTTTTCATGCTCACACTGAGGAAGAGATTTCATTGACTTGTCAATAGCACTTGTTGGGTCTCAGAAGTGCAACACTCAGTTTGAACAAGATGGCTTGTATGAATAGTTCAGATTATTCTATCAAATATGCATTGCTCCACATTTATCTCTAAGTGTGCTGTTGCCCTTGCTGGGTATTTTTAGATCCTTCAGAAATTCCTCACAGCCCTCTTTGGTCTCAGCTGATGCCCTGCTGTGATGAACAACAAAGAGGTTTCTCTTTGGTTGAGGTCTGTAACTTAAAAGACATATTCAGAGACTAGTAAAACTGGTTGATATCAAGAACAAGAAATGTTTTGGTCCTAATAAAAGACATGAAATTTAAGAAACCTCATATTTGTTAAGACAGATCTTGCATATTCTTAAATTAAAATAAAAACTTCACCTTTTCTTTGGGTATATCCTATATATATACCTTGTTGATATGTATTTAGGTGCTTTTCTCTCTGGGTGCTTTTCTGTGCTTCTCTACCTGTGTTGAAAATGGTGTTTCCTACTATTTTCAGGTCCACTTACTGTGACAGGTGAACTGACTATTGGATCCCTGCTTTAACATGAGATGAGTCAGCCTCAGCAGGTGTCTGTTTATCTCTGACTGTAATGAAGCATAGGGTGATGATCTGAGATGAAAATCTCATGCTTTCAACTGCCTGAGCTGGAGTGGATTAATCACCTTTTGTCTCAAATCCCTGGCAGCTTCATCCATCTGCAATGTGTACTTAGTCTCAGTCCTGCCTCTAACTTGGGATATGAGGATCCTGAGAAAAAATACAGAAACTGTAAAGATAGTATCTAAATATTCTTTAGTCCAGAATCTAGCAAACTGGCAACTGATAAGTTTTCATTATTTCCACATTTTCTACATCAATGGATGTAGCTGAATAATTTTTTTTTTGTAGGAGGATTAGGGCAGAAGGAAATTAGAACCTAATGACTGAAGTACTAGCTTGGGTCAAAATGTTCAGCTGCACAAAATTCATGTCTCTGGCAGATGCTGGTAATTCATGATTTTCATGATTAGGGAAGGAGTAGGAGGACAAAACAAATGTGATCCTTCCCCTGTTATCTTCTTCTGGAAATTATGGATTTATCCTGGACATTACCATTTTCCTAAGCATTAAGTTGTATGCTCATTTATTTGTTGCTCTTGTTTAAGATGCTGTGAAGATTCCTCCCCACATCCATGCACTGTTTTTGCGTCTCTCTTTTTCAAACTCACATGTGCTTTGGTGCCTGCATTATCCTGTGGCAATGACTTCTGCTGCACAGTGTAGAAGAAGAGCTTTGTCTCACTTGAATTTTAAATCTATGACCTGATGACTCTCTTTGTTGCCACTATAGGAAATAAGAAATGGTCTTTCCAATTTCCCTATCTCTGTACTGAAGCCTTTCTAATGCTGAATAAAGAGAGTAATTGCTTTACCCATTATGTTCTTCTTAACCCTATTTTTCTAAGAAAATAAAATGCATCCCACATTCACCCACATGTCAAATTCTATAGAAACAGTGCTGCTTATCCCTATGTTGGTTTACACAGTTGTTGCCTCAGAGTCTCCATGTGATCCCCTTCTCTTCCATCTTATTGCCTGGAACATTGCTCTTTTTTTGCAATTGACCTTTTTCTTTCATTTGTAAATGTAGGGGGTTTATGCTTGCTTTGACTGAATTCCCACATCTATTTTTTTCCCACTCTCACTGAGAACATTTAATTTACCTGTGAGGTACTTAGAAATGCCAGGAGGTGGCACTTGTAGCAATTGCTGTAGGTACGTCCCTTTCCACCCACAGCTGTGGTTGAGGATGGCCGTAGGATTTCCAGGTGTTGGATAAAATGTGGTGTAAGGGGATCTGCCCTTTCATTTCTTCTAGGCCGTTCTCAGAATTTATGCAGACACTCATGAAAGAGAAGGAAAATGTGTTTTTCTTTGTCTAACTCATTGACCTATGTAACTTTAAAGCATCTCTGGCTTCAGGGCTTTGCAACTTGACTTAAACCCGTCATCTTCCAGCACAATTCTTTGCTTGCATATCCTCTTCCTCCTCCTTTCTGCTCATTGCAGCTGTGGTCCCTAACTCAATGTGTGGATTCATTTGCTAGGTATGCAGAAGAACTGGCTACTACGAGAGTCCTCAAGCACAGCTCTGAATCTGCTAATGGGAATTGTGGAGAAAACCTGGCATGGGCATCCTATGACCAGTCAGGTGAGCTCTCTTCACTTGTTTTCTCACAGATGCCTGATTAATGCCTTAAGTACTTTGGCTTGCATCTGGTAGCAAGGGTGCTGGAGTTTCCTCTATTTCAAAAATGTATCCAGCATAGCCCAGTCCAGGTTCCCTGGGGTCAGGCTGGTGGTTTGCAGTCACCTATGTGTCCTGAGAGCAAGAAGCATATGTGGGCACAGAGGGAGTATGGGGTTGTGGTGGTGTGTTATGTCCCTTTGGAGGCAGGACTTGGCAGCTACGCTGCTCCCTGTGTCCCTGCTGTGGAGCTGTCTTTGGTGGCACTTGTGTGTCCATGCAGGAGAGAAGGAAGTCAACAGTGCCTCCTACTTCACCTTGATCCTTAGTTTGTCCCAGCCAAAGAGAGGTCTGGCTACAGCCCAGCTGTGGTGAGGGAAGTGGAAAAATGTCTCTTGCACACTGCACAGAAGTTCTTGTTTGTAGGGGCAAAAGCACTGGACACCAAAGTGAAAGTGGCTAATGTCCTTCCACAGTATCTTCCAATCTGTAGCAGACAGCTTTATGCCCTTTTTCATTATAACATTTTTGAAGACTGTTTTACTTCATGTATTTTCTGATTGTAAATGTAATTTGTAATTGGGAGCCTTTGATTTGGGTGCCCCAGGAGTTGAATTTTGGTCAGGCTGATAGCCTGTAGTGAGCCCTTGGCTGGAGAGAGATTCAGCAGGCTTTTCCCTCCTGCCTCCTTCCAGTGAGTAAGGCTCATGCCTCAGCCTGCTGGGACAGCAGGTGGGATGTATTAAAAGTGACCACTTGCTTTTTTTATTTCAGTCTACCCCTGGAATTTTCAGCACAGACCCAAAGAAACAGAAGCTCTTTTCTGTAGGCTGGAGGCTCTGTTTGAAGGACCTGGAAATTTTAGTGAATTTTAGTCCCAGGGATGCTGTTTGGTTCCTCTTCAAGTGCCAACTCTAGTCCAAATTTTCATGTTGAAAAAGAAACCCATGGTGGAAAAATACAATTTGATCTGCTCATATTTGGCATTCTGTCCTTTGCAAGGGTGTGAGGAAAGGATTCGGAGCAGCATGGGAAAACACAGATGTATGGCAGAGTTTGAATAGTGGCTATGACTCACTGACTGATCTTAGCTCTTTCTTGTTTGTGTTACTGGCCTGTGCTCCTTCCCTTGAGGTTAAAGCCACAGAATTCCCTTTTAGAGAGCTAGAAACATAACACACAAATGCTTCTACAAAATGTCTGTCTTTTCTCTGGATCTGGTCTGTTTTCTTCAATACACCATTTCCATACATAATTTTCCAGTTTTGCAAAGTTTTGCTGGTTTTTATCCACAGGATTAAATACCATGTTGAGAAAATTAAACTACATCCTCTTTTGTTCTGTGAAACATTTCTGTATTTCCAACAAGTTCACTCGAAGTACCAGAATGAGAAAGCTAGTTCTTCAAAGGAAGTTATTTTCTCATCTAGGCTTAGTCTTCACCTCTGTGGAGTTGGTTCATTCTTCCTCTTTTTCTCATATAGTTCCCTCTGGATAGTTAATTTGTACCCTGCTCAATGAGGCTGAAATTTGGATTAAGACATCCATTCAGGGACTTAACAAAGGCAGGCAGTGTCTTCTGGTTTCTTTCCCAGATAAAGCAAGACTCAATAAACCTCTAGAATACTCTGTATTCTCTCTCAAAAAGTGATGCTGTTGTTTATTTTGGCTCTTGCTGAGTTTTGTAATAATGCCAGAAGATGCATTTCTTGTTTCAGGGAAGATTTAAGCTTTCAGCTATAAAGCCGTCTAATATGACTCTTCCCGTGGTACAAGAATACCTTGAATTCTCTTCAGGATTTTAGAGTTACATAGCCTAAAGCTGTTGCTAGAAATATGTTTATCCCTGTAATCCAAGAAAGAGTTGACAGCTGTTTCCTCCCTCCAGTCCTGCAGGAACTGCGCCGTGGCAGACTTTTCTTTGTCTGTTCAAATAAGTGAGCTGTCATCTGCCACTAATGCGCAAGACTGCAGCCTGCCTTGGCAGCTGTGCTATGTCAGGCTTTGCAGGATGCCTCATCTTATTTCTCGTGTGTTGGGAGGCTGAAGGCAAGCACTGGATGTCTGAATTCTGTTTGGGATGGCTGGTGTGGCTGAGAAGAACATGCCCTCTTGCTGATGGAAGCACTATGATTTATAAACTCTAGAGAGTTTGTAAGAGAAATCCAGTCAGCTATCCCCCAAATCTGTCGTGGGAGGAATCTGGGTCTCCTAAGGTTGGGACTAGTGTGCAGAACAGCACAAGCACTGTCTGTCCAAGCCCTGGAGGAGTGTGCTCTGACTGAAGGCCTGCCTTGATGTATCTATTGCTGTCTAACACCAGGCTCATACCATAGTGTTAAATAAAGTAAAATAAAGTAAGGACCTGCATGAGGGATGTTGAAAGCAGAGAATTATTTCCAAAAGCCATTGGTATGACTTTAGTCTAGGCAGATACTTTATTTCAAAGGCAATGTTAAATCTACCCTCTTTCCCCTGACTGGTCGAAAGAATGTTGTGAAAACTTAGTTTTTAAGTAGATCACCAAGGTGCTGTCCATTTGCAGAGAAATATGGCCTATGTGATTCTATTAGAATGTTTTTGGCAACTTAGTGGGATTACTTGAGGATTTAAGCATTCTTTGGTATGAGCAGAAACAGTAAGGCTGGGCCCAGAGGAATTAACTGGGCCCAGTTGAGGTGAGCTAAATACAGGAATAGGGCTGCCACAGCATTGTGTTCCCAATGGTGACGCTGGAAATGTGTGTCCAGTCTTGCACAGGCTGGGAATGTGTTTCCAGCCTTACACAATATATTGTGGGTATGTGTTTATGTGCAGAGCAGCACAAATAGATGCAGTCAGTATTAAAATGAACAGCACCAGTAGCCTCTTCCTCTTTCCCTTTCTTTCTGATTCCAATATATGTTACCGGAGCATATGTAAGTAAATTAATGTAGTATATAGAAATACAAATGCCTATTTCTCAGTAAATGATTTAAAAGTAGATGTAATGCATCTTGTATAGTGTTATATTACATATGTTTATCTATATGTATATAATAGAAATAGAATTCCAGTGTGGATCCCAGCAGTAACTGAGCTCAGACACTGTGAGCCCAGTAGCTGTCCCTGGATTCTGATCTCTCCAGTAGCTTGCACCTGGACACACCAATTCCTGAGGTTGCAGTTCCACTCCAGTCCTCAGTACAGTGCATCTCACACACACAGGTCCTGGCTGCTGACCAGAACCCACCCTGCAATGGCCATACACTTCTGCAGCTCCCCCCAGAGCGCTTCGCCTGCTCACCAGCTGGTTCCTCTTGTGGTTTTCTGGTGTTCCAGTTGCTGGCACCACCCAGAGCTCCCTGCAACCCTTGGTCTGGTACCAGTTGTTAGCCCTCACACCCTCAACATCCGCACAGAATGGAGCTCTTCACCCAGGAGAATAGCTAAAAATGACATTTAATGACACAACAGCACAGCTGATGAGATGCAGAGCATGGACAAGTCACTGCTTACATGCAGTGGCCCCTTGATAATAAGGAGGACATAATTTAGACTGTTAGTCCTACATATGGACTGAGCCCACATGGTCACTCATCTGACCCTCTCAGGAAGCTTGAGGCACAGTCAGTGTGGCCATGTTGCAAGCATGTGGCTTGTGCAAATAAAATCACATCACTGTGCTGGTTCTGGTCCTAGTCTTGGGCAAAACTATACTTGGATGTTAGTTCAAGGATTGCTGCGCCAAGTTTTCACCTGAGGCAGATTGTCCATCATGACTGAAACTCATTAGATTGAGATTCAGCCTGTTCTGAAATGAATATCTAGTAAATTTAGCTGAGCAGGTCATCAGTGAGCTGTCTCTCACTCGGAGAAGGGTGCAGTCAAACCGCATTTCCATAGTGAAAGCGTTGAAACTCTGAGCCCAGTTTACAGCAGTGCAAAGAGGAAGGGTGATAAAAAAGCCCAGCAGAATATTTACTAATCAGTTCCACAAGCAGAGCAACAGTTCAAGCTGCAGTTCTGACTGCAGGGCACATCCATGTGCTTCTTGAGAGAAGTAAACCTTATCATTTCTGCTCTGATCAGGAATGTGAGCAATTTCTTTTCTGCTTTTTTCCTTCTGACTGAAAAGCATTTTGAACCGCAACCAACTTCCTTTGCTTTGGGGGAACTTTGGGAGCAGGGTGAGCTGTTTTCAATGAAACATTGAAAAGCAATCAAAACGGACCCTAAATATGACTGTATAATTTATTCCATAATACATTTAAATGGAAATATTGTGGTCAGTTTTCTGAACCAGTAAGTCTGAGGATGCAAGCTGCTGCTAAAGCAGGTAGGCTCAGTGCACTCCTGACCCTTGTTCTGTTTTCTCTCTGGAAGCCTGGAGGTTGCTGGGTTCAAAACAGGGGTTTTCCTTGGTCCCCTGTGTGCCAGCTGTCACTTTCAACACTGGTTTGGCTTGTGTCCCATCAGGGCATTGTCTTTGCTCCACAAAGGGAAAAGAATCAGAATAAAAGTATTTCAGAGGAAAGAGAGGCTGTTTAATCAATTGCTAGGTACCTACCTGTCTTCTCACAAAGTAATAACTTCCGCTTTGCATTCCCCCTCACTTCCTGTGCCATGTGACAGATACCATTCATTGCCTTCACTTACAGGACACTTCTTTTACGTGATTTCAGGACAGAGTTTGTAGAAAATTGCCTAGTCCTTTGGTGACCTTCTCTTTTGCTGGAAAAAAGTCAGTCTTTATTTTCTCACGGTTTACGAGGCCATGACTCTTTTAATTCAAGGATGATGACAGCAATGCTATATAATGAAAACTTGATCCAGCATGTGAAATATGGAGAACAGTGATCAGTTTCTCAGCTTTAACTGCCTGGCCTCAGTCAGTTGAAACCTTTCATCCTTGAAATCTGGGAATTAACACATGATAGACTGTGCTGTCTAACTATGCTCATTGTCTTTCAAGTATAGGATTGAGGCAGTCTTATCTGATGCCATTTCTATCTCTCTTGAATTAAAAAGAAAACAATTTTTAAAATTATAGTGTTCTTTTAATTAAAAGCAAATTAATTATGAAGATAAAGTGTTTGTCCAAACTTCCATGTGCCCTGCAATACTTGCATTATGTAGATTTTAAGTTCTGTCACATACAACCTAGACACGCTTCTCAGAGCTACAGTAAGCAGAGTGGGAGTGACTTTCTCTTTAAATACTATATTACACTGATACATTAACAGAGTGAATAAATACCTGGCAGCAGTGAGAATGCAGTCCTACATCTGCTAAAATCTTGCTTATGTAGTATATTCACTTCAGCACTAGTACACATAAAATATATGGGCTTCATAAGGCCTGATATATCAGCAGTCACCTTCTGTACTTCTGTTACACCCAGCTTACCACAAACCCATCTAAATCCTTCAAAGCTATGAAATCTGGAGTGGGACAGGATTGGTTTGTTGTATGGGTTTTTACTATGTGCTTTTTATTTCCCCTTGTATTGCATAAAAGTCACTATTTGCATTTTATTTTAGCCTTCATTTCAGCTCTAGTGTGAGGAAGAAAGGAATAAGTGTGTGTTACATACTTCAACCATAATACAGGTCTACTGGGTTTGTTTTTCTGGTGCGAGGAGAGAAGGAAAAGAAGAACCAATTGTTATTCCTGAAACTTTTACTTTGGGAGGCAAGAGATGTTTTGTTACCTTTCTATGTAGAAAAAGATATTTACTCTACTAAGCACTATTCCTCACGACCAAAGTGGCATATAAGTTCATAGTACTTCAAGTTCATAAACCTCTCTAGAGATAGCACTTCATTGAATATTTGCTTATCAGCTGGGGCTCTGACAGCCAGCTTGCCAGGCTAACAGCATCATCCCTTTAGCTGACTTCAGTCATAACAAACTGAAGTTTAAAGAGGTTAACACAGAGCCTTACTTCCAGAAGTGCACAAGTTTAAGACTTTTTGCTGTGAAATAGCAAAGCATGACTCATTGCTCTTCTGCAGCCAACAGTCCACCAGGAACCAGCATTCTTCACGATGGCAGGCGTAACAGCTTTGGCAGCTTGCTTTGAAACCTCCTGGCCTTGTGTGGATGATACATCCTGGAATGCTAAGCAGAAAATTAATTATTGAGGTTGCTCAGGGAAAAACCTAACCCCTCTCATCCCCTTGGTGTTTGGCACAAGAATTTCCTAACAACAGTAATGGAAAACAAGTAACATTTGACATTTGTCTGCATTGCATCTGCAGATATGGGTCTGAGCTACATCCCTGGTGTAGTCATAGTCCTTATGCAGCTGTTGTCAGGGAAAACCTTGGGTGGGATGAGAAAACGCTGGACACATAGGCTTCCACACAGAAACAGCTCTTAAGTATGAATAGTTGAGGTTTCTGTAGTACTCCAGATTATAGTGCCTCAAAATGGGCCTTCACAATGGCTTTAGTGCTAGGTAGACACCTCTAAAAATAAATACAGTCAGAAATATTCAATGCTGGTGAAAACATGGGAAACTAAAAAGACATCAGAAATTTAATTTTTCTTTGGATTGCCTGGAGCTGGAAGGGGTAAACATCCACAGGTGTAACCTTTTGCTTAGAAAATCTGGTACACTTAGGCATTTTCAAACACATTTCAAGAGGAAGAAGCTGGTGCAAGCTGTATGTATAAACCTGATGACAGGAGCACTTATCCAAGATGAGGCAGATGTCTTCATTACCTTCCAAGCTGAAAGTTACAGAAGATCTTACTGGCCAGGCTGTAAGTGAGCTCCACTTTTGTGTTTATGTTATGATTCTGCAGCACATTTCTTTTGTCTTTCAGGAAAAGATGTGGCTGATAGATGGTACAGTGAAATAAAAAATTACAGCTTTCAAAACCCAGGATTTTCTTCTAGGACAGGTAAGTTCAGACTGGGAGCTGTCTCTTCAAAGATGAAACTTCTACTATTATGCTAAAAACTTTTACAAAAGTATAAAAAAACCCCTTAGAAATTAGAAAATAAGCAAAATTTGTAGAGTTTTTTAGTACTGCATTTCTCCTCTGATTTCAAAGTTTTGAACAGGCAGCTTATATTTAAGGGAAATTAATTTGTAAAAAATACTAAATTGGAATCATATAGGAGTCTTACTAAATGTACTGTGTTGTTTACACTGACATGTGACTTCTGCTGAATTATATCACTCTATTCACAGAGATCACTTCAGCTAATTTGAAGACTGGGAACAGGTCATTGGCTGCATATTAACAATCTAGTGCAAAATGTATTTGAGAATGTTGTTCCTTAAATAATGCTCAAGCAAGAGAGGCACCTGACCTTGTTTCAGATTAAGAAAATGAGTCTTTTCTCCCTGACTTTGGGATTGGCCTATTCATAGTGGGAACAACAATGTAGGGGTGGCTATTAAACTAAGCAGAAGAAAAAACAGAAACAGTGGGGTTTTTTTAAGAGTTGCACATGCAAACACATGGGGGAGTATGAGGCAATTAAAGCAAATGAATAATAGTCACTCTCAGAGCTGCTGTTCACACTGCAGGGAGTACAGACTGATATCTTTGTCAAATTTTACATCAGATACTTATCAAGCTACTTCTTTCACGATTCTCCTGCTACATGTTCTTATTTGGATACATGAAACATGGAACATGAAAATGGGAATAGTAGTATGAAAACAGATCAGGTTAGGGGTTTTCAAGACAAAATGCTAGAATCACAGAATAATGAGGTTGGAAGAGACCTCTAAGATCATCAAGTCCAACCTATGCCCTAACACCTCAACTAGACTATAGCACTAACTGCTATGTCCAGTCTTTTTTAAAACACATCCAGAGGTGGTGATTCTACCACTTCCCTAGGAAGACAATTCTAGTACTTTGTTATTCTTTAGGTGAAGAATTTTTTCCTAATATCCAACCTAAACCTTCCCTGACGTATTTTGAGACTGTGCCCTCTCATTCTGTCAGTTGCTGCCTGGAGAAAGAGACCAAACCCTACCTGACCACAACCACCCTTCAGGGAGTTGTAGAGAGTGATGAGGTCACCTCTGAGTCTCCTTTCTCCAGGCTAAACAACCCCAGTTCCCTCAGCCATTCCTCACAGGGTTTGTGCTCCAAGCCCCTCACCAGCCTCGTTGCCCCCTCTGGATGTGCTCAAGCATCTCAGTGTCCTTCCCAAACTGGGGGGCCAGAACTGGACACAGCACTAAAGAGTAGGGTGTTAGTAGAGTTAGGGCTCCTTTTCATGTCCTTAGCTTGTTCTCATGTTAGACAAAGAAGCAGCTGTATATTTTTCTTTTTTCCCCCAGCACCTCACATGTTAAAGGAAATGTTACAGATTTAGTATCTAAAGGGAATGTTTGTTTCTCTCTCTTTCTTCAGGTCACTTTACAGCAATGGTTTGGAAGAACACAAAAAAGATGGGAGTTGGAAAGGCATCTGCTAGTGATGGCTCAACATTTGTGGTGGCTAGATATGATCCAGCTGGAAATGTAGTAAATCCAGGCTATTATGAAGAAAATGTTCTTCCTCCAAGAAAATAACTTTATTTTTTTAAGGTAGTCTTATTGCTTAATGACAAGTGAACTTGGATTTGGACCTAACAGTGTTGAAATGAAGCCCAAGTCAATGAAATCTCCTCTTTGATACTTCTGTTCATGTCTCAGTGTGCAGGAAGCAATTACATTTTGCTTGAGTCAATCTGCACATCAGGCCCCTTCTGTTTATGAGGGAACCTCAATTTATTTGAGGATGAACTATAAGCAGCATTTCTGAAGGATAAAATGGGGAAGATTTTTTTCTAATTGTTTGCATGAGCTCTATGTCAGCGTGTGAGTAACCACATGTTGGATGTCTATTTTTTTTTTTTTTGAACAAACAAATGTATAGCTTTCTGTAAACTGAAGATACCAGCTTGTAATTATGTGCTCCCAGCTGTCCAGCACTTTTTAATAACTGGACCTTGGTGGCTTTGTCTTTACCTCCTGCTGTTGTGGGACCTACTCTCTGCAGATGGAACATATGCAAAACTTCCTGTATGAAAGGTACATGTGTAAAATGTAGTGAAATTCAGACTTGTGTGTTTTTATTAAGAACACTAAAAGGCTGCTGACAAAACTGTGGCCATGAAGCAAGTTGTAACTAATGCATGATCTAAAAAAAATCCCTGAAGTTTTAAAATCTCATTTTAGATGATGATGTATAAAATATGTTTGAGATTAGTATATTTTTCACTCAAAGTGTATCCTACAGTTTACAGTATGTACCTTGTATTATAATCAAATTGTTTACTTTCATTGCATAAAAATAAGACTCTACTTTTTTGATATTTATGCACAAAAAAGTTTCTTTGATGATGTACTTTGGATTTTATTTCTCAGTAATTTATTTTTATTTCCTGAGGAATATCTCTCAAAGGTGTCATGCTATACAGGCAATAACATTCCAAAATCATCTCATCTCCTTTAATAATGTAACAGTAGGGGTATTCACATTGTCATAATTAAGAGGTGTATGCTCTTTATTAATATTATTCAATAATAGTACTATTTCATGCGCTGGATTAATGCCTTGAAAAAAAAAATTAAATTTCCTTAAGAACAAGCCAAGCAAAAATTCTGGGGACACTCTTTTCTCTGATTAAATGTGGATTGGGCCATTTTGGCCAGGTTCATATACTTCTTCAATTTGGGTGTTTGTTTTCTTTGTAAAAGTTTCTCTTGACTTTTGCTGGGATTCTGTATGCCATAATCTGGTTCATGGACAGTGCCATTACAGAAATACTATTTTTTGTTTACACAGTTGTAATAAACTGCACTCTTATGGCTTGATTATATGTTACTGTAATGCTGTTTGTTACAACTTTTTTGCTGTAACCAAGAATTTGACACATATAATGAACAACTGAAAAATAAATATTTTTGAATAAGAACTACTCAAGCCTTTGCTGTTACCTGATTCTTTGTCGAATAATCATCAAATTTTATTTGCAGGACATTAACGTATGACAGTATTCCTTTTGTAACATGGGGGGAAATAAAAGCAGCAACTATTCTAGTCCAGGAAAGGAAGAAGAGACCTGAGAGAGGCTAAATCATGCAGCAGATCATAAATCCTCACTTAATCCAAAGACTGAGCAAAGGTTTGAGGCTGCAGACGAGTGCCTCTTTCTCTCCCGAGCTCCTGCTTTGTCCCTTGCTTCATTCTGCTGCTCCCTCTCTGGGCTGACGTGTTGTCAGTAAAGAAAACCCACTCGACTCCCACTCAGGTGTGTGTGTGTTTCAGGAACTGCAGCCTTGGGGCTTTCCTCCCCTCAGCCCTCAGCTGACAAGAAAGATGGGAATGAAAACAGAACTTTCTATAAAAAATAACAGGCTTGCCGCAACTGACGTAAAGGTAAAAGCTGATGTTAAAGAAATTGGCAGTATTAAAATAATCTGGGTTTTTTCTAATGACTTTTATGCTATTGGCCCTATAATTCATTGAATGATTGATGCAAAACTGTACATATTGTATTTTCGTGAGTCAAGTCAGAATCTTTGCTGCCACCTAGGTTTTATTTTAAGTTCAGAGAGAAATGGGAAGGTAGATAAAGAGAGAAAACAAAACAAAAACAAGGCTTTACTTATCTTTATTTAAAATGATAACGGCAAGTGGATGTCTGGACATTTTTAGACAGACCATTTTGAGAGGGCAGCAGAAGTAACTGGACTTGGAAGAAACACAAAGCCACTCAAATAGCTTCAGTGCTTGCTTCATGCACTCCACAAAGAGTCTATGTAAGTATGATTGTAACGATTAAAAAACCCCAGACTGTTCATTTATTTTTTCGTGACCCAAGACTGTGATACTGATACCAGCTGCAAATGAACTCTGGCTGTGCTACAAACCATGGTGTATGTAGGAGTCCAAATGCAAAGGTGAGGATAACGTTGCTGATGTGACTCACCCAAAAGCCACATGATTTTTTGGAATTGTACATACACTAAACCTTGACTTGCCAGCGTAGTACTAAAAAGGCTCTGTGTTGGTGTATTGCCCCACTCTCTACCACATCTTAGAAAGTTGTGGATGTTGGGAGGTGGCAAAGAAAGGTTATCTACTGTCAGGTTAGAGCAAAACAAGACATTCCTCAGACAGAGTTTTAGAGGTAGAAGTGACATTTGCCTTGGGAACAAAGAATAGGCTAAGCTGAGAAAAATACCTATTTTTAGAGGCTTGCAGATAATTTCTAAGGTCTTTTTGGAGAAGGAGGAAGAGGAGGATTACTTGTTGGTCTGAGGGTTAATTTCTAGTCTTCTGGGTTAAATCATAACAGAGCATTTGGGGAAGTATTGCGATTGGTCTTTAAAAGAAGCTGAAAAAGAAAGTCTGCATTAAGCATTTTCAATTACCAGCTTCCCTCCTTGACCTTCCCAAAAGAACAAAACCTCTTCCTGAGGAGACTTGAAGCTGTTGGTTGACTAGGAGTTCAGCATGGCCCGACAAATGGGCATTCTCGATCCAGAAAGCCAACGCTGTCCTGGGCTGCACCCAAAGCAGCGTGGCCAGCAGGGCAAGGGAGGGGATTCGGCCCCTCTGCTGTGCTCCGGGGAGAGCCTCTGCCTGCTCCCAGGGTACTGCATCCCTGGAGCATCGGAGGCCTCTGCTGTTAAAAGGATGTGAGCCGGCTGGACTGAGCTCAGAGAAGGGCCATGAAGATGATCAGAGGGCTGGAGCGCCTCTCCTGTGAGAGAGGTGGGGCTGATCAGCCTGAAAAAGAGAAGGTTCCTAGAAGACTTTGTAGATTCTTCCAGCGTGTAAAAGGGACCTGCATGAGAGCTGGAGAGGGACTTTCCACCAGGGCACGTAGTGATGCGGGGATTGGCTTTAAACTGACAGGAGGTGGGTTTGGATTAGCTATTAGGAAGAGATTCTTCACTGTAGGGGTGGTGAGGCACTGCAGGGGGTTGTCCAGGGAAACTGCGCGTACCCCCATCCTTGGAAGTGTCCCAGGCCAGGCCGGATGGGGCTGACGAGGAGGACAGTAACTCGATGATCTGTAAGGTCCCTCCCCGCCCGAACCGTTCCGCGGTTCCACGATCAGCTCTCCCCTTAGCGCCGTGCGCGCTTTGCCGCTTCTCGCCGCTTTTACCCGGCAGTTCCCCGCGCGGCCCGCAGGGGGCAGCCGAGCCCCGCGCATCCCGCCCGGCCCCGCCGCTCCCGGCGCCCCAGCCCCGGCCGAGCGCTCCTCACGCCGCGGCAGCCGGGGCTCTGCTGCACGAATTCGACTGAAAATGCGCTTTGGAAGGGGATTAACTGAGCCCTCACAAACGTACAGTGAGATAAAGTGATGGGAACAGGGAGTGGATTTATAGTCTGTCCTTTTTTTTGGTGAGCCCGGTGTCTGCGCCTGTAGCTACGGCTCGGGGGCTGCACCTGCATCCAAAATTCACATTCAGCTGCCAGAAAGCAAAGCAACAATATAGACATTCACAAAAAGTGTCCTGCCTGACACAGTTCCCAGTGTTGTTTTGTGTCCTCTCTGGCCTTAGGCATGGGGAGAAGGAGGTGCTGGGTACCTGTACGTGTACTGATGGATGTCTGTCGATGTGTCGGGAGTAGCAGAGCACAGAAGTGGGAATCACTGCCTGGAACACTGCTTCAGAGCAGCTTGGCTGGACCTCTCGTACTTTCTCCCATCTGAAGGAAAGCTGTGTCCTTCCAGGCTGCAACAGGGGATGTAGGTAGTTTCCTCATTCCTCCTGCCTCCACTTTTCTTCATTCCCCACCATTTAGTTAGGCTTTCTGCAAAACAGAGAAGCTTTCTGCAACAGAGAGTTGGCTTTTTTGTGGGATTGCCAAGGAGGGTTCATTTGCCTTACGACAGTGGCAAACTTCTGTGCAAAATTACCTGTCCTGTATGTTTCTTATCCAAAGCAAGTAGTTTAGAGTGCCTGGCATGCTTTGCGTTTGTGCTGTGCACTGGCTGAGTCTCCTCTTAGAATCTCCAATATAAAAACTATGCCAAGAGTAAGGAGCATGAAGGGATTTCCCCCTGCCCTTCCATCACAGATACCTTACCAAATTCCTTGCTCCAGAGTTAAATTGTGGGAAATGTGTTGAGTCACCATCCCTAGAGATATTTAAATCATTCAGAGTTTAGGGACATGGTTTAGTGCTGGAATTGGCAGTGCTGGATTCATGGCTGGATTTGATAGTCTTAAAGGTCTTTTCCAACATAAAAGATACTATGTTTCCCTGTTTCTATGAATTGTTTCTCCAGCAAGCCGGCTATTTGTCTCCCATATTTGATAATTAGTGACATATTGTGTCCCTTTTGGCTGCTTGCCCACTTCCCTTGACAAGTGCAGAGCTTGCATGTAAAGCTCAGAGAGTCTTATGCAATTATTTCGGTTTGTGTCATCTCTCTTTTCCTTGGTTGGGAATTGCTAGTGAACACAGTGCCTTCAGGCTGTAATTTCCTGTTGCATATTTTCTGAAACCATGTGAGGGATTGTTTCTGATGAGCTTTCCAGGAGCCTGCTACAATTGAACTTGTCTAATTATCAGCCAGCTATAGCCTTCAGCTTCTTGCCACCCTTTTTCTCTTGTCGTTCAAAATTGTTTTATTTCCCCCTCCTGGGATTTGAGTGCTAATATGGATCATGGAGTCTCTGACAGTAGGTGTCACAAGTTTGTCTGGGTTAGCACAGAAAAATGTCAGGAAGAGAGAGCTCTTAGCAGCAGGGATGCTTCATAAAGGGTTTATATGGTGCCTGTATCTTTGACCAGGGCTGACCAAAGGATAGTCCAGGAGAGAGCAATGACTGCTCATGAGTGCATCACCCATATGCTACTCTTCGGTAAGGACATGATCTGGTGGGCAGAGGTCATTATGAAATTCCTAGGGCTGAAGGAAGGGCAGGTAGCCCAAAGACTATGGGAGGATCGACAGAAATGTCAGCAGGACTTCCAAGGATCTTCTATGCACATCTGGTTTGTGCAGTGGAGCAGACGGAGGAGATGCCCCAGCTATGCCTGAAGTGAGTTGAGGACTCGTAGGGCTGGAAACATCATTCAGCAGCACAGAACTGGTTTTGACAGACCTGTGTACCAATACACCCTGCCTCCCACACACTCAGCTGAAAGGTGCACCATTCCAAGGAACCTGATCATAATTTCTGGCGGCTGCTTTGCTCCTGAACAAAGTATTCACTGCCATGTATCCAGGCATGTTTCTATGAGCTTTCTTCTCAGCTGCCTGTTTTCCCACCCTCCTGCATGCAGTGCTTCAGGACCTTGTGGGGCCATGCTCTAGCCTGCAGAAGCCTCACTAGGAAGAGTCAGCCTGAGTGTGGTGTTTCCTTCTTTTCTGAGAGCTTAGCTAGAAAGAGGCAATTTATGACTGTTCGTGGAGCTGGGCTTCTATCCAAAGGAGGATGCTGGGATCCTTGCCCTGGTTTTATGTGGTGTAAATGGCCAGGAGTGGTGTGTAAGAGCTTTGAATTACCCTCTTCTGATTGCTGAGAGATTTCCTTCCCAAAACTTCAGTTGGCACTGTGGCACCCTCAGTGTCTGGATAGGGAGAGATATTGTAATGAATTCCCAAAAGGAACATGGTCTTCTGGAGGCAGTGGTATTCAGAGCTTTCAAAGATCAGAGGCAGCTTGAAAGATCAACTTTCTTTTCCTCAGCCCCAGGACTTCTGTGCTGTCAAAAAGCTCTGCTTTATATTGCTGTGCCTTTACCACACTTTCTGTCACGGTACCTTTCACACAGCATCTCTGTCCCTCTTCTCCTTCAAATAATAGGATTTAATGAGCAGAACTGAGTATTTGTGTTTATGTATAAAACCTCCCTTGCATTTATCAAGGAGATGTCCAAAAGCTTTGGAAAAACAATAATAAAAAAATATTTTCTTTCTCTGTCTTGTAAACTTCTATAAAATTGAACTCAAGAGCAACTCAGTGATTGTTTCTCCCTTGCTATAACTGGTTTCAGTGTGCCGCCGTACTCAGAAAAACGCATTATATATGTTAGCAATTGTTTCTCTATGCCCATCACAATAGCTGAGGAGTTAAAATTGCTAATGATCTTTCCAGCAGCCTGGCTATTTTTCAGCTGCTCACTGAGGCCATTAATCAACATACCCAGGACTGCTTGAGCAACATTTGCTGGCAATTAACCTATGGGTATGCGATTTTTTTTTTTTTTTTTTTTTCTATTACATTTCTATTCTAGTCTGCACATCAAATAAAAGATGTATTCTAACACTGTTTTGCTAATTGAAGAGTCTAGAAAACAAAAGTTCTCAGGCCTACATGAACTAGCTTGATAAAAGAAAAGAGGGCATCCAATATGCTGCGAAAATGTTACATTAAATACTTTCTCAGGTTGCTGAACATTACCTGATCTCTTGCTTTCTATTTGTTCTCCCTATTATTATATAGATGATAGAATTGACTTCCAAGATGTGTTGCTTTTAGTTATTATTTTAAAATAATACTGATTGGAATACTCCACTGGAGAGAAAAGGAACTGTGTGTGTGTTCCCCTGACCTTTACACTGCCTTTACACTCAGTGATGCCACTGAGTAGTGGTATGCCCTCATTTTTCACTAGCAAGATGCAGCACCAAAATATTTCTACTATTATTTCAGTGGCTATTACTTCCCCTCTAATATATTCTACTCTGCAAAATGTATTTGCTTGGAAAGTGTTACTGTGTGACTTTGAAGAGTTTCTTTATGTCACAGAAGAAAGGAAACAGGAAAGTTAGTGAGAAATTGAGAAACAGTTTACCTCTGAAATTATTGCAGGGGACTTGTTCTGGTTTGCAGGACTTTGTGAGATGGCAAATTAAAGATGTCCAAAGGAACAAACACATACCACGAGCAGAGCTGGTGCAGTATCCTGCCTGTATGATATGACTGCAGAGGACCAGTACCTCCCATCCTAGCCTGAGAGGCAGCTCTGTATGGAAATGCCTTGGAAGCCTTAATGTTGCCTAAAGCTGGAGTAAGGTGAAGTTCTGTAGCTGGGATCAGAGCCAGTTTAGCTAAAGCATGCAGCAGTAGCCAGGTTGCCCCAGCAGACCCTCTTCTGTTAGCCATGGTGAGCACAGAAGGGAGGCTTTTCTACCTGGAAAGGAATATTTGTCATGTGTTCATCCTTCTGCTGGTGGCATTTCAGAAGTGCAAGAGGAAATAGTGCAGTCCTCTAGCACAGCCAATGATAGCTCTGGATCCTGGCAGTAGAGGAAGGGCTAGTAAAAGAATTAAATTACCTGCCATGCTTCAGAACCTGTTCACATCACTAAGATATACTTTTTGGTTAATAATAAAGACAGGAGGGTAGGAATAAACTTATTACTAAAGTATCCATACCAGAATTACTTAATTTTCTTGTCAACACAAAGTTTTATGTTTGCTGTTCATTTTCCTTTATCCCAGACCTTCCAACTATTAGTTAGATATCTTCCAAGGAATGTGTTAATGCTCCATCTTACGTTAGACTGAAATCCAGCATCACCAATTTTGGCAGCATTTGTCATCCAGACATGCAATTCTGATACGCAGGACTGTAAAAGAAGCCTAAATACAGTGATTCTCTTGGCCCTTATTTATGTCAGAGACAATGCCAGTTTCTAGCCCACATCATTGTGGGGGAAGTGGGCTTCAACATGTGACACAAAAGCAAACAAAAAAATATCTCCCAACACATTTAACACAATGCACTTGCTTTCTTTTGGAGAGTGACTCATGGGTTTTAAATTATTAGTAGAGCACCAACTTCAATCCCAACTCAAAATAGAGCCCTGTTACCTCTGATAAGAGAGGAGGATGTCACTTTACTGAGTGTGGCAGCCCTTCTTATCTGCACTGGAACGAAAAAGCAGGAAAAAAGCAGGCAGGCCTTGTGCCTGAAAAAGAGACAGTTTAGTTCCCCTGAGCTCATTTAATATCTTCAGCTCTGGCAAGTGTGAGATTTTGGGCTTAGGGAGAGACCTTTCCAGAGAGAGCAGTACAGGCTGAGTTGAAGAAACAGGAGCTGACACCAGGTCTCAGTGTAATGCAACCTAATCAAAATTAAGAGTGCTTGGAAATGTGTTTGGTTATACTCTGCAGGCAGTGAAAGGCCATTTTCCTAAAAAATGCTATCTTAATGATTTGCCCAATTTATATTCCTGTCTTTTCATTTATTAGTTACCTAAACCTTATAAAGCAGAGCTTTCTCCATCCTCACGAGGCAGGTGTGTATACAAATGGCAGGTACTGATGAAATGTTTACTGAAAAGATTAGCTTGTCAATGAGGCAAAGGATGGATATTGATCCCCCTTCTATGTTTGTCAACCTGTAACCTGTTTAAGAAATGGCCTACAGCAATGAAATCCAATCAAGCACTCTCTGCAGCTCCAGTTTTCTTGTAATATAGGGAGGGGATTCAATCACAATAAAGGAAATGAACCACTTATCATATAAATGAGGGTAAGGCAATTAACAGGTTACAGGTTCCATGTGAGGAGAGTTCTGACTGCAAGACAGGATTAAACAATGGCTAGTCTGCACACCTGAGCTTTCCTGTGGTCATTCCACAGGGGAGGCTTGTTATGTGGAAAAATATGATGCAATTTTGAGTTAACAGGTTTAACAGAAGAGAGAAAACTGTGTGCCTCCCCTACCTAAACCCCTGCTCAATAACTTTGTAATGGGTACATTGGCAGAGGTGGCCAAAGCAACCTTCTAAGTAATTAATACTACTTGTAAATCCATAGGGCTATGTGCAAAACAATTTTTTAGCTCTATGACAGTTGTGAGGGTTTGCAGAACTTTTTTTTCATTCAACATCAGAAGAAACTTTTCTGATATGATCACCCTACCTTCACCTCCCCACAGTAATATGTCCCAGGATCAAGTTGTGTTTAAGACCAATGCAGGAATCACCAGGCTGCAGGTACAGCCTTTGATAGCTTGTCTTTATTTCTGTATTTGCATGAATGAATAAGAGGGCAGCATGATCTACAGATAGGCTGATGTGGACCTTCTCTTCCCTCCAGCAGAGTGGATACCCATGTACAACACCTTATTTGTAGGTTCAGATCCCTGTCCTGAAACAAAGAACAGCAGCTGATGTTGAAGCATTGCCATTTGAGACAAGCAATCAGTCCTTTTGGGCTCTCAGGGTTTCCTTCTCCAGAAACACTATCCCAGACCCTGTGGGGAAAACATGAGATCCTGTAATTTTTCCATTAAAAGTTAAGATATTGGGGTTGAGTTTGGCTGGATATCAGGTGCCTACCAAGCTGCTATCTCACTCCCCCTCCTCAGCAAGATGAGAGTCTTGCTGAGGAAGGGAAGTGAGGGAAAAATAGGACTAAAAGAGGGAAAAATAGGACAAAAAGCTGATAGGTCAAGGTAAGGACATCAAGAGATTATTCTATCCAGAGCCTTGACATGTAAATCCAATACAGTGCTCCAGCCTTTTCCAGCTAAGAAATGTGTGTCACTGCAAGCATCTGATCAGTGCTTAACCTAGAGAAAGTTTTCTTTCTAATCCTCTATCTCCAGTGCTGATGTGGACCCTCTCTTCCCTCCAGCAGAGTGGATACCCATGTACAACACCTTATTTGTAGGTTCAGATCCCTGTCCTGAAACAAAGAACAGCAGCTGATGTTGAAGCATTGCCATTTGAGACAAGCAATCAGTCCTTTTGGGCTCTTTCCAGCTAAGCCTTTTCCAGCTAAGAAATGTGTGTCACTGCAAGCATCTGATCAGTGCTTAACCTAGAGAAAGTTTTCTTTCTAATCCTCTATCTCCAGTGCATTTATCTTCTTTTCTAAATAATATTCTTCCTAATGGATACCTTTATTGCTTCAAATGTGCACTGAAATTGACTTCATTAGATAAGCAGCCTTCAGAGAAGAGATCAGTGAAAGATTATGCATAGCAGTCAGCAAAATGTGAGAATTCAGTGGACTTGTGGACATGGGGAAGGCGAGGAGGGACACACTCCTCGATCCCTGCTCCCTGTGTCAGCCAGACCGTGGCAGCCTGTCCAGTCTGACCCAACAGCCTCTATGTTCACCAACTCAGCTGAAAGTGCAGAGAAACCACAACTGATCTAAAAGCTGATCTATTTTTCTCTCTGAAAAATAGCTTGCATTGGCCTGCTGGTGTTACCCCTGGCCAGGGAGAAGAACAAGCTCTTGTGGCAGTCTGCCAGCAGTGCAGGGTTAGCTTCAATTTTCCAGCAATTTACCTTGCTAAAGTAAATTGCGCTTTAAGTATTAGGAGTTATTGTAGGTGAACAGTTGCTGCTTAGACATATCCACCCTCCCAGTGATGACTACTGCCATGTTTAACCTCTTCCAGTTTCATTCTCAAAGATGTCATTCCAACGGTGTAGAGGGTCCTTGAACATTGTCTCTTCTTTTGTAGAATCATGGAATAGAATCACAGAATGGCTTGGGTTGGAAGGGACCTCAGAGATATCTTGTTCCGATCCCCCTGCCATGGGCAGGGCCAAATTCAACTAGAACAGGTTGCTCAAAGTCCCATCCAGTCTGGACCTGAACACTTCCAGGGATGGGGCATCCACAACTTCTCTGAGCAACCTCTTCCAGTGTTTCACCACCCTAATATCTAATCTAAATCCACCCTCTTTTAGTTTAAAGCCATTCTCCCATGTCCTATTACTAGACGTCCTTTTAAAAAGTCACTACTAAAAGCAAAATAATAATTTCATTATTAGAATTAGTAAAATCAATGACTGGAGCTATTTCTCCAGCTTGAAACCTTAATTTTGTGACTTGCACTGACTCTGACAGCAGGAAGAGGGTCTCAATTAAAAGTAAATTTTAAAAGTTTGAAATAAAGGCCTAAATCTTTCATATGCAATGATGGTAAATTTTTCATAAGCAAGCAGTCTCATGTGAAATAAAATGCTGAAATGAAGCTGTGACATGGTAGTTCATCTTCCTAAGTATAATAACTATGCCTAAAAATTAGTGTAGATATTGGAATAGCCGGGGTAGAGTCAAACCCTTTAAGGTTCTCATGGCATTATCTTGCCATGCAGGCACCTTGCTGGTACCAGAACCATCTGGCCAGCATTCCCAGGTGGAGGTGTCTGCCACTCATTTGCAGGAGAGCAGAGAATCCTACATCTGGTTCCCTCTCTTCTCCTGATACCACGTCCCCCAGAGATTTCCTGTCTGCTCTGTTAATGATTAAGAGCTAACTACAGAAGGGCACGTATCAAGTATGGACATATTATATTGTGCCAGAATTGAGGAGGAAGCCTCAGGCTTGTGCCCCATGTGCCTCTCTCCAGTATTAATCTTCTCGGTACATGAAATATTTTTCACCAATACATAACCTCACTTATTACTTCCTGCCATTAAGTGCAGCAAATACTCAGACACTCTTCTGGAACATCTCCAAATGAAATCTCAGAGTCATTACATTAACCTTTTCCATTATAGAGCAAAAGGAAATTAGCTATTGGCACACACAGAAATACTTAGAAAGTGGTATGATATTTTGCATAATTGTATTTTTATGCTTTCCAACAACGCAAAGAGTTAAACAAAAGCGTTAACAATCCTGTATGCTTCATTAAAAACTCTCAATATCTCTATTTTCAGCAAAATAAGCCATCAGAGTTAGATTCTATAATTGACACCATTGCTTAGGGAACAAACCTATGAATCTTATTAGAGACAAATTCATTACTTTAAGTCCACCCTTAGGATGCAGAGCTCATAAAAGAAACCTCTGGAGGGTTCAGCTTAGGGGATGAGATTATTTCAGGCTGCAAATCTACAGATTTGCTGTAATTAACCTGAACTAATTATTGTCAGGCGATGGGTCAGACATCCTGGATAAAAGCCCCTGACTGGTTTTGTGGTCTGCTGGGTTTTCAGCAAGAGAGCTGCTTGTTAAACAAAGAAAAAGTACTGAAAGCACAGCCCTATATATTCTTAAAGAAAAATAAATCTTTCCACTAGGAGAGAATACCGGAGTCTATTAAAAATGCACAGTCAATTGGCACACTGAAATGTATCAATGTTTAATACTTTTGTTAGTTATCTCACTGCAGGCAACCATCACTAGCAATGGTCAAAAACAGCTCCTGGGTGGGCTGTGCTGCTCTCCCTCCGCCTGAAGAGATTGCTTGCTTGCCTGCTTTTGCAAATATCATGAGAAGGGATCCATTAAAAAATTCTTTGTGCTCTGCAGGTACATGTTCTAGTCCTGTAATGGATGCTGCCCTGTCACTACTCTGCTGCTGCTTTCAAGGGGTAAGAAAGATGCACGAGTGCACCTACAGAAGCTTCTGTGCCTGGCATAGGGCAGAAAGAGCTGGCTGGCCTCTACAAGGCTGATAATCCTGTAATACAGACTGCCCCTATTTACTTATCACTTCAAAAAGCAGTGACTATTTTTACTAACAGTGAAAGAACTGTTTATTCTTATTGTTTCAAACACAGATTTTTGTATGCATCTAAATTTCTAAATTCTGTGGAAATTAGTGGCCATGACATGAAAATATTTCAAGGTCTCTCCATCCTTTGAAGTTTTCAAGACGTGACTGGGCAAAGCTGACGTGATCAGCTTCCACCTTGAGTGGGACATGACCTTCAGATGTCCCTCTGGGCAGCGTTTCTGTGGCCCAGTGTGGTTAAGTCATGGTTAAGTCATGGTTACAAGGAGAACTCTGTGCTCAGGTGCTGTACTTTCTCAGGAGAGGCTTATTGACTGCCCCTTGCTGAGGAGTTCTTTTCCCTTCAGTCCAAAGATCCAATGCTGTTGCTTTTCCCCTTGTAAACACACATCTTACTCTCCCTCTCACCTCTGATGGTGTTTCTTGGCAGATGGTCACACATTTTTACTGAGTGTTTCACTGATATGGGCAATTTGTTTCCATTTCCTCTGGGTGTCTCTGATGCTGTGGGACTGAGTTTCTAACAAAGGACAAAGGACTGAAAAAAGGAAGCCTGTGCATGAGTGCAGCACATTTAGAGCTGATTTTGGCAGTGATCACCTACAGATCCTGGGATACACCAGGGAGGGAGCACAGGGTCAAGCAGCGATGATAGTGGCTCTTGTCACGTGAGCAACTTAAAATATCTTAATGACATTTTAACTCACTTGAATGTGACTTAAATGACTTCAAATTTTGAGCCTCTCTGAAAAAAATTCAGTGTCATTGCCAGCAGATAAATCCCAGGTCCCTCCTCTGCTGAATAGCTGTGGAGTTTCTTCAGGTTCCTCATGCACTCAGGTGCTCCCAAATGAAACTTCCTGCCTCACAGGAGTATTGTGAGTGTAAGGGAGGCTCATATCTGCTAACCTAATGGGATCCATTGAGGTCTAATGGGATCCTTCAGAGGTCTTGAAATTGAAAGAAATTGTGACTAGAGCTTTTTTTGTTTATCTTCTGTGTATTACATTGATGCATTTGTTATTGGTTTTCACTATTTGTATTTTATTCTTTTTTCCATCATTAGCAGTTTTCCTACTGGTATAAAAACATTTCCTAGCAAGCAGAGGATTAAAAGTCACTGGTAAAAATAGCTAAAAATCTAAACAACTGAACTGAAGGAAAGTATGGGAGAAATTGATGCTGAGCATAACACTACTTTGATGTGGAGGCAGCAGCACATGAGCTCCTGTGTAGATCTGAATGATTTATGTGAATGGACCCTTGTAATCAAAGCCAAAATTATTCATTATCTGAAACAGATTTTAAAATGCACAAGTATCAGCATTTAAACCTTACTAACATTCTGCAGGAGGTAGCTCTTGAAGTACATCAAATTCTCAAGTTTTAGGTTTTGCGAGGACATCCTGCAAACTAAGATCAGTAAAATATCCCTCCTCAAATGATTACGAGTTTGGGTTTTTGGTTTTTTGCCAGCTTACTTTTCTAACTTAAATGTTTTGATTTTGCTACCCAGTATACAAAACTCTCCCAGATGTTGCTCACTCAGGCCTGCACACAAGCAGGGAGGTGCACAAGTCCTCCAAGGGTGGGCAGAGGTCCCCCTGTGTGACCTGCAGGATGAGGTCACTGCACTTCAGGCAGGACCTGGATGTCATGAAGGGCTTTGTTGAATGGGTCTGTCTGAGCTCCTAAGGGTTCCTACTTAGTATAAAATAACTTTTTGCTTTTGAGCATTTCTTGTTTAGCCCTCTGACCCTGTAAATATCAAACATGTGTTTACTATGCATAATTTCTGTTCCTAGACTTGGGCATCCCCGTAATAACAATGCACCTTCCTGTTGGGAGAGCAGGGAGAGTGATGCCAGGTAAAAAGTGTCTTTTTGCCATCCTTCCATGCGGGTCCTCAGCTGCCCTAGCTGTACTTCAGCTTTACTCCAGCATCAGACTTCTGATCTTGACGTAAACAACACCTTCTTCAGCATTAATGAGCTTGCCCACCTTTGACTGTCCTGTTTACAGATAAAACCTGCTCCTCCAGCAACAGGAGGAAAGCCCCAAACCCCTCCCTTCACTGCCCTGGTCAGCTGTGACTGGTGCTTCAGGTGTGAGTTTTTGAGAACTGGTCTCTCCCTAATCAGCCTCAGCTTAGGGCAAAGGCATTGCCAGCTTGCTCTGCGCCTGTTTATGAAAATATTGCAAATCAAAACTATTTGCCCATGAATGGAAAATCCTGACTGTGGCAGGAAAAGCTGCAGTTATCAAGCATCACCACTGTATGCCACTACAGACTAATTACTCTAGTGGATCCCAGATATGAGGCACTGCTACAGCAGACCCTCAAGAAACACTTAGTTAATATTAAATTGTAATCCTATTACCTTTAGATGTTCTCAGTGCTATTAATCTCACAGTTTCCAAGTCACTAGTTTAAAAACAGATTATCTGAAAATCACAATGCAATTAACCTCTTTGTCTATATACCATTTTTAAGCACAGGAGCTAAGAGGAGTAAAACTAATTATAAATTTATATTTTCAATATCTTTTTGCTTAAGAATATTCCACATATAATTTAAAATTCATAAAAAAAGCACCAGCCAAGGAAAATATTATTTTCATAATCTATTTATGCTAAAGAAAAAATAAACATAAATAATCAGAAATTAATTATTTCATCCACTGTCTTGCATAACTTCTCTATTGGACTGGTGCTAAATTAACCTCAGATTTATATCCTAGCACTAAAAGGAGTAAATAAAATGCACTACAGAAGAACTATTGTTTCGATACCTTGAAACAGGTTTCTAGAGCTAATTTACACCCTAATAAAATTTTTGCTGAAAATTTGCTAATGCTTTTGCAAAAAAGTCTTTGCAATGCAGCTACTTCTGTGCCAAAGTCAAAATTAATTTCTTGCTGACAGAACATGAAGAACTCCTTAAGCATTTGTGTATAAATGCTTAAGCAAGAATGTAAGTGCATAAATTAGAGCTTACATGCTTTTTGAATCCTATCCTAAATTTGAGCTCTGTTTCTATTGCTTTCTCCTACAGGGTTGAAATCTTAAAAAATATTTTCCTTTTTGGTCTCTTCTGTTTTCTGATCATTATCATTCATTGTTGCTGTATCTGGTTATTAACAGACTTAAGTAGCTGCTTGTTTCTGTCTCTGTAAACTTCTTTTCTTATGCTTTCTTCAGTTTTTATTCCGTCTGCAGTTTAAACTATTCTTTGCTCTAGAAAAATCCCTGTAAGATGGGTAGGAGAGGGAGAACCAGGGCAAGGAAATTTGTAAATATAGAGATTGTCACTTTGACAAAATAAACTGTTCCTAGAATTTTTAGTATTTCTTACAAAACTTGTAGGGAATGTCTCCTTCATCTTAAGCACAAAAGCCAAATAATGTGGAACAGTGGTTTCACCAAGAGCTGGAATGTTTAAATTCAAAACTTCCCAGCAGATTCATCTGGCACAGGCTGCATTATCACTTATCCCAGGGAAACTGTAGACCCTCTTGGACTGCATCCTTTCCATTCCCTGGTCAGCGAGGAAGATGGGTGGTGCAGCGCTTGGAGAGTGTTTTCTTTTATTTGTGAAATATTTACTCACCTTTGAGCAACTCAGAGATGTCTTTCTTTTGCCTGTGCAAAGGAGCTGTGCCACCTATTTACAGAACAGATTAATATGAGACACTGCATTAAAGAGATTAAATGGCAGGGAAATAAATAAAGTGAGGAAATTAAATCTTCTCCCTTGAAAGTGTACTCTTAGAAGGCTGAGAGGTGCGCTTTGTCACTAAAGTAAAATCTGTGAATTGTTTCAGTGCTGAAAATCTTTTCAGCTGATTTTACAAGGGCTCATGCTAGAGCCTGATGATGCTACTTCTGCTGCAATGCTGTAACAGTTTCATGGAGATGGTACAAACTGATGTATTATTTCTAAGAACTCTCCCTTGTCCTGTGGGGTTTCTCTGGGCATTATGACCTGTGATTGCTACCAGAAAACTGGATCCAATCCAAATATTTAAATCTAGACCTGACTTCAATCATCTACTGAGTTTTGTCTGTCCAATAATTAGTAGCTACTTGTATGCTTGACATTGTAGTCTACAGTTCTGTAATCACTCCCTTTTCTGGCTGCAGTATGATATTTGAGCTCTGAAAGGGGTTATTCCAATCCCAGAAGTGAATTAATTCCTTCCACAAGAGTTAGCCTCTTAAAATAATTATTGGGAAAAATGAAAGTGTAATCATAAGTCCAATAAAGGCTCTAGTGGAAGGAAATATAAATTAAGTCATATTGGATCTCTGAAACACTAAATTAGGCAAATTAGGGATCTGATTTTTCTTTAAAAGCCGTAATCTATAGTAGTACTAAAGGAAGGCAGTGCTGGATGTAAGAGGAAAATAACTATCAGTTGTGAAATATCTTTGGACTGTTTAGCAACATTACCATTCACAGCCACGGAATACATTACATTTTATTGTAAACTTTGTTCCTCAGAGAAGTATAAATCTTGAAAGTGTGTCAATACTTGGCAAAGTAAGCAGTCTCTGGAGGCAAAAAATGTTTAAGACCATCTATCAAGTATAAGAAGTTGATAGCAATTAAAATCAGAGCTGTTTATGTATAAACATAAATTGCAGAGGTAGCTGAAAACTGGCCAGTAAAAATCTTGGCTGGGTGGAAATTCCAATAGCAAAAGACTGCAAAAAGCAACATCTGAATTTTAAGAACTGTTTTTGTGCCATACGTGACTTCTTTTGTAACAATATTTTCTATGAAATTTTATTACATTGAGGAAATTGTACGGGTTAATTTATTTTCACATTTAGGTATTCCTTAAAAAACACCACAGACAACAAAACCCAAAACCCATTGAACAATGGGTAAAAAGAAGATAGCTTGCATAAAATACTACTTATCTTACCTAAGCAAAAACCAGGTTATATTTCAATGCTTACTATTATCCCAATGAGGTACAGAGAAGGATGGGGAATGATTTAATGTTGATTACTAAAATAATGATGATGACTTTTTAAATTATTGTGTATTAAAAGGGAATTATTAGTTGTGTCTGTTTAATGTGTGGGGCTCTCAGGAAATATACCATGTGGGCAGTCATCACAATTTTATTGCTTTTCACAGCAGTTACAACACTTCAATCTTCAGTGGAATGAGAGCCCACAGAAAGAGTATTGGGGGCTCTTCCTCTCCTGAAGAGGAAAGGGACTGACCTGTGTAACCCAGCCACTGGACACCTAGTAGATGGTTTGAAAGGAATATGTTGGTGTTGTTCCAGGTTTCTGGTCCAGTGGTCAGTCCTGGATCACTGTGTTTGGGTCAATCCTTGAGATTCAAGGGGCACAGCCAGAGCACCAATTAATGCAGTGTTGGAAGGTAGATGGACCCTGCCTCTTCTACCAAGGCATCCATGACTTTAGGAATGATAAATAAAGTCAGAGAGGCTGTTTCCTTCCTTAAGACATGGGGAGGTGTGAAGAAGATGCCAATTTCAAATGTGACAGTCCTGAGGGAGCTTGAAGAGCAAGGGTGCTGTGTCCACAGTGAGCTCCCAGCCCATGCCATGGACATGGGGAAGCTTGCTGGCAGCAGGAGCAGTGCCAGGCTGCGGGGTGGAAGAGAGAGACCATGGCTACAAAAAGTGGGATTGAATGCTGTTAAACAGAGCATAATGTACAAGGTTTATTTGAAATTAATGAGGCTTGCATGTCTTCAAAATGCATTTTAATATTTAAATTGCTGAAAAAGTAAATTATTAAAATAAAGTGTCCATGAATTATCACCCTTGATCACCCAAGATAATGAGAAACAAAGAGTGCCTAGGTCAGTGAGGTAAAGGAAAGCTTGTTCCCTTTTCATTTTGAATTTTTTACACTGTCAGATCACCTCTTTTCATTTCTGTTCAGTTGTGGGAAAGATGTCTTAGGAATGAAGTCTTAAAATGGGACCCAAATCAGGATCTAGTATGTAACTGAGAGATTTTGGTGTTCCAGCCATCAATATCCACCACTGAGGGAACAGAGCAAATCCACCCACATAAGTGGATTAATTCTGGCATTAGAGAAGAAACAGCTATGTCAGGACATTCACCTTCCTTACTTCCAGAGGAAGATCAGTCCAGCAACTGTTTCTACATTTCTTCCCAAACAGTGCAAGAGGGTTTTATTAAGTGCTCCCAGCTTTCTAGGGGACAAAATTGTCTGAGCTTCCTCCCAGATTTGCAGGGCTCTTGCTCTGTGCACAAACTGTGAAGAAACCAGAACAAGTGAGATGGTGAGGGAGCATTTCATTGCAGAGAGCTACTAGACCTTGGATTTCTCCCCTCCTTTGTTGGAAGACTCCTTGAGCAAGAGACTGCTCTTTCTTTTGCTTGCAAGAGCAGGGCTACCGATGGGCTCCTCACTAACATATGGAGTAAAGGGAAGCCCTAGGAAATACAAAACCATTTTGGTGTTTTTAAACTTAGGGTTTGTCTTACACCCTCTCCACCAAGAATGTGTTAGAATTTCATAGAACAAGACGTGAAGAAATCAATAGAGGAAACAGCATCTGAACCACAATGCAGGCATTTAATGTCTCCTTGTGTATTAAATTACCCAATTAATGTTTCCTGTTGCCTTAGCCTGTTCTAATAAGGCTTGACTGTCGCTTATCAGCTCCTAATCTTCAAAATGATGAGCAAGAACTGCAGCTGGATTTACAAGAGCCTTTGGGGCACAATACCAAACTCCCAGAGTGACAAAGATCCATCCTTGGAATTATGCTTATGAGGGTTTCTCATTCATTATCATTTACTTCACATAGATATCTACTAATACGATCAGATTGACTTTATTATTTATTAAGTACTATTAAAATAGATCCACTGGACAATCAATTTCTGTGTATAAATAATTCCTCAATAAATAAGTTTTTTGTTGCATAAAAATGTAGTTTCAGATACCAATACTTCTTTGAGTTAACTGAGTTTGCCTGCTATGTGGGCTTATTTTTTTCTGAAAGGCTGATATTTAGTTTAGAATGTTTTGGGGTAAGAAAAATTTTTCCAGAGTAACTGAAAGTAATTTTTATGGGCTGTGTCCATGAGTTAGCTAATTAGAATAAAGATGTTGAGAAAGAGTGGTAGGTAATGAGTAACTAAGAAGGAAAAATGATTTTTAATAGACAATGGCAGTATCTTCAGAATGAGAAATATTTTCCTGTTGTATTATAAAAAATAAATAAATCTATTTTACTAAGAGAGACTTCTTATGAACTGTGAGGTCGGTTGGAGGGAGGAATAGATTCATTTAGATAAAACACTATTAAATTGCCTGCATAGTGTCCTGTCAGACAGCTATTGATCTCATCCCATGGGAGAAATTGATTTCTGTGCAGAGAGCTATGTGCTCTCTGCAGTGTCTTGCTCCAGTGCTATTGCTCTGGTAATCACACGCTGCTGCCTCTTTTCCTTTCTCTCTCTTTTTCCGTCTATTTGTTGTGCAAAGATTGATTGAGAGACATGAAGGATTCAAATTGCAATATTTGTTGTTTTTTGACCTTTCCAATTATGTTCTGTTAAATATGTAAATAGTTCATTTGTAGTTCTGTACACAGGAATTTGCTGAAGCAGTCTGTGAGGAAGGCTTCCAGGGGGATGTTTGTACCTTTGTTCTCCTGCAGACCTATTACAGCTGACTCAGTGAAGGGATTTTGAATGCAGCTAAGAATTCTCCCTGCTTTGTCAAAGCTATCTAGGCTATTTCTCAACACAAGATCTAAAGATGGCAAAATAATTCAAACTTTTAACACCAGAATTACATAAAAGCTGAAAAGTGAAATGATAAGTGATTAATCATCCTTGCTTTGGTTTCCTTCTTCTAGTACCCTTCTAAGTACCCTTTGTCAGCTCTCATTATTGTGAGTCATTTTTAACAAGACAAAAATACCTGAGGTCAACTAATGACAACATTAAAGTTGAAACCCACTTTTAAATCTCCCCCCTTTGAATAAGAAACAAGATCATTAATTGCCATGAATTTGGTCACACATTGTTTCTCAGATAAAGCAGCTTCAGTTTGTCTGATGAGTTATGTATGTACTTAACTTTTTCTACTATTGTCATTCTTGCACTGGTTTCATTCTTATGACTCATTTATCATCATAATCAGTGCTAAGCAGTTGTTTGAATGTTGTGGGGATCAAGGCCCCTTTTACTCTCTGAGACCGTAACTTGGCATTTGCACATGGAGAAAAACTTCAGGATGGGAAAAACCCAGGGTAGACTTTCTGGCTTGAAATCATGCAAGTGCTAGGGGCATAGAGGGGAAAAAAGTTATTTTGGTAGGTCACAGCTGTATTTTAATAGTCCCAGGCTGGTGCACTAGACCTAGGAAGGAAAGTGTAGGATAGATCCTCCTGGAAGATTTTCAAAATCTGATGGGACAAAGTCCTAAGCAAGCAAATCTAACATTAAGGTTAACCCTTTAAGTGAAGTTTAGATTAGAGAACTGCCCTCATTCTCCTCACACCAAGGTCTTTGTGAAATTTAATCTTTCTATGATTTTATGAATTCAAGTCCTGGTTACATTTAAACATTTGCCCAAGATATCTCCTTGTTAGGACATCAGCTCTAGCCTATGAAATGAAGCCCTTGTTTTTCAGTTGTCTTTTAGTGCTTTGGGTAGCACAGCAAGTGAAGATACATTTCTTCTCTTCATTAGTCTCTCCTCCATGCTAGCATTTTACCACTCAACACATAATTCAACTTTGCTTCAACTGGATGTGAACGTTGACTTCTTGTGTGCATTCTGGAAGGTGCCTAGGCAGCAGGGAGAAGTCCATGTCTGACAGCATAAGGTGCATGGGAGCAAACACATTTCCCAGCTGTGGAGAAATGCAGCTGAGATGGGAATGCTCAAGCAGGGTGACAGGAGTCATTGGAGAAGATTGCTGACTGCAGCTCCCCAAATCCAGCACCTCTTAACTCCTGGCCTGAAGGTGTGACATTCCCTCCCTCCATCTTGGAGTGGACAACGGGAAGAAGCTGTGCTGTGTGGTTTTGTTTGAAATACAGAGGGAGGGAGGAGGAGGAGCTACAAAGACAGAAGGAAGATGAAAGTGTGGGGTGGTTTGTATGTGGGAATTTGCATATGGAATGCACCATGTTACGTGTATTTGGTGACACATCATTGTACAAGCATATATGAAGGAAAGGAGTCAGGTGTGAGGAACAGCAAAAAGTCCCAACAGTGAGACCAGCATCAGAAAATGGGCTCTCTTCCTTACCTGTTCACACCTATCCTAAGTTTGCAGGGGAAGTTTTAATCTGATTGGGACAAAGCTGATGCCTTGCTGCAAGCAAACTGAGACTAGAAATTATTGTGCAAAGGGCCTTAAAAACTCTATAGGTATACAAAAATCAGTCCTGGGACCTGTTTTTGTTTGATTATATGTCTCCTTTATTAAGTAGGATTTAATTTGATAGCATATTAGAAATACATCCAGAAGGAACTACCCTTTACCAAGTGTTTCTATGCTTCTCTCTCACAACAGGATGACTTTCACTGTAATGACTTTTTGTGAAATAAACATAGCAAGCTACTTGCAATTGAAGAGCCAAGTGTTGCTAAACCCAGGATATACCTAAGGCAGCCTTGCAGTCCAAGTACTTCTATTGGCTTGTGCTTGTCTGTGCTTCAAAGAATATTTAATCAAGGAAAGAACTGCCCCGCATCTCTGTCCCCATTAATTTAAACAAAGAATCCATCATTTTAACAGAAACTATTTGTGCACGTGGAAGGCATAGCAGGGAGATAATAAAAGGGGAGAAGATGTCAAAGCTGATGGCAAAGAATGAACTGCTTTCAGTTTTGGACTGATATTTTCTTCTATTCAGCGTCTTCCTCCTTTTCCACCCATGGCTAAGGAGAAATACAGAGAAATAGTAAGGACAATAAAAAGCAAAGTTGCAGTACAGTAAAATATACGGACAATAAAAGCATTGGCTACAAACCTTCCCAGGTTAGAAATCAAAGGTCTCTGTTACTACTTGAAAGACACTTTTTAAAATTAAGAATTTCAATCCTGTCTCCAAGGCTCTTCCTAATCCCACAGGATCCTAGTAACACAGTGAGCATCCTTACTGATGCATTCAGGTATAGACTGGGCTCTCTCGCAGTTTGGTTTGTTCTATCTGGGTGTGGGTTGCATTTATCTGGCAGAGTGATGAGGGAGATTTCTGTTGGTCTCTGCTTTGAGCTGGTAAGTGCAGGCAGATTCCTGTGGTTTTGACCCAATGAATTTCCTTTGAAGGAAAGAAGGCTGTGCTGAAAGGCCCCAAGAAGTAAACTAATGATTCCTGTCTATCAGTCTGATAACTCTATTTTCATGGCTCACTGTTTTTTTCCCACTATATCTGCTTTGCATGTTCAAGTGTGGAGCCCTTGGTTTAATCCTAAATTTGTAATTGAAAAAGAACTATTGAACTGCCACTGTGGTGCTGATGAAAGCATCATCTAAAAGCCCATTGGGCTTTTTTTTTCTGTCACTGTTTCAGATTTCTGATTCTACTGTCCACTCATATCTTTGCAAGTTTGTGGCATAGTTATTTCCACTAATTGCCCAATTTCATCTTCCCACCAAGTTTACAGGAACAAACAATAGAAATATTGCTACAAGTACAAAGCAGCCACTCCTGTTGCTTGCATCCCTTCATCTAGTAAATGTCCAGTAAATGAACTGAAATACTGCTGACTCCTCAGAAGTTAAGTCATCTTTATTGAGAGGATTCTCACTTACCAATGGACTGGACAGTGGAAGTTGTGCCACCCCTGGGAACTCCACCTCCATGAGCTGAGGCCTCCTTGGACATTGTGTCAGAAGCCCTGGATCCACCAGAGATCCCGCTGCTGGTATAGCCTGATGAGTGGGTTGTGCCTCTGGCACCTAGAACAGTTGCAAAGGATATGTTACTGAGAAAGAAAGGACATTGTCCTTATAGGACAATTCCAAACTACTGTGTTTTAAAACAATTCAAGGCTAGCAAATGTATCAAAAGATAAGTTTTTTGATAAACCTGGACCTCCAAAATATTTTTAGTACAATTTGCCTCTGCTGAAATTGCACTTTTCTGTGGAGCTGCCTGAGGACTGTGGAATAAACTTCTGTAGAAAATAGGAAGTGTTGCTCTTTCTGTTCCAGGTGATGAACATGCTCTTTTCATTTCACTTTCCCTCACATAAACCTGTAATAGATACCTGTAAAATTCAAGTACCACAAATTGTGGTGGCCAGTGGTCAATTTATATGTCTATCTTTATCTCAATCTAACTAAGTCCCAAGTAAAACATTCCTTTACAAACTCTTCTTCTCCTGGGAGATGAGTAAAGCATCAGTGATGACAAATATTAGTGATAATGCTTAAAGCATTCCTGGAGGATGCTCAAATATTTTGGTGATGAGCTTGTTATAACATCTTCTGTAAAGTGACACTGAACAATACTCATGTCCCACTGCAGAATCAGCCGCTCCTTGGAGCACGTTTGTTCTGGGGGGAGGAAGGGTTACAGTCTGAGTGAAAAGGTTAAGAAGATGTGTTTGGAGAGATTTCAGGGAGCACCTGCGGAAATGAAATCAGGCCCTTTTAGCTCTCAATCAGGCAAAGAATGTGTGGCAAGCTCTCCTGCTGCAGGGAGCCAAAGCTCACACCTGTCTTGGCAGTGTTACAGAGCTAGCATTTTCCACATGGATAAAAGCTCTTCTGGAGTATCTCCTGTCGGCATGGCAAAGGTTTTTCCTTGAGTCGTGCAGACTTCTCTTCACCAAAATGGTGGTTTTCATAAAAGTCCATCGTTAACAGAGAGATTGCAAGAATAAAACTAGGCATAGTTAAATGCTTATTTTGCTTCTGTTTCTTATAAAAATTCTCAGTACACAGAGGGATAGAAATCTTCAGTGTTTTAGTTTAGAACTGACAGCTTCATGATCTCTGTAGGGATCTCTACTGAAGAGCTTGCCACTGGTTATGAGTGTGCTGTACCACCCTGATCTGTAACAGAAGGCAGCTTGTGCAGCTAACTTATCACTAGAGTGAGCAACTGGCATCTCCTGCGTACCAGAATTTCTGCTGCTGAGGCAGTGTGGTGCCTGAGAGCAGCTCTCCTCTCTTCTTTTCACTCTCTCTGTCCCTCTCCTCTCCTGGCTTTCTCTCATATTCTGTCCCTTGGCTGCTACTATCCCTTAAGCTTATTCCTACTGAATATTCAATAAACACTGTATTCAGGAACCTAAACTCAAATCATACAATGTGAAAATTAAAAAAAACGCCTCACAGGAGTCACATGCACTATGTCTCTGAATGACCCTTATGTCACCTATTCCCTCATTGTCTAGAGGGCCTCACTCCATGAATAATATTGGCAATGTAAATCATATCTTAAAAAAAAAAAAAAAATCCAACTTATTTCCTTTCAATCAAGTTAACATATATTTGGCTATTAAAAGATGGTCCCTGAATCTGGACCCTGGCCAGCTCACCTGATCAACCACCCATTTTATGGCTGGAGAAGTCACATTTAGCTCCATCTTTCGGATTTCTCCCTGCTGATTATGGGAACAGTAGACTCGAGGTAGACCAAAATGGCAGAGATGCCCACCTATAATCAGCCTGCTGGCTGGCATACCTCTGACACATGGAGTATGTGGGTCTGAGACCCCGAGGGCAGAAGGAGTTTTGAAGCCTCTATCAGGCTAATAGAGGTCAGAGAGCTAATAGTGAGCTGCTGGGTAAAGCAGGATTGCAGGAGGCACTCTGTTCTGTGGAGTCATGCCTGTTCAGAGGATGCTGCTGAATCAGGTCACACAGGCAGGTCTGGCAGGGAGAATACCTTGTGCACAAATCCCATGGGATCTGGGGTTAAACAAGAGCCAAGCTGGTAAGAGTCGTCTGGTCAGGGACTGCTCCCAGCCAGCAGCAGAACAGCAAACACCTGCAGGGTTAGCTCATGTGAAAGGCAGCTGTGCCTTATTTTAGCACTTAAATAGGGGCTGTCAAGGATGTCTATACATTCCCAAGAGAATTTGTCTCTTGGACTGCAACTAATTTCTCTCCTTTAGAGAGTTTGCATAAGGTTTTGGGAGTTCTCCCTGTATGGATGTGTGTGAATGAAGAGCAAGGGAAATCTGGTAATTCATATGAAATGTAGCTACACCGATCATGTTCTTGCATAAGTGCATCATTGCTTGTTGCTACCATGACTTTTCATATTATTGATGATTCCTGGCAGAATGGAGAGATAGCACAAACTTCAAATAAACACTGTCCAAAACCTCATGAGTACCACATATGTATATGTTCATTCATGAATAGTATGTGCATACACAGAAAACATCCTCAATAATATCTTGCTCATAGCACACAGCTAAATAAAGGAATCGTCTTTCTTCAGTGCCATGCAGGAATATAGGAGAGAAGAGGTTATTTGGCAAGCTTACTTTCAAGGAGAAACAGCTGTCTGATCCTATGCACTGAAACACAAAACCACACACAGAGTCACACACAGAATTGCTCATACCCATTTCCTGGAGAGTAGAAGTGGCTCCTCCAGAAGGCACACCTCCCCCAGAGGCTCTGGCTTCTTGAGACATCAGTGATGAAGCAAGAGATCCTCCTGTGATCCCAGAGGGAGTGAAGCCAGCATTGTGGACGTTCCGGTCAGACATGCTGCTTTCTGCTGGTGAGAATTCCAGGGCAGCACACAGAGACTGCTCAGCCCACCTTTTTATACACTCTCCAGCTGACAGTCCAGAAATGAAACTGCTGCCATGGTAAGGAAGAATAGAAACTGAAACTTATTCTCAGCCAGGAAACGAAACTGAACTTTATCAATAAGCTTTTTATTGCTGTTGCCACAATGGAATTTAGGCAAACAAAGTAATTTCCTCTTGCAACACTAGAACAAATTACTAGTGCTGGAGTCATTGCTTGGCAACTGATGCAGCTGAAAGCTTTGCTTCTTCACTCTTTTGCATTGTACCCTATTGCAAGGAATTGAATCTGTAGAAGGTACTGCATTATTTTTAGAATTCCTACAACTCTGAGTAAAGACAAGAGACAAAAAGGTAGTAAAGTGGTGGCATGCAGAGAGTTCAGTTGGGCTGGTTACCACATCCAGAGTTCAGCTGTGGTACAGCTACCCCTGAAAATACTGGTTCACACAGAGCTGGAAACCAGAACCCAGCTAACAATGGATGGTTGGAATTAATTTCTACATGGAAGGAACCGTGAGGGGACCTTGTATGAGCAGATTGACACAGATGCTTTGTGCTTCTTCATGCAAGTCCCTCTAAAGCAGAGCCTCTGCCTTTAATGAGCAGGCCTTTGCAAATGGCACACATGCCTTTATCACAGCCTTTCTTAGCCAGGAGTTTAAATAAGGCTCATTAAAAATCCACAGGCCTCCCTTAGGTAAAGAAGACTATCTGATTAGGTCACACTACTACAGGAATGACTCTCAAAGAGGAAATATACAGGATAAAAACTATAGTGTTTTCACAATAGTGTGATATCTGTATTTATACATGGTGGGCTATAGAACAAAGGATATGAAATCTTTTCCTCTCTTCTTATATTTATGTGAGCTATTTATCTGAATAGTGGAATATCTGGACCAGGTACCCCTAAGCAGCAGTGATCTTTTAACTCCTTTCATTCAACTTTTCTTTAATTCATATATGTTAGTTTCCTTAATTCTAATGTCAGTTATTTCTGCTTTTTACTCTGCTTCCATTAGGTCTTCTGTAATTATGATGTATCTTTAACCCCATAATTTCCCAGGTTCCTCATTTATCATTTTAATTACTTAATGTTATAAAATATCTAAAGTTGAGGCTTAAATGCTGGTAAAAATTCCACATAAGAATAGGTCAGTGAATGCTACAGGCCTTCTTCAAAGTCACAATAAAACAAAAAATGTTAGTTTCTTTGGGCATATTGCTGAAGATTCCTCATTCAAAAATAGTAAATTCTTTCAGTTTTTTGTAATCCAATTTATTTAATATTGCAAACAACTCATTAGGAAATGATGGTAAAGTCTGGCAAAGCCAAGGGAAATTAAGGCTTTACAAGCTGCAGAGACTCTATATGAGGTGACAATTTACTCAGTCCTGAACCACAAATCATAATGGACACATACAAAGTTGTTTAACTAAAAAGAATTAAAACTAGATATAATAAAAGTTTTATTGCAAAAAAAGTGTCTCAAGGCAATTCAGATTGGCAGAGACATCAGAAAATAAGCAGAGAAAGAAGAAGTTACTAGAAGTGTCATAAAAATAAGATGAAGAAACTCGGTGTAATAAGGAAAGGAAAGCCACTGGAGGGATTCAAGGGAAACCTTGGACTTGCCTCTACAAACTTGCCCAATGATCTGGACTCTTGGTTTAATCTGCTTATCAGATCTGGATCTGCTGTGCTCACCTCCCTTGGTGGGAGTGCACCTTGCTGTGCCCTGGCAATGTGTGACATTGACATCACAGCCTCCTTCACAGTGTCACTGCTGAAGTGGGACTGGGAGCAAGAACACAGTTCTTGAGCCTGCAGCTTCCAGTTGTCCTCTTTCTCCATTAATTTTTCCAGAAAGGCGTGGTTCTCTCTTGACTGCACAGCTTTGTGTGAGACATTTTCCTAAATGGTGCCCTCTCTTTTTTAAAATTATTTTTTGTGCTTTGTTTTACTGGCATTTATAGTTAAAAAGGGTAAATTCCTAGATCTTAGGTGAGTCTAGTTAATGTTCAGCTATGTTTTCAAGGCCAATGGCACAGAAGCAGTCAGGGAGTTTTAAGTCTTTGTGGACTATTTGTCAAAATCCAAGCAGTGATACTTTAAGACCTAAATGGATGCAACTTCTAGTTAAAGTATGGAAAGTAAAAAAACCAAACAAACAAAAAACAAAAACAAAAACAAAAAAAAACCCCAACAAAACAATTCATTTTTATCACAGAGCTTGGCATTGTAACAGTAAATGGTACCTGGGAGAATATCTGGGTAAGTTAGCTTCCTCATTCCAGAAACTAAAACGTCATCGAGGAGGTGGGGGTGTGAGCTGACCTGAAAAGCATCCGGTGGCACTTCTAAGCCTGAGAGACCAGACAGTCAAAGCCACGAATACCAAGAGTATGGCTGCCTCTTATTTTCAGTGGCACTACAATTTCAGTAGCTCTAGGTGCTAGAGCACCTGAATACAGAGCTAACAGTTTAACTCCCTGAGTTTCAAGTACAAATAAAATCCATAGGTGTCAAAAATATAGACTATGTGCTCTTTGAAAGGAATTGGAAAGCCAGAGGCTGGATTGGAAGTACTCTGAAAATTTGAGTGGTGGGCATTCTTATCTCCTTAAATTAAAAAGGAAAAAAAATAAGGAAAAATAGGCTAAGCCGAAAACATCGAACAAACCAATGGAATCAGATGTGCAGGCAACTCTTCTATATTTTGCTTGGAAGGACTTTAATATCTTGTGTTTGTGGATATAAACTGATGTGTCTCTTTGGTATGTTTTCCTTGCCAGTCCTCACCAGCCCCCACTTAGAAATATTTACCTCACAGTGACACTGGGCAGCTGATCAGGGACATTAATCTCTGCTTTTGGTAGTCACCTTTTTTATTTCAATAACATGTTCATTGAAGTCACTTTTTCATAAACATTTTCCCACAAACCTCTGTTTCAAAAGAGATTATTCAAACAGCTTTTAAACAATTAATCTTTTGAAGGGTCTAATTGAAGGAAATAAACCTGTAGAGAATCTGACTGAACCAAAGATCTTCAGCATCCAAGATTATCTATCTGTCACCCTCTGACCTATTTCCTTTACACTACTTTTTAATTTTTGTAGCAATTATAGTGTATATGGATAATACCTATTAGCATATTTATGGTCATTGCTTCATATTTATTGTCTGCACAACTCATTAATCTTCATCTAGTGTGTGAGGCTGACAGCTCAATCTATTTTGCAATCTCTGGGCAGCAGCCATATCCAAAAAGCTTTTGTTTCCCTGTAAATAAACTGTGTTCAGGACCAGAGGACAATGGTACATCGTGCAGTGATTGACACAAGCCATGGCTGCTAATCAAAAGTAGATTTTATTACCAGCTGAGTCAAGTGCATTATGGGGGCATTGTTCTAGCGCTGTCAGGGCAAGAGCATCCGTAGTCAGTCACCTTCTCAAGATGGGCTGATTGTTCTCCAAGATTAGACAGAGTTGCCTTATTATCCATCCCAGACAACAAGGCATCTCACCCAAACAGACGCCTTTACAGAAACTGCCTGTACATTGAATTGATTTGAATTGCTAATGCATAATCTGTCCAGCACAGATGTGCAATGAATATTTGGATGTTGTTTTGCATGTCAGTTGAGAAGACTGAATGATGAGGTGATGATCGTTCAGTGATGGGTACTGGACATTTGCCAACAATTGAGTTTGAGCACTTTCCCTGACAGTAATCAGATCAGCTTCCAAAACGTCTTTTCTTCAATTCACTGACAATTTATGTTAGAAGATAATGCAACTCTCTCACAGTTAACACAGTTGGCAGCAATTTGCATTTTTTTCGTATAATTAAATTTTTCATTTCACCCAAGAAGAAATACATGCAAGCTGCCTATAACTGATACAGATATTCAAGACACTTCCAAAGTATCTCCACCAGAATAAGAGGCCATCTAGATAGGCCAAAAATGGCAAAACTCTTCACAATACAGGTAGCACTAGTTTCATTAGTTATAAAGCCACATTTGTTGTGAAAAAACAGCAATCTTGCTAGCAAGCTTTATTAGGTAAGGTCTCCCAAAAAAGCAGTTAATGAAATCACATTTAACATATGGCCATTGTCATGCTTAGGGTAGGTCAGCAAACAGAATAATCTGATTAAAAATTTCTCAGTGTCTATAAGGATTGATACAGTGTAAAATAAGAACAGAAAAGAACCCCAAAAGACTGATATGACATCAAGGGGCTGATATGAGTACATGCAGTGACATTCCATGATTCAGGTGAATGTGGTCTTTACGTAGTCATAATCATAGAATCATACAGAAATTTTGTTTGCAAGGAAGCTCTGGAGATCATCCAGTCCAGCCAGGGAATTATCCTGTTATTTGCTCAGAGACGCACTTGGTTGAGTTCTAGGTATCTCCACAGATAGTGATTCCACATCTTTTCTGTGGAACTTGGTCCATTATTTGTTCACCCATACAGTGATTTTTTTTCCCCTGTGTATCTAGTCAGAAATCTGCAAATTATGTCTGTTGTCCTTTATCTATGCACCTCCAAGGAGATGCTTCATTTTCTTCATATCCCTCATTATTAAAACCCTACCATTAGGCCATAAGTAGATAAAATGTATTGTTAGCTTACAAAATCAGAGAATTGTAAGGACACTTCTCTGATATTTAAGGGATTTTACCTTCTAACTTTATTTAGGCATGTGTCTAGTGAATATCTAATCATATACCAAATCACTTTTCTCAGAAATAAATACTAATGCTTCTCAAGAACTTTTAGAGCTCTTTTTAAAGTATATATTAACTATTGCATGGTCTTTGTCTGTCTTTCAGAGGTAGTGATGAGTGCTCATGAGTGTTTAATATAGGGAGGAATCACTTCCTTTAACTTATGAGTCTTCTACTAGCCAAATTTACTACAGCTAGGAAAAGATTGGGAAGTGATTGACCCATAAGTTTTACAGCCAAAGTCAAAAAGAAGTTTACATGTAAGTTATATAATATTTTCATATGTCATCCTTTTTACAGGATTAGGCTGTGTGTGTCTCATTTGGATTTTTATTATCATTTTCATCTGCCAAAAGCAAGATACCATCATCTCTCCATTACAGATTAAACAAATCCCAAAGGTGCACTGATGGCTTTTTTGGGGGCAGAAAATTAAAGTTTTGGAAGTTTTATTTTTGTGTGCTACGAAAAAGAAAACTAAACACATTACCATCTATATGCACTGCATACTTATATTGGCTGAAATTCTACAGAATTTCCAGCTAGAAACCCAGAAAAAAAGCCTTTGAATAAGTAGCCTGGGAAGACTAAGTTTAGGACTTAAATGGAGTTAGGTGGCAAAAATCTTATTAATGTCCACTTTGCACATCCAAATTCCAGCCTGTGCTCCTTAGAGCTCCTTTTGTCTGGATCATACCTGACAGTGGCACCTCTGCTTTTGACCTCAATATTATGTTGGAGAGCATAGTCACTCTTGATGTTGTAGTTTATGCCAGGAATCTACTCCATAGTCCAAACATGTAACATGAGACCCTGCTCAAAGCATACTCTACAAAAGAGGAAGCAGTCCTACCTTGAATGCTCAAGCTGCAAGGCTTCACCCAGATCAGGGTGAAGCCCTGCAAGAGCAGCACCATAGGAACCAGAAGTAGAGGTACCACTCAAACATGGAGTTATGTCCCATTTGTTCTCTGCCTTCAAGGAAGTCTTCATCATTGCATTTGGCTTCCCACTGATTTTTTTATTCCCTATCCTGACCTGCTGCATGCCTTTGGCAGACTGAAATGGATGCGTAGGCGTCATTCTCAAGGCTATAAGGACAGTGGTACTTGAAAGATGTCCTGGAAGAGCCAGTGCTAATATTCTGAGCTAAATAATAATTTTATTCCAAAAGCATTTAACATAAGCCATTATTCCTGCACTGCAGATCCTTTCCTTATGTTTAAATGTCTTACTATACAAAACATGGAAAGTTACTTCATCTAACAAATAAATGTCAGCAGCAGGTCTTTGATTTTTTGAGCCTGAAAATGGAGGTAAAGATTAATGTTCCTTTATATATTACTCAGTAAACCAAAATGCATACATAAGGGACAAAACTGTGTCATCTGCCAAGTTAGAGTTCCATTTGATGTTGAGATTGCAGTCTTCCAATGCACAGCTACACCAACAAAACCTCAGAGTACAGGAATACAGACTATTCTAGCCTCTGGGAAGAAGAAGAGTCTCATTCAGCTCATGCAGTCTTCAAGACATACAGATTTGAAGGAAAATTTTAAGTCTTTCTGAAATCTAGGAAGCAGGTTCATTAAGATAATAGACCAAGTATACAAACCACTAATAAGTTATATACACTTCTCTTAAAGGAATATAAGATTATATGTTTTTCTGGAAGAAATATGTTGAAAACAAAAATAAAACATGAAGCAATACAATTCATGGTCCAAGTCCTATTATTAACAACACTGAGTTCTCACTGCTATTCAAATATAGTAACAATTGGTGCCTTAATAAAGTAATTTCAAAGCACACAATCTGCAAACATGAAGTAAGTCTATGTAAGTATGGGCACCTTTTCCAATTCACAGATCCACAAGGATAAGAACAATGTGTGCTCCAAGGAAAGTGCTGAGCAGTTCAGAATGGCTCAGGTCCCTCGGGGCATCCTCAGCCAGGGAACCTGATCCAGCAGGTCCTAGGGCAGGCCTGGTGGGTTCAGTCCACATAGAAGCTTCTGGCAGAGGAAGGAGGAAGAAAAAGTCTGTGGTGCCTACCATCTCTAGTCTAAGCCAGAGGACATTAATTCCGTGGTATCGGCTTATGTGACTTGCCAGATCTCTTCCTGATGTCCCAGACTGCAGCTTCTGCATCCAAGGAGTGCACTCCAACGATGTGTGCCTGTGGTCAGCATTGCAGGGTCCAAGGAACAGAAACAAAGGACTGTTTTCAGAAGTGAAAGGGCAAATCTTGTCAGAAGACAGAAGCTGAGCACAGAAAGCTTAAAATATATGGATTTCTCCTAGCCTGTAAATTGAAGGGAATATTATTTTCCTGTTTCCAGGAGATTTTTGAGGCCATATAAAGTATGCTACTCAGGCATTATGTTAATATGCATAGTATAAGCATTTAATACAGACAAAGAGGTTTTCAACACTAATACAAGTGAGTACCTAAGTGTAAGTGCTGGAAATGCTTTTATGGTGCTTTGAAAAGCAATTAATGACAAAGTGGTCAATCTATTAGATAGGTGAGGGTTCTGAAGACCAGATGGTCTGATTTACTATGAGTTCCAGCTACAAGATGCATGGACAGGTTTCAAACCATGCTTAAAAGGACTGAGAGGCTTCCTTGGAAGAGCAATGAGTGGTTGCTTCTTTTAGATTCTTCTAGGCCTTAATAGCCTGTTTCAGTTAAGAGAAACCTCTTATTTTTCTGTTTATTGGAAAGGTTTGTATCTGGAGGACGTTTGGATTTGGCATTAATCTTCTGGTTTGAGAATGGAGGCTACAAATAAATGTAATACAGCATCTGAGAGATTGTAAAGAGTAAAGCAGCATGAGTAAGGATGGAGTCCAGTGAGAAAAGCACACAGTGAAAGCCCTCTCTGGAAAGATCACAGATTGCATCCTCTTGGCAGCCACACCAAGTACATGAAGTAGAAGAAAGCAATCAGCACTACTCAACATGGATTTGCCAAGGGCATGTTGTCTGTGGCCAACTTGACTGCTCCCTGTGTCAAAATGCCTGGTATCCCAAGTGCCACGGAAGTTTTGCAACAGAAAGAAAATAAAATCTGTCAAAAAACACCCAGCTGTTTGTAAAGAACCTTGCAACTGTAAACAAAAGAAAAAACTTCCTCATCTCTACAGTATTTGGGGAAACATGTCTGTCCATGGATAAATGCCTTGAAGCATCAGTGCCTTCAGCAATTAGGTGACTTTCCTCATAACAGAGAAGCTGGAAATCTTCTGAGCATCACACATTTATGACAATATGATGCAAGCCTTACGGAAAGGTTCATCAAACTGATCTAAATCCTTGTGGCTAGTTCTTAAATGGGAAAGAAAGTGCTTCCCTATTTATAATGCTAAAGCTCCTGGGCAAAACACAGTGAAAGACTTAAATTAAATGCCAAATCATGAGGTACTAACAATAAATAATGAAGAGATTCCTGTTGCTTGTGGTGGCTGCAGATAAGACACTGGATAAACTATTTACTGCAGGTAAGTTGAACAGTCCTAGATGGATCATTCTGTCCTAGATGAATTGTCTGTGTTGTTACTTGGATGAGTGAGCAGACTGGTGTGAGCCTGTGCTGCCCACATCTCAGGGCTTTTATGGTCCCAGGCCCTGTCTGTGCTGCAAAGGAGCTGAAAGTGTGCCAGAATTTCAAGACAAATTCTCTCTCATCTTTTTTCCTTATACAATATAGACCCACCTGGTGCACTCATTGCCCCTACTTGTCTGCACTGTGTGATGATGAGTGGGGCTGCAAGGATGACATTCTGCAGTGTGGTTCATCTCTATCATTCAGGTAGACATTACTCTGGAAAAAAACAGGCTGCAGGATCTGATTAGTTGAAAGAGGTTGCCATATCCTCCAGTGCAGTAGGTGACTGTGAAGGGGCAAAAGCTGGAAATTTCCCTATTTGCACTTTGACACCATATCTAGTTATACCTACATCTGTCTCTTTCTTACCATTATTTTTCCTTTGTGCCAAGGTCTACGCTTGCTGGTTTGTTTTCTTAAGACACTGGTGTGCCATTAGGATGTTGAGGCTGCTTCTTGGGCTCCAGAATCTGCCCAAAACCCCCAGTGCTGATGACAGAGCATCAAGTAACTCTTTATTCCCCACAGCAGAGTGATATTTAGGAAGATGTCTCTATGGAAAAGCCATGAAAGTTCATATTCATAAAGACATGAAGGTTAAATATCAGCAGCTATTCTAAGTAAATGAGAGAATTGGACATGCTTTCAGAGTGCCAGTGAAGCTGCTGAGAGGAGTTAGTGCCATCAGAAAAAGCAGAATAAATGTATAGCATTTGCTGGCTCTTCTTTGGTACAGAGGAATAGGACTTGAAATCTTATTTGTTCCACAAGATTTTGACACTTGTCAGTTCCTGCCATGGTTATGTCACAACTCATGTGAAAGTGAGTTTCATCAGCTTAAATGAGATGTCGTCTGAAAGTCTATGGATAACTTTCTGGCTGTAGGCCCACCCCCATCCATTTCTCCTGCTCTATTTCCTCTGAAGGGGTTGAAATCTTTGCAATTAGCAAAGGGAGTCTGTTAGGGAAGGAATACAAACAACATTTCAAAGTTGAAAAACCAGTTTATCCTTCTTGTCCCTGTCCACCAATACCAGCACCAAGCACAGTAAAATGGCCAATTTGAGTACTTTGGGGAGGTAAGAGTTTCAAATGTGAATTCAGTTACTATGCTCACCTTGTAAAGGCCTGGAGTGACTGTGGTGTAGCCTGTCATTTTACATGAACACGGGGAATCAATTGCTTGGCTCTTTCATGCATCAGTGTTTAACAGCACAGTTCTAAGATGAATTTTGAACCTGGAATCACTATGGTGGAGCAAAGATGTAGAGTCCTATGGAAAGGAAAAACATGAACCCTACTGTTGGAATTGATCAGACTTAGATCCTGCCTTAGCTTTGTCCATTTAATGGTCTTAAGGTTTTTTTAACTCGCTGAAACTACAGTCTTTGTTATTTGTTTCATTCAACTTTCTATTGCCATTGTAAATGACCTTGATCCTTTCCTGAGTGTGAGAATCTGATATAAAAGGAATTGTAACGGAGAGGCAAAAACTAGATGAATCCTGCAGGCAAGAGAGAGGAGATTTGAATTAAGTTGTAAAAGGAGTTGATCTTCCTGTCTATCATCTGCTTGTTATCCAGGGGAGTTTTCATCCAAGCAACTGTAATATTGCAGTGACTGAATACTGGCATGTGAGCACCAGGGATCTTTTTTTCCACATTCATACTGTGGTCATTGGAAGAGGTCTCACAGAACACAGTGTATTGCAGATTTAATCTTTCTTTCACTCTTCTGTAGGGCTTTCACACGCTCATAAGAGAACAGCATCTCAATGCCACATACAATTACACAAAGCATTAATCACAACAGGCAGCAGCTTCCGCTCCTTTCTTCTTGCACATGCTGACCACGAAGGCCATTCTAGGAAGAAACAGAGATGAGAACAGATTCCTGATTATTTCGTAATAGGAAGGTGTCTCTTGTATCACAATAAACAGTACAGAGGTGAAGAGACTGAGGAAACGAAATCTAATAAAAGCAAACTTGCACTCCCTGTCCCCTTGTCCAAAGTATTGCACAAGGGGACAGGGAGCAGGGAGTGGAAGACACAGCAAACACAAGGTATCAATGTCAATATAACCTTTCTGGACTTGAGGTGCAGCTGCTTTCAGCACAGTAACAGCTTGGGTTTAGAGTACTTTTTCCTCTTTTCTGAACAACTCTTCTGCAAGCCCAAAGCAATTACAAAATTTTAAGTGCCCTTACTCACTGCAGAGAATGTTGCAAATTTTATTCTAATTGATATCTACTTCAGCCTCCAGAAAGCCTCACTAACAACCCCATTACCCCCAAGTTCTATGAACTGACTTCCCTTTAAGAATATATAGGCAGAAGGCAACCTTACTGTGAGCATCTTTATCCCCATGGAGGACAGCCCGGACTGGACCTCTCTCACTCAAGAGGTCAGCTCTCCACAGTGGGTTAATGTATAGAGAAAGTGCCTTGAGGCTTGAGCATCCCAGATTATTTATGAAATGTAACAGGAATATAAGATGGGGAATTTTACCCTCTCACCTATAATAAACTTACATATAGCTTTAGTGATTAAAAATTCATAGATGAAGATTTTATTCACAGTAAATCACAAATTAGTATCATAATTTAAAAGTGCCAATTTCTTGCCTTGAATTCCCACAAAAGTGTTAGAAGAATACTTCTATGCAGAAAACTAGATGCTGCTGGAATAGGTGAGAAAGCATCCTCTCCTTTAAGTATTGTTAAATCAGACACTGGTACTGGATGAATGGAATAGCCCTTCTTGGCAGAATTCTCTTTGTATATTGCTTTTTATGTCAATGCATACATTTTTCCTCAGACAGGAACTGTTTCAGAAAGAGACTTGTCTATTTTAATGTCCTTCAAGCACTCTATGTGCTCTGTGGGTGGTCTCTTGATTAATTTTTCCATGGTTTGGGATTCTGCCAAAGAACAGAAGAAGCCCAAATATGGATCAAGAATCAGATTAGATGCATATTGTTTTCAGCAGAATCTGTTCAAAAGCAAATGCTTATGTCTAGCATTATTAGTGTGCTAGTATGGTTTTCAGCTCCAAATCACAATTATTGATGGACTTTCTAAGCAATTGCTGTATTTGGACCATCACTTTTGTTGTTTGCATGTAATAATGCACACTGAGTTGTGCTGGTGTATATGTAAATGTAAAACCAAAAGCTCCACAGCCAGTGCATTGATCCAGCTGACAGTCATTTACCTGGAGCAAAGGCTACTTTCTGGTTTCGTTTCTGCTAAGTTCAGAGCTGGGCAACAGCTGTGATCTGTAACTCACACATCTCCAGGTCTGCCCTGCTCACCGTGCCTGGACGCTGTGGGATGCTCACTTCATGGCACACAGCTCCTGGCTCCCTGTTCCTGAGTGACCAAACAGTCCTTCCTGCTCCCTGGGCACTCCATGCTGACTGAATCCAGACACGTGGATAGAAAGGTTTGATGGGAGAGAAACTGAGACACCTGGGAATGAAGGTTTCCCTGGATTTCTCCCTGACCAATTTGAATATTTTCATTGTCAGCACCAACATGGTTTCATTCTCCCTGACCACTGCTGAGCCCCCACTTCATTCAGTGGGGACACTTGCTGTTCTGCACTGCTCTTGTAGGAACTCTGCTTGGACCTCTCTCACCTTGGTGGGGCATCGAATGCCCTGCCAGACTCATCACTAGGTCCCACTGAGATGTCCTTTGTCATGTTAGGCTTCTTGATTCTCAGTTTGTTAAGGAAACAGGGCTTAAAAGGGGGATAAAGGAGGTAAATCCTCTGTCTCTTGCCAAGAGCTAAAAGAGGGGTGCCAGTGTGAGACAGGCTCCAGCTAGGTTTCATGTTTCCACATTTCTCTGTCCTCTTGTCCTGTGTTCCTGCAGGAGGTGGTGGTCAGGATCTCTTCCTGCAAGGTTACAAGGTTTGTACTACACACAGCACCTTGTTCAGCTGTAGGTTTGTTTACAGGGCTAATCCTAAGCCAGGTTTAAAAGAGCAAATCAGACAAGATTTTTTCTTTCACAAATCTGGCTATACAGTGCAGCAGTTCTGTGCATAATTGTGAGGGGAAAAGTTCATTAAGTCAAGATACGTGTGTGTGCCTGTGAAGTAGGTTGTTTGAAGACCAATTTCCTCAAGACTGATTATCTTACATGTGGGTTTTTAAACTGAGCAACTTCTGCTTCCCTTCTCCATGTAAAACCACTCTAAGTTATTTCTATTTTAATTTTGTCAGTCATTACAGTTTTCTATCTTTCAGTGCACAGAAATTGGAGTCATAAAAATACTATAATGTTAATAGATCTGTCTCAGAGCTCATGAGGTGGAACTTGTTGGTCTTCTCATATGACTAACAGTGCAAAAATCTGGAACTAACGCAATTAATCTTGCTTATAGAATAATGGGCACTAAAGAATGGCACACCCATAAATCAATAGAAAGTAACCCCTAATTTATTTCCTTTTGGGTCACACTTTCTACTTTCACCATAAAAGAAGATAAGGATAACTATAATTAAAATGCCTTTCCTTCTCTACTGTTAGTGTTAACATTCATGTTATTGAATATAGCTCTTCCTTAATACTATATTTTTTCAGTATTCTACAGCTATAGTTTCATTAAAAATACCCCTGTGATACTAACTGTATAATAAATTACAATTCAAAATAAAATATCAGCTAGTTCATCCATGAGAGAGAAGAAAGCCATAATAAAAAATAATAAAGTTTACCAATATGATAATGTAGCAAGAGGTTTTTATAGACTCCATGCAAATGTTAAAATCTATAAATTTTTTATATTGTGTAAAATTGTAAAAAATAGCAATGAAGGGGGAGAGGAAAGAAAAAAAAAGCAGCAGGCTCAGGTTGGCTTAATCACAAAATTTTCAGATTTCTTTTTAGAATCTGAAAAAGAGTGTATAAAAATATGCATATTAAATTATGTTTTGGCCTATCTGATTGACTAGATTAAAGGCAAATTGAAGGACAACTCTGTCTTTGCACATTTCTATCCCCAGTATGGGTAAGTGAAGAAACTCTAAAGCCTAATCAGCTCTGTCCTTGCCTCTCCTTGCTTACACCTAATACCCTGCACGTACTCTGCCTGTATTTCTCCAAATATACTTTAAACAACTTCTTTATTTGGCTTCTTTTTATTCATTTGGGGTTTAAGAGAAGGTAGTAGGATGTGCAAATTTGGGGAGAGAGGAGAGGAGAGGAGAGGAGAGGAGAGGAGAGGAGAGGAGAGGAGAGGAGAGGAGAGGAGAGGAGAGGAGAGGAGAGGAGAGGAGAGGAGAGGAGAGGAGAGGAGAGGAGAGGAGAGGAGAGGAGAGGAGAGGAGAGGAGAGGAGAGGAGAGGAGAGGAGAGGAGAGGAGAGGAGAGGAGAGGAGAGGAGAGGAGAGGAGAGGAGAGGAGAGGAGAGGAGAGGAGAGGAGAGGAGAGGAGAGGAGAGGAGAGGAGAGGAGAGGAGAGGAGAGGAGAGGAGAGGAGAGGAGAGGAGAGGAGAGGAGAGGAGAGGAGAGGAGAGGAGAGGAGAGGAGAGGAGAGGAGAGGAGAGGAGAGGAGAGGAGAGGAGAGGAGAGGAGAGGAGAGGAGAGGAGAGGAAAAAAACATCCTGGATTCTATGTTCCTAATCAAAATTCTTGTTGGATTTCCAAAAAGGAGGAGAGGAAGTAGAGAGGAAACAAAGCTACACTGATAAAATAAGGAACTAATTGCCTGAACTTCTGAAATTGTAAGTCTCTTTCTTCTGTAAACCTAAAACTTTGTTTTCATGTATGGGTCTTTAAAACAGCAGCAGGGAAAGACCAGGTTGGATGGAGCTTTGAGTAAGCAACTTTGGTTTGGTGGTGGGTGAGTCTGCCCATGGCAGAGTGGTTGGAGCAAGATGATCTTTAATATCTCTTCAAACCCTAACCACTCCATGATTCTATGATAGTATGAGACTAGATAAAGAGAGAGATGCTCAAGAGAACAAAAAAATAGCCTCACAGGCTCACTGAATAGTCTGATTGGAAAGGATCCACAGTCTGACTCTAAAGTGAATGGCCCAGGCAGGGATCAAACCCACATTGGCATTATTAGCACCCTGCTTTAATCAACTGAGGGTTCATGAGAACATGGAAACACAAGTCACAGCATAATCTAAAAACATTTAAAACAATCACAGATTTAATTTCTTGATCTGGCACTCTACCTCCACTGCCAGTATTCCACATTTTTTGTCAAAAAAAAGTATGGGACTTTCTGATGCTTCACAGGAGCCTGCCATTTTAAGGTGGCTTAAATCTATCTGGGATCAACATGTCAGTAGTGAGGGTCCACCAGGTATGCCAGGAACTTCACCCTGTGTTGTTGAAAAGAGCTGATTTCTGGGGTTTGACGTGGAGTCACCACTGCTAGAAGTGACTTAGGACATGCCTGGCATAGCCTGTGTGCCTGTTGAGTGCTGGAGAACATGAACATGGTGAGAATACCACTACACAGTTATCAAGCAGACTGTGCAGCACATGATGTACAGAACCATGGAAAGTCGTCAGAGCACAGGAGAGACCAAACAGTGCCACAAGATCCTCATAGTGTCTGTTTCTGGTTCAGAAAGGACTTTTTCTACTCATTCCCTTCTAGCGTGCAGGAAGTGCAGTGCTTCTTAGAGCTTGCCAGCTTCTTCTGACGAATCAAAACAGGCTTTTCCAGTATCATGGCTTTTCTAGTGGTACCTACTTGGAAAGGACCTCACTTCCCATGGGCATGAGAAGCACATAAAGCTCCTGAGGAACAGAAAGAGTAATTCACCACATCCTACTTTACTGTCCTGCCAAAGTCTTGGCTGGAATTTCACTACGGAAGTAGATGTCTCTGAGCCATAGGGGCTATACTGTCCCACAATCAAGCCCAAAGCAGGAGCCATGATGTCTTTCTTTCTAGACAGATCACTCCCACAAATAGGAATTTTCCATCTGAGATAAACAGGAGCTGGCAATCAAGCTGCCTCTGAGGAATGGTAGCACACTCTTGAGGCAACAGAAGAACCAACAGTGGTGCTGGCCTACCACCAGAATACATCTGGCCCAAGTTCTGGGGTAGGCCAGTCCTAACCATCTCATTTTGAGGGTCACAGACAGACAGAGACTTTAAAGGAGCATGCTTTTCACATCCAGTTTCCAGAGTCAACTGATTTGTGTATTTATTGGCCAACTACTTCCCCTGGTGGAGCTCCAGCACTCCAGTGCTTGGCCACTGCAATTGTAGTCCCTTCAAAAACTATTTAAATTAATTAAGTCACCTGGTTTTGGACCCCATGGCCAATGTCCTCCACACAGTCACAATCCATATTGTTCTGGGATATTATTACTGCTGATCATCTAATGTCCCTTGGGATATATAGTACCTGGATAGGCTGTAAAGATTAGCCATATCTAACTAATAAATCCTAATATGATTGTGCAGTCCCCACTGAATGGTTCTGGAAGACCATAAAACCACAGAAAGGTTTGAGTTGGAAGGGACCTTTAAAGACCATGTTGTCTAACCTTCCTTCAATGGGCAGGGATATCTCTTGCCAGATCAGGTTTCTCAAGATGGAAAGCAAGAGATCTTGAAGCAGCCTGCAGTTCTCTGCCACACTTGTACACATTGACCACAGCTTCCTGCAGCAATCTGACCTAATCTGCAGCTGGTGGGGAGCCTGAAGGCCAGCCTCCATGCAGTCAGCCTCAGCCTCAGCAGGTGGTTCAACCTACCTGCCATGAAGCAGCAGGACTGGGGTGAAAAGTCAGGGGAGATCACATCACGGGACAGTGACCCCACCGACCAGGGCACAGTACCCAAGTGGGGCAGCCTGGAAATAGCAGCTGCTGACAGTCACAGTGATCACCAGGTAAATGTGAGATGGCAGGTCAGGTCCAAGTGGAATCCATGAAATTCAGTGAGCTGAAGCTGCAGGATATAGGACTAGGCACATGCCTGCCAGCAACACAGCTCAGGAAAGGGCTGGAGGCCAAGGCTGGAGCAGAAAGAGCTACCCCTGCAGCTATGCTGGCAAGTGTGCATCAGCGTGTCTTGTAAGGCTCCAGGTTAACTCCAGCACAACTGAGAGAGGAGAATGTAACACAGAACAAGAACAGGAATTGGCCCCAACCACCCTGAACCTTCTAAATGGAACTTAAAACTGAGGCCAAGCATGTCTCGAGGGTATTTGCCTGGCCACAGATAGTTTTCACCATCTCTTCTGGTCCTTCAGTCATCCATTGCCACACCCATGATGAAAAAGCTGCACAAAGATTTAGGAAAACTTTTAAGGGTGGGAATGGAGTAGAAATACAGGAGCAGGCTAGAAAGAACAGATTTAGGCTTGCCAGTTTTTCAGATTTAATAGAAACGTAGGAAACAGGGGCTCTGAAACCATCCACTCTCACTCCATAACAAACAAAAATTAGTGTTCCAACTTCTTGATTAAAGACAGTGACAGACTTTGATTTTTGTTTTACTTCAAATAAAAGCTTTATAAGTATATTGAGACATGAGTTTTGGTCCTAAGCAACAGAAAGAATGGTCTCTCTGTTGTGAAGTACTAATGTGGAAATGCCTGAAACTATCTTAAGTAGAAATTGCAGAATTCAGACTACAAATTATATTTCATACCACACTACAATTTGTATTTTATAGGTAACACTGAATTTCACTGGATCTATTTTCACACTTAAAATTCAATTTTGTAGACTATGTGTGTTATAACAAAGAGAACCATCAACTAATAAAGATGCGCCAAGAGAGGCAGAACAAAAAATATATTCATTTCTCCAGGCCAGTCTGGAAAAAAAATCACAATACTGTCATGTGTGCACTCACTGCATTAGGAAAACATAAAGTTACCACTAAATTAGGCAAAATAAAATGTCTTTATTGCCTGGTCCAGATTAAGACCTTTTCTAAGTGTGCTGTCATTTAGAATGAAATATTAAATATAGATAAAATCATTTAAGTATCTACAAACCAGAAATTCCTAAAGTAAAATTATGTCTTCAAGCATTGCAGGCAACAAACATACATAGATTTCAGCACTAACCTTTTTGGCTGAGGTAGTCTGATATCCTTGGTGTTATTCAAGTGTCATTTCCTCTTGCTCACACACCTGTATACTTTTGTGACACCCAATGTGACTACACAATGCCATTGGACAAGCACAGTAATGCTCAATCATTTAAAATCCATAACATTTGTATTCCTAACACTGCCGGGTTTTTGAAACATGCAGTTGGTTGGACTGTGCAATTCTCTCTATAGTAGCTAAGACAAGCTTTTTACTTACGAATTACTGGTGACCATTTTAAATACATAAAACTATGGCTGTGTGTGTCTTATCTGGACAAATCCAGCTTCTGTAGGTTGAATCAGCCATTCCACACAGTGTAAAATAAAACATTTTATTTAATTTTCCTAGTAAGCAGTAATTTTCCTAGTAAGTTACTGCTATTAAACTTTGCATTTTCCCAAGGCACAGTACACAAAAGAACTCCTGCAATGGCAGATCAGTCAGTTTACTACATGAAAATTTTAATTGAATGACACAGTGGGACATGTTTCGATTCTTCTGTGTGTCAAGTGACACAAGGCATTACAAGGAGCAAAACAAGAACATTCAGATATCCCTAGTTCTTCATTAGTCACAATGAATACTAGTCCCTTACAGAAATGAAAGACACAATATTGCTAAATATAACATAGGAATAGTATTTTATTCTGTTAACTTGCGTATGTATTGGTACAGCTGTTCTGAGAAAGCTTCTGAAGAAAATTTTTCCATAACTCTCACTCTCCCAGCTGCTCCCATTGTGTCCTTTAAGAGAGGATCTCTCACAATTTTTTCCATAGCATCAGCAAATTTCGTTGGTAGAGGCTCACACAAAAATCCTGTAACATTATGTGAGATTGATTCTAAAGGACCACCTGAATTAACTGCTATAACTGGACATCTCATATACATTGCCTCCAAAGGGACAATGCCAAAATGTTCGTTGCTTGGTGTATAAAGCACACACACTGAATTACTAAAAAGAGAGATTTTCTGTTCATCTGAGAATGATCTCAGAAAAGTCACATGGTCATTAACATCCAGTTTGGCTACGAGTCTCCTCAGCTCTTCATAGTGCTCCACATTTTCTAGAACTCGTTTATCATAACCACCTGCCATAACCAGGTGAACTTCATCCCACTCATGAGAATCAAGTCTCCCTCGAAGTTCGTGCAAAGCTTCGAGAGCCAATGCCAGATTCTTTTTTCTCTCATACCTATTAATGGAAAGGAACAAGAACTTTTTCTTTTTTGGTATCAGATCAGCTATGTCTGCAGGAACAATTTCTTCAAAGCTACTGATGTTGAGTGATGGGTAGAGGACATCTGGGTTTATGTGTGATAGGGACTTAAATGTGTCTTTGAACACGCTGGCAGTGAACTTGCTGTTCACAACAATACAGTCTGCCATGCCAGTCGTGTACTCTTCCAGCCAGTCGAGTGGCAGTCTGTAGAGGCGCTTCAGGAAAGATTCTCTCTTGGTCAGAAGCTGATCAGGAAAGTGACAGTAAAACAAAACCTTCTTACGGGTTCTGGCCAGTCTAAGTACAGGAATGCAGGCAGACACCTAGTGCAACCAGAGACAGGACAAGAGGAGAGGTTACTTGTTTGTGTCAGTGCCACCAGTGTGTACATGTGATTTCAAAGCCACGCTCTGAGACACTGCTTTGCAAGCCAAGTGCCTTCTCCTTCTTCCCCACACAAGCACATCAAGTGGTACTCCCTCATCCAGGACCTCCTGTGGCCCTAGCTCCTCAACAAGATCCCATCAAGCCCCAGGACTTCCCCAAGCACCTCCTTCTCCCACTACACAGGGTGCTGGGAGCAGAGCACAAGCAGCAGTGGCATCCTCTCCCTCCAGCTACCTCAGAATGTAAGAGGTAAATTGAAAAATGTGGAATAGGTCAAGATTATCTAAAGTCACGATGTTCTTTGATGTAAGATCTTCGTATACTTTCAAGCCTAATCACCAAGAAAGAAGACCTCATCAGTGGAACTGTCAGCAGCTAGCATCCCTTAGTCAACGACATCCTGGAACTAACAAGCTTTACAGATGTAGTAAATCAAGATGTTGATTTAGGTCTGTGTATTCATTCCTAACTTCACGAAATACTCAAGGTCCAAGTATCCTAGAGCTGAACTATGTTCATTATAACACTAAAAAACAGACCCCTGCTCAAGTGAAGACCATTTCCCTGAGCAAATGTAGAAGTTAGCTGAGAATATGTAACTTGTATGGAATCACAGAATCAATTAGGTTGGAAAAGAGATCACCAAGTCCCAGCGATGACCCAACACCACTGTGTCAACTAGACCATGGCATAAAGGGCCACAACCAGGCTTTCCTTAAATATATCCACGACCAGTGGCTCCATCACCTCCTTGGGCAGTCCGTTTCAATGTATAATCACCCTCTCTAAAGAAATTCTTTGTAATGTTCAAGCTAAGTCTCCCCTGGTGCAGCTTAAGACTATGTTCTTTCATCCTGTCACTAGCTGTTGGGGAGACCAACCCCCACCTGCTAGAACATCCTTTTAGGCAGGTGGTAAGGTCACCCTGAACCTCCTTTTCTCCCAGCTAAACATCCCAGCTCCCTCAGCCACTTGTCATAAGACCCGAGTTCCAGACCCTTCCCCACCTTCACTGTCCTTCTCTGGAAACTATTAACCATTAACTATTAACTATTTTGAGGGGCTGAATTTGAAATGTTACCAACTTTGAATTTCTGTGTATAAAAGATGGCACAGAAAGTCTAATGGGGTGTCCTTAATTTGTGCAACACCGTGGAGCAGCCAGGCATGCACAACTCTGAAATGAACAATCGATGTCTCTCTCTTGAGTGTGTCATTATTGGCTTGTTGCACACCTGATAATGAATCCAATTTTGTGGGGATTTGATACTCCAGGGTTCTGGAGCATGTCTCTTATGAGAAACCGCAGGAACTGGGCCAGTTTAAGCTAGAGAAGACTAGCAGGGGATCGTACTAACTCATATAAATATCTCAAAAGTGGATCTCGACTCAAGAGAATGCTGCCAGACTCTTTAGCGGTCCCCAGTGTCAGGATGAAGAGCAGTGGCTAGAAACTAAAACATGAGAACTTCTACATACACGTGAAGAACTTTTTTACACTGAGGGTGGCAGAACACTGAAACAGCCTGCCCAGGGAGGTTGTGTAGTCTCTGCAGACATTCCAAACGTGCTCCTGCACCACCTGCTGTAGGTAACGCTGCTTTTGCAGGGGGTTTGGAGTAGATGATCACCAGACGCCCCTTCCAACCCTACTAATTCTGTGATGAGCAGCCCACCAGCATCCCCGCCTCCAGTCGGGCCGGCGGCAGCGGACTCCCTTTCGCTTTCCCATGGCCATGCCCGCACCTGGTCGCACACGAAGGCGTCGAAGGTCTCCCCGCTGAGCAGCAGCACGTAGAGCGCCACGAAGGCCATGCGGAGGGCGGCGCACAGGGCGTGCCCGCGGCCGCACAGGCTGCGCGGCAGCCAGCCGCCCGCCCGCCGCACCGCCAGCCCGCGCGTCTCCGCGAAGCACCGCGCGGGCTCGTAGTGCGCCGTCCAGATCTGCACCCGGCAGCCCCGCGCCCGCAGCGCCAGCGCCGCGTCCACCACCAGCCGCTCCGCGCCGCCCAGGCCCAGGTCCGGGTGCAGGAACAGCACGGACGGGCCCGCTCCTCCCGCCTCCTCCGCCTCCTCCATGGCCGCGGGGCGGCATGCGCAGCCCGGCTGCCCCGCTGCGACACGTCAGCCTCGCTTCCCTTCCTGCCGGGCCTTCCCGCCCGCCCCGCCCGCCGGGCGGCCCCGCTGCTGCCCGGCGCGCCGCTCGCCGCCCGCCCGCGCCGGCCCGGCCGCCGCGCAAGGAGCGGGCGCGACCGAGGCGTCGCGGCGGGCAGCGGTCTCGGGCCGCGGCCGCCGGGCGAGGGGCACGGGGCTCAGGGGCTGCCGGCGCTCAGGCGTTATCCGGGGAAGCCGCGCGGCCCCGGGATGCGCGGCGCGGGGCGGAGCCTGAGGCGGGCAGGGACGTGGCCGGAGCGGCGGTAGCGGAGCGTGTGTGAGACCGCGCCGAGCCCGAGCCAGCGCCGCCGCCATGGTGAGAGGCTGCCCCAGGCGGGGGGCGGCTGAGGCGCCCCGTCCCCACCGGCAGTGCTCGCCGCCTCTCACCCCCTCCCGCTTCTCTCCTCTCTCCGCAGCCCGGGCCCAACCCCAGCGCCACCAGCGTCGGCTCCTCGGGCCGCTCCCCCAGCAAGGCTGTGGCTCCCCGCGCCGCCGGATCCACCGTCCGGCAGAGGTGGGTGCCGCCGCCGCTCCCCGGCGGGACAGCGCTTGCTCTGCTAGCCCGGCTGCGGGCTGGTGCCCTCCGCTGACGTGGCAGCACAGCTGAGGCCAGTCCGGAGAAGGGCAGCGCTGCTGGGGAAGGGTCTGCAGCACCAGTGCGGTGAGGAGGGGCTGAGGGAGCTGGGGGTGTTTAGCCTGCAGAAAAGGAGGCTCAGGGGTGACCTTGTCATTCTCTGCAACCACCTGAAAGGAGCGTGTAGCCGGGTGAGGGGCTGTGTCTTCTGCCTGGCAACTAGTGGCAGGATAGGAAAACACACGTCTTAAGCTGTGCCAGCTGACGTTTAGCTTGGATATCAGGAGGAAGGGGCAATTAGACATCGGAATGGGCTGCCCAGAGAGGCGTCACTGTACCTGTAGGTATTTAAGGAAAGAGTAGGTATGGCACTTAGTGCCATGGTCGTGTCGGGTCATAGGTTGGGCTTGGTGATCTTAGAGGTATTTTTCAACCTAACTGATTCTGTGAAGTGTATTATTTCTGCAGAGTCTCGTGACTGCTTAGTCCTAGAAGCTGGTGGAGTGCTAACGTGTTGTTTGGTCTTTGTTTTCTTCTGTCATCCCTTAAAGGAAAAATGCCAGCTGTGGAACAAGGAGTGCAGGCCGTGCCACGTCCACAGGGACTGGTGGGATGTGGCGGTTCTACACTGAGGACTCCCCAGGGCTCAAAGTGTAAGTTGGGTGAATGGGTGGTGGCAGGCTTCAGGGCTTTAGAGTTCCCCTGCCTACATAGTCTTGCTTTCTTGGAATTAATACTAATCTGTCAGTGTTGTGGTGTGCATGGGAAAACTTGCTGAGTTGAGGGTTGGGATGACATAGTTGATCTGTAACCCTGGAGAAGGCATTTTCAAAGATACAGTGGTTTTAAAAAGGTAGGTACAAGTTGTATTTTGTAATTGCTAAAGCTTACCCTAAGTGGTCTTTGAAGGTTGTGAGCAATCACTTTGAAGCTGAGAAAGGCCACTTGTCTCAACGAATAAAAGCATCTGTGTGCATGTTTTCATTCTCTTTCTGTACACCCCTTGAAAATACAATATAACTTGCATCTGGTGTTTTTATTAAAAAGCTGCAGATAAATTACTTTAGCTGAACTTGTCTAGCAAATAGCCTGCCAATACCTTGTGTATCTCCATTTTCATAAGGTGAATATTCCCAAGATTATGATTGAATACCTAGTACTGTCCCTTTAACTATAAAAAGAGCCTAAGTTTTTACTCTTTTGACCAGTCTGAGTCATTCAGATGACTTTCTAAACAAACTTTTCAGCCTAATACTTGTGTAGCAAAGATGGAAGGTGTATTTGAGGTGATGGAGTGTGTGGTAAGTTATACCCTGCATGGAAATTTGTGCTTATTGTAGAATTACAGTTCATGAGCTCTTGTTCTTACTAGGTTGAGAAGTCTTGAGATGCTCCAGGCTGACTATGTTGCTTGTTTTTTAAATTTCAAATGCATTAATATTTTCTTTTGGAGTTCTTCAAGAGGGCTGCTGGTAGCTGCACAGATAGAACATTTGGGGAAGGACTGGTGATAGGCTACTTAGTGGTAGTTCTGTGAGTAATCCTTCCTTTGAAGTTGTTTTACATGTTTTCATTTTCATATGTATTTGAAACTTTAGGAAACAAAATGTATCCAGCAAACCACCAAAGCAGTGCTGTTCTGCTTTGTTCACTGCATTCTGAGTCCAGAAAGGAGACAAGGCAGAGATAATGAGCAGCAATAGTGTTCTAGAGCAAATCTATGCAGATAAGCAGGGCAACTGTTTTATCTGCTGTTTGATCTACTAAAGTTCAACTTAAAAGATGAATTACAAAAGACAAGGAAAAAAAAAGAAACAGAAGGGCATTATGATTTTTTTTTAATAGACTTGTGATACAGGCTTTAATTTTGCTAAGTTTCCTTGTGAATCCTTTGATTTCACTTTTGGTGCTGAATGACACTCAGTTCTCATGTTCAGTGCCAGCAGTAAATAGATTTTCCCATCTATTTATGTTGAAATACAGTGCTTCCTGATTTTAAGGTTTTGGAGCACTGGGAGTGGTTTATTTGGAAGCTACTTTGGGTAACTGTATGGTCAGGTTTTAATGAAAGAATCAAACCTATAAAAGTGAGTTGGTTTTACAAAGAACCTCACACTAGATGTAAATTTTTCTGAGCTATGGCTTGGTAGCAACTTTCTTGCTTACAGCTTTCTTACAGCTTTCTAGGTACTTTTCTTCAATTTTGTTGTTTTTTTTTTCCTTAGAAGCAAATTATTATTATCTCTGCCCTGTTTAGTAGACTTTAAATTGAGAATGGGTTATCAAGGGTTTGTGATTGCCTCAGTGAAGTGCTCCAGGGAAGTTGTTTTTAGAAATAGTTGTGATCAATATTGCATAAAGCAATGGGAAAGCTTAGCCTTGTAGTGGTGGTGGGTGGGCTTTTTGATGTTTTTTGATATTGTTTAAAATGCAAGCTCTTAAAATTACTATAAAAATACATAGAGCCACCTGAGAACAGGTTAACTCTTACTAGCTACAATGAGGAGAATTTTACTCTAGATAAAAAAGTTTATATATTTTATATATAAAATATATTTTATATTGTGCAGAATTAGACTGATGTTTTGGGTATTTTGTATCTGTATTCGCTATCCAAAATAGTAAATATGCTGAATAGGCAAGTTGGTTCCCATCAGGAAAGATGCTTTATTTGCATTGCAAGATGCATCAAGATGTGTATGCCTTTAAAAACAGCTATTAGTGAAAGGGAGTTGTGGGGGATTTGGCTGACAGGGGATATGATATTTTTCTCTTTAAAGCTTGGAGATTACATGCTTTGAAAAGAAAATGAAACACAAACCTTTTTGTCTTTTTGGGTCACTTGGTGCCTGTCGTTCCTGTATCTTGTCTTGGCTTTCCTGTTTAAAGAGCTATAGGCAGCTATCCTGTGGGTAGAAAGTCAAATTGAGCTTGTGGTACAATATGCAGGCTTATGAAAGACATTCTGAGAATGCACAGTACCGAATTTTTAGAGGTGTCTGAATCCATTTATTTATTTGTGGTGGCCTGAGAAGATGCAAGTGTGTGGAGGAGAATTGCAGGGTTTCAACAGGTTTTCTTTGGAACTAGAGGAAATAAGAATATGTGTCAGTGTTGGAGAGTTGATTTTTCTCTAGGAGTTCAGTGTCATCTTCATGTTAAAAAAACACTGAACACACAATCAGTCCCCACTGTTCATTTCCATGTAGTTCTGTTCTGATTAGTGGGGCTCTTTGTTCCTGTGTGCCTTTGTCAGAGCAGCTTACCTGTTCCTACTGCTGAAGGCTCAAATGAATTAAATAGTAATTCAGATACAATGTAAGGACTATAAATTATGATTTATATTATGTATACTATAAACTTACATGTATACATATATATATATAAATGATAAAATATATTTATTTATAGGTATAAAATGCTAGGGTTTGAAAACTACAATCTGTTACTTAGTGAAAGATGCCCCTTGAAGGGGTTGCTTGTGTAGTCACAAAGTATGTGGACTTTGTTTATTTTGTTATTGGTTTATTTGCTAAATGCTTTATGTCTGTGTTCAGGATTCTCCATACCCAAATAAGTCTAAGTTTGATAGATAATAACCAAGGTTTAAAACTCAGTGTAAGATTACAGTTGTGATCATTTCAAGTATGTGGATCACAGTCTCATAGAAAAATATGTCAATAAACTCTTCGAATCCCTTTTCAGTCTCCTTTTTTTTTTTTTTTTTTTTTTTTTTTTTTTTGCTTTGTATTCAGGTAGCATTTACATGCTTATAAATGCTACCCTGGAGGGTAACACAGGCTGGATAACAGATTTCCCAATAGCATGTTGAAAATCAAAAATGAGATTGTATGAAGTGAGTGGTATGAAGGAGTGTTGAGTGTGTGTATTCATGTAACTGTTGCATCTCAGAACAGCATGAAACAGCTAATTAAAGCTAGCAACATACTCCCTAAGATTAATTTGGTGTTTAAAAACAGTACTATGCAATTTCCAAACAATATATGAAAGTAAAAATAGTTTATTCATTTTAGGTAAAGATTTAATAATGTAGTTTTGCCACTTTGTGTATGTTTTTCAAGAAAGCAGAAGTCCTGTCTCTCACCTACTGCTGCCATTGTTTCCAAATGAAACAAAACCTCTAAAATAAAACAGATAATGAGAATTTTTTGCCAAAATTTTAGTAGCCGCTAGAGGACTCTGTTGTTTTTTTTATATCGGGCTGCATCTTTGCACAGTTGGCTATCTGAGTTGTAAACACAGGGGATACTTTTCCAGAGACTGTGGAAACAGTGATGAATACTAATGAACCATTAATGGCTTTTTTAACAAGGGGGGGGGGGGTTTGTTGTGCTTTTTTTATGTTATGTTTAGGGTTTTATAGAACTGTCTTTTAAAATAGTGGTGGCAGCAGCAGTTTTTGATAGAGATGACTACCTAATTTCTATGTGCCTTAAGGTGTTTCTGTGGGAAAGGAAGAAGAGTTTTCTTGTACAATTTCATATGAACTGATGAGCTCACGTGGCTGATAATGGGCAAGACAGACTTCTTTTTTATGTTAATGCATTTTCTCTTTATTTTTAGTGGACCTGTTCCAGTTTTGGTCATGAGTCTTCTTTTTATTGCTTCTGTGTTTATGCTGCACATCTGGGGTAAATACACTCGTTCCTAGACTCAACTGCCAACTTAAAGCATACATCTTGGACCAAAACTATGGTGGATCCTGGTTGTTCTTGGAGAGAGACTGGGGAAGCTTCCTATCACCTGTTGAAGTCCTGTCAACTTTGGCTATAATACCGAATTAATTTCTCAGTTCGCTACTTGGGCAGCTTTAAAGCCTGTCATGGGTCATTTTGTATTTGTATCTGTACACTTAGAATACAGGTATTGCAATAAAAGTTGTATATGGAAATAGAAACAGTCTTAACTGTATTTTTTCCTTTTCCAGTATACCACAGCTAACACATTTTACTAGTGGTTTTCTTAAATAATCGTATTTCTGAGTAAGTGCTCTTTGACAGTTCAAACCAGATTCTTCCAAACTCTATGTTGCTATATAACTTTATGCTAGAAGATCTTTTGTGACAAAATTAGGTTCACAAACATGAGAAGGTAACCAATGTCCTTGTTGAAATAAAACTGAAGTACCAGTGCTGAGATGGGCATGTTCTTCTTTTAACTCCAGAAGAATAGCTGGATTTCTTTAATTTATTTTCTAAATGCAAGTTAAACTTTACTCAATGCTCATTATACATAAAAGTTATGATATATTTTTTTTTGAGCTGCACTTGAGGAACAACATGAACTGGCACCTAACTGATTTTAAAAAGAATAATTGCATGGCTGTCAAAGGCATTTTTCACCCTCAGTCACATGGTGTGGTTCTTGGGGCCGTCCTGGGCAGGGCCAGGAGTTGGACTTCAGTGGTCCTTCTGGGTCCCTTCCAACTTGGGATATTCTGTGATTGTAGGTGACTGCAGGTCCAGACTCTTTCAAGGAAAATTAAATTGAATGGGAGGATTGGAAAAGCAATGACTGTAACAGGATATGCAAATAGACTGAGATACAGCTAAGTGTTACTTCTGATAATCACTCCAGTTTACTTCTGGATGTTCAGTATTTTCCTTTTGAAGAGTCACACAGCTCTTTCTCCTCTTTTTAAAGGTGTCTATGTATTTGTGCATTAGCATTTCTTACTGCTAATATGATCTTGAAGTTGGATAGAATTATTTTAGCCTGCTGTTCATGTTGAGTCCTGGATGAATATCAGCTTGTTATGAGAAAACAATATTCTTAGTTAGCCTTGATAGAAATTCTAACTGCATGTTCTAGAAGCAGCCTCTCTTTAGCACCTTCCCTAAAGCAGTTCTTAAATTAGTGTTACTTCTGAAAAGACCAAACTGTTCAGAACAAAAACAAGAATGAGGAATGTGGTCTCAGGGCTACAGAGGTAATTGTTTTGAGCTGTGTTAATGGATGGTACCTAATGTAAATGTAGAGGGAAAGATAGAAGACTTGGAGCAGAAACTGAAAGTTATCTTAGAAAATGTAATAGTAGGAAGATGTTTTCAGAGGTTTGGAAGTTGAAGAGCAAGGAATTTTGGAGACTCAAAGGCAGTGTTGTAGCAAAACACTAAATTGGTGGAAACTGATACAAATAAATCATGTATCAAAGAGAAAAGGATCCATAAATAATTTACCTCTATGCATATGGAAGTTAAAACACAAGGGAAAATAAAGTAAATGGTGTGGGGGGGTTAGTTCACCACTTCAAAAGGTGGAGACAAGGATCCCTCACTTAAATGCTTTGCTTAGCAAGAAAATAAATTCTGTACAGTCAGCAATTTCATTTTAACGCAAGAAAATGTAAAGAGAAGACCAAATGCAGGTCAGTTGTTCTGCTGACCATGTGAACAGACTGTGCTAAGCTAATTTGTGGTGCTCAAAGGAAAATTAATGGGATATTCTAAAATAGTGTAAGCATAAGGAATAACAGTAATATCAAAGTAAGTAACCTCTTTTTTACTATGTTTTCTAATACACTGTTTGACAGTTTTCTAATGCAGCAGGAAACAATTTTCTTTTAAACACTTCCAGTTCCTAAAAGCTGTTTTCTCATATCAAATAATTCCATTTAAAGCCTTCCATATTTTTGCTTTTTTGATGTCCTTCTGCTTCTGAAGGCCAGAATTTATGATGATCTTGGAAAAGTGATGGGGGGAAGGCTTATTGCTGTACAACCTTTTGATAAATTTTTAATACATTTAAAATACATTTTAATACATTTAGTTCAACTGAGTATAAAAATGCTGACTATTTTGACAGTGCTGTCCTTGCTTAAATATTTTAAATAATTTTTTTTTCTAGAATGGCCTGTATAATGGATTTTTGCATGCACTGTCAAAAGAGCCTAATGTCTCTCATTTTGCACAAATTACTTTGCACTTTTGCTTGGCTTTATATTTTGTGTCAGCTTACCTCTGGTGTACTTAAGTTGGACTCAGCTAGCTGAAATATCTGTAGTTTTATTTTCTTTGTATTGAATTAAAAGCCAGATTTCTCTATTGTATGCTTCCAGGTTGTAATTATTTAAATTATTACAATGAATGTGTTGGATATTCATGCTCATATTCTTAGTGTTGCATGTACACGAGTTTTAGTGGAGTCTTGCAACTGGTGCTTATCAAACTTCAGCTCCAGAGAGGAACTGATAAAGAAATGCAAGTTGCAAAGACTTACCAGGATTTTGGCTAAAAATGAAGGTGAGAATTCTGTTTGGCCTGGGTGAATAAATTATGGCCATACTGATAAACAGTAGCTAATCTGTGATACAGAAAACTAGTCTTTCAGTAATAGGTAGACTAGAAGAAGGGACAGTAATTTGAAAAGCTTTGTATCAGGTGACTTGGAATTTGTAAGACTTGGGATTTTTATGCCTGCTGGTATGTGACTGAAATACAAGCTTGACTGTGCTGACTGTTGTAAATATCTTTACTTAGGTGCTGCAGAAGGCTCTTAAGTCCTTTAAGATCTTTATTTTGCCTCCTTTACAATAAAGATTCAAGATATCTGGAAGAACTTGTATTTCCATAGAAGAGATGATAAAGTACTAGAACCTTTTATTCTTGACTTAAAGTATTTGCAACCTCAGACTCCATTATCCCTCAGCTGAAGAAGGGGTTTTATAAGGAGATGGTTCTTTTGCACAAGTTAATCTTAAGGTTTTCTTCTCCTCCCCCCACTCCCCCCCCCCCCCAACCCCAAAAATAAATCTGAGTATGTGAGCAGGTTCAGTCTAATTTAACAGTGACTTAGAAGCTGAAAGATAGTGTTCTTGAGGATTGGATGGAATAGGTAACTGATAGAAGAGGAAGATGGTCAAAGTTCTTGTGCAAAAGCCTTGCACTTTTAGCTTATTACCTGGGAATAAAAGGGGGAGAGAGACTTCTTTAATGCATTTATGATAGGAAAATTTACCTTTGCTCTTGCACATATTTGCACACTGAAGTCGATCACCCACGGGCTATTGATCTGTGGGTATATGGGCTTCATTAGTTCTGGTGTTTCAGATTTGCCTTTTACTTTTGCCATATGCTTAGAAGCAGCTCTAATGCTCAACACACTCATACATGCACATACATACTCTCTCCGGTGGTTTTTGGTTTTGTTTTTTTTCTGGAGAAAGAGATGACTTCAGAGTCTCACTGGTTATATACTTCCTGTTTTGGTAATAAGGCTGCATTGACATCTTCATATTAGCCGTTTATATAAGCGTGTTTCATGGAAGATTTTTCTAAACTTGGCATTGGTAATAATATACTAAGAATAGTAATGATTCTCAGCTTAAGATCTCTGAGGGGTGGGCTCTGCCTTTTAGTTTTTTTTTTTTTAATTGAGGGGAAACTTGTACAACATTTGTGATTTCTGCTGTGATTTCAGAAGTTGCTGAAAGGCAGACTAAGCAAGAGCACGTGTGAAGTTACTGAGTATATCTCATCCCTGACATGTATTGCAATCTTCTCTTCTTCCTTCTGTGCTCTATTTATCTCTTTTTCTCTGGAGACCTCAGAAGATACTGAATTGTGCCATGCAGTAGGATAGTGCTCTGATGCAGAAATACGCCAGGCAGTAAACCTATTTTACATAAGTCAAAAATTCAAGTTCAGATGTATATCACCACAGATTTGATACTGCTATGCAACATGTGGCAGCAGGTTGCAAATAATTATCCTTGTTTCTTATTTTGAGTGATTTTTCCCATGGCTGCCTTTCAGAACAGTATCTGTGACTTTTTGACCAACCCAAAATTCAGAAATTCTTTGAAGTTACACTGTTCTTTCATAAAATAGAACTAAGCTAAACTTCTCATGCAGCTCTTGAAAGAGCTGCTTGTCTTAAAAGGTGAAAAAAGTGAAATTCCAACTAGTTTAGTGTGATTTTTTTTGTTCATGCATTTATCACTGAGTAAATATACTGACTTGGTTTTCTTCTAAGATACTAGAGAGATATAGAAAATATGCTTACACATTTTGCAGAGGTTAGACATTGTCTGAGTGAAACGCTTCCAAAATCAGAAATAAATTTGTGGTTACTATGCTCCAGTTTCAATGGGGCTGCATTCCCAACATTGCTTAATTATCAAACACTATTCTGTGAGAACTTCCAGTTTATTAGCTACCATCTTGGTTGTTTTTCTGGTAAGGTAATATGAACAGAACCTAAAGCAACATTGCCTTAAATTCTCAAGATTGGCTGGTAAGTAATGTTACTCTCGACTTTCACAAAAGTGCCATGCAGTTGGAGTGTGGCATTTGTTGTAATCAGTGAAGGAGAACATATGTGTTCCTCACCTCAGGGAGACATCTGTGAGAGAGGAAACATAATTGCATGATACAACTGCACAGAAATTTGTAAAGGACCAAAGTATTGTAATTCAGTGTGAATCTGAACTTGATGCAGTTGTGGGGTTTGTAGACCTCGTTTTCTAATTCTGTTTCCATGTTCCTCCTTTCCTTTCAAAAAGTAATTGAGGAATAAAACTAATTAAATGTAATATTAAATATATTTTTTAAATTAACACTCAACTTTCTTTAACCTCAAAGCAATTATTTTTTAAATTCTTAATGATTTTTTTTTTGTTTGATTGAAACTACAATGAAGTAATTGCAAATGCCAACATTTTCCATGAAACTGAAATTCACACTGAAACACAGCTCTTAGCACTAGATAGCCACAACAGTGTGAAATAGTATTGAAAATATGGGTATAGGTCATAGCAAAATGTACTTTGATAAAAACTTGTGGATGTCTTTGATCCAGCTCCCAGCTCAGAGCAGAGTAAATCATCAAGGCTTGATCAGGTTGCTGAGGGCCTTCTGCAATTGCATTTTGAGACTCTCCAAGGAAAGGGTTTCTCTGGGTACCCATCTCTGTGCTTAACCACTCTTTGGTGAAGATATTGTTTGCTATATCCAATCAGAATTCCTTTGTTAGACCTTGCAGTGATTGCCTCTTGTCCTTTTGCTGTGCATTGCTGGGAGGGTTCTAGCTCCATCTACTTTCTAACCTTAGCTGGGGACAGCAGCTTGTGTTTTGCCCTCAGCCTCTTGAGCTAAACAAACCTGGTTGTCTCTGTCCCTGTGTGCCATGTGCACCAGCCTCTAACCATCTAAATACCCCTCTCCTAGATTCTCCAGTTTGTTTGTGTTTCTTTTGCACTGGGGGCACAAAACTCAGATTTCTGAATGAGTGTGCAATATGAGAGCATCGAATGCTTTGCTTGACATGCCCGTTGTGCATCTTGTTCCATGGTTAGGCTTTGTTGCTGCAAGGGTGTGCTGCTGGTTCATGTCCAGTGTGGCCACTGGGACATTTTGTGCAGAGCTGATCTCTGGAGCGTCAGGCCATGTCTCACTGTGTGGAGTTGCTCTATCCAAGATACAGGACTTAACATTTGTGTGTTCTGAACTTCAGAAGGTTTTTTTGTCTCATTTTTCCACACTGCCAAGGTCCCTGAGACTTCAAGGCTCTTCACCACCAGCTACCACTTTGTGAAATTTGGTGTCCTCATAAACTTGCTGAAGATGCAGATAATGAGACCAATTGCCTTCCTGCCAGCAGCATGACAGTGAGTTTGCATCACTGCAGGATTACTTCAAGCTTCTGTCCCTGTTTATGGCCATCCTGAAAAAACCTGATATGTCTGGGATTGAGTGTAATCCTGGCACTGAGATACTGAATTTCACATAAGGACAAGCTCTAGCCTCATGCATGGAGGATGCAAGTGAAGACTCAGACGTGCTTGAGAGTGCCTTCCCAAAATTCACTAGGCACTGTTCCCAGGCCTTCTGCTTATTCATTTCTCACTCACCACCTGTGCATTCAGATCTATCTGCTGGCTCATAAACTGATTTATATGAAGTTCTAACTTCTCAATAGCCTACACCATTTCTGTTCTGTGTAGATCTCACACAGACTGTACTAGAAGATGCCCACAACATGTGCTAGGTGGCCAGAGCAACATATAAAAGTTAATTTCTGGTATGATTTCAGTTGAAAAGTTTGTTTTTCTGACTTTCCTCTTAGCATTCCCAGTGAATCCAGAAGAAGGAAGAAAACTTCCAAGTATATACTCACCCTGTATTCTTTCTCCCCTTGAACTGACTATTCTCTGAAAGGAAAAGGGCTCTAGGAATATAATTGTAACAATTCTTCTAGGCACTTCTTTGCCAATAAAAAAGGATCATTAAGATATTTTGCTAAAAGGAGTTAAAGCCACTGCATACCTGTGTGATTCCTGTGTGTCCAAATGATGAGGTACCTGTGTGTCCAAACCAGGATGAGAGACCTAGTTCTTTCTCCTGGAACATTTGTCTGTCCAGAGTCTCAAGGCTGGATGGTTTTCACCTCATTCTCAAGCAGGCAAGAGGCTAAAAGTGTTGAGGAAGAATTGTCTTCATATAACCCCAGGTAGATGCCAGTGCTAACCAGCCAGTTCCCGTGTAGTGACTGAAGTGTGGGTGTTTTCCAGGGTGCTTGGGTACAGATATTTGAATGTTTGCAACTGACTTTTCTTTGCTGTATAGATGTCAAAGCTTAGTGGGCAATGTCTCAAAATTCACTTTCCCTGCTCTTGCAGGCAGCACAGCATTAAAGCATTTTACAGTTTTATCAAACTCTTTAATGTAAGATATATGAACGTCCTATATCTTGTCAGAGAAGGTACACTGGGATATGTACAACAGTTAGCTCCCTCCCCGTATAAAGACACCTCTTGGCAATGAAGTTGTAGGTGTAGTGTAGTTGTATCAGATTTAGTAAAATCTAGCCGATTCACAGGCAATGTGAATATGCCTGTACTTTAGGAAGATGGTGTTGGTGGAGGTCAGTGTGTGCCTTAGCTTTACAATGCACAAGCATCAGGTAATGAAAAGACATATCTTAAAAAGCCACCTAATCACCATGTTTCATAGAAAAGTTCTGTGAGACAAATGTATTCGTGCTCCAGACCCTGTTCCTCCACCATCTACTGTAAAACTGTGGCTTTCAGATAATGCTGAAGTTGGCAACAATACTGCTACTGATAATTCATGGATCAGATTACAGGGAACTTTGTCATAAAAATTGGCATACATTCCAAACGCAGCATCCTATCTTACTCTAAGCGTCTTTGTGAAGTACCCAACTGTGAAAAACCTGCAAAGGCAGATTAAAGTGGGAGAATGATGGCACCACGGGTTCTGGCACTCCAGCGTAAATCCATTGTGCTGTTGTAAACCAGCAAATGTATGGAGTCAAAGTGGTACTTTCGCATACAAAGTCTCATTTTTTCACTGTGCATTTAACACCATCAGGTCCCAGATTTGAAAGTGTAACTGCAATGCCTAATTAGCACGCCCATGCTAAATATTTCCAGTACCTTCTGTGACAGAAGAGCTTTCATGCAGTACTTCCCATCCTACATTTCCCTTCTCACCCTCACTTGATGCTGCTGGATAAAACCCCATTAGTGCTAAGAAGCACTGCTACTTACTAGCTATTAGTAATAAGCTATACCGCCATATTTTCATTATTCTCCCAGTTTTCTGCCTTCAGGCTTTGGCCAGACTAACCCCTCAAGCCTTTTTCTGTTTAAGCAATCATAACACTTGTGCTCACCTCCTGATAATGACCTGAAAAAGTAGCAGTTTCTACTTTGAAGGGGGAGATAATTCATGTGTCAATGGTGAGGTGGCTGGAACTTAATGTTCTTTAAGGTCCTTCCTGCAACTCTGTGATTCATGTAGCTCAAGTTTGGGTGTAGTTCACTGAAGAGCTGACTTGGCCTTGGTCTTGGTTGGTCTTGCACAGGCAGTTTCTTTCTGCTTGCTGAGAAAGGCAGTAATCATAGGTCATGTTCTTTGTTGTTGTGTGTGAGATAAAGCTGTTTCCATCAAAACAATTGCCAGTGGTTTACTCCTGCTTTCATGTCCGCACTGCATCAGTGCCACTCCCAATTTCTTTGAGTATGTGCCCATCTTCACTCCTTGCCAGAAAGTACTGCTTGGCCTTCTGCTGAGAGGATCTAGAGTCATCCTGCCTTTTCCAGGAAAAAAAAAAATTATATGAAAGCATTGGGTCAGTCCCACCTTATCACATCTGCTTCTAAAACTATCTCTGTGCATTAAGGGGTATATTCTTTTGTCACATTAATGAAGAAATCATACTGAAGAAATAATAGAAGAAATAAAGTGTTTGTCTCAGGCCAGGCTTGCTAAGATGGGCTGAATCTTAAATATATGTATTTTCTGTGGGATGTTTGCTATCCTTGCATGGAAGCAGTGTAGAAATGAAAGAATTTAATCTTTTTTGTGTAGTAATTCTGTGATCCAGGTCAGGCTGGAATTCAGGATTTCTGGGGTCCTTAAGTTATAGATATTCCTCTATGTAATGCTGTGCTTGGCATAAAAGTATGAAGTCCATCTGAGTTAGCCTGTGCATGAGCTGTGAGCATGAGGAAATACAGGAGGAGAATAGCACAATGTGTCAATTTGCAACAGAGATTGGCTGTGTCCACCTCTCACCCTATATGATCACCCTTGGTGATGGGAAAGACAGTGATGAATTGGGCTTAATAACATCCTTCCTAGAGCTACACAGAGGCCATGAAGAAGTTGAAGGCAGTCTTTTCATGGCAGTTCATGGCAGGAGGACAAGAAACAATGGGGTTATGTTGAAGTGAGATCTATTGGCTATAAAGAGATAGCTTTTCACCCTGAGGAGGGTTGAGTCAAGGTTGTCTCTAGATGTTGTGCAGGCTCCCTTTTCCATTGGATGTTTTCAAGATCTGATGGATAAAGCCCTGGGAAGCCTGGTCTGATCTCATGAATAACCTGCCTTTGAGGTGGAGGTAACAGAGGGTTGCACTAGATGACCCTTCAAGATCTCTTCCAAACTGAATTATCCTATGACCATATGATTCTTGTGGAGCCTTTTTGACGCTTAGATGAATGTCTGCATCCTCTGAAACTTGTTATGTTTCTGTTGCTCTGCTGCACAGCAGGTGATTCAAAGAGCTGATGATAAAGCAGAGCCTCAGTAAAAGTTATGTCAGATTTTTAAAGGTCTTACAGACTTATGAAGAGAAAGAAGCTATAGCTATCAGCTATATTATCCCGTCTTTGGAGCTTGCTTTTTTTGATAGACTGAACCAAGTAGAATTCCATGATATTAGGTAAAAGCATATTATGCATTACAAACAAATAAGTCCCATAAATAAGTCGGCAGGAATCATCAAAACTGTACATGCTACTCCATCTGCTGGGGAAATCAATAACAACTTCCAGTATTTAAGAGATGAAGACATTCTTCAATCACAAAGGCAGGGTTTTTCAAATCTGCTTTGTATCTGTAGGCAAGTGTCTTTGCTTTTGCAATACTTACACTACACAGGATAGACAAGAAATCTTAACTTGTATGGGGAAATTACGATTCTTGAAAAATTCTGCAGATATAATTACTATTTTTTCGCCTGTTCCCTTTATTTTGAGATGAGTCACTCCAATTGATGTGGTTGAGAGGTTGCAAATGAAAGACAAAACCCTGAAAAGTTTTACCTCCTCTTTTCTACACATTGCAGACTCAGAACATGAGAATGTTTGCTAAACTACCCAGGGCAGATCTTGGAAGTCAGTCTGTGTGGTCCAGGACCACTTTGCATTCTGTCTCTTTGTGAAGGGCTTAGTTCAGTGGTCCCTGATTAACACCTTTCTGTCTGCTGGAATTTTCTTCACCAAATTCTGTAATGACTCTGTTTAGAGATAAATGAGAATAATGATGCTGAAGTTGTCTGAAAATAACGGAATAATAACAAGCATGTTAGCATGAAATTACAATCTTATATTTTTGGAAGGTAGTAGGTGTGAAGGTCACATAGCCTCTTCATGAGCTATGAGACTCCATGTGTGATAATAACTTCTTTCTTTAAAAAAGAGAACCTCACAAGAAAAAAATCCATGAAAGAGCTAAGAATTATGTGGCTTTCATAGGTGTCTTTTTCTTTCATTACATAATCAGTAACAACTGCTTTTTTCACAGTAACACACTTTTCAAACTAATACATTGAAATGGAACTGGAGAGGTCAGAGACAGTGAGCTTCAGTCTAAATCTGTATTTATGTTTTAATATGCATGCAGAAACTGAGGATTGTGTTTACTGTCCTGAAGACTCACATCTACTGTTTATTTCCATATTTTGAGCTAGAGAAAGAGCAGTGAGCACCTCTCAGGAGTACAATCACTTCATTCTGGTGAGAAGTAAGCTTTCATTTGGACCAAAGAGAGTGTTAAAGTGCTCTTCACAGCAATGAAGTCTTCAGTTTTGATCTTCTTTTGCAATGAATAAAAATGTGTGTTTGTTTCCTGTATGATGGCAAATTTGTAATTCAGACATTCGTCATGGAGACTGACTGATGAGTAATGAAGTCTAGTCCCTTCTAATCTAGTCTGAATTGAATATTTGATCTTAAAGAGAGCATTTGCATCACAGTCCGTGTCAATTCCCAGAGGTTCACTTGATTTGAAGAGATGAATTCTTGAGAGGCTTTTTCAAGCTCAGAATTTTACTGAAGACTGTTCTGCTATATACTTTCTGATCTCCATCATAAGGCCAGGGTTCAAGGAACAGCTGTAGCCTTGTAGCCAAGTAGATAAGGTGGTTCCATTTATTATAAGAGGCCACAGGCTTTGTCTCAACAGTGGAGACTTCTGAACCTGTTTGGCTCTGAATGGACTTGTCTTGGGCTACTTGTAGATTTATTTTAGCTTATTTACCTGTATTAATGATTGTCTAATGACCATGTAACTATTACTTTGTTTTAGCTTTCAATCACTTTATACAGATCTGTTGTATACCACCTAATCCTATATATTTTTGTAACTAGAAGATATTAATAATAAGCACTTATTCTCTGTAGAATGAACTGTGTATGACTGATCCTGGAATAAAGCACCTTGTGGGTTACAGGGACAGGATGATACCAGAGGCCCCAGGGCTGTGAACAGTTCACCAGAGGTCCCTTTCAAGAAATTGAAGAAAGGCAATCTTTAGAAATTGGTAAAACCAGGTTGGGATTACAAAAGAGCTAATACTAAGTATCTGACATATGTACTGCACACCATATATAACAGTGTGCAACAGAGTTGGAGAAGAGTGAATAAAGAGCAAAGTGCAGAGGGTGATAGAAAACATGTAAAAAGGCTTTCAAGCAGATTCCAAATTGAGAAGGAGGAAACCATCAACATCATACTGGCAAAAGATTTGAACACTAGCAGCTCACTGTTCCTCTCTCCCTGCTCTGAAGCCGTCTTTGTTAAGACTCAGAGTGCAGTGGAAAGAAAAGCATACCACCAAAAAAAAAAGGGTTGGTATTTCCTGGACATAGTGACCACAAAATGATAGTTTTCAATTCTTGGTCAAGTTAGGAGTGATGCCAGCAGAATTGCCACCTTGGACTTCCAGCAGGCAGACTTTGGCCTGTTTAGGAGATCGAAAGGCAGGTCCTGCTTGACCAACTTGATCTCCTATGACAAGGTGGCACACTTAGTAGATGAGGGAAATGCTCATCCATCTAGACTTCAGTAATGCATTTGACAGCATCTCCCACATCATTCTCCTGCAGAAAGTGGCTGCTCGTGGCCTGTATAGGTGTACCCTTTGCTGGGTTAAATTGCCTGGATGGCTGGGCCCAGAGAGTTGTGGTGAATGGAATTACATCCACCTGGTGGCTGACCACAAGTGATGTTCCCTAGGGCTCAGTACTGGGATGAGTCCTGCTTAATATATTTGTTAATAACCTGGATGAGGGGATCAAGTGCATCTCAGTAAATTTGCGGACATTGCCAGATTAGGTGGGAGTTGATCTGCTGAGGCACCTGGACAGGCTGGATTGATGGGCTGAAGACAACTCCATGGGGTTCAACAATGAGTGGAACAACCCCAGGTAGTGCTACAGGCTGGGAGCAGAGTGGCTGGAAAGCTGCTCAACAGGAAGGGACTTGGGGGTGCGGTTTGACAGCGACTGAGCGTGATCCAGCACGTGCCCAGGCCGATGGCATCCTGGCTTGTATCAGAAATAGTGTGGCCAGCAGGACAAAGGAAGTGATCATCCTGCTCTACTCAACACTGTTGAGGCTGCATCTCAAATCCTGTGTTCAGTTTTGGGCCCTTCCCTTCAAAAAGGACACTGAGGTGCTGCAAGTGTCCGGACAAGGGCAGCAAAACTGGTGAAGGGTCTGGAACACAAATACAAGTCTTATGAGGGTCAGCTGAGGGAGCTGTTGTTGTTTAGCCTGATGAAGAGGAGGGTCAGGGAGGACTTCATCACTCTTTACAACTCCCTGGAAGGAGATTATAATGAGGTGAGGATTGATCTGTTCTGTCATGTTTCATGTGCAAGGAGGAGAGGTAAAGGCCTTAAATTGTGCTAGGGGAGGTTCAGATTAGATATTAAAAAAAAAAAACTTTTACTGAAGGTGTGGTTAGGCACTGGAATAAATTATCCAGGAAGGTGGTAGGATTGCTGGTAGGTAGGAAGTGTTCAAGAAGCATCTGCATGTGACTCTTGAAGCTGTAATTTTGGGGTGATACAGTGGTGCTGGGTTGATGATTGGATGAGATGATCTTTAAGGTCTCTTTCAACCTTAATGATTCTGTGATGCTAAAATGTTTGTATATATACAATTGTAAGTAATATAATTTGAGCTGTGAAGCAATCGTGTCATTGTAACTGGATGGGTAATTCTTTAATTAGACTGTTAAGACTTCGCTAGAGTCACTGTAAGATCATGGCTTTGTATATATGGTGTGTTCCCTTTGCCCTTAACTTTTCAAGTTTATCAGACTGATGGGAATTCAAGCAGTCTATAATGTAACCTAAATGCAATTATTTGGTAGAAAAGGCTAGGGAACTGATTCATGTAGCAAAAGTATCTTGGGGTGGCCTGTCATGAAGGGGTACATGCCCACCTTTTGTTGTGCTTAGCTGCAGCAAATGAATCAGTTTCCAGAAATTTTTTTTTTTCAGAAGAGGGTGAAGGTGCAAGCTGTACTCAAGCAAGGAGTGTGCTTATGTCACTAGTAGCCCTCATTCTAGAGAGGCAAGCTGTATGACTTTTCTGAGTCTTTAGAAAACACAGCTTACCCACTCCTTTGAATGACACTACTGGATTTGGCCTTCATGAACTTGACCCAAATACACTGAATACACAGTTTAATTCATGAGATGTTATTTGGGGATGTTTCAAGCAGTCATCATCCTCTGATGCCAGTATTTGCTGTCTTTCAAGATAACCTTTAAGTGCTGCTACAGTCAATCTGGTTAGGTCTTGGGAAGTCTTCTGCTGCTGAGGCTTCTAAGGAAGAAGAAGGAAACTCACTAGATTTAGAGCTTATTTACTTTGTCTAACACTGTACAGTGATTTAGGTAGAATAGTCATCGCATTTCAGAAATTGTACCAAGAGAGCTTAGCTTGGGAGCAGATCTGTGAAGGAGTCTGTGATGGTATTTAAAGGAGAGCATCAAAGACAGGAAATTAAGCTGCTACTGTATTGTTTTAAAAGATTGGAGAACAAGTTACATGGATATTAAGAGGAAATATTGTAAGCCATAGGCTGTTTCCTCTGAGGCCAAAATGCAATCCCTGCAATTCAGACTGCTCTTCATGTGTGTGAAGGACAGATTTAGACCCACGAGGGAAAGAAAAGCTGTGAAGAAGAGGAGGAGGGCTAACAGCTTACTTCTTGGCTCTTAACATTGAATAATTAAGCACTAACAGCCAAAAGGAAAGCTGTTGTTTTCCTAGTCCAAATATCCAGCCAGGAATAAAACATTAAGCAGCTATAGAAATCATGTCTTTCATTTTCTTTTCATAAAACAAATGACTAAGTTAAACAACATATACTTTGGATAGATGGAATATAAATGTATTTCATATAGCCAGAAGTTCAATTTGTGGAATTTATGCTTTGTATTTAATGGGTAAACTGAACATGATGTGCTGACTTTTTTCCCTTAAAATTCATTGTGGATCTGTGGAAATAAAGGCTAGTATCTAGAATACTAAATCTTTACCGTGACCACTTTATGGTAAAGAATCCCCTAAAGTTCTTATGTATACCAAATCTTACTTGTTTTGTTTTTTCCCAGCTGTGTTACTTGGTTCAAAAATTTTGTTATTTACTAACCTTGTCCTGCTTCTGGAAAGCAAGTCATTAGTCCATGCTTTTACTGATGGAGGGTCTGGAGGTGTGGCATTAGGCTGTGGCCCCTGCCACTTTTGTAGTCTTTTTACAAAGGCTGATCATTCTAGAAGTTCTTAACCTGCAGCTTAAGCTTACCAGAGAGGAGAATAAAACAAAACTTTTACTGGTAGGTTTTACTGGGTCTAAAGTGAGGATTGTAAAAATTTGAGTGAAAGACACACCACATTCATGATTTAAGAGTACAACCCATACCCATTCACACGTTTTATACTGTAAGAAAACTCAGAGGGGAAAAAAAAAGCCTAAGAAAAAAAGACATATGAAATGAAGGAGATATGGCATTCAGCATGTCTGACAGAAGAAATAGCCCCCAGAGCCAGAAAATTGTCATCAGGTAGCAGTGATATCAGTCTAGAGCTCCTTCCAGCTTTGGATCACAGGGCCCATCAGCAGAGCTCCCTGTATACAGCACCCCTTCACAGTCACTCGTCAATCAAACAACTCTGAAAATAAAGACCACATGTCATCAAATTTGTGGAATTCTTCTCTTCCTGTTTATGCAAGGACTGCCAGATCACTTATGTTGCTGCACCAGCTTTCTGTCCTCAGAGAGGTGGGTGATTTTCTTTTCCTAGTGTCAGCATAGATAAGTCCTTTCACTTCTGGTGTGAAAATTAGATGTTGTGAGACAATTTCATGCTGCACAGGAACACAGAGGACCTTTGTAGGAATGCAAAGGCAGTAGCTTTGAAATGCTGTTTATTCACCTCTGTAAAGACCCTCTGCCACCATGGATAGGGAGGAATAGAAGGATGGATCCAGAATGTCATGTTTGCCTGCGGAAAAGCCTTCATACTTGTTTGTACTGGTTGGATTCAAGCACTGGAACTGGCAAATTGCCCCAAAGATGCAGTGTGTGCTTGCTTGTGTGAAGGTGACAGGAACAAAGTACAGAGGCTGTTGACCTGCATTAGCTCTTGAAATGTTACTAGAGATCAGGATGTCATTTGGCCTGGGCCAAAGATGTGCAAGAAAGAGTGCTCATACTTTTGTGGGAAGGCTGATTGCTTGCTTATGCTCAGTTTACTTGGATAGGTGCAGCAGAAATGGGACAGAACAGCCTTATTTCAGTACATGAAACACCTGTATGTAGCTCACTCCTGCTCAGCTTAACATCGGTAGAGACGCTATAAAAAGTAGAGATCGCTCCTTGTAGTAACCATCACTCCTTTCTCTAATAAAGTTGCACAGATAAGGAAAAGGTTGAAAATTATATTAAAACCATCCAAAAATAGCAGTAGTTTTGCTGGCAGATTTCCCAGCAGACCATATGTCGACCTTTTCTGGTCAATGTAAAATCCACAATCAGCCTGGATGAGTGCCTAACCTCAGATGTATCACCCCATGCTTTGCTGTCTCGCTGGTGCCACCTTGTCACCCTTTCCAAGTGGCTTCAGGCTCCCTTTGTGTGACCTTTTGCTCACAATGTGTGTTCTCAGAGAAGCCATCACAAAGCATAGTCTGAATGTTCCCCACAGCCAGGATATCATTTGTTCCTCTGCATTTCCTGGGCCAGGGCCCTGTTTTTTCAGTGTTGCTTGGCCAATCTTAAATTTTTTTTTATAAAGCCTTTTTTTGATGAATGCTAGGTTTCTTTCTTTGATTATCTTCCTCTTCCACATCTGTCTGTATTTTCATTCTCTTTAACACAGAGACAAATTTCAGAGGGCTTTCCACCCTCCTGGCCCAGGAAGACAACCTGATGCCTCTTCTTTGCTGGTCTTTGCTCCATATGCTGAACAGGAAGGCTTTGTATATTTTTCAGTGTTCTCCCATAGCATTAATTCTTTATATCCAATATGAATTATTGGCAGATTAACAGCAATCTGGAAAAACAGATGGTGCTTTCCAGACCTCCCTCCTCCTTCCCTGTCATGGTTGAAAGGAAACTAACATTAATTCAGCCCCAGCCTTCAGTGAGAGCGCAGGCCTACTCAGTGTGCCAGGCTGCCAGATATTTACGTACAGCTTTATCTCATGTACGTATGTCCTATTTCTTCTGGATATAGAAAGAAACCTCTAATATATATCAATGTTTTTATAATGTGCCAAAATTTTATCTATAGTTACAGATGCAAATATAAAACCACCACTTAACTATGTCCATGTCTAATCACATAATGATATATTAGTGGCTCTGCATTTGTGCTCCTAAATATATGGAAGTGTATTCAGAGAAACAGGTATGTATGTATGTGCATACACGATACATCAGGTGTGTGTTTCTTAAAGCCATTGGAAACGCTAAACTTAGTCTGATTGAAAATTGTTATTATGGCTTGGAATGGCAAATGTCTACCAGCTACTGGTTAATCACAAATGCCTTTCCTGGCTAGAAACAGATCCTTGTATAATTTTCTCTGCACATTTACACTATGTCCTGGCTTTATGTATCATGGTTGGCACCATTTCAGTCTTCCTCTGCTGGACGACACTCTTCAAAGATTTCTTGTCAAGAAAATTCATCATGCCAGTTGTATGTATGACTTTTCCCTGTACCACCCATATTATTTGTCACTGATTGTACTCTAGAAATAACTAATACACTACACTCAAAATCTTTCTTCAAATTTCTTCCAGGAAAACATTAATTTTTTAAGCAATTCTTTCATTTCATTGGAGTAAAATTAATAAGAAATGCACTGAAGCCAACATTAGCAAATAATATGTACACATGTATATACACACTGATGCGCAGAGGTTTCAGTCTGAGATGTAATCTCCTTTTGGCAGATGCTTTCCCTTTGTTTTCAGTAGTTTATATTTTGACTATCTTTTCTCCCAGCCTACAATTTATAAAGCCAGTCACCACAGACTGTGAAATTCTTTCTTCTTTATTCTTTTGTATGCTAATAATCTGTGCTATTCCTTACTGTGCTATCTGTAAGAAGGGTTTTGATGGAAACCTTTTCAAGACAGAAAGAATCCCACAGCGCTGGTTACTGACGTCTATGTCACCCTCTTAAATTCTGCACTTCTGCACTACTTACAATATTTATTTTTTCAGGATTTTATGAAGAGTAGTGTTTACTCACTTGATCACAGCTCCCTTACATTGAATGGCAAGAGGCCACCTTGCCAGTGAATGAGTATAGCATCTTTGATGGAAAGCACTGCAGGGAGAGAATGTCAACTGGGATGTGATGGAATTTTGTGAGGTTTTGCTCTGGTTTACTTTGGTTTTGTTTTTCTGTTTAATTTGTCATTTTGGATGTCTGGAAATATCAAGTGTACTTTAAAAGTAATGGTGTTTTCCTCAATCCATGTCCATCTCACTTAAGGTCAAACACATCAGCAAAAAGTTTACCAAGAGAATCTGGAGGCCTGTGATGAAAAGCAGAATTTATTTATTACTAGTGGCTTCTAGTGTCATTTCAGACTGTTTCATGCTCATCATATAAACAACCCCTTGCATTTACTCAGCTAGATACTTATATTCCAAAATGAGTAGCATATGGTACAAAAACCAGATGCCCCTGCCCACATAAAAGCTCTATACATTTGTTTGAGTGTAGTCAGGAAACAGTCACGATCTTCTTCCCACTCTCAGAGGAGTCAGCTGAATGCAGTCAAGACCCCGTTTAGCTCTCTGTGACTACTGGTGTTGCCTAAGCTATCCTGGGGGATAATGGGATGGACTGTCTGGCCTCATGGGAACATTTCACTATGAGAACTGAACTTCCCATGCTCTGTGGATTAATTGTCTCTACTGAAATAGTTTTTCTCTTCCCCTAAAAGGCTGTCTGGAGTCCTCCACAGAAACTTTTAACTCCATCCTTCTCTTGCTTCTGTCTCTGTAGTTCATTCTTTGCTTCTGTAGAGTAGTAAACATCATTAGGACTTCCTTCCTGGTTGCATTTTATGTACAGGTATGGTCTCTGCTTCCAGAAGCCAAGTTTGCATCCTGTCTAAAACCTGTCTTTAATTCCTGAGATTTTAAAATCAGTACTCCAGATGAGAACCTGTCACAAAGCCTGTGATAAGTCACAGATTTCAGCTCTCTTGCATTTTCCCTTCTGACCATTCTTTTTTGCAGGTTGGTATTTATGTCAGCCATTAATTTTTGATAGGCTCCTTTCAGCTGTCTTGCTCCTACAGTTTTCTGGCATGTGCAGCTGTAACAGAACGCGATGCACTGAACACTAACACGGGTCCCTTCCATGTGGCATAGAGTCTCTGGCATGCTTTGCCATGAGATGATGGGTTTGTCAGCATGCAGCGAGGTCTGGCTCCGTGCTCTGCCAGTGACCTGCCATGCGGGGGCACAACAGCTCCACCTTGGAACATTGCATGAGTTCTCCCAGAGAGAGCTGGTGGCTCTGCAGCGCTTCTCTCCACAGAGGCAGATACTCCACTGAAGAAACCTGCAGGATTAACTGGGTTCTCTAGAAGGCCCTTAGGTTCAGAAGATTCTCATTAGGCTTGTGTTGTTCTTCTTCACCTTTGCAATTGTTGATTTGGCTGCTCCTGCTATAGTCCCAGTTCATAGGAAGCCCCCAGTCAGCAGAAATTCCGTATCTTCTGCTGCACCTGAGTTGTCAAACAAGCCAAAGTCAGCTTCAAACATTTAGTGAAGATCAGAATAAGGTAAAAGTACATATGACTACTGTGTGCTGGCAGCATCCTTGTGTAGACTGAGTCAAGTGTGATAGTAGTAGGAATTGCATATGCAGAGGAACTGCATGGCATGCAGCAGTGGTCTCCAGTGGATGGACCTCTGCATCTCCTCTGCAGACTCCAGTTACAAGAGATACAGAGGCATGGCTTTCTGTTAGGACCTATATTATTTTAATATTCTGCTTTTTTCAAGATTTCTGGGCATGGACAGTAAATCTTTAAAGGAATTGATTCTATTTTTAGTGGTGCTATTCTGAAAGTCTTCCCTGCAGAAACTGCAAATACTATTTTAAAAAGTCTTTACACCTCTAAGTCATATGAGTCACAAAAAAAAGGGTTTATATCTTATTTTTTAGATTTAAAAAGAGTTTTTTCCTCCAGTAGATACTTTGCTCTCCCAGGAAAATGGATGGGTTCTTTCTTTCAGTCAGACTAGAAGGTGTTGTTAAAGGCCCTTTGATATATTTTTCTCATGTACATCAGATGATGCAGCTAATGAATGGACAGTGCTGTGCCTGATATTTGACTTGCAAATACCATTTAATACTGGGCTTGGCCTGCCATTTCTGTCCTGTTGGTGAAGCTGCACTTACTGCATGCCACTTGATTTTTCCTTGTTGCATGTGTCATGCCATTAAAGGCCAGAATTCAAGCAAAGAATCTTTTTGGTTTTGATCTTTTATAAAAAAAAAAAAAATATCACATAAGCAAAAAGGTTTAGAGGGACATGGAGGAAAGGACCTCTGCTTTCTCCTCCACTTCCACCTATAAAGGAGCTTCCCTTCTGAACTGAGTTTAGCCTGAAGAAAAGGAGACTCAGAGGCGACCTTATCACTCTCTACAACTTCCTGTAGGGTGGTTGTACTCAGGTGGGCTTTGGTCTCTTTCTCCAGGCAGAAACTGACAGAACCAGAGGACACAGTCTCAAGCTGTGTCAAGGGAAATATAGGTTAGATATTAGGAAATATTTTTTTCACAGAAAAAACTCACAGAAAGAGTGATAAAGTTCTGGAATGGTCTGCCCGGGGAGGTAGTGGAGTCACTGTACCTGGATGTGTTAAAAAAAGACTGGATGTGGCACTCGGTGCCATGGTTTAGTTGAGGTGTTGGGGCATGGGTTGGACTCAATGATCTTTAAGGTCTCTTCCATCCTAGTCATTCTGTGAATTCAGTGAATTGTATTTCTGGTAACACCCGAGTTTCTCTTCTCTCTATCCTGCTGTGGAAAAATCTTCCTACTGAAATTGGTGAAAACTTCTAAAAAACTACTTTTTTCAAAACCTGCAAGAAATAGTGCTAAGCCTTTAAAAAAATCTGAGTAAAATCTAATTCCTTAAATCCCCGATGGAAGAAATCTTATTACCTTCAATACTATTATATACAGGACAAAGCCTGTAAGGCTTTGCTGAGAGATTGAAAAAGGCAAATTAATGACAGCACTTGAAATTACCTGTAATTATCAGTGACACTGGGTCAACATCATTGCAATGACAGTCTCACAGAGTGATGATTCTAACTGGTTCGGGATTTATGCAAAACTGCCAAACAAAACGTGACCTCCACAATCAGTATTAACGTATCTCTGGAGCATTTGAGCATCTGAATTCACAATCTACTGTGTAGCTGCTTTCATCTTTTGAAGAGCAGTTAAATTCTGAAGGGTCCCAAGCGTTTTCCTGGTCAAAATCACCTCTCCTTTCCCATTCATATTTACTCAGGCCTCTCTCTTCACTGTCACCATCGCACAATGTCTCTTCAGCAGCTATAACAACTGCTTATATGAAAAAGTAATAATAGGAAGGCGTTTAATGAATTTTAAGCTGACTTTAATGTAATTTAGCAGCTGGAAACAAGGAGAAGAGCCAGCACAATGTGACCTGCCAGCTCTCTATGGATTATCAGTGGTCAATGTAGCACATATTTCTGCTCTGCTCTCCAGGGTACGCTGGCAATGTTTCTTTTCTCCAGCTACATTCCTGATTTCAATTAAATCAGCATCTGAAGTACTCTTTCTGATATAGTTAGTGCCTTCCAATAAATGCTCCTGGCTCTGCTTCTCCCCAGATGCTGTCCTTCCTAACACTTCTGTTCTCAGCGAGTGAAGCAGACATCACCTGAAAAGCAAAGATGTTTTTAGAGAGACTCAACACAAAATTTTATCTTGAAAAAGTAGCCCTTTGGTTACAGAGCCATAATTTCTTCCTTCCTGGGGAACGTCTCCAAATTGTTCTTTTGTTCACTCCCTGTTACTTTTCAATATTAGTTCTGGAGTGGTGTTGGTTTTTTTGCTTTTCCTATAGCTACAAAGAAATTTCCAACATAAAACGACTCATCAAACTATACAGCTGACGTTTTAAGTTTGTGGTCACCAAGCATACCTTGAAGTTCTTTTCTCTTTATTTTCCACTAAGTATACAAACCAAATTGTTAACACATTGACCCAATGCCTTTGAGGCCTTTATAATAGTTTTTATGACAGCCTGCAATTAGTATTATATAGTTTCTTTTGAAGGAGACGTGCAACAGGTGTCTTAGCTTTCTAGTCTCTCCTTCCGTCCCCTCCAGTTCAATGAAAAATATGCACTTTAACACTATTTATTAAGATTACCCTTGCTTCTGGTTCAGATGTGTCTGTACTAGGACACAGGAGGAAACTACATTTATATACTCAGCTGGACAAAGGACTGCATTTGTCTTTTTTTTTTGCAAAACTTTATTTTGATACAAATTAATGTTTGCAGTTTTCAGCTGTTTTAACCGTTAAGGAAAAAAAGCAAAACACAAAACCAACCAACCACAAAACCTCTCTGTGACATTACTGTGATGAGCTCCACAAGCAACTCTTTGTGGTGGGCCCACTACTGAGATACAGAACAGGACAGAGAGTTGTGCTGGTAACATCTGGAGCCACTTGCTTCGGAGCTCTGCAGAAACTATCCCAAAGAAGACAACAGCCTTCAGATAGTTTTCTTTGCTTGCTGTGGAAGGGTCTTCTAGATCTCTTCAGGCTTATTTGTCCAGGTGACAGCATATTCCTTCATTGTTTGTTGGCACTCTCATTTTGCCTGTTTGGGTTGATCACTACAGTGATAACCCGAGGCTGCTGAGCCACAGGAACCAGCCTGTCCATGGCAGTGTGCAGCAGAAGGCTGCAGCTCCAGGGACCCGACTGCTCATGGCCACCGAGGATGCCTCTAGCTCCCAGGCTTTCCAGGTTTGTGCATGGTAGGACTTCCAAATACCAGCAGCTGTTCTGCTCACAGCCAAATAGCAGAGGTTGTTTGGGGCTTCTTGGTGCTGCAAACCGAGCACAGTGTTGCTACCTCCAAAGTGAGATGCTGGGGTAGGATCCATGCTGTGGGAGGGGAGAAAGAAGGGAAAGGAGCTGGCTCAGAGAGAGGTAGGAGAAAGCCTGGGGAATTCAACGTGTTAAATGGGATGAGTGAAGACCTCAGTTGAAACCTCTGACTCCGTTCTCAGTGGAGTCAGCAGCTGTGTTGGCATGGCTTTCAGCAGCTCCAGTGTACACAGCAGGCATCAGGGCTGTGGTTGGTTGTCAGCCTGCTACCCAAGACAGCTGTGTCCTTTGTGCTTAAGATTGGCTCTGCTGTGCATGGAAGTTGAAGGCAAACAGGCAGAGATGGCTCAGTCCCCAAAGTCAAGATATGTAGAAGCCCTTGAGCACTGACCTCTCACTTCTATCCCTTCACTGCACTTTCCTGAGTAATTTCACCAACTGAAGACTCAGGTTGAGGATAAACACCATTAAAGTTGGGACCACTGCTGACTATTCCTCCCCAGTTACACATTCTTGTCACTTCTGTTGTGGTGTCTCTGGCACCCCAACACACATTCAGGAGATCAGAAAACTGACCATGTTACAGAAGTGAAGCCAAGAGCAATAGTATGACATTTGTCTGAAAAAAACCCCAAACAAAAAACCCAAACTACAAACCATAATATTTACATCCCCTTTGTCTTTTTCAAATTGGCCCTATCTCCTCTGACATGTCCCTTAAGCATCAGTGGCATGTTGACAAATTCAATGATTGTTATAATTAGTACCTGTAGCCAGAAAAAGAGCTTGATGCTTACAAAACATCCTTGTGATTCTGATAGTTATATACATGCACATGGGAAACTAAAAATCCCACATGCAAGTTTTTAGGACAATTTATTTTGAAATCTGTAAATGCATATGTATTCATGCTCTCTTGTACTATTTCCTCTGTCCTGAAATATTCAGTTAATACATGGGTTATTTTCTTAATTAAATTGTGAGCATCGTGTTCTAAAAGTAGTTCTTATTAATATGAAGAAAGAGAATGTTTGACTAAGCCTGAGGGTTCCTAAGGAATGGTGTCTAATTGTCAGGGCTATAAGAGCCCAGACCTGAGGTGTGAAACATACCACTAAGTGCTGGGGGATTCATAGTTACTTGCAGACCACAATGTGAGTGGGCAGACTTATGAGCCTTTCTGAAGGGAGGCATGATGCTTTGATGTGCCCAGTAATGACATTATGAGTTCTAATTGATGTAAGCAGTAAAGACAGAGTGCCTCATGGCATGGAAAAAGAGACTGGCAGATACAACTAGTTGATAGCTGAGCTTTGGTAAGAGATTGTCCAAGTGAACATCTCTCCATTCAATCACATTTTCCACTGGAAATTCCTCTTTCTATTTAACATACAAGACTGTCTGTGGGCTCATTTGAATAGGTTGCCACACAGGTACCTCAGATGAAACCACAGACTGTAGCCTCAAAAGGAGCGGAAATACTATTTTAAAGATCTTGTCTCTCTGTGCGAGTCATGCTGGCACTGTCTGTTGCTTTCCTGCTTTTACATGTACTTGCCTAAAAGAAACTCCACTCCTCAAGGACTTAAAAACCCCAAGTAAATAAATAAAAATCACTTTCAAGGCCAAAAAGTCTGCCAGCCAGAATTTGCCATGGTTGTGTTGCACCCTTGGAAAATCCAAGGTTGTTTCACAAAATCCTGTATGCAAGAAGGTTGGAGCAGTATTTAAATCCTGAGGTGTGACACATGTCTAATTAGTATATCTGTCTGTGCATAAGGGTGCTAGCTCTGTGTGAGTAATTGGGGCAGGAGATGGTGCCTAAAATCCCCTTTTAGACATCACACAGGTGAGGAATCAGTGACAGGGTGGGAAACATGACTCACATCAGTAGCGATCGTTGAGATTAGACCAGAGAACAAACCTTCCTCTAGCTACCATGCTGGATGCTGACAGCAGGACTTCTACAGCATTTGTCTCTGTTGTTTAGCAGGTTAATAAATCACATTTTGGAGCATACAGTTCCCCACCAGTAAAATGCTGGGCAGGAAAGAGTAGGGCAGCACTATTCATCTTGGCAAGAGCAATGAAGAAGAAATCTGCACAGAAGTCGCCTGCTTACTAGAACTGTGTTCTTGGTTATTCCTCATCATGAAGACTTACTAGAAAAACTGAGGTGAAAAGATTCTTCTTTTAGGCAACAGAGAACTTAAGATACAGACACATCAGAGTCACTTATAGCTGTGACTGTGAATTCTTTCATCATGTTTGTTTTAATGTTTTTCCTTGAAGAACCACATTTTAATAGACTTTTTAACGTGGAGATACCAATTCTAACTTGACAAAAACATCTGAGCTCTGCCCTACTTAGCGTGGAAGGTTTTAAGAAGTGACTTAAAATCTCAGTATTATTTTACTTCTTACTGTGTCTGAGAAGTGCCCTTCATAAAAATAATTATCCGGGATGTGGCAGTTCAGATAGACAGGGCCTGAATCCAGAATCCAGCACCGCAGCCCCCTGGACAAGCAGATGTGGCTGCTGGCATAAGGAAGCATCAGTATGTGAGAGTAGAGTGTCTGGATAACACAGGATAGGTCAGGAGTCGCTTAAACTATCCTGTAATTCACACACCTTGTTGTGACAGGCTGTTCCTGGGCATGGTGGGTCATTACTGTCTTAGTAAGAGCTTCCCCTGAAGCTGGCAAATGCCCTCTCCTGTCCTTGGCTCGGGTGTTATTGGCAGGGAAAAAGACTTGGAATGGGAGGTGAAGGTGAGCATGGGAGAATGAAGAAGAGGCATCACTTCCTGAGCCCTGCAGGCATTTTGGAGGCCATGCTTCTGGCCACATTCCTAAATCTTGAAAAGCCCACTTAGAAGCAGCACAGGATAGGGAGAAGTTGGAATACTTTCATCCTCTGGAGACCACAGAATTGTTATTTCTTTACATATTCTTTGGGGTCATTAATTGCTGTTAGTAGGGTATTCTGTTGGAAGATTACCACAGAAACTTTGGTGCCTTTATGTGGTTTTTTTCCTCTTAGGTCTCATAGAAAGTGATCAGTGTAAGTAAAGGGTATTTTAAAATTAATTTTTGGCTTCAGTAAAACAGTGGCATAATTACTGCACATAATTTTGCAGTGAATTTTTGAATAAAGGTAGTATAATTACAGTCTATTCACTCTTCCTGATCACCTATAGGGCTATCTCCCTTTAATTTTAATGGATTCAAAATTATCTGGTTTTCCTGTTCCTAATAATGATAAATTACTATAACCAGATCATATAATTTTGCTTACATTTGTAAAGGATACTAAATTGTTATGAGTCTTTTAAGGCATACTCATATTTTTTTTAATTTAATGAATTGCAAATTACGAGTACTGGGAACCTGCTACTCCTCTTTTCCTGTGCCTCAACCCCAAGACTCACCCCAGTTATATTATGAATCACTTTTAAAAAGATAATTGTTTCACTAATGCCAAGGATGATAGGAACTCAAGTGGGTGAAATAGAAATGTAGAAGGAAAACTTAATCCTAGAGAGCTGAAATACTGCTTAATAGGATTATAAGAAGGAGTGATATAGAAAAAACTGAGTAAAAAGTGAAAACAGCAGTAATATTTTATGTAACACTGCCTTACACTGAACGCATGATACCAAGATTAGTGGTCTTGAGATATCTTAGGAAAGACACATAAACTATTGTGTTGGATCCTGACTGGAGTGCTCTCATGGGTGAGCACAGTCTGCTTAGGGAAGATCAGTGGGCTTTCTGTCCCCTCTGTAAAGGTGCTCCTTGACTCAGCAGAGCTCTAGCAGAAATCCAAGGATGTATCAGCCAAGAGCCAAGGCCTATGGGCAGAGTGCCACCAGAGATGCTGTGGTCGGGTCTGACCAAAATCTCCTGAACAAGATGTAGAAGATGAGGCTTTCCACAGGCAAATACAGAACTCTCCTGACTGTGCCTTTGTCTTCCTGGGAGATTTCAGCTGTCCAGGTAGACATTACTGGGCTTGCAATGTGTGAGCAAGCCAAGAAGTTGTAGACTATGCAGCTCACAGGTTATGATGCAAATGCCAGAGGGGCTGTGCTTGACCTGCTGCTTGCAACGTGGGAAAAAACACCCAAAAGTCTGGCAGAAATGGCAGCTTGGGCTGCAGTGACTGTGAGATGACTGAGGTCAACATACAGAGGAAAAGTGGAAAGAGAAGTAGCAAAATTAGGACTCTAGACTTCATAGAGTTTGGTTCAATTAGGGAATTTCCCTAGGCAAAATTTCTAAGGAAGATGCCAAGTGGGGAAAAGGGCAAAGGAGGGCTGGCTGATTTAAAACAAACAAAACTGAAAGGAAAAAAAAAAGCGCAAAGACAAGCACAAAAATTTCAGTTTCCTGAGAGGTGAGGAGCAGTCAAGCATCCCATTGTGCAGGATGGGCTTCCAGCAGAAGGGGCTCCGGACTAAGCATGGGGCAAGCCATTAATGCAACCAAATAGCATACAAGAATTGAAAAGATGAACAAAGGAAGAATATAAATATATTATTTTAGCATTTTTTAATAAAAATGAGTACAGTAGAGGCTCAGCTGAAGTTTAGGAGAGGCCATTAATGGTGACAAGAAGAGATTCTACTAGAACACTAACTACAGAAGAAGTTCAGAGAGAATGTAGGCCTGCCAAATAATGGGAGAACAACATAGTGGCAAGCATTACAAAACAGGGTCCTCAGTGTCTCTTTTGGATCAGGCAAAGATTTACACCAGCACTGTTTGTTATGGAGGATAGCCAACTGGGAAGGAGCACTGAGCTAGGGGCAACCACAACTGGATGCATTCAGATCCATAGTGCTTGGTGAGATTCATTTGACACTGAAAGTGTTACCTGCTGTCTATCATCTGTGAAAAATCAGGGTGGTCTGCAGAAATCCATGAAGACTGGAAAAAGGCTAAGGGCTGAAACACCTGTCTTTCATAAAGGAAAGAAGGAGAATCCAGGGAACAATATGATTGTTATTGTCACCTCAGCCACTGAAAAAGAACATCTTGAAATTCATTTTCAGACATAGCAAAGACAAGAAGGCAGTGGCCTGTATGTGGAGGCAGATGGCACCGTTAGCAAATTTACAGACTGTGTTAAGTGTGGGGGGTGTGATTGACACACAGAATGGCAGAGCTTTAGTCCAGAGGAATCATCAGAAAGTTGAAAATTGGGACCACAGAAATTTCATAAGATTAAGCAAGAAGAAATGCAAGTTTCTGCATTTATGGCAGAGTAACTCCAGCATTGGTACTGCCTAACCAGCAGCCTGGCTGTAAAAGGACCTCAGGACTGTGGTGAATTGGTTGAATCGCATGTGGCTGAGCCATAATTAATTGTAAAGTAGACTACACACTGGTCTAGAAGGAGTGTACTCGGAAGGTCAAGCAAAGCTGTTCTCATCCACTGCTGCTTGGCACTGGTGAGGCTGGAGTCACATGCCCTGCTCTATGGGCCCACTTTCACCCCACCCTGTTACAAGAACGCTGTGAAGAAGCTGGAGGGAGCCCAGCAGAGGGCTGCCAGGATAGCAAAGGACCAAGAACACATGCAGAGTTTGAGGGATTAGTCTGTGAAGAGGAGTCTGTGGGGTGATCTTAGCAACAGCCCACAGCAGCTGGAGCGGGAACAGCAAAGGTAATGGAGTTAAACTCTGTCATTTATTGTCAGTGGTATGACAATACGACAAGGAGCAGCAGCCAAGAACTGCCGTGGGAAGGTTCCTGTGGCATGGTTGGGAAAACCCATGAGAGGGGTACTGCAGCCCTGGAACATGTTACTGAGAGTGGCTGTGCAATCTCCACCCTAGGAAATTTTCAAGGGTTGGCCAGACAAACCACAGCTTGACAGGAGCTAGTGTGGGGAATACCCACAGTACTAAGGAAGAGGATGGACTAAATCATCTCCAGAGGTCCCTTTCAGACAACTTCTGTGTGATTTTCTGTTGTAAACCTCATCTGTAAGTAATAAGACATACCCATGTGATTGCACAGATGCAAAGCTAAGTATTATCATGATGATACAGAACATCTTCTGGATCTGAGGGCAAAAGCAAAAATCTCTAGGAATGTTTTAATGATGCTGCATCTTTCTTTTTCATGTGTCCTGACAAAGAAATGTCAGGATGTATTTTTTCTGCTTCCAGGAAATGTTTCCTGAAGCATTTCTCTTTCTGTTCCTGATAGCCATTGAGAAAATAATTAATTTCTTTTCCCACACTAGTCTGTGTATTTTGTCTGTCTACAAGTTCCTCTCATGCTTCTTAATGGAATTTGAATTAATTTCTGATGAACTTTTCTCTGTTATGCACTTGTAAAATCATTTAGTACCTGAGTCATAACTCTTGAAACTTTCTCTTGATTTTGCCATTGGGTGTCTTTATTGTATTTGGTTGGATTTTTTGGTTCTGATATTTGTTTTAACCTTTGTCCTAGATTATTCAGCTGCAATGAACATAACTTAAAGAAGTCTAACTTGTGGACTTTTCATTTACTCTGCTTCAGTTTCCTTCATGTTAGGAAGTACACAGTCCATGTCCTTCCACAAAAACAGCAGAAGAAACAAAGCCGTGCCAAATTTTTTAAGCAAAAAACCAACTTGCTTCAGCCAACGCATTGTTCCTCTGAGCTCACAGAACAGAACAGGTTTGTGATGGAGCCATCAGGATTGTACATTTTTGAGGGCTGTGAGAGAGAAGGACCATGAAAGTAGGTGCAGAATAGCCATCAAACTCACTGAGGATTTATAAATACACCCTCTGCATTTCAGCATAATCTAGAGCTAGTTCAATGTAGTTGTAAGTGCTTGCTCAGCTGAAACTAGGCTGTGGCCTCCCTAGTCTCCAGACAGCACCTTCTGCAAGGGAGTGTGTGTGGGACTTTCACAGGCTTTCCAGTTGCGTCTGTTCCGCCTTGTGTTAGTAGTCACTGAACCACAGAAAGACTGACTTGGCTTCCTTCATATTCTTGTTGTGAATCAGGCAGAGCTGGGACCTGTGTTTGGTTCTCTCACATGTGATGTGAATTTCCCTCACAAGGAAATTACTTGCTATCCTGGCATTCCTTTCTTCCTAGTTTTTACTAAAATGTGTAGCCCTCCTTATTGATACAGTCTTATTTTGCCCTCAAAGTTTGTGTTTGACTAAGCAACATTTTCTAAGAGCAATATACAACAGATAATTGCCCATCAGCCCCTGAAGATAACAAAGGGTGTAGTACATCCCCTTCCAGGGATCTAAAGGTGTGTGATTTCAGCTCATAATTTTACAGTAACTCCTTGAGGTATACCAACCTCTCAATCTCTTTTTAGTGTTTGCTGAACTTCACCATTAATTTGGTCGACGTAAGTACGTTTTTTCTGTAGCTGCATATCTAGGAATCCTAGAAGATTCATTGGGCTGATTATTTGTACACAAAAGGAACAAATACTATAGGAGACCCCAGACAGATGATGAGAGACAGAATTCAAAAGGCTGGAGCAAGGAAAGAAATGGAGAGGGTGTGTGTGTGTGCATGCATAAGAGGGGAAAGATGTTGATGCAATGGTGAAATGAACATAGAAGAGGGGAGAAGTTGTTCTTTGCTTTTGTTTGCCTTTCTACCTGTCCTACTTCCCCTAGAGTGCCATTGATAATGAGCAGCACTCTTTGAATTCGGCTTCCAAATGTTGTGTACAGGTTTCTGAGACTACCTTGGACCTTTGATGGGATTATGAATATTGTTATCTAGAATTTCTGTTTTATCTGGTGATTCTGTTGCTTTGTATCACTGTTACATTATCTTCCTTGGTTTTCTTTTTCTTTTGTTATGTTCTATTTCATATTTAAATGTGTGCTCCTCTCTCAGGTGCCATCTGATTCTGCCCTCTCTCATCTTTTAATTTTTATGTATTGTTCCAATTTTACTTTCTTTTGATTGGCTACTACCTGGGTTATAGGTTTCCTCACTTATTTTCTGTTAATGATTTGAAATTTTTCTATGATGATCACCTTTTTGCAGCTGCATGTTTTGGTTTTACTTTAATACTACTTCTCCACTTTCTACCCCTAAAGAATTTGATCCTGTAGTGACTTCTGTGACTCAGCTACAGAGCAAATACTGCAGTTAGTGATACTGAAAGCACCCATGGTGGCTTATTCAGAAGAAAAAGAGCTGTCCTGCATGTGTCATGTGGCTGTCTAAATGGTGGAAGGAGAAGAAGCTGTTAGACAGCAACTACACAGCAGCCTCTCCCTGCACTGTGGGAAACTGAGCCCTAATATAGCAGTAAGTTCTTAACTTCTGAGACAGTCTCTCCCTGGCTCCAGAAGAAAGCAGCGTGACAGAGCTGTAATTGTGTCTGGCTGCTCTTTTGAGGGTGCATGTGGACTGTCAGTGGGCTTTGCACACTCCAGATTGAAATCTCAGTTTTAGAAAAGCTGGCAGAGGAGTGCTGTAAATTTTGAACTGAAGTTGCATAAGAAGCTATTCTTGGCTCAGCGTTGCTCAATACCTTTATCAACAATTTGGAAAGAAATGTATAATCGTCACATAGATGCCGATGATATAAATTGTGACCCAGTAGGTGGATGCCAGCTTATAAGACCTTCCGGCACTGAGTTCAGTTTGTTCTGTTCAGAAGGGAATTGTTCGAACTACTTCCCATAAGACTTTTTTAAGGGAAATGGTGAATGACATAGTTTGGCATTCCCCCCACCCCTATCTGTACTGTTCCACTGGACATTACTGTACTTCCATGCATTGCTATTTTATGAAGAAAAGGGTTGGGTTCATTTTGTGAGAGCTAATAGGTTGTAGGTAGCAGAAGCTCACTCCCTGCGGGTGCCAGTGGGTGGCCCACTGGTATGTAGCCAGTATAGGTGGAGTTATGGTTCCTCCCCTTCCCTGCTTTAAGAAATCCAGTATCACTTGTTGGTAATGATTTACCAACGTACATCCACACAAAATGTTTCATGGAGTCAGTGCTGCAAGAGTACACAGCAGAGCCAGAGAGCAGCGTGCTGTTCACACACTCTTCTTTCACTTACCTGTTATTAATACACAGCCAAATGTGGTTTTATCAGTTTTTCCTAGCAGTTAATACCCTCTGCTTCTAGTAACCACTCACCTATGGCAAATATTATTATGGCTGTTTCCACATACTTGATATTAAATGCCAGGGTATGGATGGAAAACCAAAGCAATGAAGTTTTGATCCAGCAATATAGAGGTAGTTCACAAAGCATTTAGTTATCGTGTGGATCAAGCAGTTTAGTACATTTTCTAAGATTAGATCTTTCAGAAGGTTTGCCTGTGCTTGCTGTCAAGTTTGTTTGCACAAACAGATTTCTGGTGGCACAGTGGTGTTATCCTACCAGGGGAATATTTAGGAGATCTCTGCATAGGCTTCTTGCATTCCCTCACATAGATTTATAACTTGGGAGTTCTCTGGTTTGGTGGGCAATTTCAGCTAGAAGGGTGTCTTTGAGGGACCTCTGGCAAACACAGAAGACAATCTGTTGCTCTGAAGGAAAAGTACAATCTAAACAAATAGATGTGAATTTTAAGCTGTATGACGGAAAAAGAGGCAAGTGTAGCTGACAGAAGGCCCTTTCCCTTCCCCTTTTCCCTATCCCTCATTGTAATCAGTCAGGTATAGCATCGTTAGATGGGCAAAACATTTCTGCTCTTCTATTGCTACTCCCATCCCTTTGCCTACTTGCAACATCTGATCAGACATTCAGAGTTACTGACACAGAATGGAAAAGTTTGATACTTCTGCATCTCTGTTTGACTGTGTCTTCCAGTTTTTTCCAAGTGGAAGGATGCCCAATAAATCCTTAGTTTCTAAAGTGCCATCTTTTTCTTTATTCATTTTTGCACTGCTTCTTATTTTAATAAGTCTCTTATATAAACCCATGTTCCACTAAAGTATTAATGCAATTTTTGTTAAGAAAATCAAATGATAGAGCAAGATCTAGCCTTAGAGAAGCCAATGGATTTGAGTGGGCCCTATAACTTTTTTGAATAATCACCACACACCTAAATGTATATTTAAAAATAAAATATCACATCATTAAGTGAGAATTCTCAGACATAGTTCAGAAGCATTCTAACATATAATTGCTGAAGCTGGCATTGAATCTCTAACTTCTTTTCAAGGTGATGACTGCAATATCAAAATATTAATGTCTTTTTGGGGATAATGCAGACCATTATTACAAGTCTACCTTTTGTTGAACTGAACAGTCACTTCACAAAACAAATGGAAAAATTTGATTTAGTCAGGCAATTTTGCCAAACATTTTGTTAGTTGTAACTACTTGTCATCTTGTAGTGTTTAGAAAGTATAAAACTCGTGAGACACCACATTAGTCAGGACCACTTACCAAATTTCCTCTCACTGCATGTTCTGAGCAGCCAGCTCATTTTTGTCTACCTGGGCTTACACCAAAACTACTCTTCAGCAGATGGTGCGGTAGTTATGGCACTGAGAAACACTAAGGAAAAAAAATACCCATGAGAGAAGAGCAGATAAAAATCTTTCCTTTTTTCCTGACATTTTCCATACTTTCCTCAGTCTTATTTCTCTGCCAAGCAAACAGGCACAGACGTGTGTATGCCTGCACGACTCTCTGTGTCCAGTGCCTGGCTGCCAGGCTTGCTCCAGGACGAGCAACTGGCATTTGCTGAGTCCTGCAGATGGGTCATGAGTGACACACACACACACAGGGGCAGCTGTCTGGGTCTGGCACTCAGGTGATTAGTTGTTTGCTAATCAACCAGCAGCTCCATTTGTGGAGTTGGAGGTTCAGAGAGGATGATTAAATATACAGAAAGAGAAGCTGTTGTGTAGTTGTGAGTGAAACGTTGGGTGGTAATTACAAGAGATGTAAGGATAGTTATTGTTACCAGGGCTGGAGCAAAAATTAAATCTATCTATTCAAACTGCTTGTCACTGAATATCCAATAGCAGTTTCCTAAGGTAGAACAAAAAACCAAACCCTCTCTGTTTTCCAGTGAGAATAAAGAGGTATCTCCATGTTTACATTAAAAAGCTGGAGTCACCTGCAAAAATGATCAAATTTCAAGCTAAATCAAATATGAAGTTTCTCACAACTGGTCGCAAAGGACGTCAGGAGTTATGTGTGAAAAGAGAAGGAGTGAAATCTGATCACTTTGTGCTGCTCAGTTCAATTAGTTTAGCTAGCTGACCAAAATTGCAGGTATTAATTCTGCAGGTGCCAGTTGGGTCTAATCAATCTGCAGGTTTTAACTGATGCTTAGTGTAGTTCAGCTGGCCAAGCAGTGGGCTTAATGCCTAGCAGTGAGGGATGGTCACCTGCTAGGGTATCATTTGTTGCTGTATTTTATGCAGCTTGTAATGAAACATTACTCTGTGTCATTTTTAATTTATTGTGGGGTTATGTGAACATTTAACATATACAGAATGAAGAAAAAATCCTCAAATTATTTTATCATTGGAGTAGTTGGGGTGACATCCTGAAGTCATTGGTTTTGACCTCTGTAGAAGTTGAGTAGTGTCATTAATTTTGAGTAAAATGCTCCTGTGCCACAGGCTGGAGTGTGTAACAGTGGGGTGAGCTGAGGGGACTGGGAGTATTTTTCCCACAGAAGAAAAGGAGAAGGGGAGATGTAAGTGCTGAGCTCAGCCATCTAAAGGAGGGGTTACACAGAAGATGGAGGCAGGCTACTACCAAAGCTGCTGAACAAAAAAACAAGAGGCCGTGGTCACAAACTGCAGGGTGGGAAATTCTAGTTGTAGAAAAGAAATTCTTCACAGGAGACTTAGTCAAACACTGAAACAGGTCTCTTTGAAGCATTGTAGAGTCTCTGTCCACAGAGACAGTGAAATTTTCAAGGCAGCTTGGTCTGCCTTGAACCTAGCACTGCCTTGAGTAGGTGGTGGAAATGGAGACCTCAAGATGACTCCTAACCAAAATCTTCCTGGTGTCCCAGGTTGCACTTGTCCCTGCTGTCACCTCCAATCTTTTACAAGGACATAAAATTTGTCCTCACCTCAAGATCCTGTTAAGAATTCAGAATAGAAAGTGGAGAAGGCTTGCTTTGAAAGAAGAAGCTTTTAAGAAATGATTGTGGCTTTGTTAATTTACTGTTTCTAATTGAAAGCGTATGAGGAGTATGATTTTGCTTTCTAGTGGTTAACCAGCTGACTCATGTGCTGTCTCTTGTAAGGACCACACAGAACAAACTGCCCCAAATCGTGCTCAAGACACCTCATAGGCTTCATGATGTCTGGGTCTGCAGTAGGGGCTGTGAACAAATTCAAAACCACTGTTTGGTTTAAGTTAAGTAATTCCAGAGTTTCTGCTAAATAAACTTGTTCCTTGAGTTTTCTTGTGAAAGCAACAAGGCGTTTTGGAAGTAGAGAGAGTTTGTGGAAGCACAGGTTAGCTGTCCCCTCCATTTCCTTACAAAGTCTGGACTCCTGCCCAGCCTGCCTGGTGCTGGAGCCACTGGTCCAGGGCAATATTGTACACAGGTTTCCTACAAGCCTGACACAACACTACAAATAAGCCAAATCCCAGTTTCTCTTGGGTACCTTCAGAATTAGTGTCTTGGGTATACACTGGGGAATTGCAGGGTATTAAAAGGACAGAAAAAGGGCTGCACAGTTGTATGTTCATTTAGTATGCCTTGGTCAGATCTTGCTCTTCAGCTTCCTCTGCTTTGCTCATAAAGAGGAAGAAAAACCATTATGATGCCTTGTGTTCAAAACACCTTCTGTATAAGATCTCTTCTTTCTGTTCAAGCCTGAATGCTCCTTTCAGAAAAGGCAGATTTTGGCCCTTAGTTGGTGACATGGAGATGACGGATTGGGCTCCCTTTGCTCCAGCCCTGGCCTGACTGTTTGCAGTCAGCTGTATCTGCTGTTGGGTGATTCTGGCTACCTTGCAGTAAGGCAGGACTCCTTTTTAGGGCTTTTTGATGAGGTTTTAGCATGGCTGTGGTGCATTTGCTTTCAGGATGAGATGACCTGAGGACCTCCATGATGGATGTCTTACCTCCCGGAGGGCTTTGGAAGTTGACTGTAGGTCAGAGAGCACAGAGCTGGTCTCTGCCTGAGGAGATATTTGGGCCACCTGAAGACCTTCAGCATGGACACAGGTAGGTTCCTCTACTTCAGACAATCTTAGGAGCAATCTAGCAAAGCTCTGTAGATGTGGCCAACACTGTCCTTCTCACCTTATGTGTACAGCTATGGAAACCTCTTCCTCTGTGTAATTCTTCTGCATGTTTCCCAGGCTCTTGCACCTTGCAGAGGTTTACAGAAGTGTCTTCACACAAGCTAATCTGCTTGGGAGGGTAGGGCAGATTTCAGAGGGGCACTAGCAAGGTTCCAGCTCCTCTGCATAGCTGCTATGCCTGTGGCCAGCCCTGGAGCCCACTAACTTCCCTGGCTCCTTCCAGGCCTCAAAGAGCTACTCTCCCTGCACACACCTTCATTTAATGAGCAGTAGCTTCCCCCCGTAGCCAAGCTATTGGGCCATCCACTATTCCGTGTTGGCAGGGTGCCTGGCAGGGCCTCGCTTTAGGCTGGCGCTTAGGCAGTATTGTAGTAAATTATAAAAGATCCCTTCTTTGATGCCTTGTGGGAGAAGGCGCTGGGCCTGATTTCCCCCTGCCTCGTTCCTCGCGTTGTGATTTGCACAAGATGCTATAAACTGCTACCATGCTGGTTTGGTAACCACTTTGCCACAGGTATAAATTACAACCCAAGGTGCACAGCAGTGGGGGAATGAGGCCAACCATCTCTAAAGGTCAAAGGAGCATTCATCACACCAAGTCTACTGTGACTTCATTGTGACTTTGCATCAAAGTGCTGTTGTTGTTAAAGAATCTCAAATCAATACAAAAGAATTATTTTTTTTTAAAGGCCACACTTCTCTTTTCTGCTCCTTTGTTCTGTGCAGAAATGTCTCATCCTCTGGTCTTCAACAAAAGTCCTTGGTGTACATGTTGTAGATATAAATGCATTTAGTCAGAATCAGTCTAAAGGGATGGGATCATTCTCAGCCAGCCTAAAATAGAAGGGAGCAGTGGTTAGAAACAATTGCTACAACTGTGACTTCCTCAAACAGCATGGCTCTGATGTCAGATACCGGGAAAGAGGAAGCAACGGTTAGAATGCATGATGGTTTAACCAAAGGTGCAATTTGTTCCAGCTTTCTGATTAAGTCTGCCCCCTGTAAAAAGGAAATATGAGCAGAGCAGGCAGAGTGCTGTTAGAGCTTTCCAGCTGTACAGAAGTAAATGAGGAGCAGATTCGGTCACCCTCAGCTGCCTGACACTGACTGCAAGAGCACATGCTTACTCTCAGTTCTCTCCTTGTATGCCTCTGCTTTGGTCTTGAGAGAGCCTGTCCCCACCAAAATACCACAGAAACTCCTACTTAACAAGGTTAAATTACAGTTCCTAAAAAAAAATATATAAAAATCTGAAAGATCATGAAAGTCATTAATATGTTTGATGATGCTATCAGGATTTTAATCTGCTGCTTGTGTTTGGATTAAAGCATTAGGTTTCCTTTGCTCAGTTTGTTGCTAAATTTGAACAGCTTACAGTTGATGTTTTCTGGCAGCATTTACCTGAGAAGCTCATTGTGTATCAGTGTCCCATTTAAATATGTTTTTAAAGTAGTGGTTAAGTGAAAATGTACTTATGAAATTCTTGTAAATTCTCCATTTGATGCTGTACATCCAACACAAATACTTACCCCTGGTCTTTCTGTTGTGTTTCATTTTGATGTTAATCAGCCACTGTCTAACTCTGAAGCTGCCCTTCTCGGGCAGGGTGTTGGGGTAGGTGACTCCCACAGGTCCCTTCCAGCTTAAGTGTCTGGTGCCTGCACTGCTGGTGGCTGGCAGACCAGAGAGGCAGGCAGGAGGATTTGTGGTGAACCTCACTGTCATTTCTCTTGTGACCCACACTCAGCTGATCTTGGTGCGTGGTGCCCACACAGTAATACAAAGGAAAGTGAGAAACCTGAAGCTTCCTCTCCATCAGTCCTGCAGAATTGCATTTGTCAAACAGTTCAGAAAAGGGTAATTTTCCTAAAGTGTTGATCAAACATATGATTGAATTTGCATGTTCTATAGACAAGTTGTTTGGGAAGTTCAAAAGAAAGGCGCTCTTTCAGTATCAAGACATAAATTCTACTAACTTCTCACAAGTCTCTGTATGATCACACTATGCTACATTCCTTTAGACTCGTAAATTTGCTGGGCCTTCATGACATGCCAAATAACTGAAGCCATTCTGCAACGCCCAGATTGGAGGCAACAATACATGGTTTGCATGGTTTCAGTTTTCAATGGTCTGTTTTAACACATTTGCTTGGCATCACCTCTGATTCCTATATCTGCAGCAATCTGAGTGTCTGAATTATGCTCAGTGGACAACATAAGAAGTAACACTGATGCATTCACATGGTGTGAATGATATAAAAAAGGGTTAAAAAAAATCAGTGGGAGATGGGAAAGGGAATAAAATCACAGTTTGCAAGCATCTCTGTTTTTCTCCTTCTTTCCTCTTGTCTGAGGAGCAAGAGTTGTGTTCTCTTAGAGGTGTGCTAGTTGTGCTGGCCATGGGACTGATGGACAGGCAGGTGTTTTGTCCATGGAAGGGAGTGTCTTAATTTTGGGAATGTGTGGTGCATACACTGCTGCCACATAGAGACTGTGCCATAGAAGTGGAACCTTGCTCTTCGTTCCCATGACCAGCAACACCAGCCTTGTCCACCACTGGTCATAAGTCCTAGTGGGATAACCAGTCATCCCCACTAGCTGTGTGCTGCCTGTTGCTTCCTGCTTCCTCAAGCTGTAGCATCTCTTGCAGCAGCCCAAGCAGCTTTTCAGAGAGGGGACAGTGACAGCAGCAGGACTGAATGGACTGCCTGCCATGACAGGTGCTGTAGAGGTAAACAGTTTGTAAATCCAGAATCTCCAAGTATGCAAAAGAAAGGAAAATTTCTGGCCCTAGTTTGCAGGTTTACTCTTTAAATTCAAAACCTAATCAGCACTTGGTACAAAAGACAAATTCAAAAGTAATCATAGGATCATAGAATGTTTTGGGTTGGAAGGCACCTAAAACATCATCTAGTTCCAGCCCCCCTACCAGGGACTGGGACAGACACCTTCCATTAGATCAGGTGGCTCAGAGCCCCATCCAGCCTGGCCTTGAACACTTCCCAAGGATGGGGCAGCCACAGCATCTCTGGTCAACCTGTTCCAGTGCCTCACCACCCTCACAGTAACAAATTTCTTACTACCTACTTTCCTACTACCATTTGCCCTTGTATTGTCTGTCAAAAGCATTTCTGTTGTGCCTCTCAACATAGCAATTAATCACCTGTTCCTCATTTATAAACGTTTTAAATGGAGTCCTGGCATGAATTAAGTGGGGCTGGAAACTCTACTGCCAGTGAGAGTTACAGATGGAGATCCATGGGCTTTTAATGAAAATCAAACTCAGAAATTTTTATTTAAACTGGGGTGTCATTTTTCCAAGGTAAAGGCTACTCATCCCCAAATTTAGAAGCTACTATACAATCAGGTTTGCAGCCCATAATAATGGCTTCTTCATTCTCCCATGCATGATTTAAAAATTTTACCCGAATTTTTCTATTAATGTGAAGCTTCAATTTTGTAACTCAAAGACAGCATAGCATGCAATCGTGTGATGTTATAACTATCAAAAAAATCACACATAAGGTCGAGAGAAATGTGCTGAGTGAACTGGGACATTTGGAATCCATAGGCACACGGCCTTAAGGCTGAAGGAGATTAATGCTTTTGGCATCACGCAGAGCCAGTATTATGTTCATGCTGTGGTAGGGATTTCTTTTTCCATAGACCTCCTGATTGTGAAAGGGGATTCCAAAGCTCACATGCAAGCAGCAAATGTCTCCAAGTACACTGTGGCACCCATCCAGGAACAGAAACCCCCGTTACTGTCTGCTGCCACGGTACACTGATTGGAAATGAGATAGCCACCCGAGCGCGGTGTATCACGGCTCTCAGCAGTCATGTGAGGGAGACATCAGGAAACAGTAGCTGACAGTCACATCGCTGCCAGTCAGAAAGGGATTGGTGCTTAAAAGGAAGCCCTGGAAGCTTTCAGCATGACTGAATCCACTGCTAATCTACATATGTCTGGATTAGAAGTCACACCATCATAAAGATGCCACGAGCCAGGCAGCACCCATATGTCATTCGTGTGGTGACAATTCCTAAATATCCCATCCCACACAGCTCTGTTCCTAAGCGTAAACACCAAATAGGAGGCAAAAGGCAGAGCACACAGGCTGTAAAGCATCCCTGTCCTGATCCCAGGATTCTGTATCATAAAGATCATAGGTTTTTATACTCTGGTGTGTTTGCATATCCTCTTCACCATTTGAAAGAGAAGATTATTGCATTTGCCAGTAGTTTTTCATTTTAGTCCTAAAACAACATTATTATGTGGGTTAACTGAATATATCATTCTTAATCAGATGCAGAACGGCATTCCCTAACTTCCTGACAGTGTTATGGACTGCATACCATTTAATTTAATCTGGTGACAGGGTTGTAAATGTGGAGTTTCACATCAAGCTCCCCACCAGGGCAATGCCTCCTCTTCCAGCCTGAATGCAAATACTGCTGGAGGTGGAGGCTTGACTCAGAGTGACCAGAAGATGAGGATCAGTACTGGTATGTGTGTCTGGTTCTGAATGCAAGTGTGAGCTTGGCACAGAAGGGCAGACAATTTTGGACAGATTAACTTGGATAATTTTGACCATGTGGATAAAATGAATCGAAGGTCAAATTGTATTAATCTAGATCTGTGCATAAGGGATAAGCAATATACATGGTGCTTTCTTTTTTTTTTCAGTGCATTGATTTGTGGGGAAGACCTGTGTGATGTTACCTCCCAAAATATTTTTCACATGCTGGTGATGATTTCTACAGCAGACTGAAATTAAGAGACAGAAAAGTTCCTGTTTAATATAACATTTAATATAAAAGAAAGTTTTGCCATGAAGACAGCCGTATCATGCATATATAAACAAATACTTCTTGAACCAGAGCTGACTTTACTAAAAACTGCACTTCTTCCAAGTCTTTATTTATCTATGTGTGGTGACAAAGATAGAGGCAGAGGTAGAGCTACTATGTAGGCTCTAACCTCTTTGTTCAAGAGGCTGTCAGTGAAGAGTAGTCCACCTGCAATGCCTGTGGAGTGGCAAAATGATGCTGACCAGGTCACAGCCCACAGTTTGTTGGCACTCCCAGGTGTGTGGCCTCTGGAATGCAGCTGCAGGTTGCAGGCTACCTGGTAGAGATGCTCCAAGTTACCAGGGTAGCAGGGGAGAACAAGTTGTGGAGATACAGAAAGTTGTGGAGATAAAGAGCCTTTTTTTTCCCCCCTTTTCTTTTGGAAACCAAGCACATGAATCAGCTGTTCCAAATGCAGGTGCTCTTCACTCATCACTCCAGCTTTACATTCTTATTCCTATTTGTATGTCAGTGCTTTGAGGATGATCAGGCTTCACTAAAACAGTGCTACCCAGGTTTCTGCTGGGTCTGAATCCAGAATCCAAAGTATATGGAACCAAAGCTAAAGCTGGTTCAGTCTTGCTTAGAGCTACCCAGCTCTTCTGAGCACTCTCATGTACTAGATACTAGGTAGGCTCTAACCAGTTTTGGGAAGATGTTTTTTGTTTGTTTTAATGTGTGCCTGGGCAGACCTTATCTGTAAGTAAGGGCAAATGTCCCAAAATACATAGTTTTTCACAGTTGCTTGTGGCAAGGTTTCCAAACACAGCTGAAGAAGTTAGGTACTCAACTCTTACTGATTTCATGAATGCAGTGGGAGTCAGCCAATTGGCCTGTTTAGTCACATTTGAAAATCCCACAAAATATTTATCTATCTCCTTCAGCTGCTTTGAAAACCTCTCTCCTAGTGCTTTCTAGAGTGTGTTGTCATTAATATTGAAAGGTCAGTCGGGGTTGCAGTATTATTTGAACAGGATTGATGTGTGTGGAGGAGACACATGCGCATCATACAGGAAACATGAGTCCTGGACTGGAATGCACAGCTAAGGCTGTACTGGGCTTAGCTCTGCGTGGCTTGAGGCAGATGGGCACTTCTTGCTGCAGATGGAAATGCAGACTGAGGGAATATGATTTAAATACAGGCATAAATCCTGAATCAGGACTGAGATACTTCAAGCTGAACTAAGTGATTTGACTGTATACTCTTCTTTTTAGAGTGTAATTCATGGCACTGGATGCAAAGTTTACTCTAAATTATTCAGTAGCTGTGGGCCCTAGGTATTATTACATGGTAACTAGCTTTCCTGAATTAATGTTGCTTATTCTACTTTTGAATAAAGCTAAAAAATTAATTGTTACAAGCTCAGAATTTACCTTGTTTGATCTCACATACCCTCTGTGTTGTAGAGTTGGAGCTACAGTGACTTTTGAGCGTTGGGTACAGTGCTTGTCCAAACTCATGAAGATGAATAAAAAATATATGTATATACCTCAAGGACACAGTAACAGGAGGCAAGCAAAGTCACCATGATGTTGATACAGATGCTCCTACTTGAAATGACATTCTTGGGCTTAGGCGTTTATGTTTACTTTATGGGCTGTTAAGCAAGTACATTATGTTTTGCCCAGAAAAAAAGACTTACATGAGCTGGATTGCTCATTCCCTGCTTCCATGACATCAGACAGCTTAAAGGAAACAATCCTTAGGAACCACTTGAGAAATTCTGCCTTTCAACCTGTCCTTCCTAGGACAGCCACCTTTTAGCCCCTCTTCTTATTCCCCATGTTGTGCACTTGATTCTTGAGAATTGCTTTCTCCTCTTTCAACCTCCCACCATAAACTTCCTATGTCAGAAAAGGAAGGGGGAAAATTATACTAATTTTACTTTTTACATACATGTAAAAAGTACATACATGTAAAAAGTAAAATTAGTATAAGGAAAAAGAAGTCCTGGAAAGCCTGGAAGAAGGGTGGTGTCCAGGAAGAAGGAAAACCATTGGACAACAGAGAAGGTGAGAGGGAGTGTTGATAACGTGCAGTTCCTAGCCTAGATGAGCAGCAGTATTGGATTTGCTGGCCAATGCCTGTGCAGAGCCTTGTGCCAGACCGTCTCAGACAGCTTGAGGGTGAGCTGAAGTTTTCATCACTCTTCATTTATAGAATCATAGAATGGTTTGGGTTGAAGAGGACCCCTAAAGGTCATCTTAGTCCAACACCCCTTGCATAAGGTGTGTGTGTGTGTGTGTGTGTGTGTGTGTGTGTGTCTTAGTGGTGCATTGCCTACTAAAGCTAATCTAAAGTACACAGCACACATCAGGACATGTGAATCTTCCTGTGTTAGCATCTCTCACCTGATCTGCCTGCACACCTACCATTTGTTTTCAGCACCTGCAGGTGATCCCCTGAGGGCAAGGTCCTATTCCAGCTTTTTTGGATGAAGGGCATGTGTGATGATGGGGTGGCTGCTCTCAGAGCAGGGATGGTAAGTAACAATTGCCACATGGGGAGGCTTCAGGATTGGGACCCACAAGGATCATCGAGTGCAACTCCTGACCCTGCATAGCACTATCCCCTGGTTAGAGGAAGGAGGGTGCTTGTGATCAGGTCTGTGGCGGCTCTGCGGTCAGGGAAGTGGAAATTCCAAAGAGTGAGGTCTCTGCACACCCCGTGAGAGCAGGGCCGGGGTGTGTGGTCGGTAGGGAGGGGTGGGGCGCGGAGCGGAGCTCTCCGGAGGGCGCAGCAGCAGCAGCCGCGGGTGGAGGCTGCGGTGGCAGCAGAGGGTGCCCGCGGCTCGCTGCGCACATGTCCCCGGGCATCCCCCGCACATCCCCCTGCCCGCCCCGTGCTACAGCGGGCTGCAGCCTCTGCGTGGGTTTCGGGGCCTTGTAAAGCTTTATCTAAAAAACACTTTAGTTTTAAAAATAGTTTAAAAAATACTTTCCTCAATACTTTTTCCTTAATACCTTTTGTAATCATTTTCATACCTCTCTTTTTATCGTTCAGATGGTTCTTACCCCAATACCCTCCCACTCCACTCTTTTTTTTTTTTTTTTAATATCTCCTGGCGGCTCTCCCTTCTCTTCCCTCCTTCTCCAGGAACATGAACAGCTACAGAGTTAGCCAGAAGAATGAGGCAGAGGACAGAAAGGTTTGGGCAATTTCCTTGCCCAAACAGAATGGCCCCTTTTCTCCAGCACACGGACAGAAGCTCTTCCGTCTTCCCAGAGCTGGCCCATATAGCAGAGCCACCTTCACACATACTCTGTTTTCACAAAAGATCAGCTTTTCTTCAGGAGTCATCTTTTCACCCAGCAGAAGTGTCCCAAGGGAAAGGGCAGGAGGTCAGTCACTGGACTAGGGTGTCCTAATGTCAACACCAGGAAAAAGTGATGAGAGAGAAGGCAAAGGGGTGAAAGCATGCAAGGAATGAAAAGGAAAGCGCTGGACTCACTGTAGTTATGAGATAAAGGAGGAAATGTTATTTGCTAGAGAAATGTGGAACCTGAGGTTAAGGGGCAGCAGATGTAAAGTAAACAAACACATCTGAGCTTATATTTTTCTTGCTTTTCTACCATCCACTGAAGAACTAATTAATGAAAAATCTGGCAGCTTGGATTTCATTGTCTGGGGAACAGACCACAGGAAAATGTGTAAAATTTTGGCAGTGTTTTAGTCATAAGGTCATTCCAGGAAAAGGAATACTGCAGCCCATTTAGTTACTTTGCCCAAGGAATTGGCATTAAAATTATCTGCATTTTTAAAAATCAGCAGAGCTGAGGCTATGCCCTGAATTCAGAAGGTCAGAAATTAGCTCACAGTTCAAGGGGGTTTTTAATCAAAAAAGGGGTTTTTTTTTTATATTAAAAAATCATTGTATCTATCTAACAAAAATCTGAGTTTGTTAGTATTTGTTTAAGACCTACAGTAGTATGGCAAGAAAGGAGAAATAGATGGGAGATATGTAAACAGGAGAACAGTGATATATTCCATTAGTGGAGACAGTAATAAGCAAATAGTCAGCAAGTAAGAAGAGAGGCAGTGTAAAGAGCTCATACTTAAACCTAGGAATAAGGACACATTATTAGACCAGTTTTTATTATAAGTGCTTTCTCATAATTTGAAACAGTAAGGTATTTTCATAAAATATCCTGTTGATTTTGTCCGGGGGAGAGTGTTTCCTAGAAATGCCACAATGCAGGCAAAAGTCATTGATGTAAAGAGCCCCAACATGGATATTCTGAAAAATAAGGCTGCTAAATAAAGGAAAAGGGATATTTGAGGGAGTTACAGAGATACCATTGCACTGTCCTTATTGTTAATCTTAATATTTATTTAATTAAACATATCCTTTGTTACAGCAGAAAAGAAGCAGTGGCAGAATTGGCTTTTGCCTCCACCAGATTGTTGCAGAACCTGGGAACTTTGCCAGTACAATTACAGTGAAGTTGGCTGTGGAGTATGTGAGGCCTCAATCCCAAATCTGGATAAACTGAGGCATAACTGTATCCTCAAATGAAGGATGAGGCAGTCTTCCCAAGCATATACTTACTATAGATTTTTCACTGGGAATATACATTGTCTTTTCTCAAAACACAAAGTCTGAGTTCAAGGTGCTGTACCTGGGTGGAACAATCCCAGACATGAGCACAGGCTTGGAGAAGAACTCCTTGAGAGCAGCCCTGCAGAAGACATGGATGTCCTTGGGGACAAAATGTTTAGAGGCATGTAAGTAGAGAGGAAGACACAGGATGGAAATTCCATGTGTTTGCATCTAAGAACAAGAAAAATATATTCAGCCTTTTCCGTAACATACTGTGAAGGCATCACTGACAGGAAGGGAAAAGGAAGTGGGCAGCTGTAGGGCAGGGAGTTCTCAAATGTGACTAAAGTCAATGTCCCCTAACAATTTAAGTATTAAAAAGGGAAAAATGGGAAAACCAAGGTCAGCCTCTCTCTTTGAAATGTAAAGCAAGCAGTATTGCTGTGTTTCTGCTCATTTGCTTCCAGCTTTCTGAGTGAGTGGCCCCACAACAATGATCTGATGCTCTCAGTGTCACTAAAATGGAATCCAGATATTAATGCCTCATGTGCACAGGGTCACATGTTGGTTTTGGGACACCACGGGTAAGGTAAAGATGGACAAGCCTGAACAGACTGCACAGCTGAAATACAACCCTTTGTGATCGTATCCATCACATGTTTTTTCCAGGGGGAAAGGCATGATCAGCAGGGATGCTAAGCTTTTTAACCTTGAATGACATCCTGTGATAAGCCTGGGCACATAGGAAAAGAAAGAGGCAATGGCTTCCACCCACCAGAAGTCTTATATTTCCACAGTGCTGAGGCTGTGATAATTATGATACATCCAGCTGGTGCTATTATTCAACCATTCCTGAAGGAGAGGGCTGGTCTTAAGCAGCATAAAGAATGCTACAAAACTTCACAGTGGCCAAAAGTTAATTAATAAAAAGCAGTTAGCTATTCATATGAATGGCAGGAACAACTTCCAGAGCCATGTGATTATATTTGCATTCAGTGCAGTGCTTAAGATGCCTCGCTGGTGGGCCAGAAGCCCACTGTGCTAAGTGCTGCATGAAATGGGTGAATGGAAAAAGGAGAGAACAAACTCGTAGTGGCAGTTGTCAGCCTGCTCTTGGAGGAACAGTTGTTGCAGTTGAGCCAGTGCCAGTATAATACTTGCAGTGGGAAAAAGAGGGGAAGGAATCACAGCAGCAAGAGAGCATCAGCAAAGCTGTCAGTAGGGCGAAAGCACAAAAGGTTGAGTGCAAATGCTGATGGACTGGAAGACCCCAGGTGAGGGGTTGTATCTGAGAGCAATGGATAATGCTGAAAGAGACTTGGTCACAGTTGGAATTTAATAGCAGACGGAACAAAGAAATAACATCATTTGAGGGGTGGCCTCTTAGGTGAGAGGGAAGGTTGAGGCATGGGTGCAGACAACAGAAAGATACAAGCACAAAAAAATCAACACCTACAGGATGGGCTTGTTATCTGCACACAGGTATCCACATCCAAGGATGAGTGAGAGTGGAAAGAGGATGAGAAACTCCAGAAGGAGTCTTTCTCAGGAGACACAATATGAAGAGAGTTATGGCTGAGAACAATGTCAGAGCAGAGAAAGAGCTTGGATGCAGAGTTGTTCAAAAGAGCAGAAATGAGAAGGAAAAAAGAAAGAGATAGAGAAAGAGAGTGTCAGAGGAAAAGAGGCATCTTAATGGGAAGATGGTTTTATTGACAATGACAGCAGAAAAATCACGTCTCTGTTAGGGATGGGAGATGATGGAGAAATTGTTCGCTGTCTGCAGTAGGGTTAGAAATGGTACAAACATGGAACAGACTGTCAGAGAAAAGAGGTAAAAACTGAGTAGCAAAACACTGGATGTGTTGCCATGAGATGTTATAGAAGGAAAGCTTGTGAGGGCAGCAAAGAGGAGTGTGGGTATAGCCAGGCAGCCAGGATGGGTCAAACATCATCAGAGGTGAAACAGAGTAAGGCCAAGGTGGACTCTGGGTTTGTGTAACTGAGTGAGGTGAGAAGTGGGAAGAGCAGCAGACAGAAGTGTGAGTGAAACAGAAATCAAAGAAAGGGCTCAAGCAGAGCGGGCAGGTGGATGGTTTGAGTTTGTAAGTAGAGTTCTTGGGAGTAACAAAAAAACTAGGAAGCTGAGTGAGTTTCATCTGGGGGGAAAAGGAGATCACTGTGAAGATTATTCTGGTACTTGTATAGCCAGAGGGTAGCTTTTTCTTTGTAAGGAGGGTGGAAGTGGCATAGAGTAAAAAGGGTAATGGAAATTTCTTAGCAGGGGCATGTGACAATTAAACCTGAGGTAATAAGTAATATTTGATCATTTTATCTTAATGGGATGTTTTGTTACATTCATCTTTGTGGCAACATTGTGTATAGTGACCTTTTCTACTGTGTCCTGTCCAGAGCTGGGCTTTTCCAGCTTCTGGAAAAGAGGAACCAGGGTTAGACTGGCCACTCCTCAGTGCTTTCCTGAGCTGGGCTTTGGTAGGATGGCTGGCTGTAGTTATTTTTAGGTGACATATAGATTTGCCTTTCTTCAGCTGGAATTTCCTTCTCGTTATCAACCATGGTTTTCAGCCCTACTAGGTTGTCAATCTCAGATCTTCCCCAAATGTCTGGAAATGTTCTTAAAACATGCTCTAAAGACTTCTCTTAGATCCCACTGTTCATACAGATTCTTCTCTTTCTGCCTGTAGACCAGCTGTACTGGTCAAAAATCAAAATCATCACACTAAATTTCTGTTAACACTCATAAAAATGCATGTTCTGTCAATGACTAAAAGTGTTCATTTTCCTTGCCTTTGTGTTCAGACAGTTTCCTACATTCATACTTTCCTTTTTCTTCTAAATCTTTTGCCTCAGACAGAGTTCATTTTTTGTCTTGCTTTTTATGTTAGAAACACACCACGTCATTTGAGTTAACAAAAAAGTCCCCTATTCCTCTTCCCCTACACTGTTTGAATAGAGGCCTGTGTAAGAAGCCCTGCCAGCTTTGAAATGGGAAGGCTGGTATTTTTTTTTTTTTTTTTTTTTGCTTACATGGAGATCATTTTAATCCAAACAGACTCTCATTTCGAAAGATATAAAGGACATTCCATTGCTTCTTGGGTCCAAAACACTCCTAAACTGACACATTTACCACTTGGTCTCAGTTTGCACAGCACAAAGCACATAAGAGTGCTTTGTCCATGGTGTTATAATGCTGTTCTTTCAGAAGGCTGATAGTTCTCTAGTTGAGCTTTGGCACGATCTGACTAACAAAGCTCAGCACATGGGCAGCAGGGTACATGTCTGAGGGATGCCTTATGTCAGAGGCCTTAGTTTGTGATAGCACGAGGTGACCCTTGTCCTTTCTACATGCCTTCAGCCAGTGCAAGACAACGTGAGCTACAATCAATCACAAGCATCCCTTACATGCCAAGACTTCAAGCCCAGATTACTATCATCAACAAATGCTTGAAGAGCCATTACAGGCTAATTGGGCTGCAAACACTACTTTCCTATCTGTAGGAGCGTGAGAAATTCAACCTCAGCATTAAAGGCCAAAACCCCAAGGAGGGGATCTGCTCAAGACACCATTTGTCTAGTGCCTAGCTGCTCTCTCCATGTTATTATTAACTGCCTAAAGTGAGCATGATTTGAGCACTGTCAATCTTCCTGAAGAGAAAAAGTAACTTTGTCTGTCTGAGGCTTGTTGATAGTGTCTTACCTGACAGTCATACTTGTGAGAAGGTGATCCTGCAGCTGTCTCCACAGTCTGCTCCAGCTCTGTTCAGCCCTTATTAACACACCGAGTATGACACATAGGTGCTGTAGTTGCCAGGTACTTTGGCATTTGGACTGCATACAGCTTCTGAACCTTACCAAGTGGGAATGTATTTGAGAATAGAATGAAAGGATTTGGCCAGAGAGCTGCTGAAAGACTATCTTTCCTTCGAGACATGTGAGATACCTGGAGACACCTGCCTGTCATGTAGATGGGGCAAGAAACATTCATGGAGGATCTGCAATAGTGCTCATTCTGAGTGGTGTGAGTGTGTGGCTGCAAGACCTTTCAACTGACCTTGCCTAGGAAGAAGTCTGAGCCTAGTTTGAGGGAGGCTGTTTTATTCCTTTACTTCAAGCATTAATGCATTCTGAGCCATTTTACCCATGTGGCCTGGATTTCAACCAGTTCCTAATCCCCACTACATTAAATGAGATAACAGTCCGGCTTTCAAATGTAAAATAAAATATTTTTTTATCTCAGCCACTTCCTACAATTTAAGAGTAGACGAATATGGTTCAAAATATGGATTGAAATGGAAATGAGAACAAATTTTCACAGACAGGACACCCAAAAACGTTGTGTCCCAGAGTGTGAGTCAGATTGGCAGAATAGGGGCCAGAAAACAAAACTGTGTGGAGAAAATAAAAGAAAACAACCCTGTGGTTCTCTGAAAGGGGCAGTCCCCTCTGATGAAGAGACTCTGGAGGCAGCTGTCTCCCCTATCTGTGCCATGAGTGGGATGCACTCCTACTTCCTGTCTGAACAGAGAGATAACATGAAAAAGCCACTGTGACATTTGACATTTCTTTTAGTTTCCCTTTTTGTAGCCAAACAGTGTGATTCACTGGGGTTCTTCTTGAAAGTGGAGAGCTGTGAAAAGAAAATTCAAGCACTGGGCTCAGATATCAGAAGGTGAAATTCCCACCCTTGTGACTGTCTCAAGAAGGGCTGAGGGTATGTCTGCTTTGTAGTAATTACTACTTCATGTTCTACCCTATCATACATACAGGACAGTTCCCTTATGGCTGCAGTTCTGCTTCCTTGACCCTTGTTGCACAGAAGTCTTATCTAGGCCAGACACATAGGAAAAGATGGGTCTCTTGGTTTTTGTTCTGGTGCATTTGCTTTACAGTGCTCTGGAGCAAGCTCAGCACATGCCCTCTTCTTTCAAAGTTATGTGAATGGCAGGTGAAACACTGTGGAAGATGGCAGATTTCTGTAAAAAAGCTTGCATAGGTAGCCAGTCCGCCACAGCTTTTCAGTTGCCTACAGTCCTTTGATGCATATAAAGGATTTAATTTAGCTAAGTAAAGATCTAGTTAAGTTTTTCTTAAAGATCTAGTTAAGACTGGGATGGAAACACAGACCTCAAGTATCCATGACAGGTATGCAGCTGGATGAGATTTCAGAATTTAGAACATCATTAAAACTCCTAGTTGGGAGTGATTCCCATATGCAGCATGCATGCCCATCACATAACACCTCAGTTAAGTCCTTTAAAGACAAGATAGGATGTGATGGACTGCCCAATGTGCTGGGATTATCAGAGTGAGGAATGGCATGACCTGTGCGTGAACATTTCTGTGGTGAAACTGTGCCCTGTGGCTTTGCTGCTGCTGCTGCATTTTGCTTGAGCATGTTGAGACCTGTCTAGTCAATGCCATGCACAGCCACCCTATGTTTGTTCCCAGACACAGCCTTTGTAGCTTTGCTGGAGATTTTCCCTATGTGGAAAAGGTGTGGGTATGTGCATGGAGCTACGGAATGTCTCATGAGTGTGGAACACAGCAGGAAGCTAATGAGCTCGTAAAATTGTTGAATAATTTAAGTAGGATCTGACCTCTCCTGGACACAAGTCCATCCCCCTTTTCTGAGCAAAACAAGGTTGATCAGGTCCATGTCCTACTGGCTTTTCAAAATCTTTAAGGATGTAGATTCCCCAACATAGCTGGACAACCTGTTCCGCTGTGCTCCAAGTTTTTCATCTGTGTTTGTGTGTGCATAAATGCAGAAAAAGGGGGTGACAGAAAGAGCAGGGAGTACACACAGAGGTATGTGTGGGCTTATTCATGTACAGAGCTATGCTCTCAAATTCTGTTTCTTTTCTGGCAGCTGAAAAGAGCACACTGCCACTGGCAACCAGGGCAATAGCTGGATGGCTTTTAAAAAATCTTCACATTGAGCAGAATTACATATTGTGATCAATGAGGTAGTTTTTTAGAGAATATGCTTTTAGTTTGGCATTAGTCTTACAGTTATGCAAGGATTCACTGCTTTTAAATAGCTGGAAAAATTAGTGTCTTGAATCTCTTTCATATTTAGATCTATTGTCAGTTTATTAAATTCAGATTTATTGCTAGCTTTCCTAGCCAAAAAATAGCTGTTAGCGCACTATAACAGAGCATAAATTTGAGTTCACTGAATCAAAGACATTATTAAAGAAAAAAATTACTTAATGACCTGTCTGATCTAATAAATCCTGCCATTCGCATAAAACAAAATGACAAGAATTTATGTCCACTAGATGTGTAAAACAAAGGCAGTCATTGTGGTTGGGCTTTGAAATGGTTTCTTCAGCCAGCTGGCCTTTACTGTAGAATCTTGTAGGTAAAAATAAGGTAAGGATATAAATGGCTGACTAATCTGCTATTGAGATGACAGAGACATCTTTGCTAGCATTAAAATCAAAGTAGCCAGATGGTTTGAGACTTCTGAGGTTGTCTGTGGTTGTGCTTCATGCCTAGCAGAATCCTGTAGACAAAAGATCTGCTTTTAAACTGCAGGCTTACAGTGTGAAAGGGAACAAATTACTGTCCCATTCAGGAAGACCTGTTTAACAGTTTGACATGAGCTTGCTGGCCACCAGCACTGGGTGCTGGTAAATCTGTAAAGTCACTTTTCCTCTTTATTTCTCCATTAATAATATCTGACTGAAAATGTCTGAGTCTAGCCTGCCCACCACTTGCCTTGCAGCTGCTCCCTCTAACTACTGCAGTGGCCTTCATTTGTGGAAATAGAAACCGCCTTAATGACAGCCTCTTCAAAGCCTGGCTGAAATTTGCCTTATGCTGTTTTCTGACCTTCAGTGAGCCAGCGAAGTGCATGGCGTGTCAGTTCCCTCCTGTCCTTGGTGAGCTGCCACTTGCATGGCACACCAGTTCACATGCCGCTCACTTTTCTGTAATGAAGTAAAAATAAGAGAATTCTTTTGTATCTGCCACATGCTTTTGCATTTACCAAGCACCTACCATTCATTGTCAAGTCAAATAATTAGCTTTGTACTTTTGCCATTAGGCTTGATTTTACAAATATATGATTCAAATGTCTTAAAATATTTGTGTGCATACGCATATGTATGCATATTATGTTGTATATAAGCAAAAAGTAATTCTGAAGACCAGTTTGAGTTTAGTTCCAAAGTGCACATATGCCTAGAAAATTTCATACACCCATGGGCCATGCCTAAACTTCAGAGTCAGGCATGTATTTGTTCAGACTCAGACATCAGTCTTATAACAGATACCATGGAGAATCAAGTGAGTCTCTTCTGTTCTCCTGGAACAGCATTGCCCCAGGGCCATCCTTGAAGGCATCAGGAGAGACCCAAGTTTCTTTGTTTGATTCAAAGCATATCAGCATAGTTTCATTGATTGAAATGTACTTTGGTTCCATTCATTCCCACTCATGTAGTGCTCCCTCATGGCAAGGCCTTGTAACTATGGCTCAAGCATCATTGTTTCTGCTGTCACATCTGGGCTGAATTTTCCCAGGAGCATAAACACTCCAGGATGGGTTTCCTAGCACAGCTTCAAAGTGGGCATTCCCATGACAGCATTTCAAAGCACTTTCCTTTCTTTTCTCTCCCCTGAATTCTGAAACTTCTGTGAGCAGCACAGTAATTCAAAAGCAAACAACGTGCAACCCTCAATTACTTCATCAAACTAGACCCATGGAGCTTTAGCACCCTTCCCATTTATTCCATGCTTTACAGCCTTCAAGAAGACTAATTCATCATAATATCTCCTCAGGATTTCTCTCTGTGTGTGTGCCTGTGCCTGTGTGTGTGTAGGAGTGATGTGCCTGGAATAAGGGGTAATGGCAAATCCAAGAGAGGGGATCTGCTCAGAGAGAAAATGAGAGAGGAAGTGAAACAGTTTTGTGAAGGGTCACAGGAGGTAATAGTGAGCTCATCAAGACTAGGAAGAAAGAGGAAGCAAGTGGATGACTTGGGTTCAGAGAGATAGTGCAAAAACATCTCCACTTTCCTCAAGAGTGCAGGCTTTTTTTCTGGATGATTCCTTGCAATAGCTTTATTGCTTCTAAGGCAGGGCATCCCCCATGTGCCTTCTTTACTTCTCTCTATACAATGCTGTAGGACATTTGGGAGTAGAGAAATTTTCCACCCATAAGAAATAAGCCCAGATGGCCTGGCAATGTTGAATTCCCTTGCCTCAGGGGCTGCATTGCTGTGTCTTTTTTGGTGATAATATGTCAAAATGCAAATATAGTTGGATTTCAGGCCTCCATGTGGAGCTTTTGCCTAGGAAATGTAGCTGATGCTCACATCATACTTTCATGTATTTATTTTTGTTGGTAAGTTTGAACATATTTTTCTCAGCCTGTGGTTCTCTCCCTGCTGGTTGTACACATGTAGTGAATAATTCATTCCTGAGAATATAATTTCACTTCCTTAGTCCTGATGTTTTTATTCTACGTGTCCAGATGTGCTGTTCCATTAACATTCTTCTAATGTTAACATTAATGATAACTGGATTTGCCACTGATGGCAGCTGCATTTGCCTGTTTCAGCTCAAAGTTCTACTAGTGGGCACCTGTGTGCCTTGAAAGAATGCCCCACAGGTAGAGATGTGATTTTAGGGTTATGCTAGCTCTGTCTGCTGGCGGTTGTGCAATAGCAGACTTTGGGGAAAGAGACCAGTTAGTCCTCTGTGGCTTTCTTATTTAAGATTAAGGTATGGCCAGCTGTAAAACTGATAGAGAACCCATTCAAGTCAGAGTTGTCTTTTCTCACTCAGTTCCAGCATATTACCTGTATTTGAGTGAGAGAGGGCATATCTAAAGTTGTTATACACAGGGCAGGGTAAGTGAAAATATTTCAGGAACTAACTGCTATGAATTTTCAGTTGGTGGAAGTGAACATGAGCATCTAAGTTTGAAAAGGCATGGCCCAGCATCTGGTCCATTTAGGTCTTTCCAGGCCTTTGCTGGAGCATCCATAAATCTTCACACCACCTTATCCCTGGACATGGGCTCCATCAAGCAGGGTGGCAGCCATAGATGGCTTCTAGGCCCACCATGCCAGCAGCACCAGATGGGGAAGTTGAAAAAAGTAAAGATCTTCCATGCTGGGAGTCTGTCAGATAGATCTAGAAAAGAAGAAGATGCTGTCCCTGAGAGCCAGAAGATCTGAGATTTTTTCCCCACCAGGAAGGCTTTTCTGGTTGGTTTTAGGGACAAACTGGAGAAAATGCATCTGAGGATCGCCCCTCCTCCTTTGGTGATCTTGAAGAAAGAACTCACAGACCACTCTGACCCTCTTGAACCAGTCACTGGTTGTTGCTGTTCTGTTGTAAAAAAGAATTATCTCACAAATTAAAAATAGTCCACAAAAAGCCATATTAATTTCCTTTATTTATTCTAGAAGTTAAATGTGCAGCAGGATTTCCTGGTCACACATACATTTAGTAACATATAGATGCATACTAAAAATATATTGTTAAAGCTTGATTTTTTGTTGTTTCTGAGAGAGAAGGCATATGGAATATAAGGAACATACCGTGCCTGAAACATGAGTAAGTAAAGAGTTTTAAGACTTACCACAAAGCTAATCCATACTCATGGAGTGATCTTTAACTTTTAATGAAAATAAAAGCTCTCGCCCAGAATTATCTGGTCCTCCAGTTAACAAAAACCACAGGGAATGAAAGGAGAAATGTAATGTGTTCCAACAAGAGTGCACCCAAGCTTTGTGGCTAGCAGTCTGCTCTGGCTCTGGGAGAAAGTGTCTGGTGAATGCAGAGTGCAACAAATTTATGCAGAATTGTAGAAGTACTGGCAAAGTCTCAGCATCATCCCCTACCCTCACCCTCACTCTTCATGTTACTCAGTCAATTGAGGTGTCTGAAGAAAGGTACTAGAAGAAAGACTGTCACAAGAAAGATAATGTGACAAATGGAAAACATCATCAGGTTTCACAAATTTGTACCAATATTCCAGCCACTGAGCCTGTCTAAAGATTCTTGATTGCTTTAACAAAAGATCCCCTATTAAGACATCTGACTTCTCAGATGGTCCATGCAAAATATTCAACAGAGAGTAGGGCTTTGCCTTTCGAATCTGGCGTACACACGAAGCTTGTGACATACTTGAAGACACCCTGTGCATCACATAATTCATTTGATATGGCTCCGTTTAGACTGTCTCACACCCAGAGACACACAGTTGATCAGGTGCTGAATATGCATTATACCAAGAGGAATAGCAGACATGTCACACATCTAGACAGCCTCCAAAGAATAAGTGATGAAAATTGCATGCGAGGTCAGATGGGGGAGCAGTTGGATCATGGGCAGCAATTAGAACATCAAGAGAGGAAACAAAACATTCTTGTTGCAGGTCTCCTGTGTGGTTACAGTTGATCTGTGAAATTCAGGTCACTTGCCAGGTTTGTGTTGCTACATTAAACAGCATTATAGGAGAAACAACACTGTACTGCACAAGGCTTAAAAATGAAGTTTGTTGCAATACAAAATGACTGTGAGAGCCAAAGCTGAAGAAGAGGGACATGTAACCTTTTGAAATAAATATACAGTCTTTGTTTCTAAATTAGAAGCAACACCAACTGGGAGAAGAGTTTAAACTTACCTTGCCCCTCTTTCTGGGAGAAATTCTGACCATTGATTGAGGGGGCCAAAACCTGGGCCAGAAATGGTCTCAGTTAAACCGAGAAGCATTAACTGAGCCGGAGCGTATCCAATGGCAATCAAGCAGTAGTGCAGGAATTTAAAACAAAACCTCCTAAAAAGAAAAGAGAAGCCAGCTGTGTCCACTGAGCATGGCATTAAGGCAGAAAGGCTGTGAAACTGGAAGACTCAGAAGATGGTGTAGCAGTGCGTGCAGGGCTGGGTTTCCGAGGGGACCTGACGGCAGGATGCTGTCCTCACAGCAGGGAGGGAGAACAGGAGTGTGGGCTCTGTCCGCTCAGTGCAGTTCAGTGGGATCACAAATAATAGATTATAGACATCTGCCTGTTTGATGTGGGTGTGAAATTCTAAATTAGCTAACAAAATGGTGCTTTGTATTAATAACATGCATGCAATTTAGTCTATAATTTCCCCGAGAGAATGGCAAAGTTAAATAATTAATCATGCCTCAAAACAGGATTATTATAGGGATTAAGAGGAAGAAATATAGCTGCTAAAATTAAAAAAGGAATGTAGAAACAATGCCTCCAAACCATGGCTGTTGTACATAGCATTTTATGTGTTAGTTAAACTAGAAACAGCTGAAAATGAGTAATCTTGGATGCATCTATCATCCTCCCTCTTTAGTGAGGAGACTGATCTCTAAAACACTGCATAAAGATCAACTGATGCTGTTGTTACTCACTCCTGAAGTGTCTGTGTCTGGGAAGTTTAGGGCATCTTCTCCTAGGGAAAACGATGGGCTTTCACATCTTTTCCTTAGTGATGCACCAGGTCAGACTCCATTTTTTTTGCATTGATTTGAGTAGCTCTACTGATCATTTTTTGTTTCCTCAGAATAAATGTGTGTATTTCCTTTGTGTTTATTTAACTCATTTGATCTGTGCTATTTACTTGAGTATTGACTTAATGTTTAACTTTCAGTATTATTTCATGTATCACTTGGTTTTTAACATGTTTTTTTTCATATTTCAGTGAATCTGAAAACAATTTTTAAAATTTTCCAAATGGACACAAACCAAACAAGATAAATGCAAATCCAAGATGAATCAGTAAAACTTACAGAACAGGTAGATCTGAAAGCCATAGTGCTCAGGTTATCCAGGTAATGTGCATACTTCCCTGTTCTGGCCACTTTGTCTTTACTTCTTAGCTCTGTTTACGTCAGGATGACAGATAAATATTCCCTCGTGTCTTGTACTTCCTACAGAGTGGATCATCCACTCAGTACATGTAATTCACCTCCAGTGTTGCAAACAGCAGCAGAACAAATTTAATTTGTGGTGTATTTAATTTCCTTCTCTAAAAGGAAAGTATTTTTAAAGGAAAACAAAAGGGAAGACACTGGATTTAGTGAAGGCATGTACCAATTAACCCATGGCAGTCTCTTTTGCTCACATTCAGAAATCACACCATAGATGCTCACAGTTGCTTGAGCTGCTGCTTCTGCATGCTCGAATTCCTCAGCAATGACTGAAGTCAGTGAAAGTTTTGCCATTGATTTCAATGTAGCCAAGATCCCATGCTATGTTTCCCAGGGCTTTTCTTTCCTCACAGATGTAAATCTCTAGCATATACATTTGCAAAAACAGTTTTGTGCAGGGAGCAGAGTGTGAAAAATAGAATGTTTCCAAGAGAAAAATTTAACTCAGAGCAATGTTAATTCTGAACATACTCATATGAACATAAATATCACAAGTATTTGACATGAAGACCATTTTTTTTTCTTCAAAATTGATCTGTGTGGCCCAAAACACAAGAAGAAAGGATTTGCCTGGTACATTTCTGTCTCATTAGTTTTGGGCATGTTCCCCGTCTCCTGAGACCTGTGCTGTGTGGTGGGAGCTCACACGTGTGACAGCTGTGTGCTGTGTGCAAGGGCTCTAGCAGGGGCCAGTTTCACTCCCAGCCTGTGTCTCAGACACCAAAAAAGAGCAGAGTCTTTTACTTACCTTGGGACAAAGCTCACCTAACCAGCATCAGTGAATAGGATGGTGCAGTCTCATATGTAGGTCCATCTACTTGCGCCTGGAAACGTTTTTCCCCAAGGAGAATGTTTGTTTTACAAATCAGAACCGTGTAAAGGAAGAACTCATTCAGCTGTGACCACCCAAAATGGAACTTTAGTGTATGCATGTGATCTCAGCTTCATCTTTAACTAGTGCAGAGAAACAGGAGACAATTCTGCAGCTCACTGTCTGACAACGGAGAGGAGTCAGCCCCTGGAAGTACCTGTTTTTCACTATGGGCTCCAATAAATGAATATTTGACTTCAAGATCAGAGTGGCCCAAGTAATTTTAATTTCTGTTACTGCACACATTTGAACTACTTTTCAAGGTTGTTCCAGATAACTCTTTTAATATTCTTTGACAGGTCAGAACCATCGTCTTCAATTATTAATCATATAACCAAGAAAAGTTTTCCATAAGATGCATCTTTAAGAGAAAAGAGGTTTTCCCTTTGGTTGTGTACCATGACAGGCCCAGAGGCATCATGTCTTAGATCACCTAGTTTAGTTTTTACAATAATTAAGTCAATATCATATATTATGACTAAATTTCTACATCATAATGTGACCTGAATTATTAATTTAATTATCCTGGTCTGTAAAGACCTGGCTTTGGTACCAGATACATTCACCTCAGAAAACTTTTATTGGCATCAGTTGAAACCAGCAGGAAGAGGTCATTGCTTCACATGTAAAACACATCAGCTCTGTGGAGTTTTAAGAATGTACAAGAATATAACATGGTCATATTTTTTTTCCAGTAGTTTGTTGTGATATATTTAGGCACTTCTTTTAAAATTTAATTTTTAAATACCTTAAAACTATTTTTTCTGATTTCCATTATTTCCCACCACTGATATTTTCTGGTCAGTGTCCACATTTCTGCTTCCAGTCCACAAGACTATAGTGTGGTTTTCCTCTCAAAAAAATTGTGTATTGTTTCTGGAAAAAATCAACCTTCTTATCAATCCGGTTTGCAATGTGGAGATATCTGAAGGTCTCAATATACATCAGAAAAGCTGAAACTGATCAGTGACTGTCACAGGTAAATTCAAAGGAGAGAGCTACTACATACTCCAGAAGAGAGACATGCAGAAAATTATGCCCCTTGAAACAGATTGTTTAAAAACAAATCTCAAAAATCTCTAATGTAATTCAGCCTCCTATTCTGAATGGCTGGTAGTAACACTTTCTTAGTTATTCACACACTGAGCATGATGCCATAAACTAGATCAAAATGTGTATTTGTAACAAGATCTTAAAACTGACCTGTCAAATCAAGGGAAGAGCTGTTTGTTCATTTTATCCTTTTTTTGGCAGGAATCACCTGTTTCATTAGTCTATGAACACATGTTCAGCCTTGCCTTTCCATGACCAAGTTCTTTGTTTGCGGTAGAGCCAGTCTGATTATTGCTACAATCATTTCTTCATTTCTTCCTTCACAATTCCAACTGTTTGCCACAGAGAGACATGGTGCGGGGAGATTAAGCTTTCAGACTTTAAAATCTAGATTAAACTTTAAAATTTAGCTTTGCAGCTATTCAACTGACCAAGTGTAGCAATTAAATTTTAGATGTGTTTGAATAGCCTTTAAGTTTCCAATAACTGCAGTGGTATTTTGGAGAGATATGAAAACATAAGTTTAGATATCTTCATGTGGATCCAAATTTCTCATTGGATACTGGATAGAGTATTGTATGAAGAAAAATATCCTGCATTCTATTTGCTTCTTCAGTTCAAGGTCCAGTGTCTCAAAGGACTGGTCCTCAACATTCACTACTTTTGAGCAGCTGCTGGCTTTACACCTAGCACCCATCTTTCCATGTGGGTATGGATGGAAGAGGGAAACTATGTTTGGGACAACACAAATACTTGTGATAACAGACAACCTGGCACCCAGGCTCCTCATGCCTGACAAACCAACGTTTCAGCTCTATTACTTTGTTTATTTATTTGTTTTCCATATCCATTAAGTTCACTCAGTAGTTGCAAGAGCAGGAATTTTCCCATGTGAGGCTGGACTGGGCGTATATGATATGCATATCTACTGCATAGTAGATATGACCAGAGTGACTTGAAATTTTAAGCCTGTGTCTTTGGGCAGAGTCTGGAGTAGCCATTCCTTGATAAAATGAAAGAGAGATGCAGGCAAGGTTCTTTTCCACAAGACCCAGGAAGTAATGGCTATTGTTACAGACACTGCTCTTGGTTCCTTAATAAACTAAGCATGCTTTTTGGAGGAGACCCTTGTTGATATTTGGTCTATGCTTTTTTTCTGTCAATAGAGATCTAAATCACCATTTATTTTTTGTGGAAGCTTTGCTGTTGGATTAAGTTTTCCAAAGTGCTTTTCAGGTCTTGTGCAAGAAATTAAATTCCAGCACTTTCTTTCCTTCTCAGCTCTGCTCTGAAAGTTGGATTTAACAGTAACTCGGGAGACTGCATCTGTGGAGCAGGACTCTTTCAAAGGCTTTATTTTTCTGACTCATATTCTGTATAACCTTCTTATCCCTCATAAGGTTTGGCAGAAATGCACATTTTGAATCCAAGCCCAGCATTCCAGGGAGATAGATAGCTCAGAAGAGCAATTCCCAAAGTTAATGTGCTAACGTGACTGCTGTCAGCACTCAAGAGTGTCTTGTAAGGTTGCTGGCATTGATCTCACCAGCTTTTTAAGTGAAGACACTGGTCAGTAAGGAACAAGTTTTGACCACCAGCCAGTCCTAAATTATGGCTTAATGACAGTTGGTTGGAGCCATACACCCTGAACAACTACAGTAGTGGTAGAAGTGGGCTGAGAAAAAAAACCCAAACAAATAGCATGGTGTCATGGAAGAACTTCCAAACCCTGAAGCACCTCAGATGGTCATATAAAAGTCAATAATGGAATGAGAAATGCTGGATCTGTGTGAAAATGAACCAGAAAATGTCTTTCAAATCTTGCTGAAGGGGCCAGTCGAACAATTAATGGGGAAACATGGGTGGGTGGAAAAGGCTTCCCATGTCTCTTTTGTATGTTTCTTTATCAAAATGACAAAGGACCAGTTGTCTCCAAGGAATAGTATCTGTAAGCTTGGAATGCATTAAAAAACAATCAGTAATACTGGGATTGGTATATATGGGAAATGTGGTGTTTGTGCTTTAATTCTAGTCTGTTTCCTTATGCTCAAAGTAGAATTCAACTTTAAATGCTTTTTTGGTTTGTTTCATCCCTGTGTGAAACCAGGTATAAGTAACATGTTCTTAGATGCTGGGTTCTGCACAGTGAACATAACTCCTCCACTTGCAAGTGCCCTTATTTATCTAATTGTACACCTTAATGGAATTTTGCCATCTAATCTAAATGAATCAAGTTGTAAACTATAGTCTCTTAGAAGATGAAAACGTCAGTCCAAATTTGATTTGAAATTACATAACATGACATCTTTTTTGCAGTTTTTATTTACTTTTCCAGATCCTAATGTGACCAATTACTCTAAAAGGTGCATGAATCTACCTTGTGTGTTTTACAAAATATATCCTTACTTGTGAAACATGCCTTCCAAGTCATGAAATCCAAGGATCATCCTCTCCAAAGAATGCTCAGTGGAAAATCTGGCATTTGATCAGGTTAAATGGTTAGTCCAGTTTTAACAAAATGGCACCAGATACTGTGAGCCTGCCATGGTGTTCCTCTGCCTTCTGTGCTGCAGGGGTCTGGCACAGAGGTTGGTGGTCAGTGGACTTGTCCAGCCATGGTAGTCAGGTGTGAGAGAGGCTGGAGGGTGTGGGATGGATTCTGGACAGACAAGAGGTGCTAAGAGCTGGCTGAGGGTCAGGCATTGGAGGGACCATAGGTCTGGACCTGCTCCCAGAGAGACCTGTTTGCTTATGTATGTGTGTGTCTGTGCATGTGGGAAGCAGGGAAGCAGGGGAATACAGGGATCCAGGGGCCAGTCATTGGATAGTCTGAGTGTCCAAGAGGAATCTGTAGTGAGCGTGTGTATGGGTATCTGTCAGACAGGGGTTGAGTACCAGCAGGTAGAGGACTGTGGCCCTCAGGCACTTGTATGTGCAGGTGCTAGCTGCTGAGGTGACCAGGGATCTAAGTGCCAGCTACTGGATAGATGTGAGTATCTAAGGAGGGATCTATATTGCATATTTCTGTATATATGCATATGCATGGTGCACTGAAGGACATGCCTTAAGGGTGGATTTGGCAGTGTTGAGTGGATGGTTGGACTGGATGATATATGAGGTTCTTTCCAACTTAAATTATTCCATAATTCTATGACTGTGTTTATGTGTCAGTGTGTACACCTTGGGAATACAGACTCAGCCTTGCTACTGGCAGGACCTGGAGACACAGCTGCAGCAGCCTCCCCACTGTTGTTCTACTAGATTTTGGGTAACCCTTAACACATAGTTTGTGTTTGTCTTAAACAAGTGAGTTTACTCAGTCTTATTTCTTGTGCGTGGCATCTATGCACACTGTAGAAGTTTTGGAAAAATGAGTCAAACATGGAATTTCAGCTCAGAATCACTTCCGGAAGACAAGAAATTATTTGGGAGCCTCACAGCCATGGGTTTCTTGCCTCTCTTCTCATAGCAAAGGAAGAGGATCAGAAGCCCTTGCTGAAGTGATGCAAAATTGTAAACACTACCCGTTCTGAGCTAGAAGTTTTGGGAAGTTAGGGTGAAAGACTCTTTATGGCTGCCCACAGAAAGCTAAGTGTTGTGTTCCGATGACAGTCAGGATCTGCTCTGCAGTGAAGACACTTTGGAAATTTGGGGTTTTTTTTGTCCTGAAAGCTCTTCAAAATCCATAAGTCACTGTCACTTCAAGTATATTGATCCAGTGCTGACATGTGTTGTTTACAGAGACTGGAGCAGGCACTAACACTAGCAAAGACAGATCCATACTACTGCCTCAGCCAGTCTTGTGTGTAACATGTCAGCTGGCATGTGTTATGGCCATGTTGTAAAAGCTCACCCTCCTTCCCAGGTCTGACACTCCTTTGCTCAACAAGACAGTAATATCTTCCTAGGGACCCTGTTCCTTGGGATTACACAAGGTTTCAGCAGGCACAAACAAATACGTGTGTGTTGCCTTCAGTTTTCATTTTCACAGCTCTGCTCTCATGATGTTTAGTGTATTCTCTGAGCTGTTTTACTTGTACAGTCAAAAGAAGGATCATCATAGCTGATTAGGCCCTTGTGTAGGTAGTCCAGCATCCATGAGCAAGGGCTTCATTTTAAATTCTGAAGCAAAGATGCAGTATTTCCAATATGGATGACTCTGTCAACCAGAAAATATCTTTCTCCTTAAAAGTCACCAAATACTGGCTTACATTGTGAATTATAACAGGTGGCTATGCTAGGTTTGGATAGATGCATGTATCTGCATCACCCCTATTTAATATTTAATCTAAGTTTGGTTAACACATGCTACTAATTTGTGAATGGAAATCAGACAAGGATTTTGGAAAACAGCCTGGTTTTACCCACATAATAGCTAACCAAATGGTCGGCAATAGAATTTTCAGAGAAGCAAAATCCTTAAAGTGGAACTAAACTTACTGAAGTAATTCTTATATAGTAGCCACACATCCTTTTGTGTTTCACGCTTCACAAAAGCAGACCAAAAGAAACCTGTCTCATTCAGGTCACTCCACTTGTTTTTTCACAACAAAACACCTATGCCCATTTTTCAAATACCCAGCAGTTTTCTCCTGGTCTTCATGAAAACAATTCCTTCTTCCTCCAGAAAAACCCATCAAAAACCCCCCACTCCCAAACAGAAAGCTCGTACTAAATGATCAATAAAATACACACATAAATGTGTGGCTTATTACATTTTATGCTTCATCCTGAAACCATTATAAAAGTTCTTACAACATTTTGGCAGTCATTTCTAAAAAGCTGCTCTGTATTGGAGAGGGAGCATATGCACCATGTGATATGGCATCTGCCGCAGTAAGTAAGCTTTTAATTGAATATTTGAGGAAATAAACATGTAAAACCCATGTAACTTGATGTCAAATAAGTTATTGTTGCCTCGAGGCTTTCTTGATTTTTCCATTTTTATTTTTGGCAGGAAAGTTTGAAATATTGTACATATTGGAGACAGGAGCACTTCACATACAATCGTCCGTCAGGACAGAAAACATAACGTTGCATTATTGTTGCTACAGCAGCCCCTCCCAAATCTTGGCAGTTATCAAAGTGGCATTTGGGATCTGAGATTAACGTCTCTGTTCACATCTAAATATATATATTGAGTGCACAGAGGAAGGGAATTGACACACATTCAATTGACTGCTGTACCAGTACTAACTAGAAACATCTTTCTTGCATTAACTCGTTGTTTCTTTTTACCCCTGTAACCTTTCACAACAAGCAGAGTGGTGCTTTCTTTCTCTCTCTCTTTTACACATACAGGTGTGCAGCGCAGAAGGATGTCAATCCATCCCTCCCTAACCTCACCATCTTTCATTGCCTCTCCTCTTTGTTTTCCCCTTCAGGTGGAGCATGTGAACAGAGTCAAAGACAAGCTCCTCAGCAGGCAACATATCCCTCTGAAAAGACCATTCTGGGTCACTTTTCAACTTTTCCAAATTCATCTACAGCGGTCAGTTGTTTTTTATGTCCTCAGTGACAATAAAAAACAGCCGTCAGTGCAATAGGCTTCAATCCTCTGCTAAAATAATAGATCTGTTTTTTTCTCAGCCATTTGATATTTGGAGGTGCTGAAGATCTTACAGTCTTGTTTGAGTAGCCTGTGCTGTGGCACCTGAGGGTATCCTTGGGCAGTGTGCTCTGCATTAGGAGTTCCTGTTACAGGACCAAGCTTTCTCTTTGACCCTTCTCCAACTCACAATGATGTCAAAAGTCATGATCTGTTCAGCTTCTTACAGGGTGATTTCCTGCATCATCACTGCATTTATATCTGCATGGCAAATCTGCACAAGCCCATTTGAATTAATTTAGTAGGTAAGATTTTTAGAGATCTGAATGCTTTACTAAAAAAAATCCCCAGGCTTGTAATATTTTAAGCCTACTTCTCACTTTGTATGTGTTATCTTATTCTGTTGTAATTCACTTGGGTGAGGTCTGCTCACTTAAGAGTTCTATAAACTTTGATTTCCACTAACTCAGATATGACAGGAGTGAAAGCCTGGTCACCCATATTTAGCATGGATTTCTCTTTTACAAGTCCATAACACTTAGTGATCATGAACCTAACATCTCCTACCTGTGTAAGAGTCATCACAAGTAGATACTCCATTTTTTCACTGAGCTGTGAAATAAGAGGGCACTACCAGGCATACACAAAATCAGACTATGATGGCTCAGTAATAACAAAAGAGACTCACAGCAGACAAGATGTGCCAAGCAGTTAGATCAATGGAAGGTGAGGCACTGGCTAGAGTTCTCTGGAGCAAGGTCTTATTCCTGCAGTCAGATCTCAGTATGCTCACAACATGCAGGATCTCCCTGCAGAAGAAAACATAGGGGATCTGTCAGAGCTTCAAGGAGGCTTAACAAGACTTCAGTCTGAAAATGAGAAACCTACGCACTATGGTTCCCTCTGTAGTATGTAATTGGTTATGAAATTCCATCTGTTTTGCTTCACTTCATATTTTCAACTCAGCTGATAAGCTTCTAGCAGGGTCACATGCATGTTCTGGAAAAGCAATTAGGTCTAGAGGATTTGATAAGTGGGTAGGTGGAAAATGGGATGATTACGATGGAGAATGGGTATTTTTAGGATTATAGAATCATAGTACATTTAGGGGCAGAAGGGACCTTAAAGATAATGTAGTTCCAACCCCCCTGCCATGGTCTGGCCTTTTTTGAGACAGACACCTGAGGTTAGGGATTTAAATACAAATACTGATACTGGGAAAATGAGCAGCAGGTTATGCACTCACCATACCCACTGTTGTAGGTCCCTAATTTTTAGGTCCAATTATTTAGGCAGCATCACTATGACTAGAATAGGTTGTAGATTGAGGGGTTTTTGTTTCTTCACAGTAAACTGTGGTGTGAATTGTCAGTGGCACAAGCTAGTACCACCACCACCTGGGGAGGCTGGAGGGATCAAGGCAGGCAGGCAGGAAGGAGGGAAGGAAGGAAGGAGGGAGGGAGGGAGGGAGGGAGGGAGGAAGGAAGGAAGGGCCATTTATTTCCCTTGTGCTTCTGTCAAGTTGGGAACTCAGAGCTAATGTGTAGGTGGAATTCATGTGAGGAAGGACACAATGAACTCGGCTTTCCTCTGTTCATCTGGGGTCTCATGTGAAATGGGATTGACAACATGGTCACAGACGTTGTGCTTGGAAAGGTGTACCTTTGGCAGTCTGATAGGTTGCTGCAATACAGGTATCTAAATACCAGAGGCACCAGAGGGTGAACAAAAAAAAAATATTGTCACAAGCCTTATGGTCACTCCTGATCTGGGTTACTGGAGGGAAGAGCAGCTTTTTTGATGGCAGAAGCCTGAAAATGAATTATCAAAATCTATACTGGAAATCATAGTGAAAGTTTAAATGGTAAACTACTCAATTCAGAAGTAATTCTAAATGAAGAAGAGAAAGTGGAAATTTTGCCTCAATTTCATCATTAGCAAACCAGAGATTTTGAATTGGAATTATTTTTATTTTATGGCAGTTTTGTGTTGCCATTCTTCTGGGAGTCCAAGGCTTGAAGATGGCTAGATTGAGTCTTTGTGGACCACCCTATGTACTGTATCAGTCAGGGACTTGGCAAACATTTCAAATGCAGAAAAAAAAAGTCTCAAATATGCTGTTGCATTGTTTAGTCAAGTGTGTATTTTGCCAGGTTTATTTGGACCCTCACATCTGTTTATTGAGCTCTACTTCAAAACAATCTATTTCTGCAGGACACAGTTGGCACTGTCTAAGTGTATTGTCTACTGCAGAGGAGAGAGAAGACATCAGAGTGTTAGTTTGTCATTAAGGGAAACACTCAAATAATTTTCTTTAGAAGCAAATACAGATGATGTAGCAGAAGCTGGGAATGTCCTCACCACAAAATAAATAACACAGGCATCTACAATACTGATAAGATCAAATAGCCTTTCTCTTGAACACACACATTTTCTTGCATCATACAAGAGTTAATATGCACTTGAATATTCTTATATTCGCTCTGTAGTATGCATTGGAAGGTTACAGAAGCCTCTGTGTAGCATAAGCAGACAAACAATAGCCTTATCCCTCTTTATATTCAGGGGCAGTATGAAAAAAAACCTCCTTGTCTGACTCAGTTACAGTTATTTGTCTTTCCAAAAATATTTTCCATATGGAGATCTCCAAGCTTGAGTGCCATCTGTGAGGACTTCTTGGGTTTCTTTACAGAGAAGTCTCTGGAGAAAGCCCGAGTGCAAGGCTGGGCTAGGCTGACAAGATTTTTTTCAGTGAGAAAAAAGAGCTGTTATGTGCGGTGGGTCCTACTTCCCTGTCATTGTTGAGCTAACAAGTCCTAGTGAAGACCCTTGGTTGCTGCAGCATGGCTGTGCCTTTTCTGCTCTGTCACTCTGTCCACAGTGGAAGGCTTGGAGATGCAGGAATCCTGACACCCGCCCTCCTCACACAAACTGGCCCAGCCTCTAAGTGTGCTCTCAGCATCCCTTCCTCTACCTAAGTAGGTGAATTGGTCTCTTCCAAAGGTTCAGGTGCCATCCCTAAAGCATGACAGCTCTGCATCTCTCCTGCTGCCAAGCGGCCTCTCACAAGGAGACAAGGAGCTCTTATTTCACATTTGTGGCTGCAATAAATAATAATGAATTCAGATGGACAGAAAGATCACATTGATGTCAAGTAGAATGAAAGGGACCCCAGAAATTTGCTGGGTTTTTTAATATGTAATTCTGTGGATGCTGGTTTGCACAAATTAAAGCACATTGGGACCAGAAGAGTAATGATTGCACTTAATGAGGGGCAATTGAAAGGTATGAAGTAGTTCTTCCAAACAAGTTCTAATCGAAGCTGGAACCATACAGACACTGAGCTCAACAAGCTTTCCTATGAATAATGCACCTAATTACCATCTGCTTTTTTCACAACATGGATAAAAATGTGATCACATATAAAATTCTCACTGTGTTTCCTAGGATACAAGGTGATCCTCATTTCAAACTAGCTTGAAAATGGCAAATGAGCAAACTTAATTTTAATAAAAACAAGGAAACTCACGCATGTGAAATATAATCTGAGCACTTCTGATTTCATGAAGAAGTGTCTGATTTTCATACAAAACCTACTGAAGAACTTGATAGTATAGCACAAAGAGGCACTTCACACCTCTGGTTTAGAGAGTCCATGTGGAGGATGACAGCGCTTCTCCTAATGGACAGTGTGAAAGCAGTGTGAGAAAGTTTCTAACTAAGCAGTAAACTGTACTGAAAGCTGATTTTTCAACAATGTGAGTCAAAAGATGAGCATAAATGTCTCTCACTATGCAGCTTTTTCTAATTACCACCATAGCCAGCTAGCTTTTTATGTAGTGGCAAGTACTCTGCTTAGTTACAACAGAGAAAGCCAAACTTATACTTCTTTTAGTTGCACCAGCCTTACTGTAAAGGATTTGCTTTATTATTTTATCACAGAACAAAACTGCAAGACACTCTGGTTCCTTATTCCATTTCTGAATTGTTCCCTGTGCTGGGTTAAGGAGGTCAACTGGGATTTTATAATTTGAGCTCCAAATCTCTCTAACATATGCTGTCAAGCATAACACACACTTTCCACTAAAGTATTCCACTTATTTCAGTGATGTCCCTCAGACAAATTGAATGGGATAATGGAGAGATGAAGATGTTGTCACTCATCTTCTCATGTTCACCAGCATAACCATGATAATTTATGGCATGAGAGACTTTTAAGAGGAAACACAGTTTCTCAGTGTTCATGGCTTGTATGCAGCACTAAAGGTTAACAAGCATCTCAAGACCTGTGTGTTCTCAGTAACACAGATGTGAAGATGTCCAGTGGGATGATGGGAGTGGCTTCAGACAATACAATCATTTCATTCCTCTCCGTCTCCTGAGCCTGACAAACAGCACTAAAAGCAGTTGGCTGGCTACTGATAAGCCCTTTTGACTTCAAACATATCCTAACATGGCATTAATCTCAAAAACCAAACAATACATAGTTGGATTAATCTGCTCTCTTCGGCTCTAAATTAGCAGGAAGCCTAACCAAGCTATTCCCACACTGAAGCTGCAGCTCTGGCCTTGGGGACTTCCAATGCTGCCTCGGGGCAGAGGGGGAGCAATGGGGAAGAAAGAATAAAGTAGTTTCCTTTCTATAACTGGAGGGGATCTCTATTTTGCAGAGATTAAGAAATGCTCCAAAAGCCACATCTCCTGTTCAGAGACCAGTTAGTTCTGAGGCATCCTGGTGATGGCTTCCCATTCCTTCAATTCTCTCAGTTCCCTGAGGTGGAGAGGGAAGGAAGAAATGACAAGAATGCAGTAGGGCTAATGGGATTACATAGTCTGCCAAAGGAGCTTGTGCACAATAAGGGCCAAAGGCTCATCAAGGAAGGTGTCTGTGTGTATCTTTCAGGGAGGTGTTGCAGATAATGCAGGGTCTGGTAGCATTCTAGCTCTCCTCTTCCCACATTCTGCAGCCCTGAGAAGCCTTCCCTTCATCAGTCATTCTGGAAGAGGACTGAAAGCTGGGTTAATTCATGACAGTGAGCATTCACTCTGGCTTCCCAGGACACAGTGGTCCTCTTTGCTCCCCTCTGACCCTTCCCCCATAATACCCTGTGAGGCAGGCACAAGATTCATGTGCACACTTCTGTCCTCTTTACAGCCACTCCTTTGCCAAGGACTGTGTATTTGTTTTAGTTAAAGAAGCTTGTGACTGAAAACAGCTGCAGACTGAGTGGAAAAATAACACCTAAAAATAGCCCCAGCCTGAGAGCACAATGTGCATTGATTTTACTATGAAGAATACAAGAGCAGGGAGATGGTGACTAGGCTGGTATGTTCTAATACGCCTCACCCTGCCATATTTAGAGTGCATGTAGTAAGCCAGGCAGCCAAGTCGGTCCATGTAGGTATTTGACTGTTTTGGAAGGGTTCCCAGCAGAGCCACTCCAACTACAACAAATTAGTGTTGTATTTTTATAAGCTGACAGTGAGGAAATCACCCCACAATATTACCATGTTCTGCAGAGAACAGAGAATATGTAACTGCTGAATAAGGAAGACAAATATCTCGCTGATTGTTGCCACTCAAAGCATTGTCCTAGAGTAAATGATCAGGTAGATATTATAATTTCCTCCCATCTGCTGTAGGCTGGGGTATGACCTGAAGTACAGTCTAGTTCTAGATGCAGGTCATAGACCCAAATGCATTAATTTCTCTTGCAGTTTGGCCAACTTCAGCAAGCCAAGCCCATGCACCAGTTCAGTAGAAATATCTGTTCAGTTTCATTACCACAGACAGCATGGGTGCTGATAGAAAGCACAACTCCACTAGAGACATCTTTTTTTATGTTATGACCGTTATGAATATGTTTTTTAAAAGGCTAACCCAAGTAATGAAACAAATCCTTGTTTTAAAGCTGGAAATTATGTTGGCTCCTGCACTTGTGCTTGATAGGGGCTATAGTTCTGCATTTAACCCTCTTTTCTCCTTACCCTTTGGAATGTTACTGGCTTATTAACTGAAAAGTCCAAACCCATTCTGAGAGGTTGAAGAGTGCCCTATCAGCTTTCAAATTGTTTCTGTGTCAACTACAGGTCTAATAGCACCCTAACTACTAATAGAGGGATCTGTTCTCTAGAGAGTGTGTCAAGAGGACAGCAGGCTCAAAGGATGGGTCTGAGTGAAGAACTTCAACTCTGAAAACCTTAGTGCCATTAGACATCTTTAAAATTGTGTACTTGTTACATATTTGTCTGCATACTATGGCCAGATTCTCATACCCTTTTAAACAACTAACTAAACTGCACTTCACAGGACTTAAATTAAGAAAAAAAAAAATATTTAGAAGACAAAACTCATTTGGTCTTCAGGCAAACAGAGAGAAGCTGAGCACTTCACCTGTGATTGGCAGACTCCCTCACCAAAGGGATATTCAGGGTGGTGCTTTTGGAGAAGAACCCCAAACTTCTCTCTGCGATTGGCAGAATGGAGATCTGGCTGAGGTCATGAACATCCAGGCTTCTTTCTGACTTGCTCATAAGTAGACAGGAGAAATTTTTCATTTTTCTAAGTAAAGAATTCTTGCACATGACATGGCTCAGGGATCTGAGACAAAGCAACCTGACCTGGGTGACTAATTATAGAGTGAAAGAAATTAACTTCTGTTTAGGATATCTGTAATTAATCCATATAGTAATAAATGAATTAACTGGTGTCGGAAAGGTATAAATAATTAATAATTGAGAAATAGGTGCAATCTGGTAGTAGATTTCCCAGAAGGAGAAGGAAGATAAAGTGCTTGATTTAAATTATTTGCTGAGCTTTACCATTTTGATAAAACATTTTTTACTAAGAGCAAAACCAAGTGAAACAGAAATGTCTGCATGGTTAATGAGTCAGACATAAACGATACAGTACTTATTGGAATAGTTGATTGTGAAAGATACACCAAAAATGGCAAAATATGTGCACACAGCAGATAAAATGAAATCATATGACAACATTTGTGCTGTAGGAGAGACAGCTTTAAGCAAAATTGCTAAAAGTAAGTTAAAACTCATACAATACTACAGATAATTCAAGACCTAAGGCTAAAACAAAACAAATCTAAGTGTATTATATGTAGCCAGAAAGTTTTTCTGTATATAATTTGCATGTATGCACATCCCCAGACTTTCCTACAAGGCTTGTAGATTACTTGAATTTAGAAACTATCACTACAAACTGTTTTCTGTGAAAATGTCATGAAGCCATTGGGTTCCTGTGGTCCTTGATAATGAAAGTAAGCGGTGGTTTGGGTTTTTATAAGTGCCTCTGAAAAGGTTAATGAATCTTAGAAAAACTTGGAACTCAGTGAAACCCAAAGGCATCTAAGTTTCACAGAATGCTAGACTTTTTCTGTTAAGTACATCAGATGAACATCCCCAGGGATGTAGCTTCAAAAGCTAAGTACCAGGGAAAAAGGTGTCTCCAAGAGTAGAGGCTCATGAAGCAAAGGAGAAATGGTTGTCTGACCAAGGAAGTAAGAAGACACAAAGATAAAGAGACAACTGTCAATAACATAAGTGGCAGATTAGAAAAACTTCATCATAAGTGAATTCAGTGCCCAAGGAAATAAACAGAAACTTCAAATTATGAATGTCCTGATTTTAGGCCAATAATGATTTGTTTAATATGAGAATAAATATCTTTCCATGTATTTACCTGCAATACACTATGAAGTGTTACTTCCACAATGCACGAGACAGCACACTAACCTGAATATTGGGTATCAAAGTTAATAAATGCATATACAGCATGAAATTCCCATGCTCTGAGCTGTATTTAAAACACAACAGTTTGCACCTTGGGAAGGTTATCTTGTCTATGGGAAGTAGATTATTGTTTCAAGTCCATGGTTTCCTATCTCATTTGTCCCACACTGTAGAACAAACCATGGGCTGGGCTAGTGTGTAGAGGGTACACCCTTCCCACAAATACTGGACAATCTTTAAAAATGCAAAATGACTTGGGTGATGGCACTGGAATTCCAAAAGCTGCTTGATAGCAGCTACTAAGTCAGTTTCCTCCAATTCTTTTCCACAAACTAGGGACTCCAGAAGAGACAGCCAGTGGGCAGAGTTCCTCACCAAAGCGTCCTGAAAGCCAATGTGTTGCCTTGATACTTGAAGGCTCTCCTGATCATAAATGCCTGGTCATGCCCTGAGTTCAGACAGTGGACTGTGGCAGAGCTGTGAGAAACCAGCCCTTGGCTAAGGTTGCTGTCACTGTGCTCCATCTGGTGTGCAGGTGGAAAAAACGCCAATTTCAACACCTCATGAAGAATCCTGTGAACTGAACACTGCTTGGTCAGCCTGGTTTGATTAAGTAGGAGACAGTGAATTTCTGATGAAGTACTCCATTAATACTTATTGCTCTGACTTACCAAGGCTCAAATTTTCTCAGGAAAATTTCAGATTAAAAAAAGAAAAGCTGAAAAAAATTTTTTTTATTAATTTAGATTTAGCTTAATATCAAACAGAGGTTTATCTTCTCAGATAACTGAGTGAAATATTGGAGTATAATACATGCCTCTAAAAATTTTCATGAAGGTAAAAAGTAATAAATGGTTTTCCCCCATAGTTTGTCTACATGGTGCTTTTAGGTAAACACTGATATACACCTTGTATTGGATATAACTAAATAAATTGTATATATATTTATATCTATTAGTTATGTTCTTGTTAATTCTTCCTGAGTTCAATTTCCATTGACCTTTAATTGAACTCATTCCTATATAATTTTTTCAGAATGGATACCTATTTTCTTAAAAAAAAAAAAAAAAATGTGACCCCTTGTTCCTTTATACCAAAATATATCTGTAGATTACCTTTGTACTTTTTTTTTTGAATTTGCACTTTCTGTAATCTCTTGTCTGGCAACTTTCAATACCGTTTCCTGAAAGTTTCAAGACTTTTATTTTGTGTCAAATTTTGTGCCAATATTTTAAGGATTTTTTTAATCAGTTTCTTCAGGTTTCAGTAATCAGTCTATTACTATTGTACATCGTCTTCCCTGAGAATGACAAATTTAATCTTAGTGGTGTCCCAAAAAAATAACTCTTCCTTCCCTGTAACCCTATAGTAGCCCTGGACTGGCTTTTTCCAGGCAAAGAATGCTGCTGTCTTACTGAGCCCATTCAGGGTATTTCCTTTAGGTGCAACACAAGTCACTGAATTCTCTGTTGTCTCAACACAGAACCAGTGAAATGTTGGTAGATTTTGAGAGCAGAAAGTTCTTTGGTTCCAAGGGTTTCCTTTTATTTCAGCTCTGCTAATGTAAAATCTTCTCAGCGTATCTGCTCTTTTCTTTTACTTTTTCTCAATTTACCTGCTGTCAGTTTGATTCTATTTGGTATATCAAAATCATCTTAGCTGGTCAACATCCACTTCATTATTGCTGAACAACATTATACTGATAATACATCTTTGTTCTTCTTATCTGCAGAAAAACCAGGAAATTAAATGTTATTTTTATAAATATCAAGACTCTCAGGTGATCTGCCTGATATTTTTTTGTCTTAATTTGCAGAGTTAAATACAAGGGGCTTGTTAGGGGTTATAAAGTAAAGCACACCTAAAAATGAAACAAGGGACTTCTGTAGCTATAACAAGCAGGTGAGGTTTTTAGAGCTGGCTTAAACTAATCCAAAGCCTTGAAAAAGAGTCTTCCCATGATTTTTTGATCCTGGCCATGTGTTCTTGCCTTTTCCTTTGGGTTACTGCAGCTGATCACAGAGGTGGATGGTGAGCTATATTAGATTTCCACTAAGAGGAGCTGGCACAACTAGCAGGGACTACTCATTCAAATCTAGGCAGACTAGGTAAGGTTAAATTGGTATCTGTCCCAGTTAGTTGTCTTGTGCTTTTCTGAACTTGTTTTCGTAACACACATATGCAAAAAGTGTCAGCATCTCCTGGATAGGACAGGATTAATTTTTGTAAAGTCATCTATATTTCAGATTTGTTTGGAATTAAATGTACTGTAACAATAAAGTTATTGTTGGTCTTCCACTGAGCACTCCCAGTTTGCTTCACAGCCTAATAGCCACCAGAAAAGACATCTGAAAACTTATTTGTATTATTATTTATGATACATAAAAAACAAATGGAGAAGAAGTGTCACAAAATAATTTAAACATACTCAGCTTTAGCACAGAAAAGAAGATCAAACCAATTAAATCCGTATTATCACTTTCTGTACAAACCACACACTGTTTCAATGTGTTGTAAATTCAACTCCCATTAAATGAAGACCTGATTTTGCATACATATATATGTATGAGAGGGGGCTGGAGAGAGAGGAAATGCAAAGAGTCCTTCCTTCTCCTGGGATTTGTTGGAAGCCCCTCTTGGCTCCAAGAAATATTGGGGCAGGGACTTGTATGCTTTTGTGCAGTGTCTGAGTACAAAAATGCAGGAGTAGTAGCACTGCTGTCCCTGTTGTTTCCTAAAAGGGGTCTGGTGAGATGGAGTAGGTGAGAGTTAATTACTGAATTGGCACAAAGCATTCTTCTATGTTCTGCTCTGAATCTCCAAGAGACATATTGGCTCAGCTGATCAGATTCCTTTAATAACACAGCTTCCAGGTCTACTCGTGCTGATCCTTCTCTGCTTCATAGCCAATGATGGTCATGGCTTGAGGCCACAGTCTAACACTGTGACTCCAGAAAGAATGTTGTTTTTAATGTCAATCCAATGTTATTTTAAAAGAGAGACAAAGAACTAATGCATTTCCTGGGGTTCCCAACTTTCCTGGATGCTGTTCAAGCTGTTTCAGAGCTCAAGTGCTTCCTAAAAGCTGTCAGTAAGGTTGTGGCAACACTGCAGTGTCTCGGATGCAGCAGCTATGGAGTTATTTGACAGAAATGTGCTGAAAAATGCCAGCTTGCTAAACTTAAAACATTGCCTTCTGAAGACTTCCATTAATATTTGCCATGGTGACAGCCAGGTATCATGACCATTTTCTCAAGTGTTTGCCCAACTGCTGGGGTTACTGAAAGCTGCTGTGCTCACAGGAATGGAGCAGATCTGCCAGGCTAATCTTACTTACATTCAGTTGGGTAGCTGGGCAACTCGAGTTGGAAAGAGCACAACAGATCCAGAGATGACTGAAAAAGAGCTAAGAGAATACTTTAAAACACTGGTAATTTTTCCAAAAGCATCCCAAGATGTCATCCAAAGATAATTTGGAAACCAAGTTAACACTGATATTATGTATTTGCTATAAGCAGCTTATTCATTTATAGACATACTTCCTTTTCCCAAACTATGCAATAATACTGGCAGTGCAGAAAAACACTCATTCATATTAGCTGTATGCTTAATGCATTTCTGCAGTCCTGGGCAGACAACTCTTCAAGGCTAAAAATTCAGTTCTTCATTATTAAAAATTACCAGTCCTTGCTATAGGAGTTGATGACTCAGTGAGAATTATAATTATAATCAAAGCATAATAGGCATTTTGAGCCCCTTATAATTGCTGCCAAGAAACTATTTATTCAACTAAAGAATTAAATCTTTGTTTGTAAGCTCTTTCTTGTTCACAATAGAAATAAAAGTGTGTGACTTGGCTCATGAGCAGATACCAGTCTGGCTATTTTACTCAAAGTGAAAAATAGGCCTTCGTGCAGAAAGACTTGGGATACTTAAAACAATTATTTATACATATTTGCCTCTATAAAATCCAATGTTTTGCTCCAGTGATGCTTCTGATTGCTCTTCTCCTTCACTGCTTGTTGAAGACTCTGATATGCTCTGTGTTCAGTATTGCATGCATCTTTGGTACAACTCCCAAAGCTAGAAAATTATTTAGGAAAAATTAAATGCTGGATGCCAAGAAAGGAATAAATGGTAGAGATTAACTTGATAATTTTTCTTGGTCCCTTACTTACCTGTTATAATAACAATAAGGCTCCCTGAAAGACCCCGATGATCTTTAAGAGAGAAAGGAGAGTGAAAATGACACACCGAATTCTTCTACTTCTTACAAACCAATACCATAAGAAAAAAGACATTTCAGGCAGCCACAATTCATTTACATCAGCAGAAGAAATATTTGGACTTGCTACAGAGTCATCTGATGTCCTTACTTTCTGTATTCTCTAAACATGTGAGTAGATTCAGCATGCAAAGTCTTGTAGTTTTAAAAAAGCTGGGTGGCTTCATGTAGAGTCTATTGGCTGGAAAAGGCAAATTATTCAAAAGAACATCACAAAGTAAGTTCTTTTCAACCTGAATAAGTATTATGAACTTAGGTGTGCTGTCAGTTGGTATAAAGGAACCCATAGCTCCATGAGAGAAGACAACATCAATGAAGATAACATGCATGATGACCACACCAAGCTAAGGCCATGGAACATCTCAGCAGCTGACCCTTTTCACAATGTCTGCTATATTTATCCAATTAGGTGAGAGATCCTGGTTTAACTTGAGTGGTGTTTAGAGTGATTCAGACTTAAAAATTGTTCTTCTTACTGAGGTAGGAGGCCATGGTTTGCAGGATTCCACATATGATCATATCTTTCTCTGATAATTGTATTTGATTGGGGAAAGAAATGCAAAGAATGCACGTCACAGTATAGGCACAAACTCAGTTTGACTCTACACAGTTATGCCTAACAGGGAAAACTTATGTTAGGGATCCAAAGTTAAAGAGCTTTGGCCAGCTGCTAGAAGAAAACAGTAATTTGCCTAGGCACTTGTCCTAAATCAAGTACCTTTGCTTGTGTCTTGTATCATATGTGCTTTGTACAGACTTATTTTAAGGTAACTTGTTTTAAAATAACTGTGCCAACCAAGTGCTTCCATGAGTGAATGATTATGTGCATTGTATATCCAAGTAAGAAAAAATGGTGCAAAAACAAATGCTGATTTAAAGTTATTTCTTATCCCAGTAACATGAGGAATGATATAAGGTCGCTTTTTATTTCAAGTTGTCCTGCTGTTTGGGTCAGGTTCTGGATCAAATCAGTAAGAATTCTCCCTTTAGCTTCAAGAAAATCAAGATTGAAGCAGCCACAGTAGTCTTAATAAATGTAAATCTTATTAGAAATGTCTTCTTTTATAGCAAGTGCCAAGCTGTGCAAAGCTCCAGGCTACATTACCTTACAACATTGACTGAAATGGCAGAAGAATTTACCATCCCCACTAATGAATTTTTTTAATTACTCTTTGCAAACAGGGTGATACCAAGCCTCTAGTGAGAAGCAAATTAATCCTTGAATTGAAATACACTAGTAAGGGTTAAATCATACTTTTAAAAATGTTTTCTTGTCAGCAGTGTTACTTCTTAAATCAGTCTAGAAAATGCCAGATCTTTTTTTCTCTTATTTTTATCAATCATTGAGTTTTGGGAAGAGAGCTGCTAAACAGTTTTGGAGGACTTCTGCTTACCCATTACAGACAACAGCATAGACATCAGAAATTAAAGTTTCCCTACACCATCAACTCTGCTTGTCATCCTATTAGCTAGGGATGCAGGACCATTCCAGAGGTCTTTTAACTCCACCTTCCCTTGGGACGTTACTGAGAAATTAAGCTTCCAAGATCTGTTACAAGCTTTTAATCTTCCTTCTGACCTCAGGAGATATATCTGTACAAGTGGGTGCTGGGACTGTAAGCACAGTGAAAGGGCTCAAGCATGGTTAAACTCTGGGAGCAATGAGCTGAGTGGCTCCTTCATTCTTATGCCTGCCTTATGAGACACTGTGGAGGCAAAATTATCACCAGTAATGGGAAACTGGTGATGAACTGGCTTTCCAGACAGATGGTGCCCATTCTTTAAGAAGTGGCTAGCTGCTGGAAAATGATTGTGTGCAAAAATTTAGTGGCAGAAAAAATGATGATAACTGAGCCAGATGAACATGGCCTTCTACCATACTTCCAACAGATATCTCCTGGGAAATTCAGGTAGGCCTAATTCCCTTACAAAGAATGGGTGGTCAGGTGGGAGACAGATGTTTTGCTAGGGAGACACAATAAAGAGAGAGTTATAGACAAATGTGAAAGTTAATATGTTTTCATTTTTAACAAAAAAGGCAAGTTAAACAATGCAAGATCATCAAGAATGAACGTCATTTTCCCCCCAAATGTGAAATTAATTAATATTGTAATTTTTAAGGTTTTAAACTTTTTCTCTGTATTGTCTTGTAATAGAAGTATATATGAATGTAAAGTACCTAAATTATTTACAGTCTCGTTAGAGCAAGAATGTATCTATTTTCATTTACCTTATCCTATGAAAATATTTTGAGGCAACCAAGAAGTCTTTGAAGTCTCTAATCTGTTTTCTAAAGAAAATAACATTAATTCAGCTGACTGAATTAAGACAGCACTCATGCATGCAAAAGCAGGAAATGCTCCAGCATGTTAGAAAAATATACTGAACATATGACTAAAAGAAACAACCACTGCTTAGGTAATTAGTTCAGCCATGACAGGTTCTCAATTGTTTTTTCCACACTTCTGCTACAAACAGCAGAGTATTTATCTTGTCCAGAACTGAACAAAAATCACATATAGCGCATAATTTAAATCACAGCACCCACTAGAGCCATAATAAGAGTAACAGAAGCAGAACAATTCCATGGGAAAATATTTTATCCTCTTTTAGTTCCATAAAAAATATATATCTGAAATAGACTGCATGTCTGCAGAAGAATGGACATGGACAGACATGGGTTCAAAAATGTTATGTTTTGGGATGTTTGGGGTGTTTTATTTGCATTCAGTTGTCAGTTGTTCTCCAGTGGCTTCAGATGTTCCTCTTGATCTAAGGATTGCCAGTCAGAGAAGGGAAGTTCAGAACAGGATCTACTCTGAAAGTCTGGGTTGGCCTCACAGGGCCAGAAGACTTACACCCACCATTGTGAGTAATCTGACATGCAAAGGCAGTGACACAGGTTGCTGCAAGTAGGGCCAGGTTCTGCTCAGCTGTAGAGCAGGTTTCCATGATGTCATGATGACATTAAGTGGAAGATGAAAGGCCTGCCCAATCGTCCTTTAATGTTACTTGTAGCACATTTCTTCATCTCTTGTCCAAGACTGTGTAAGTGCAGTCAAGCAGACAAGATTACGGACTTTGATTTCACAGGGGCAGATTCAGTTACTTTTGAAGCCTGCCTTCATTCTGCTCTGAGAGTAAAAGGTTTGCGCTCCCTCCTTTTCCCTCTGCTCATCCCCGAATCCTTACAGCCCTGGAAGGATCCACTAGCCCTTCCACATAAGCCCAGGGAGAGCTCAGCAGAGATGGATGGTTATGAAGACCCAGGGGGCTCCCAGAGCTAGACAGGCATTTACATAACTCCCATCTTTCCCAAACAAATGTCTGAGCTCCACAGAATGTTCAGTACATATCTTGTTTTGACCAATGTCCCTGTATCATCATTATGCTGTTTATTTCTGTTCATTCTGAATGTGAATGTGAAGTGTTCATAAATAAAGGCACATACAGATGTATTTTGAGATAATTGTCCTTTACTAAATGAAAATTGCATTTAAAATTCTTATGAATACTTAATATGTAGAGCATAAAAAAGTATCTGCAGGCTCCAGGATTTTTTGGGGGTAATTGTTTTGTATGCTACAACATGTTTTTACAAATGGCTTGTTTTATCTTGCTAGTCCTTTATCGTGCTCCTGTCCTTTCCAGAAATTCTAAGTTTTAAATCAAAATATGCGACCTGTATATGATCAATTTTTGTTACTTTTGTAACTTGTGCAGAAAAGTCAGTTAGCCACTAAAGATGACAAGTTTATTTGTTCATTTATTTATTTTTAAATTCTAATTAGAGAAAGGAAAAGGGTGTCAAGAGTCTTTAGTGATTCACATTTTAACAACCAGGTTATAATTTATTAATTCCCAACTTATAAAATTTTCACAACGTCTTTCCACAGGAGTCCAAGAGCAACTCAAATTTATTTATTGTTTCTACATAGGGTGTCATTAAATATTTGTTATCTCCTAAAGTTTGTTGGGAAGCGGGATTATTTTCCACATCAAATCACACCAATGCTAATGGGAAAAGCATTAGATGTTGACCCAGCAAATTAAACTGTAAAATATGAAGCTCGTTGTTATTATTACATACAGACACATTTTCTGTGCTCTTTATTAAAGCCATCTTAATAAAACTCATTGTATTTTAGTCATGTTTTAAAATAATTATGCCAGAATACAAAACACATGAATATACAAAGAGAACGAGTTCCACTTGAATATGTTCAATTTAACTCTTTAAAATAATTTTCCAATTGGTCTCCTTTGACATTTAAATTGATCACCTACCAAGAAAAAGAAAAAAACACAAGTTGTTTGTGCTTTTCTTAAAGCTTCCAAAGATACTTCTTCTATTTTACTTTGTAACAAAACCAAAAATTAATTCTGCATCTGTGAAGCTCATCTTATGTATATTTCCATAAATTCTCATTTCTAACCCTTTAAGTTTTATTGCACTTTTTTTTTTGTAAGCATCAAAATGTCCTATCATTGGGTTGAGTGTTCTCTCCCTCTGGTGGCTACTCTTTCCTGGAGAATTGCTGTGAAAACTCTTCTTCTCCTCTGGTTCCCTTATGCATCTGCACTCCACAGTTTGAAGCAATGGACACTGCCCTAATTCATAGGACTCTTACTGGAACAAAGTAATTTTTTATATTTTAAAACCAGAAATAGGATTCCTTTATCATCAGTGGAGATGGAATCAACATAGAAACCAGGATTTAGTGGATGTTTAATTTGACCAAGCATAGATATTTTCCTCAGGATGAAACAGATCAACAGGTTCTGTTGATCACCTCTGAGCTGGATTTAAAGAGAGTCTAAGGTTTGGCTCAGACTGTTTGCATTTGCTGGTGTCACAGGTCACCCATGAAATCAGATCATACGTCCTATGTTGTGTTTGGTGAGGAGTGTGGGCTTATCTCCTCTGCCTTTCTGATTTAACAAAAAAGGAAATTTTTGAACACCAACATTTTTTGCACCAAGTAAGATTCTTAGTAATTTTACGTTGGGAATCACAGAGCCAATGACTAAAACAGACTCAGCTGGTTGCTCATCCTACTCCCATTGGAAACATGGAGCTTTGCCCACATACCAATTCCTTATCAAAGGATATAAATGATTGACTCTTTATGTTAACTCATGTTTAAAGGACTCAAACAAAGAGATTTTTTTCTGGTGCCTTATGGAGCACATCTGTGTGGGAGGAAATGGACCATCTCCACAGCTCCCGACACACAGCACACACTGGAGCTTGCAAGCTCACCAGTCACAATGCTTCCAGTCTTTTTTTTGCTGGAATAACTGCACACACTCAGCAGGCAGCTCTACATTCATTGCTCTGGCTATGACATGGGCCAGCACTGCTCTTCTCTACTCTCCCTGCTGCTGAGATGTCTGTTCGCTTGCTCATTCACTCACAATTCTACTGATGCAAGTTTCTCACTTCCAAATCAGGGTGTGAATCATTTGCACTCTAACACTGCTGGACTTTTATTGGCTGCAATAAAGAGGCATTCCCATTCCTTTCTTACCAAATACTTCATAGACTTGCTAAATTTTGCTGAATTAATATATCTTCTTAAAAATGTAACATAACTGTGAATTTCCCCTGCTACTTGAAACCCATAATTTTTCAAGACAGGCCCTTAACTGTGACAAGGTTGAGAATTCATTATGAATTTTGTGATAGACTCCAAACTGAGCTCTCAGGTTGAGTCTTGGTTTAACAGTTCCTGAACAAGAGGACTGTGTGAGAGCTTTGTAGGACAATGGGATGGCCTTCCTTCCTGATATTTGAACTTTCTGCCTTACTCCCAAGGAAAGACAGTATTCACCATATTTTGTGATTTTTTAAGTCAGCAAGAAATGATAAGGTCTTCTGTAATTTTGAGTTAAGTAACTGACTCCTTTAAGTTCAGAAGCTCTACACAAAGGGTCTATGCACCTACCTGTATATATTTCCCATTAAAAGGTCCCTAACTCTTAAAGAATTTGGTGGCAATTGAGTATTAACCTTAACAGTGGAAATACTGATATGAGATAAGACAGAAGAATTAAGCCCTGGACACAGGTTGAGTCCAACCATGAAGTCTCTAGAGCAGGTGTTGGGGAGCAGGTAGAGGAAACAAACAGGGGCATTTGGGGCATTTGTCTGGGCTCTGTCCCTGCCTCATAAAAATTCACGTGGAAGATCCAGTGTTTGGATCCCCTCACATCAGGCTGGTGAGAATCCAAGCGGTACAACTAGTCCAGACACTGTTACATGGGCATATTTTCACACTGTCCTCATAGCTGATAGCTTTCTAGTCCTCTGGCCTTGATAAAACCTCTAGAAAAACCCTCTGGAATTTAGCCACGTTCATTTGTAGTAGTCACAGGAGTAATTTCTGGCCTGAATTCTTGCAGCTGAGGCACTGTAGTTCTCTAAACGGAGGAGTAAAGTATGTCCTACTCTTACCTGAAGACCTGAGGTATACCTTAAAATTGCAATTGATTTTGGGGAAATGAATTCATATGAGCTGGAAAATGTCTGTGTTTGGAGGTTTCATCTTTTCAACATGATGAAACCCTGAGCAACCTGCTCTGGCCCTGGTCCAGGCAGGTGGTGAGACAAGAAATCTCCAAAGGTTCCTTCCAATGTAAATTTTTCTATGGTTTTATGACTTTATAACTCTTTTATTTTGGGATCTAAGGTTCTTTGTCATACTAGGAATTTTCCATTAAGGCCATTTCAGCTCATAAGCACTGATGTAATGGATGTGCTACATGTGCCACACTGCTAGGGCCAGTAGCCCCAGCCTCAGACTTGCACAGAAGAACCCCCTATTCCCTTTTAACAAGACATTGTAAAACATGTGAATACCTGCCTTCCAAATAGTGTTGGCCCTAGCAGCAGCAGCAATCTGATATGGTTTCAAAGCCCAGACAGCCTGGATCTGAAGAACCCTTTCCCAGAAAGGAATCTTTTACCAAGGAGTGATCTGAGCCAGTGTGGGGTCAGTGACCAGGCAGTCCTGCCAAGGCATGCTCCGCTTCGTAGCACAGAATCCACGTGGGTCACACGTCCTGCTGGCTCATGCCACCACCCTGGCCACCGGCCCTCCTTCTGTCCATCACTCAGCGGCTCTTGGGCAGCCAGCACAGAGTGTACAGGAGGGGCATGCAGAGGCTGTAAAAAAAAAAAATTCCATCCTAAATATAACTCAGGAGACTCCTCACACCAAAGCTGGAAATAGCAGAGAAAACACCTCCCATGCTGGTTCAGAGGTGGCTGCACTGTGGGGAGGAACCTCTCCTTGAGCTACAGCTCCCGGTTGTCAGTTTGCATTTTGACTGAGCCATTGCAGGCTCTCGAAGCTGTGAGTGTTCCCTCAGAGGCACCACTCGTTTCCTAACGCTGTAACAAGGTGATCCCATCAGCCATTTCATGTTCGCAGTGAGCAGCGTGGGAAACAAGCATCACCATGTGCTTCCTCCCAGGGATGAGCTGTTGAGGTGGAAGGAGAAGGAGATGATACTAAAAGCCTGATGCAGAAGTCCTGGGAGGCAGGAAGAAAGGAGATGCAGAGTGTTGTCCAATTTGTTTTACTGCATTTTCTGAGAAACAAGTGTATCTGCTGAAATTCAGAATCTGCTCTAAATAGAGAACAGGTGTCATCTTTAAATGTGTTTTCCAGTTCAACCTCATGGTGCCCAGGAGAAACACTATAGCTTTTTTATAACTTATGTAAGAGAAGACAGAGTGAGCGGGGGGGAGCATTGAGGAATCAGGGCAGGAGGCATATAAAACTTTGTATGTGGTTTACAAGGAAGAAGAATGCATTAACAGAGGTTTTTTTTTTTCCTTCTTTTTAACCCCATAACAGATTAGGGATAATACTACCAGCTATGGATCTTACCAGGGGAGTGAAAGAATGCATTCCTAAGCCTAAGGTTTTTTCTGTAGTTTCAGAAAATCTATCAATGTGCCAGGGTGTCTGATTATTCAGCCCCTGCCTTGGCGTCACACAACACAAATGAGTGCCACGCAGCATGGATTGAAGATTCACAGAGAAAAAGCTGTTGGAGTTTGATAGTGTTTTGGATGTCAAAGAAATCTAAAAATACCAAATACAACTGACAAATACAGCCGACACATGTGCAGTGCTTTAGCAAGGCGAACATCTGGGACTATTTCAAATGCTCCTCTTTTGTGTTGCTTATTATGCTACCAGAGAGCAGCAAAATGCAAATAATAACTTAGCAGATTTTTGCACTGCTTCTAAGTTCAGCTACAAAGACATTAAAAACAATAATGAAGAAAATTAATATATGCCAGTTTACTGTCCCCATTTATTCTAGACTTAGAGGACACTTATATGTGCTCTGCTCCATCCCTCTCTAGTTTTCTGTATTAATTACTATATTGTGGATGTATATGCACATTTGAAATGTATACATTGATATTTACCTTATGGTGTGATTTAACTGAGATTTGCAAACTCTTTAACTGAGTTTGCAAACTATAAATGAACTTCATATGATGAGGTAGAAATAATAATCGTGTCACCTACCATTCAAAGACATGAGTTCTGTTGACATGGTGCTTTTTATAATGTTATGTCAATGCAAAAATTTCCTTTAAGTCAAAATCAGCAAAATTAGGATCTAGGTCCAAAATAAATAAAGCAGTTCTGCTCTTCCATGGAAGTAGCTTTGCTATAGACTTCAGTGAGATGAGGCTTTCACTCAATCATTTTGTTTTTGTTTATTGATTTATACTACACAGCATTTTTTTAAATAAGACTACTTAATGGAATAACCACAACTGCATATTCCTGAGTGTCATGCCTGCTTAACAGATTGGGACCAAAAGTATACTATATGCACAAGGCTGCATCATTTTGGAATCTTCTGGATCAAACAATAACTTTCCCAGATACATGCATATTAGAAGCTTTTATCAGAAAGGAAAAGGATTTTGCCAGGATAGAAGGGCAACAGGGGACAAAGGGTGTAAAATGGCAGCAGAGTCTGTTTTAGGGGGCATGGAGTTAATCCAAATTATTTTTTTAAGCTATCTTTCAAATTATTCAGCTACACAGGAATGCTAACAGCTAACTAAATGGATATTTTTTTTGCATTGTGTATTTTTGCACATCCTCAGTTGGGCAGTCAGCATGATCTCCTGGAAAATAAATTTATGGAAGCACCACTCAGAGTAGCATAAGATCGGTACAAGCTCACACAGTGTTGGCCTGCAGATCCACACTGAGATATGAAGGCCAGCCAAAGATCTACTGGATGGTCTCTGCTATCTGTTTCAACAAATAAATTGCTTCAAACATCAGAGGGAGGAGGACAAGGGAAAAGCATGGAAGAGTATCCTGTTTATCAAGAACATTGACTTTCACGTGGTCAAAAATGTTGTAAGAAATGCCATCATCTTGTAAAGTGAAAGTGAACCATATTGGGCAAAATCATAACAGAGAATACTGACCATATAAACTCACTGGCTTGTCTTTTGGCACATGGCAACAGCCTGCTCATAAGCATCTAGGGTTCCCATTTTGAAGGATGTCCAGCCTCCCTGGACACCTTTGCCCTTCTGGACTGCCTCTCAAGGGGCTCTGATGACTGGCCATATAAACTTGCTGGCTTGTGTTTTGGCAGGTGGGCACGGTCTGCTTGTACACCTCTAGGATTTCTCTCTTGAAGAATGTTCAGCCTCCCTGGACACCTTTGCCCTTCAGGACTGACTCTCAAGGCACTCTGACATCTGGCTTCCTAAAAACAGTCTGCCCTCCAGAAAAACAGGGTGATAGTTCTGCTGGCACCCCTTCTTACTTCTCCAAGAAGTAAGATCACTATAATTTTGTGATCACCTTGCCCAAGGTGGCCTCTGACCATTAGAGCATCGACCAGGCCATCTCTGTCAAAAAAAGGTCCAGTGGGTGCCCCCTCACCATCTGTGTCAGAAAGTTATCTTCCACACACTCCAGGAGCCTCCTAGACTGTTTCCTCTCTGCAGTATTATATTTCCAGAAGACATCTGGCATGTGGAAGTTCCCCACAAGAACAAGGGCCAGTGATTGTGAGACTTCTCCCAGCCGCTTACAGAGTATTTTATCTGGCTTAGCATTCTAACTGGATGGTCTCTATCAGAGTCCCACCAGGATATGTATCCTGTTGGCCTTCCCTCTGCTTCTCACCATATAACACTCAACCATTTTGTCACCATCACTAAGCTCAAGACAATCAAAACACTTCCATCTGACTGGGATGGACTTTCCAATGGTATTTGCCACCTATTTATTTAAGAATTTTAATTGGGTAACTGTTTGATGAAAAGCCACGAATACACTAACAGTTTTTGCATGTTCATCCTTACCATGATGTCTGTGGGTACCATTTACAATAGTTATTTTGCACCACAGCCACCAGCACCTATCAGCACCTATCAGAGCCACAGAACTCCTCTTGCCATCAAAAATGAGGAGGCTCTGCAAAGCTGTTAGGACCAGCCACAAAGCATACATTGGATATTCCATCCTCACACACTAAATGGTGGCCAGGGAGAAAACATTTTGCTTTCTCAGTCCCTTTCCCTAAAAGGAAAATAGAAATAAACAAACAACCTTTGACTTTCTTACCCCTTTGCCTCCAGTAAAGACATCGAAGTGTGATCAGCACAAAACTAAGCAACAAAGGAAATGGAATATTTTGGGGTGAGCAGGTGTTCCACTTCCAGATCATCTTTAAAACCTCAATAGGGAGACTTACAGGCAGGCTGCATAACCTGAAGAATGGCCAGATCATAGGATTTGTAATTAGAGTGAGTACATGGTGCTTCCTCACTGGGGAAAAAAAAGAGATGAGCAGCTGTCTCAGCAATATTGAAGTCAGTGAGGACTCCCAATGAAATCAGATACTCATCTGCAGAGAGAGCAATTCCCACACATCCATCAGGCAGGCATGTGTCACAGCTAGTTGAAGAGAAATGGCTTCTAGAAAGTTAAGCTTCCTCTGAAACCTCGGTACATCTATTAATAAGGGAGAATGAAAAGAAGGCTAGAAAATAAACTAGAAATACAAGCAGTAGTCACCTGAGGCTGCACATGATTACTTCACTAAAGTACATTACATGCCTCTACAAGGAGAAAAATCCAAATAAATACTTTATTGCATTAGGTAATGGTAAAAATAACCTAGTGTAGCTTACATACTTATGTGTAACAATTTAAAGACTTGAACAATTATTTGAAAACTGATTCTGATTTTACACCTGTTCTATGTTGGATTAACTGCATTTATATTGAGATAAATTTCAATGGAGTTGTGCATACATCCATCAATCTAAACAGACAGAGATGCTCCCAAGCTTTTGTCTAAGCTCTGAAAAAATATTAGGCCATGTTTGAAGAACTAGGAGTTCTAAGTTTTATCCTGCAGTGTGCAAATATTATTATACTGCTGTAAGGCAATGTCTTTAAGATGATCACTAAAGAAGCCTGGGAGGCAGAATAATAAGCAACACTATTTTCAATAGATGCTGACCTGAGAGGTTTCAGAGATAGGGAAGTTCACACAACTGGGTCTTTTCCCTCTGTTCTGCTGCTAGCACTATGCCTCATATCTATTTGCACAGAAGCTCAGCTTTGCTCTCGCTCCAGGACCCCATCTGCCAGACGTAAGCAGTCACCGCCACATCGGCAGCCATCCCCGGGAGGTAGCACGTACCTTTCCCCTGGCACTTCCCAGGTGAGACCTGCTGTTATCACCACTCAGCAAGCAGGGCAGCAGCAAGAGGCACAGACCTCCCTTCTTGCCTCTCACGCCTTTTCTCTCCATGTTTACCAAAGTCTCATGGCCATTTTGAGCTCCTTTGCTGCCTCCTGAGTGGGTCCCAAAATGTTCCGACAGCTGCATCCACCTTGTGAAGTCACAGCGTGGGCTCCAGGGGCAGAGGTGCTAAGAGGTATTCAGGGCCACTGCTGGGTTTCCTTTGAAGCCAAGGGAAGGGGCCATCAGCAAGCAGCAAAGATGAAAAAATCAGCCTTCTCTTTTTTTAACCACACAGAGCATTTATTGTGTCTGTGTTCCCATAATGTTTCTAAACAATATTATGACTTGAAAGTGAAACAGAATTAAGCTGAATCTAATTTAAAAGTGCTTTAAAACCAGGTAATTGGCATAGCAGACTAGCAAAACTACGTGCCTGCAGGATGAGGTGCCTTTATTTCTCCTCAGTGGGGAAACAGGCTTCCATGGCAGTACCATGCCTCTTTCTTCCTCTCACAGTCAGGAGAAGCAGAGAAGTAATAGCATCAGGCAAATGTTATTCTTCCTTTGGCTTGGAACAGACAGTGCTTCCCAGGCAATTGAAATTGGTACCGTTCTGTAACAGTCAGATAGCAATTAATCTGCACTCCCTACACAGCTAGATCCAATGGGGCTTCCATCTGTCCACCCTAAAACTCATGGTAGGCTGGGATCTGTGGGGAGACAAGCCTTTCTCAATGTTCCTGCTGCACAGACAGCATGGCTGCAAAGCTTTGTGCAGTAAAGAGGGTGAATGGGCCTTTGTAGCCCAGCCCTGCCCTCCTCTGTCCTGGGAATGGAGGACTTTCTCAGCAGGACTATGCCAAAGGGCTTGGAATGCTCTCCCTTTTTATTGCATAATGTAGCTGTTTAGAAATGGGTGCAGGGACATAATCTAGGCCCAAAGGCAAAAAACTGCCAGCATTGCCAACGCATGTCCTGGGTGCAAATTCTTCCACCTGAAACACAGGTGACAATACACTGAAACAATATATATCCTTCCTGAGAATGTCTACATTTTATTTACAACCTAGTAATATTACTGCATCTCTGTAAGAGTTGGGAGAGCAGGCTCAGGTCCAACAAAGGATTTACCCCACAGGTTAGCCATGGGAAAGCTTGGTGTTTCACCAAAGCCAGCAGCCCTGTGGGATGACCCATCTCATGGGGATTGTTTTTCCAAGGGTTGGGTGAGCCACACTTGTAAACGTGACCTTCTCTCACTTGCCACAACTGTTTCAGATCAGAAACCTGATTTTCTTTGACTTGGGATAGGGGAAGTGGATCCTTCCCTTTCTTCTGCTTGAATCCAAGCTTCTACAGTAAACTTTCCTTTCTTTCACTAATAGTTTTTTGACCAAGTCAGTATTTTTGGTCTCAATTTGATAAGTTGCCATGGCTTGATAGCAGAATTTTTGCAGGGCTTTTTATTAGTAGTTCTTTTTAATGGTTTGAATTAATAATATGTTATGAATTTACAGTGCATGTCACAAATTTTAGGCTTATGTGTTTCCAGGAGAACAAACATTCTGAATTTCCCAGGCAGGCAGCTGTCATCTAACTCACAGGTCCACCCATGTAGTCCACCCTAGCAGCAGGCATAGTTACAATGCCCCAAAACAGCAGAATTTTTCTGTTAGCACAATGCAACCACTTTATTTCTAATGATCTTGTAATGCTGTGTTCTAATTGAATTTTTAATTTCTTTTATAGCATTCAATCCTGGAAACTGCTAAGTTATACACTCAAAGAAGCTGCAAGATGAGCTTATAAAGTTCTCTACATTTGCCTGTTTGTTTTATAAAAAGAGTGTATAATGACATATGTTCTTTGAACCAGTGCTTAGCAAGTGAAGTTGTTTGTGAATAAAAGTTTGTTGGTTTCATAATGCACACAGAAATGCGTAACTGGGCTATTCAAGCAAACTTAAACTCCTACTTCAGACATTGTTTGTGTTCCTTACTTCATCTGTAATTCGTTGTAGGATATTCTACAAAAGAAACTGGGCATATGTGATGCTACAAAAGAATGCTATTAATATTTCATTAATAACTAAAAAACTGACTGCACAATTAAGTATTTTTAAAGTCACCTGTATGAAATATCATAAAGATACTGCATAGACAAGTTATCATGCCTGTGTTGATAGGCTTTCTTACAGGAATGTTTTTTGACAATAAAAGCACTTATTGCAGCTCTGGCTTTATCAGCATAGTACTCTTGCAAAATGAAAGGATGCAGAATCTTAACCTACAAGAAAAAGACAGGCTGAGAAGACAATGTCAAATGAGAAGTTTGTAGAAAAAATTCGACTGAAAGAAAAGGTTTCTAGTGAGACATTGCAACAAAGGGGAACACCTACATGCATCAACTAAGTGAAGATTTGTTCCTTTGTCCAACAAGAAGAGGGCATATTACAGAAGCACACTGCGTAGTCAGCTGAAGGAAATGCACTAGTTTGTCTTCTTCTGGATGAATAATTAACATGCAGTTAATTAAATGTATGCTAATGCATTCAAGTGAAGTTTTTAGTTACTCCTATATATGTTTTAGGAATCAAATGTGTGCAAAACAACTTATTTTGCAGGAAAAGGGTACTAGTTGAAAACATCAGCTGTGCTTAAATATAATGCCCATTATATGTTATCATTCTGTGACTAGAGAAAATTTGTAGTTGCAGAAAGTGTATTATAAAAAAATCTGTATTCTTCTTCACTGAGTTACATAAAAGTGAGCAGAATCCAATTGAAATTCAATTAAAAATGAGATAAAGCAGAAGCATAGACCTCGCTTATATATGGGACTTCCTCCAGCTTCATCCTTTGCATTGTCAAAACTCAAACAGACGGAGCAGAAGGAGTGCATTCAGTTCTGAAACTGAAGCCAGAACAACAAGCAGAAGATCCAGGCAATCTGCTGTGTTCCTCACAAGGAGAATTTACAAATAGTGTGAATGTTTTTAATTGTCCGTCTCTCACAAAAAGAAAGGGAAATAGCCTAATGACAACACAAAGTTTTAAAGTCAGATACATCTGGGAGTTTTGTGTTAATACTCTGTGTACAAACAACACGTGTAAAAGTTCAAGCACCAAAAACTAATATACTGTCAACTCAGGAGGGGAATTAAAAGGAGAATCAAACTGAAATACTGGGGCAGATCTACTTCTGTCAGTGTTGAGTGATGTGGAATGGGTTGTATCAGCCCTTCTTGTTCACCTTCCTTCCCCATCCCCTCCAAGGCACACGTTTACCTGTGGCCTGAACAGATATTGTCCATTTGATATGTGTAGTTAATGGACACATTAACTGCATTGCATGCATGCTTTCACTGCGTGTGTTTCATCAGGCAGGAGTGAAACTCTCTGTCTTCCTGCAAAGGTGGGCCAGGCTTTAAAATTTTACAAAACACAGTGCCTATCTGAAATCTGATTCAGTAGTCCATGGCGCCTATAAAATGTCCTCTCTTCCCTGCTGGCAGCCAATGCAATTCCTCTTCTTCTTACCAAGTGTAACCCAATTAACCCAAAGCAGCATTATCTGTGGGGATAGGGCAAGTTTCTACCATTTGCAGAGGTGATGGATGCTGTGCATCCATCTCATGTGGTGATGCAGCTGTGCTCAAAACAAGCCTCCATGTTGCAAGCAGGCTCCAAGGCACTCCACAGCATCAGAAACATGGATAATGACTGAATTTTGATATGACTGTGGCACTTATCAAGGAATGGGGAAACAAACTTCCCCCCAAACCCTATTCTGGGTATTTATTTTGTCACATCTATGTTCACATACGATCCACGTGATTCCTGTCTGCTGTGGCACGGGGCAAAGCATATGCAGCTTGCACACATGTGACCTTTTGTGCCTAAGCAAATGCATATTGCAGAGGGAGCAGCTATAAAACCTATATATTTAAATGTGAATATTATAATATTGTCTTCATAATTATCATTCCCCTTGCTAGTTTCCAAGATGCTCTGGGAGGATCAAAACACAGCTGCTTCCCTACTGAGAATTTTCACACTTATCCCAGCCCCAGGTTTGTTTCCATCCCGGCCAACAGACGGCTCGGAGCTGCTGGTCCCCGGGCATGGCAGAGCTACGACTGTTGACTGTTACTTTCCAAAGAAGGCTAAAAACTGACAGGCTGTTTGAATACAACTAAGGAGGGAAAAGGGAAAGGACTTTGCTCAATCCAAATGGTGGTCTTGCAAATCTTGACTGTTTTCCTTTAAGCCAACTAGCAATTTTTTTTCCTTGTGTCTACAAGAACATCAGCATTTGAAACACCAATGTGGGCTTAAGGAGAAAATGGATTTTCACCATATGAACTGTATGCATAATTTCCAGATAGGAAATGGCATGTTACTTTATTCACATACATTCACATTCATTTATTCACATGAAAAATAGTTCATATTCTCAGCTATGATTGACATAAGGTACGAAGAGGATTTCTTCTGTAAAAAAGCAAACAAATTATGAGGAGTAGGAAGCAATAAGGTTGTTTATTAACACTCTTCTATCTTCACCCTCCTGCCCACCCCATCACCCGTGAGATGGCATTCCAAATCCTTGACACAAAATGATAATATATAATATCAACCATACGTTCTCTGCCATTCCCATCTGAACCTCCAGCACTGCAAATGTAGTCATCTTCTTTCCACAGCGGGAAATAGCAACATTCATACTTGTGCATTACCTTTATTTGGCACTCAAACCCCTGTGAAGTAGAAATTTTACCATTTAGCACCATCCCAGCCTCACAAAATACAGCCTTTCAAAGGATAAAGATAAGCCCATGGTGTCTGAACAGATTCAAGATGCTTTACTAGCATTCTCACAAGGCTCCTGTTTGATTTGCATGATTATTCGGGTGATGGAGGTTAACTACCCTGAGCAATGGGAGGAAATCAAGCCATGATCTTAAATGCACAAATATGCATAGATTGAGGGGGTTTATTTCATTTCCAGCAAGATTACTGGCAATGCCTATAGTAACGCCTATTTTGTTAATTTTAGCTTTTATTACAGCCATCTCCAGGAAACAGCAACATTCCCAGAGATAATCCTTGAGCAGAAAAGAAAGCACATTCACAGAATACATTTCTTCTTGCAAATTATTTACCCGAGGCAAAAATGTTTATCAGCCTTTCTAATTTGGTGGCATAGTACAGCTCCTGGTGCATGGTGAGCTCAACAATTAACTGATTTCACTGATGTTTAAAAAAAAAATGATACAAACAGTGCTGAACACAAAAGTAGTTTTCCACCATTTACATCAAGGGACAGCATTGTGCTTGTTTCCCTTGTGCAAGTTCTGGCACTGAATGAAACAAGACTGATTTTTTTCCCCATGGTTTTTGTCAGAAATCAGGAAAATTAAATGTAATGAAAAATTTAGTGAAAGCAAAACTTAGTAGCATGTTACAAAGATCTCAAAGTTTATAAATAACAGCAGGTAGCTTCAAAGAATATCAGGTAGCTATGCTGGACTTGGTGTGAATTCCCTATCACAGCAAGGCAAGTGGAGGAGGAGGAGCGATATCTGATCCTTCAAGGTTCAGTAAACGTGGAGCAATTGTAATTAATCTTAAGTGACTCGTGATGCAGTATCACTGTGGCACAGGACTGATGACAGGGAGGTGTTCTCAGGAGACAGAAGTGAGTAATTTGGTGCCTTGTGGACAGTGTTCAGAGACATGAGAGAAGTCTGACTTAGCAAATGTCAGGGTGCATCTAGAATGACCAGAGGTGAGCCAATGTCCTGGCGGGGACACAGAGGACAGGATTCCCTCCTGCCTGTTTACTGGCAATAAACACAAAGCCCTTTCCCTGGCCTGCCAGTTAGGGAAAGCTCCTCTCCAACCAGCACTATCCCTTCCTCTTTGTTGTATAGATTTTTAAATAAACATATCAAATTAAAAAAGAACTGTTCATGTGTTTATGGAGCTTGCTAGAAAACTTGCAAAGGTGTGTGCCAGCTGGGTCACTTCTGTGTGGATGCTTATGGCACTGACGACACATGAGGTGTGTCCTCAAGCATGAAGCTTCCCAAAGGGATTGAGAAAACATGGGATTGAGAGAGTGGGCTCAGCACTATGTGGTTGAAATGGCAGTTAAGAGGTATTGTCCTGCAATGGGAGACACTGGGATTAGGTGGCTCATTTCCTCAGAAGATTTCCTTCATCTCCAAAAACTGAAATTTTTTTGGAGGGTAATGTGTGATGCTTGATAGAACTTAGTTAATTAAAGTTGGCCAGAAGCCAGGCCATCTAGCTCTGTGATTGTTTCTCCTTTTTTTAGTTGAGGAACATTGGAGTGGTTCAATACTTCCAGTGAGGGAGTACTGACACGCATGTCAGGTGCTTGGGAGGTGCTGTTTGCAACAGGGCTGTTCCCAGTCTGAAATGGATCATGAAAAGATCGAGTGGTGTGAGCCACTGAACATAACCCCTTTGGAAATAAATGCTCTCTATTACTGACAGTCCTTATTGGTGTTCTGGCTGTTTACCTGTGTGGATGAGAGTGACCCCATTCTGCCTTCAAACAGCTTTGAGAGTAAAGTGTGGCGTGGTGTGGTGTGGTGTGGTGTGGTGTGGTGTGGTGTGGTGTGGTGTGGTGTGGTGTGGTGTGGTGTGGTGTGGTGTGGCGTGGCGTGGCGTGGTGTGGTGTGGTAGCATGACAGAATGGGTTTAGGGAGGAAGGGCAGGGAGAAATCAACCAGATGCTCTATTAGTCATTAAAAAACATATGTATGTAATATATATACATGTATGTGTATATATATCTATGTATATATGTATGTATATGAATATGTCAGATCTATACATAATGTATACAAAGAATTATGTAATTTAGCTGTTTAACTTTCACTTCCTTTCCTGGAAACTGTTTGTTTCTCTGGGGGGGCAGGGCCTCATTGCATGTGAAGTGTCTTTTCTAGCTCAGAGAGAAACACTTCTTCTGCTGAAGTCAGTGTCCTTAAACTCAGGGCCTGCTCATGGTGAACTGTCACCCAGAAGTTTTAGGTGACTGCTGTTGACTCTCACCTGTACTCCAGCTGGATCTGAAGTGATGTAAGTCAAATCATCAAAACCAATTAAAACAAATAACTAAGCACACAGAAGAATGCACTCAGCCTAAGATGCTCCAGTAGACCAAAGCATCTGTGCACCCAGCTGTTTGGTGTACAAAGCAGATGTGACAAGATGTTTGGACCTGGTGTTGTTTATGTATCAGGAGATTTGGGCTGGATGGATTCACAGGCTATAACAAATTTATCCTGGCTTGTTCTTTTGCTACAGCCCATCCAGGGGACATACACGTGGCATACAGAAAACCCGATGTGTCAGGAACACTGAAATCTTGTATATTTGCTGACGGGTCTCTACAAAAGCCAGATCAGGCAATAAAAGCTCTTTTTTGGAACTTCTAATTCTTAAAAAATATAGTTTTTTAACTCTTGTTGAGAGTATGTTCAGTAATAGGGAATATAGCAAATTTATTCTTGGTGTCCTTTCACAATTGTTATTCAATAAAATTCCAACAAGCTTATTGTAATGTGTTCTGACACATAGGATTTTATAGAGTGGATCTCCTAATATTTAGAATTTCAATTCAAGCACCAGTTTTGGAGTCAAATGCTTTGTGAGAATCTCATTCTTCTTGCAACTTCTTACCCCCAGAGTTTTGATCTCTTCTGGTTGCAGAGAAAAGCCTGGAAACATAACCCATATTAAGTCTCAAACACCAGACGGCAAACAGAAATATACAAAAAAAAAAAATCTTTTTTTTTCATTCTCCTGATTTTTTAACAGTTAGAGTTGGCAATATTGCAACTGGAATTTGGTTTGAATGAAGACTAAGGGCTGAATGCCAGCTTACTCTCTCTGTCTCTCTCTGAAGAAAAGCAATGCTTTTAGATGCCTGGAAATGCAGGGCCTTGATTCACGACTTTCTTCCATGGCAGCTCATGCTGCCTTTACTCTGCTTATAAGCCTAGACTCTAATATTCATGTATATTCCAAGATGTGTCCAAATCCAAACAGTACAAATTGTCTTTTTCTTTAGAATATGATAAGCTCAGGTAGAAAATGCTTTGATTTCTGTGATATGTGAAACCTGGATCTATTTTAAATAAGCCCATCTCTACCTATAACCCATCTCTGAAACTCCTAAACAGAGTACATCAAATAATCTGAGAATTCTTTTTAAATAATGTTTTTACTGTCTTGTTTCTTCTGCAAGTTTTTTCCACAAGAAATACTGTGAATTTAAAAAGTACTGATTATACTCTCCGAGTAAAATGGCTTCTGAATTCACATGCCTGGACTTCAATGCTTCCTCAAAGCCACTAAATACTGGAGTTCAATAGAAAAGGAAAAGTTGGTTCAACTTGGAATTATGGCAAAAATGGAAATTATGGGAAAATGTCAATAATTTTAGTGAATGCAGTCTTTTCTACCCAAAATTTCCAGTCTGTTGGTTTGCCTACCATTAATATAACCTTCTCTTTTTGGATTGAAAGAGGGTAATTTGTCATTATTATTAACTCTTTTTAGTTAATAAGAGATTAGTATGAGGAAAAAAAGCCTTACATCTCTCCCATACCACCTCAAATCCTTTGTGTATCTAAATATACCAAAGCCCCAAGAGTGAACTGTTTGTGTATATATTCCTGTACTGCCAGCAATGTTTCTGACACTGGTCAAACAGCATGGGCTCACAACTTACAAAAAGTGTTTAGCACAGCTTTCAGGCCTGTGGCTCAGTTTTGGGGCTCTGGACCTCAGTGTGCTCTGCAAACCATAATGAACATTTTGAACAGTGCAAATGAAACACTCTTCTTACAACAAAGGATGTTGTTGACAAGGTGACAAGTTTGATTGGCCACATGAAATGGAACTGGTGCTACAGGTTTTGAGTATTGTCTCCTGAAAACTCACTCATTGAGCCACAATATACTCATATATAGATTAAATGCATCCAAGAATCAATGGGGAAGGCAGTAAAACACATGCTCTGAAGGCTCAAGTTTGACTGAAATTATCCATATTGTCCTGGTGCTCTTCTCCAGAGTGAATAACATAGGGGACTGCTTGTCTTGCCTCAGAAAGGCTCGTCACTAGCAACAGGTAAATAATCCAAATTTGCCCTGATCTGATGCATTTCCCAGCATAATCCAGCCCAGCAGTCCTGCAGCAGCCCTCTCACATGAGCAATGCATGGCAGGGGACAGAAGCTGGTCACTGCTGTTCTCAGAACTGTCTCACCCATTGACTTTCCCTGGCAAGCACAAGGTTCCTGCAGCAGCAGTGTATTACCTCAGCTGCCAGTGTCTTCTGTCACTGAAATATTTTCCATCAAAGGGAAACCTCTGTGAAGCAGCAGAGCACAAGGGCTGGCTGTCAGCTTAAACTCTTGTAATGCTTAACCCGTTGCCTCCCCTCCACAGTGACTCTTCAGATTAAAAAGATTCTCTTTGCTTTTGATTAGTCTCCTCCTGACACAGTCTAGTGCAAATATTTGATATAGTAGAAAATCAGATATGTTGTCAGCAGGCAGTTGAGGCTCTCTTATGAGTCTATTTTCTTTTTCAGTAATCTTCCTGCCATTTCTGGCCATGGAGTAAGTTCAGTACTACTATAAATTGCAAAGTTTGCTGCAGTTTGCTGGGGAGAAATAGGAAATTGTATCACACAGAGTAGTGAGAGGATGCCACTGAAGCTTCCTGATCTCTGCAGGCTCCTTCACACCCACCCTTTCCCTTGTGGAGAACAGACAGGAAAACACCCATTCGTACATGCATAAACATACCATGTCTTTGCATACACTACAAAAATTTGCCTGGGCACAGAAGTAAAAACATTGGAGAAAGTACTTTTGAGGAAGAAAGAAGAGGATTATGTCAGTGCACCTGAAGCAAAGCTATTTCTACTTGTAAATGGTGGCAGCAAACACTAATGTCTCTTTTAATTAGACCTGTTTTTGTTGTCCTCGCTCCTTATCGGTGCAACATAACCAATGGATTTACCTTGAAAATACAGATGAGCTCACCTCTGCTCCTGATATGCACATCCACTGGCTGTGTGGCGCTGGTGAGCCATGTGCACATCACATGCTGGTGGCATGACAAAGGCAAGATGGGTTCTGCCTCCAAAAGCATGCTTACATATGCTCTTTCTCGTGCAATTTTAGCCGTCATGTGGCACAGGGTATCAGAGACGCTGCACGTGGGACAGATTGCTCACAGTTACACGCCCAGCAAAGAGCCAGAAATTATAACAAAAAAATTTGAATGTGATTTCTCATCTCAAGAAGCCAGATCAGCAGTTACTCTTGCTACTGTGCCCCACTAGCAGGAACCATGAGACAGCAAGAGAGCCCCACAGACACCACACACTGTGCCAGCCTGGGGTGGCCCATAGGTCCAGAATCCATTTTATTGTATAAGGGTAAATTTAAAGCCTAGCAGGAACAGAAGGGGACTGAAAAGGACAAGATTTTTACAACACATTTTTTAGTAAAAGGTATACAGTTATGTGGTGTTTCGTTGGGTGGGTTTTTAAACAATCTTCCTTTTCCTGGCAGTTAGTTTCAGGTTTTAATCTCCAAACCATAAAAAAAGAAAGAATCATCTAGCGTAGAAGAATAATTTCCCATAGAAAGAACCCCACATAAGGTAATATCATTAGGCTGACATGTTTTTAAATAAAGGCATCTAAAAGCAGGTATGTAGATTCATTAGATTCATTCATGTTTAGGCACCTAAGTAAATGGATTAACCCACAGAGCATTAAGCATGTGCAGTTCCCACTGTGTCTGAACACCTGTCCATGACTTATTGAGAATTTCACTGCTCAGTTCTGGAAGCACAGATGTGAAATTAGCAGTTTTGTTTTTAAAACCCAGACCTTATTTTACCAACAATCAGAAGTTATTGGGTTTTTTTTAAAGAAAAATGAAAGCATTCACTGTAGTGGGGAAAGAAACAGTACTGCAAAAATTAATTACAGGAAAATGTGGAAGATTTGATTCTGACATGATCTGCACACAACAATCTTGACGTATTTGAGGCTTGGTAAGTCTCTTTTGTGTTGAAATGAGTCTGAAAAGGGAATTAATATTAAGAGTATGAAGTACTGAGAGAGATTAAAAAAAAAAAAACCAAAAAAAACCAAACCTGTAAGCTTTCCAAAACATTTCAAACTTAAACAAAATCCACCTTAGGAGGTTCCATTGTACCTTTCTTCTGTAGCTTTATTTCCTGCTAAAACATTCCAATTAAGTATGCTGACAGCAAAGTGTTAAAGGATTTTCCCCTCTTTTCCACCCCTTTCTAGGAATTAATCATTTAATGTGACTAAAGATGCCACTTTGTGTGTAGAGAATGACCTATTCCCTACAAAAGCATGTGGGTCTCAAAATCCTGGGCATATGATGATGGCAATATCAAGTGAATCAGGCATCCTGAGTCAGCATGCTGAATGAAGTGTTCCAAACCTCTGTAAAGGGCAATTCCCTTGGGTCAAGTTCAGGTCACTGGAGCAATGCAGGGAAACCCGTGCAGAAAACACTGTGTACAGGCCCCGATTTACAGGTTTGATTTATAGCTGCAGCACAGAACTTTCCCGTATTCTCAGGGGATTCTTACATTGAAAATCTGAACTAATTATCTGAAAATAACATCTGTTGCATTCAAGTTCCAAAGCATGCACCTATTAACAAGTAGGATCAGAAAAATGCTGATTATTTACACAACATCTATTTTAACTACCTGGTAGCAGTGTTGGAATCGTAATAATTTCCTGATCCTCGGCATCCTTAATCACAGAATAAGAGCTCATGTCTCCTCCAGGAGACACCAGAATAATTAACATACCTTTGAAACATCTTCACCTTTAACAAATGAAGTGAGACTAAGAGCACAGCTTTGTGACTAGTAGAGGTAAAAAATGCCAGCCATTAAAAAGCAGGTTTGCCAAATCTACTGCTGAGTTGCTTTTTCTTTGCCTATCTGTGTATCTGCTGTTATACAAAAGAGCTTTCAAGAACTGGCCTGAAGAAGCATTCTCATTCTTTCTTCCCATAAAAAAAGCAGACCTGGCACAGGCACAGTAAATAAAAATAACAAGCATATGATGCCCAAGATGCATGTGAACATTAAGTGACGTTGGCAGCCCCCGCAAATAGAACTCTGGTTAAAAATAGCCTTTGTCTAAATGTGGAAAGTGAGTAAATATAGTAGCAGTTTCAGCTTACTACAGAGGCTTACAGGCTCCAAGTAACAGAGCTTATTATAGAGCATGTGCGTCAGCAAAGGAGAGAAAAGGGGGAAAAGAAAGACGACGCATTCTGCAATTAGTATCTACAATGAGACACAAATTAACTTTTCCCCTCGTTATTTTTCTTGGTGTTTGAGAATTGTTACAGTGCTAAAGTGGAAAAGAGCTGGGATTGAAAAAGCTGAAGCTAGCACCAAAGAGCAACACAGGGAGCTTTCTGCATGAAGGCTGGTCACACAGAAAATGAGATGTAAAAAGAGACAACAGGACAGACTGTGATCTCAGGTTCTCTTGAGACAAGGAGCATCCTAGCCTGACTAGAGGGAGCTCTCCTGGATTTGCTTCCCTCATTTGACTGAACATATGCCAGGGAGCCAGCTTTTGAACTGGCTGAACAGAAAGTAACACCACTGCCTTCCCCTGCCTCTATTCACTCCCTTCTTTCCAAGGAACCCTTGCAAGTTTTTTAGTGATTGCAAAACTTGCTTCACTAAATGAGTAAGTCTGCTCTACCTCATGTCTCACTTCATAAACAATTTGCTATGCAGTTGAGGCAGGGAAAGCCCACAAACAAAACCTGTGGGATATCTTACACCTGGGGAAGACTACCTGCTGCGTAATGCACGTGTATATTAAAGTAACCTTCCCAGGATGTTATCTCCAAGCATGACATTGCAGGCAGGGAATCCTTCAATATTTTTAACATTCTCCTCTGGCTGAATTGAAAAGAAGGAGACAAACATTCCCTGGTTTGTGTCTCTGATCTCCTCAAATCAGAGGGAGAGTGGGAAAGATCCTTTGTATTTCTTTCAATGCTCAATTCAATCAAAGCACAACTCCCAAAAGTTTAAAGTCCTCCCCTCATTCATGCAGAAAAGGACACTTTTCACAGGGTTCAGTGGGTTTCTGCTTCTGTTCACAGTTTCTTATCTTCTCACTTTGCATTGAGAAGATTGGGGCGACAGTGCATGACAGAAAAATAAATGTTTGGGAACAGTAGATGAGATACAGCATAATATAAAAATTGTGGCCAGCTAAGAGTTGTCAGCAAAGTTGCCTTATTCAAATGGCATGGTAAATAAATGTTATAAATTCCTAAGTAGATCCTAAATTAGCTTTTGGCATAGTGCATAACTATAACAAGTTAATTTTGCAGCACCAAGGAATAGCCATATATGGTTCACTTAAGTAATCATACTCAATGAATGTTTAAGTGAGAACCATTTGCCAAATGCAAAGCAAGTACCATATATAACCTCTTACACAACTACATAACACAGCAATGCTGGCTGGTTTTCAAAGTACTGCGGTTTGTACAGATTATACCTGCTAACTCCAACCAACACCTGAGTCAAAAAACAGCTACCTGGAGTATGTTACCATGACTGTTTATTAGCATTTATCCTGGCCTATCCCCTTCCCTTCCCTTCCCTTCCCTTCCCTTCCCTTCCCTTCCCTTCCCTTCCCTTCCCTTCCCTTCCCTTCCCTTCCCTTCCCTTCCCTTCCCTTCCCTTCCCTTCCCTTCCCTTCCCTTCCCTTCCCTTCCCTTCCCTTCCCTTCCCTTCCCTTCCCTTCCCTTCCCTTCCCTTCCCTTCCCTTCCCTTCCCTTCCCTTCCCTTCCCTTCCCTTCCCTTCCCTTCCCTTCCCTTCCCCCGGTGACAAACAATAGTTTTGGCAATCTTCCTTACTTTCATTGTTTTGCTAAGAAAGAAGAAATAAGAAAGGAAGGGAAGGAGAAAAACAATGTGCCAAAACCTTCAGTTATAATCTCAAAAGAATTTGAGCCTCCTTCTACTGTAGTGCATCCTTGTCCCAGTGTTTGTGCTGTTTCTCTGGCTTTTTTCTCTTACAGCCATCAGTGGCCAATAAAATGTATTCAGGAAAGGCAATTACAACATAATCTGTGTAAGCTTAACACTGATGTCTTCTCCCTCCCTCCCCCACCCTTGCATCCTCCACCACCTATAAATATGGCAAGCTAAAGTATTAGGGATAACTGAAAAAGTTCAGACAGACATGCCTGTGTCTATTAGTCATCATTCATGCATTGTACCAAAATAACCTGCAGTAGATGTCGTCTTGTTTCTTGCTAGAGAGTGCTGTTGAGTTCTTGCATTCACAATAAATCTGTTTGGAACACTGCCCTTAAAGAGTTGCCATGGTGATTATTTTGGTACCATAAAGTAGAAGAAGCTAAAGTACTTACTAGACCTATCCAAAATCTTGTCTTTTGGGGAGGAAAAAAAAAAGATAAATCAGCAGATGGCATTTGTCAGAAATTCAACATTCTGATAATTACTGATGATGTGTTTTCGGAGGAATTATCCAAAAGGAGAGTGCATGGGGTGAGGGGAAGGAAATGGAACAAAAAAATGGCGTCAGTATATTTGAAATTCCTTTAGCTTGCACTATTACAACAGTTTAGGAATAGTTGAAACAGTAGGTGTTAAGTAATGAAAATCTTCAAAGGAGTCTCCTTCCAGACTATTTACTAAATACTTAACATACTGTAAGCCGAAGAAGAGGAAATTGTTATTTCCTTGTGAAAACATCACAGACTTCCAAATGGTTAATTATAGCTCTCTTTTGCACCTTTCTTATGATGGCATCTCAATGGGAATGTGAGAAATGTCCCAAAGAAATCCATGTATCAGTCTTTCTACTTTGCATAGTAGAGGAACAGGAATGCAGCTCTTCAAATTACACAGTGTATTTGGTATGACCATAATGGAAAAGGTGAATTTAGGTGGATTTAGTGAAATTACTGCACCATTTCACTTCAGTAAAAAAAAAAGCCATCAGGTTAGCTGCTCAAACGCTAATTTGCTGAATCTCCAGTCAGTCTAGGGCCTGTATATGGATTTTGCACAGATTTAAATTCCAAAGTATGACATCAAACTGGGTCAAGTATGTGTGCAAGCTTGCACCAGGACATGATGCTGGGTGTCTGCAGAGTGTCAAGGAGCAAGGGCTGGTACCACCAGCACAGCACTGGCACCAGCTTGTTTCCTAGAGGCAGCACAGCTTCATCAGGTGGGAGAGACATGTCCCAGGCAGGGTGTCGTGTTGACAGGTCTACAAAGCTCCTCAGATTTAGCGTTAGCTCAGGTATTACAACAGGAGGCTTCCTCGCATGATTTAGGGGAGTTGCAATGTGTTGTATGGCTTTCTTCATTCACAAGCTCTACTTCTGCTCCTTTTAGCTGTCAGTTTTGCTCTCAGGCAATAGCAGCCTCCACTTCTTCACATACAAAGAATCCAGAGTTTTGGTGAAAAACAGCTTTGTTTGCTTTAAACTTTATTTACTTAAAACTGTAAAATTGGCCCCTTCCTGGTGAAAGGTGCCAGCTGAACTGCTCCAGGAACTGAAACTCTTTATTCACTCTGGCGCTCACTTGCAGCCCATTGGAGTCAATGACAAGCCTTTAATTGAGTGGTTTGCTGGCTCCTGGGTCCAGCCTTCCCAGGGCCAGCAGCAGCTGTGCAAACTCCCTCGTATTCCCTCCTGGCACTCCGAGGGAGAGCTGGGTCCGAGCTCCAGGGACCTGGCTCAGCCCAAAATCCCACCCTGAACCTGCAGCTGCCGAGCAGCTATGGAAATTCACCTAGCTGCTAATTGGGGCTGCTTTCTTCCAAAGAAGCTCTGTTCAGGGCCAGGGAATATTGGAGCTTTTGCTGCCTCTGGCACCTCTGGTGTGTGTTCCCCATCTCTGCCCTATGCCAGGCGGGGGTACAATGCCAGCAGGATACATGGGAGAACATTCGAGGCAGCGCCTCATCTCGTCTTGGGATGAGCCATGTTCAGCTGCCATTCAGGACAGATGGTCACCACTGTTAGTGGGATTATCCTTGTTTCCCAGTTTTCTATCTCTGTACTTAGTTTGGAGTTTTTTGCATTTTTACCGTTAAAAACAGGAACCTGGGTTATGTGGGGAAATGTAAAAGGCAGAAAAAGAAAAAAAGTCAGATTTTCACTCCTACCTCCAATTAGGGCACTTTTAGGGTACGAGAGATTTGTTGAAAAATTTCCAGTAAAACTTTCACAGGACATGCTCTGTTAACAAAGAAGAAAGCCCCACAAAACCAAAATATCACCAAATAAAACTCATAAAAGCGTAACCAAAACCAACTTTACCAGCTTTAGTTTCCATTTCTGTATAGCTGCCAAGAAGATTTCAGAAATCACTTCTGGTCACTTTTGACTAAGTTTAGCTTCAGGTTAGTGACTGGTCATAAGGACCTTTCTGCATCATCTACTTAATTAAATATCCAGGCATCTTCTCTTCCTGCAGATTTGAAGAGTGACCCAACACTCCTCAGCAAAACTGGTGATGACTCTTCACAGGTAAAGGATAGACATAGTGGGGAACTGTGATCAGAAAGGACAGAGATTAAGAGTATTGTGACACAATAGGAAGCTCAAAAGTTCAGCTGAGGATTGTATTGTAAGACTGAATCCAAAGGTAATTCAAATATATTGCAGTTAGTAGGAGACTTAAGAAAGTAGGGAAAGAGAGGAAAATTGAAATAATATTACTCAGTTTGTTCTCTTAATGGGAAGAGAAATTGCAAAGAGGTAGCATGTGCTAATAATTTATTGTTCAAAACTTTTGAACAGCCTCATGTCACCTGTAAAGACAATCATTAAGCACTGTGGTTAAAGTTTCCTGTTACAGTAAGAATATCATGTGTGAAAATTTAGTTTCACCATAATTCTTGAAATATTTTCTGACATGTAAAAAAACCCTCTTTGCCTCATGTTATTACCACCAAGGTTTCCCCGAGGAATAAGTTTGTTTTAATAATTGGCTTAGATGTTAGAATGAATAATAGAATATTAACCTGGACATTTTTGGGGTGGAAATCTGAACTGGTGCACTAGAAGTTCCAGCAAAGAGTAATTGCAGAGCCCAAAAAAATAAGAGAAAAAAGGGAAAGTCGGTGGCACTGTAGAATAAGCACACTCCATAGGCATTTTCATTCAAGGCACGGTGTAAGTATAAGCCACCTGGAGCTTTCGTTCAAAGTTACCTGAAATTATAGGAAGTACTCTGTGGGCTGGGATGGAAGACATGACAAGTGCAGTTCTAAAGGGCTCACTCATGTTACCCTTCATTTGAGGCACTGTGGAACAGCATTTGGCAAGAGGCTGTAGATTTCGGAGGCCTAGGGAGAAAGATGCTGAGGGAAAGCCCAGGCTAGACAACAGCAGTTTGCTCATTTAACATATCTTTCTTTATTGTATCTTTATTGTATTATTATTATTATTATTTGGATGGACTGATGAAAGCAAGCCTGGGAATGCTGATTCTATCCTAGGTGCTATTCCTCTTACAAAGCCTTACCTTAAAGTTCTTACAGTCCTGCACTAAATTATCAGTGTGTTCACTTTTACCTGTGTCAGTCTTATTTCTTCATTTCTTGATGTAATGAGTTGTCTAATTACTGCGACATCAATTCCTTCAGCAACTTCAAATAATTACATCTGTGTATTTCAATGACTTCCTGAAGAGTTTGGGGGAGGTTTGCTTCAGGCTCAAAAGCATCAGGTGCCTCCTGATACATACACTTTCTGCCAAGATCTCCCTTCTTCCCTACTTTCTGAAACATCTAGAAACAAATATATGTCAGTTCTAATTAAAACAATCACCCAAGTACTGGATCTGATTCAGGGATTATAATTGTAATTTTAAGAGTTGCTTTCTCTGCACAATTGTATGAAGTGTCTTATTTTGTTTGTATTCTTCATGTTTCAGTGATACCATATTTCAATTTTTTTCCTACCTGCATTTTCAAAGAAGTTATACAGTTTCTCTTGCTGCATTCATATATACTCAAAGGAGAAACAAAAATAGTGATGAGCCAGAAAATTTGCTGTGTTCTCTTACCGCACTGGTATTGTTGATTACGTGTTTCCTCTTGCTTAATGCAGAACTGCAGTCCTGCCTGGCTCTCACTGAGTCAGGGGAGGAGCAGAGGGAGCTGTAGGAACAGCAGTGGAAGGAGACCACCACACTGGTCTCTAAGACCAGCTCTTGAACAATAGTGCCTTTCCATAGCAGTGTCAGTTTGGAATGAGAACACAGGTTGCTGTCCCCATATCCTGTACCACCACCCTGCGTTAGTAGAGAAACAACCGGCGAGGCGGGCAGGCTCCCACCTCCAAAATGAACAGCCACAAACCATCTGAAAAACACATCAGAATTCACCCTTCCAAGATTCACATGTCCATACCTGTGCCAATCACCTAAATTTTGAAGCATAAGAGACAATTCTGGAGTGGAGTCATCTCGTTCTAATAAAGCCAGGTAAAATAATTCAGGTAATTTATGCCACAGAAACCCCTTTCTCCCTCCTCCCAGAAATAAAAGCTTACATGTTGTAAGGTTCATTTTATCTCTGGTAAGGGCATTTGGAAAAAAAAGCTCATGCTCTTGGTACAGAGGACACTTGAGGGAAGAAAGTCAGTGATGTAAATGTACCTAACTGCACAGTCAGAAGACTTCACTTACAATAACCTTGGGCCCTTCTTAGCAGAACATTGCACAGGGATGTGGGTGGAGACTTTTTTAAACATTAATGCTCTCTGGCATATGTTCTAAATAAATGAGCGGAATGAAGAAGCATGGAAAAATATTTTGTACTGGGATTATTAATCTTTGTGGTATTCAGCCACTTCTTAGCAACAAACATTCCCTGAGGAATTATTTCAATCAGAACTCACATCTTGGTCTTCAAGTCCTTTTGGGCATATTCAAATTACATTTGGTGCATGAAATATATTTTGGGGCATAACCACAGGGCAATTTGGAAAGATCTTGAGGACAGTTTTGTACATAGGCTGTGAGCAGATAAATTGCATTTAAAATCATCCACTTGGAATTCCCGTGTTCTTGAGGTAGTGGCTGCTTGAGATCAGCATGAAACATCTAGCTGAACACATGCAAACATGTTATCGGGTGCATGGTATCCATCTTTAATCATACTAAAATCAGTGATTAGAAAAGTTATGAAGAATGCAAGATTAGGTTATTTCATGTATACTTCAGAGATTGTAATGAACTTTTTTTTGCATGGGAAGCAATAGTATATTTTTTCTTCTACAGGGTGTCAACTTGAGAAACTTCCTTTATCCTGCAGAGTTGTACAAAAAGCTACACTGAAGATAAGGAAGGATTTTATAAATAGTTTTTAACTATACATTTGGACAGTACCTTGGAAATTGCATATTCAGTGCTCACTCCAGTGGTCATTTATCAGGAAAATATCATGACCCTGTGGGAATTCAACACATTATGGAGTAATCCCACATAGAAAAGTCAAAGTGGATGATGCAAGGAATAACTAAGTTCCAGCAAGTCCATTTAACCTCACACTTTTTTCTGACATTTAAGTACAAAACCTGTGTAAACCATGAATATTGGGGTTGCTTGCCATCATCTCCGCTATTGTTCCATTTCTGTGGACACAACCTTAAGGCTCTAATATTTTGATCAGCAACATAATACCTGCAATACCTGTATTAGTTGTAGGTATACTGAAAGAGGGACATTTGGAAGGTCAAATGTAGCCAAGTGGAAGTATTGCTGCTAGCCCAACCTTTTGCTGCTGCCAAGCTTGGTTCCTGCACTGAGCTTTCCACATCTGGATCAAAGAAACCAAGCATGAACATTTTTCCCCCCAGAGCAACATCATGCCAGATCTTTGACACAAAGCCAGAATGGTGTGTGCATTCAGAAGTTCATAATGGCTGCAACACAGAGACACTGTAAATGGGCCCCTAATCTCACCTAACTTACAGATATTTTTACATTGCAGACACACCAGAACCAGTCATCTAGGTCCTCATTCTAGCCAGGGGAAAAAAAAAAAGAGCATTTCGGTTGCACCTTTTTTTTTTTTTGGAATTAAATGAATTATGAGCTTTTGGTTCTCTCATGCTGGAAGACCCCAAAGAGGGAATTTCTTTAGAGTTATCTGAAACCATGTGGGATTGATTTGAGCTGGAGAGACACATGTAGACCCAATCTCATCCTTTGACACAGAATTATCCTGCCTAGGTCCTGACAGCTGACAAAAGAACCTGAGTTCAGACTACCATTCTTCAGAAGCCATCAAAGACTGACATCTTCCGAGACCAAGACACTATGCTGGACACAATATTCCTATCAATTACTCCCAATCATCCCCTGACCTTCTCTGCTGAGATTTGTAGACCAGAATCATAAACTGGCCTCCCATAATGAAAAATATGATCCTGTTACCGCTGCCATACCTTCTTCTGTGTGCTCCTTGACCAAGCCCTGAGCCATTGAGCTGCATCTGCTGTCACAAGCTGCCCAGCTTTCTGCACCTCCCACAGCAACCTTCAGGTTCTGGGCATCTCACCAGGGGCTCACCCGACCCGTGCAGGAGGAGGTAAAGGCAGCAGAGCACTCCATCCATCTCAGCACACCACACAAGAGTGTGTTTCCTGAGTAATTTCTATTGTTTTATCCATTTGGTAACTAATTTTCATTGTGTATGCCAAGTTTCAGAGGCCAGTTAAACATTTGGCAACACTAAACAATCAGCAGATTTTCATTTACGTAGCAGTAGTCTTTTGGCAATCGCACTGACTTACAGAAGAACACTTCTTTGAGGTTACTTGGTATTACATATATTTCAGACATTTCCTAAAATAAATACTAATCCATTGCTAGAGAGAGCATTAACAAGAATATTCAGTCATTGCTTCTTGGTATCTATTTCCTGCACCTGCAAAGTCTCCATTAGTCTGCCAGCAGTACTAATACCTATTTTACTTCACTGTGCCTATCTTAGAATTAAATAAGCAAATAAGACGTAGAAATGTCAAATAAGGCCTTGGAGGACATTAATTATTGTAGTATCTTTTCCCATACAGTGGGGAAATAGGGATTGTTGTTCAGTCGCTTTCAGAATCAGCTCACATTTTGGTCTCCTCTAAGAATAATAGAGAAATCTATTTTGATTTCAACATCTGCTAGTGCAATGAATGGGAGATTTTCCATATCTGAGATATTTTAAAAAATGCAGAAGTTTATGTGTTAAATTCTGCTTGTTATTCAGTTTACAACTGTTAGAATTGATAAGTTACAAATCTTGATTCTTCTGTGGAAAATTTTCACCAAATATATCATAAAAGGGAGGAAAGAATGAAATGCTGTTTTGTAAATATCCTTTTCCAGTTCTTTTGTAATCTGCTACCTGGAATCTAATTTAAATTATGTAAATACAGTAAAATGTAACTTTAATAATAATTATCAGTCACCAGGTCTGGACTGCATAGCACACACAGCCTGACAAAGACCATTTTAAAGACAAAGTATCTAACACTTCTCTAGCAGCTCTAATCCTTCATATCACAGAAGGTGGAGGGGACTTGTTATTTTGATGAGGAACATTTTTTATCAGGAGCAGTTCACAATGGAGGGGAAGACAGGCTTTCTTGCTTTTGCTGCATTTTTCTTCATTTCTTTTGTTTTCTTTAAAATTAAACTCTAGTAAACTTAATTTTTAAATGAAAAAACCATTTGTCTAAAGAAAAATCTAAATATAATTCAAAAGCTTTGAACTCAGCTGTCATTTCTTTTTGAAAGAAAACAATGTAATGAATTTTACACAGATGTTTCAATTAACTTGAATAGATATTTCTTAAAGGGAAAACATCCCCACATTCTACTGTTAGAAATAGACTTTGCTGTCGCTAAAAACTGTTTGCTGCTCTTAGTGCAGAAAGGGATCTCTACTCTAATCTTTGCTTCTGTGGCAAGAAGCTACAGAGGTGAGCCTTCTTCTCTCCTAAATACAAGGTCCTTGTTGAGGGTGTCTGTCAGATCGTATCCTTTTCTTTTTCATCCATTTGTGTTCAACCTGGGCACAAAATAATATTTTCCCCACTTGTACCCCTTGTACAAAGAAGTGGACAGGAAAAGAGGAAATGTTTTCAGCTAAAGATGTTGCTGCCCACCAGGGTTGAGTATCTTTTTTTCTCAAAGTACAAGAATGGGTAGGTGACCATGGGGGAAATTACCCATTACATTTAGCAGGTGGTAGGTTAAAGGCAGCAGAAGAAATGACTGTTTCACACATCAGAGAATCGTTATAGAATATAGCGCCATCGGATATTGGAGAGGCAGGAAGAGAAAAATTTATTCAAAGGGAAATTAAAACAAGTTCACTGGCAGCCTGTACAGCTATCATATGCTAAAGCGTAGAGACAATATCTGGCTCAAGAATCCTCCACATTCCTGGTTTCCCGGCAAACCACTGAAAAGTATCTCTCTGTAACTGCCTCGCTCTGCTTCTCTTTCTCTAAACCTCTGCTGCAGGCCACTGTCAGAAAAGGCGTGTGGGCTGGCTGGGCTCTGGCTGTGACCCACTGCAGAATTTCTCGTGGCATTCGCTACGGGGACGAGGCCATCGCGCCCCTCACACCGGCCATGGAAGCTGACAAGATGCAGAAAGGAGTGCAAACGGCGCCCTAATTAATAGTGATGCAAGAGCAGCTCTGGAGCACTGTGCCTCCCCAAGACGTGACAACTCCCAGGACTGGCACAGGAGAGATAGGGGCTCTACACCATCCCCGGAGCGTAGCTTGTTGCTTGATGCCATAGTCTAGTACTAAGTATGCATCTTCAGCATAGCTGATGGCAGAAATTGCACTTCTAAGCTGTCTGGTGTATTTATATGCTTAAAGGATTATGAATTACAGCAAACCAGTACCATTTGCAGTGTTTTGCTTTCTATTCTACAGATCCAATTACTTGAGGGCATATTTGATTGTATATTTAGTTAGAAATGGGGTTTGCTCTGGTTATTTTACATTTTCATTACAGTAAGTTAATGCAGAGGCAGACCTCAATCTAGAGAGTCATGCTGAACTTCAGCAGTGTTACTTGACTGAGTAAAGTTAAGTATATGGGTAGGTAAAGAGGCAAAGATTAAGCTCAAACCTCAATAAACAGGCATCTCTAAGGATGGAACCACACCACAAATAAACAAATCTGGAAGGGTATAAACCACACCTAATCCTGCATGAATGGCAGCAATTGTTTGTGCCTGAGCACTCACACACAACCAGATTTGAACAAACAATTTCTGGGATAGGAAGCAGAATCTATTGTACATATTATCGTCCAAGTAAATATGAAAAGACTGCCAGCTTTGCTTGAATACGCCACTTGATCTCATTGGGAGTTCAAAAGATGTGAAATGCATTTGCAGAGAACTACTTATTCTGGTGCAGATCTAGGAGGATCTAGAATACGTGCAGGTAGCACGTATCTTGCCATGGAGGTATGAATGAGGAAAGAACACACAGTGTGAGCCAGACCACAGAGACTGAGACCAGAGATATGGGAGAATGCACAGAGACCTCTGTTCTGCCTGCATTCCAGAGAGACTCAGATCTCAGACCTTATCTCAGGGATCAGTGCCAACCCTTTGTGAAACTTTATACAACGAGGAGGTATAAAGTCCAAAGGAGGGACTTTCACTCTTCTCTAGTTTTCATGTTAGAACTAGCTCAGGACATACCTGTCCAGGTGGAGTGAGCAGTGCAGTGAGCAGGGTGTGCTCCAGTGTGTCCACCATGGGTTGAGAACAAATTAAATGGACAGGTATGGCCCACGCATATTTTCAATTGTTTTGAACAATTACATTAATTTTCACTAAGGAAAAACACATCCAAAACCACACAGAGGAGAAGGAGCCCTTCTAGTTTCCCTGTAAGACATTCATTATGAAGGTTCATAATGAACCATCAGGGTTCATTAAGGACCAAGTTTTTCCAAACTGCCATTTACTACCTTTTGGAAAAACTATTATGTGGCACTAGTGGGACAATTCTCACACAGCAAGAACAAGGGGATAGTTTGTGTAATTGTGAGCAAGCAGAGCCATAGAGAAGCATTTTGGTAGCTATACTACCCTTCTTTTTGTATTTGGCTACTTAGACCAGCTGTACCTCTTTTCTGACCTGCAGAAGCCTCTGCTCAGCAGGTTCTGATTTTATTTACTTCAGCCTAACAGCTATTCAGAGTATCTGTCTCTCCTCACCAGCCATTCATGCAGCTCTGTAAACAACTGCAGCATAAATAAGTAATGGGTGGTTATAGAGAAGACAGACTCTTTTTGGAGATGCATAGTAATGAGACAAAAGGCAATGGACACCAGTTGCAACAAGGGAAATTTCAACTAAATTTAAGAAAAAAGTCTGCATGATGAGAGGAGTCAAGCACTGGATCAGGTAGCCTAGAAAGGATGTAGAACCTCAATCCTTAGAGATATTCAAATACCCACTGGACAAGGCCCTAAACAACCTGCTCTATTTTTGGAGACAGTCCTGCTAAAGTTGAGTATTGGACTAGAGACCTCCAGGGGTTCCCCTCTTCCTAAGTGATTCTGTAATGCCAGTAAATCTGCATCAAATAAATACATTTTTGCAATTAATTACCAAAGGAGACATTCTCTTATTAAAAGGGGAAAAAAATTAATGGAACAAGTTGATGTCCTTTATAGAGTACAGAAAAGGCCATACAATTAGAGTGAACTCCATTTTTAATGAGGAGGAGGAATCATATTAACACGCAGCTGCAATTACAAAGCATAATAGTGTTCTGGGAGCCTAGGGTAAAGCTGTGCTTGTAGCTATTTAGCATGGAGGTATAATATGGGTGCATGGAAACTGTACTATACATGCAGTAAGGGTTTTGATTACTTTTGTGAAAGTAGGCATTCTTCTGCATATGTTCCTACTCCCAACCTAATTTCCATTTGCTGCTGACTGCAGCTTCATGCTTTTCATCACTGAATTAGCCAAAAGTTTGGCCATTAGGTAGAGAAAGCACTTTAAACACAATCTGTCTGGATTACTCATACTTGAAGAATGTAAAATCAGAAAAAAAAAAAAAGTAAAGCACCAAGCTGTAAGTTCAGGTGCAATTTTCCTTCACTGCTTATGTTTCAGATAGAGCTTTGTCACTGACTCCTTATCCATGGTCTCTGATCAAAACTTGTTTAGATCAATTAAAAAAACTACAGTGACTAACTTCCCTTTCATGATCCTGCAGTTTTTACCTTTCATCCCTCTTCCCCTACCTGACACATCATCTCTGTTTTTTTATCTAAAGGGTTTCAGAACAGTGACAAGCACTGGTTCAAACCATTCCAGCCCAGGGAAGGAGCAGGGAAGGTTGCAACCCTGAGAACAGCGTCTTCTCCCCATAGCAAAATCAAAAATGTGGAGGGAAATAAAAGAGAGATTTCCCAGTACTTAAAGAGGAATTTCTAGTTTGCTAGGATCAGCCCCTGTTGATTAGATATAAAGTATAGATACTGAAAAACACTACTTCCTGGTTCCAAAAACTGCAGGAGTTCTTAAGATGTAGAGTGCCACAAAAAGCAAGAACAGAAATCAAGGGTTTGTGCACAACTTACTTGCTAAATCTACAGCAACTGGGAACACTGCCAGACCAAACTGCTCCAATGAAGAGAGGCATTTGCCACAACAAACATTCCACTCCACATCCTGGATCACGCAGTTTTAAAAAGACATATTTGAGCAGCAAATAAAATGCAATGACGATATCAAATTTAACATCAGAGAGGAATCTTTTAGTATCTGCCAGTCCTTTGAGTGTCAAATAGAGAGAGGAAAAAATCAGAGAAGCTAAGACTCTGCTTTTTGCTTTCCACTGTTTATGATGAAATGACTTATTCAGAGGACAGATACTGTGAATATGTGAGCTGTGCTATGACCAGCTGGCCTATTTTGGATTTCAGCCGCAATACACAGATGGAAAGTATGTTTCTAGATTGCATGATTTCTTTTTAAAATCTGCTTTTTTTTTTTTTTTAATCAGCAATTACTGAGGTTACGGAGAAAGTGTGGCAGTTCCTTTGAAGCTTAAAGAGAGTTCAAAGATCATTCAAACACTATTTTCTGAATGTTTTTCTGGAGACTTGAACATTTTTTGTAACCCCACTGCTGAAATCTCAAACAGGTGACAGAAATTATATGTTGTTTCACAGTTTGCCCTATGGAAAAGGCATGAAAAAAGTCAAACGATTTGACAGAGAAATATGAAAACTACCATGTGTATTTGCTGTTTCTGTCAACATTGACTGCATTCAGTTTGGGCATGAGTTTTTCATTATCAACACCTCAAGGAATATAAGGGACTGGAGAAAATAGAAAGTAGGACCGTTCTAGGTGCCTTGCAGCACTGCTAGAGTCAAGTTGTCAAAAGCAATCTCCCTTCCTTTGCAAGAGCAATTTGCATACAAAACTGAAGAGGCTGAATCAGTCTTCTCTTCTTACTTAGAATGCTGCAAGGCAACATTTCTGGATTAACTTCCATTAATCATTCCTGGATCTCAGCTTTTTTCTTTCTTTGAAATCCATACACAAAAATTAACAAACAGACTGATGTCTTATTTCAGAAAAAAGGTGCTACATCAATGCTGTATTTAGGACCAGTATATTTTACTTTGATGTTTATAGAGACATGTTTTCAGGTAGGTTTAGTCCTTCCAAAATGTAGTGCCCACACACAACTAAACCAGGATCCTAAATGTGATGGGAAAAGGAATGGTTCCTGGAATTCTATTACTATGGGTAATATAGCCAGCTGATTTCTACACTCCCTCCATCAACAGATGAAAAACTATGAAGCTTCTTAAAACTGGGAAACACAGCTTCCTAACACCAAAGCACTATCTTTCCTAGGAGCTCCTCTGCAGATCCCAAAGGTGACAATTGTCCCATGTGAAGGAATCTGAAGCTCAAGATTTTATGTTTTCCCTGCTTAGGGAAGTCAAAGAGACAGTTCAAACCTCAGCAAATGAAGTCTAAGTTTGGTTACAAATAATTGCCTCTTGAACTGGCCTCCACATAGATTCTTATAATATTTTCATATGAAATATGAAACAGGCTTTGTTACAGTGGACAGGTAACAGTTATTAAAGCAGGATTTTATTCCAAAACCTGAAGGTGTACTAAGGGCAGTCACTTGCTGGTGAAATAAGCACATAAATAACATGATTTAATTTCGAAGGAGAAAAAAACCCCAGCAAGTCCTGGACTTCCCCTGTTCTCCCCCTCCCCACAAGCAAAGCACTTTACAGCCATAGTATTTTTATTCACCCATAAACAAATCAGTGGTTTAGCTCTCTTCTTATATTGACAGGAAATGTTCTTCTGTGACCTGGAAAACTCAGCAAGTTTCTGAACAGAAACTACCATATTTCTGGGTTGATTTCTTTACTTATTCTTTAAGAGAAGCTTACAAATGTATTTTTGCTGAAGACTTTGGCACTGTCTTCAAGAAAAAAACCAACATTGTAAGAATCATAGTTTTGGGAACCACAAAATTCATGTCTATTTAGCTTCATAACAAGCCATTTTCTCTTTTTTTACAGATTGACTGTAAGACAAAGAAACCTTGTGTAAGTAAACCTGTGCTGGAATGTTTTGCTATGCACCCTGTTCATGTATTTTCACTGATCTATTACTGAGCAAAGGTAGCAAGTGACCTAGAGAAAACAACAAAAGACCCCCACAGTGCCATATGTTAGAAAATATCTTTTTATGTGCTCTTTATGTGTTGCAATGCTCCCAAAATGGCAGCTGCCCCCTTGGACAGCTCTCTGAAGAGGGCAAGACATTATAGCCATAGCCACAAAAAGCATATTTGCATAAGTCATATACCAAAGAATACCTTTCCTGTTCAATCAGATTCAACTCTTCTGAAATAATATGACAGAATTTTTGCCTCATCTAGATGCAAATAGGCAGTGTTCCAGATATCTCCACTGAGAATATCATTTTAAAACTAGGCAAACGAACAAAAAGAAAAGACTCTTGAATAGTTGTAATTTTCTAGAATTTGCCAAGGCTGCTTACTGCTAGGCTACTCTCCCTGCAGCGCTATTTTGTTGGACAGAGAGCCCAAGCCCCCTAGTTTCTTCAAGCCTTTTGCCTTGTAAGCATTACGCCCTTAGAATGGGCAACAATACACAATTATTTGAAACGTCAGAACAACACAAAACAATTGCCATCTAGAGTATTAGGTATCAACTTCTCAAAGCAAGCCATTTGTAACTCAACCTTATAAGAGAAAGGTCAGAGGAAAATTATCTCTTACAGCATACAATGTGAGGAATTTTTCTTTCATTCATTCAGCTTTGTAATTCAAATATTCTTTAATTCATTTCAGAAGAGTTAGAGAGCCCTACTATGAAGAGGAACAGTTTCTCCAAAGAGTAACTCTTCCATCAGATTCTTTTCCCCACACAATTTTATGGACATATCGGTTCATTTTCACACTTTCCATTATTTTTAAGCTTCTCAGCAAAACATTTAGAAGTGCTGGAGGAACAATACTCTAATGATTTTTCCCAAAGTTAGTCCAGTAACTCTAATGTTTTGAGGAGTATTAGAGGTCAAGATAGAATGAGACGGGTTATATTTTCCTTATGCATCTTCGGTATAGCTGCCTTTAAGTTTTGAGTCATCAATAAGCAAGAGAGCCCATTAATGTGCAGGGCTCTATTTTTGTGTCCTCTTTGGTCAGGTACATAGAGGAACACTACAGGGTGTAAGAGAAACAAATAGATTCTCCTGGTTTCCAATACCTATATCAGTAGGTATCTGTGGTATTTCCCTTCCTAGGACTCAACTACCAAGGAGTCAGTGTGTAACATTCATCCCAGGTCTGCAGTCTCCTGTGGACTTACACGTAAGGTTGAATAAATGGAAATAAAAAGAGAAAAGGGACAAAAAATTAAGAGCACAAGACATAAGTTTCATATTGATGAAAGAGTGACGTGTGTTTGCTCTCATCTCTGTATAAGGAGCTTGGGAGCTGTGGTAAGTCACTGGGAAAGTCTTCAGCATCAACTCTACCATTTCTCCATCCATGGAAAATAAGACTATTAGTCATATTTTAGTCTATTAGTCCTGCTGTCATCATACTGTAAATTAACCTGGAACTGATATGAACAGGGGTGGGCTTTTTTTTTCCCCTCTGTGAAATAAGTTTTAAAATATTTTAAAATAATTCACTTTCCAGGTAGTTTTTTCATTTATGGTAATTCAAACACGACATAAACCTGACAACCAGGCCTTGCACAGTGCTTGAGTCTCAGAGCCCAGTAGGGTGGAAGACGCCCCAGAATGTTTTGTGTGCAGCATGGAACACTAAGTACACATCAGATCGTGCTCCCTTTTTGACCCTCACACCAAAATCTCTCCATCCTGAGGCCGATGTGCTCTCAAAGACCGATCCCCTTTCCTCACAGGGATACTCCAGCCCTGGAATCAGCTTTCCTGCGTGCCAGTCAGAAGGTGGCACCATGGAGATACGGATGTCCCTGGGTGGCTGGGCTCCTCCCCTCCTCCTTGGTGCCAAAGCAAAACATCAGTTACACACTAATTTCTCAGTAGGATCATAAAACACTAATCCTGGTTGCTGGTTGGATGCATTGTCAGCACGACGACATCTCTCATCACAAAAAAAGCTGAGTGTCTTTATTCTCAATCACATTGAGAACAAAAGTTGAAGAGATTCATATTCCGTGTAGGGAAAAAAAAAAAAAGACCATAGAATGGAGCATAGGTAGAAACCAGGTCAGGTTAGTAAGAACAACCATAAAAAAATAGTTTAAGTACATACAGTTAAAATTAGAAATGCCTACATGAGATATGAGTAATGTCTTGATATATTTTCTGTGAACTGTATCAGTGCAAAGCAGATGATAATAAAAGTTTCAGTCTGGTTGCTGAAGAATAATTAATAAAATGGGTAAATGAGACTGAGAACAGCAGCATGTTTCATCTCTTGTCTCTCTTTTTTCTTTTTTTTTTTTCTTTACTCTTCACAGCTGCAAGCCAATGGCTAGCAGATCTGAGACAAAGACTAAAACAGGCTGCTAGAGCAGGTTTGACAGGGTATATTTGGTAGTTTTCCAATCAGCTATGACAAAAAGCATCCACTGTGGACTACTTTGGGTCAAGTATCTGTCACAAAAAAGATTTGCTATTATTTTTGAGAACCCAAAGAAGAGAGGGAAGTGCCAGAAACTTAAAAATACAAATTCCTTATTTAATTTCTCAAGGGAAAAGGTGGCGGTGGAATGGTAGAGATCACAGACTTACCTTTGCTTATGTTTTCAGAATAAAAATCTCATTCAAAAAGAAAAAAAAATAGGAAATGTGGTATCTTAGTGGCTAAGTAATATTAATTTTGTAGGTAGAATGATGAGTTGTGCTAGAGAACAGATCTGCAGTAAATATCTCTTGGACCACTTAATATTCAATATTTTTATTAGAGGTATGGAAGATGAACTGGAGAGCCTGCAAACGTAAAAAACACATGACACAAAGCTGGGAATAACTGCAAAAATGCAGAAATGCAGGCTTGGAATACAAACAATCTTCACAAAATGGAGGAATGCCTAGGAAAAAAGATTGGCTGCAGTACATTTAGAACAACCACAAGTATTTATATTGATTGGGAAGACAAAGGGTATAAAAATGGAGGGATAATACCTGGCTAAGCAGGGGTTTTGCAGAGCTGGATCTAGGTATTATAGGAAGTCATCAGTTGAATTATATGTCTAAAATGTAATTCTGATCTGAAAATGGCAAATCATAAAAAGATAACTATGAAGAAAAATTAAAATAATTGAACCTTTTGAGAGATTAAGTATATTTGACTATAGTTGAAAATGGATAGCAGTGGGGGTCTTCCAACTGAGAACCTGTGAACATATTTTATTCTTAGAAGAAAAGGGGAATAGGAAAATAGGAAATAGGAAACAAAGCAGATCAAAATAGGATAAATGTATGATAGTAATTGTTTTTTAAGGGAATTTAACCACTGGCAATTTCATTCTAATGCTGTATATCAGAGGTTAATATCTGAGTAAAGATAGTTAAATTGGCTTTTTATTATTGAATTATAAGCACTTGAGCAATTATAAAAACAGGTGTTGCTGATTGAAATAAATTATTCCTTCACCTGATCACTATACAGTTGATAAGAACTCAAGATTGCTGCACAAGTACTCTTTTATTTGTGCTGAAGCCTTCTTCAAAGGCATTTATTAAGCCAAGATGCTCTGGAAAGAAACTCCACTGAAGGACAAGGACAAAGATTAAAATCTTCTAAGAAAGAGTGTGCAGGCTGTGGTGTCTGCAGATCTTGATTTGATCATTAAGTAGCCTTGATACTTAGTTGACTGTTGAAAAGAAGTGTTTTCAATGTGTCTACAAGAATTTTCTCAGGCTTCTAGAGAAGCCTGTGACTTAATCTTAAATCCTTCAGTCTATGAAGTTTGCAAGAGTACAGTGTAATAGTGTGTTTAATGGCTCAGCTAAACACAAATTAAAGTAGTAGATAGCATGTATTTGGTGTAGCCTTAGCAATAAGATGCTGGAAAAACACCAGGGGGTTCAGCAGAAATATTTTCCATCAGCAGCTGGAAAATAAGCTTGCCTGCAAACCCAGTGGATATAGCTGCTGCTCTAAAGTGAAATACCAGTACATTGTATGAAGCAGCAGGCATTATCTGAAATACTTTAATGGGATCAATGTAATTCTGTATGGGTTATAATAAGTAAAATGCCTACTTTGAGATGGTTTATCTACCATGTAAGGGGTGCTCATTCTGATTTTCTCTTTGACAGAACATTTCTTTTTTCTTTTTTCTGAACTGGGGTGATTTAAAATTTTAATGTGGACTTTCAATCATTCTTTCTCATTGATCATTCCTCCATCGAACACAAAGTTTCACACATTTGTCTCACTATTGTAAGCAATGTTATACCTCATGTTAGGCATCACTGACTCAGCAGGCTGTGTATTCTGTGTAAACTCACCTTTAAATACTTATGTGAAAGTCCAGTTACCTCAATGTGGAAATCCTGTGCCTTTGGTGGAATAAGCATGCGTGGAAGTCAGCAGTTGATTAATTGTGTTGTGAAGCTGAGATAAATACAGTATTTTGAGGTACTTAGATTTTTCAGCCTCTAAAATGCAAGTCTAGTTTTCACTCTGGCAAAATTTCCTTCTTCCTATTCTATCCAATCGGTTTGCAGATGGAACAGCTGTCCCAGCTTTATCAAGTACGGAATTTATAATAGGGTTTGTACAAGTTTTTACAGGAAGTCAAATGCAGAGTTATAGTTGTGGTGCTTTTATTGTGCTGCTTCATTCTGCCTTTGCTCCCTGCTGTTTGAGCAGTACGACCTGAACATTTGCTCCAACTAAGGCTGTCATGGAGACAGGGCTAAGTTAGAACTTAGCAAACGGTCTCAGCACAGTCTGTCTGTCCAGCTGCTTTGCCTTTTGGCACTGAGAGAAAACTTTCTCCAGAGGCTACCGTAAATTCCTTTCTGAGTTGATGATCCATGTTGCGCAAAGAAGATTAATGCTTTTGGTACAAGCCAAAATATTCACTGCCAGATGTAAATTAATAAGACAGCCTCTAGAGCAAAGTCTTTCCTCTGTTGAGAATTGCTTTTGGGCCTGTGTTTCATGAAGAGACCTTCCTGGGTGGGTTTCTGAATTTCCTCTAAACCCACCTATGCAAAGAGGCTCCCAGGAAGATGTAGGCAGCTGCACACAGGTCTCCTAGAGAATCTTTTTCAAATCCTCAAATAGCAGTGGAATCATTAATGATAAGCATTACTAGACTTACAAAGAATAAACCTCCTAAAAGCAAAGTTGGCTGATCTTGTGATGAGAAACACAAAATATGCAGAGAACAGAAATGTAGAAATAATCGACTGATATCAGCAAAACAATTGATGCTGTTTCATGATAACTTCATCAAAACTTGCAACTGCAGCACTGGCATGCAGAATAAAAACTCTTTCTGAAAATCCAAGAAAATACATTAAAGGCCTTTGAATTCAACCAGAAAACAATGTGCTTTAGATAAGTCTTTAAAGAACCAGTAACTTTGAGAATATAAACAAATCATTAATAGCAGATACAATTTAAACAGCTTCTAAAAGTAGTGAAATAATGCAATTTATAAGTGCAATCAGAGCCTTACGTACCTCAGAAGGATCAAGATTTTTTCAAAGGCACTGACTTCTATAGATCATTTCTGGAAATAACTTTTAGCATAGCATACTGTGTGTACACTATTTTTGATAGTAAAAATTTGAGCTGCTCTGTTTGCCTGGGTGGAATTGTGCTTCTCTGCGATACCTGATTTAGCATACATCATCAAGTAAAGTTTTTGGGTAAAATTACTCTATTGAATTTCTATGATGCATTTCTGTTTAATCCAGTGAATTGGCTAGTAGAAATAAAATAACATGAACACTGATCTGAATCACATATTCATTGAAATATTTTGATTATCCAACAATTTCAATCATAGATCTCAAGGTTGAAAATGCATAACTGGAATATTTGTATGAAATTAGGGGAAACTGTCTCTACTTTTCAGAAAGGAAGAATATGGCATTTCTGATACTAATCTAGTTAAAAATGAAAGAATCTGAGTATCAAAAGATATCTTGAACCTTCAGAGAAATGTGATGGTTTCCAGGCCTCAATCTTTGAACTTCAAACTGTCTATGAGGACAAAGGAGTTGCTCAAAACATCTCTGCTGGTTGGCATGTATTGCTATAATTTGATAAAAATTACCTTTTATTTAATAAGGTGCAGTTTCAGGCAGGTTCTGTGACTATGGAGCTTTACTTCTGAATGTTCTAGCAGAGGGGTCCCAGCAGATGGTACATATCATCATCTTTCCACAGGACCCATTCCATCTGGCCCCTTCCAGTGCTGGCTTTTTCAGGCTCTGCTGCTTTATGTTAGTTCCCAAGAAGAATTTTCTGAGCTAGAAAAGTCAATTTGAGTTTTCCAGCTTAAGCTGGCATTTTAATTTATGATGGTTATTTTTATATCTTTATATACAAAAAATTATCAGTGGTGAAGTATTAAACTATTAAAAAAATTGAAAAGCCAGTGTATGCTCTCAGTGTACACTCTTTTGTTAAAGAAAATTTTGATGATTCAAGCCATGTAACAAACTACAGGTGAGTTCTAAATTCTCTATTCTGTAAGCAGTCTTGCATGTGGAGAAAAGCAAACTTTGACCATATCAGAGGCTTAGATGTCCAACTCCAAAGTGTGAAAGAAAGCAAGAACAATAAATCAGATGACTGTTGAAAATGGATACTAATGTCCACCGGGAAGCTTCTCTTTAGAGAAGTTTTGTTCTTTTCAGTTCTTAGTTTTGAAGAAATTAAAGAGGATTCATTTATATTTGGGCCTTCTAACTGTAGCTGAATCATTGTACTATTTAATGTACTATTGCAAGAGGGACATCTGTGTTTTTAAGAGCTAGTTAATGGGAGAAAAGGCAACTACTTTTGGAACTACACATTTCCTCACATACCCCCTTAATGCCACAATACAACATCCAAAATTCTCATGATACTTACAGAGGGTGATTCTCATCCCATAAACATGTACATGTCATGTATGGTTAGGGGTAGTCTGAAGTTCCTTTTGTGGCCATGGTTTCAGGGCCAGCTGTCCAAAGCTACAGCCTGAGTGAGGGCAATCTGTATGGGTAAAAGCAAAAAAATCCAGAAAAAGCATATTTGAATTTCGGGGCTGGCCTGTGACCACTGAACTACCAGACTTTTCTCCATATGAATATATGATTTTAGAAAAGAATCCCATTGTAGTAAAATTCACATTTTGTTTGGTGTCCACTTAGGGAAGTAATTCAGCTTTATAATCACCATTTAAAGCAATTTAAAAAAGCATTCCTAAAACAAACTGGTTTTGCAACTTCTTGATATTTCAGTATTTCAATTTATTAAAGTGAGGATAAATATTATAATCATTACCAAGCTGTAATCTTTCATAACAAATCATAGACATTTCTCTAATATTTGGAACAGCCTATCTGTCAGAATTCTGAGTGTACCAATAGACCTCAACAGCGCTGTCCAGACTGGCCCGAAGCTTTCATCCACATCCTCGGCCCATGGGCTGAAGAGCTCCGTCTAAACTCAAGCCCTGTTCTTCATTCCTCCCACAGGCACAGCTGACTGCAGGACAGACCCTGGCCCATGCTGCAGCTTTGTTTCTGCTTGTGTCTCCTGCGTGGACGCGGTTCAGGTTTTGCTGTACCTGTTGTCAGAATCTGTGGTATTGATGGTCCTGAGATTGTAGAAAATCTCTGTCCTTCAGCCCTGTTGCTAAAGAAGAAGCCATAATTCGTCTGTGCTGTTTTCAAGGTTGTTTATTCTTGCTTATCTCTAACATGTTCTGCTGCCCTGCCGCAGCTCTGTCCTGCAGGGCAGCGTGTGGGGCTCTGCCCCTCAGTGGGATGTTACAAACATTATATACCAGAAACTACCTGTGCTATATTTACAATAATGTGCCAATATCTATCATCTACGTTGAACAGTGTGTCCCCAGCCTACACCAATAGAAAAATGCCAACACTACAGTGAAACATGGAGGGCATGAAGAAGAAAAAGGACAAGACACACCCAATTTCCTCCATCTTGTCCCCTTTGGATCCCTAATCTAGAATCCTAAAATTTTACTTTTGCACCCGTGCCACACTCAATTATTACTCATATCAAACACTCAGAGCTTGTAACTCATCCTGTAAGATTGAAAACTCTTTTCTATGGACAGAGATCAGAGACAGTGTCTCTCGGGGCTCTGTACAGGGGGTTCCTGACCCCCTGCCAGGGTCCCAGACCTTCCAGGGCAGCCAGAGGGAAGCCCTGGATTCCCACACCAGTGCCTGCCCGTGAACAGGCTATCAGCACTCTGCTCAGCCACGCCTGTGGGACTGCACTGTGCTCACTAAGGGTGGCTGCTATCACCCTTGGATTTTGCCTTTTTCTCTCTTGTGGTGCAGCCTTGCTCTGGCTGCCTTGTGAGTTTCTTTCTGAAGAAAGAAGGGCTTTCCCTGCCAGACCAGACCAGACCCTGGTGCTCTGCCCTGCATAATCCTCTTGCCTTCAGGGTTCTTCAGCAACCTGGGGGCCAGCAGCAGCCCCACACCAGCCCTGCTCACCCTGGGTCCTGGCCCTGGCTGGGACAGAGCTCACCATGGCAGGAAGGCACGGCTGGGACCTGGAGGTTACTCTGTGCCACCTCATTACCAGAGATGGGGACGAGCGAGTCCCTTTGGGTTGAGTAAGCATGGCAGATGAAGTGCTGGGCTCCTGCCTATTCCGAGGCCAGGGAAGCAGCTGGATAGGTCCAGTTCTGAGCCAGAAAGAGACTTTGGGTGGCACCAGTTCCAGGCTGGAGGGAGTGGTCAGGTCAGGCTCTGCAGTGAGCATTTGACATGTGAATCGCTCTCTGCAGTACACTTTAGTTATTAATACTGGTAGTATCCCTTTTCTTATCTCATTGCTGTTTCCTGTAAACTGTTCTTACTTCAACTAATCTGTTTTCATCTGATCTTCACCTTTTGTGTAATTCCCCTCTCCAGTCTGATACAGAGGGGAGAGGGAGAGGGATGAAAAAAAGCAACACATGGCTGGGAGAGTGTCAGTGGGAGCACCACACTGGAGAGCAGCACTCCTAAGCCACAACACTGCACTGTGGGATGGGAGCTCAGCCAGGGGCTGAAGGTGCCAGGCAGGTTCTGGGGTGTCAGGGCCTGGGGCAGGGGTATGCTGGGGACCCTCCAGGGACGCCAAAAGCCCTGCCAATATGCATCTCCCTGACAAGGGTTTCAGTGCCTATGCAGGACAACTTCAGCTGTCCAAAGTCTGCTGCCAATGGAAATGTGAGACAATATAACTATTTTTCTCATCCATGACAGCCAGCAACAGCTTTTAATGGCCATACCTGTGTCCTGCCTTGTAGGTTTCTAAAACCATTTTCCCATTTTAGCCTAAAATGTTTTCAGTTAGCAGATAACAGCAGGATGGAGACCAAGACACTGCAGGGGAAAAGTAACCAAACTGTTCACTTTTGATATCATTCTCTGTGGCTGCTGTTAATCAGACAGTGGAAAAAGAGCAGAGTAATTGGGGCTGATGGACTGCAGATACAGGAAAAGGACATATTCAGGATACATACATTGTTTTTCCACTGTGTTTTATCACCAGACTGCTTCATTAGTAAGCCAAACTTAGCTGTCAGTATCAGAACTAATGATGGTGATGTAATTTGAAACATACAAATATTTTAAATTTGACTGATCAATAATAGTATTGTCTTGTTGAGAGACACATTGTAAAAAAAATGCCACGTGGAGCTTTTGTTTCCCAAAACAATTTAAAATTCTTTTAGTAGATCTGTATGCTCTAAAAGATAAAAGTTTTCAGGTCTTTTTCTTAAGGAAAGTATTTGAATTACTAATATTTCTATTTTAAATTTTATAATATATAATGTGTATATTTACAAAAAATACAATTACAAATATTGGGCAATTACAAATATTATGCAATTAAAAATGCAAATTTTAAGTCCTTTGCCATGACCGAGCTGCACACAACTGGAAGCTCACCTTTTTCTCTGCCAGGGGACCCACATCTCCATCACTCTTGGAAAGTGCCAACATCCAGAAGCTTCACGGAACATGCTGCAATTCTGAACTCAGAGCTAGTTATTAGCTGCAGTCTTTTCCCCTCACAGCTTTATCAACATAGTGCAATACACACCATGACAATTTACAGTTGCTAAGGGTTAATTAAAATGTTCTGATATTTCTAGTGACAGATTAGATTATTTTCTCCTCTTCCTATCAATAGATTATTTTTGCAACAGGCAGGAATATGGCCATGATAGGTAAATATCATACACCTACTTGTTAGAAAATTTTACATCGTACTTATTTCTCAGCAAAGGATTTCTCAGTAAAAAGCTTCTCATTTGCAAAATAGCAAGCAATGCATTACATTTGCCTCACAGGGAGAAAAGGTGCAGAGCTATTTATTCTGCTGATTTGAGTCATATTATAACTGAGTATGATAGGGCTGGGCTCTAATTTTTTTTTAAACAATGAGCAATGGATTAGAGGCTTGCCTAGCTATTCTTCATTCATTAACACTGTAACTGTCGAATGCTCTGTGCTTAACAAAATCCGATAATTGCAGATAGCATTAGTTCTGCATCTTTGGAGAACAGCCAGCACAGATTCTAATGAAATAAGCCGACCATGCATCGGGGGATTTCGGAAGTTCTGCTATGCTGCCTACAATGACATTTTATTACTGATTAAATAATCTCTGAATCTGACTGTTCTGCAGTATTGTGCAACCTTACAGTAGCTAGATTCAAATACTTTATGAAAAAAGAATAATGTGATTCTCAGTGGGTCTAATCTTTCATAAATAGAGTCAAGTTGTTCAAAACCAGAAGCTCATTAGCTAGCTCATTGCAAACGGCATTAATGCTGGAATCAAGCTGTATAGACAGAGTTTTTGAAAGCTTGCTTCTAAAGTAAATACATTCAGGCATATGCATTTTGAAAATTAGTATATTCATTCATTAATATGAACAATGTTTCATGTTCATGCTTCAAAGTCTGCTGATGTTTTTAAGGTTTCTGATTGGAGTGCTAGGCTGGAATCTTGGCTGTATGAGAGACTCGTCCTCCCTATAAGCCTCACTTCCATGGTGTCTCTGAACAACTAGAGCAATCACAGTGTTTCTGCTCTTTGTCCAAGGTTTTACACTGTCTGTATGTCCCAATCAGGCAGCTCAGTCCTTACAAGACAGGATGCCACAGTCTGAGACTTTTCTGTAAAACAGCACAGATGGTAGCACTGTTCTACAGAGCCTATAGCAGGCCACCATCTATCCATCCAGCTGCTGCAGATGCCTCCATTCAAGAAATGCAGTTCTATAGATCAATAGTAAAAAAATAACAGCATGAAAATTTAAGTATCACTAAATAAATTAATAATTCAAATAAAATTTATTAATTCAGTTTAAAAATCAGTCTTGCTATCATATGGACTCATGCAGTACTGTGCTAAAGAAGTATCAGATGTTTTCAACAGCATGGATCTCAAGAACAACAATATATATTTTACTGCAGGGGAAATATAGTCCATGGTATTAGTGTTACATTTCAATTTACTAACAATTCCTTTGACTTCCATGAGATCTGTCATTTCAAAAGTGTCTCTGTAAGACCAGGAACTGTGTTGAAAGGCCTGGTGTGCACACAGGGTAAAATATTCAGAGGTCTTGTAAATAAACTTGCACAGGACTTGGCAGGGTCTTTTTGACTTTTAAAATAAATTCTTTTGTATACTTGAATGTTATATTTGTCCTGGTTTGGGATAGATTTGGGATGAAACCCAGGACAACACTGGTTTAGGGATGCAGTGAAAAAAATTGAGTTTTGGTGACCCTGACTGATTTGTAAATCTTGATGCCAATGAAATACAATCTATCATCAGGAAAGACAGCATTATTTAAAATATTTGGGAGGAATTTTACTGTATTCACTGCAGACTCCTTAACCATAACTACAACTTTCTGGGACCTCTTGTCATATTTATGGTTCATACCATGAGTGAATATGGTTTGTATTTAACAGTTATGATGAATTGTTTTTATGCATCAGAGAAAAACTTTATATTTTATAGTTGCTTTGAATTTGAACCATGAAATATTCATTACATTTTCACAACATAAACTTATTCCAACAAATCACTCACTCAGTTCATTTTGTATACTAATTTCATGTAGATCTAGAATACAAATTCTGTGCAGAAGAAGGAGAATTACCACAACAGGCAGCTGGTTACCAAACATTTGGAATTGTAAGTATTTGAAGAAATAATGTGACTTCAATTATTTTTTTTTTGTAGGCTGGGGTGGAGTCAATTCTTTGTTTGGGAAACACTGCTCAAACTCCTTAAGTCGGCGGTATTTTTGTAAGCAGAAAATCCACACTCCCTCCTCTGGTGCATGCCACTCTCTGTGTCTATGGAAAGCTGATATAACCCCCATAACAAGTTTTAACTGACAGTATATGGCCAGCAGGTCGAGGGAGGTGGTTCTGACCCTCTACTCTGCCCTCATGAGACCCCGCCTGGAGTCCTGCATCCACCTCTGAGGTCCTCATCCCAGGAAAGAGGTGGACCTGTTGGAGCAGGTCCAGAGGAGGGGGATAAAAAGGTTCACAGGGCTGGACCACCTGTCCTCTGAAGACAGGATGGGGGTTGGGGTTGTTCAGCCTGGAGAAGAAAAGGCTCCAGGGAGACCTCACTGGGGCCTGACAGTACTTAAAGGTCACTTAGAAAAGGAGGGAGAGTATAACTTTTTATGTTAGCAGATAGTAAAGAACAAGAGGAACTGTTTTAAACTAAAAGAGGATATATTTCAGATAGGTGTTAGAAGGAAATTCTTTGCTCATAGGGTGGTGAGGCACTGAAACTTCTTGTCCAAAGAAATTGTGGATGACCCAACCCTGGAAGTGTTCAAGGCTAAGTTGAACAGGGCCCTGAACATCCCTGACCAGGGATTCTGATTTGGAACTCCATAATCTTTAAAGTTCCTTCCAACCCAAGCCATTTTATGATTTGATGAATCTGTGATAACAGCTTCAGATCTATTTAAAATACATATTTGTTTTACCATACCTGTACATCTCTGGTTTAACTTTTATGCACTGACTTTTAATAGCAAGATGAATCATCATAGAACATAGTCTTATATGAAAATACTAATAAATGGTTTACATGGTTTTATACCAACCTCTGAAAATCCAGAATTGAACACTTTAATGCTTGACTTAGTCCTCAACAATTGATGGGGACCTGCTGACTTTTTCTGTATCCACCCAGTCCAGGTTATGGAGTCCAATGTTGGAGTGAGAGGGAATATTACACCTTCATGCTTCAGATTTTGACCACTGGTGATGGCCTGCCTAGACAAAGGATCAAGGGAGTCATCCATATTCCCAACAGCTGGCCACTACTTTAGTTTAGCCATTGCCTTCAGTGTGCGGAGAGGAAATGTAGAAAGCATATACTAAGTTTGTCACAATTCAATCACCAGACTTTTGTTTTCATTGAGCATGATGATAGCTGAAGTCATAGTGACTGTCTATACATATTTTTATGGGTAGCAGTGCATTAGGAATTTTGAAACTTTGGTCAAGGTTCCTCCCCAGAAACTGGCATGGATCAATGACTGATGCACTAAAATTGCTACTATTCTGGAAGTTGGTTCAATGAGAAAATTTAAGATTTGTGTAAGACAACAGTTACAGCTCCTAGGCACCATTCTGTAAGAGGACTAGCATTTCATGTTAATTAAATTTTCTAAATTTTATTAATAACAATTTTACTACATTTTAAGTCAGATAGTGAAAGATAAAATCATCTCTTTGAATTCAAAATGAACCCAGTGTCTGTTTCACTTCCAAAGCAAACAAACACAAAAAGGCTTAGTGTTGTGGGGTTTCATTTAAATTGAAAGAATATTCTAAATTAAAACCAGGTAAATATTGTTATGAAAGTAATTTTCATTAACAATCTGAACGTTCTAGAAAATTATCAGAATCAAACCAATCTATTTCAACATTTTCTTTAGACTTTTGCCGGGTATGGTTTGGAAATTCTAAATGGGTAAGTTTTTCCAATCATCTTAAAAACTGTACAATTTTTAAAAATGTTATCATGACTTTTGAAAATATGCTTATGAAAAATTACTTTCCTATGTTGAATAAAATGTACCTTGAAGTGCATTTTTTCTTGATTTTAATTATATGATATCTCTTTTTAAAATCAATTCAAATGAGGAGTCTGAAACTTTTCAGCATACAACTCCAACTTCTCTCCAAAGTCCTTCTATCTAGACTATTTTCTGGGTATAAAATGAATTCAAACAAAGTAAATTTTTTTTTTTTAATTAAATGCAAACCAGAATACATTAATTTAATTTATGTGATGGAAATGTTTTAAAGTCGGAATTTTCAAGACATTAAAATAACTGTGCAAAAATCAGGCTATGTGTTTCATAGATAATGCTGAAGACAGACTCCTGACCAACATGACTGTAAGCAAATCCTTAAAAGATCAACATTAGTATCAGATCCAGACAACTAAGTGATTTGAGCCACAAGATGCCAGAAGAAGAGAGAATGGAGAATTGTCACTGTGGACTCAAAAGACAAAGGAAGTGTTAAGAAAAATAAATACAAGTTTGTTAACTAAGCCAATAAAATAAGGGGAACAGGTTACATAAAAGAAATTAATTCTGAAGCATAAACACAGAGATAAAACTGGAAATTCCATCATTAGACAATAGAATATGCAAGAACACAAACCTTAATCTTTGCTGTTTCTTCAGTATAAACAAATCTGCTGGTTGCTAGCACTATTGCTGAAAACAGAGCTCATCAAATTGTACACAGAGAATAATTTCATCTTCTGGAAATAAAGCTATTATTTCACTATACCGCTTTGTCCAGGAAACCCAGATTTAAGTCTAGATTGAAAACTGTCAAAGACACAGTTTCTTATTATGTAGTCAACAACCTGAAGACACTGGTTTCTCTAAAGGCTTAAAAAAAAAAAAAATAGAAAAAATAGATAGGGAAAGAGGTCCAGAAGGCAGGATCTAATGTAATTTAAAACTGGAATTACATCAGCAGTTTCAAACAGATGGCAGAATGTAGAGATAAATGTGTTAGCTCTTTTAGCTTATTTGGTCTCTCCATTGTTTGCATCATTAAAACATGCAATAGTTTACAATTTAAAAATATACTGGGTATTAGACAGTGGAAAAAAGGATATGCACCTACTGAGTGGAAGGAGGTAGGATTGAATCAATTTGCCATACTTTAATGTACAGTATCTGGGATGCTTTAGGCAAGTCTGCAAATAGGTTTCCTAGGAAATGAGATGAACAAAAATATAATGACCTTGAAATTATAACCCCAAATGTCCCAAGTATTTAGCAACCTAGCTCAGAAGTGGTAATTATATAAAAAATACAAAAGATCCTTAATTGCTTCAGTTATAGTGTATCTAGGCAGGTCAGTTACTGTACACAGCTGCAAAAAATGGTACGTGATTAATAGAGGGTTGCTTATGATAGCACTAACTAGCTAGTGTGTAGTGCAAAACACTCATTTCTTTTCCAATTAAAGGAAAAAAATCTGGTTTTGATTAGGCTCTTCAGAAGGTCTAAGTCTGTAGCAGCAAAATACTCCACTCTCACACTTTTAAATGTTTTAGTCAAGGACTAAGCAGCATATATTCATGAAAAACAGAAAGGATTATTTAAAATATTGGGGTGAAAATACTGAAAATATCAAAATAAGACACTTCAGACCATTTTGGTTATTCTAGTTCATTGGCTATAAAACTACAAGGTAAACCACTTCAAATAAATAAGACTGGTACAGGTGTGTCTCCAGAGCTGGAATCAGGCATCAACCTTCCTGTGATTCATTAAACTGCAGTTAATCATTCTTTCCACGTAGCTCTGAACTCATTTCATCAAAGTTTGAAGAAGGAAGCATTCAAAAAAAATCAAGTAAAAGAACTTGCAACACTTGCACATAGTACTGGGGTTCCAAGAGGTCCAGGAGAAACACTGAATTCTATGAAGATCTCTCTAGATTTGTGAACATCTCATAGTTTGCCCATCAACAGGCTGAGAAAATGTGTGGTCCTGATCTTTGGAGCATTGCTTCAAAAACCTGCCCTGCAGATGAGTTGCTACAATGGTCCCTGCTCAGACCAGAGCGTGCACATACTGGAAGCACAACTTGGTCCACTGGGATTCCAGAGCTTGACTGTGCTCTGGTCATGCTTTCATAGGATCTGGTGTGCTCTAGGAATGGCTTCATCAACGTCTGGGGAGGGAAAGGGATCAGGAATCAAGGGAGGGGGTACAAATGGCAATCATCAGAGGGCATTAAGTTAATAGAATTTGTGGGTTTCCTCTTGTCTCTAAGGAGTGGTAGGAAAGTTAGCACTAATAAGTCAGCATTCATTCCTGGGTGGGGTAACACTCAACACTTCAAAGGCAATGTTCAGGCATTTATTAGAGACTCACCTTGCAGATATCTCCATATCCTGGTAAACCCAATTCATGTGTCTGAAGTCACCACAGCTGCTAGACAGTGATGATTTTTTTTTTAGGCAGTGAAAGATGAAGGTCCCAAAAATGAAACAAGGCTATCAAATATATATTGTTGTGGGAAATGGGCTGTTGAAATTGTTCTCCAAATCTTGGTCACACTCATAGCTTTCTCTTCTCTTGAGAAAAAAATTAACAGCTAATTTTCTGGCTTCTGATGAGAGTATATATGTGTCTTCAGTCAGTGAATCTAAATCCTGCCTAATCTATAGTTTTCAGAGAAAGTAACAGACAGATTTAAAAGCCCTTAAAACAACTGCATTATTCCCTTGCAGAAGAGTAGATTTACAGACAAAACAGAATCCTTTTGTGCTGTGATTTGACAATTAAATTATTCTGCATATTGAGCATGAACAGAAACTATAGCATTAGATCAAGCACTGTGAAAATAAATCTGTGAATAATTTTTCAGAAATAAATACAGACCTGCATTCTGCTTTGCTTTTCACTGGGATCATGGAAAGTGATAAAGGGATATTTGGGATGCAGAGAAGTAAGGCAGATTTGGGTACTCTCTCCTGGGAGAAATCCTGAATTATCTTACCAGGGAATCCCTCTTGAAGTCTCTCTGAAACCATCTGTGGCAAGCCTCTTCCACTGCCCATAAAAGTCACAGCTTGCCAAGCTCTGTGGCCACTTGGCTCTGGTCTAGGTTCACTTTGCACCCTTGTCTTTTACCTGTGCAATCCTTAGAGAAGAGAACAAGCTAAACTCTCCAGCATATTTTGAGTTTGGTACACTATAGTCTCATCTTTGGCATCTCGCAAAACAGATAAAAAAGATCATTCAGAGAAAGCAGAATTTCCTACAATCATTCAAAATCACACTGAATAGTCTAGTTTCTTTAAAGGGTCTGATTTCACAAGTTCAGATAATGTGTTAATAATGATATTACAAGTGATGTTTTCCTATATCATTCCTACTAAAGATTTCAACTCACCAGATCAAAAATAAAATTTTCAGTTTTTAGAACTGAAATGCAGACCAGAGCGGGTATCCCCCCAAGAGAAATTTGCACAAAAACAATATTAACTGCAAGGCAGGTCAAATGTTCACTGACACATCTTGACAATGCCCCTTTTCTTTACATTGACTCTATTTGATTAAACTGATTGAAATGCATTTCATACTTGTGCTTTGTCAGTCCATATTTTGGGCTTCATGAACAAAATGATACTAGATTGACTTACCCAGATACTTCACAAAGCTTGTCACGTTGAATTAATTAATGTTGCTTGTATAGCATGAGAATATGGAGATTCATCTTTTCAATTCTGTACTTGCTTTACCACCAAATAAGGGGATGATGAAACATTACCTTAGTTGTTGACAGATATTTTAAATGTCTTCATTTCTTTAGAAACCCACAATGGAAATATTACAATAATTGTTGCACACATTATGTAACATTGGTTGCATAAACCCAGAAATAATAGAGTAGTAACCAAGAGTAGTAGTGAATAAAACTAACTATGTTTTCTCTTTTTTTCCTTCCTTTTCGGTAATGGGTGATGCAGAAACATACATACAATTGCTCTTCAGAAACCTGAACATAAATAATTTTGCTAAATCTCCAAAGTCTTGGGAGGATATTTTGTATTGCAGTCTTGTAACATTGATAGTGAAGTCATTGGATGGTATTGACTTCATCTAGAATACAGTCGTGATCCCCCCATCTCTCTTAGAGTATCCATCTGGGATTTTGTAGCCTATTTTATGGTATCTAGACCCCTTGCTGTGAAACATTATGACTTAATAATGTTGCAGTCCACTTTAGTACATTTCTTTTTGCATTAAATAAAACAAGTAAGCAGTGTAAATCATGAAAGATGTCAATGAGTTTTACAAATGCAATTAGAACGAATGATGTGAATACATTGTATTTTAAGGTGAGAAGATGAACAAAACATTTGAAAATGTGATTGTCATTCAGATGTAAGATGGTTAAAAACAATAATCTGTCCAGAAGCTGCTATTACTTGGTTTTGTCAAAATCCCTTTTTACCTTTTTATTCCTTAGTCATGATAATCCAGAGATGGGAGAGAGGGAGGAAGGGAGGGAGGAAGGGAGGGAGCGAGGGAGGGAGGGAGGGAGAGAAATATCAAAGGAGAAGGGCATAGGTAACAGACTGCAGAAGGAATGAAGTTTTCAACTTAGCAACCACAACTGACAAAATGAACTTTTTCAGGCAGCCCCTCAGTACGAAAATTAGACTACAGGTTGGAGCTAATAAGTCCAACGAAGAATTTGACAAATAAAGTACAGCTGCACATCGTATTTGTAATAACACAGCTTAATTAGAAAGTGATTAGAAAGCATAATGGTTATCAAATGATGCTTATGCCGGAGATGCATTGCAACTCAGCTGCAAGTGCTATGAGACCCTTTGCTTCCGCACAAAAGCCTAGATGAGATTCCTCTGTTACAGGCAAGCTGCCAGTTATTATTTTTTACTGTGGTAAAATGCTCAAAATTTCAGCATTGAAAACTTCCTTACTGTTCAGTGCATAAAATTATTCTGCTTTTATATATAGCATTGTATAAATCTGTTTGCTCCAGACCATGACTAATATTTCCACTTGAGTGCTTTCCAAGTAAGTTTTCGAAGCACTTTCTCCTTTTTATCCGGGTCTTTGGGATTACTTGATTGCTGACCTCTTTGGTCCAATATCTGAAAACACTTGCAAACTCAGAACTCCTGTCTGAAATAGAATACAACTTTGTAATATAACCGGTATTGGTTTACCAATTTCAAGTGACAGAAGCAAGGTTCGTGTCTGGGTAAGCAGTTTCCAGGGGTCAATTAACCATGCCAAGATGTAGGCACATAATTTCTAGTTTGATTTGTCTACATTTACTTTCCAGAAATAGAAGTCTCATTTCTGCCGTTCTCTTTAGTGTTCAACAGCTCTTTTCTGGCATGACTCCTCTTTTAAGCTCTTTCTTAATAGCATATTGCATCCATCACACTTACGTAGGTTTTTCAGACTTGTTACTCTTTTCTGAACCCTTTCCTAATGACAGGACTAGATAGGATTTTAATGGCAGTTTCTTCAAGGCAGAACCACCTTCTATTTTTACTATGTATGAGGCTGCTGTTTCTGCATGGATCATCTGAGCAGACACAGCCCAGACATCCATATTGTTATAACTGCTATAATAACTGGTCAGTCCTTGCTTCTATTATCTTCTAATCTGAATCTGCAAAATGGACTTAAACCAGACTCACATTTTTTCCCAGATGAATACACTGTAACTACTCAAGACAGCCAATGTTTCTCTGTTGTGAGTTGCCCCTGATGATTTTGATCACCCGTTGGCAGGATTTGGATGAAAACAGCAGCAGTGATGCAGCCTGTGCAGGTGTTGGGAGAAACAAACTATATTTCCTGTAGTCCAGAGGGTCCTTTACAGGACAACTTGTGTCCATCTAGTCTTCTGATGGCTGCTAAGTGGCACTCACACATTTCACACTACATTTCTTAAGTGGACAAAGGTACTTGTTCACAAACTGAAACATTTCTTATTTCCTCAGTCTTTTTAACTAATTATGTAGTATTTTCTTTAATAAGGTTTAAAATATTTTTTTAAACAGTCATATAAAAGAACATATTGGAAATGATTCTTCAGCAGTCAGAATGAATGCATCGTGAGTGGCTCCCCTGTGTTTACAGGAACTACCCATCAGACAACAACCTGCAGCAAACAAACAGTTCAACATTTCACGAGCCATATTCATTTATCTGTTGCAGATGAACATTTGTGATTGATTCTCTAGCAATGGAACAGGTAATTTTCATGCAAATGAATAATTGAACCAACCTTGCCAACTTCAGTATCTTCAGACTTAGTTTGAAGCAACCACTTTCAGCTGGAATGAGAGTACTTAATGGAATAGACATCATTGCTTTATAGCTCACTCAGCCAAAATTGTCTTCTGCTTGAATTGGCCAGTGTGCATACCACAGAGATGCAATGCCAAGTACCTTCTGGTGGAATCCCTAGAAAGGTTTTGGAAAACCTCAGAATGCATAACAAGTTGCAGTGAAAGCACTATAATCATGAAGTCATTCTTGTAGTTTTATGGTACTTTGTTTAATTTTCCAAAGCATTAAGGAAATTCCAGCTGCAAACTCTCTGTAGAAAGCCTGCCTGTCTGTGAGAGGGTGGGAGAGATAATATTGTAATTTTGATAACTTTCCACTGTCTATTACAGTGAAGAGAAAGAACAGTAAGTACCCTGGTAACAGGAGGCACTAGAAAGATGCAGAGGAAAAAACCCATCAAAGAATATAAGGTAAGCTTGAGGGAATCACATAGGTGTAGTTGGACCTCCCCTATCTAATCCCATCAAGATTTCACACTTTCCTCTCCCATCCCTGATCATGAATAGTAGAACCACTAGGAAAAATATTTTGTGTCAAAAATGGTTAGCAACTAAATACAGCAGAATAGGTTATTCAATATCACATGTGAATTAATTGGATCATATTGTACACAAACTTGAGAAGTTTACAGATTTTGTTTGTCTTCACTGTGCAATATGAACAAAAGCTTGTACATTGCAAGCAAATCACTAGGATACTTGCCTACAGCTTCAAGCATCAGATAAACAATTGGTTTGGCATTTTCAAAGGACCTTAACTGGTTGCCATGCCTCTTCAATGTTTCTGTATTAAAAATATACTTATCTATATTTATAATGTGTTAAATACTTTCAGCTTTCTTGTTACATTTAGATCTTTTTTCTGCGATATTTCCAATGTCAGAGAAGGATGTATTTCAGTAAACTGTCTGGTGCTCTTGGATATAGATAAAATATATGTAACTGAAAATGAAATTTCAGATTTGTTTCATGAAAACAAGATGCATTTCAGTTTTAAATCTTAAAGTTAATGTTATAGCAAAACCGATTTTTTTTCTCAAATGTCATAAAAGACCAATTAATAAATGGTCAGTCTCCTTGCTCAGCTGACATAGCAAATAGAGATGGATCATTTAGAAACACTGATAGGCCAAGAGGTGTATATATATGGAATTTTCATTTTAAAAAGAGACATATTTTACTCTGTAGAAAATCATATTTCACTGCAGAAAATAACAGTTGGTTTCTGTGCAGTTGCCTTGAGATTTGCTTAGTTCTCATTATCTTCAATGGAGATGAATATGTATATCTGAGGAAATATTTTGGCCTTGAGAGAAAGAAAGAGGGAGCATTTGGATTTGCGTGTGGACATAACTCCAACTTTTCTTGGTATAGCTGAATCTACTGTGACTCTTGAGAGACGCTGGCTTTCTCACACTGAATACAAAGCCCCAAAAGAGACTTCATTGTGCTCGGTGTACAACTGAAGTCATGGAATCAAAAGTCTGTTCTCTAGAACATTGTCAGATGGATGGAAAGGTAGAAGAGGGATACTTTACTCCCAGTTTGTGTTTCGCCTCAGTTTGGTTTTTTTTTAACGTCCTGAGCTAACAAGGCTGTGATGGGGCTTAAGATTTCCAGTCTACTAGGGTAGGAAAGATGAAAAAGATAAAAAAAAGTTATTTCTCAAGAACACCCTCTCAAGTATTTTCTGTTGATATGACACTCAGCAGAAGTTTCTCTGTAGCAAAGTGCTACAGAGAAAGTGCCTGCTTCACTCCTGTCCACTTTTCCAGTTAAAGTGATATTACATCTAAACTCCTGCTTCACTTCTCAGCTAAACCTGCACCCGTATATCAACAATAAATATATTAAGAAGAATAGGCAAATGTGTTGACACTCTTCTCTTCAACATTTCTTTTTCAAACCTTTCTTGATAGCTTCCTCCCAGAAAGAGAGCGAGGAGTGTGTGCAAACACTTGTTCTCCACATCAAGCCTGACTGAACAATTTCTCTGCTATTCTGAGTTTCTGGTGAACTGAAAATTACCAGCTGTACTGAATTGTGACAAACACTGTGTATGTGTGTCTCTGTGTGTGGAAGAAAATATATAAACAGAAACTATCATATCCAATGACAGCAAAATAGGTTTCACATTTATGACCAAATCTAGCATTTTAATTCCATAAAATATAAATGCAGCCTTAATTTCTAACTAAAGCTTATTTCTTCAAGCCATCACAGAAGCACATAGAGAGCATACGCAGAACAAGAATTCTCTAATGCCTTTCCTTGAGACGTAGTCAACGACAAGGACGGCAATGATGTAAATGCAGTCATCATTGCACAGATTTGAAAAAGAAAATTAGATTGCACTAGGAAAGAAGACAGGTATTTTAGAGGTATGAAGCTTCCTCTTCATACTTCAGGATGGCTGATCCACATCCAGATATACTCAAAGCTGATCAATATCAAGCTGATTTGCAATGACAATAGAAACTCATTCAACTGCAGTAACATATCTGCCACCCTTTGATGTCTATATTCTTAGCATTAACATGGTAACAATCTAAGCTTTCTCTGTGTGTGCCACATCACTCCCTCCATGTCAAAATAAACCACAGTAGCTATATCAAAAGTGTGGTCACAACCCAGCTAGCTAAATTCTTGCCAAAAATTGACTTCAATAGCTGTCTACAGAGTCTGCCAGAATACTGTCGGCCAACTCATACCATGTGTGCCTTTTAGGGTCATGGCTTTAAAAGAACAGCAGAATTGCTAAAATCTATCCATCTTTTCAGCTGGAACCATCTCCATCCCTCATGAATTATAGTCACATCTAATAGGAAGGAAATAGACAAAAGCCATCTGCACAGATCACACCTAGGAAAAAGTAAATAAAGCTTTCAGATCCTGAGTGGGAGCACTTCATGATGGCAAAATTGGACTGCCCAGACTGAGATGCATAGTTGCATCCTAAAAATAACTGGTTTTAAATCACTTTCTATGAATTACATGTATCTGAGAACCTGGGAGACAACAATTCTTCCTGAGTTAACTGGAATCAGTTAACTGAAATTCATACCTGATTTTCTTCAGGGGCACTGTAAAAAGTGCCACTTTTCTGTATGTCATGGTCTGGGTAATCTGTTCCCTTAACATGACTGCTCTGGCAGAAGGCCTCTTCACAGAAGGTTTTCAATCAAATATGGTCCCTCTTTCACTAAAAGTTTGTAGTTCTGGGCAGGGATATGAGCAAGACCAGCAGACTTTGAAAGTCAAAGACGTGACAGTAATTTCATCATAATCGTGACTATATAATAACCACTACATCTGCACAGAAAATCTCTACATTGTAAATGCAACAAGGCCACTACACCTGACAGGTGATCTGTGCTGTTCGTGCACAGCAGCATTGCAGTGACACTGTGGGAAACAAGACCCCTCCAATGTTTAAGTGTAGAAACTGGTGGTTTTTATTTTACCCAGCAGAGCTGGCACTGACACAGACCAGCAGCATGCTAACATGTCCAGCAGACTGCAGGAGAGATGGCTTGTCACAGAGTCCATTCTGATGGATTTAAGGGGTACAGTCCTTGGGTCTCTCTCACAGACTCAGAGTCTCAGGATTATGGGCTAGAAGGAGGTCACTGATGAACTAAAAAATGAGACAACCTCTAATTATAGTAGCACTGCTACTGCTGTTTATTCTGTTCTGAGTATTTGCCCTATCCACACTTGCATGAAGATTTGCATGCAATGTCTGTATGTCCAGGATTACCCTTATTCAGATGGCATGAAGGGACAGTGCTCTGATCTGGCAAAGATGAGGGACAAGTACTGCAGACCTGCATTCTGTGCAGAATGGATAAAGAGAGATAGACTAAAGAGGATATAAGTTGAAAAAGAAAAAGAAAAAAAATCCAGAAGGAGCAGAAAGAAACAGAATAACAAGAGATGGCAGAGAAAAAAGGACCAGAGTGGACAAAGAGAAGCATCTGTAAAGGAAGTAAAAGCAGATGAAAATACCTTGGGAGACTGAAATACCCAGCTTCAAAGACCTGGGCTGTTACTGAACATGAGCTCATTTCACAGTAAACTCCACCAGCAGGAAACTCTGCATGCCCACGTGTAAGGGCAGTGGTGGTGACAGTGAGGTCAGTGGTGGCACTAACTTCACTCACCATTTGGGAGGTGGGAGATGGCACAGGGCAAGGGTGTGCAAACAGCTTCACCAGAACACTTCCAGGAGAAGAGAAAGTGACTGGTAGAAAGCTCCCCCATTCTCCATTTTTAATCTATAAAGGTTGATGAACTTCTCTGAATCTCTGTCCTTGTCTTTTCAGTGAAAGAATCCTGCTAGCTTTCTCATAATGGCAGAAATAATTGAAAAGGGGATCAACTTTAGAGGAACATAAACACACACCAAAAGTCTGTCTCATTAATGGTATCCCTTCCATACTTCACTGGTAGGCATTCTGCTAATCTAATACCTGTTAATTCTATTTCTAATTAGGGTTATAGCTCACCAGAGGCTGTTTTTTACTTAATTTGCTGGGGTTTTATTATATGGCTCAACAGTCAGCCAACCACTGTATGCATCATGTGATCCTGGTCGAGATCTTTCAGGCATTACTGCACACTGAGGCCCTTGGAGAGAACGTGCCACTACAATTTGTGAGTCACGCGTTCTTGCTCTGCCTAGGTCTTGTCATGTGTGTGCTTGTCAGGATTCATCTCCATCTCCATTACCCCTGGGGCAGAAGTCATAGTTTGTTTCTGCTCACTTGTCTGATTTTTAGCAGATCATATTCCCATCTTCAGAACCTTAAGCAAGTGCCATCTTTGTAGAATTTAAGGTGGAATTCTAAGCAGTGATTTAATTCAACTAAAACCCATCTTCTAATTGACAGGAAATATCCTTAGTTAGCCATTTTCCAAGGCTGATGTAGACTGCTATACAAAAATATAATTAAGTTAAAATCACTGTTCACTGTTACCAAAATGAAAACTAATTTTCTTAGGTGTTTTTCTTGTAATTCTGTAATTTTTAAAATACTTCCTTTTAAGAGTTTGAAGTGAAGATCTGAGTCAAATTTTAATTGTCTGAAACACATATCTGAGAGATACATCTTCATTAAATCAATTTTTGCCAGAAAGGTTTGCAACCAAATTATGAACCAGCTAAAGTATTAGCTGGGAAATTACACTGAGAAAAATAAGAAATTACAGACAAGCAAAGTCCATGGGGCTTTATTGACCAGAACAGAATATAGGCCAATGAAGAAACATTTTATTAACCAACTGGAAGCCAGCCCAGGGGACTGACCAAAATTTGTTTTGCCTCTAGAACATCAGCTGGCAAGTAAACAAGAGTATTAGAACATCGTTGACTCCAAACTTGTGGACAAAGAAGGTGATAAACAGCTGTTAAATAGTAAACGTCATCCTCCGTCTCTGTGGGTCCAATAAGAATGACACTTAAAAATTATTCAGTCACACAGTGAGAGTGATGGTAGAACTTATTATGTCATCTTAAAACAACAAATTGGTTCCAGAGAACTACTGTCCTTCGTACCTGAATTCACAAAGGGCTTAACAGTCACACAAGCAATTCCCACAACTGGGAATTGCAGACCTTACAGAAACAGTATAATGGAACTTCTTGCCTATCTCCAGATAGAAAATAACCTCAGAAAATTCCTCCTTTCTCCACTGTCATCTGGAAGGGTTTTACTGGAAGACATGGAGAGTACGAATCAAAATAACACTGGCTGCTGTGGAAAACCTTCAAAAACAGTACCTTAAATAAAAAGTAAAATAATAAAAAAATTTACAAATCCATATAATCCATGTATAAATATGAATAACCAAGTCAGCCTATCTGTCATGCATCTAGTAACTTTAAAGATGTGACCTAGCTCCAGCCTGCTCAAATGAGCAGTTGTTCTGGATATGGTTTTGTCAACAGAAGCATGGTTAGTCAGATAATCTTCTGTGGTATTTCAGTGGGAAAACTACAGGAATCAGAGCTCCTAGATTGAGAAGTTCATGGCAAAGTGAAACAAGGAAGCTGGGCCTCTACCCACTGAGTGTGTAGCTGAACAAGTCACAACTGGCAATTCAGAAGTGGGGTCAAGTTACCCTGCATCAGCTGTGGAAGATTATTTGTTCCAGGTAGATCTCTAAAAAGGAAAAATAAAATAGAGGGGATAGATTTGCACAATGCATATTGAAATTATGCACATTGGTGTTACTCTGTGCTAGGTAAGCATAATAAACTTCTCTGAAAGACAATGAACACAGAATCACAGAATCATAAAATGGCCTGGGTTAGAAGGGACATTAAATATCATCAGTTTCAAGGCCTCTTGTAGGAAACACTGGGCTCCAGGACTGCTTAGATGAATGGAGACGAGAGATCTCTGGAGGCTGCTCTTAGAATATCAGGTTTATTAGGGATGGAGAAAGGTCTTGCTTGGAGCTGCCAGACACAGCACATGGCAAGGCCTGAGGGGATGGGGGAGGGGAGAGACAAGGGGTAGAGAGGATGCTCTAGGAGAGGGTGGAAGCTCTAAGAGGGGGGAAGTTGCAAGAGGGCATCTGGCCCCTCAGAGACCCCTTATCAGGGGGCTTCAAGGTGGGCTGGAACAAGACTTGGGCCAATGGGGTCACAGACACTTGATGTTTCAGGGGAGGGTTACAGGTGTGGAATGAACCATACATTTTGGGGATTGAGATGGAACAGTCCATTTGACTTTTGGATTTATCTGTAGGTAAGGGTATTGTCCAGCCAGTAGGGGGGATTGTTTTCATCCTGGCTGTACTATTGTGAATCTTCTGCCAGGCAATTATATTTATCCATCCTTCCCAACAGCCTCTGCCATGGGCAGGACGCCTTCCACTAGACCAGGTTGCCCAGAGCTCCATCTAACCTGGCCTTGAACACTTCCAGGGATGGGGCATCCACAATTTCTCTGGGCAACTTTTTCCAGTGCCTCATCACCCTCACAGTAGCAAATTTCTTCCTAAGATCTAAGCTAAACCTACTCTCTTTCAGTTCTAAACCATTCCCCCTTGTCCTATCACTACATGCTCATGTAAAAGTTCCCTCTCCATCTTTCTTGTAGGCTTCCTTCAGGTACTGGAAGGCTGAAGGTAGGTTGCTCCAAAGCATAGGAATGATGGTCATGTCCATTGGGAGTCTTCAGACAGAAAGACTTGGATTCAGTAAGTGTCTATCCCAGGGACTGCTGGAGATAGGAAGGAAGGATGTAACAAAGGAGGAGTCACTCCAGAAATGGCCAGTTCCTTAGTTCTTCTGCAGGATCTTCTGCTGGCTCATCAGACAAAAAGTGCTAGGCTGGATAGAACTTCTCTGCACACAGAGCAGCTCTTCTGCTCTCAAGTCACCTGTCACTGGTATTCTTTCCTGTTTTCAGCTCCATTTCCATGCACTGCTGCCATCCCTGGACTCCTTAAGAAGGATTGCAAGCATCAAGGGACATTACTGCTGATGCGATCATCAATGACTGCTGCTGGAAATCCATGCAGAAATATGTGTTGTGCACAGGGAAGCAGAGAGCAGCAACACCCAGCTCTCCTTCCCTCTCTCCCTTCCTCCCACAGTGGGACTGTAAGTCCCAGTATCTCCTGCCAGGATAGTTCCATTCCCTGGGGAAGGGGTTAGCAATAGCAAGCCATGCCTTTAGCAGCAATGTGCCATCCCACATGTGTAAAAATCAGTATGTGCAGGTAGACATCTGATTTTAGCCAAGATTTTTTGGATGTGCAAAAATGAAGGGTTAAGAGCAAATCCATGTGCACAGGCTGATCAAACAAACAGTGTTTTGCTTGATCTAATTTTGAGGCTAATTTTCCTCACAGAAGGGACAGAGCCTCTGAGCAGAACTTGTGGGTGGAGGCCCTAAGGGAGGTTGATGAGAGCAGCTAAGACTCATTAATGCACTTAGGACCCTGACACAATTTTTCTAGGATATATGCAACAGGAGTGGTGAAAAAGTACCAAGGACCTTTGGCCTGAGACAAATATGTTTATTTACTATTAGATATTTATCTGTTGTTAGATATTTACTGTTGTTACATGTTTATTATTACTGTTAGTTATTTACTATTGTTACTTATCTGTTATTAAATACCTATTTTTAGTAGATATTTAGAATAGAGACTTGACAAGGTAAAGGCCTAGTCATGCCTCAAAAGAGGGGAAATGATACCTTAATCTTTAGCTTTCATATTTTTTAGATTCTGTACTGCCTTAGTGTGTGACTCTGAACTTCATATAAAGTGTTAGCAAGTTCTCTTCACACTTTAGTTAGGCAAAACAATCCTTTTCCAGCCTGAGAACCAAGGACACCATTGCAGCTTCAGGCCCAAAAGGTATAAACAACAGCAAATTGATGAGAGCAATCTGGGAGGATGGGACTTCATAAACTGAAGTAGCAATTGGACAATTAAACCCAATATGTAAATGGACCAAAACTTTAAAAAGTATGAAAACTCATGACTGGTTGTCCATCTTGGGTCCATCTTGGGTCCATCTTGGGTGGAGCCATGGCTGGGCTCTTGAACTGCCCAAGGTGCATCCTTTAAAGGTCTTTTAACAAATACCTGCTTTATTCCTTTAACTCTGTCTAGCCTCTGTTCCAGGTCAGCCTCTTTAGGCATCAGTTCACCCAGCAAAATAAGAAGCCTCAGCTGTTCCAGTGTGGTCCATGCCACAAGAGTGTCAGAGTCAGATTTTTCTCATAGTTTTACCCCAGAACACTTGAAAAAAGAGCAATTAATGGTTAGCACCAATCTGCAGTGAGCATGCCCAAGAGAAGAGGCAGCCACCCTCTTTGCCACCCTCTGTGTTATCCTCTGCTACATTTGCTTTCCTCACATCCAGAAAAGCTGGCAACAAACAAACTCTGAGGGGAGGTTAGGAGGAACATTAAAGGGTTTGAGTTGCAATCAATTTTTAAAACAATCATGATAAAATTTAGCACAAAGTACTATATTTTTAGTGTTTTCAAAATACATGGTTTATATGGCAAGACTACAGAGACCTACCTTTGGATTTCTCAGCTTTTGCTGTTTTCAAATTCACTCATAGGATTCTGATTGTTACTTTTTTTTAAGTGAGATTCTTCACAAGAAAACAAGTAGTTGGTTGAGCCCATGAACTAATGCAGCCTAATCTTGAACAGCTTTTGTGTTTGTGAGAACTGACTTTTAAACGTTTTTTATGCCTTTATTATTGACCAGAGACCAAGTCAATACAGGAGCAAAAACCTTCCAGCAGAGCAAGATCCCATGTTACCTGCAGGAAGCATTTCCTGTGGCTGATCAATCATAACAACTCCTTTCCAAGGGTTTCTCTGGCAGATACCCTAGGCAACTATTTTTCCACCCATAAAGATTAAGAGTATCATCCTTTCCTACTGTGTGCCTAAGGGGAGGGGAGGGGAGGGGAGGGGAGGGGAGGGGAGGGGAGGGGAGGGGAGGGGAGGGGAGGGGAGGGGAGGGGAGGGGAGGGGAGGGGAGGGGAGGGGAGGGGAGGGGAGAAAGATTGCATAAGTGACATTTCATAGGAAAGTAAGTTAAAAGGAAAAAATACCTGTTACATGATAATGACTAATTAATTTTTACATACTGGTTGTAAAAGCTCTATTAGAAAAAGCAAAACCAGGAAAACAGAGGAGGCTTCAGGGGATATTTAAAAGCACTAATAAGTAGGATACTAATATCTTGTATTTGCTTGAAATACATAGATCAAACTGTCTGTATTGAATAGCCTTATGCCTCATCTGTAAGGCAGAAGAGCATTACAAATGTTTTGAATCTTGCACAAGATCAGAGTGAGAGTCCATTGCTGGGTTGACAACACTACCTGAGTGTTATCAGTGCTATTTAGTGTTAATACCTAAAACTACTAAAAGATAAATATTGTAACTTTATTCAATTGCTCTTTCAGTAACAGAGCAAGGACAGAGATAATAACAGGAATATCTATTCAACACATTTGTCAAAACAGGAGAGCAGACAGCTACTTCTTGAAATATTTGTGTATCAGGGAAGATGCAGGTAATTCCTTTACTTTTTATATGTGGTATTGGCCAATAAAAGAGTAATGTGAAAGATCATAATCTTTGGATGTTTCTTCAGGTTTCACCTCCAAACTCTACTACTTTTCTCCTTCCCTACTTCCAAAACATATTATAGAAAATATGGCTGGAAGTGCTCTCCAAAGTCAGCTTAGTTCCTCCTTTTAACACATGTCCAGACAAAACTGAGAAATATTTGCCTAAAACAGCAACTATCTCCCTTAATGATGGAGATTCAGAGCTTTCTCATGCAATATAATTCAGTTCTAGGGTACCCTTTCATACTTTACCCCTTGATGTGGGCATGAATTTCCCTTACTGCAGTTTAGGTCCATTATCTTTTGTCATATGCATTGTGAATGCTCTGACAACAAGCTCTTATTTCACAGCAAGTCTGTGCATACCTAAGGAATATTTCTCCTGCCTTCCTTTGGAGTTCTATTTTTCAGACTAAATAAACCTAATTCTGCTTTTGTTTTGCTTGCTGATCCCAGTTTCCAGTTATTCTTTTTAATCTCTGCAGAGTACATCCATTTGGACCACATATTTTCTGAAGTATGGTATCCAAAACTGTATGGAACAATCCAGCTGAGACATCCATTCATCCACATTTTGACATCTCCAGATGTTTTCTTTTGGCTTGATTTAGTCTTGTGCAAGCTCTGTCAGTGTATAAGGACATGAATATTTGGAAAGAAAATAAGGCACCAAATTAAAAATGGAAGGGTTAAAGGATATAGTAGAGGAGTTTGAGAGACCCAAACTGTGAGAAGTGAACAGAATTACAGTGCTAGAAGGTGTTATTATTAGGAATAACCAGAGGTTCATAAAGGAAATGTGCAACCTTATTTCCTCCCAATTGCTGCCCTACATTACTGTAAGCATTACAGATGGCCATAAGACCATTTAGAATTCAAAGACTCACCTGGCACCTCCCTCCTTAAAACCTCAGATCCTGTTCCTTAGAGAAGGCCATCCCCAATGTGATAATACTTGCAAATTTTCTTCAAGTGAAAGTCCTTCAGTGAATCCCTTGAAGTTTGTTCCTCATGCTATGCAAGCCAACCCAGTGTGACCTTTCCAGGGGCAGAACAATTGTGAAAGCCCCATATACTAATTTCATATAGATATGACATAGTAAAGAAACTATCTCTGCAAATAAGAGGATGAAGACTGAATACCTTGATTGCTGTTTTCCAAAAGTAGTTCCTACAAGTCTCTGAAAAATTGTGGGAAATTGTTTTCTTGACAAAACTGTCATTGATTCTCCTTCAATGCAAGTTGGGGATAATCTAGATGGAATGTACAGCCCTGACTTCTGAAACTCTAGATATTTACATTACCCTTCAACCTCACTGAAAGTTGCTGCTCATGAAGAATTGCAGACAGGATTATGACCAGCCATGCAAAGTGGAGCTAAAAAATATATATATATATAAAAATAATAACAATAAATATAAAAATAATAACAATAAATTTAAAAATAGAGGGATTTCTGTTAGCAAGGAAATTTTATAAGGCAAATGAAGATAAATCAGTGCATTTGTGAATGGCCTGGTTTTCAAAATAATCTTAATATGTCACCACTGGATACACACCAATCTTATTCCAACACAAAATCTATGTTTGCTGGTTCCTTTTTATAGGCTCTGGGCAGCATATGTGGCCTGTGATAGGTCTGTGATAATTTCATGATAGTGTGATAACTTCATGAATGTGCTACAGCTACAGTCCCTGGAAGCCAACTCCAGGATTTGCAGGACCTTCTGTGATGGGAAACCTTGCAGCTTTCAGAGCCTCTTTCCTTCAAGAGCCTTCAGACTTACAGTTTTGGTAAAGCTCAGACTGCACGGAGGAACCCAAAATTTGGCGATATGCCTCTTGGATTTCCCTTGTACCTGAGTGATGAGTGACCTCCTTTGCCAGGAATCCAACAACTCAGACAGGAATTCTATGGGACACCTGTGTTACAAAGTAATGAAAAATACTTGTAAAATACTCACCCTCAACTGAATATTAATTGATCAAACCCTATTTAATTGAAGAACTTCAGCCTAAATTTGAAAGAGGTACATTTGCCCTCAAAAGAGGCAATATATATAAATACATATATAGTTGCTTTTCAAAGGTTGTCTTTCCCCAGCAGCCAGGTGTTCTCTTTGCCTCATTACAGTCATGGATGGGCACCGGGAACGTGAGAATGATTCATAATTCCATTCTGCCAACAGCATAGTGGCCCTAATTTTCTGAGTTTTCAAACATTGCAAAAAACATAGCTGTAATAAATTAATATACTTATGACTATGTTGAACTTTGTCTCTATAAAATCCACTGCTGTTCAGAGTAGTGTCGTTCCATGCATCTTCCATGGTGGTTTTGAGCAAAGATAAAAAACTACTGAACTTCCAGTATCTTGTTCGCCATGTCTTCCAGTCTCTTCTAAAATCTCTTTCCATAACAGCACGCTCTTTCCCCAGACAAGGATTAAAACCATTAAATGTACCTATGTTAGATATAAAATAGCCTTTAGTGGGCTATAGACCTGATTAGATATAAAATTAGCAGGTATTAAGAGAATGCCTGCCAGTGAAGTATGGAGAGGATATCATTCAAGAGACAGACTTTAGGTGTGGTTTATGTTCCTCTGAGGCTGATTCCCTTTTTAATTACTTTTTCCACTATGAGAAAGCTAGCAAGGTTCTTCACTGAAAAAACCAGAACAGAGATGCAGAGAAGTTCATCAATCTTCATGGGTGACAGAGGGACAACAGAGGAGTTTCCTACCAGTCACTTTCTCTTCTCCTGGAAGTGTTCTGCTGAAGCTCTTTGCATCGCCTTGCCCTGTGCCACCTCCCACCCCCCAAAAAATTTAGTGCCACCACTGATGTCACTGTCACCAGCAGTCACATGGATACACAGAATTTACTGTGAAATGAGCTCCCACCCATCCTCATCCCAGGTCTCTGAAGCTGGGTATTTCTTCATTCATTTCCCTTCCTGGCAAGTTCATCTACACAAATCAATCTGATTATATCTAGAACATTGATCTACAAAACTGTAATGTTTTATGTCTCCCAGAATCACAAGTTTTCCCTTCTTTTTGTCTCAAATGATTTTTGAAGACCTTCAAGGTCCAAGTGGAATGAGACACTGAATTCTACAATTTGATTCCTGCAGGCAGTAGATGTGTCTTTCTTTTCATTCTGTCTACTAAATTGAAGATGCAAAAGATGGCAAGTTGCATTGGGGCATTCTTCTACAAGAAGGTGGTTTCCTACAATCTGTCCCATTTTAAAGCCTTTCAGACTATTTTGATTTTTTTAATGTGAAACAGTTCCTTCAACTTCACTTCAGTTTCATATGTCTTCTCCAAAACACATGCTCAAAACATCCTCTGATCCTGACTTTACTAATACCAAAAGCCAGTATGTCTTTGTAGACGTGACCTTCTAACCATGTCCTCCAGTCAGAGAACCAGACTAGGGAGATGGTGGCAAACAAAAGAAAGCACACCGAAACCATTAAGCAAAGCAAACTGAAGCATACATCAACTAGACCTACACAACTGCATGTATTCTTCTCAGAGGATAGAAGCAATTGCACAGGACTGTAAAAAGAACCTCCCCCCCCCCAGTCAACATGTTGCCAATGCAAATGCTTTCTTCCTCGGAAAAACAAACCATAGAGCTAGGTAAAGAAAAATGAATATTCCAAACCCAAGCTACTCCTCTTTTCTTTTATTTTCTCTTTTTTTTTAATTTCTTCTTTTTTTTTTTTTTTTGGACTCTATTCTTCTTCTTCACAATTATATGACATTAAGGAGTTAAGATGAGACAACACTTCTGCAAAATGCCTTAGTCTGTTAGGTTCTTTGTAACCCAACATTTTATTGAAAATTATAATCCTGTCCATTGTTCCCATACTTGTACCAGAAAACATCAGTAGCCTCCAGAGCCTAGATGACACCAGATGGGTTCTTGAACAGCTCAGAACTCAATGGAAACTGGTAGAAAGCAACAGCTATTGTCAAAAGGTGAATGCAGTGTTCTGATTAATATCTAATGATTCAGTGCCCAGCAATCTGTAAGAAATATTGCTTGAACTACCTATCAGTAAAGAAATTGAGGCCAGACAAAATTTTAAATACATCTTATCAATGTCACCTACTAATAGAGGAGAAATGATCACAGACTCAGTCCTCTCTTCCTTGTATATTATTTCCAAGAAAATACAAAATAATCAAAAAAATCCAGCAGGTAGCATGGTATGGATTAATTTCCCTGCACACTACAGCTCTCACTTCAGAAGACAAAGTGGTTGGTTAAGGTCCAAGATCCATGCCAGAAGTGATCTCCCTTCACAAGGGAGATAGTGGCATACATTGTTCATTTCTGTTCATTTCTTTGTCTCACTATCCTGTGGTAAAATCCTTGACCCAGTGAAGTCATTACAACCTTTGTCAAGGATTTTAATCTTGCCCTATATTAAGTATCTACTTATAACTAAGGGAAGCTTTCTTGTGCAAGGACAGAGTGTTCCCAAAGTGCCATCTAAGGCTGAAATAATTCCCTGAGGAACTGGGAATCATCACAATTCTCATTACCTTCTTGTACAGGGCAGTTTGAATTTGCTCTCAATAGCATGAATAGCAACACATATTTTAAAACAAAACACATTTTAGCATAATGAACATTAAAAACAAAAGTTAAGGCAGTGAAGCTTTAGTAAAGCCAATGATAATACCAGATAGTGCTGCAGCAAAATTCTTAATAAAAAATGGAAAAAAATGAAATAAAGCATACTGCTCCAGTTGTAAAAAGGCCAAACCCTCATTTTGGAAAGGCTTTTCATCTTAAACAGGCTACATGGAGCAGCGATCTTACAGTTGATGAAGACTTTGAAGTGGCAAAACACTGCTGCACTTGACGAGATGCAGGACAAAAATGCGATGCAAAAATAGAAGGATAAATATAACTAAATGTTCCATGCAGAACACAGAAAGCTGAGGCAGGTGTTGTCATAACTGTCAGCTTTCAGGTTCCTTCTTTCTTCAATTTTTTCAAATCATATCTTGATTCTTCCATAAAAATCATGGAAAAGGACCAGACATGAGTTTTTTTAATTTAAATCCATAATTCTAAGTGTTTTGAAAAACCATCTAAAACTACTGTATATCCACTAAAAAGAAAAAAAAAAAAAAAAAGAAGAAGAAGAAAAACCTGCAACCCAATAATCTTGATTTTCTTTTCAAAACTTTGTTTCTGAGAAATTAGGAAAGACAAGTGTTTCCAGAGGAAAAAATAATAGTTTTAAAATATTAAAGCCTCAGTTAAAACACATAAACATACAATTAAATATTTTATAAAAATTGAAGTACTTCTTACTTGTAAACAAGTAATCTAGAAGAAATTGCAGCATGAAAATACAGAGTTTGCACTTCCTAATGAAGTTTCAGAGGCAAAAGTATCCCATGTTGTGTAATCTGTGTGGCATGGTCTGAAATGAGAAAATCCCCACCACTGTGATACTGTTACAAAAATAGCCAGCACTGGAATGGGAGCATCAACTGACTTCAGTAAAGGAGGGAAATACTGGCAAGCTCAAACCTCAACCTCTAGCAGTGACATTCTTGTTTCAAGACTTGGAGGTCTACACACATATCCACCTATTTCTGTCAGAGTCTACCCTTGCTGCAATCTATCCCTGGGCAGAGAGCCAGTGCAGAATCTCTCCAGCACAGAATCCCCACTTGAGCCATGGGTTTAACTGGAACATAATAAAGGGAGTGGCTGAAAATAACCTGCCCTTACAAGGCAATCACATTTCAGGATTCTCAGGCCATAGGGAAAAAGCATCTGTAAACAGCAGGGTCTCTGGGTCCTGCCTTTCCCATCACCTTCTTCTCCTTGGAAAAGGAAACCTTGAGAAACTTCTGTGAAAGCGGCAGTCCCAATGTGGGAAAGAGAACTTTCAGTGGCTTTGTTCTCCCTTGAACTGCCCCTCAGTGGCTATGCCAGCTGTAGGCAAGCCGTGGAGCACACTTTTTCCCAGTTCTGTACAATGTGAGAGCAGGGCAGTGTGTGCTCCAGGAGCCTCTTTGCAGACGGTGAGTTTTTCTCTCTACGCGTTCGTCTTTTCCGCTAGCTCGTAATCTGCCCCCTAGCTTCCCTGGGGCCAAGGGGAAGAGGATGATCTTTATATAGCTGTCCTCGGGGACTGGGTGAAGCACAGAGTAACATGTAATCCCTCTTGCACTCCGCAACTGTAAAACATCCCAGCTGAATATCAAGCCAGGGAAAATAAGTTGCAGTTTAACATACAAAAATCAGGGAGAGATATCACAAGCATGGTTAGAGGAGTTATCAGTTTCCAGCGTAAAACTCAAACTGAAAAATTAAACAAAGGGAAAACAACCAGAGGCCGGGAAGGACGCAGAAACCACCTAGAAAGGCCAAGATACCATGCTCTTTATTTTGGCACTTAATTTTTCATAAGTTTTTTGAAAAATCATATTCAGTAGTCATTGGTGGAATCTATTTTTTTTTTTCTTAAATGGAGAAGGCAAGGAGCCATGTTTTTGTAAAAGCTTGGCCACCATGTTTGGTATCTGAGCTGTATATCATGCACTGTTTGTCATTTCACGCCACTTAGAACAAATCCCAGCTGGCTGGAATCCTAGTCCTGTGGACTGTGAGTCATGGATATTAAATGACCATCATGTGAGCTGCTCCTGCATGCTGCTGTGTTTAGTGTGTGGCACTGTAAAGTTGTACAGTATCTTATCACAGATCATCAGCATGCATGCACAATTTGAACGGGAACACTTTCATAACAACACAAATTATTTGTTTTTGCAAGAGGCAAGAAAGGAGTAGAGATGCATGAAGCTGGAGCAAAGATACAGCATTTATGTGATTTTTGGAAGACCAGTAAGACACAGAAAATCAGTTGCTAGTTCTGTAGCAGCAGATCTTGGGCAAGAATGGAAAAGGTACTGTCCATTGTGGAAGGCTTTGCAAGAACCTTTAAATCTGCTCAAGGAAATCCTGTCTTTTTGATGCATAATTATAAACCAGTCCAGTGTCACCCGGGATATCCAGTATCCTACACAGGATAAGGAAATGAAGAAAAGCATTTAAGTATTTGTCTCGTAGGAACCAGAACAAATGCTGGGGCTGACTAAAATACCAGTCCCAATTCAGAATTTTGAAATAAACAATGAGATCTTTTTCTGGACAATCCTTGAAGTGGATGGTTTTAGTCTAGCAGAAGCCCAAATCACAAGATTTATTCAGCAATCCATTTTATGTTAATGACATGCAGGAAATCTGTACTACAAACCAGATTAGAACTAACTTATTGCTAGGGGAATACATTATTTTCAAAGAATACCATTTCATACCTGGATTAGGTAGGTTTATTCCATCCTAGTTATGAGCTGGGTAATTTCCTGCCATCGGTGATAAAATGAAAATCCATTTTAAACAACATACAAGAAAACACTGTAAGAGTTGTATGTGAAAGCCCATTTCCATCTTCAAGTCATTCAGGCTAGAAATTGTTGTTATCCAGTCCAAAGTGTTATCCAGTTCCTGCAGGTTCCTATGAGATTATGTACTATGATATATCAAAGGTTCTTAGAAGTCAAAAATGTTTCAGCTTTCAGTCACGGCTCCAACAAAACTACTTCTCATGCTACTGGTTCCATGTTAGATCTGTTTTTCTGTCTTTGCATGTGATTTTCTTCCTGGTAGCAGCTACCAGCTTCTTCCCACTATCCCAGCAGTTTCCTCTACCTTTGCTTATGTTTCTACCACGTCACAGCAGTGTAGTTAGCTCTTCTTAGGTCAGCAAAGCCAGGCGTTCATAGCTTGCACTTTCTAACACTTTTCAAGCACTGAGTGCTATGAAATGCATTATATTTCTTGAATTAAGGATCAAAAACTTTGCATTTGAAGTCTGTTCACAGGCCAAAAGAGACAGTTAAAACTCCCTACTGATTCTTTGTACAGAAGCCCAGGATTTTAGAGAAATAAATATGACTTGAATCAAATGAGGAAAATTTATTCACATTGATCCAGACTTAATCAAAATCACCATTATAAGGATATCAGCAAGTTATATGAGAGGAAGATTAAAACTATTAATGCACTGAACTCCAGTTACTATGACTGTCAGAGAAGTCAAACACTATGTTGGGTAGTGTTAATAAAAACAGCATGTTAAATATACAACTATGTCACTACAGCTAGCTCCAATCTTCCTTGATTTTTTTTATTCTTTATTAATATAAGGGCAAATGTTAAAAATGCTGTTGAATTTGGAAGAGTTTAGGAGAAAACATCTTCAAATACGGAGAAGCTTTCATGGAAAGAAAAGACCAAGGGGAAGCAGGGTTATTCATGGATGTATGAAGGATATCAAATAAAAGATAAATCAGTCTCATCAACCCACTGGGAAGACCAGGAAGTAATAAAATAAAGCATTAACAAGGAAAAAAGCAGATAAAAAATTAGAGAAATTTTCATAACTATGTGAAGGCAAAATAAACCCAGATGCAAATGCAGAAACAAGGTGCCAGGAAAAGCTATGAAATTACCTTCACAGGGGATATTCAAGATATTGGTCTGTGGGGAGTCACTCCAGAATAATGAAATCAGAGCTTTCAAGATGCAAAGACATGAACTGGGGAATCCACTCACTACCTTCTAACCCAAATCATCAGAAATAGATTTTGTGAGCTAAACATTATGTTGTCACAAGTGTCCCCATTTATTACAACCCAGTTTCCTTGAAATACATGGATCAGACAAGTATGCTGACAATGGCCTCATAACCTGAATGTGACAGCAAGGCCAGACATGGGTACCTGACTAAAAGCCATTGCTATTTTTCCAGGTAAAATCTTTCTTTAATTTAACCTGCTTTACTGAAATAATTTCAACACTATGACTGGAAGTTTACTGAGATAAATTCTCAAATAATTTAAATGAATAGATGTGATTTGCTTTGTCTCTAGCAAAGATTAATGTTTTTGCATAGGGTTGGAAAGCAGTTCTACAGTCAGCGGAAAACAGAAGTCCCCGCTGCTCCCAGAAAGAGAGCACAGGCCTGTCAGCCTGATTCTGGTGTTTGGAAATAGAAATATTTTCTTCTTTTCTTTACACAACTGTGATAACAATCTGTATGCCAATGTACAACTAAAGTGTCTCCAGGAATTACACTGTTTGCAAGAATTGCATTTTAAACTTATTATAATAGTGTACTCAAGAGCTTGAAATTTCCATGCCCACAGGGCAATATAGCACTACATTTGTGATATGATGTCACAAGCATGTAGACTTCAGTTTTACAAATACTCTTCAAGAAAACATTTAATTTTTCTCTCCGGGGAAGACATTAAACCCTACCTCAGACAACTGTACAGAAGGAAGGGAATTTGGTTTGAGATGGCCATGTTTTGGCTTCCAGTCACCAAAATCAAATCTCCTCCCCATATGTATTCCAGCTTTAGCTTCATAGCCCTACTGCTCTGAACCTAAATAATAAACCTAGAACATATTTTACCCTTTATACTATGTTCCCATTTGTAACATTCCAGAGAGTTTTTCTTATTTTCCAGAATTCTGGAGGTCCATGATGACTTATGGTTTCTAAGGAAATAAGGTTTAGATGATCACAATCTGCCCACTCGTACATTTCTCTTTCCTTCTCTCTTTTGAAAAAAAAATAGAGTATTTTTATTCACATTTGACTGGATGATGAAGATATCGAAGATAAAACCCTTCTTTGGGTAAAGAAAAAAGAACCAAGCTGGTTCTGCAAAAGGGATCCAGACACTGCGTGGTCATAGATGGGAGCCAGGTGGCCAGTCAGCATGTGTGTATTGACAGGGCAACCAGCACCTTGCTTGGTCTTGCCCCTGTCACATCATGTGCTGCCATTCACCCATCTGGTTAGGTAAAATTCCCTTCACAAAGCTGGGACATCAAAAATGATCCACTAAAAACCTGCTTCTCTTTTCGGAGAGTCGTGTGGATCCCAGGCTCCAGAAGTACACTGCTGTGCAAGATAAAACAGATCACAGAACTGCCAGAGTTACACAAGTGATGAGCCCTCAGAATTGCCACAACAGAGGCAGATATCCATAATTATCTAATATCCAGCATTACTGAGGTGCTGTGCCAAATACTCACCCGGAGCACGTGCAGGAGTGTGGCTTCAGATCTCTGTTTCTCAGCCAGAATTCATCCTGGTGTGCTCAGCAAGGCACTGCTCAGCCTGGACTGCAAGATAAAGATGTGAGTACCCACAGAAGTGTCCTGGCCAGAGCTGGGCAGTTCAGCACCATGGGAAGCCCACCCAGTGTTCTGGGTAGATGTGCTGGCAAACAGGCTGAACGGTGGTTTTGTTGCCTCAGCTGTCAAACTCTGTTTAAAGGGAGTTCAGGTATGAATTGCCCCAGCTTCAAATGCACCCAGCTCATCATAACAATCAATGCATACACAGAATTTATTTGTGCCTCATCCTCATCAGCCTCAGGTTGTGCTGTGGGAGGCTTAGACTGGATATTAGGAAAAACTTATTCACTGAGAGGGTGGAACAGGTTGCCCAGGGAACTGGTGGAATCACAGTACCTGGAAGTGTTCAGAAATCATGTGTATATGGCCCTAACACACGTGATTTATTTGTGGGCCTGACAGCGTTAGATACTGCTTGGCCTTTTGCAACCAAAACAATGCTAGGATTGTGTGATTCTATAGGATCTAGAAAGATTAAAATCAGTTGAGCAAACATGAACAGAGAGCATTTACAGAACAAAATTCTAAAAGGCTTAAAAGTGCTATCTAGCCAATTGCCTAATTAAAACAACACAGTATTTATGCTGACATTTGCCCTGTGAGGTTACAAACCACTGCAATTCTCACGTCTTACACACACAACATTGAAACACGATCTGCAGTGTAGATACCCACACATGAACCCTTCAAATTCAGAGGAGGACAGTGGGCACTTAGAGGACAAGAGCTGCCTGAGCAATTTCAGCCGTCTGCCGACCAGCTCCTTTCTGGGGCACTGGCAGCACATTGACACCATGCAGTGAGTCTGGAGCTGGCTCTGGCATCCAGAGTGTAGGCACAGCCTTGGCCACAGGGCTGAGAGTGGAGGGGGAGCTGAGACTGACAGCTGCACTGCTGGGAGCTGAAGTGAGAAAGGCTAAAGGTGAGGGTCAAATTGCTGTGGGAGCAAGTGCCACGGTATCTGGTTTCAGCCAAGCAAACTACCTACCTGCACTTAACTCCCTTACACATCCAGCATGTTTGTTAACTTACTGATTTCTATCCACTTCACATACAAACACGCCTAAAAGTCACCAAAGTCAAAATATGGGAGTTAATTTTTTCAGTTAGGAGAACTGTGCAGAAAGCTTATTAGAAAGTGATTTGCAAATCCAAAGGAATAGCATCTAATTTCACCAAGAATGCCGAGAGATAATCTAGAGTGGGCTTTGTGGTGAAATAAAGTGTTTAACAAGAATGCCTTTGAGAATATTGCTCTAAAAGTTACCTGTGTTTCACTAAGGTAGGGCCTATATGAAGGACATCATGGGATAACCCTTTCAGTGGAAGCAAGTTAACTTCAGCAAGTTAAATGGGCAGGGTTAATGCATTAGCTCTGGCTGAGCTGGAGGTCATTTCCCCACAGCAGCCCTCAGCAAGATCTACTCTGTGCTGGTGGCTGGGGAGGTGTTGATACTCACCAGGGCTTTGGGTCCTGCTGAGCAGGGCTGGCACAGCAACAACCCTCTGCAAGCTTCCCCTCCATCAGAATACTGATCCTGGGAGGGAGCACAGCGGGGCCAGCTGACCCAAATTAACCAAATGGATATTCCATAGCATGTCAGCTCAGATATAAAAGCTAAGTAAAAAAGAAGGAAGGGGAGGCATTCCTTATTTACAGTGTTTGCCTTATTGAGCAACCACTCCAACTGCTGATGCCTTGCTTCCCAGGAGGTGGCTGAACATCATTTGCTGATGAGAAGAAGAGGATAAAACTTCTTTTTTCTCTTTGCTTGTGTACACTCTAACTTCCACTTTTGCTTTGGTATACTGCTTTATCTCAACTGATGAGTTGTTTTCCATTTTATTTCCTGTCTCCTGTCCAGCTGAGAATGAGGACTGATAGGGTGGTTGGGTGAGCACCCAACATCCCAACAAGGTCAACCCACCACAGGGAAGAAAGAGGGGGGGAAAAGCAACCTTTCTGATATAATTTCTAATAGATTAAGCCTGAGTTTTCTTTCCTGTGTATTTTAAAACATATTGTAAGAGAATTATGTACATTGCATATATAAATGTATGAGACATGTAACTCTAACCTGACCTGACATTAGTGAGTTATGAATTTATATGGCTATCACTGGTACATTCCTGACCAACAAATATGGAAAAACCCTAAGCAGAGGCCCAAGGCACCACATCATGTAAAATCACTGCCCAACACACCTTCCAGAGTAGCCAAAGAGCAGCAGAGTAGATCCTGTCAGGAGCTATTCAGGCAGGAGACACTGGAAACAGATGAAAGTGTCTTCTACTGTCTGGTGATAACCAGGAAAGCACTCTGACATGCAGCAAGATGCCAGGGAGGCCCTGAGAGCAAGATACCCTGACAAGCTGACAAGACAATCAGAGACTCTGTGCAGAGAAGGGTTTTTACAAATGTCCCACCTTTGTAGTCCTGAGGAACTTGAGAGGAAAAGCATCCCAAGGGGTCCAACTTAACTGTGTAGGCTTTGTTACTATGTGAGAGATGGTGGGGATGGCAGGAAGACTGAACAGCCAAAATAAGCATACCATGTTTGTTCTGAGGAGCTTGGCCCAGGAAATAATGGATTGTCCTTAGAGAAAGGTGTTGATAAATAAACAGAATCCAGCCATCAGTCTCATAATGAGTTTAAGCACAAAGGCAGAAAACGAGACTGAACTGAGAGATATATCTGGCACATACCATGTACCCCTGAGGCCACCCCAGATAAATGAAACGCACTCCAGACTGAGACACTCAGCTGAATTTCAATTCACATATCAACATCAGTGAAAGCAGATCAAATGCACAGACGGCAGGAGAGTTTCTGTGGCAGAATTGGATTGCAGCTGGGATGAAACAACCAGGAATGAGGAGAAAGGAGGCCAACCACCACAGAGTAGTACCATCACATCTGCCTTATATATGTTCTGGAAAAGGTGATTCCAGGCTGCTTACAGCTTTTTTCAGCTGTCTAGAAATGTGTATGGGTTGCTGTGCACAGGTGCTGGCAGCGGGGTCTGCAGAGCAGCCTCTGTGAGGAGTGGCTGGGCTGCTTCAAGTCAGACGCAGCCCATTCCAGATGGCTCCAATGATCCCACCACAGGGCATGGGCGAGCCCAGAAACCAGGATTGTGACATCTTGGGGAGGAAGGTGTCCTTTCCAAGATGAACCATTTTGTGATTTTATGATTCTACGTTCTATTGCAATATGAATGTAATATCAGTCATGAATTGTAATCATTCTAGACAAGTTGTAGTGTGAATCTTGTAACACCATTTGGCCATAGCAATTCCCATGCATCAGGTGATGCTGAAATAGTGCTGAGTATCCTAGACAAGTAGGGAATGCATTTGAGGGATATTTGTGGCCATCTCCATAACTAAGTTGCCTTCAGACTGCAATACAGAGGGTGTAACCACAAATAAGTTACTGGAAAACTGCTAGAAAACTAGAAAACACAGAGCTCTCCAAAGAACATTTTATATTGCTTTTAGTCAACTTTATGTAGTCTCAGAGTCAAACTGTGTACTTCCATATGCTTACCTACATTTGTTTCAAATTCCCTTTCATATTCAATATAGATATTAATGCTTGTGGAATACACAAAGCATAGCATGCTTCTTAGGTGAGATGAGCACCTTCTGGCATCTAAATGCACATACATTTCAGATAAATATTCAGACAGAACTGCATAAAAATGTTTCTAAGGCATAGAGGAACTTTCAACACTAATGAATTTACTGCACTTGCACGAGAAGCAGAACTTTAAAACACACTAACCTGTGGGAAAACATAACACAACTGCAACACTTCTGTACAGAGGTAGGCACCAAGTACAGTTGGCCTGCCAGTAAAATCCCAGTTTATGAGTTAAAATCACTTGAGCAGGTATTGCCTATGAGGCCCTCTGCCAAGCTAAACAACAGCATCTGAAAGCTGTTATTTACATTCTGTGTGGGAAAGAAGGAGGATCACACAGAGGGAGGTTCCAACAAGAATGGGAAAGGAATAAAATGGATTTGCAATGACAAGTTGAAAAGTTGGAAAGGGAGAATGCCACATAAATAGTTAAACATTTATAATTACATTTGTGACAGTAAGGATGTTGTTTGACTTAGCTTGACTGGATTTCCTACCTAATGTATTTAACACAGTATAAAATTACACAAGGATTAAGAGAAATTAAATAGAATGGACAAAGCAAGCAACTATGCCAAGGGTCATCACAGGTACTATAAAAGCAATACATGAGCTAGCTCAAGGATGTTCAGATGCTCTGGAAGGAAAGGGGAGTGTTTAGGTTCAGGAAGGTAACAGCTTCCTGGTGCCCTCCATGTCCTGAGTTGTGACAGCTCTGCAACTTACGCTTCTGCAGAACAGAATAAAAGCATTTCTAAGTGTCCAGCCCAAAGCCATGACTCCACCCAGAGCTAAGAGGCTTTTTGAGATTCTGGATTCAGGGACATCTAACAAGGCTGGGAATGAGGAAAGCAGTTAAATGTCAGAGGATAAAGGAATTGAGGCAGAAAGAGACAGATGTTTCCCTGGCACATGGCTAAACTGTCTGATGGGAGACTTTGGCAAAAGCTCGTGGTCTGCATGTTCTTATTGCTGTTGAGAGGAATTGGGCTTTGTGTACAATTATATAAACAAACAAATGATCTCAAGACTTTCCAGCTTTGAACCCATTTTTCATCCAGATACTCCTTCTTTCCTGCAAAGCCTCAGTGTTCAGTTTGCCACGAAACAAAAAGGGCAATGAGGCTATCATCTCCCAGTTCGCACAGTGAAGTAGCCCAGCAACAAGCAATGTAAAACTAAACTACACGTTGCCCCATCCATTAATCTGCACCCTTGCTTTTTCCCTTTTAAGAGTGATGAGCCACAGGGAAAACAAAGAGCTGTTCTTGTCACATTTTGGACTAACACATTCCTATTTTAATCACAAGAAAATTGGATTGGAATTAACAAGGTTCATGTTTTCAGATTATTTGGGAAATGCTTTAAATGACATTTCTTGATATTTAAGGATGGAAAAATGCAAAATGAAAATAACAGCAGTTGACTTACTATTTTGAACTGAAAGATACAATTCAATAGCAACCTGAAAGAATCCTCTGACCCTATTGGTGTCATTTTGTTGTACTTATACTAGTAAGGGTGGGAAATTCAAGCATATTAAAAAGTCTTCTAAATCCTGCAAAAAGTTGGCTTGAAGAGAAGGTTTTCATAAGCAAACACATTTTGATTTGCTTTCGATCCAGCAGTGTTCTAAGGCCGAGGTTAATAGCAGCAAAATAGAGTGACTTGCAATAGAAATACTTAATGGTCCTGTAGCATATGTGATAAATACGCAGCAGGGGCTCACAGGAGCTGGCTGACAAAAATTGCAGTGCTCTGCTAGGTTAATCTAATTAGAGCTCTTCCTTGCAGCTTCGATTGACAGTTTGGAAACCTGTAAACTTCTCTAAACATAGACAGCCTTCCATTTGCTGCAGTTCAAGAGAGGACCCTCTTATTGCACTCTTCCCTTGAACTGTTTCCATGGAATGCTGTCCATATTCAGAAAAATGTACAGGTTGCCAAACTGTCAACTAAAGCTGTAATGAATGGCTCTAATTACATTCAAGTAGCAGAGAGCATTGCCATTTTAATCAAATCTGAGCCTTGTGAGATATTTGGCACAAATACAAGAGAAAGCCTGAGGAAAACACTGCCAAAATGTTAGCAACCTTTTATTCAAATTCTGTCTGTCAGAGAATCGAATACGAACTGCTTTGCAAAGGTTTTTGTTTTATAGGATTTTTTATTGTAGCCTATATGGTCTCATAATGAATTATTATCCTGTTCTCTAACAACAATGCAAAACAAAACAAAAACCACAGCCCTGCAATTTCAAGACTAAAAATGATGATCAGCAATTTCACTAATCAGTCAGCTACAGTCATGTTGCCAGTCACAGAGGCATGGGGGACCTAATAACATCCTTTCACTCAGAGAGTTTCTGCCAGTGCTCAGCTTCATGTTGTGTGCAGCAAGAGGCGTACAAACAAACTGCTTTGTCAAATATCCTGTCAGATGCTGCCCCAGCTCCTTTCCAAATGGTACCTCTTTATGTTCTGCAGCCCTTTATTACCCTAATAGTGTGAAAGAGTTATCCTTACCAGAGTCTGATGGTCTTGATGTTTTGTTCCTTTTTATAAATCACAAATTTGGAACAAGCTCCAAAGTAATAGCTTTTTATTTATTGCTTTATTTTTCACACCTTCAAGATCTCACAGTGATTCTAATGTTAAGTATCAAAACTAGTTAGTGCCTGGAAAGAAAAAGATAAGGAGTTATTCAATCATTCTTTAAGTTTAATGGACAAAAAGAAAAGAAAATTTCTAGAATTTTACAAAATCTAAATGGAGGAAAAATGAGGACGACAAAGAAATTCCTTCTTCTTCTTCAGGAGGAATTAATTTGATAATGTAAGGTTTTCAATTATATTCCAGTTCCCTGTCATGAAAGCATCTACACCAAGAGTATCATAGGTGAAATTATAAAAGAGGAAGGATTCACATCTCAGATATTTTGTGTGAGCACAATCATTCTCAGTCCACCACCATTCTTCATTTCAGGAGATGGTTTTCATTTATATCACAAGGCATTTTGTTAGACTTGTCCTGCCAGATGTCACACCAAAGTCCTGCTGCTTCATGTTCCAGCAGACAGCCAAATGCCTCACTGCTTACTGTTGCATTATTGGAGTGCTCTTCCTCCAGCTTCCCTCCCAGCAACAAGGATCCTCAGAAGAAGCCTTCTTCTAAGTCCCAAAAAGTTTTTTTATTCGTATTTTTTAATTTGCATGTTCACTCAGTATGGTTTTAAAATGGGCAAAACCTAAAAGAGGGGCAATCCAGGCCCTTTGCAACAAGCTATCTAATAAGTAATTTTGAAGCAGCCTTCAGTACATCATTACTCAGCTTCCTGAATAGTGAAAGGGGCTGTAGAGAAGTTATAGAAAGCCTTACATGCTGTCCCTCAGTGACAGAGTTTAGCAGCCCTCAGGAAAGAGCCTCTTGATTTCTAGATCTAATCTCTACTGCACCTGGAGTTGAATTATTAGAGTAGCAGTCTAAATCACTGGGTTTTCTTTGCTTTTTAGTGAGTTTGTTTCTAAAAAGACATTCTCTACTTATCTTGAAGCTTTTTTTTTTTTTTTTCATGTGGTGTGGTTTTTGTGTGTTCTTGTATAAAGATAACTTTACTGATATCTTTTTCTGGAAGATGCATGTTTTGAAGCTGCTAGTGAATTACTTTTCTGGTACACTCATGATCAACATGGGATATATCATCAACAATTTCACTGTTGATGCAACTGTGAATAGCTAATATAAGGAGAAAAAGGGGTTTTTAAAAAAATTAATATGGTTGTGTTCTCGATTCTTTAAATATATTCATTAAGTACATGCATAGGTCTTTCTGGCTTCAACTAATAACAGATGTTTTAAACATGATGTAGAAGCTCCACACAGAAGGATATTTCTCTCCTATCAACTTCAGTTTGAAGCATGAAATATAATTATCCTTATATCATTATCTTAGCCTGCATAGTTCAAAGAAATAAGACACAATCTGGAAGTGTTTCTGTGCCAAAAAAATGTGCTAGCCTTTTCTTCTTCGAAAATCTGAATAGCAGCTAGGAGAGAGAAGAGAGAATCCTTCTTCCAGGGTAATAAAAATGGGAGTGTTTTCTTTATGTCCCAACACAAAGCCCCGTGTCACAACCACCCTTCCTTCACAGCTAAAGCATGGGACAAGAGCATTCAAACTGCATGGAAGACACCTAAGTAGAAGTAATTTGCTTTTCAGGCATGCTGAGTGCTTTATGCAATTGATGCACCACTGATGCCTAAAGAGAGCACAGCCTTGGAATGTGAACCAAGAACAAAGGTTCCTGGGAGAAGTAATGTTCCCTGTTCTGTTCTGTATGCCCTGACACATATGTTCCATGTTACTCCAATGGAAAGTAGCAATGGCAGCAGTAGAAGGAGCAAAACAGGTCAGAAGTCGGAGCACCAAGCAAAATAACAGCTATTTTATATAAATATTTGGATTCTCTAAATTTCCTCTGAAACCTTGATAAATTAAGGTGGAATCAGCTACTTCATGTATTAGTAACACCATTTGCCTGATGGTTGAAAGGTACAGTGTGGACATTTAATCACTGTAAATGGTTCTTAGCGTCAAGGGGCATCTAGTCAGTCTAACTAGCACAAACTATGGAGACACTGTTCTTCGCCTTAGGCAGGTTTTTAAGATAGGTCAAGTGGCTCCCATGCTAAGAGTTCTCATTGATTTCCCCTGCCAGCACGAATGTGCCTCCCCTGGCACAACTTGAGGCCATCTCTTGTTCTCCTATTGCTTGTTACTTGGGTGAAGAGACCGGAGAACGTGATAGTCAGAATGGACAAGAAGAAGCCAGAAGCTTTTGATAGAGCATAATGCAAAGATCCATATGGTACAGGTTATTTACTGCAACAGGCAGCATAGTTTTACTGCTGGAATGTCCAAGCTGGTATATCTTAAAGGCCATCGTACAATCTACTGATACCAACCTTCTCCATTGCACAGTGGATGCAAACCTTATGGCAGCTCCATTCAGACTGATACAGTGCCTGGACAAGATGACGATGAGTCCATGGTGAAGCAATCCAATCCCAGAGAATTGCTGGGAAAATTTAGTGGTCCAAAGGGTTTGCAGAAAGGATTGGTAATTTATCAGTGTTTCTCATTATCTTTCTTAGAAGTCATTGCAAATGACTACTCCCAGTGTCAAAAGCAAGGAAGCCATGAATGCTGCTCTGCCTGAGATCATTTTTAATTTTAAGGTGAAAGTGAAGCATGGGCAATGTTCCACCGTTCTTAGCTCAGTGATAGGGTGTTTTGTTTGCTTCATTTTGTTTCACTATGTTTGTAGGTAACATTTGTAGACAATACAGCCTGTTATTCCAGATTTTCTAACATATTTGAACACTCAAGGATAGATAAAAGCCTAGATGGCACTCACTGAAAAGTGTCTCAGGTATACGTTTATATATTTGGAACCTTAACATAGCTAATTATGATGCTTAGCAGAAGCAGCATGACTCGGTGGAGCAAGTTGCCCAGAGCCAGCAGTAGGGCATGTGTGACTTGGCTGCCAACAGCTGAACTTTTCATCATATTGCTGCCCACTACTTTATGAAGAGCATGGGTCAGCATAATACTTAGAATTCCAGGGGAGCAGCCTGGAGTTCCCACCAGATTTCAAGCAGCAGGTTTTACTTGAACGTTTCAAGAGTTAATTGTAACTTGTGGAGAAACAGCACAGCTGCCTCAGTAAACCACAACTCTTGATAAGTTTGCTGAAGCACCTTCTCTTATTTTTCTCTTAATATAACACAATGAATAATTATGAAAATAAAGTTATGGTATGACATGATTATCCATTATGGAGAGATATGACATTATGGGATGTCATTATTATTATGACATGATTACCTAATATGGGGTCTCAGTGTGTATTTAGTTGGTACACAAAAGGACAAAAATCTCTTGGTTAAAATTAATTTTTTCAGTTAAAGCACTCAAATGATGGCAAGAACTCAATGTTCACAAGTCAGCCATGTTATCTAGGAAATGAAATGCAGTTGTGGTGCTTTTATCTTACTGCTGAAGTGAAAGTAACGGCGAGATACAAGCTATAGGCATAACCACTTATATCATAGTGGAGGCTGACTAAGCAACCAGGACAAATGACTTCATGCTGCAACACTGAACACATAGAAGGTTGTAGACAAGACTAAGAATTACTGTGGTGGTGATGAAAGTTGTGTCTTTGCACGTGTCATCACACACACACACACACACACACACACACACAAACACTTTTCCTGTCTGATGGGCCATGTGGTTTGCCCTAAGATAAGAACAGAAGGTGAGTATTTCAGGATGAGCCGTCTGGATAGATCCCCACCTCTGGCAAGGACAGCTGCAGGGTATGTCCAGCGTGAAAATGGGAAACACTCATTTTTGGACCAGTGAGTAAAAAGCACTAAGTCTGATTGAATGGGGAGATAAAATCCTAAAGCAGCTACATAGATACTTAGTTGCTTTGTAATTGTTAATCTGCAAGGCGAAAAACTTTAAACCTGTAATTTTCCAGCTGTATCTTCTTATATTATAACCCTTTAAACATAAGTTGTTGATCAAAATTGAGACTAAATGGATCTAACCACACCTAGGCATCTCTGTGAAATTTAGAAAGGAAGGGGGTCTCTGTGAAGCTTGTGACACACCAACCTGCTAAAATATTTTCTAATATTTGATAGAGCTTTTATTTAGATACAACATGGGCAAAATTTAGATATGGTAATAGCAAAAATCTAATCATAATCATCCACAAAATCACTGTGTCCTACTTCTCAATCCAGGCCAAAGGCCTTCTCTTGACTCTTCTGCCACAGTGACAAGATCTTTTACATGAAGATTCTTCTGTGTTAAAACTGGTATTTCTGGAGATATTTAAAGTTCTGATTGAAGATTTGCTTTTAAGAAATTACAGACCAGCCAGTCTAAGATGCCTACAGATTAAATCTGCAAAGAATCTTGAACGGTGGTACATGGAAAGAAGTCTGAGCCAGTAGGATTTGGAGTATAACTAGACCTGCAAATGTTCTGTTCAGATTGCACTAAGATGTCCTTTGAAGTCTAGTCTCTTCTGGGATTTTATTGCCATACTGTAACATGTATTAACACAACTTACATAAATCAAAATAGAAGTCATGGCTGTCACATGAAGATTTATGGTCATTAAGTCCTGGCAACCAGAACTGCAAGCAACAATGAGCAATTTAAAAATTGAAATGTTACAAAGGATATAATTTTTTTTTTTCTGACAACCAGAGATTCACTCATAGTCATTCAAAGACTTCTCAGAAGTATTTGTTCCCTTTTGACTGGCCCGCACAGCTCATCAGAAACTCTACAAAGTGGGCTTTTTATTGCTTGTCCCATCACTTCCTACGGCTGAAATATCCCCAGGAAGGAGACAGAGAAAGTGACTGCTGCATGCAGTGATAGACCTTAGCCTTAATTAAGACCTTCCTCATATGACTCAATTATCAATGATTAAATAACAAAAATATGTGTGGCCCGATTCTCCTGTGGTTTTCCTCAAAGGCACTGCCAATCCCATCATGCATTATTTCACATTGATAAAAGCATAGAAGGAGAATTAGACCCAAAAGCAGAGAGTGTGATAAATGCATCAAAGTTTTTTGGGCATTGAATCTTTTAGTAAATACTACTAAGCAAATATACAGCTCTTAGAAAACCAGAGTCAGAGAATACAGCAAAAGCTTGCAGTTGGAAAAGACACTTGGTAGCTCCATGGAAAAAGTGTAAATAGTCTCAAATTACACACTCTCATCATGGATGGGATTCCATCCATTTATGGTAGAAGAGGACTGGGCCCAGCATCTTGGTCTGTGTTCAGCTAAGGCTTCCTCTCAAAGCTTTCAGCATCCCAGTTCTGCTGGTTCAAGAAATATGATGCTTCCCAACATGAAGTATTCATTGAAGTTAGAAGGAGGAACAGGAAACTTGTCTTTTCTTTCATTTGTTTCCCTCAGTTGCATGCTTTGGAACTTTGCCCTGGAAAGACACATTTTATATAAGAATTTTACAAAGGCTCCAGCTGCTTAGAAGATCGTACAATTCATTTTACTAGGAGCAACCATGAGTGACCAGCTCAATTTCCTACAAGAAACTGGCAGCAAAGATATTTTGTCAAAGATAAAAACACAGAGATTTCATAAGATTTGATGGCCATTTCTTCAGCCTCTATCTATGATAATCTATTATAGAGGTTATGAAGGGCCATAAAACGTGTTAAGAATTGACTCATAAGACAATGCAGGGACCAATGCAGATGAAAGAACTGTCTTATGAAACATATTCTTTGTAAAATGGACAAATAAAAGTGAACTAAGAGGGACAAAAACAGTTTTGACAAGCACTGTGCTCAAATTGGCAGCTTTCAGAGAGAAAGACTATAATGCTGCTTCACAAAATTCTGAATGATGTGATGATGTGTATTTCTCATGACATATCAAGAAGCAGTTTAGGCATTTGCAGATTCATACTCCTTTAGTCAGTTACAAATCACAGACGAGCTTACATCCAAAGAAAACATTAAAGCAAGGGAATGGAGTCACCGTAGCACAATTATGGAATCAGAATCATGCCAAAGTGTGTTTTACTTTAATAGAACTCTCAAATTTGTCTTTGATGATAATCTGATAAACAAGCATGGAAAACGTGTATACAACACAGTTTGACACAAAAGGAGCAGACACAACTAGAGTCCTGTGTTCAAAGACAACAGAAGAACCAATCACTAGTTTGTACTCCACCAGTCTCTGCACAGATTTGCAGAGCTTTCTTTATATGTCTGGAATCAAAATCCACATTTAGCTTTATCTTAAAGGAGTCTGGGTGACACAATCCAAAATCTTCATAAAACTAAATCAACATGCATAAGCAGGACAAAGAGACTGCATTTCTGAGTCAAATCATGTGTGTAGACACAGACAGCACAGTTTGCACACAGAGTAGTCAGTAATGGTTCACCATCAACCCAAAGACAGTATTGAATGGAGATCCTTGAAAGGATTTTCTGGGTTTTAAAGTGTTTGGTATTTTTGTTAGCAGCTTATATGAAGAAACTGACAAGATGCCTACATTTATTAGTCAGTAACACAAAAGAGGAGTGATCTACAAGAGTGCTGGATGTCTACAAACTGGAGAATTGAGCTGAAAAAATAGCATGAAGGGTAGCTAATTTAATGCAACATCTACATTAATACAGGATATGGACCTACTGGCTTAGCACTTGTCCATTAGCAACAAGTATAGGAAGACAGAGTATTAGAATTTTGCCAGTTTATGTCAGAGATAAAAACACTGAGATTTCATAAGATCTGATGGCCATTTCTTCAGCCCTTGTCTATGATAATCTATTTGAGGGGTTATGTGGGGCCATAAAATGTGTGAAGAATTGATTCATATAATCCCTTACATGCTTGAAACAGAGCTATTAACTAAAAAAAAAAAAGGCAAATTATTTATTAATATATAGCATATAAATTCGAGTTCTAATGTGACAGTAAAAATTCATAAGTTGTGTTCTCATTTAAGCAAAAAAGTGCAAGAAGTGATTGTTCTTAAAAACCTTCTGTTCAAATGGGAGTCTCCTTTGTGAACACTTTGGAGTTTTCATGAGAAATAACAAGCACTTTTTTTAGCAGGAGCTATGAATTAACTTTTTATATAAACAATGCCAGTTTCTTTGTACATAATACCTATTTTTTCCCCTTCATGTCCTAGCAGACAGTTTTGGTCTCAGCTTTGGTCAGGGTGGCTGCACTGTAGTTGTGTTCAGTCCTGGCCAGGGTATCCCGGTGATTTTCACCATAACCCTCATGCCCTGAATTGATTCTCTGACTTGATCATGGACCTGCCTCACACTTTGACCAACAGCCTGTGTCCAATCCTGGCAGAAGCATTCAAGCACAGAGTGATCCCATCACTGACTTGCTGACCTGCTGCTGACCTGACTTGCTTGCTCGATGCTGGACCTTTCATGTCACCAGGGGTTTCTCTGGCAGTCTAGACTCTCTCTTGTCTGAAGGTGTTAGCATAAAACATGCTCCACTTGCCACACCCAGGTGCCTAAGGATGGCATTCTTGTTGATAAGGGCACCATCTCTGTCTGTGTTTACCATGCTCAGCTCCTGGCTCCCCTTCCTGCCAATATTTGTGATACTGTGCTTTGCCTGCTACTGGGATTAAAACCGCATCTATGGACAGACTCAAAGAAGAAGGATGAAGTCCTCATGGTCAGGTTGGGGAACATGTCAACGAAGCATATTGACATTACAAAAAAGAACAAGTCTGGTGAAAATAGAAGGTATTTTTTGCATTCAAAGTTCAGGGTTGGAAATATCATCTTCAGAAGAGCATGAATTCCATTTTAAATGGTCTCTTCTTTAGAAGCCACATTTAATGTGACACAAAATTGTGATAGATATAACTATAGGTATCTCCTAATTTTTCCTCATGCTTCACTTCTCTCACAAATCCCTGTGATGCTGGGTAGAAGGACTGCAGTATAGGAAAAAATGAAGCTTTTGATAAATAAGTTGTATATGTAGTGTAAATTGCCATTTGTTTACAGTTGATTTCCCAGCTGTGATTTGGAAACCATCTGATCAGAAGAGAAATCTCCTAAACATTGAACAAAATGGAGGACATTCAGTTAAACAGTGAAAAAGATGGTGTTAGGAAGAAAATTGATGGCTCCTAAGGGGATTTTCCTCTCTGTATAAAGTAGTTGACCGGATGAGAATGAAGATAAGTCAACAGCTATAGATGCATCTCATTCCTATAGTTACATTTTCTATGAACAATGCAAGTTGGTGTTACCAGCTCTACGTGGTGAATAAAAAAACTGCCCCAAAACCCCCTGTACCTGTCAGTGCTGACAGGTCTATTGCATCTCCATATTCCCTGAGTACTAATGCTGGGTAGGTATGGATTCAATATACCATGGCATGGTTTCTACCTAGCAAGTAGCTTGTAGGCTTCTTTGAACTGAAACCTCTGAAGGCTTTCCTATTTGAAGGTGAATGAATGAGAAGGCATTAATCACTTTTTGTTCTCTGACTTCTCAGACAATTCTCAGCATGTCTTCTCCACAAGTTCTACTCATTCAGGCACTTTAGCACAGAGTGCTAAATGAGGAAGGAAAACTCAGGCAAGTTGATCTTTTATTTTGTATCCCCTGAGTTACAACTATCTTCAATCTACTGTGGCAAACATCAAAATGAGATTTTTATTAAACAATCTGATTTCAAACATAAGATTTAAAGGTAATAAATCAAATGCTTGTGAACAACTACTTCCTTCTTATCTGAAGTAAGATACCTAAGTTCTAAAAGAGATTTGGCTATTTCAGCCATTCATGTTTTGCCAGCAAGCAAGAAAAGAAAGGTGGTATGAAAAGTAACAAGATTTCCCCAAACTGCTAAAGGGGCCGTATTTGTTCATTACAATTTCATTCCTGCTTCCTGGTATTATAAATGTATTTTGCTTAGCTTCTAAGTAGTTCTACAAACAAATGTTACTGAGGCTGGCTTGTAATTGTTAATATTTAACATAATTTTTGATGATAAATCATTATTAAAACAGCAAAAGCCTCCACAACAGCTAATCTCTCTCTTCCCTCTGAAGTCACCACTGAAAGGTGTGTTCTCTAGAAAGTCATTTAGACCAAGAATCTAACCATATTGTCCTCTAGAAATTAATCAAATTTGGGTTTAATCTGCAGCCAAACTTGGATTTCAGAAGGAACTAAAGAATTTTTTCCTTGCTAGGCCATGGATAGCCTTTAGGAATATCTTTATATATCGTCTGCTGGAGCTGTGGAGTAGACCAACTTATTAGATGCACTAGAAAGTTGAAAAAAATTAAGGCCTTGTGTTAATGAGCAACTGATCCAAGCCCAAACTACACATGTGGTTTGCCCACTCTTTGAGTTTGTTGTTGAGTTTGGTTCCTCCACTTTCTCTGTTGTTTATCTGGGATCATTTAGACAGAATTACTGGCCACTGAATTTCACCTGTGTCAAGGAGGCAGGACGTTTCAAATACTTCTAATGTTTGATTTTGTTCAGCTGAAAGCAGCATCTCTTGACATAACTTCTGTTCTGGAAAGTTAAACTCTGGAGAATCAAGCTATGCTTGATGAGTCAAACTCAGATATTAGGTGTTGTGACAAGTTCTTGTCAATTTTCTCAGGCATGCTCTGAGGGCAGGAAGGAAAAAAATATCCTCAGTTCACAGTCAAGGGGCATTTGGGAATAAAACTCGAAGTTGCTTGTGACTCATTTTGAGTTGCAAACCATAAGACACAACTAGAGCAAGAGGACAATTTCTATACATGAGGTGCATCACCCAATACACCCAGCTACTGACACCATGAATGCTGAGTATGAGAGAACAATTGTGAAGTAGCTAGTGTCAGTCCAAATGTCTTAAAAGAGAAATCCTGAAGTTCTGTTGCCTTATATTTCAAGTAACTAAGGTATTAGTTTTAATTTTTACAACTTTCTTTCTAAACAAAAGCTTCATTTTGCTTTTAACTATGGTAGAAGTAAAGGGATTAACTATTCATCCTTAATTTTGAGGCCCAGAGGAATTACCTTTTAATGAAAGGACAATGAATGCACACTGTCTGTGGCCCAGGACACCTGTGGTGAGAAGTGACAACTAGTATTATTTGCTGCATGGTGAAAAGGATGTGAAGGAGGAAGCAGAATTACATCATCATATCAAGGACATCTCATCCCTACCAGAGCTTGTCTGTTGCTTGTTAACCAGTCAGATAACTCAAACAGGATAAGATGTCTTATAGCGAGTTATTTTGGCACCATGGGGTTACAAACATCTTGCCATTTGTTAAGTGAGATCTGGAAAGGTAAGCTAGATTTTTGACACTTAGTTTACACCAAACTTTAACAAAGCAGAAATCTATACATTTCCCTGGAATGCAGTGGAGTTTCTCCCATGAGCAGGAACACCTCCTTTGCAGTTACTCCCCAGGGATTAAGTGAAGGAATCTCTGCATGTTATCATCATTTCAGTGATAAGTTACATTCAACTCCTATTCAATACTATTTCTTTAATAGCTTTAATAGCTTTAATATAGATGTCTTGATATAATGCACTGGTTTATGTTATGCTGTAATCTACTAGTAGTTCTTTTTAGTTTTATACTGTGTAGCAAGAGATTCTGATTAAGATCTTTCAGCTGTTATCCCTTGTCTGTTTAATAAATAATTCATTTTATAAATAGACCTTATCTGCCATCCTTAGAATGTGCAAGCCAGAGCGATTCCTTACATTTAAACTGTTGCCAAAACCTGAGGCTAAGGCACGCCTTGTTTGAAGCTCACACTCCTCCTGTGACAATTATGTAACAGCAAAAGACGGGAAGGGGAATGGATTCTCTCAGCAAAGGTAAAGTTATTGTGTGAAACAAATTTTGTGTGAGAATACTCCGAAGGCCAGGCTAGTTTAGGCTGCTCAACATTCCTGAAAACAAACCGCTGCAGTGGTTTATTTCAAGAAGGTCCCCAAAAGTGGGCCAGTCTGGCTTTGTTTTACCCTTCTCCTGGTGGACCACAAGAAACAGGGGAATACTTTGTGTTAGCTGGCAACAGAGATCTTCAAAGGGAAGTGGATATGATAGCAGGGGGGCAATGCTCTTAAGGGTATGACTGTACTGTGAAAGACTACAGGGACTGCAGTATCAGTGTCAGTGAAGCTGGTGGCACACCTCTGCAGCTGGCTAAAAGTTGGGAAATATTACATGTGCTGCCTGCAATGGCAAATAAAAAATGTGAGGCTTCTCCTCCATTATTGGCTGGGATCAGTGGAAGATTTGGTTTAACTGAATTTTCAAAGAAAAGGAATGGTTCAAGGAAGAAATTGATCCAGATTTTTGACTCTCTATAGAAATAATCTAGTTTGTCACATAGACCATCCCTCTGTCCCTCACAGACCTCTACTGAAGGAAGTGGCTGAAAAACTATTTCATAAAATAATCTGAAGGAGAGGCACAGGTTTCAGATACCTAAGAATGTCTGAGTAAAAAATAAATCACACTGTGGTGTGTGATTTATTTTACTGTGAAGTTTAGACACTTCTGTGAGTTGGTAGCAAGTAAGCAGAGGTGTTTTGGATTGCAGTTTTAAATTTGAGCACCTACTTCTTTTTCTGGATTGAATTCCAGGGCAGTAGAAGCAAAGGAAACAGACTCCATCAAGACCTCCCAGTCTGAACTTGCACTGTAGGTGAGATTATATTTATTTAAATTTATTTAAATTCCATAAATTTTGGACAGTCTCCAGTTCTCAAGTTAGGATCTTTTATTTGATGTTGGTGGGCAGTTACAGCCAACAAGGATGACCCAAGATAAATCCTAAGCAAAAGAACACAAACAGCCCTTCTGTGAAAATCAAAATGACAGGATTTTTCTCTCTTCCCTGTCCCCTCAAAAGTTGTTGATTTATTGCCCTGAATCAAATTGTGTCATTTAAAACCAAGAAGTTAGATAGACATTGAGTTAATGATTTGTGTAGGAGAACTTGCCTCTAGAAATTATTTAAAAATATAGAATACTCTGCAAAAGGAGAAAATAGTTTGTAAGAGGAAGACTTACTAAACTTCACAAGCTAGTAGAAAATGTTAAATCAAACATTTGTCCTCTGCCCCATTAACAGATTTTACTAATATGAAGTTCATCCTTCTCCTTATGTAATAAAAGTCTACACTTTCAAAATGGACACTTATTTCTAGAAATCATGTTCAGTTAAAACTCTATCCTGAGACATGCCAGTGGAGGCTTCATGTATCAGTATTTGCCCAGGCAAAGCTTGTATTTGTTCATGCAAATGTACAGCTAGGACACATAAATATTGATTTGTTTACATAAGAAAGATATTTCTGCTGGCAAAAGTTTTTGAAACTGTGGCCTGACATCTTGGCCCAGACTATTTAACGGCCTTTGAAGACACAATGTTAGCAGGCAAATTTTTTTGAAGTTTGCAAAAATATAACAAATTTGAAAAACATATGTTCAAATATTCAGGTTCAACCATTATGAATTTTGAATACAGCATTTCAGACAGAATAAGGTTTCACAGAAGGAAAGAGGGTCTCTATTTAAAGCAGGAGCCTGGGAAAATGAAGACATATGTTCAATTCCTGTTACTGCAATAAACTTTACTGACACTGGGCAAGTGTCCTAATCACTCAGTCCCTTAGTGCCCAGCTGGAAAAAGCAGCAACGCTGGTGCTTATTTTTCCTGTCTTGCTTCATTTGCCTTGAAGGTCTTGGAAACAGGATTGCTTCTGATTATGTACAGTTAGTGCTTGCAGGAGTAAGACCCAGATCTCAACTGGAAGCTCCAGGAACCACAAAGAGCAGGACTGGACAGTGTGAAATTAAAAGGGTGAAAACTTTTAGTATGGCATTTCTAAACACATTTCCTTAAGTGCTCCTTAGAAAAGGGGGAGGGACATTTCTTTCTTTTTTTTTATATTTAAGTTTGAATTAATGAAAATATTTATACTGAAAAATAAATCAATACTCTAAGGATATTGTAAGTAAAATTCAAGTATTTTAAAATTTAGCTAGCACTTCATAAATTTTACAGAAAACAAGGCCAGCAAGTTAGCATTGAGAACTACAACACGAACACCAATTTCTGCTGCTACTTTCAAACTACTGGTAGAAAAAATTACTTTTTTCACATGAAATTCTGGAAGGTTCTGTTAGATGGGGAAAGCAAGTACAGATAGTTCTCTCTTTTGCAAAGATTTGCTTATGAAAAAGGGTGAACACAGCATGATGTAAGATAGGAAATGTCAAAGAATGTTGTTATCCCTTTGCAGCCAGGACTGAGCATTAATCACTTTCATGGATGCACACAGCCTTCCACAGCAAACCAGCAACAGTGTGTCACTGAGAAAAATACCACTTTTGTTTGCAGTTTTAAGCTTTAATACTTGTAATTATGCATCCTTTTCATTACTAAAAAAAAATGCATAGTTTGAGGTCATGGATAATATTCATTTTTTCAGTAAAATTGGGCTATAAGAAAAAGAGCATCAAATATGCAAATTGTCTTCAATTGTCACAGAACTGAAAGGTGATTATAGCTAGGGCTGCACAAACTCTGACTTATGACATTTGACAATCAGCCATTGGCTATTTTTTTCAACAGTAAAATAAAACAGTGAAAGATGTTTCATTTCAGATCAAATGAAATTGTTAAGCTTGGATGGGGTTCTTTTGTTTGTTGTGGGTTTATTTAATTTTTTATTATTTTTCATCTAGTTCACTTTTAAATGTAATTACCTGCTAAGATTGCATTTTTTGAATAAAAAAAGAATTTCTGTTTGGAAAATATCAATATCAAGTTGATATCTTTTGAGTTAAAACAACCTAGGTTTAACAAATATTTTTATTTATTCTCTGTACAAAGAAAGCAGTAAAAAGTGTTTCACTCCACTTAGTAACACTAGACATCTCTTGGTTCATGTTACTGGCATAGAAAAGATTTGCCAGCTTCCAGGTAGCTCCTGAGACTTACTACACACCATCAGTGTTAATACATATGGAAAAATTACAGCTGTTTGAAATCAAAGGAAATCTGGCTATAATCTACCTGAGGGTGATATAACTTCAAAGTGACCAAGCGTCACTGAATTTTAGGATATACCTGGGCTACCAATAATCTGGACTCACCTACAGGGAGCTTTACAGAGCTGCAAGATTCAGATACAAAAATTATTTAGAATTTGGTAACAAACAACATTTTCAGATTGCTACAGCTACATGACTTTCACTGGAGTGAAGACCCACATTCTACCCAGATGTGTTGCCTTCTTGGGTGCAAAAAATGGTAACTGAGCAACACACACACATTGCAGTGTGGGATAACCAGTATCATCTGTTTTGGCCAATGAAGTGTTCCAGTGTATCTTTTGAAGTCAAAAAACTTCTCTCTAAGTAGTGGCATCAATATGAGTATTGCTGAGAAATCACGGTGATAATGTAGCTTTTCCTTTACAACTCTGCTCTTTCCTGTCCTTCTTTATTAATATCATTATCAAAAGAAGACCTAGATTTTGAGAAAGTAAAGGGGTGGTTTCCTTTTCCTGTGCATACCCAGAAAACAAATCCCTGATCCAATAATTGACATCCAGCTCCCATGGTTATTTCACTGCAGAACCAGAACAATTTTGAAATTGTTGATCAGCTTGCCACACATTGTAACTCTCCCCTAAATTATTCTGGTGAAAGCCCCGTCGACCTCTTTCCTTGGCAAGAGTCAACAGAGAGCTGAATTAAGTGCTTCTCAAGTCAGTCTCAAAAACTTTTGCGGCAAGCATATAATTGTTTTTCTTCCTTTCCCCTTTTTCCCCCCAAAAGGGAACAAGTAGCATCAGTCCCAAAACCTTAGGCAAATGCTGGAAGCCTTATCGGACCCCACACCACAAAAAAAATCCAGTGTGATAACACTCATCCCTTATTCCAGAGGGGCCACAATTTTCTTCCTAAGGAAAGATCTGTGCCATTTCCAGCCAGAGGTTACAGAAAGTTATACAAGCCTCCTGGTTCCACATGTGTCTGGGAGTATTTTATATGACTAGGTTATACCCATAATTTATCTGTTCTTTTATAGGGCTTTCTCACACAGCAATTCCTATCATGCACTTACCATTGATCCCAGCCAAGCTCAGACATCCCTTGGGTGGGAATGCAGAGACAGAACTGATGCATCAGTTTAATGGCACCCACATATCCTTCGTGTCTTGAGGATCTCTGTGTAACCTCTTGGGAGTATCTCCCTGTCCCATTTTTGCTACAGAGACATACAAAAGGTCAGAGAAGGATTCAGCAGGATGTGTCCTGAAGGGTCTTTCTCTGGTCTTAATTATTCTGATGTAGTTCCTTTGAGTTATAGGCACCATTTTTGCCTGTGAAAAGATGATCTAAGGTTTGCCCTGAACCCTGACTTTCTAAACATGGCTTTCTTATTCCCCCTTTCCCTTTGTCTAACAAATGGCTTTACAGAACTTCACACACCAAGAATATTTGATGTGAACAAGAGTGGAACATCATATAATTTACTTTCTAATTTTTTTACTGAATACTGAGGAAGCAATATGAAGCCTAGTGCTAGCTAGCAGTGTTCAAATAAGATGAACTCTGAATTCCATTAATTACTGATTTACTCAGTGTGTCTGGTAAATGATGCATAGCTTATTTTATCCACAACATAGGGGTTAACCACAGGGAATAGAATTGTGCGAATCTTTAAGAAAATTCTCACACAAGTGTATTAATACCAGATGTAAGAAAAGTATGCCACCAGGGAAAATAGAGATTGAAAATATTACTTAAGTGTAATAGTACATATGTAGCAAATGTAACAGCATACATTCACAGTTAAATATAATTTAAATAATTTTTTTGTCTTTTCAGTGAAAAATTAGTAGATCATTAATTTCAGGTGATATTTTCCATTATCAAAAGAAATCAAGAAATATTTGCCTGAAAAATAGCTCTTTTAATTTTTTTTTAAATTTTATTTCTTTAAAAAGAAATAAAAACACACATATTCCTTGTTAGTGCATTAGACTGGCTAAAGCAGAGTGAGTATGAAAGATTCTTTCAAGTCTAAAACCAGGACTTTACTGGTTCCTTCTTTGTTTCATATAAAAACTCATTGGCTTCAAATGCTCCCTAATAGTTGAATTCTAAGTTGAACTGTATACATGTTATCTATGATCTACTGTCCTCTACAAGCAGATGTCTTTATATCTACAGCAAACATTCTTGGCCACTTGTCATCGCTTATCCGAAATCATGTGAGTCCTTTTTTCCAGAGTCTCTTCCCTCAGATTAATCTGGAATCATATAACTAAAAGTAGTATGAGTTTAAAATAAATTAACTAGTTTTCAGTAATTCAGAAATCTGATGGCTTACTTGGCTTAGACAAACATGTGGAATTGGTATTAATCTATTGGATATTTTTCATTTTTAAAAAAGTTAAAATGAATGGAAATGTAATTCTAATAGATCTTATTTCTGTTTGTGCACAATGGTCCTACCAAAAAATTCACCTTCAGACACTGGCTGTTGCTACATATACAACGATAACAACTATTTTAAAAGAGGTTTTATATAAAGATGTAGTGTGTGTTCTGTAGATGCCAACTGTTCACAAATTAATTGGATTTATCAAGAAGTTGTAACCTCCATACTGAGTAAGTGAAGTTCAAGGCCCAGAAAGAGAGAGAAAATCAAAAATAAATTAGAGCAAAAGAAGTAAAATAGTGCAAATATCTGAGAGAAAAATCCATTAACTTTACCTTGTATGACCCTGTGGGGTCTGGTTTTGTTTTCCACATCTATTCAAGTGTATTCTAGGAACTTGCTTTGCAAAATAGCAAATTCAGTGAAAATTGAAGAGCAGCTTTAGTGTGCAGATACTGGCCATACACACAGGCAGCATGGTTCACAGATTTTTCCTTAGCTGGATATAACTACTGTCATCTTCTTCCTTCAGCTGGGTCCACATCTAGGATCAAAAATGTTATTAAATTCTCTGTATCACATACTTAAAAATAATAGTAATCAGGGCTGACAGTGAAGCAGAAAGGGTGCTAGTCATCCTGGACCACTCTAACAACTACCAGGCAAATTCTTCCTCTTGCAGGTATCTCACATTAAACCTCTCAGGCTTGGTTCACTCTGTGTTATACTTTTTTTACTATGGTGAGCGCCACACATTTAAAAAATACATAAAAAGCCCACCACAAGATATTCAATTAGCTTTTATTCTAATACCACAGCACTTCAGCCCACATAAATGATCAGAAATCAGGTATTTCACAGGTATTAATCTTCATTAACCCTCCCTGAAATCTTTATCGAAGATTTATTTTAATATATCAGCTGTCCTTCATCACAAAAAAGTGTGTCTCAACAGCAGGTGTTTCTCATCCTTATTGTATGTGCTCATCATAAATCCTGATAAAAAATGTATAGACCAAGATACAGACATGCAGCATTGCTTCTCCCCAGTGGTTGTTGGTGCCTAAATATGCTCATTAGAGAAAAATCATGCTTCTGCTGCACATCATCCACAAGGCATTATTAGCAAGAAATGTCTCCAAGTATTACACTGTTTGATTTCTTGGTATTATCAGATTATTACTAAGCAATCTTGCTCAGCATCCACTCATAGTTTTGAATTTATTTGGAGTTTCTTGCCACTTAAGCACAGCTTTTAAACAGTCATTTATATCCTATTTTTCACATAAGTCATGGTAAATTGACCACCAGCACATATCAGTACAAATTAGAAGTCAATAAAGGCAACCTAAAACAAGGACAGATTTTTGCAATTACCATGGCACTTTTCCCCATCCCATTATAATAATTACTTCCTACCTTATCATGGCAGAGAATCATAGAATCATTTAGGTTGGAAAAGACTGGCAAGATCATGAAGGCCAACTGTTCATCTAGCACTGCCAAGTCCACAACTAAACAATGTGTCTCAGTGCCACACCCACATCTTTTCACTACTTCCAGAATTGGTGAGTCCACCACTTCCCTGGACAGCCTGTTCCAATGTTTAACAACCCTTTCAGTGAATTATTCCAGTGAAAAAAGCATTCATAATATCCATTCGAAATCTCTCCTGGTGCAACCTGAGGATATTTTCTCTTGTCCCATCACTTGTTACTTCAGAGAGGGGGCCAGTAACCTCTTCATTACAATTTCTTTTTGGTCAGTTGTAGCCTCTGAATAGCATCACTTCATAACAAATTAGGCTTGTTACATTCTACAATGACAAAGTAGTACTTTTCCTGGGAGTTCAAATTTTTCATTGTGACCACAGTACTCTCTTGAGCTATATCATCACCTATCTTCTTGCAAAATCACGCATTTCCATTTCTTCTCAAGTAGTTAACAAACCAAAAATATTTAAAAACTTGGGTTTTTGTTAGACCTTCATATTTTCTTACTAAAAACTCTATGTAACTCTTAAGCACATATACAATTGTAAAAATCAGATGGGATCTTGTGAGGTAAAAAGTTCCTGTACCTAGTAAAATACTACTTTGCATCAATTGTATTTTTTAAAAATTCCTGACATAGAAATAACTTAGACTTAATTTATACCTTCTTACGTTTTAATAGTTCATTGGAAATTTTGTTGTACTTTTATTACCTGGTTGCTTTCTTATGCTCTCTTTAAAAATATTGCTTTCACAAGTGCTTCTGCTGCCTAGAAAATGTCTCTGAATTTGTGTCTCTACCCACTTCACCACAATGATGATCATTAAAACTATTTTCTTAATACGACTGTATATCTTGTAACAGAGCTATAATATCAATGCTGTCTCTATACTTCAACCAATGCTTTTTTAAAGCCAGCTCTAGGTGACCAACATCATTGTGTTCTTCACAATGTTCTTCATCCTGCCTGTTTTGGATTCTCTGTTTTAGCTGTGCCTTGTCTGCTATTTTCACGTCTCTAAAGGAGCTCTTTTTCTCTTGCCCAACAGTGGCCTGAGTCACAACTGGGTTCCCTTAGGCTCTGTGTTAATCTGTTGTCTTAAGGCAGCTCGTGGAATTCTTACCTAGTAGGTAGGAATTCCATTTCTGAATATTAACATATTCTTGCAAATACCATTGTGAGTACAATGAGCTGACTATTCTGATCCCACTGTAGGCAGCTGTGTTACAGGTAGAGTTCTTTCTTATTTTCCTACAATAATGCCTTAGTGTAAGGATCATTTTAATGTCAGTGCTGAGAGCGGGTATGGGCTCCTTCAAGTTCTCTGTAGAATCAGTTTGTGTTTCTTCAGTGAGAACACACATGCTGGTAGCAAGTTTGCTCACTGCTTGTTTCAAAGACAGTAACTGCACAAGCAGATTTTCGTACTCAGAAATTCCATTTTTTTTCCATGCTCCTGAGATTAGGATATGCTTTAGAGATAGTTGCTCCACCATATTTGGCTGAGATTTTTGCCTTTGATGAGATTGAGACTCCACATTCTCAGTCTGTTTTCTATACCTGGGTAATGTACCTGTATTATCATACATCAGTAATATTTCTTTGGCTTTATATCAAAAGAAGATGGATATTCAGGTTTGCCCAAAGGCTGAGCTAAGACGACCGGATCCTGACTCTGGCCCATCTCCTCCAGCCTGTTCAGAAGGCTCTGCTTGCAGCAGAACATGTTTGGCATTGCTCCCAGGGCCATGGGAACACACAAGAGCTGCCACCATGACTGGAGGCTAATTTAGAGTAACAAACGGATTCAAGGAAGACCAAAGCAGCTCACAAACAAGCGGCAGTCAGAGACAGAGCTAAATTTATCAAGCAACACATTCTGTCCACTCATTCCTCATTCATCTCTAATGACTCTGTGAGCATAATTATGTTTTTCTGCAATGGTTGTTTGAGAACATTTTTCTGACTATATCATAGAGCAACATTCTAACTCACCCAAAATAAAGCTTTTTTGTTTCTTTGTTTGTTTGAATAATTAAATCCCAGATGAAAGATTTGGCTTCTCCAAGGAGGGCACAGAAGATCCTTTCCAATAGCCATGAAAAAGTATTTTAAATCAGATTTGTTCCTAAGTCACAACATGCATAAAATCATTCTTAATATAGTTTTCTGGGATTTTTTTAGTACTAAAATGAACTTCAAAAAATTTAAGGTATCTATGAATGATATCTTACTGCAGCAGGAAACAAGCAGGACACTTAAGTCCTTTGAAAAGCAGAACCATATTCATTTACTATTTTTATTTATATTTGCTAAATTATTCTTAAGCTAGTCATTATTCCAAACCCAAGAATAATACTTTACTAGATGTGCTGCAAGCCATTTAAAAAAATAAGTTGCTATACTATAATTGAATATTTATGGAAGGTAGTAAGTATAGCTCAGAAAGCCTGACAAACATATATTTGTTAACCTAAAAAAAAAATAAAAAGGATAATTGAATACACCTGAATGAAAGAAAGCTGAAGCTTTAAGTGGCCAATGGACTATCATAAGTAGCTAAAATGGGTGATGTCCCACTTAATTTTGCATTTGCTGTAAGAAAACCTACCTACTCAACATCTTCTATATTCACATTAATTTTCAAAAATCATAAATTTCTCATTGATATTTTTTTAATGGATCTGTGGTCATGCTGTGTGAATTTCACGCACCAGATTATACTTGAAAAATTCTTGTGGCCCTACTGAAGTTGACAGGGCTACAAATGTCCACAGGCTTGGAATACTGTGCCCCCATCATGTCCCAGTATATAACTTGAAATGTGACAAGTCCAGAATTATTATTCTGGAATACAATTAAAAGAAAATTCATCAGCAGGGCATGCAGCCAACAACTACCTTTTACTCTGCACTTGAGGGATTACATTCCCCTAAAATACTGGCATGTTTGGTTGTGCAAGTTGGACGCACCAAGCTCCTTCTGAAAACTGATGCCTGTTTTGAAACACCAGGCTTTTGTGAATCTCTTTTAAACTTTATCTTTTAAACTTTATCCCTCCAAGGCCTCAGATGCTTGTGTATCTTTGCTGCTCACGACCACCAAAACTATCAAGTCATGTGCTTAAATGAAATGGGAATTTACAGAGAGCCAGGCAAGCACTAAAAGCTTACCCTTGGTTCACAACAACCAGAACTTGTAAAGCATGCCGTGCAATGAAATGAATGCATTTAAAGCCAGTGTTTTGATTGTGGCTATTTGAGAGAATAAGAAAACACATGGATCAGATATTAGTCTTTTGACTTGGAGGTGTATTCATACTGCAGTGATGAGAGAAGAACATTACCCTCCAGACCCTGTTCACACCACCCTTGAAGCAAATGGCAACAGTCCAGCAGTCATAAAAGAGGCCAAGATGTGTCAAGAGCATTTTTCAACTACATGATGACCTTTATGTTTTCTTTCACATGCTTCTCATTACAAAGCAATTAACAAAAGAAAGGGGGCTTCATAAAGTGGTTGGAAAAGAACTTACAAATTAAATGGCAATTAAATACATAACAAGAAACTACCAATTCATGAAGAAAGCAACAGAAAGGATTAAATAGCAGCAATGCCTTTAAATCACAGTCCTCATAAAGTATTCAAAATAAAAACACAGTTCATAAATATATCTTTGAATTCAGAAGCAAATGAGACAGTTAGTGGATGAGTAGACGTATTGTTTAAGCAAATTCAAATTTACCTCAAGAACAATATTTAGTACTAAATATTGTTCTAAAATTTAGGTCTACCAAAAAGCACTGTTTCTATAGCTTTCCTTCATGTGGCAGCACAAAACCTGTCAGAATAGTATCTGGTTTAAATACAAACCATATAGAAATCTGGAGAAGTAAGAATAACTAGAATGAAGGGAAAGAAAGAAAACCAAACAAAGAAAAACTACTTTCTCCAAAATACCTCCAAAAATGACAAGAACAGGCAAAAATCCTATGTGTAATGAAAGACAGAGCAGAAAAAAAAAGCAGCGTGAGTCAAGGGAAAAGGAAGTATGCATGTAGTACTTTAAAGCATATTGAAGTGGGTACTGATAGAGAAATAATAAAATTTTAGCAGCTTAATAGGATTTCAGCAGGAAAGTTTAGAGACATCCTAGGAAAAACAATGAAGGATTTTTCAAACAGAAAAGAAATAAAGCAAGCAATGGGTAAATGGTGTCAAGAGCTACTAAACAAACCCACAGTATTAAAAACTTTATTAAAGTCTTTCTCAGGAAGAGAATTATAACACATCACATCTCAAAAGAGAAAAAGACTCCATGAAAAAGATTGCATCTAAAAACCTCACAGCTGAAGAACACTGTAACAGAGGACCAAGGTGCTGATATCTCAGAAGGTGCAGTGTGGTTAAATTGGGAAAAGTGTGGAAATCCGTCACAGGTACACATTCCTTGTAAAGAAATACTTCAGAAAAATGCTGATATTGAATAGGATGTATTCCTAATTGAGTGCTAAGAGCTGCCAGAATTTAACTATTTGTTGCTTTATATGTTATCCATTTAAAAATACACAGATTAGATAGATAGATAGATAGATAGATAGATAGATAGATAGATAGATAGATAGATAGATGTTAAATTCCAAAGAAAATCCTGAAAGGAAAACCCATTAGTGGGATACAAATCAGAGTTAAGCTAAAGTGTAGCTCTGTAAAAAAGCACTGAAAGGGAGTTTATGGACTTTATAGCAAAGGATATGCCAGAAGCAACACTGGATACACAGGTATAACAGAGCTACCTTTGTGCCCCTGGCTGTGTCATAGCAGCATGGAAAATTTTCTGCATGCTAGAACATTCACCTTCTGTGCAGATGAAATCTATATGATTTTTTTGTGTCATGGCAGCATTTCTCCAGGAAAAAAAAAAAAAAAAAAAACACAAAAAACCAAACCAAACCAAACCAAACCAAACCAAACCAACCAACCAAAAATAAAAAAAAAACAAAACAAAAACAAAAAAAAAAAAAAAAAAACAAACAAAAAAAAAAAAAACCAAACCAAACCAAAACAAAACAAAACAAAACAAAACAAAACAAAACAAAAAATCCAGCTAACAGCCTTACTAACTTTTGCATCTGTTTTGTTGTGTATAAGATAATGACACAATATATATCATTTTAAAAAATAACTTTATTGGACTTGAAGTGTGCTGTATTCCTGAAGATTGAAATCAAACTCTTGAGAACAGGTGCAAGTGGAATCACTATCTTTCTTAAAAAGTAGACTCAGCTTTAGCTCAGTGTATCATTCTTGCTTCTTTTCAGATGTAAAGGTCCAGTACAACATCACCCACAGGGATGGGATTTGTTGCAAATAGAATACTCATTTAGTTATCTTTCTATATTGTGTATCTTACATATGAGCATTGCAATTTTACCTCTTCTTATCAAAGCTTTGCACATGTAAAAGCTCTTCCATTTATCTATGACTGAAATTTTGCATATTAATCAAGCACTGTGTGTAAGTGTTAGGTAATGTCCAGAACATAGTGTTTAGGCACATACTTGAATTTTACATCCATTAGTGGCATCATTAAATTTGACTAGCTTCCTTAGTTATTAAATGTTACTATGCATGAAGTTCCCTGTTGAACTGGAGTCACAAAAAGGGCTGTGCTTGATGAACAAAGACAGTACAAGATGAAGGTAAGATTCTGATTCTCTGTGGAATATATGATTCTGTATGTCAGGTGAACAAAAGAAAACTGAGGGAAAAGTTTTTTCATTAAATCATTTCCGCTCTCTTCTCTATAAGCTTGCTTTAACACATTAGATCTTTAAATTGTCACTTTGTTCTTTTTTTAAAATAAAAATTGCTTACAAACATCTTTTTATGCTAAAGTTTATGGAAACAACATTTTATGTACACATTTGCAAAACTTCATGCCACAGTATTTTACATGTGTATTGCAGGAGTTGATGATGATCCACAATAAACAGATTTTTATAAAGGGAAATGGCCACATGGCCTTCCAAGATGTGACCTAAAGAACATGACAGTAGTAGTTGTCATTGTTATTGAGTGTAATAGAGGTAAGAAAAAAGAACCAGTTACACATGAAGTATAAATTACATCATATAAAGCACTATAAGAATGCTTACATAGTGCAGCAAACCACCAAATAACTGCACTAGGAGAATAATAAATTTGCAGAGTAAACTTTTTAGGAAGTATGTAATGTATAAAATTAAAATTGCTGTGCAACTTTAACTGACTCCCATTGTGCTTTCATATAGCACTTGGTAAGAGAACTAATTAATTTTGTACCATCTTCCTTCAGGATTCCTACCTCAGTTCAAAACTGAATCAGTCAGTAAGTAAGGAAATCTGCAACATTTTGCAATTAATTTTCCATAAACTTCCTAATGGCATTCATCCCTGCAGCTTCTGAATGAAAGTTATTTGAAAATGTCAATTTATGTTTGTAGCATTCCTGTGAAGACACAAGGTTGGCTATCCCCAGGCTGTGGTGATACAGCAGAAACAAAGGGCAATTAAAGACAAAAATATGGATGTCCATTTTGGGATGCCTCATAGTTGGGTTTTTAAGAGTACTTAACGATATGCAGCATTTTATGTATCCAACATTAGGATCCCGTTGATTCCGTGCCATCCACAGGCAAAAGTGTAAAGTGGTAGCAGAACAACTTTTAAGTGATCATGCATAAAACAATTGATTTAGGGAATTCTCGCATGTCTACGACAAATAAAATTCAATTATCTGAACAGCATTCAAAGAGGAACTTTTGTTTTCTAGACTGCCCCACCCCCAGTCTCCTTGTACATCCTCCAATTTCTGCAGCTAATGAAGGCAGCCTTCAATATCAGAGACCAGACTCCTTGGCTTCTCCACTATGAGGGTATAGCCCATCTTATGTAAAAACAGGGAGGGGAGCAAAGAATGGACACAACATATAATTGGATATTCTTTCATATTTCTCAATGAAGAAGGAGAAAAGCAATCAATTTTTTTTTAATAGTATTAACAACAATGTGATTTTGCTTGGAATTCTGCTCTTGTAGACCTTTGAGGCTTGTAACAATATGTTTAATTACCTTTGTAAGACTAGATTATGTAGTTAAAATATTTTAATGAACGAAATTCATTAATACAACAAATTTAGTAAACACATTTCAGAAATGTCTCAACAGATAAGGTATGCAAAATAAATGAAGCACAGCATCTCTGACATTGTACAGGAGAATAAGGACTAGTTTACTTTCTTTTATTTACTCCTAAATTCCTAAATGGAAAATTGAAGTCCTTTCAATAATGACTCAGCAAGTGCCTACTGCCTTCTGGAAGGAAGAAGACTGCTAGAATATACCTCTTCAGAATATTTTTTTAATACTACAATATTGTCTAATTATACTTTAAAACATTTAGGAGCATTTTTTGGATAGCACAAAACTAATACACCTCATATATCAAAAATGTGATCTAGGATGATAAATGGTGATTTTACAAATCTTCCCTTTCCTTCCCAAGTAGGTTTTACATAGCTATTTTGACTGATGGGAGCAATAATTGGGCATTATTTACCTGGACACTATAGCTACCCCTTCCAATCCATATTTGAGGATATATTATAGCACTTTTCATGGGTAGATTTTGCATACAGTAACTCAAAGCTTATGAGAACAGTATATACTTAAAAAATAACTTTGCCCTTCTAGCTGGTTAAATTAACAAGCAGAATGTATGGTAGAATCAAGAATAATCCCCTTTATTTTAATTAATTTCCCTCAACATATGTTAACACTGTGATTTTTTCACAGTTCACTCCTAAGTACATTCTTTTTAAGATCCAGTTTAGGTCTATAGTGTAGAATTAAAATTTCTTCATTATTCTCTTCTGGAGACTATGTAGCAGCTCTCCACAAAACAATTACTTATGGCTGCTTTTCATACTGTTAGGTTCAGTCTGTGACTTCTAGAATAAGGTAACAAGAAATCAGCTGCTAAGGGCAAGAGCCAAAGGGGTTGTTTTAGCTATGTCCCCTCTATGGATTGTAGTGATCAGAGGTGGTAAAGGTACAGAAAAAATGAGCCTCAAAGGATCAAAGATAGCAAGAACAAGTAAGAATCTGTTTCTATTTCTCCTTCTTCTCCCCAACAGTGATGTTTTCTACTTTCTGACTACTTTAAAATGCCTAGAAAAGTTTAGAGTGTGAATGTACCATGCAGAGAATATTCTCATGGCAATAGCAAATAAGCGGAAAATTCAGGCTACCTTTAGGAAATAAGGTTGTGTACTGGTATTACAGACGCATCTTTTAACCAGTAAGCAGAAATAATCTAATAGCTTGACCTTTGAGAGATCACCAAATATGAAGGTCTTAGATATCATTCTCACTTATCTGCTTTAAATATTAGAACTGCACTTTAATGAATGAAGTTTGAATGCTTGTAATCCAGCAGATGTCCACATATTTAAAATTTCCCCATGGGAGGAAGAACTGTGTGGTTTAAGTACCAAATGAGTTGATCTGGAATATTTTATTATTCTTATCTAGCCTGGTGGTCTCTAGAAGACAACAATTCTATTTTCAGCTATTTTTTTTTTCTTTCCTAATTTTCCCATAACCATTTAAGTAAAAATTTCCATTAAATCATGCTTCACTGTTACTGAACCTAATACTGGGGTTAATGTTGTTCCTTTATCTCAACAGTTGTATTCTGGTGTCACGATTTTGTGTGTTTATAAGTTTCCACATGAGCAGGAGTTTTCTACATCTTTATATTGTTTCCTATCCTTGACAAAGACTTCAGCCTTAGACAGATTGCTGATAGATTGGTTCAGAGCCAGCATGTGGGCAACAGTGCTAAACGGAGCAACAAACTCTTTATTACTTGTCTTTATCTTAAGTTTAAAAACCTTGTTGTTTTTAGGCTGCATATGTCACCAAACTCCTGACAGAGCAGTTACAATACAGGATTTAGTTAAAGTCACTTTTCTTAAAGTAGCTCTTAAGCCCAGCCAGAAAGACAATCCAGGTCAGTTGTAGGCTCAGTCATGAAGATTGAAGAGTCCAGAGAACTTCTTTATTTGGGAAGAAAGAAGCCTTTGGCTCTCTTTCTCTTGTCTGTAATAAAAGTTAAATAACCTCTGGACATACACTGGCAACAAAATCCAAAACCTTGCTTGTGCACCTAGTAAGGGAATAAATGAATACAGGAATGCTATGTGTCCGTTCATGGCAGAAGGGAAAATGTGAAAGCAAAGGAAATATGAAAAAAGTGCTCCTATCTGCTATACTCCTATCTTCAAAGAAACTAAATGTTATTTCAGGAGGCACAAAAAGGAAAATCTAGGGAACTGCAGGCCAGTCAGCCTCACAGGAGTCCCTTTGAAAATCATGGAGCAACTAATTCTGGAAGCCTTTTCCAAACACATGAAGGACAAGGTGATCAGAAGAAGTCCATATGGCTTTACCTAGTGGAAGTCATGCTTAACCAAGTAGATATCCTCCCACAATGAAATCATCTTGTCAGATGATGGGAAGAACAATGACTGTTGTTTGCTTCAACTTTATTAAGGCATTTGGCACAGACTCCTATAACAATCTTGCAGACAAGGTGACATTGTCCGGGTTTGGTAGATTGACAGCAAGGTGGATTGAATGTGGCTGAACAGCCAAGCCCAGGGTGGTGGTGATCAGTAGCACAAAGTGCAGTTGGAGGCACCTCACTGGTGGTGTACCCCAGGGATCAACAGGGAGGCCAATATTGTTTAACCTCTACATTAAAAACCTCGACAATGGGGCAGTGAACCCTCAGCAAGTTCAGAGATATAAAATTGAAGGAAGCAAACATCAACACAGGGTGGAACTGAGCAGAGAAGAATATGAAAAGGGAAATGCCAAGTTCTGCCAACGCAGAGCAATAACCCCATGCACCAGTACACACTGAGTTCCTGAGGAACAGCTCCATAGAGAAAGAGCTTGGGATGCTGATGGGCAACAAGTTGAACGCCAGCCAATAATAAACATAGTGACAGCCTTGACCAACAGCATTCTGGGCTACATTGGGAAGAGCATTACCAGCATATTGAAGGGTCTTACCTTTTATTTCTACCCAATACTGTTGAGGTGAGTATTTCTACCAATACTGTGGAGATGACTGAGGGACTGAAGCATCTCATATGAGGAGAGCTGAGAGTCTTCTGCCTGGAGAAGAATCAGGTAAGAACCTCATAAATGTGACACCTGATGGGAGGCAATGAATAAAACCAGGCTGTTCTCAGTAGTGCCCAGTGACAGGACTCAAATATTCAAATATTGGTTTGGACATTTAGAAAAATCTTTTCAGTAACTTAATACATAAAAACCCCAATTTTTTTTAATATGTAAATAAACAATTCCAAAAATTATTTCTAGCTAATTTCTACTTATTTAAATACATGTTTAATTTGTTTTGAAAACTGTAAAACTTTAATTTTTAAACAATGAGAGATAGACTTCTGTCAGATACTTTTCATGAAAGTAGAATTTTCATTTCCTGACACATTAAAATTTCACCTGTCCTAAACTGAGGGAAAGTAAATAGTAGGACTATTTTGTAAATTCACCTAAGGTAAACTTAGATGAAAAGTTTTAATTCTGACTCTTTCTTTTTCCCAATTTATAATACTGAACACAATCCTGAATGAAATGTCTTCCGAAATGAAACATTCAAATATTCTGTCATGACAAGATTATAAAAAAGTTATCAGAATGCTTTGTTTTGATTGAAAGCAAAACAAACAAAGTATAGTCAATCCTGACACATTCCCACATAACATTTACAACTGAATTAATTGGCATTTTCTGAAAAACATTCTGCTCAAAATTTCCGAGCCCCTTCACTGACAAGTTATAGAATCACTGCTCTGTCCCAGGCAACCCCCCACACATGCACACATCCTGTTGCACTGACAAGATATCTGTTGAGAATGCTGGCCTTTTTAAGGTGGAATTACATTGCTATGTTCATTGCTTCCTTTCTTCCTGCGTGACTGATTATCAGAGCGCTGAGCAGGTGAGTCGCTGCTCATGAAGAGCCATTCAGGAACGGGAGGTGGAGCTTCCTTCATTCCTGAGTAACTGATTGTAAGAGGCCTCTGGGGAGCTTGGCGAACTGGGGCGGGCAAACAGGGTCGTGGTCACAGCAGTTTGCACCACAGTTCACTCAGGCAGGGCAAGAAGGCAGGTTTGCTGGTCTTCTTGCTAGTAAGGTGTTCTGCGTGTTGTTTAGTTGTTTCTGTTGGCTGATTGATTTTGGGCTTTCTGCTAATAATGGTTTTAATACTGTTGAAAATTGTGGCTGGTACAAGCATATGTGACCAAGTGGAGCCCTCCAAAAAGTCTGTACAGACTCATTCCTGCTTGGAGTGTCTGATCTTATCCATGGTTTCAGGGGGTGTTTGGTGTTTGTGGAGGAGGCCTGCCTACAGTGTGAACAGGTGAATGACCTCCTTTTGCTGGTAGCTGAGCTTAGGGAGGAAGTTGAAAGATTAAGGAGTATCAGGGATAGTGAAAGGGAAATAGACTGATGGAGTTCAGCCCTTACATCTTTAAGGGAGGCCCACCAAGAGCCGGAGGACTTATATGACTCTCACTCCCAGGAAAGAGAAGGGCATCTGGTAGAATAAGGAGAACAGGTCCTTGCTCAGGGAGGGAATAATAAATATTCCTCCAGACCTCCATCCCCTAGCCACGTGCCACTTCAGAATAGGTATGAAGCACTGGATCTAGAGAGCCAGCCAGATGATGTTGAAGAAAGATGTAGAAGAAAGTGGTCTGCCCAGTGAGTCTCCCAGTTATGAATCACCTGCAAGAGGATCACCACCTCTAACATCAAGAAGAAAAAAAGGGTAATCATAGTGGGTGATTCCCTTCTGAGGGGAACAGAGGGCCCTGTATGTAGACCAGACCCATCCCCCAGAAAAGTCTGCTGCCTCCCTGGGGCCCAGGTACAAAATATCACTGAGTGACTTCCTAAGCTGATTCAGTCCTCTGGTTATACACTGCTGATACTCCAGGCTGGCAGTGATGAGATTGAAAAGAGGAATATCGAGGTGATTAAAAGGGACTTTAGGGCACTGGGTCAAATGGTCAATAGGACAGTGGCACAGATAGTTTTCTGCTCAGTCCCTTTGGTGGCAGAGAAAAATGATAAAATAAATAGAACTCACATCATTAACAAGTGGCTCAAGGGTTGATGTAATCAGCAAAATTTAGGATTCTTTGATCATGGGGCAACTTTTACGTCACCTGCTCTACTGGAACCAGATGGGATAGATCTCTCTGTTAAGGGCCGAAGGGTTTTAGCCCATGAACTGGCAGACCTTGTTGAGAGGGCTTTAAACTAGGTCTGAAGGGGGAAGAGGATGCATCTGGGCTGTCTGGAAGTGGTCCAGCTGAGGTGCATGTATACCAATGCACACAGCATGGGTAACAAACAGGAAGAGCTGGAGGCCATGGTTGCAGCAGCAGAGCTATGATGTAGTCGCCATCACAGAAACGTGGTGGGATGACTCACATAGTTGGAGCACTGCACTGGATGGCTACAAGCTCTTCAGAAGAGACAGGAAAGGAGAAGAGGTGGAGGGGTGGCCCTTTATATTAAGGAGGCTTTTACACCATAGGTATTGCAACTTATGAAGATGGAGTTGGATGCCTATGGATAAGAATTCAGGGGAAGGCCAACAAGGCTGACATCCTACTGGGAGTCTGTTATCATCCACCCAAACAGGAAGAAGAGATGGACAACTCATTCTACAACCAGCTAGCTACTGTTTCAGGATCATCATCACTTGATCTTGCAGGTGACTTTAACCTACCAGACATCTGCTGGAAACTTAATACAGCAGAAAAGAGGCAGTCCAGGAAATTTTTAGAGTCTATGGAGGACAACTTTTTGTTCCATCTGGTGGGTGAGCCCACCAGGGGAGGGACTATGTTAGACCTGCTGTTTTCAAATAGAGATGGGCTGGTGGGCGATGTAGTGGTTGGAGGCCACCTAGGACAGAGTGATCATGAAATTACAGAGTTCTCGATATCTGTGTGATGAGGAGGAACACCAAGAAGAATCTTACACTGGACTTCCGGAGGGCAGACTTTGGTCTACTTAGGAGATTTATTCAGAGAGTTCCTTGGGAAGCTGCCCTTAAAAACAAAAGAGTTCAGGAAAGGTGGGTGAGCTTCAAAACAGAGATCTTGAGGGCACAGGAACAGACTGTCCATGTGTGCCAAAAGATGAGAAGGTAAATGCCCAGCTTGGATGGGCAAGGAGGTTTTGAAGGAACTTAAGAATAAAAGGAGGATGTATCGTCTTTGGAAGGAGGGTCAGGTTTCTCAGGAAATATTCAAGAGGGCTGGTAGAGCATGTAGGAAAAAAAATTAGAGAGGCTAAAGCTCAGTTTGAACTTAAAATGGTGACTTCTGTTAAGGATAATAAAAAATGCTTTTACAAATATATTAACGGTAAAAGGAACGGTAAGACTAGCATTTGCTCTTTACTGGATGAGGGAGGGAACTGAGTAACTGCAGATGAGGAGAAGGCAGAGTACTTAATGCCTTCTTTGCCTCAGCCTTTAGTGGGAAGACAGATTGGCCCCAGGACAACTGTCCTCCTGGCTTGGTTGATGGTGCCAGGGAACAGAATGGTCCCCCCATTATCCAAGAGGAGGCAGTCAGAGAACTGCTGAGATGCTTGGATATTCATAAATCTATGGGACCAGATGGGATCCATCCCATGATGATGAGGGAGCTGGCAGATGAGCTTGTGAAGCCACTCTCCATCATTTACCAACAGTCCTGGCTCACTGCTGAGGTTCCAGATGACTGGAAGCTGGCCAGTGTGATACCCATTCACAAAAAGGGTGGGAAGGAGGATCCTGGCAATTATAGACCGGTCAGCCTGACCTCAGTACCTGGCAAGATAATGGAGCAATTTATACTGAGTGTCATCATGCAGCACTTACAGGATGGCCAGGGTATCCGGCTAGTCAGCATGGGTTTAGGAGGGGGAGGTCGTGTCTGACCAACCTAGTCTCCTTTTATGACCAGGTGACCCATCTGGTGGATGCAGGAAAGGCAGTGGATGTTGTCTATTTGGACTTCAGCAAGGTCTTTGACACTGTCTCCCACAGCTCCAGCTTCTCCTGGAGAAGCTGGCAGCCCATGGCTTGGACACGAACACTCTTTGCTGGGTTAGGAACTGGCTGGATGGCCGGGCCAGAGAGGGGTGATGAATGGTGCTGCATCCAGCTGGGGACAGTCACCAGTGGTGTCCCTCAGGGGTCTGTGCTGGGGTCAGTTCTGTTCAGTATTTTTATTGATGACATGGATGAGGGGATTGAGTCTTTCATTAGCAAATTTTCAGATGACACTAAGCTGGGAGTGTGTGTCGATCTGTTGGAAGGTAGGATGGCTCTGCAGAGGGACCTGGAACAGTTGGATGGATGGGTGGAATCCAATAAGATGGAATTTAATAACTCCAAGTGCCGAGTCCTGCATTTTGGCCACAATAACCCCTGCAGCATTTTAGGCTGGGGAAGGTGTGGCTGGACAGTGCCCAGGCAGAAATGACCTGGGGGTGCTGGTGACAGCAGCTGAACATGAGCCAGCAGTGTGCCCTGGTGGCCAAGAAGGCCAGTGGCATCCTGGCCTGTTCAGGAATGGTGTGGCCAGCAGGAGCAGGGAGGTCATCCTTCCCCTGTACTCAGCACTGGTGAGGCCCCACCTTGAGTGCTGTGTCCAGTTCTGGCCCCTCAGTTTGGGAAGGACACTGAGATGCTTGAGCGCATCCAGAGGAGGCAACGAGGCTGGTGAGGGGCTTGGAGCACAAACCCTGTGAGGAACAGCTGAGGGAGCTGGGGGTGTTTAGCCTGGAGAAAGGAGACTCAGAGGTGACCTCATCACTCTCTACAACTCCCTGAGGGGTCGTTGTGGTCAGGTGGGGATTGGTCTCCTTCACCAGGCAGCAACCGACAGAATGAGAGGGCACAGTCTCAAGCTGTGTCAAGGGAAATATAGGTTGGATATTAGGAAAAGGTTTTTCACACAAAGGGTGATAAAGTACTGGAATTGTCTGCCTGGGGAGGTGGTGGAGTCACCATCCCTGGATGTGTTTAAAAAAAGACTGGATGTGGCACTCAGTGCCATGGTTTAGTTGAGGCGTCAGGGAACAGGTTGGACTCGATGATCTTGAAGGTTTCTTCCAACCTTGTGATTCTGTGATATCACCAAGGCAGAATAAGGAGGAAAAGCAGAGAAACCATTCTCAGAGGAATGTCTCAAATGGATAGGTTCTCCTTGTGCTTCCCCTGAAACAGTCCTTTATCCATTAGTTTTTTCTCTGGACCATACCTTGAAGCAGCATCTACTCCTTTTATAGGTCATTTAATATATTGCATGTTTACAAGGGAGAATTTGGATGTTTTTACTTTATAAAAATAACCTCTTCAGGAAAAAAAAAATACATAATGAAGTTAATGGGGACCTTTTAAACCATTATCTTTAAAAATGTTCCAAACCAGTCCCAAAGTGTTCTACCAGAAAGATATTAATTACCCATGAAATGTTTGTGGTTCCCACCCAGCTTCAGTTAACCATGTTACCATTATTTTTATTTTTTATTATTTTTATGCTGCTCTTGAGTCTCATGATCACATTAGCGTTTGAAAGGTGATCTACTTTTGAAACCTTTTTTTGATTTTGTTTTAGTCCTTTCAGATTTATTAAGTTTTTTAAGTAGACAATAATTCCCTCCTTTCTTCTTCATTCAACTCATAAGAGAATTTATAAGGCCATAAATTTTCTTTTTTTCTCCCCACTTCCTTTGGTACAGTGACTTGCTGTAAAGATCTCTGCCTTTACCCCAAGACACAAAATTTCCTGCAAAGAATTCTTGAAAACTGAATGGTAAATACTTACAGGGAATCTCTTTAACTAATTCACTTAGTAGCTGTCTATGGTCTTAAATGCTTTGTTGGTGGGAAATTTTAGTTTTTTGTATGACTATATCAGAAATAAGAGTCTCACAGGAGTACTAAGACTGAGGATAGATATACATCATATATACCATTTACACACAGTGAACTGTAACAGGCACAAGCAGAAAACTTTAGTCAGAACTGAGCCCAAACAGGAAACTAAAGCAAAACATGTGTTATTTGGGCTCAGTTATGTGTAATTTTGCATGAACTACACCAGTTTATTCAAGCAGAAGAGCATCTACAAATCTACAGATCTGAATAGGTATGACAGGAAGAACTGAATGGTGACAGGAAGAACTACACTGGTGACCACTATTCATAAATATTCTGAATAAGTGAACACACATTTACAACTGAGATACAGGTTTCAGAAGATGCTGGGTACTGGGCATATGATCTTGCATACTATTAAACAGAAACTTTTGACTTAATATTGACTTTTTAATGACAAGTAGCAAGATAGAAAACAAGAGTATTGACAAAAGTGATTTTATTTTCCCCTGATGTCATCTGGTCATGTCACTCACTGCAGTTAAATCCAATCTCTAATTGCAACAAGCATTATGAACAACATTTGTTAATTTTTTATGTGGTGCTATGCCAAGCCTGTATTTGAGTGCATACGACAGCATTTCTACATCTATAATTTTCTCTGTCTAAAGTCATCTTCATATCAAAAAGACTGGGCTTGTTAAACGTGTGTGCATTTTTAATACGTAATATCTTAAAAAACATAAGCACAGACATTTTCTTGTCTGTATGTATACCCTCATCTTCTATTATGTTTTACAATTTCATCCGTGGGAAGGGATAAAGTTTGAAAACATAGGAATCTTACACCTGTTGCTCCATTTACACATGTGGAAGATGACTGCAAAATGCAAGCAAAACACATTATTGTGAATATGAAATGTTTCACAACCACATTGCAGAGCAGAGGCAAGTGTAGGAAATGACAGTAAATGAACCACTGCCTTTTGTTCTGCATCATTCACATATTGGGCTCTATAAGTCATTATGAACTCATAAAGGCTTACATATCTATGAAAGCCCCTGCCAAATCTGCAGCTCTTTTACAAAACCAGACACTTAAAAAGGAACAGAAATACAAATGAGAGTGAGCCCATAATATTTTAGTGCAAAATAAAAGGATTGGATGCAATAATGCATATCCAAGACCAGTAAAGACACAAAACATCTACCAGTTATATGAGATGTAGCTTTATTAGGATTGTATGTCAGGAATATTGTTCTCAAATATAAAACACACAGGCTACCAGATGCTGAAGTGCACATGACTTTCTAATGTGTATCTTTAATGCTGATAAGCTAAAAACTGAGGCAGTGAATATTTAGATTTGCAGTGATTGGTATCAGTCTAGTTAGAAAATCCAGTTCTAGATTTTTTTTTTTCCTCCATTTACTCACATTTTTCTACTTAAATGCTTAGCAAAATCCCCAATTAAAATCCATTTTATTAATCTTTGCTCAGGAGGTAGAAGATAATTTCAATCTCAAAACTCATTCACATACTTTGCACACAAAAGACTAAGAAGAAATTGATTTTTGACACAAAAATGATCTTTGATTTCTCATTCTTCTAACTTAGTTTCTGTGTGAATTATTCAAAATGCTCAAGTGAAACCATCTATTAAACAATATATAGTGACACCATTTATTAAAATTGAAAAAGCAGGTTTAATGCTTCTTAAGGGGTAAGGATCTCAATAGAATCCTTTGCAGTAGGGGTGCAGGAGTATGTACATAAAATATGTTTAGCAGCCATTTCTTATAGAACATGAGTAACACAGATCCTAAAACATTCAAGTCAAAAGGTTAACTTGAATATGTTAGAAAAGTAAGCATTTTCAGAAAGTCTTTTACAACACAAAGTGCTGACTACAAGGTGCAGACTTTAGTGAGTCTTTTGCTGCCTGTTCTCAGGCTCATAGTGTCAGATATGGCAATTCTGCTGAGGAAAAAAAAGCATGTATCTGGAAAATTATACACATATGTACATGAAAAGTTATAAAGTCTTTTAAAAGACCATGGTGTGTTTTTTCCTCTGTTGTGAAGTATGGGAGCTAAATAGTTTCAACTTATTCATATTGTTTTTACAATGAATAACTTACAGTTTTGTTGCTTTTTCCAAGATTTTCTCTTAAATCTCCATTCTGCAATGCCACTACTACAGATCAGGATAAGAAAAATAAAGAAAAAGGTTGAAATTATAAGATCGGTATCTTCTATGGCTCTTAGCAATATTTTCCTTTTCTGGAAAATAAATTTTCCAATCACCATACACGAGGTATATTTATAAAGTCCATATAGACAATATAATGTCCATACAGACAGAGACTGCAGGCACTTTTCCATAAGTAATTATTTCTTATTTCAATTTTCCTTACTCAGTCAATATTTCCATAACAAAGGAAATAAAACCTGAGAAAATATTTCACTAGGGCTTCATTATTTGACCAATTAATAGTAAATAAATGACTGTTGACAGATTTGTGTGAGTGCATTTTTCACCTGATGTCTTCTTTATCATTCCTACTAAATACAATTTTTAATTTAATTTACACACATGAAACAAGGATGCAACCAATACTCTCAGAAATATTTTTCAGTACCCTGTTGCTCCCATTAGGCTGTATCTTGGCATGAATTTTTAAAGGGTTCCTTATAATTTTAAACCCTATTCCTCCCATTCAACTTGAAAGGGATGCCTACGTTGCCAACAGTTAATATTCTCATAAATGTTTCTCATAAACATTCACTTCTTTGCTTTCAACTCAGTGTTTCTGGGATCTTTTAAAATTATTTCTTCCTCATGTCTACTGTGATCTTGCAAGCTGTTAACAGACTAACTGTGGGCAGAAAGAAAGATCATTTTTGCCTGTACAGCATAAATTCTCTTGTGTCTTTCCTGGCACAGTTCCATTCAGCAGCTCCTTTGGCACACACAGTTCCCTGCCTCTTTACATCAGACCCTGACCTCCAGCTCAACTGTCCTTCCCCTCGTGCCACATACATTTTATTTGCTTGGTATTTCTGATATTTCATTTCTTAATACTCAAGAAATAGGCATTAACTGAATGAAGCAATGATTTCCAAGCATGCGTCCTTTAGTGAGTATATTCACACGAACAGTTCCACAAAAATCAATAAAGACTTATGTCCATTTGCACCTAAGGCTGCTCCACTGGCTGCTGAGCTGCTGAAATATCTCAGACAAACAAAACTGAATGAACTCAAAGGATCTTAGACCTCACTTCACTTTGACTCTCAGTTCTGGGCTTCTGTCTGGGTTAGAGTCTTCACCTCATTCTCCATAAGTTAAATCTTTTAAAACAAGCTACTTTCCTGCCTTTCTACTGCCTTATAATTGGCATTAACTTTTCATTTGCAGCAAGAAAAACACTACACAGTTTCTTTAACTGCATTTAACCCTGATCACTTCCCCCAGGCACACAAGATGCCAGTGCTGGTGTCACCCTGAGCCCTTCCCTGTTGCACTGCTTTAGATTTTTCAGAAAAGTACCTGTGATGAAACAGGCAGAATTCCTTGACACAATTTCTTTTGCCTTTAAAGAGCCTTCAGTCTTCCTTGTCAACATCTCCTGTGCTTCAGATATCTAAACCCTCCTCCCATTCTTGCTGTAAGTTGCAGTATTTCTTCAGTGACCTCTCTTCCTTGTTACCCTAGGGATGGTTGCCTGGGCTTTTCCAAACAGGGATATAATCACGTTCAGCTGTTTTTTGGTTTTCTTTGTTTAAGACATATCCTCCCTCAAGTTAAAAAGTACACATGAACACTAAACCAGCTCAGGCCTGACATACCCAGCCGATATAAGCAGAATACAAAGATTTTAAGACTGCAAAAAGGCACTGTCATAGGAGTTTGAAGAGACATGTGCAGACACAGATGCAAAGGGAATAAGTTCCTCTAGGGCTGCACCACGTGTGACTGCTCTGTGCCTCTGCAGTCCTGCAGATATGGGGCCACCTGGACAACACCATCAGGTCCCGATGAGGGAGGGGATGCGACCATGGGGCCCTAAGCTCGTGGCATCTCCAAAGCAAGAGAGAGGTGTGAGGAGCAGGGAAGAAGCATGAAGTCCTACCAGTCCTTTCAGCATATATGGCAGGTGAGGAACATGTCAGGAGCAGTACAGGAATTTACAGCTGACAGGATACAGCACAGACAGAAAGTACTATCCCTGGGCAGGCCCCTTCTCACTACCAACTTCCAACCCAGGTGTGCCACATTTCCCTTTGGAAAAGAGCTGCTGTCTAATGTTTTATTGCTTAGAAAAGATGGACAGTAGGCTAGGACATTCTTGATTTTCTCTATTTTACTGTTCTTCTGCTTTTACTTTGAAATTGGTATGTGCTTCCTTTTGCTGCTACGCTGGATCCAATACAATCTAAATTTTTCCTTTTCTCTTTTGCTCTCACATGAGTCATTCTACTGCTTCCCCCCTGCTCAAAGCAGTCAGAACAGTTTGGTCCCATCTCTTTCCAGTTATATTTTGTATTCCTCCCAAGATGGAGATTCCACAAACTTTCTGGTCAAGTGATTGACCATCCCCACAGTAAAAAAAAAAAAAAAAAAAAGAGTTTCTTGTACTGCAATTTGTGCCCATTGCTTCTTCTTTCACAGGGAGACACTGAGGAGAAGCTTCCCTGTACTTTACATCCTCAACCAACTATTTCTTCTTTGTAAGAACAAAGTGCAGAGGAGTGCCTCCTGGGTTAGAAAATTGTCCTTAGTGAACACCACAGATCTCCTGGACCACTGGATCATTTATGCCTTTCTCTGTTGTCCCTCCAGAAGTTATTGTGGTGGCTGAAGTTCCCTTGTGAGCAACAGAGCCTGTGAACATGAGGCTTCTTCCTGAAGAAATCGTCATCTACTTCTTCCTTATAGGTACTTTCTGGCAACTAGGAGAGGTGATTTCACTGGTCAGGATTTACAGCAGATGTTGTCTGTGTAAGTTAGTATGTCTATGTGCTCCTGAGAATTGCTAGAAGGAGAAAGACACATTGTGGTGCATATGTATGCCCATAATCATGAGGAAATGAAATGTTTGTCCATGGATAAACATCTGATGCAAAAAAAAAAAAAAAAAAGCCCACACCAGAGAGAGAACTACAGGGGGCTGTGTGTTTCAGCCCTATGGCTCTGGAGAAGACAAAATGGGGAGGAGACAAAGGAATGGGAAGACAAGTGGAACTAAGGGCAGATAGACACAGACACCAGAAGATAAATGCTATGCCAAATTTTTTTCCCACTGAGATGGTGTGTCTGTCAGCAGCTAACCTACAAGTGGAGTTTAGAATGAGCTCCTTTTACCATAAAATTGCCAAATATGCTTAATCTATCCCACCCATTTTAGCACCTTCAGTAATAGAGCAGATGTGGTGCATGCCCTGCAGGCCAAGCAAACTGTTCAAATGTCATGTTTTGCTCAAGGATACAATTTGATTGTCAGTGATTTCTTATGCAAACATAAAAACATACAGAACATAATGGCTATTTTGTTGGAAGGCTGCAGTGGGTGCAGCAGTTTCTTCACAACCTGACACACTCGACAAAAACTTTCAGCCACAAAATCTCAATACAAAAATCACAAGGGACTTCTCACCCCAAAAAGCTTTAATGATGGTTTCTGCAACATAAACCATAGAATGGTTTGGGTTGGAAGGGACTTCGAAGACCATCAGGCCTCAAACATTTCCAGAGATGGGGCACCCACAGTTTCTCTGGGTGAACCAGTAAGGATATTTTAGTGGAAGCAAACAGGGTAAACAGGGGCAGTTTGTATACTGAGTGCGCTTCTTAGAGAAAGCCTACAGGTAGAGCAATTCTTACAAGACCTTTCAGGGAAAATGTATTTATAGTGAATTCAGGTATGTTGTGTGGGCTACATCATCCTCTTTGTTTTCATGGTCAAAGAACAAAATGCCTGAGATTACAACTGCATTGTTCCATTTGGTGGACACATGACTAGTTGAACCTTACAATGATTTACTCATGGCTTTATTTTTAGACCTTCATTTCAGGTACTCCTGCAACTATCCTTGTCTCTGGCATGACAGTGCATGGCATGGGGAATCAGACCTCCAAAAATAGTAAGCATTCTACATTTTTGGTGGGAGAACACATTGGAGAGCACTCACACTGTCACACCCAATATAATCCTGCCTCTTGCTGCTCCAGATATCATCTTTGACATCTCTGTCAGCTCCTAAAATGGAACCAAAACTATGAGATCAACTTCTCTGTAAGAGCAACTCATAACTGGCAAAGGACAGTTAAAGCAGCCTTTAAATTATCAATGCACAGAAGAATCCTTATTAACTCCTCCACAAATCTTCTCCTTTTCTTTTTTTCTTATCCCCTTTCCCTGTAAATAGATCTCAGTGATTGCTTCTGGATGACTGCAATCCTCAGATTTTCACTAACTATTTTTTGAGTAACTAGAGAGATCATCTTTGGGCTCGGGTGTCCAGAAATGTCCTTAATAGTGGCATCTCAGTCACTTGGGAAATCAAAGACATTTCTGGCTTCATTCAAATATTTTTCTGGAAAAATATACTGCCTTTCTACCAATTCTGGAAAGGAGTAATACATGATGCATGCCTTGCTATACCATCTGTGCAAACTTACCACAATATATAGCAGTTTTCACATCTGTAGTTCCAATTATCCATTTTAAAACAAATACATTTTCAGTTAAATCCAAAACTTTGGTTTTGTCCAATCAGAATAGTTTCTCTGGTAAGGCAAGGAATGCCTACATGCCTAACTAAAACATGCAAGCAGTCCCACTGCTTTTCATGGAAATCTTTACATGTATGAGAGCTGGTACCTTGGTAACTCAAACTCAAGGGCCAAATTCTCTGCTGGTGTCATCCTGTAGAAACCAAGTCTTTCAATTCAGCTCCACTGATTTATATGCCCAAACTGCATAATGAAATTTAGCCAACTGGAAAGTGGAATATAAAAGCATGTCAGGCTGTACAGAAGAAAGCCTTGAAGCTAGTATTTGTTTGGACAAATAACAAGCCCTGAAGATATTGGCTAGATTTCCTTAACAAGTAGTCTTATTAATGTCAATCCCCTGTATGGAGAACACTGTGTTAATCCCAGGAGTTTAAACAAAACCAAAATTCTTTTTTTCCCCTTCATTTATAAAGGTCCTTTGAATAAAATTAAGCTCACAACGACAAGACAAGCAAGTAGGTGCATGGTTCCCTCACAACCTGCAGCTCCCCACTCTACTTCCCTGTTTTTACAAAGCCTCAGGATCAAGAGTGTGAAAATGCAATTCCTCATTAGTTATCAAAGAAATTACTCATCCTGTGCCCAGGTAATGGCTTCAAGGAACATTATTTAGAAGTCAAAACAGCAACTGTCTTGAAAGACTTAGAGAGCTGAAGTCATCCCATGGCTTGCTTTCTGGTAGTTCCATTCAGCAGAGTATTCTCTTTGTTTCCTTTGGCTACATTTCTTGCTTATTTGTTTCCTGTTGTATAACTTTTGTCCAGCAAAGCTTCAGACTGACTAAAGCTCTGCAATGTCCACAAGAAGGTGGAGGGCTAATGTTTTAACATGTTGTGGGCTGTGCCAGAAGCGCTGTACGGAATGGTATTTCTGCTGGTGGTTCCCTGCAGGTTAGGCACAAGCATACATGGCTTGCCTTGTTCATAAACCCATCCAGCCGTCACACATTCTCCTGTACCACAGGTGACTCCAATGTTTAATGTAACTCTAACGTAAAGAATAGCAGAGCTAGTTAAACAGAGATGAGTACCACTCCAAAACAAAATCTGTTTGTATTTATATTTAAAAACAGGAGGTGTATCCTCTAGCAGATATTCCAGTCTGCCTGGAAAGCGTATATGCGCTATTAAGGGAGGCTTACAAAGGCTTTGACAATTCCTATGGTAACCCAGTAAAAAGGCTGTTTCCATGGGGACTAGCCAAGCCTATAAAAACCTTCTGTCTTCATTAGAGTATCTCTGACACTGAATGCTTTAACAGTTACTGTTCTGGAATAGTTAACAACAATCTCTGCTCTGGGGAGAGAATAAATTCTTTCCTTCCGGTGCAAGTCCAGTTATTTTGTCAGCTTTCAGTAATACTCAACTGAATAGCTGTCATGTATAAGGGCCATACTAAACAGTGGTATACACTTCAAAAGGACTCTGATTTACCACCCCAGCATTACAGTATATGCATATTATGCATTTAGAAATGCAGATAATTTAAGCATAAGGACAGAATAAATCATACTCTTTAAATTTCATGCTTATGAGATTTAATAAACCTGAGTGTCTGAGTAGCTGATTATCTGTCAAGGTAGTGTTCTGGTTCCCATTCAGATCCCCCTTTTCAGTCGCTCACAACTCCTTCTAATATACTCTACCAAAACAAAACAAAATTATTTCTTTTGAATGTAAATCTTTCATGATTGATCTCAGCCAAATTTGCTTTTCTCCTTACTTTTTTCATTTTCTTCTTTTTCCTTTCCTATAAACTCAACAGTTTTTGAGTTATGCAAGTAGAAATAAAGCTTTATTTCTTCCATGTGTTCTACACAAAACATTTATACATTCAGAACTCAAAAAATGCCTGAAGGAATAAACTTCAAATTTCATCTCAGCAATGTCTGCATCATCATTAATTTTGCCACTTATTTCCTATATATTAATGTGACTAATTTCTATTTTCCATTCCCTTTTTCTTTAGTATAAGAGCCTTTCTCTAGCACTCTCCCTCCCATGTCTCTGGGATATTATATATCCTGCATGTAAAGACATGCTGTCCAAGCTATAATATGCAGAGCTCAGAGTAAATAAATCAAAGAAACATATACATTAAAATCTCTGAATAGTTTTCAAAGAGTTACAAAATATTCCCCAAATTTTGTTTGTCTCCAGATGCAGCCCCACATATGCCAGTGCAATATGAGTTCTTGACTGGAGTCTTAGTGTCAGCTTAAACAGACTAAAATTATTTCTCTCTATCTTAAAAAAACAAATATCCAGGTGCCCTTTATGACAATGTTTGAGACCTTTCCTTAAAAAGGCATATTAAATAACTGTGGTCCCTTGCTGTTCATAAAAACCTTAATAAAGATTTTCTTCTCTATCTAATGTATTTAATAATGGAAAGTTCTCTTCAGAGTAGGGATTCAGCATTTTTCAGGAAAAAACCCCAAAAACAAGAGGACTTTTGTATGGCATAACTTTGTTCCACACTTGCAGATTTAAACTCAGCAAAGAGTATCACTACACCCCTCTGTTTTGGATGGATAATGACAAAGATGATGATTGATGCACCCAGCCAGGACCACTGTATCTCTCTGCTCATTTCATAAACTGTTGCTAAGAAGCACCCTCCAGTTTGGGAGGTTTAGAAAACTCAAAGCCTTCATGTATCTATCTCTGAGGCCAAGTTTTGTTCAGCCTCAGCAGTTGTGCAGGCTTAGGTTCTTCAAACAAGACACTGCTTAGATTAATCTGTCACTCATGGAGCACATGTGACAAAGCCAAAAAGTAACATCACACTTCACAGCTTTGCTTTCTGTAAAAATACTTTGGTTTCCCCCTTGAAGTTCAGAAACTGAAAATGGTTCTGATGAAGAAAGAAGCTGAAAATTGTTCTGCCATCTCTCATGTTTATAACTCTTTCTATGCACTAGCATGCTCAGAACAGCACTATACATACACCACCTGAAAGACACATATCTTGTCATTTGATCATAACTGCTTATTTTCCAATATGTGTTTAGACACACTGCCAAAGACAGTTTCTGAATTATGCACTTGATTCCAAGTGTCACTTGATTACAGATTGCAGGGTGTAAATGCACCTTCTGGCATGGTATAATCTGATGAGGCTCCTGGATCAGTCAGAGCACTTTGGGTCATGATGATTTTGTTTTTCTCATTAATGCTGAGGTCTGACCTTGTCTTAACTACCCAAACTGAGAGCAAAGCTTCATGTACTCATTTGAGGTCAGAGCAGCAACAGGAGGATAAAGAAGGCTTACCTACTTAATAACTTTCTGATTGAGGATATGCAGTGCCTGTCCTATAAATGGTATCTGATTAGGAAAAATTAAATTAAAAAGAAAAAGAGGGAATACTATCTATCATACACAGTAATGATAGTTTATGCCTCAGTCCATGAGAGGACCTAAGTTTTCAGAATTACAATGGTATTAAAATCCAATTTCATGTGCATGCCGTAATCACTGAGTCTCACTAGGCACACAGGCCTATATATATATATTCTGCCCTTTAAGTTTATTTACTTATTGCTGCAGTTGCCACATATTCATGGCATATGCCAGCTGGACACACCACAAAATACTTCCACCACTCTGAAAAATCTGAGTCTTAACCTATTGTGAAACATGACACAATACTAGCCAGAATTCTGTGAACCCACAGTGCACTGCTGGGCAAGCAGTCTGTCTATCCCTATCTCCCTGTCACCATAATCTGCATCTTCACCAGCATTCAGAGTAAAAAGAAATTATATTCAATAGGCACCCTAACACCTGTGAATCTGAACAATGAAAGCAATTCTCTTGAGAATTACCACTACTGAGGATATGCCTTAAAATTACACAGCTTTTAAAATTCCAATGTTTTCCTGTTGCTCAGCTCAAACAGTAACATTTAGACAGTGACAATATCACCAGCACCCCTTCAAGCAGAGCCCAGGGAATGGCCCTGAATCAGCAGCTGTACGTGCCAGCTGGACAGAATAAGGTCACTTCTCTCCCTTACATCTCTTTCACAGCAAGAAATTGCTCAGAGGAGCAAGCCTCACTCAATGTTCTTGTAGTCAAGAAATCGTTGCCAATTATTGCAGCTGTGAATGATCCCTGACCAGAGCAGGGATGGCTCCTGAAGCCAGTCCCATCGGGCACAGTGTGCAGACATTATAATACAAAGGGCCTGAGTGCTGCAAAGGGAGAAGCCTGGGTGATGAGCCAGCTCGTTCCTTCTGCGTGGTGAGACTTACAGTTCAGGATGATTCAGTTAGGGAGTATGTCAGCAGAGAGTTTTTAATCTTGTTAAAGAAAGCAGTCTTCCTTCCTATTGGATACCTACCGGCAGTCTCTAGAGAGATGACTTCTTCCCAGTGCTGCAAAGGATCCCACTGCTTGCTGTGCTGGAAGGAATGTGTCAGAACTAATCTTACAATAACAAGTTGCACTAACTGCTGACATGAATCTTGGCACTGACGTAAGCCTGAGTTGTTTAATTAGTATTTATGAAAGATGAAGTGATACAGTTCTTCAAAAAATGGTTACATTCTGTTACCATAATCTGTTATCATAAACTGATATAAAGATTTCAACCAAACTGAGATTACTTGGGAAGGGGAACAGTTATCTGAGGTTTAATAAAGCAGAGAAAGAATTTGGGAAGCACAGCATTATGAAGAAGTAAATACATAAGCTTTGGTTTCATTTCCTATTTAGCATCTCATTAAAAAAAAAAATTTTGAGTGAAAAACTCAGCTTCTTATAATGAATGCATTCTGAAAAATAGGTGACCACCACAAATGTTTTAAATCGTGATATTGCAGCAGGGGTGATTAATTGATCACATTGGCAAAATCAGGATCAGAATTTAATATCTCCCTAATTTAAAAAGAAACACTTCCATGCTTCATAAAGCTCTATTCAAAATGTAGAACTCCACAGGCAGCAAAACTTATAAAAATACATCCAATTAGTGTTTGGTAGACTTCTTTAAATTGTTCATTAATGCTAAATTTCTATAGATTAATAATAACATACGTATACACAGACACTGCATGTTCTTCAATCTTCAAAGAAGAAACCCATTAAGAAATTGTTATTAAAAAATTCCAGGGGATGTTTTCAGCTCTTTTTCTACTGCAATAGCATTAGCTCATGATAAATTCTGCCCATAGTTTCAAAAGTGTATCATTTCCCACAGTCAGACTTTCTTTCTCCCATTGAAAATCCGATGAGAAGTTATTTGAATAAAAGGATACTCAGCAACATTCATCTGTATTTTTCAAGCCAGTTTGTGCATATCTCTAGGGAATGACCAAGGATTTAGGGCTATCCATAAGCGTGGGAAACATTTGAGCATGAGTATTGAGCATGGTGATACTCCATGTTAGCATTTCTATGAATTTACATTGGGAAGGAAACAGACAGCTTCCAAGTGTTGGACTTGTTCTTCCTTCAAACCCCCTTCTCACACACATATTTGTGTTCAACAGAGGGGCTGATGGAGGCCATCCAAAGGGAAGTCTGATGTTATCAAGGTAAATTATTTTGTTTCCATGCCTCTCATTTTCCTTCCATACAGAGAGGGGGAAATCTGTGGTGTCAGGTTTTTAAAAGCCTCTTTTGGGAGACTTCCCTCATGTCTTCACTACCTGGATCACTCTCAGTCCTTTGCATTCAATCTTCTGCACAATTTGGAAAATATCTCTCTTGTTATTATATTCCTCCCCAGTAGTCACTATTCTCCATATATGTGGTGCAATTTAATCATGTGTTGAATTTTGCCTCCAGGTAAAGACTTTATATTCACTAAGAGACAGTTTTTGGTGCAATATGTGTCCACAATAAACAGTATATAGACAGCACTGCTGTGATCTTCTTCTATCCTAACTACATATCACAGTGTAGAGATCATGTAGTCTATTGAGTTGAAAGGGACCTTTAAAGGCCATCTAGATCAACTGCCTCAACATGGGTATGGACACCTCCTGCTAGACTGGGTTTCTCAGGATACCATCCAACCTGGCCTTGAGCATCACATCTTGCTTTCTTCTGAAAGACCCTCCACTTCCCTGATTCTCTTCTTATCCCATTACTGTGTGTTGGATTTCTCAGTTAAAGTCTTTGTCTGCCCTCCAGCTTCCCTAGGTAGGCTGGGAGCCGCAATGCTCTTATGATTCATCTATTCTCCATCTTTTAGTCAAGATCCTTCCCTTTCATTTACACACTCACATCAATACCGTCCACTTCACACTTTCAGCCTCTTTATGGTGATCCTTAGCTTACTCAACCAGTCCAGCACTGTCCATTTCCATTCTTTTCAGTGAGTTTAGAATGTCTCAGAGTCATATAGATACCTACACACACATATCCATGTCTTAGACATGGCAAAAAGACAAAGACTTTGTGTATGAGAGCACAATACTACACAGAGTTGAGTGTGGCCCTTTTATCTCTTTATTGAGATCTATGTGTATGAGACTCAGTCCTTTAGATAAGAAGAGAACACCAAAGGGCTAAGGAGAGAAAGCCTACATCAAAGTAGTGATGTGACACTCTTCCCTGCTCCTTGCTGAGGCATCAGAGCCCTGAAATTTAAATCATTGTCTGGCATCTCAGGGATTTAGCTATAACATCTTGTTCAATCCAAAATGTTGAGGAAAAGACTGTAAGGTGACAAGGCAATGGACTAGGTACAACTCCCTCTAGCTGTGGGGTTGAGAGCCCATTGCATCTATCTGACAGCCTTCCTCACCAGGACTCAGAGCGTCAAGAGCTTCTCAAAGTCCTCCTGGGTCGGTACAGCTTTCTGCCACCCCCAAACAGGCGGGTGGTTGTCAGGCACAATCTGGCCTGGACTGTTTTTCATTGTATAAAGTTGCTATGGTATCACCAATTAAAAATTCTAAAAAATAATCTGCATCTGTACAGCATGCTAAAATAACCTACCAAATGACACGTCCTTTCGTAGAAAGCGAGTCTACTAATTGCTGAGGGGCAGATTCCTCCACCCTTCCTCTCGCTGAACAGTGCCTTCAAGCTGCAAATACTCCCACTGCTTTCAGCATTTGCCAAGCCTAAGTTTTCCACAGAAACCATGAGTCAGGCTCCAAAAATCAGAAGACAAGCTTAAAAAATCATGAGATTTAATTACAGCAGGTGAAGTATTTTGCCTTGATGATGGAATTGGCAGAGTGGGCATTTAGGCATGAGAGTCAACCTCACAGCTAAAAGCAGGTGATCAGCAGCTTTAGCAGAGTGATCCCATGTGAAAAATATGTGGTCTAACACCTCAAAGCTTTTTGTTAGTGTCTAGCAGGAGGAAACTGAGATCCATGTTTCCATGATAATTTTCTTGCCTCTCCATTTTCATCTTTCTCGTTTTTTCCCCCTTTTTCTGACCCTTCACCTTATTTCCAAATGCATTTCAGTAGATACATCATTGCAGGAAGAAGGTGAAAGTCAAGAGTAGGGTAGAAAAGACGGTTTTGGTAGCCAGGGGTCTGACAAAGTCATGGATGACAGAGCTGGCCTGTGAAGACGGCACCAGGCTCCTGGAAGAGTCAGACTTACTGACCACAAGGTAGAACCTAGCACACACCAATGATCGGGTGGACATGAGCAATGGGCAGAGTGCCTGGTTTCACAAAACTTTGGTTTCCCCACAGTGACCCATCGGCTTAATACCAAAGACTTGAGATAAAATGACTCAAAGACTAAAACATTCAGTCAATAGTATGTGAGATTATTAACTCAAGACCTGTACTTCCTCTTCAATCTCACAAGGTCCTCCATCATGGTCAAGAACTGAAGCTCATGCCCCCAGTTGAGCACCTGGGCCCCAGGCACACCAACATGCCATACTGGCTCTGACTGACCTCCTCTGGCCCTTCCCTCTTGGCTGGGGGCTCCATGCACCCTCCGCTGCTGACCAAGCCATGTCACTTGGAAGGCCTGTCCTTAGTTGCCTTTTGACCCTGCCATGCTGACTGGCTCTCCTCAGTGAAGAGCTCAGTGTTCATCCTCAGGGATGCCATTATGCTGACCACCTCCAGGTCAGCTGTGTGACAGAACAGCTCATGTCATGCCATGGAGCCACCTGCATTTAACCCTGGGCTGGCCTCGTGTCGGGAGTGCAAAGGAGGCTCTGTGGCAAGCATGGACAGGGCCATCACTCTTCCCCTGATGACAGGACAAATTTGCGTGCAAATACTACATTCTGAACATGCAGACAAGTCAGAGGACAGATTTAGACCTGGTCAGATCTGATGCAAAGAGAACCTCCTGCTTCACTTACTTCCTCCCACTGTTGTAAGCTTTTTCACATCCCTACGTATTACCAGCAATCTCTTATGCCTTCCACCAGAACAGTGAGCTGGAAAATCACAGTGCATAAGAAAAAGAGACCTTGCCACATTCCCCCTTCAACTCAGAAATTTCATCTTCCCTACACAGAAAACTCCTCAAAGATCTGCAGCATCAGCTTGTGAACGAGAAACTATTTAGCTTCCAGAAACTATCACCAAGAATTAATTTTACAAAGTATGAAAGCAAAGCCTAGAGACAAGCCTGATCACATGAATTTTACAAGGTTCTATTAATTGAAAATACATGCATTTATGTATGTTCATGTTAAAAGCTACACATTAATTTGACTAATTAAATGCATATTTTATTTTTTAGGAGTTTATTACACTTTGGTCACAAACAGGCTGATAGTAGCATTTGCACAGGAGAATAAACAAGTTCAGAAAGGCTCTTGGAATTTGGCAAGAAAAACTTGGATTTGTAAAGTCATAAGATCAAAAAAGCTGTTGATGAAAAAGAAAGTGGTAATTTACTAAAAGAAAATATTAGTTCTTAATTTTTTTTCAAAATGGGTGTTGAGAAGAGCTAAGTGAATAACTGTCTGTCTGGGTGCTGCAAGTGGGAACATGTCTAGATGCTATAAATTTAGAGATGATGAATCTTTCTTTATAACAAGTGTAAGAAAAAGTACAGAAAAGATGCTCCATCTCAAGAAAAGTCCATATAAGCGGAATCAGCTTCCCTATGAGGAAATAATTACAGCAAGCTGCAAAAATAGAAATAAAATCTCTGACGAATTGCTGGTGTATGAATTCCTGTTACAGTTTATTTATGCAGACAATATAGTGTCTGGGATGAAACAGCTCTGTTGGCAGAACAAGCATGAGCCACTGTATGTGGGCTCTCAGAGCACTGCATGGGAGTGTTTACTTCAGCTCTCCTGGAACCATGCAGAAGTGACGTTACCATGCTGAAGCCTGAAATTAGCAGTGATACCACCGGCACCAAGAGACAGCCGAGTGTGTGGCTGACATCTTCGTCATCTGACAAAAAAAAAAGGAAAACAAAAACCAAACCCTAAACAAGCTAAGAGGATGTATTTGAAGTATTTGAGACCTCTTCCTAAGCAGATCACACTGAATACAAAGTTGCATTTTCCCACTGTGATCACTTACCTGTAGTGTTTTCTGCAGGACAGGGCAAATGACAACTACCCGCCTCTTCATATTTGCATGCTTATATTGCTTTATTCTTCTAAATAAGAGTTCAAATTTTACCTGGATATTGTCAAAAACCCCAGTGATATTTTTCTGATCTAGAGGATAAGCCTGGAATTGAAAAGTATTTATTAAATACGGCCCCTTTTAATTATGGAAGACATGCCAATCTATTCTGTTACAAGATAGCATCAGCAGGCATTTTCATAGCCCTGTTGCTGAGATCAGTCGTGTACAAGAGAGCCAGTGAAGCTGTGGCACACGACTGAAGAGGCAGTCCATGGGGAGGCTGCCAGCACAGCCTGCTCTGCATCACCCACCCCACTGAGCTCTGTGTGCTCTCTCTGCACCCCTGGACTTGTGGATAGGCAGGGGTTAAGAGCAGCCTTGGGAAAAAAGCGTGAACATCCACCACAGGGAGACTATGGCAGCTAGAAAGCAAAGAGGGACAGGCAGAAAAATGGATGCTGTGAGAGCACAAAGAGCACTTCTGTGCTGTCCCTTCAGGAGAGAAATTCCCCATCAGTCATCATGCAAATTATAGAAATCAATGGATCAGCACAAGGACCAAACTCCAAGTCATGGTCCAGCATCTCTTGAAGTAAATGACAGAAGATCTATTGGCTTCAGGGTAAGAGCATCACACCCTGCCATCAGCTGTTTCCTCAGACACTACTTTTCCTCAAAACCACAGTTTTCTTTTGCCCTTAGTGTTCAGCTGTTGGGAGACTTTTCTGTGCTTCCCAGTAACACATTTCTGAAGTGCTTAAGTGCTTCATGCAAGGCCTAAGCGTGGCCAGAGAGCAGCCACTGCTGGTGCATCCAGTGGGAGTCTTCCCATTGATTGCATCCTTTGGGGTTTGCTTAGGCTATCTACTTATCCCTACAAAATAAATGGTTTGTTAAAGTGTATTCTAAGGGGCAGGTGACTGAAGCAGGCACACCTGAGAATAGCACATTTCACCTGCTCACAAAATTGCCAGTGATGAGCAGTACAGCAGAAAATTATCAAAAATTCATGCATTGAATTGGGGAGGAAGGAGGGAACAAGACATGCAAATAAACATTCTGATGCAGAATGTATTTTTTCTGCCTCCAGATTCTACCAAATAAAAATAAGAGGAGGTGTCTCCTTTCTTCTGAAAGAAAAATAGGGGTTTTTTTCTTTCTTTCTGAAAGAGATTTCTGAAAGAAAAAGAAAAATCAAAAATAAACACAAACAAACAAAATGAACCAGAACCATGGGGAGGAATAATTTCATACATTTTCAAATTTAAATATTTTATGGTCTTGTTTTAGCATCTCTATAAGTTTTCCGAGCAGTGCTTTTATATGATACAAATTTCTGGCTGTGTCAATATGTGCCCTGAATATTATTTTTTTTAAATACTCTGATTTGTTTTTGTTTGAAGATGGAAGGAATCTTTCCTGGGGTAAAACCTAGGATTTATATTCATCCTCAATTTATTGAGCCTTACAAAAAGATGGAAACATGCAGAACATTTTCTCTATTGTAAGAAAATATAAGTTGTTGTATTCTCCTAAAATTTATCTACATCTTTAAACAGTATCTTCTCTAGTAAATGAGGAAATTTTGAAATAATATTTTCACTGGTAAAATAGGAAATTTTTTGAGGCTAGGTAATATGGACATGCTGAAACAGATGTCAGTAACTGTTGTAAAAGCTTTTTTCTACCTCTTAAAGATCCAAAACAGAACTATTTTTTGGAGAGTGAAAGATCTTTCTAGTATTTACAGTGAGCATAAAAGCAGTGGCAGCTGACAGCATCAGCACAAGCAGCTTGCGGAGATGAAAGGGTAGAGTCTGTGAATGTTAACAGTAAATTCGATGTAACTGGAGTCCAAAACCTATAAGAAGGAAAGAAAAAGGACACTTCTCAATCATATAGGTGCCTATTTTCTTGGTTACACATATAGATATCAAATTATATGCATACAAATAGATGGTAGTATTAAGATACTGTGCTTATTTCAGGATATCATGCAGAGATCCTTTTCAGGCACTTGACTATCGTTTCTGCTTCTCCAAGTGCTCCTACTGAGTGTTAGTACTGTTGAAATTTCTCAGGAAGTTTTTAAAATTTCCAAATTAATCTATTTGTAAAGCATGGGATTTGGAATATATCCACTTTCGAGACTTTTTGTCATGAATTTATTATATATATATATATATATATATATATATATATATATATATATATAGTCATTATGTATTAAATAATAGCTTTTTGTCTACATATCTATTATAAAATTCATTTGAATCTTCAGTACTGCATTTCTTTTGTATTTTTCATTATGTTAAAGATGTGTAGTCTTAATTTGTTTGCTTATTTTTAACAACATTCAGTAAAAGGAAAGGCTGGGTCATAGTGAGCATGTGAAGTGCTGTGTCAAGCATAAGCCATTACTTTTCACAATATGAGTACAATGTTCCCTAAGGCATCACTTGGTAAATTGCATTAGTATTAAAAACAAAGCCTTCAGGAAGGAAGACTGAATTGATGCCTTCTTTTTACTCTTATCCTTACCATAAGAACCTGACCCATTTCCAAAGGGCTTACCTTAACCACTGAGTAGTCTTACATTTTTCTAAGACTATTTTTATAAATATTTAACAATTGACAGGACCAGTAAGAGAAATTACTGATGTAGGTCTCAGCTGGCAAGAGATATACCAAGAAGACCACAGCAAGCTATTTGGAAGCCCATCCAGGAGGGATTGCCTTTGAGTATTTCTGGGTATTATAAGATACAGAATAAGATCTCAGTGTGCCCTTTGCTAATGGAAGAGCACCCAAGGGAATAGCTCTGACACTGCTCCCATGGCCTGTCCCAAAACAGATTGTGCATGGTCTAGGATTGTGCATCCTGTTATCTGAGTTGCACCTAGTCTCTGAGACAAAAGGGTTGAAGCTGTCAGTACTGCTAAAACAAAGTGTATCTTCCTACCTGTGGTGGATCCTTGGATACTCCAAGTCACTCCCTGCATAGCAGGGTTGGATGTTTTATGGTGCTACAAAGGCACTGCAATTAAAAACATTTGGAAATTGGAGAAATATAAAAGTCTTCAAGATTTTATGGGGATTGATTAAGAGACAGGCTCCTGTACTTTGGAAATAACTCCAAATTACTTAAATATTTACTGGAAAATTCCAAGAGTTGTGGACAATTTGTAATATGTGAGATGATGGATGACTGGTATAACATTACTTGCATTTTCACAGATTCCTGTAGTATTTTTCTCATACAGCAAAATCCCAAGGACTAGAAAATTAGAAGGACCCTTTCACTTTCATCAAACCTTTTCAGTGGCTCCAAAACACAGACCTTTATTTCCGGGAGGCATAGAGTTATATTACTTGTTCCTAAAGGCTGAGATTTTGTTGCTGCATGCTGCCACATAGGGCAAGATAGGAAACAAGTTAATGCCTGGAGATAACAGTAAAGTAGTCATAATCTAGAGGGTTTTTTCCTTCTTTTATTTTTAGATGACTGTGTCGTAAGTGGGAGAAATAGTGAAATGGGAGCTAAGGCCACAAAGGTTGGAACAGTGGGGCAGTACAAAGCAGTTGAGAAATGAAAGTATTTCTTGGAAAGGTAATTTTAAGAACTGATCTTACATAATACATGGAATGTGAGTAGGTGCTGAAGCCATCTAAAAGAATATAGCATAAAACAAAAAGTACCTTTTTTTCTTAAATAATTTTTTATATTTTAGGCATAGAAATCTATCGAGATCAGAGCAACTTCAGGATGATGCTAGCTGCTCACTGTGAAAGAAGAAGAATGTTCTTTTAACAAGCATAAGGAAAATTTATAAGGATCTGAGAGTTTGTGTATCCTTATGCAGAGGCTCAAACCACTGCAGGGCTATGGCATAAATTAGACCAGAGATGAGGTTGTATACTCTTTTCTTCATGATTCATGGTTTCCTGCTAGCTGCATGTCCTATGAGATGTCTTGTCATCAGAGCTTTGTTTACTCCATTCATTTAGAGTTTCACAAAGTCCAGTCCAGTTGGCTGAAATTGGAGGTGTCCACGTAAAGAGGGTATAAACACTAAAGGCTTAGATATGAGCATAGATTAGCTATGGGCAACAATTCTGAGAACTAAAAAAGGGAGCACTGCATCACCGGATGAGCTCTGAATGGAACAAAAGGATTAGCTTAAACACATGCTCAAAATAGAAAATAATTTTAGCAATGTTGTTCAACTAGGAGGCTTTTTTTTTCCCCTCAGAACTGATCTGCAAAGGAAAAACTACAGCAAAGCACTTCTCTTCCATTGAGTTTTCAGGGCTAAATTCTCTTTCAGTTAAGTTCTACAAAGTGATTTAAGAATCTCAAACAATGGGCTGGATGATTTGAAACAGTCACGTTATCATGAGCCCTGTGAATATTGCTTTTTTGCTTGGAAGGCTTGCCAAGTCACCTGCCATTCTCATGCTGCCCAGAGGCCTGTGTGGCCTCTCAAGTAATGACTAAGCCTTTGGGCAAAGTTTAGAATTTGGAAAAAGTGAAAGCATAGTTTAACTCTGTGTATACCTTTCCTTTTCAAAAAGCATGTTGCAATCAAGGCTGTAAAAATCACATCCATTCCTTCCTTTCTTGCTAGTGCTGATTTGGACAAGAAGACAACCATGGTTATGAAAGCAAATTACAGTCTGATGTGATACAAGCTGCAGTTCAGAGTCCAGAACAAAAAACATTGCCCAGTAGATTGACCATATTTCTCCTATATAATGTTGTTTCACTCTTTGTCTACTTGAGAAAAAGTCCCAGGCACATGCAACTAGGCAAAGTTTACAGGAGCTACTGTATTTGTCCTACATAGCTACAGGACACCAGCCACTGGTTGCCAGATATATGCACTGAACTCCACACCTGCTCATAGCTCCTATAACACACACAGGTTGGGGAGTAAGATTTAATATAGTTAATAAATAGAATAATGATGCAATATAATTTTCTATCACACCCATTTTACCTTACTGTCTGTCTTTAGGAGATGGGCAAATCTTCACAACTTGATCCATTCATTTAAACTACTTGGAAACTCATCTTCCCTTTCCAGACTTTCAGTAGCTGTTGAAATATGGTTGAAAAGTCCTTAATCAAGCCAAATAACTTCCATAAGAGTATACCTAATAGCAGATGTGCATGTCACTAGCATGTGTTACCAGCACTTTGCCTGTGTTACTCAAGTACCTGGCGGTTCAACCAGCCTTTAGAAAGAGGAGAGCATTATTTTCAGCACCTCACTACAGCTTTTTTGATACAGCTTTTAAGATGATAGCTGCAGCAACAAGGCAGAAGCTGCCGAGATCACTGCCTAACTTTAATGGTTAAATGTGGGAACCCAGTTTTCCTGCAAAAGCTTAGAGTGCATAGGACCAATGTTAAAAGATTAGAGGCTAGATTTCATGGATACTGAACACTGATCAGATTTTTTTAAATCTCAGTAAATTCACATTTTGCTGCAGCCTTTGTTTGCAATTACTCAACTTAGTTCAGTTTGAAAGGATGTCTGAGAAGGCCCCACTAGGCCCCATTAAAATATTTTAGTTCAGAGAACTCTCTGAACTAGGGATGTAAATTCATCCTTTCTACTTTTTTTTTCAAGTAAAACTCAGTCCACCATCACTTCTGATTTATATAGAGTTTCCTCTACTGATTTTACTCTTCACAGAAGCAGGAAGGATTTTAAAGCTGAGCTGTTTATAGCCTTAACCCATTGAAATACTTTCTGGTGGAGTGGTTGAAAAAGTCTTCCATTGGAAGAGCAAGTAACAGCGTGTAAGTATTCCAAATTATAATGAATTCACCAATAAGTTTCTGGGTTTAAAAATGCTTTCCTTTACTTGTGTAGCACAAATGAAGTCAGTGGGGTTTCAAATTAAATAAAACTTGGCACTTCTTCTCAAAAAGCCATATTTTGTTTTGCTAGATCTGCATAACTCAAAATTGCTTAAGTGAAAGTTTCTTGCACATAAGAGAGATGAATTTAGCACAAGAAAGAAATTCAATCTTAATTTAAATCTCTAAGGCAAACAGGTGTTAGTCTGTGCAGACTTTGGACCTCTGGGCCCTTTTATTCTACCTCTACATTTATGTTCTCTCTAAAACAATTGCATAATTTCACCATGCACTCAAAGATAAAATACAACCTGTCACTCTGAGACCAAGGCATGGATCTCCCAGCTCTGAACAATGTCAGTCCCGACAAATGAAAGAAACTGAGAATAAATGCAATGTCAAAATAGCGCTCGAGAAAGCCATCTTCTCTTATTCTGATTTTTCAATTTGGCCTAAGACATGAGGAAAAGCATGGAAGTGTTGCAGATTTTTTTACTCACTGCTCAAATATGTCTAGAAAAAAAAGCAATAAGGATTAGTCACCCTGTTATCATGCCTTTTGTTGTTATTTTATGATCTTGGCATTCTCAAGCAAGAGAATGTTTGCAATGTTTGTAATTACATTGTCTTCTCTGAACATTTTTATTTGCATTTACCTTAAAATAATGAGTTAAGAGTCATTTCAAGCTAGGTAAGTACTGACAATACATTTCTTACTCAAGTATATAGAATATAAGTTAAGTTGTATTACACTGGCACCCCAATTGAACAGTGGTTCTGCTCAAGTATTTAAAGCACTTTGGCCTGTTTTGACATTCCTGGCTTTCTTTTGAAGGAAACAAACAGAAATCTTAGTTTGGGACCACATGAGTCTGGAGATGCGTAAGTGTCTTCTGGAGGACAGCAGTAACCAAGGAGGCTCTCTGGCTGTCTCTGTGAAAAGATTGTGGGGAGCAGATGCTCAAACTCAAGGCTCCCCAGGGAGTTTGTCACAGCCACCAATTATTGCATTCAAAGAAGTGGGCTAAAAATAAATCTTATTTCTTTCCTCTCTTCTGGTTGAACATGAAAGCAAAATGGTCTATATGAGTAGCCAAAAACCCTCAAAACCACAAAAACCATTTATCTCCTTTTCACTGCTTCATCATTAAAGCATCATGTAGGAAGGGAGGGTATTTCTTGGCAGATATTTCATTTTCTTTGAGAGTTCAAGGCAATACACTCCTAGCATGCTCTTGAAATGCAGGAAATGGGCTGGGATCTGGTGGGATTTGGCATGCCAAAGAATTGACTCTGTTTCTGCCAGTGGCCAGCAGGAGACAATGTTGCAGTGTTAATATACCATGATTAATTCCAGCTCCTGAAAAACTGCTGACTCCCTAGCAATGGTCAGTTAAAAGTATGAACAATATTTTTAAGTCTTTACGAAGGACTGAAGCATAAACAGCATTTCCAATGAGATGTACTAATTTACCTCTCCTAGCACAGATCTAAGCAAATTACGTCAGTTTTTGGAAGCCTTTCAGGAATTTGTAAGAATTATTTTGCAAAGCTGGCTTCTGTGGGTGCTCCTGTACTCCTGATGACACAAGGCTGCATCATCCTAAAGGAAAGATTTTGAAGATATTTTCAGACTAATTTTTTGAAAGAGACCAGTTTACAGACTGCTTCATAGGGAGTTTTATCAGTTTGAACACAGAAAGAATTCTGATAGCCTGTTAATGTGCAGGGATGTGACAGATACACCCACACATAGCCTGTGTACAGAGAAAAAGAGGAACAAACACATAGGTGCTCTATTCTGGTGGTGGCTCTGTCGCCACCTGAATGGTCCAATGGTATTGCCAGTCATTAATCAGGAAAACAGGTATACCAAAGACAAAATATTAATTCCCTAGTCTTCTAAGAACTTTCAGAAGGAATATTTAACTGGCCTCCATTTTTGAACTTCATAATACACAGTCCTTTGTGTAACAAGAATTGGATTTGATCCAGTGTCTTCATAATTTTATGAGTCCAGGACTTTTCCATTTATTATCTGCACACAAGTCAGGCCATGAAGAGAAACTAACACACCACCTTGTTTTCAGTTCTCCCTCTCTGCCATCCACCTCTATCTGGTGGTGCAATGCTGAGACATGCTAGCAGTGGGAGAGAGAAGCCATGAGCTGACCTATCAGTCCAAGTAAAAAAAGCAGAGGAACAGCATGTACAGATAGACTTCAGGATAAACTTCATTTGACACTACATATCACTCTGTCAATTTGCCTTCCTGATTGTTTCCTTTACTCTTTCACAAACTGGTATTTGTTATTCAGTTGAATCATGCATGTCAAGGGAAAAAGAGCACACTGAACAACAGATGGATCAATTTCATTTTCTCTGGGCTTTTTCTGTTGGTGGGATGGGGACAGAGGTTCAAGTTCCTATTTCTTTAGTACTTCCTCAAACATAAGCCCAGTCCATAAAGTGGCAAATTAAGACTTATCAGAAGAGTCATAACTAAATGAAGAAAAGCTGCAAGGAGGACAAAGTAGCCTACACATTCTTTTCTTCCTTTTTTTCCTCCAGTAAAAGCAGAATGCTGTCACATTCCTACTCATCCCGATCTGAAGCCCAGGTCAGAATACCAGATAAACTCAAAATACCATGTTTCAGAGTTTGATAGAGAGCAGCCATTAAATCAAAAATATGCTTAGAGAGTAAGACCTGTCAGGGGAAATGCTATCATGCACCCTTCAGGAAGATTCATCTTTCCTGTGATTGAGCATGTCTTTAATAAGAGTCTGGCTGCAGAAGAGGGACACTGGTGCAGCTATTCTTAGAGATCAGCCGACAGGACCAACAGGCTTGTATGTCATTCTTTATGGCTCAGGAGGGGTTTGGATGCTGAGCTTATCACTTCTGACAGAGACTCTATGATCTGTGTCAATGTGAGGAGCATTCCGCCTGTATCTGAAGGCAAAGCAAAGGGGAAATGCAATGATGGTTAACTGCTGTTCACAGCTGAGCTGAAGGCACAGACACCCAGCTTTACCTTCAACAACAAGGGCCCAACTGTTGTAGGGGAGAGCAGGGCTGGTGTTACAGAAAGCTGCCTAAATTCCAATATATGTTGGTTTCTTGGCTATGGAACTTGGTTTTTTATGAAAAAGCAGGCAGCAAACAACTCCGGGACTGGGTTTAAAACACACAGTTGTTATTATGGCTATGCCAAGACTAACCTTGAGACTAAAACAATGGCAGTCCCCAGCAGAAGCAGTTATAGAGCTTTTGACTGAGTACTGAGAAGTCAGTATTTCTGGATGCCTACTTGCTACATTATAAAAGTGTCAGCATAGTGGATATTTATTTGCAGAGCAAAACACTGTCATAAAGGGCCACTCTTGTTATTCAGGTGACTGTAGTTACATTGAAACTACTTAGGTTTTTGCTTGAAAAGCATTAATAAGTTCATTTCTCTTTGTCCTGAATCATCAGTGACAAGAAATTTTGGAAAAGATTCGTATTTAGGGGACAAAAAATCACAACTCCTGATTGCCAGCATGATCCATGTATCTTGCAAATTTTACAGTGAAAACAAATTTCAGTCTTCAATGGCTGCACTTTTGAAATCAACAGGTCCTCCTACCTCTAAGACAGAAAGGGAGCAGATTTATCTATACTAAACTGTAAAATGTTGCTCTGAACAGTAGGACATCCTCCATTAAAAGCAAATTGAACAATATTTCACGGGCTACCATGAGTAAGGATATGCAGAAATGGCTAATATTTGACCATGCATTTCATGCAGTAGCTACATGGCTATTGATTGATGTGAAGACTGCCTCAAATAGTTCTTTGATTGGTTTTTTTTGTTTTTGTTTTTGTTTTGCTGTTGTCATTGTAAATTAAGACAATTAGGGCTTTCTTCATAGATACTGACTTGCTAAGTTCATCTGTACTAACTGCTCTGAGGATCAGTATAGTCTTCTATATTCCATGCCTCAGGCTTTATTGATCTCTTTTTTTTTTTTTTTTTTTGCAAGCTGACTAGCTTATTCTTAATGGCATCTTCCTCTTTCACCTTGTGCCTCATTGTAGAAGTTTCATTATGCACAATCCTTTCTTGGTATCTTATGAGTGATACTTCACTTTCTCACTTTGTGCTGAATGGTACTACAGTGAACCAAACATATCCACTCTTAACTTTGCTGTGTCAGAGTCCTCATGATCTGGATGCATCCTGCTCCAGAGCTGAGGCCCTTTCCTTGGGTGGATTATCTGGACTCAACAAAGAGGATTTTGCCCTCTGTTCATTCAGACCCAAACGCCTGAGGATATAACCAGCTCATTGGTTAAACTACTTCCTACATCACAGCGGTACATGCCGCAAACCACTTCAAGGGATGAGAGGAGTAATTCTTCAAATAATCTTGCATAGTGATGGAAACATCACATGATTTATTATGTATGATATCAGGTGTTTTCCAGTTTGCTTCACAGTTGAGTTTTGTAATACTTCATAGTTCTTTTGTAAGTGTAGTAAGAGACTTAATCTGACTAAAAACCAAACATCTTAAAATGGTCTGAATCCTATAAAATACTCTCAGTAGCTGTTACTTTTGGGTCAACACTTGGACTTTATGTCACCAAAACAAGGAAGCTCCCAGGGGAGTCAGGTCTGTTTTACAGTGCAGGTTTAAGAGAGGGCATTTAAGAGAGCATTTCTTCCCTGTCTGTATTGATAATTCCACAAGGTACAGGAAGACCCTCAAGATGCTATCACAATTGCCCAGTTCAGCAACTAAATTCTACTCATCTACTTTTGATCCCAAATATGGCTCTACCCAGCAAAAAAATGTCACCTACCACTTTATTTATTATAAATTCTGCAGTCTTAACATAAAATGAAAGGTTTCATTTTCTATAAGTAAAGCTGCCTCATGTTTTATCTTCAGGTAACATTCTCCTTAAAGATGCAATAAACAGAAAAGCAGTATTTACTGACAGAGGTTGAAAATTACTTTGCTGGTGTCCACAGACATGTCTTAATCTATCATAGATAAAATCTGTCCCTTTCCCCCCCTTGCACTCTCTACAGGTCGGCCATAATAATTTCACTGTTTTTAAGACCACAATTTGATTTCATGAATCTGATCATCAGTTATTAGCTTTACATAAACTCTTTTTTGATGCACTGTATTGCACCAGAGATGAAGCAAAGGTCACAGGAGTAGTTCTGTGAAGACAGTAGATCTTGGGATGCAGAAAGTGGTTAGAAGACAGCTGTACAAGTGATTTTCATGGTCTGGGCTAAGGAGATGGGAGAGTCATAGCTACAAATCTTTCTCTAGAAGACACACAATTCACTAGCATATGCAGAAAGACAAGGTGTCTTTAAGGGAATTTTTTTTTAACTCACTTGAGATTTTTAGTTCTAGAACCACAGAAAGACCACAGAAAGACCACAGAAAGAATTAAGGCATTAGAAATTAAGGAAAGAGCAAGCAAGAGTAACAAAAGGAGCATATGGGACTGATCTCTAGGCTAGTCATGGTCAGAAGAATAAATTGCCTACAGAAGACGAAGGAGAGAAGGGACAGAGAAGGAGAGAGTGGGAAGGTGTGAGAGAGAGACACCGTAGTTCGAGAAGAAGTCCTGAGATGCAAAAAAATAGTATTCTGGATGGCCTATAGGATTCATTAAGATGTTATAATCTGACAAGGAAACAGATAAGTATGCAGGACATTATGTTTTTCTAGTTCTATAAATCTTCTATGCTTCTTACACTGAAAAAATAATTGTATTCAGAACCCTCACACTTCTCATTACTTGTCTGCTTCTTCCATAATACATCTGAAAATACAAATGTAATCTTTAAACACCCAGGTGGGTTAGACAGACGAAAAAAAGTGAGAAATGAGAAAAATGTGAATTTTGTGTTGAAATTCTAAGAAACCTTGTCCATGGAAAAGTGATAGCCAGAGAGGAGTTTTATCACAGTGATCAAGGTAAGAGATTTCATGGTTGCCTTTTCCAAACACATGGAGTTCAAACAAACATATCCAGCACAATGGCACTGAACCACAGCTACTTGTCGCTGTCATCTGGAGGGGTCTCTCCCAGGACTGTATGACACAATCATCTGCATTAGGAATGGGAAGAGGAAGATGATCCTTCTTCTCTGCTCAGTACTGGTGGGGCCACATCTGGACAACTGCATCCAGCTCTGGACTTCCCAGTACAGAAAAATACAAATTTACAATAGCAAGTCCAGAAAAAAGTAGAAAAAATGATTATGGGACTGAGGAAAAGCTGAGACAGCTGGGACTATTAAGCCCAAAGAGAAGGCTCAAGGGGGATCTTATGAAAGATGTAAATATTTGATCAGAAGAACAATGAGGGAGCCAGATAGTTGTCACTATAGCCCAGAGACAGGACAAGAGCAATGGACACACAATGAAATACATAATTTCTATCTGAGCACCAGGAAACCCTTGTGACCTGGTATTTTGTACCTATTATTTGCTATAAATGAGGTATAAAAGTTAATTTCTAGCCAGGTGAAGACTTTGTCAGACAATGGCACATGCCCAGAGCACCCTTGCAGCTGACTAATTGTAAACACTCAGGTTTGCAAATATAGTTTAACCAGCAGAGAAAAGCAATGCATCTAGCCCTCACCAGCTGCATGTGCCTGTGGAGGAAGAAGAGAAGAGAATGTCTTTAAATGCTTGCTCTGAGTTTTTCTGCCTTTTGGTCCTTAGGACTTGATCTAAATAATTTACTGCCCAGTGATAACTATTGTCCAGAAGTTAAACCCACCAAAATTACTAAACCCTCTACAAGGAGTTACAATTTTATTTATTCCTTATCATTAATGCCTAGCTTTACTACCCAAGATAATAAATTCCACAAGATGAGCACGATGTTGAGTTATAGCTGTTTCACACAAGTGTATTTTGAGACAAACACATTAAAAATTTGATTCAGAGCCTTCAATATTGAAGACATTAAGTGAGTGGGACAGCAGTGCCGTTTGTTGCTGTTAATTATCAATTAATTATGAATAGAAAATTACAACTGAACCCAGCATTCTTTGTATTGGTTTTGTAGTGAGCAGTATGACTAATCTAAGTCCATTGGGGTGGCTGTGCTGTCTTGCAAACACTTTTTGATATTGTGATTGTGGAACCACGTGCTCCCCTCAACTGCTGTACATATGCTGCTCCCACTGGATGGATGAGGATGGAGAATCTGTCTATGCCCTGTCCAAGGGAAAGGTACAGAGACCAATGAAGGATAAAAAAGAAGTGTTATAACACGTCATGCTACAGTCCTCATCACCATGGGGAAAGAAAAGAGCATGCTGGCTACTTTTCTCAAAAAGAAATGATGTGGCAATGACCTCCCTCACACCTATGCGTGGATTTCCCAGACTAGAATTACTCCTCCTCTGGACTAGTACAAATCTATAAGTATTAAAAAGAGTATTAATTATGGTGACCTGCTGCTAAAACACTAATGCAGTTTATAGGGCAGATCAGCATCATTCAACTCAGCAGGATGAAAATAGGGGCAGAGGAACTTGCCTAAGGTCTTCCGATATGCCAAGTGGTGGAGATAGAAACAGAATCTCTTCTCTCTGAATCCCAGCTTCATATTCTCTCTACTGCACCTCAAAAAGGATCCCTCCACATTTAGGAGAGATGTACAAGAAGTAAACTCAAAAATTGAAAATACCTATTTTTAAAAAATTGTGGCAGCAGGAGAAGAAACTCTTCTCTAAAGTCGATAACCAAACTGTCATTTCAGGTAAGGGAGACAGTAGATGGCAGTGTCCCCCAATACTTCCTGAGGAGACACTGTTCTCATACTCAATATCCCTGCTACAGAGCACAGACCCACACCCCAGTCAGTGACTGATACCAGACAGGACAGACTTCAGTCCCCACTGCAAGTTAAAACTAGGCAGTGTCTGGAAGAGTAGTGCTATGCAGGGTCTCAGCTCTTTTCTCCTTAGGAAAGCCTTGTAGCTCACTTTTCCTGTCTTGCAAGTCAAGCTACTATAACTGACATCTGACAGATGACAGTAGAAGACGATGACCACTCCTGGACTGAAGGAAACAGTGGTCAGTCAGTTTATCAAATATGTTCCATAGTAATAAATTGTGACAGCTTTCCATTTCTTAGAGTCCTAACATCTGGCCTTCAGACACTAGGTATTAGAAAGTCAGGAGAAAAATCCTAGGGCAGAACAGAGATCTGGCTACAAATTGTGTGTTTCCACTGGCTTCCTGTGTCACAATGAACAAGACAGTATGTCCCTCTGCATTCTTGTTCCTATTGAAATGCAAAAATGTCTGCTTTGGGATATATACTAAACATTAAAACAATTCTACTCTCTCAATCAACAAAAGAATTCAGAATAACTCCAATCACTCAAAGAATCAGACTTCTGTGACAGATATATAAATATCTGCTGAAGTCTTTTCACAGGGAATTGTCAAGATTATTCTATTAATGTTTGCAAGACAACCACCATATAGAAGCCCTAAGAGAAACATAGAAAAGAGATAAAGAAAATAAATTTGGAAAGAAGCAGCATTCTGTAATGGCTTTCCTAAAAACAGATCAAAACTGGGAACTGTTGTAGGTCAGGGACCTTTCAGATTTCTCTGAAAGAACATGAGCACAACAAGTGGAAAGGTCAAGAATTAATACATCTTCTACTCCCAGTGTTGCTGGATATTCTGTTCCCTTGTAAAAATCATCATAACTCTGTCAACTACAATATTGGCATGCACAAGCTCATCATCTGACCTCTTTTTGAGATTTGGAATTATCTTGGACTCTCAAGACTTTTATTAGAGAATTTTGCAGCAAAACAATCAGTGCAGACCACAGTGATCTGAACTTTTAACACCAGCCATCAGACAAGAGCAGGACATAGATCAGGCCAGTTGTAAAACTGGCCCCAGGTTCAGGGTTAAAGAATAATACTAAAATAAGCCAACATGACAGAGTATGCCACCAGCATTTAAAATTAGCCTTAGTGAGTCATTCAGACATGTGCTAGAAGAGCAGATCCCAAAGCATTCAGATTCTTAGCCTTCTTCCTCTACAGCTCCAGAGTGACACTAAACTTTTAACTACAACATCACAATGACCTGGTTTAGATATGCAAAAAGAGATAAAAAACAATAGTTTTAAATATAACATATTCTGATGCATCCCATGGTAATGAAGGTATGAGGTGAGGGGACAAGAACAGATATATAAATCAGTTTTGGTCACTAGACAATTGCAAAGCTCTTTGTATTTCCAACATGTTGAGGGGAAATTTCCCTACAGTTAGAACATCACAAGATGAGGAATTTAAAGACTTCCATAGGCAGGATGGGGGCAGATTCTCCTGCAGAAACTGCCAAACTGCTAGACTTGTAGCTATGATCAGTGGGAGGACCTCCTCACACAGTGCATCTTGCTGCTTAGTTTTCAATGGTCCACTCAGTGGTGCTGTCATTGCTGTGGGGATGGGAGAGAAAAAAGAAAATAAGAGCCAGGCAACTGCACCTGAAACTCCCTCGCATGCTGATTTTAGAGTTCTTACATGGTCTGAACTGATTCTTCAGATCTTTCAAAGAGTGAGCAAGACAGACTTCTCTTTGTGCTTACAAAGATTGGTTTCTATGATCTTCTCCAGGTGAATTCACTTGGTCATATATGGGTATCTCACATTTTGTGCAGTTAAAAATTTGCCTGGTTTGTGTGTCCAGAGCTAGAAATTTCAAGGGCTGAGAAACCACTCAGAAATAATCAGTGAAGGACATAGAAGAAGAGGTTGTTCAGCTGTTTAGGAAGACAACAAACACTATTTGTGTGTGGATCCCTAAATTTATGAGTCTCCATGGTACACAGGTATCTTTTAAAATGACATTTTGCCAGAAGTTGAACAAGGTATGAATGCAGAAGAAAGCTGTATCATCAGAGAAACTTGGAAAAAGAACATTAAAGGACCTTTGTTTAATGCTTTTAGATTTTTAAGGGCATCATCTTATACCTATCCTGCCTCCCAAGGCATGTTTTTGTCTTACAGTCCAAGTACTATATATGAAGTGAAGAAAGCCTTTACATTCTTTATTTAATAAAAAGCTGCCTAGGCTGCTCCCGCTTCTCTGCATCAGCCAGGCACTCTGCAGCACACCACTCCTCCTGGACCCTGATACATCCATCCTGAAATGTCCTGAACATACATTCCTTTGCTGTGATTTTAGCACCAAGTTGATGAAAGAATAAGCTTTTTTCAAGGGCATCATCAGCAGTACCTCAGGAATGTGCTGGCAGTTGTTCAGCGTCACAGACCTTGCATAACTCCACAAGATGAATTGCCAAGTAATGGCTTGGTCTGGGGTTCAAAAGTTGTTTCTGTTGGCACTTTCAGTTGTGCCACTGGTGACACTAAAGACAGGGAAAGAATCCAAATTTAAATATCTGAGAGGTGTTGGCCAGGAGTTTGAATAATAGAATTTACACATTTCTCAGACTCCTCAGTTTTCTTTAAGAAAAGCAAGCCTTAGGTTCATCATGGTGTCACAGAAGCCAGTGACTTTGAAAATTATGAAACTGATGGGCAGCCTCTCTGAACACAGGGTGAAGCTTCAAAACAAACCACTGCTATAAATCCTTGCCTTGTAGATGTGCCTGTGTTTTCCTTTCTCCCTGAGCCATCAGAAGAGCACTTTGACACTGTCCACTCCTCCAAGCAGCGTGTCCCCCCAGGTGCCCTTCAGCCAGTGTCGAGCCCCAGCAGAGTAAGAGCAGCGCGCACGATGTGACCGCACCGGGCTCGGCCGCGCCCTCCAGCCCCGTGTTTGCCATACCTTGCCATCACACCCCCTGTCACATTCTGTCCCAGCGCCTGTGCAGGCATGCTTCTGTTTCATGTCACACATAATAAAGAATACTTTAAAGAGGGATTTTCCTATTCTGTGACAGCTGTGGCATACATACTGCTCATAGAACCTCTTGCTGCTTGCTTTCACAGAAGCCTGAATTGAACAGGGCTATGCCAATAATTGATATTTTTTTTAGTTCAGCAATCTAAGCAAATGAAAAATGAAGATTAGTTTATACTCTTATTAACCAGGATATAATTCTTCTGCTTCAATTCCCCTGATTCCTTCAACAAAAGTATCATAGAGTCACAGAATGAAATTACTTAGAAGGGACCACAAGGATCACCTAGTCCAGCTATTAAGTATCTATCATATAAGTAGCTATCATACTTCTTTCCCCCATAGGATAATGCCCTAGAATAACTGACCTTTACAGATTTCATATTTTCCAGCTATCTTTTAAAGAGACAATTCATTCTTTGCTTTATGATATGATGTGACAGAAGATCCTGAAGAATGCAAATTACAATTTCAAACTACATTCCTCAAAATACATGAATAGAAAAATTAATTAATTAGGTTATCTACAACTATGGCATCTTTCATCATTTGGTTCAAACGGCAACCAACATTTGCTTTACTGGTCTTTTATGGATCTAGTGCAAACACATGTTGGAAAAATAGTTTGGAGGTTTTCCCATCCTTTTTATCTATTCTCCAAACAAAATTTCAGGATTTACGTTTATTGTTTTGCTTTATACTTTCATCCTAATTAGCAAAATAAGCTATTTTAATAAGGAAACAGAAATTAATATTTGCAGTGCATAACATTCCAAAGGCCTCCCAAAAAATCAGTTTCACTTTCTATGTTATGGTGAAGCTAAGGGGTCCACAGTCCTCACTGGTAAGAGAGAGAGCAGGACTGGAGAATGAGAACAGCACAAGAGGACAGTTAGAAGACTTTCTGCCTGTTATGAGTGCATTCCACTAGGAGTGAAATGCACGTGAAAATATTAATTATATATGCACATTATAATGCATATATACTGCAGTAGCAGCTTTCGTTCAACAGCTGTGGCACTGTGCAATGTAAAAGGACTTAAGAAACCTCACTGTTATCCCTAGCTGACCCCTGACTATCAGCAGTAGCCTGGGACTACTGCTTTTAAAAGCATGTACCCCACATCATGAATCACAGCTGTACAAAACCCTGACAGGAGTAATCTGCAAGGTCTTCCATCTAGAAATCTCAATAAATATGAATCTCAAAGTGTTTTATTCCAGGGGACCTATGAAAACTATATTAAGATAAAGTTACAGATAGGATCCTTATGGTATAAATACCCACCTCTCCCACATCTTTATGATTACCAGCTTCTTTAAATCCTGGCAATATCCAGGCTCTGGTATTTCAGAACAAGAATTTTAATTTGATGCCTTGCCTATTTATCTATATTAAATTAAGTCAAAGCTAAAGCTCAAAAAGAAATCTAAACTTTTTGAAGAAGCTAATCTTTTCAGGGTTTTTTCTTTTTGTTTGATAATAACTATATTCTGTTGAATAACCAATGTATTTCCCAATATAGCTGCAAGGAATTTCACAATAGCATTCATTCATTTAAAAAACAGGAGCGAGTCAAAGCTCTTCTGTCTTACATCACTTTCAATGAATGCTTTAGAGTGAAATGGCAATCATGAGACCTCCAGCCTACACAAGGAGGAAGTGGTTTTGCAGGCTTGCCAGATTAAAGAGTGACATCACATTATCTTCGTCAATGCTGATTCCAGCTCTTCGATAATCAGACAAACATGGAAAAGTGCTGTTCTCCTATCACATGGTCAAACATCACTTTCCATTCATTAGTGGAGCTTGCAGTGCCTGCTTCAGCAGAAGCCCTGCCTCCTCTACTGTAGGAATCGCAAAAGTTAAGAAAATATGCCAGAAAGAGCAGCCATCTCTACTCTTCGGCTGATCTATTCAAAACACACATTCCAAATCCACTTGCTATTTGTTTATATCACAAATCAGGGAAAATTGAAACCCTGTCCGTGTCCAAAACAGACTGTTACGTGCCATCACTTTCAAACAAGGGTTGTAATTTTTGTGTATAAGGGTGAAACCCTCTGAGAGATCCAGGATTTCAAGTTGCTTATGAAACATGGACTTGCAAACATGGACTTAAACCATGACAGAAAACATTATTGTGTGTAGTACCCCTTTCTGAAAATGCACAAACTGCAGATCATGGTCATGATCCTACTGATTAAGAATTCAAGAAGGGCACCACAAATTTTTTGGTGACTACTATGTTTTCCACAGAGTGTCAATAACTCCTAGACTTGTACTTTGCTGTAAGAGTTATGCACTGAAACTTAATTGAAATAAAAAATAGCTTGGGTTCATAGCAAATACTCCAGAGGGTTTTCTGAGGTTATAAATTACACAATGTGTGGTTTCTGTTAACAGAAATTTGGGCCTAACCTGCAGCCTTCTTGAAGTGAAAAGGCAAGAATATCTTTCTATAGCACCTATATATAGGCCTAGCATATTACACAGCACAGCTGATACACGCTCCTGATCTGCCTGGAGAGGAAATTATCTGTCACATATGGTCTCAAAATTACATTCATTGCTGTCCTTTAGCTGAGACTTAATGCTTCTTTTCTACATAGAGCACCGAGTAGAGATGTAGTTATTCAACTTCTCAACAGAACTCAAAAAAAAGATGCAAAATATTTTAAAGAAGAACAGATGTGGTCTGTGCCACAGGGATACTGGCATGCCCATAGTAGAGGTCTTACACCTCTCATGTAAGTCAATATCCCACAGTAGAGCCATGCAGAGCACCAGCAGCAGAGACTCTAGCACAAGGCTTGCCTCAGAAGGTGAAGATGAGGCAACAAGCCTTTCTCTTCAGGTCCCATCTTCTTTCTTCATTTCTACTCTTTGTTCTCAAAGGCTGGAAAACTAATCCCTCCTTATCTGAACTGGAAGAGGACAGGCATGGAGATAGTAAAGGGAAAATCTTCAGCTGAGACTGGGTGTCATGAGAGAATTAGGCTATGATGCTATTCCATCAACCCAGAGTCATATTTTCTGTGTCACATTTTGGAATCCAGTTAGGCAAGAGATGAAGATTAAGCTTTTTTCATGGCTGAGGCTTTTAAAAGGTTCTTATTTTTGACATTCTGGTGTCCAGAAGGAGACCAGGTGACCAAAGTCAACGTCTCAATAAAAGCACACATAACCTTGTTTTGTTGCATGTAGCCTCATTATTTCTATAGGAAACACCTCTTTAGGACCTCAAACCTTTGCTTGTCTAAGAAGCTATTGAAGAAGGAAAAGAAATGGAGAAAGGGAGAAAGTACACTGTAGGACAGGTCCCAACCTGAAATATTTTCACTTCATATCAAATTTTTCCTTGATTGCTAGATGACTCGTAAAACAAAAACCAAATGAAAAAAGCCAAACAAAAACAAACCAACAAAACCCCTAAATTGTTCAGCATTACTTTTTAAATATTAGGATTAAAAACACAGCTCATCTAAACTCAGTTTACCCTCATTGTTAATATCTGGGAACTCTGGGTAAACTTAGAGGTGAAAGGACACCAAATCTTATCAGAACTAGAAGCAAGTTGTTCCCTGAAGTAAACTAAGTTCCCTTTTTCATTTGCACAGCTAAGTCATAAGTGGTAGAGGAAGTAATCTCCCAAGCTGTCAGACCCAAAAGTGGCATCACACGACAACGCCCTCAAGGTTAAATAAGCATCATTCTTATAAACACCAGTCAAACAAAGGCAAGAATTACTGCTCCCGTTTTGAACTGGAGGTCCCAATCCCCAGATACTGTGCCCCGCCAAAAAATTTATAAAAGGAAAAAATACACAAGTGTACATTGGAAAAAAATCAGCCAAGGAGGTCTGTCATTGGTACTATTATATACATAGTCATATAGTTCATCTGAACTGAAGCACTCTACAAATGAGTGCATCTCCCCAGGAGTTTTCATTGTAAGAATGAAATTTCTCAGCTTTCAGGAGGCAGTAAACAGTAAATCATTTAGATCAGGAAACCTGGATAGCAAACAGCAAGTGCACCTTGTAGCAGAAATTCACTTCCTCAAAGTAGCAGCATTTGCACTGAATCTATAAAAATCCATTTTAGCCACTTCTCTTAATCTAGAATCTTGGGTTGATGATAGATGAAAATGCTCTGACCACAGACATTTCCTAACTGAAAAGAAATTGGGAAGTGATGCCAGCTTCTTCTGTCATTCAAAGGTTTTGGTTAATAAGCGTCACACTAGATCCATTTGAAAAAATTTCTCTTATAATCACGGGATGTTTACTTATTGCTTGTGTTAATACTCTACTTGGAATCTAAAGGCCTAACAGGAGAAGTAGGCCATTGTGCTGCACGCTATACATACTACTATGTTATAAGTGGATTCTTTCTAAAAACCTTAGGTTCAGTCACACATTCAGGTAGGGTATTGGTGGGGGAAGACTGGACTGTGGACCTTAGGAGAGGTGATAAGGATGTGCATTTACACTCATTAGTTTTGCACAGCCTAGGTCTGAGTGCATCTCCTCATGTAGGAAAACAGTCAATAACGTGTACCCTGTGATGGCACATTATAGGCAGCTCAGATGTCAGGTATGAACTCTTTTTTGTTAAAAACATAGCAAAGTAAAATAAAAATATCACAGAGGAAAAGTCAGTCTTATTTTCTTGAGGCTATGTGAATAATGATCGGTGCCTTTTGGAATAGTTATAGTATACAATGGCTATAGTACACAATGTCAAAGGATTTTTTGTGGGTGTTTTTTCTTTGTCCATCCTTCTCGCCAAGCCTGCTAATGCCAGTCTCTGTCAGACTCTACAGCTAGCACACCAAACAGACCTGGTCTGAGGCAAAGGCAGAGCTGTCTGTGAAGGCAGCCAAGCACCCAACCATAAAGAAGGTCACTTTTCCAGAGAGAAATGAAAGCTCTTATTGGATCTTTCATCTGTTTCCTGTAGTCAACAAATAGAAAATTCTCTTAAGAAACTCCCTCATAAAACTCTCTTAGCTCACTGTTCTGCCACAAAAAGACAAACACCTCAAAATTTTGCCTAGCAGAGCACATATTACTGCTCTGACAACAGAAGTGATAAAGAGTGAAACTGCAACCATAAGTATCCATCAGGATCACATAGCTGCAAGAAAAGAAAACATAACTAAGAACAGTAAACAACGCTTAACAAGAGCTCTCTGTTTTTAATCACAAAAGTAGTTAGGAAGTGAACCAGATTTAATGCCCTCCCTTCTTCTGTAAAAGGGTAGCAACTTCATTTGCTCTAAATGTTGGAGCTACTCACAGAGATAGGTAGATCACTACAGCAGGACTTTTCTTTTTCCATATTCCAGAAGAGGAATCCAAGCACACACCAATTTTATGATTTGTGTAGGAGCAGGCAAGTGAATGGAGAATGGTCAGTCCCTTGACATGCAGCTCACAGCAACACCAAGACAGCAACCCTACAGCACAGTCACTAAATTAGCAGTTCTCAGTGGCTTTCCTTCAGGCACAGGCATAACATCATTGCTGGGTTGAAAATATTCCCACTAAAAAAGCAAGGGGAAACCTCTGGATTGTAGGAGCAGAAATACAAAAATAGTTGTACACTGAGCACAACTCATTAAAAAATAAAGATCAAAGTTCCCAGCCAGAGTCAACTGCCTTCCAAAATAATCTTTGCAGCTGCCATGAAAACCACAGTAACCAATGGCCAAAGGCTCGTCTCTTCTGCATGACATGGAAGCCCACAAACAGAGGTGAAGGAAAGAGGGTGCAAAAGAAGGGAAGTCCCTCTCTACCAGTGAGATTTGCACACCAGGCTGCCTCTTGCTTCCTTACAAACCAGAAAGGCTATTGTGAACTGGGAACTGATAGCTGCTATCAGATCTGCATCTGTTTGGCACAGTCCAGTTCCTTGGGGTGCAAGGTGATCCTCAAATAAAAATTCATTTAGGAACTGCTACCACTTATTGCAAGACAAATACTATCCTTGGTTCTACATATTTGAGACAGAAATGTAGACAGTGTTAAACACTCTATCCATCCATTAATTACACATGCAATAAATTATGAAACACAGTGGGACTATATATTTGTCCAAACAAGCAGTGATGGGACTAGAGGACACAAAAGTAACATCTGAAAAAGACCATGGGGTGTTTGTCAATCCAGCTTCTCCAGCCAGAATGAAATGCTGAAGATGCTCCTACTTGGTGCCCAGAGTTCACAGGTGGAAAAAGCCCTACTTTTCTGGCAGGGACTGCAAAGATAATGCAGAAATTAGATGCAAAGCTAACCATCATGTTCAGAGAGTTGAATGAACTTCATTCCCACCCAGAACTTGGGGATGGAGAAGCAAGAGGAGAGAAATAAAAATGAGAGTTGCCAGCTCCTCTGGAACACCAAGCACTTCCACTTGATCTACACAGGCCAACCTTGTTCTCTGATGCAAGAGGACCCTGCTCTTAGCTGAGGAATGTTCTACCTTGCACAGGGAACAGCTGTTCAGGAAAAGAGGAAGCACAGACTCTCCACCTCTCCTCTGCTCCACACTCCACAGAAAAGTACCTTCAAAGATTTCTAGTTCCTTAAATGGGAGACTCCATCACTGACGACACCCACTGACAGAGCAAAATAGGATTTGTGAGCAGCGAAAGTCACTCATATTTGGATGTGTATGGAAGAGAGTGAGAGGATGATGGAAGAGGAGTGACAGAAACTGGGCAGAGCTCTGTGTTGGAATTATGTCCCATTATTTAATGTTCCTAGCCTGTTTGTTCAGTTTAGCCTTCTTCCATGGATGAGGTTTTTTGAGTCTTCAATGACTAAAGTCATTAGATCTCTGTAATGCCACATTTGCTCAATTGCTGATCAGTTCCTTTCCTTGCTTGTGTATTCTGAGAGGTCACACAGATACACCAAAATGGGGTCATTATGCCATATGCTTATTTACTATGTGTATGTTAGACCTTTTGTGTGCTATTTTTTGCTTGTTATCCATCATTATATGTATTTATCTTCAAGTAGCATATGGAGTAGTAGGATGGGGTATATATATGCAGTCAACAGATGGTGAGACTGTGTGTGATTAATATGTTCTCATAACTTTTTATTGTCTCTTGTTCTTATATGTTTTACTTTCAGTGTCATTACTTTTGTCATCCTTGTTCTCATTTCTTTATTCTTGTATGCTATTAAACAAAGACAAAAAATTCAGTGTCTGGGTTTGAGATTTGTCTTTTTAGTGTATAAGGTGCTACATTTATTGAGGTGTTTCATAGGTTATTCAGGCCAACAGGTGCCATGTGTTCTGATCTCTTTGTATAACACTAGGCACAGAATTTCATCCTGCAACTTCTTGAACTAAAGGAGTGCTGTTCCCAGCTACTGCATGGACAGCATTAATAGTTTATTGCCTGTATTTCACGTGGCAATCATTCTGTAAAATGATAAAAAATCCTTTAGAAGATTAAACAATAATTCATGCTATTAACTGTAACTTGAATGCAGACAGAAGGGTGTACGTCGAGTTTAAACAAGTTTACCATCTACTGGAAGCACTGCAGAAACCTGGCTGAGATTTCACATGTGCACTGGGACACATGGCAGGGAAGAAGCTGTGCACACGCTCTGGCCTGACCCTACATGTGACACCCCCCCAGACAGCGAACAACTTCACTCTGTTTCATTTTGACTGTCCTTGCTCAAGTAGCACAATGGCTCCTTGTGGCATAGGAAGCAAAGGCAAGTTTTCCCACACATGAATAGTTCCCAAGAAGCCTTTCACCCCTCCTTTATCTGAGTGGGTGGCCATGTTATCAAAGGTCTCAGGTTAGCTCTATTGCCTTTCCCTCCCAGCATATTACTTTTATTACATGGAAACTGTGTATCCAATATTTGTTAAAATCACTCAATAATGTCTATTGATTTTTATTGCCTGTTTAAAATATTGCTTGAGCCCATGACTGTCTCTTCTCCCCTTAAGCCTCATGCATTCTGGAAACAAGGACAGATGTTTATCTAACTCTTCAGGAAAGGGCTTTTGCTCTTACAGTAGCATGATCAGTTCAGAAATGTACATAGCAATGAGTGTAAGCAAAAACTTCCATCCTGATCTATAAGTATACAAAGCTTCATGTCCTTATTTATCTTTCATTTCATTATTAAATTAAACGTAAACTGTGACTTTGAGAAATTGCTGCTGTACATGGGATTATGGTGAAAAATCTAAGCATGGGATGATGAGAACATACTTCCAGATACTGAATAGGAAAGGAGCTGTAACTGTGGGCACCCCAGATTTCCCTGAAATATAATTTCTATAAGGTTTTTATGTTAGAGTTTTCTCTAGATGCACCATGCCTGACACAATATTGTTTAGTAGCAAGCCACCAATTAGTAACAAATGAGTAAACAGCTTGCAGTGATATACAGGTTGAAGTATATCATTAACAGCCTGTTATTCTCTCATTCAGAAAATTACTACCAAAGTCATAGGGGTTTTGCAGATATTAATAGTATAGATTAGTGTAAAAACAAGATCTTATTTTAATATGAGGTTCTGAGTATTACTATTACTCTGTGAAGATGATACTATGATTATTTATAATAAGACAAATCACAGATAACACCAGTAACCCCAGTTGAAAGCTAACACAAGTTCAAACATCTCAACTATACCCTCTTCAGATGATATAAGGAAGAAAAATATGAATTTCTTAATTGGCTGTTTTACCTGGGTAGGGTGAACATGGACAGCAATCTTAGATGATTATCAATGATGGTCAATACTGTCAATGACAATCAAAAATTAAACTCTGCCAGAGTTTATGGAGGGAAGCAGTCACCTGAGACATCAGCAGTTTGTCATAGATCATTGAATGTTGGGGTTTCATTTTGGAATGGGTTCTAACTGTGTTATGCTTGTATTGATCATGAACTCCTGTTATGTTTGAGTAGTGAAGGAGGATATGTGGAGCAACACTGACCTAGCTAGCTAAATGTGCAGGTGTGACCCTGTGTGTTGCATGGAGGTTGATATTACACAGCACTGGTCAGCTCAAATAAACCGTGAATCAAACTGTCAGGCTTTGAGTGAAAACCAAACACCCACAAACTGCATGAGAGAAAGTGAAAAAGGAGACCAAAGATATGTCATCAGACTCCGTTCTCATCTGTAACAGCCTGATGACAAACACTTGCTATTTCTTCATCTTTCTAGCAGACAAGGCCCTACTAAAATTAGAGATGAATTTCACAGCAGATTTATAAATATGGAGAACAATGTGAAAGAACCATGAAATTTGAGTGTATGAGTTACTTGTTAGCTGGCTGATTACTGTTCCTTCCTGATAAGTACCAAGCTTAAAAAACAAAGAACAAACCAGTGAAAATGAAGAAGCTTTTAAATCCCTTGTTTGATTCAACTGGTTTAAGAAGAAAACATGCTTTGTGGAAATCCAGGAGATTGGTTACTGTCTTTGCTGACACCCCAGAAATAGTAACATGTTGATTTCGGGGGATATCCTTGTTGAATCAGATAAACTAAATTGAAGAAAGTACTAGTTTTCAAGAACCCTGAATGTTTTTAATTGCTGAGGTTCTCCCAGCCAGAGTCTTCTGTATGTTCCCAGTCAAGAAGGATTTGGCAATAGATCCAGATATATTGCTAATGTCTTTCAGCTTCTGGAGGCTTGGGTTACACAAGCACAGCATGTTTATATTGAAGGATGGGCAGTAGTCTCAGATAAAGAGGTGAGGAGAAGAGAAAGACCATATAAATGGTATAAATGTGTGTTAATGCTGTGCTGAAAATGTGCTGTGATGATAGCAGATGTTGCAGCTGTTCCTTTTCATAAACACAAAGTACAGGCAACAGCAGGAGTGTGAGCTGGTATGGCAGTATGCTGAATTCAACTTCCTCGGAAATAAATTGCATTTACACCATTGTTTTCAAACTATTCGAGAACGCATGCTTTCATTGCTTATGTGTTCACTACAAATATTTCCCCTGTGAATAATTACGTGGCATCTTTTTGTTAAATAGCATCTGGTTACCTACACAAAAAGACTTGAACACAGTATTTGAATTTTGTGTCTGGAATTTTACTCTGTCAGGTAACCCAACATATGATTCAGCTGACACATCTCTTTCTGATGCTGCAGCAAACATATAAAAGGAAGTACAAAGAGAAACAATGCCTCATGCCCGTGTTCTACATATATTAAACAACTTTAAGGGCAGAATGTGTGGCACTGATCAATGTGCTCCATTTTTGAAGGCTTCTTTACTGTCTATAATTGGCACACTTAATTTTCTGGGTCTTCATTTTCATCACTGCTTTCAATAAAGAGCTTTGGCTATCAACTACATAGCAGCAAGTACTGAAAAAAAAATACTTTAATTTCTCTTAGCTGTTGATTTTTCTTCCAAAAATCCTCTTCTGTGTTGTCCATCAGTTTGATCAGGAACATGGTGCTTACAGAAAAAGAAGACACAGTTTGAGTAGACTAGCAGAAAGATAAAAGAAAAAATGTGGGGATTTTTTTGCAGAAATCAACCTTGATTTTGCACCAGATACATGTTGACAAAGAGGTATGTGCATTGCACATTACATGTTATTGACACCTCCTCACTGACCTTTAATCAAACCCCAGCTGAGCCCTTCTCTACACTCTTCTTTGATATTCGTACTATTTTCTAACTTTAAAATAGGATATTTTTTTCCCTCCATATATGTCCAGTTTGATTATTTCTCCACATTGGTTAGTCCTTTGAGTTTCTTTTTGTTTGAGGTTTTAAATAGCCTCTTCTAAATATTTATTCATAAACTTTTTCAGATATAATTGATTTCTCTTTCATGAATGCTCTATTTTTGCAGAGGAGCACAAAGGTTTCTTGTTGCTGACAGATGACAAGAATTCCTGTCAGTCAGTTCTGTGCTCAAGATCAGCTAGGAAATTTCTGCTTTCCCTTCAGTACCGAACACATACTAGAACATAGACTAATATGGTCTTTCCTTAGACAAACCATTGAGAAATAATTGCTTTTAAGTGCTGGACAGAATTGCAGTCTTGGCCACACTGATGTAATACAAAAACAAAGAAGCTCTCTTAGAGATCACATGGTCCATCCCAGGTTGCTTATGATCAGCTTATGACCCATTTTCATTTCATGTCTTGACTCTGGCCTTCTGTTGGAGAAAGGAACAAGTCTTGTGGTTTCAGCTACAGAGAGGTTTTGGTTTGCAGCTTGCCTTGTCAGTGAAGGTCACTACCCTCCCTAGAGAGTGCTCTTGAAGCCACAGAGTGAGGAGATCCACTTGCTGCCTCTCCTCAGTCTCACAAGAACTCCTGTGATTTCCTCTTCAGACAGACCTTGAGAAGATTCTATTCACCCCAAGCCACACTTGTCTCCATGGAATGTGTCTCTGTGTATTTGGAAACATATGTCCCACTGAGTTTTGTGGGAGTTCTGCAGTAATAAAGCACTGCTCACTATCAGTAAGTAGGACAGACACTTATGAAAGTGCTAGCATGAAGGGGTTATGAATTATGACAAAGTACATTTGAAATAAAATCAAAATGTTTGCACAGTACAAGCAGCTTCAAATGAGAAGATAAACACTGAATTACAGAGGGTATCTTGATTACATTTGGAAAAAACAGAAGTGTGGTGTTAAACAAGAAATTTAAAACATTTCCTCCTTTTATCTTAGTTTTGTCCTGGCATGAGAACAGAGCCTTGCATTTTCTAGACTCTACTAGGAAACACATTCATAATGGTACTCAAATATAGCTATTACCATGTTTAAATATTTCCTTACTGCTTATTACTTACACGGTCAGCTATAGCTGTTTCCAATTCAAGACAATTACGACATACAGACGAAAAAGCTGAAGGGGAGGAGGGAACAACTTTTGTTCCTAAACAGCTTACCTCTTCAAAAAAGAACAATGTTTACTGAGATAAATGAAGAGAGGGTGGTTGTTTTAGATCACTATGACTAATGTTAAGAAACAGCTGGTAAGGAATATTAGGTAATCACATACACAGGCAGCACATTGGGAACATTACGCTAACATACCTACTATAATTTTATTCCTTTCCCCACGCATTTATTCAAAGCTGCAGCTGTGATACTGGCTTTTGAACACTAGAAACTATCAGGAAAAGCAGCATGAATCATCATCTTTTGCTTGTGTTATTTAACTTAGTCACTCAAGAGCAGTTCTTCCAAGAGAATAATAGAAAGAAAATGGTAGTTTCTTTGAGAGATTTGTGAAGACTATATCTCCTTTCCCTTTCCTTTTTCCTTTCTTTTTCCTTCCCTTCTCTTCCCATTACTCCCCTTTTTTGCTCTTTACTGGAGATAATCATTAGGTTTTTCAACTAATTCAGAGTTCCAGCCACCACACAAATGGTAAGTAATTCATTCAGGTATATTTTGAAAATATCACTCAGGATCTCAGACATTATGTGGGGTTCTGCAATGAAGTTTGTGATGGTCCCCATTTCTAGGGACTGACTGGGATTGATCTAAATTTTCAAGGCAGGTTGTACCTTTCAGATGGCAGCACATTTTTTCTACCATTTCACAACAAATCAGTGAGGAAGGAGAGAGACACAGCAAGGTTTATTCTCTGCTGATGGCAGATTATGTTATATCCTCACTGCTTCTGTTCCCAATCCCTTTAGAACAAATTCTGACAAAGCAATTCCATCTCATGTCAGAATGTTTCTAGTGGCTTTGTGATTAAACACACTATTGCTCATGAGGTCATCCATTTAACTTAGGCCAGATGACAATTAACTTTATATCCTACTGAAGGCAGCCCTGCAGCCCTAAGCAAGCTCCTCTTTGATCAGTGCTCATCAGCCTGCTGCTTTTTTTTTCCAAAACTGCCATTCCCTTGCAGTTTTATGCTTCTGTGAGCATGAGTAGGCCACAGAAGTCAATTCACCCAGAGAAGGGTCTCTACCGCTTCTGGGAAATGCAACTGCAATCAAGTCCCAAGAAACTACCCTAAAGGCAGGAAGGATCCTGGGAAACTGTGGTTCAGACATCAGGGATAAGTGGACATGCCTGCAAACACCAGCAGGAAATATCCTAAGGACCACTGAGTACTCTTAGAGAGGGATAAGGAATTTACATGACCAATGCTTAAAACTTCAGGTTATTTTGGATACTGTGTGACAGTGAAACCACAGTACAAGCCATCCTTTCCCTCCACTGTATGACAAGTAGAGGACTCTTGTCTTAGGTTTTCCCAGTTCTTTATATGCACACAGACATGCAGGCAATATCTGGCCATGCTTTGGTATTTATAAGTAACCTTTCAAGCCTCCCTCATCCATATCTCATTTCCCTAGCTAAGACTTTTCTTCTGGATCACAGGTTTGTTAATGCCAAATTCCTGAGATTCTGGGAACAGCCTCATGCCCTTGCCATGACAAGTAAGATGTGGTAAAGGAAGCCATTTGCATTTTATGCAAACATGGAGTGTCTTGCATAAAATGAATTGGTGGAAATAGGTCTACCTTACATTTTTAGAAGAAGACACAGAATAGAGCAAGACTTTATTGCTTCACAGCTGTGCATGGCCAAACAGGGCAAGATCCAGCCAATGACCTTCCTCCAATCTAAAACTTCTGGAATACAGGAAGGATCAGCACAATTACTCCCCTGATATCTCTAGTTTTCAGCTTCTGTATCCTCTCCTTGGCATCCAAAAGATGGAATAATTTTCTGTCCCCACAGGATTTAAGGATGGTCCCTCAGAACTGAAATATATTCTCTCCCATAACTTACTCCTGAAGCTCTCCACTACACCATGCAGCACTCTACAAGCACTCAGTAGAGCTAAGTAACAAAAAACCTGTCAGGCTTATGGACGAAGATCACTAAGATTCCACCACCACTTACCTCATGCCAGAATAAATACAAGGATCTGTAAAAGAACAAGGCCTTTCTCCTTTTCACCATCCTATCAGAGCCTTCTTTGAGCTCTCTTGAGTTCTTTTGGAATTTCCAATCAGATTACATCCTTCTCCTGAAACACAACTCCCAAACAAACCATTTTTTTCCTAACCAAACCTGCCCATTAGAACATCTTATCTGTCTCCAATATTTTTTCCCTGCATTTCCCCATTTATATGCATTTTTTCTATCTCTGATATTTTTATTTTAACCCATACATTTAAAGACAAGACAGTGAGAATGCTTTGCTCTAAAAAAACTTCAATCCTTGACTCAAATATTTTATATTTCAATCACTAACTATCAAAATTTAGGAGCTAACAATTGTCCTTCATATGAAGGGATGTGACAGAGTCTCACCTACAAAAATGAATGCACATGGGTAAAAAAAGCATTTATGATACAACAATATGTATAGCCAGAGTAAAAAAATAACTTCATAACAACAACCAAACTCAGGCAAAAGTTTCTCAGATTATGCAGGTCAGTGTAGTAGGGATGTTCAAGAACACCCTGTATCTATTTTAGGAACTTCGTACTCTGAAGTGTGCCAGTGGTACAGGAGAAGCCAGAAGTGGTTTCCAGCTGGCCCCCACTCACTACCAGGCTCTCCCTTGGTTCTACCTCTTCCAAGATGAGTGGCAGACAAACTCTGGAAGATTTATTTAGCTGAGTCAAAAATATCACTGTAGCTTGTTGAATGCTTCTTTTCTGTACCTCCCTGCTACAGATTGCTACCCCAACAGGACAGACAGTGGCAGAGTACCTGGGTCTGCCTGTCAGTCCAGTACATAACACAGTTTTATGAAATACTAGATAGTGACCTGGGGCAGCCAAGGAACTGATGTGAATCCTGCTTTGCTACCTTTACAGGCAGAAGCAAAAATCCCTGGGAATTGATACATCTGGGGAGCAGCCATCCCTTAAACCTCAACAGTTAAATCCACCAGTTAGTCCCCAAACACCAAGCTGGCAGCTCCAAACACTCTCTGGCACAGTTTTCATCTGTTGACAAGTGGATTCTTCTCAGATGGACATGCATAAACCAGTTTGTAGCTCTCCCTTCTTGCCAGAAAACTTGCTCCTGCACAAATCATCATGGAGCCTTATGGTTACACTGACCTCCAAAAGAGAAAATGTTTGCTCACAAGAAGCACTATTCCATCAGTCTACTGGGACATCGTTTGAGAGCTCGCAGAGGATAAGCACAATATCCCTGAGTTCACTGCTCTTCCAAGTTGCCTCCCACTATCCTACAAGCCATTATAGTCTGTCACAACAGTGACAAAACAAGACAGGAGGAGGGAGAATTCCTCCACAAAACTGTCAAGTTCTTTAACTTAGTGAAATTTTGAGAAGTTCTATAATTTATTTTAAAATGTGGCAGAGAGGGAAAACTAAAAACTTTGTTAAAATTGAACACAAATCAAAATTCACATGAAACATTTTTTTTTAAAAATTAATTTCAGCAAGTTTTTGCCAGAGGTGGCAGAATTCTGGATGGTGAAAGTTTATAAATTTTCCATGCATCTAGGCATATCAGCAAGCATAGTCATTGTGGGTGAGGGAAAGTAGTATTATCTTCCAAGTCTTGAAAAATGTTCCTGTTAGGCAACAAGGTTATAAATACTTGATTGTAAATAGCATTTATGAACCTACAGGTGACTGCAGACAGGGCTGTTTCATGACTCCCAGCTAGGTCCTTTGGAGAGGGAAAAATCATTCTGTTTCATCCACAAGGATAAGCATTAATTTTCAAATGATCCATCTCAAACTTGAAAATTTTGTTCTGCTGTCTAGTTTTGAGTAACTCAGAACAGAGATATCTCTGGCAATATTAACTATTTGAGATCCCAAATCAGTTTGTGCCTAACTTTATCTTGCTGTCACCACAAGCTCAAGCTTTCTTCCCAAGAGTTTAGCAGGATCTGCCAGGACAGTGTTGCCACATGGCAAACAGGAGTTTCACCCAGCTGCACCCCCATATTTACCATCATTTCCAGACAGGTGAAAAACGCCTTGTTAGCAGTGAGATTTTCAAACAGCATGTTAATTTACAGCTGACAGTTCTGTCTCATTATTTGAAACTACCATCTGGACAGGTACATAGTTCATCAGGAGGTATCAAGTGCATTTTTATGGACACCTGTTACCATTATAGAAACTTCCCCTTCCAAGAGACACGGTCATTCACATAACAAAAATCAACAATGCTGAAAAAGAAATCTCTTACAGCTATTGGTGATAATTTAGTGTTCCAAACTGAAGTGTTGCCTCCCTATTACTTGTCCCCCACAAGACCAGCTCTGTTTGTTGGGGCCATTGGCTCTCAAGCTGTGCCTTTTGGCTTGTTGGGAGGACAACACAGGGATGACAAATTTGCCCAGGCTTCAGATTACTCTAGGTTTTATTTGCATCCACTCTACTGATTATTGCAATGGCTTCTGAGGTTAAAGAAAGAAGGCAATAGATTCATTCTAAGAATGCAAATCTGATTCTTCTACTCATATTTTCTAAGTCTCACTCCTATCAGGAGTATTTGCAGAGCTTTTTTGATGAACCAGTGCTTTCCAAACATGGCACATTAATGAACCATTTTAGTTTTAGGGGAGTATATTTAGTCAAATTGAGAAACAGATGGTGATCAGAGGTCCTTCCCACTATCTCATATAGTTCCTGAAGTTCATTCTACCAGCAGCATGAAGAAAGAAGCTCAAAAGCTGCTACTGGATTACACTGCACAGGGTTTACACTGGCACACGTGGGTGTTGGCAGAAAGTCTTTAGGAGGATGCCAGTGCCCTCAGGCCTGGCATAGGCAAAGTCATACCCTGATGCCTGATCTGACTTAGGTGTTCCCTGGCCGCCTAAGGAAAGCATGCCGCTCCCTCTGTTCCTCCTCGTTAGGGAAGGAGGTTTCTTGCATGTGCTATGGTCAGGACAGTTTGGTTTATGGCCCTAGTTTAGGCCACAGTGATAAAGTACAAGACTTCCCAACAGGTATCCCCAGACAACACTAATCACAGCATGCTACCTATTATATTCCCTTTTCCCCTTCTCACTCTCATTTTTTTCACCATTCTCATTCTTTCCCAAATAGACATCAACCACCCCTACTTACTATTCTTCCCACAGGCCCCAGTGTTGTGCCATAAATAGCTTGATACTCTAATCCAGGTGATTCTGCCATTCCTGATGGTATCAGCTGCAGCTTTTGCCAGCTTCCTGCTTTATTGCATCATGTTCAGGAATTTCTAATTTGAAGCCCAGTAATCTCTCTCCTGTTAGCCTAAATTCAGGCCAGGACCTAGTCAGTTTCTTACCGAGACAGCTTAGCATAATTGCTCTCTCTGGAGCAATACCAATCTTGCCAAAAAAAAAAAAAAAAACCACAGACAAAACACAATCTTATGTTTGCACAAATCTCATCAATAAGTATAGATTTAAATATCATTAGCTTCTATTTTTAGTGATTCCTTGATAGCAGAAACTGATCCTACAAAGAATACTCTTAAAAACACTCTTAGAAACACAGTTGTGTTGTGCACCACTTCTATCCGCTTGTGTCTCTGACTGAATGCATCTTCATTGAAGCCACTCAGTCCTCTCTTGTTTTAAAATTAAAGAGCTTGAATCTGTGATCAACCACTGTGTAAAAACATAAAGGAAATGGATGGCTTAGAGGCAAGGAACCTTTTTTCTGCAAAAAGCTTATGGTAATTTCTATAACAACATCACAGGCGCAAACTTTTCTGTTACAATGAGCTTCCTGGTTCTTCTAGGTGAAACTTTTGCCCAGGATAACATTATTCCTTGTTTGAAGCTACAGGGAAAGATAAAGTGATTTGCCAGGAAACACCAGAAGATCACTGGCAGAGTCAGGATTTCTATCACCCTGCCTGATGTGCCCACGAGCCAGCAGAAGTCAACTCAAGCCTGTGTGCTTTCATTCAGTCTGACATAACAGTCCCATTCCCTAGGACTGGTATCTCCTTCTTTGTAGAATTACTGTCCCAAGCACCCTGGAAGGTCCGAAACAAATTCAGACTCCTAACAGATATTACAGCACAAGTTCTTGAGTACCAGTCAAGCAGAGCACCTTACGTGAAGCCAATACAGTGACCAACAAAACACTTGATTTATCTACTCATCAATTGCACATATTTGTGGGTTTCTGTTGTGTGGGAAGGACACATTCAAAGCTGGTCAAGTCCCTTTCTTCCTCTCATGTAATTCTGCGTGGATTCCATAGCAGTAACAAGTAGTGCAATTCAAGATACATATATACTGTGGTCTTTTGCTTTATTAGCTCATGAATACTAATGGAGAAAAACCTCAATAACAAGTAAATGGAAGATAAGTCTCTCTCACAGCCAAAGATATATGTGCACAGGATTTTTGTGCAGTTGTCATGGTTTAAGAACAGTACTTCCCAGTTCAGTGCCCTCACTGAGAGTCTTCAAACCACTTGCCACTCCCTCCCTCCCCCTTCCCTTGCCCCGTCTGCTGCAGCAGAATGGAGTTGAGAACTGGAGGCACAAAAAACGAGGGGCTGTGATAAGAGCAATTCACTGGAAACAGCAATGAGTTAAGAAATAAACAGTAACAGAAACAATATTAATAACAAAATTATACAAAAGAGAGAGTGATTCACATGCAAAGATAGTCACCACAGACCCCAAGGCAATGAGCAATGCCAGATGGCTTCCCCTGTGACAGCTTTGTTCAATTGTACTTTCCTGCCCTTATCTTAAGACCAGTGTTCAGACTAAAGTGATTTGAAGATTTCCAAACTGAAGAAAAGTATGAACATGTTGACACCATGGATAACTACTGCAGAAATTCTTCTTGCCGTGCCAAAACACCCTCTAGAACTTCCTCCTCAGGCATTTAAGTGTCACTAGAGGACACAAGAAAGCACGACCCAGTTACTGCCATTGTTACAATAAAGAGACTAATTTTATTTTCTCTGACTCCAACATTTATAGTTTTCTAAAGGTGACAGTGGATTGGATGTGCCACCTCTCTAACAACACTAGACAAACTACCAGTTTATCAAATTTCTCTGCCTCTATCAAGGAATGCAAAACAATAGGTTATTTACAGAAAGTTGTGTAAGAAAGTTTGTTACAAAAATGTAAACTCAGAAGGCTTTAGAAAATCTTTAAAAATTAGGGCGACATTTAAGTACCAGACAAGGCACTTACAACCTTTCATCACACCAGTCCAACTTTCAGCCGAGATACATGACTCTCAGTGTCCAGAAACAGGTCTTTTTGGTGCTTCAGCTAAGATGTCTTTTTGTAAAACAGCAAGAAATAATATGGAAAGGTTCAGGCTGATATCCAATTTGCTGAAAAATATTTAAACCACAGTTTTCACAGGAAGGTGAATTTGGCCTCAGCTTGGAATTCATTAGACCCCATCCTTTGCCTTCACCCTTTTGCCTTGAGGGAGTAAGAACAGGAGCCATCAATCCCTAGAGTGGCACAACCCTGATTTGGAGAGCTTGAATGACAGTTTCCCAAAGTAGGGATGAAAAATGTCTTCACACCTAAAGACTTCCCTTTACTTACAAAATGATTTTTATCTTTAATGCAGTTTTCAATTATGGCAACAGACTACATGCAATCCTGAAAGTCCATTATTTGTTCAGTCAGCAAATGTCAGCTCTTCAAAAAAAAAGACCAGTGCCATTTTGACGCCTATAAATAGGGTTATTACAGGAGAATAACCAACATCATTATTGCAGTCTAGGCAGAAGTGGCTAGGCCTTAATTGCAATAAAGAAGTTGGATTTGAGTACCACACCTCTAGAAGCTGATTATAAAAAGAATCCCACCAAAATAAGCCAAAAAACCATCAGTTAGAAAATACAATTTATGTTCATCTAGATATATTCAGTTGTTGTCCCTGCACACATAAATGAAGCCTCTGCACATGCCAATATAATGAAGACAAGATCAGAACAAATAAATGCAATTCGTTTATGAGCAGAAGTTTTCTAAAGAGCAAAAATGTAATATAGCAAGGTTGAAACTACTGCCATTTAATATGGATACCTATATGCAAGGTGCAGCTTAAAAAGATGAGGATTTCATGATTAAAGGGCAGACTAGCAGCACAGTTACCAGAGATCCATAAGGGATGCCATATTCTTGACAACATAGCTTTTAATTGCTTCGGAAATTGGCTCATCATCTTTCATGAGGGAAGACATAATAGAGAAGGGAAATACTGTTTCCATTCCAATTTGCTCTCAACATTCAGCATTCTTGTTGCCTTCACTATCATATTAAATTTATTGACATAAATCCACCAGTGAATGCCTTTTTATATATGTAAGTTATTATGGTATCTTTTTAAATCAATTTGCACATCCTTTCAGTTGTTCAGCTCAAGTTAACATTAATATATAGCTTGGGCTTAACAGAAGAAATATTTTTAAAATTTCTATACTATCTGTTTTTAAAAGGAAAATATTCTCCAGAGTGTGCATTCAAGTCAGCAGAGGGTATATTAAAATCAATGAATTTAGAAAAATAGAGAGAACAAGAGCTTAAAGATAGAGCCATAGACAATTTCTTTATACAAGGTTCATGCCACAGGTGTATTATTGACATGCTTGCCTTCCACAAAACTTTTCAGCCAAAGGTTGCTTACCCAGACTTAGAAGCACAGCCTGCCTCAAACATCTGTGGTTTCCTGAAAAGACAATGCTTTTTCCAGAGGAAGCAACTGGCTCAGTTCAAATTTCACTGTGTTTGTCATGGCTTTCATACAAATTCTGGTATTTGAAAGGTGAATGAAATGCTGGCTGTTTTTTCTGCTTTCATGTGAACTGCATTTAAGAATTAGACTGTGATGCATGAATCAGTTGTCAGTTCTTTTCCTAGATTACCCTTCAGAAAAAGTATGACATCATTAACTTCAGAACACAGAAGAGCGGGTTGTTATGATTTTTAAGTGTGTCATTAAAAAAAAAAAACTTTTAAGTAGTTATTTAGCCATTGAAAACACCACTCCCATCCTCCTCATCCTTACAGAAATTAGAAGTTGCAATTAAGCAACCTTCGCCTAACATAAAAAACTAACTTCTACTAGTGAGGAAACTTCAAGATCCCTTCAACAGCACAGTTGACATATTTATCTTAAATTGACAGCAGAGATAATGTTTTTGTGGAGTTACACATCAGTAGCTCCAAATATTCAATGATGATGAAATATCTCCTGCAACTCTGGAACTCTTTTGGCCATTGAAGAAAGGTTACTACAAACATGATAGCACTTTTCTTTTTAATCTGAGTAATAACTTATGTACAGCATACTTTGCTGTGCAAGGGGATCAGGAACCTACCAATGCTTCTGCAAAGTCAGTGTTAGAATTATGAGTACAAATTATTATATGCTTTCAAAAGACAAATAATTTTATTGCACTGTACCGTTGAAAATTGCAATTATTTCAAATAGAGGTCCAGTGCTTTTTTTTTAATTAATCAATAGACAGAAGTTGTTTCCCCCCTCAAGGTTTTGTTAATGAACAGCTAGCACTCACATTGATATTTTCACAATATGAGATTGTGACCAGAAAGAAAGTATATACCCTTTCCAACTTAATTAATTTTTTTCTCATCTGAAAGAGAACACATTATTATCATGTACACAAAGTTGTAGCTCTACCAAGAAGTATTACTTGTGGATAAATCTTGGAAGAGAAGGCATTCCAAATTTTGTGTCACATATGAATAGCTCTGTATAGTACCAGTATTTCTACAGGGAAAGTTCCACATTGAAAACAAAGTTTAATCAAGAACATATGTTTTAGCATCACTCTGCAAATGTTCGATTCATGTGACAAACTAATGAAATAAGGAATCTCCTTTAAAGGACAGAAAAGATGGTCATCTTCCCCGCCCCCAACAAAAAACCCAACAGATTTTTTATTTCATTATTAAGCCTCCAAATTGAACTTGCACTCTCATTATACAGTCAACATGTGGTTACAAAAATTAAAGTTTTTAAAAGAAGCGGTTTCTGAAAACCAGTGTTCAGATGAACCAAGACTAAACTTCCAGTTGCATAGGAACTGTGAGGCAGATATGCTTAAAGTTTGCAGGAAGAACTTCCCTTACTCCTAAATAAATTGAAAGACTTTTCAAGTGAAAAGGTTCTAGTAAAATGCAAACAAGAATAATTAACTTTTTAATAATGGATATAAATCAAGTCCTTAGTAAGACAGAAATGAAATTTTTAAATGGTTTGCAGCAAAAGGTCTTCTGATTATCTTATTCTCTGGAAGTACATCCTTTCTTCTAGCCTTTCTGGCAGCCCAACAATCTATTTTCTTGAGGTTGGAGCTCACCTCTGTGCAGTGCCCCCCCAGTTGTAAGAATCACTCAGGCCTAGTTGTGTGTTTGTTCCCTGCTCTCCGTAGCCATTTCCCTGCTCCTTGGACAGCTTTCAGTCTCAGGCATCCCTCCTCTGCCCACCAGTGTGTATAAAAGCTTTTTGCTCCTCCAACACCCTCAAGATGATCTCCAGGAGTGACTTGCCCCTTTCTCAACAGGTCTCCGCTTGAATCCATCATTCTCGTTTTGTGAAGGAACCAAAACATCACAGCAGCAGAGTGAACATAAAACACCATCCAACACTGAGCTTCAGCCTAACTTCCACCTTTATCTCACTGCATAAAACTGATCGTTTTCAAGCACAAAACTAATCCAGTAATCCATGTTGATAAAACAGATTCATTGCCAAGACAGTGAAAAAACCAATCTCTATGAGCCCTTTCAAACCTGTGTTCAAAGAAATACTGCTGACTGCTGAAACACTGCTGACTGCCCACTGGCACAATACAGAAAGTATGAGATGAAAAGGGCTTTGCAAGAAAGAACTTTCTGAAGTAGGGCTTTGGTCCACAGTTCTGGGCTGTTTGCCTTATTTGTTACAGTGACGTTGGTTTGAAGATTTAGAAATGCCTACAGGAGAGCGTATGTTGATTTTCCATGTTGACATCATGTTATTCCATCCACAATATGCCAAGACAAGGACTAACATGTCTAGTCCATTAAAGATACAACAGAACATTTATTATTTCCTAAAGCTTAAAAGAAATTTCTCAACATCTCCAGAGGGAAGGAAGTACCATAAAACCAGAAAACAATACCATGAGATATAACTAATCCCTCTAGTTTTCTTCTGAGCATAGATACAATCTTAACTTTGCAGGAAAAGGAAGAAAGTTGTGGAGATTTTTCAGAAATCCAACCCCATCTTCCTTTATTAAGTTGAAAGATGAATTGAGAATTAAAATACACTGCTAAAAGAAAGGAGGGGAAAGGGAGGGCTGTTGTTTCATTCTTCTCCACCCTTTAGCCTTGTCACCAGCTGCAGAAGCATTTGATCGTGCAGAAAAGACAGTGATACTATTCTTCCACAAACATCGTCAGCAATTAACAGGAGACTAAATCAGTAGAAAACTTTGATAATCCACTTCTATCTGCAGGATAAATCAGAGTTCCCAAACTTCTCTGGAGCACTGAACCACTCCTGGAATCTTGTGGACCACCCATGTGGGACTGGTCACATGCTGGGGAGTTAGCCATCATGTGAGGTCACACAGCAAGGAAGAAACATTGCAGCAGAAGATACTGATGGCAGACTACAACCTTCACCATAACTATAATATCCAATAATGTTATATCATCCACCATAATGGACTATGACATCCACCATTATGAACAAACCACATTACTGGTTTGTTCATAAACATTGTATTTCCACGCAGTTCTGCAGATCTGTTCCAGAAAATTTAGAATAGCCTTCCAAACCATCAGGGCATTAGAGGTGAAGTATTAAACACCACCAAATTTCTGCCCACTGCATTTTATAGGTAATATCATACAGTGGACCTGTAAATGTGCTGTATATAATACCTAGCAATGATAGTGAGAACCAGTACTCAGGATACCTGAGCTTCATTCCAAATTTTGCCTCAGATACCTGTACCAGCAATTACTTAACTTACCTGTCCATCATTTTCTTTGGAAAACCAGGCTGGATAGCATGGTGTCTTCATCATTCATCCATTCCTCCTACTGTGGCTGGAGAGACTTTTTGCTTTTCCAGGTCATTGCAATGTAAGAGGTCAATAAAAGAAATAATAGAAATAATATCTCATAGATGTATTCAAAATCGTAATATATGGCAAAATATTTTGAAGAGTGTGGATCTAAATCATTGCAGCAATCCAAATATTACATATATTACATACATACATATACAGTTAGGATTATCCTTATGTACTATCAGTCTAGTCTGATGCAATCCTTACATTATTTTTGGTTGCTGATAACTTTCCTAAATTAATGTTTTGACTCTTGGTATGTTGAGATCCCACAATTATTTCCATGACTCCAGCCTAATTGAGAAAACTGGGCAATTTCTAATGCTTGCTACGAAGCAATAAAGAATTTAATGGTGCAAAATTGTGCAGTTGTGCTACTGAAATCAGAATACCACATAGCAGAGTATTTCTTATCATTTCAGTCATTATGTAACCTTTTTGTCCCATACTGATTGGATTTAATTAAAGTTCTTTTTTATAAGAGTAGCTTCCAGGTTTGGCCACTGCAAGACCAGCTTTGCCATTTTAAGTTGATCTGACTTGCTCCAGCGAGTTCAGAGTGTATCAGCCCAACTCTTTCAGCCACACCAGTCACCCAGCACCCGTCACAGTGATTCTCAGGTTAAACTAGAATTAAATTATTTCTGCTTTTCCTTTCAGAGACCTCTATGGGATCTAAGCTCTCACCTAAAGGAAGATGATTTGACACTGAAACTTTCTCAAAGAGTGAAATCCACAGCCTCAGTAGTGACGTAAAGGTCTCGACTGGCTTCTGAAGGATGCCTGGAGAAGTCTCTGTCCCTACAGAAGAAACGCAAGGGGGACAGCAGGCATGCATCCAAGGATCCCCAGGGCCTTAGGGTGGCCTAAGGCAGGTCTGCTGGCACATCAGGCACAACCAGAGTGGCCAGCTGCACATTCCTGCAAGACAGCATTGCCTTCTGAGGGCAGCATCCTCGTGGTCTCCTGCCCAAAGCCACGAAGTTCAGGGCTTCTCCAGGGACTCTGTCTTTAGACAGATTCCTCTAGCAGAAATGCCAAATGACCATGAGTCCCTGTGGCTTCAAGACTGAAGTCCCTTTCTGTCATGCCCTTTGTCATACTAAAGTCAAGTATGATTTTTAAAAAACATGAATGTTCTGTACCCGTAATATAAAATTATCTACATTGCCTGTAGTACTGGAATAACTCAAAAACCTATGGGGCAAACATGTAAAAAAAACCCCTAATATTTTAGTTATCCCTTGTACTTCACAGTAAATCAGTATAATCTGTCTTTTATTAGCTTACTGGATGCTGTGGCATGAAAAGAAAAACATATTTGGCTTTTAAGCACTTCAAAGTGAGTACTTTGAAGCCTCAGTAAGTGATAATCAAGAAAAATGGCTCTAACAACTTATGATAAATCTCTATATATTTAAGCAGGATTACTTGTGAAACCTCAGAAATTAAAATTATTATATATAGCCTTACTTAAGACTTGAATTTAATAAAGCATATGATATTGGTTTTCAAAATGCTGTCTTTTGGAGCTCAGGTAGCTATAGCAATGCCATTCAAATGAGCTCTTCTGTGATAAAGAGAACTAATGAAAAATGGTCCCTTTCAACCCATAAAAGAGGCAAGAGAGAGTATGCAATGTGGATAGTCCAGAGCTAGACTTTGCCCATTGCTGCCTAGTAAAGAATGGAGTGTTAGCTTTCTGCCCAGCCCTTCCTCAGCAGCACACAAATCTGAGCCTCTTTCCTCTGTGTAGCCCCTAATTTTTCATTTAACTTAAAGGAAAGATAGTAGAGTCAAAATGGCAGATGGACAGACAATACCACAGCACAAGTCTCTTCCAAAAACCTTGAAATCAGCTTAAAAATAATTTCTTTTAAGCAGTCCATTCAACTAGAATTACTACCAGAGATCTGAATGTCATAAAAGTAATGACAATTTTTTACTGCAGTGTGATTCCAGAATTTATTGTTTAGTTATTAAAAAAAAAAATTAAATCTCTTGAAATCTCAAACCTCTTGGCAGATATAAGAATTTTCTATAAACTTCAGCCTCTTGTTTGCCTTGTAAAATCCCATTATTTAGCAAGAACAAATTCATTTCTCTGTAACATTTCTCTGTCTTTGAGCACAAGAGCCATCTTTCTGATCACTACTAGACCTTGGAATCCAGATACTCTTGTATAAATACTACTAAACTGTCAGTTAATGTTCATCACATGATTTAACATTTCATGAAATTAAAAAAAAATAAAAATAAGAAAGGGCTTAAGAAGGCAAGGAGACTATGAATTGTAAGTAATAAATGATTTAGTTATTTGACATGTGGGGAATTTCAAGATTACTGAAGTTTGCAAGAAACAAACAAGCAATTGTTTTGCAAGTGTAATCTTTCCAAGTATTCTCCAAGTGTTTTCACATAACACAAGGGACATTTTTAGCTCTTCTGTCTGTCAAGCTTACACATCATAGACAAATATTATAACAGCAGTTTTGCATCTAAGAAAAACTGATCTTGAAGATTACATAAAGTATATACAAAAAAAAGCTGAATTGGATGCCTAATGCTCACAGCTAATTGCTTTGGTTTTTAACACCTCTCATTTAACAATGGCATGTTTCCTTTCCATCCTTCAGGACTGGTACCAGACCCTAGAGTTATGAGAAATATCTATCAAAAGTACGGAAAAAAGTAGCCAGCCTGTGTGCAACACACCTCTACCTTTCCAGACAACTTATCCTTCTATTGAAATATGCTGGGGAAAAGATTTTATAAAATATTTTGAGTTGCACATAAAAATAACACTTAAAAGTTACTACAGTGGAACTAACACAATGCAGGTAGTCCCTTGGGGGAATCAGTCTACTTCATTTAGAAATTTATATTGGTTTTTCCAAATCTTTATATTAAAAATTGAGCTATTTAATTTTTTTAATGGAGCCAAATTATAAATATCTGTAATACATGCTTTTTGGCTGGAAGCTTTTATTTCAGGTCTTGTATGACAGACTTTTCAAAAAGGAAGCACCTAATTTCAGCATTTATCAGACAACTGTGGTTGCTCACAAGGAGTTTTTTGATGCAGCAAATTTTAATTAGAACAGCAGCTAATAAATTCCACACCCCAAGCTTCAAGCTATAACTGGATTACCAAATACATTCTAAAGCTTCCTGCTGCAAGTAAGGCTAGGCACAACATCCAAGCCATCAGTCTGAACAGAGGCAGTACGCATCGCAGCAATGGGCATTTTCGGAGACTGCCAAGGGGCCAATGTGGATCCCTTTTCTGGAGAAAAGCTTTTCTCGGCTCAGGGAGAAAGAGATGAGCATCTGACAGGACGGGGCTTTTGTAGACAGGCCTTTCCTCAGCCTGGCAGCAAGAACAGCAGTTGCTGCAACACCATCAGCCCATTGACTTCCAGCAGACTGGAGGAGGGTTGAAAGAAAATAGATTTGCTTAAAGCAAGGATTTCTTCACCAGGACAGGATAAAAATGGAAGTGTTTCTCTGCAAATATTTTCGGAATGTTCATCAACTTGAATTTGAATTGTAGGATTATATTAAACAAGGTATCAATAATAGAACACTTCACTTAAAAATAAGACTTTCTGAGTACAGACATACTATATGAAATGTTTGGATGCCAGAATTGCTGAATACTGTATTTGCCACCCTGAGCCTTACAAAGCATGAAGGAGGAAACAAAACAACCCTAGAAAATTTAAGGAGGAAATGGACAAGAATATTGACCAATTTGCAGAAGACTACCCCAAAAGTTTTTTTGTGACAAGTCCCATTTAAGAACTCAAAACAGTCATTAACAATAAGTCTTACAAAAGTGACAGGTCATTTGTTGACACTGTCCAGCAATGCCTTTGATTCATAAATAATTTCCTTCATCAGTTCTGCTATGAACAATTCCAAGATTTAACAACTGCAACATCTTATGGGAGACTCTGAAGAAAGCAAAAGGCCATCGAGGCAGCCATCAATTTCTGCTCTTCAGAATTAGGGAAAGTAGATTTGTTTTACCCCTCTTACTGTATTTTAACATAATTAATTTGCCTCTGTGATATGGAAATGAAAATATTCAAAACTATATTTAAAGTATTTAAGTAAATATTCAAATAGGAAACTCCATAGAGTGCCTACTCTCTTCCAGCAATGCATGTGTTCCCTTGTTCCTTCACCATACAACTGTGTGATTTTCAGTGTCTGCAATTTATATAACAACCAGTAGACATTACTAAAAGAATTTTAACTATTGTAAATGCTGGGCAAAACAAAGTTGAAGTAACTTGCAGTTCTGTGAAGTTTCCACCTATTGCATTTTCTCCACATTAAAAGGCAAGTTTTTGAGCTAACAAAAAAACAAGAATGAATTGGCCCTAAGTATATATCAAAAGTGCTTTTTCATGACAAAGAATGGCAGTTATGAATAAAAACTGTGTAGAATATTTTTAATAATTCATTATAACTAATATTTTATGTGATTCAGATTAGTGAAAATTGCTTATCCATCCCTCCTGCACACAATGAATGCTTGGAGAGAAATTACAGTAGATTTTAAGTTGTTTATAATACCTCTTTAAGATTCATCTATTAGAAAGCAGAGGCCACAATTTTGGAGTGTGAAATGTCACAGTAAATGTAGTGTCTTTCGCATTGAAAGCCAGAAAATCAGTATGTTGGGGGGTTTCACCAATAAATATCTGTGCCTGTTGAGAATGACAGTTCAAGTTCTTCCCACTTCCCTAATACATGTGGCTGATAGGAGTCTGAGAATGGTATCCCAAAAAACAGTGAGAGCAATATTTCACCTTCATGTATGAACCATTTGGCAGGAGAAAATGTGGTGATGTTTATACCAAAATGTCATGCAGCCACCTCAGCTAGACATTCTTGTAGAGATTCAGGGGCAAGGGAAATAAGAACAGGAACACTTCATGTTTCTTTTTGTCAGGTAAAACTGAGAGGTAAGGGCAATCAGTAGTAATTATGGTTGGTAAGGGTTTTATTGAGTAATATGAAAGAATTTTCCTCTACAGTGCAAACTAGAAATGTCCATTATTTGGGAAAACTTTTTATAACCAGCTACTTGTAATTAATTTTAAATATCTCTGGACAGACATATAAAGGTTTATTGCATATGTTACCATAAACTAACCAATAATTCATAGACAGTGCTTGGTTTCATGGTTGGAACTATCCTGTTAAAATTTAACTATTCTTGCACCTGAAACAGACCTGGACTTTGCAACAAAATCAAAGACCATTTCTACAATCTAATATTTCATCTCTGGAAAAATGGTTTTTCAGATGGTTTCTTTTATGTTGAACTACATATTTATTTGTGGAATTGCCACTCCACTTCTGAGTTTTAATGATATGAAAAGAACACATCCCAGGCAACTTCTTCTCAGGTTACCACAGAATTCCACAGGAAACGGAAAATTACCTAACAATTCTTATATCTTGGCAGATTTGAGACTATCCTATGTGAAATAAAACTTCAAATATCCACAAGAGAATGTAACTGAGATGTAGTTTAAGTACCTATCCTCACTATGCTTAATCACTATGAGCTGGCAGAAAGTATTATCAACTAAATCCAGATTAAACAAGTTTGAGTGGAGATCTTGTGAAAATCTGAAATTATGAGGATGATGGCAATGATGATGAGGATGATAACAATAACAATGGTATCATCATCTACCACCACATTCATTACTCAAAACCCATCACCTAGTTGGTGTTGATATTAATAATCTTTTTAGTTCTATGTTTACGTAATAAAAAATGGATAATATTACCTGGCTGGTGAAAACATGTAAACTAATCCTAAAATGATATAAGGATTTGAGATTTGAAATCAAATCTAACCAGACTAAAACTCCTGAACTAGCTATATTTCTCCTTACCAAGTAACTTAACTGTCCCAAACTTTCCTAATTCTTATGTGTCAATAATATTAGCCATTACTGATATTAGCCAAGACTGATATTATATTACTCCATAAATGTTTTCCTAGACTGTTCCTTCAGTCAGGCAGTATCAACTATTCTTTCCATAAACAATGTATTGTTTTCTTACCCTACCTATTAGACTCATCTGTACTTAGAGGATGCCAATGTTTTGGAATAATCTCTCTTTTCTTCATTTAGCGAGATCAAAATTTGATTTTAAAAATTCATTGTGATGTAAAACTCAAGGTTTGCATATAACTCCCTCTCCAACACTCTTTGTACAAGCAGTATATCAGTGGCTTCCAATAAAGCAACACACATCAATCAACATTCCTTTAATTATTCTACAGCAGGCTGAATGACTTCAAGGATACTGTAAAATCCAGTTAAGTACTCTAACATGAAACAGAATTAAGATGAAATATAAAGGTCAAAACAAAGTCTTGCCTAGCCACCTTCTTAACCTCTTCAGTAGGAATTATTTGGCCTCCTATTCACCCCTTACTTGTCGTGTATTGGTTTCCAGTTTAAACTAAATATTATTGGAAGAGTATAATTGATGTGTTCCTGCTGGAGATAATTGGCTGTTTATTTTATATTTCCATACTCAGTTTCATAAATTCATAATTGTTCCCATTTGAAGTCAGGTCAGTGTCAAACACCTTCCAAAAACATACAGTGAAATAATTGCCAAATATTGTTTGACATTATTGCAAACACATTAGTGGTTATTTAAGTTTCCATGCTGTGTATGCCAAAACCAAAATGAATAATAAGTATATTATGTGAAATAATGAAAAAATTAAAATAATTTTGTGATTAGCATCATTTGGTTACAGGATCAAAGTAAAAATATTACTGGATGCCAAAAGATCGAGTTCTTTCATCATAGTAGGACCAAGAGCAATGAACAAATAAATGTGTTAGTGGAACAATTAAGGATGGCCAAAATCTACATTGCTAAAAAAAATCTGAACCCCCCCACCCAGTGTTCACAATTACTTGTTAATGAAAATTTCACAAAATAGAGAAAGAATCATGAGGGTTTTGTTGTTTTTACAAACCTCATTTAATACAAAATTTCCTCAGTTGTCCTCACATCCTTCTCTGTCTATGATCTGGAAGGAATAAATCTTCCTCAGATACTTCCTTAAACTATCTCACTTTAAATGATAACACAGAATGCTTATGGTAGTCTATAGCAGTTGCAGGTTTTGTTTCTTTGTCCAACCACTCTGTGAGAGACCAGTCCTCAACATCTGATTTCTAAATCCTTTCAAATCACCTGCGAATTGTTCTCCTTTTGTGCTAATTTTTCTCCCTTTGCCCAGAACCTTGATCATCTTTCTTCAAGAGAAAAGCTTTAAGGAGCTTTTCTGGCATTTGATAAAATATTATACAGTTTACAGTTGTACACATTTGGCTATTACACGATAACCCACTGTGAGATGAAGGAAATCCCTACCACCTCAGGGAATTATTCTGTATATTACTCCATACTCTGAACTGATACAGTTTTTATCTACAAATTTGTCCGTTCTGCTACTGTGGTGTCGGCTTCTTTTGAAAAATTACAGAACAAAACCAGCTACATGATTTACATAGACTGGCTCCTTGATTATTGCACTGGCTGATAGTCACCTACTGACTTGTTTTGCCCTTCCCTGTTCCTCTTGCAGCACAGCTCCTTCCAGCAGTTTGGACCCAGCTCTAGGGGCACTCAGGGAGGGCAGGCAAGAGGAGATGCAGCACTTAGCAGGCACTGGTTTACAGGCAAGGGGGAGCTGTAAAAATGTGTAGGCACATGCAAAATGATGCCCAGACTGAGCATGCAATCATCACAGAATGGCAGCAGGAGAAATGGGGGAAAAGATAATAACAAAATGTATCTTGCATCATAAGGTTGTCAAATGGAAGGAAGGAAGGAAGGAAGGAAGGAAGGAAGGAAGGAAGGAAGGAAGGAAGGAAGGAAGGAAGGAAGGAAGGAAGGAAGGAAGGAAGGAAGGAAGGAAGGAAGGAAGGAAGGAAGGAAGGAAGGAAGGAAGGAAGGAAGGAAGGAAGGAAGGAAGGAAGGAAGGAAGGAAGGAAGGATATAAACAGTCATTATGTCAGAGAGATCTGCATGGCATGGTTGGCAGCAGCTGGCCTCATTTCAAGCCTCCCTTGCAAGCTCCTTGCCAACAGAGACCAGAGCTGGTTTTGCAGACAATCTCAGGATGACCCTTAGAATCAATACTACAAACATTACTGGGTTTGTATAATGCATATCACAGGGTTTCAGGTTGTCACAAGCCTCATCATCTTCTCCTGTTTGGTCTAGAAAGAGTAGTAGATAGATTCGGAAGATTTTAACCTTTGTTTGCCTAAAAAGACTTCCAGAAACCAGTGTTAGAATTATACATAAAAGCAGTGAGAAGAAGCCAAATTTCCACCTTCTAATGAATTTATGAATTTTGCTTGTTTCCTTCCTTCTTTCCTTAAACTAACATTTGAATAATAATTTTTAAGACCTACCACTCAAAGCTTCAGAATTTCAGAATTAAGACTCTTGCCCAAGCAAGAGTAATGTCCACTATCCACAAGGAGAACAATTTGGTTTAAATTATGATTCAAATCCTGATTTTTCTGATACTCTTCTGGGTCTGACACAGCTCTGACACACAAAGAAGGGCATGTACACACAGCTCAGGGCAACCAATAGTATTGATTCTGTCCTGCCTCATTTCCTACATGGCTTCAGGCATTACAGAAGCCTGGCAAAAGGAATTCAGGGTGAGATGTAAAGTTTAGGAAGCAGGAATTCAGAAAGGTGAACTCACTTCCATGTCTGATCCTTCCATAGATTTCACAGAAATGTCCAGATTTCCCTCCCTGCCTGCAATACAGAAATATTTTTCAGTCCTCAGGTTTGGTGTGTTTTGTTTGAAGTACCAACTTTCAGGGGTGTTGCATGACCATGCAGTTTCTCAGGTGTGCATTCCTAGGCATGCTCAGGGCCAGCTCTGAAGACCAGAGCAGTGTTGGGAGTTTCCACACTGACAGACTTTATCCTAATTTCTAGCAAAAGCCTATTATCTCATAAAAAGTCCTTTCTGACATATTTTCCTTTTCTTTAAAATAAAGATGATACAGATAAAGGCTAAAGAAGAGATGTGAAAATTTTTTTGTTGCTTGGTGTTACCTACTCTTGCATTTAGTGAGGCAGAATCCTATGTAAAAGAAAAAAAAAATTGTGTAATCATCGTACAAGTGAGGGAGGTCCAAAATTAGTATTGCCCAGGAAACTGTAACCCTGTTTTTCCTTTAAGATCTTCACTTTGACACACTAACACTATTTTAACAGGTCAGCTGTTTGCATAATCATAGATAAAGGTCAAGCATCAACAATTGCTGAAGTTGTTAGTGAATGACTCTATAACTAAATAAACAGTAGAAGTTTAGAGAAAAACAGAGGCAGTTCTACTGATGAGGAAAGAAAACCACACTGCTCCGGAAACCACAAGTAGAACAAACCTAACTTATTTCCTACACAAAAATAATAAGGCAAGCTATTTGGGAAGTCAAAATAAATGAACCATGAAGGGATTACAGAATGCAAAGCGATAATACTACCTGTGGAAAGGTATCTAGAAATGGAGTGGTTGCTGGTTTTTCAAACAGAATAATTAGGGGCATTAATGAGAGCTAGTAAGACACAGGTTTTGAGAAATAAAAGAAGATGATTCTTCACATAACAGGTGGAATTTGTCCAAATGCTCTTCTGCCATCAGCACCTAATTACCAAAAAAGCATAGACAAATTGGATTAAGGTAAAAGAAAAGCTGCAAAAATAATTAGGGGAGACTAAAATAAAGGAAAATACATGTATAGTGTTGATTAAATTACATCAAGATACAATTACATCTAAAACAAATATTTAAAATGTGCAAACTCCACACTTGTTCATAAGCAGAATCATTTGAAGAGATACAAGAGAGTATTACAAAAACATCAAGGAAAAATTAAGTTATGAGCATTGAAGTTCAGCAGTGGGAAACACCTTTAGCTGGTCTCTCAAACTCAATTAATAGGTATAATAGTAGATTAGATAAATACCAGCATTGACAAAAATTTGGGAATTATTCTGCACTGCAGTAGGAAAACCAGGGAATATAGTAAAAAGTTTCAAGGGTTTTTGATCATCAATTTTGAAAATAAAATTTAAAACCAAGTTGGTAATTTTTTAATTCAATGGTCATTTTATTAAAATTTTTTATCTCTATTGATATTTCAGATTGCATTATTTTAAGAATTTCAGGTGCTGGGGTGTAAAGTATAGCAAGGGGTGTGTATATAGAGAGTATACAGAAAACTGTATAAATAATATTTTCAATCCTTTCAAAAATTATCTTGGAAAATAATAAGTACTTCTTCACTTGTGCCCTAACATGTCAAACTTCTGTCACTGTCATTTGCAGTTACAACTTTATTTCTAGATCTCTTCTTCCAGATGTGGTCTTTCCTTGTCCCATGACTTCCTTCAGTCACTTACCTTTCTTTTGCTGCCCATTCCCTCCAAGCAGCAGCTGAGGGGCATTTTTTGACCACAGTCAAATGCAGCAGCACTTCCAACAGGCACTCTGTAAGGGACAAGCAACTACAGTCAGAAGGGTCTCCTTGCCTCTCTCCCTCCTCAGGATTCTGTCAGCAAGAAGCAATAAAACAGCTCTTCAGAGAGAGGACCTCATCCACAAGTCTCATAATTTGGCATTTTTCCATGTTCATCTGTCAAAACCACTGAGACTGTGCCATTTTAGTGTCAGTCCTTAAGTCTTTGCAGCTTAATTATGGTTTTTTGACGGCAGATGGTGAAAAACTCTCCAAGCCTTCAAAATCCCACCACAGTGTTAAGAGGGAGTCTTTCACAAGAAGGCAAAATGAAGGTAAAGAGACCTAGCTGAGTTAAGCTCCTTTGCCAGTCACATCTCAGCTCCATCAGGACTCAAAAAATCTTCTTGAAAGAAACTTTCAGCAGCTGTATCTCCATACGCTCCTGGGCTAAATAGAACTGTCCTGGCCATGCTCCTTTCAGGCTTCTTGTGTACCTCCTTGTTGGCAGAGCACAAGAAACTGAAAACTCCTTGACTTAGGGTAAGCACTTCTTAGCAACAACTAAAACATCACCATGTTATCAACATTACTGTCATACAAAATCCAAAATACAGTGCTGTACCAAGTACTAGGAAGAAAATTACCCTTATCTCAGGTGAAACCAGGACAGTACCCACCCATTATTCTGTTCCATTTATGTCATGAAAGTCCCACACTTTCCAATACACTGTCACTTTTCCTGTGTTTTGCTAAATAAACACAGATTCTACCACAGCGGACATGTCAATTGGACTTCTGGATCTATGGGTGGCTGCACATTGTTCAGGTCATAATAAATCATCTCTAGAATGGCTAATTTCCTCAGGTACTGAATACTTCTCTCCATGGTAGTCCCTTTTCCTGAGTGCCATAAATATCTTCCTTGAAGGAATACTTTTCCTTCACCCTTGGCAGGAGTTGCTTCCAGAGGCTGAGAACTTGCATCCTTTTTCCAAGTGCCTTGCCAATGCCCCTTCCCTAGAAAATAATCCCAGCTGTATGGCTTTCTTCCTCTCTAATTCCAGGCTAATAGTCATATCACCAAGACAGCCAGATGTGCTCATCTGATTGACAGCTAAAATATTTTGCATATGCTGGAGCTCGCTCAGGGATAGGAATCAAGTGGTTACCTCCTTTTCTGCCTCTTCCTCAGGTTCTTGTGGTGGTTCTGCTTAGTCCCCCTTTACTAAAAGCGAAGGCTTCATTTTTACCCTGTGTATAATTGCACAGGCTGGCTCTCTGGTTCAGCTGCCATGCCTATCACAGAGGCTGGAACAGGATGCTGTTTTGTTGTCTGATCCAGAGACCTTTTCCTCCCTTTGAGGATAATGAAGATGGTCAAACAGGGCTTGGAAGGCCTCAGCCACAGCCCAGCACTTTGCAGTGATTTTTATCTCTCTGAAACTGCCAGGGTGACAGCATACTTTTTCCAAATATTTTACTAGCTTTTCCAGATTCTGCAGTTGTTTGGGGATGCAGTTCCGAAACACTGGAAATGCCCACAGTCTTTGTCACTTGCCCATACTCTCCCATATACCCTGCCACTGATAACTATCTGGCTTCAGGGCAGACCACTGGGTGGTATTCTTAAACAGTTGTTTATTTTTAAACAAGACCTGGAACCCACTCAGGACACATAACAATACAATCATGCTGGTTTCAACATCCCAAATACATTCAAAATTCTCAAGAGCTGTTGTAATTAGCCCGCAGGAGAAGGGGAATATGAAGGGATTGGGTCCACCACGGATTTGGTCTCCTGATGGCAAGACTGAGCACAAATACCAGACACATTTCAGAGCCAGCAATCTACTATATCATAAACCAGAGTTACAAAGTACAGCATGATAACCTTGGCCCAGTTCCCACAGATGACAAACAGCACAGTTTCTGCACCTACTGCAAGTAAGGTATCACATAATGCAACTTTAAGAACAAGTACACCAACTTTGAGAGAAAATGAATCAATGGTGTGACCAGTGACCATTAAACCAATAAAACCAACTTGTTCTAGCACATTCTCATCAGATTTCTTGCTACCTCAACCCATCATGTTTACCCTAAGTCAGGGACTTTTCAGTGTCTCATGCTCTGCCAGTGAATAGGCTCACAAGAAGCAGGAGGGGACCACAGGCAGGACTGCTGATCCAAACTAGCCAAAGGGATATAAACTATGTTGGAGTTAGCTGGGAGGCACCAGCCACTGGCAAAGACAGGCTGGGCATCACTCAGGGGTTAGGGACCAATTGTACTGTGCATCATTCCTTGTTTCTCTTGGGCCTTATTTCTCTCTCCCTTCTTGTTGGGCACCTGGCATCTAGCCAGGGCCAAACCACAACAAGCAGCAAAAAGAAATACATTAGAGTGAGACGCGGTTAAAAATGGAAGCACTTATTGTAATCCATGAACTAAACATAAACAAATTAAGCAGGCAATGACGTGGCTTCTAATTTTTAAACCTGAGGAGATTCCACAGGAAACCTTATCTCTAGTTTACAAAGCTTTCTGCTGTTGTATATCATAGGAATCATTTTGGCCATGTACGTCTGAAATATGATAAGGACCATTTGCAGACCATACAATCATTTAATGAATATACAAAGCACCAGCTTTTTCTAATGTACCGAAGTAGCAAAGTTGTATGATAAGAATAAGGTCATAATGCAATAGTTCATCCATGGGTCTGGGTTTATACCAGTATTACCTGCACAGAATGTTTATTGTATTTAGTTTCTATGAAGAATTTTATAACAGTAAATCAACATTGTCATTATTTAATAATATGGCTGCATTCCATCCTGACGGGTGGAATTCAGTCAATTCTGACTTTCCAACACCTTAATTTCAGAGGTAAATTTATCAAATGGGAAGCATTAACTAAAAAACACCCAAATCAGAGCAAACATAAAGGTCTAACATGATTTTGTTTGGTATGAGAAATATACACTGACATATCTTTGCCATGCAAATTTATCCTGAACACACAGGGTGAAGAAAGCTGTGTTGTATCATGTTTACCATTTTCACAGGGACTCCTATGACAGGGCTATTACAGAGGCAGAGCCACAGTGTGAAAGTCTAGTCTCCCAAAAGGTGAGTAGGAACTTCCCTGAGGAGGCATTCCAGAGGTGCAGGGGCAACAGTGGCAAAAGCACAGCAGGATCAGCCAGCACTCCAGGACAGAAGAAGGCCATAGCTAGGCTGAGGAATGCCCTTCCTGGGCAAGCAACACACTCTGTTACTGCAGTCTGGCTAGATCCTGACCCGAGAAAAGGGCATTTCTGAAACACCTCATGCTTAAGATGCTGTAATTTGTCCCATTGACATATCAGAAAAAGTGTTAACTCCAAAAAATGCAAACAAGATGGTCCTGCATCCAAAACACTTAGGTACTCAGAACAGTGTCAGAGTTAAGACAACAGGAGTTTGGATACACCAGATATTTGATACTGCACATGACTACTTTTCACGACTTTTTACAACCTCACAAGAAGAAAAAAAGGCCTGAGAAAACACAGATCTTTTGTAGATACCTCGCGCTGGCAGCAGGGGCATTGCTTCTTTTCCCAGCCTGACCGCAGAAACAAAATTAGTATTATGTCTGTACCAAAACCTCTCTTGGGTTAGTCTAGATCTAACTAGTGCTTCTCTCTTCACTGCTAAGGAAAAGACTCTGTTGCCATCTCTACCTGCCAAATAAAGGCGAAGAGGATGCTACTGCTTCAGACAGGGAAAATGGTTTCCTGGGAGATGCTGGAGCACAAATACCTTCAGCATCAATGACAAGAGCTCAGCACTCTCTTCTCCCCTGAGCCACCTTCTGGGTCAGGGGTCACCTGGGTTTCTATCTCACAATGCTCCCAGGCTTAACAGCATCATGCAGTTTTGCTGGATAAGGCTCAGATGCTCAGCTCTTTGTAGGATCAAATCCATTACTTAAAACTGAATCAGGGTTACCAAGAACTAAATGGAAATAGTGTTGTTTCCCAGGACACAGCAGATCTTTCACAATGTACTGGGGTGCATGTTTTTCGTCTCCACTCAGCTATGAACAATAGAAAACTCTCTGCTTTTATTAAAAACTTTGAGGGATTATTATTTTAGTTAAGCCTTTAAGAATTCATACCTATCTGGAAAGGGCAGATTGTGTAATGTGCTTCCTGTTTTCATCATAGCTGGATACTGCTTTTTGCTGTTGCCTGTTATTACCCAGTTAATATGAACTGCGAGAAGTTTATTTTTAGCTCACTTGAGCCCATTGTAAGGTCTGTTCAAGAACTTCCAACCAGAAAATGTAGCTCCTGCATCTAATGCTGAGTTTAGGAATATATTCTTAAATCCTTTTAAATAGCCAAGACATAAAGTGAAAATAGATAATGAATAGTTGTTGAATATTAGCAATCTGTTCAATTCAAAGATTACATTTTATTTTCAAATTTTACCCTTAATTTCTAAAGTAAGTATTTATTTGATAAAGAAGTCATGCTCCATTCATTTAATTGCCAATTAAAACAGGGGAGATGAATAAATATTTGCCAAAGTGAGCAGAGGATTGTTTTTACTTGAAGAAAAATATGTAATTATCTACATGTCTTGAGATTACAGAATTAAAAGCTCTGAAGTCTTCTGTGTCAGACACCATTTGTTTCATTTATATCAAATCAGATTCAGCACAAATGAAAAGTACTTAAGGGTACTTTTGAAATGAGACTGAATGTAAACTCTGGAAAGGACATTCTTTTACAACAGTCTTTCAACTTCTCACAAAAAAAGATTCAAAATATAATAATAATCATCATCATAAAAAATATGTTAAGTAGGAAGAGAGCAATCAGGATCATCAGGTCCAAGTCCTGGCCCTGCACAGGACACCCCAAGAGTCATACCATGAGCCCAAGAGCACTGTCCAAACACTTCTTGAACTCTGTCAGGCTGGTCCTGTGACTACTTCCCTGGGGAGACTGTTCCAGTGCCCAAATGGGTGAAGAGCCTTTTCTTGATATTCAACTTCCCCTGATATAAACTTCTTGATATAAACCTCCTCTGACACAACTTCAGGCCCTTTTATTGGATCCTGTCAATGGTCATCACAGAGAAAAGATCAGTGTCTGCCCCTCCTCTTCCCCTCATGAGGAAGCTGTACACTGTGATGACGTCTCCCCTCAGTCTCCTCTTCTCCTGAAGACCAAGCTGAACAGACCTGAAGTGACCTGAAGTGACCTCAGCTGCTCCTCATAAGGCTTCTCCTCGAGGCCCTTCACCATCTTCATTGGCCTCCTTTAGACACTGTCTAATAGTTTAATATTTTATTTTGTGGCACCCAAAACTGCCCCCAGCACTCAAGGTGAGGCTGTCCCAGCTCAGAGCAGAGCAGGACAATCCCCTCCTTTGCCCGGCTGGTGATTCTGTGCCTGATGCACCCCAGGACAGGCTTGGCCCTCCTGGCTGCCAGGGCACTGCTCAGATTCAACTTGCCATCAGCCAGGACCCCCAGGTCCCTTTCCCCAGTGCTGCTTTCCAGCATCTCATTCCTGAATTTGTATATCCAGGTGCAGAACTTGCTGAACTATTCCCTTGCTGAACTTCATACAATTGGTGATGGTCCAACTCCCTAACTTGTCAAAGTCTCTCTTCCAATAATATTATCATCACATAGAATCACAGGGTAATTCAAGTCAGAGGAGAACTCAAGTCCAATATAGTGCTTAAAGCAGGACAAGCCTCATGGGTCCATTCAATCTGACTTCAAGATCCTCAAGAACAGGGAGTAGAACACCTCCTCTGGAAAACATGTTCCAGTATCTTGAGTTTCTTTGATGTGAAAATGTTTCTCCTCAGTCATATTGTGAACCTCTTTTGTTTCAACTTCGGCTTGTTGACTGTCGCTCCCCCACATTGTGCCACTCAGATGTGCCAGGATCTGTCTTCATGACCTTGTTCCATGTAGGGAGATGCTGCTATTAGGGGCCCCCAACACATTCCCCCCCTCCTTAGGCTAAACAAACCCTACACTCACAGTTTCTCTCCCCCAGACAAGTGCTCCAGCCCCTGATTGTCGCCCTCCACTGTCGCACTATGACACAAAATAACTCATGCACTTACACAGAGATCAAAAGAACAAAAGGAAGAAACTTTTATTTCTGACCTTGTAATATATGGAATTCCAAAAGTGACAGTGGATTGGAGGATAAAATTGCCACCTCTCCAACTACATGGTCAAACCAACAGTCCATCAATTCTCTCCTCCTACAAAGAAGAATGCAAACCAATCATTATTTACATGAACAGTGCATGAGAACTTCAGTAGAAATATGTAAACATCAAAAGACATGGAAAATTTTTAAAAGAACTTTAAAACTTTGAAAAGAACAGGGCGACATTCCACTAAACCCACACCAGTTTACCACTGTCCTTCTTGTTTGCAAGAGCTCCAAACTGAACACAAGATACAAATGTGGTCTAACAGGTGCTGAGCACACGGGAATAATCACTTCCCACCAGCTACTCACTGCACTCCTGTTGCTATAGCCCAGGATGCTTTTGGCCTCCCTTGCTGCCAGGACACATTGCTGGATCCTGCTCAACCTGATGTTCATGAGCCTTCTAGGCCACTTCCACAGGGCTGATCACTCTGTCACCAGTCTGTGGTCCTCATGGCAAACCCTGGCACAGGGTTTAGCATTTGTCCTTGATAAATTTCCATTAACTTCATTATGATAGATAATTCCATTAATGATTCTTAAACAGAAGCTCAACATTTTCCTACTTTCTGTTTTACTGTACTAGTGCAGACTCATTTTACCACAATTTAGCTGAAAGAGAAGGATCGCATAAGTCAGAATAATTGTAAAATCTGTTCAAAAAGGGAGATAAAGAAGTCTGTCCTGTTTTTCATGCAGAATTTATTTTTCACTGTGTTCCACTTAACATGTATACTTTACATTTGCTGTTGTAACTACTTTGGCTTTGACAGACCCAGAAGAGGAATTACAGAAGCATTATACTAAAAAAAGCCACAATTTTTTGTTTCTTGAGCTAGTCTGATAAGCCATAAGTCACAGTACTTTCTATGTGCATACACTTTCAACAATTTCAATATTAAACCTTAGCTATGATAATCACTATGTTATTTACTTTAAGCTTATTTTATATTAGTAGTAATAAGTATACTGCAGGAAAAATGAACATTAGTTGGCAACAGATACTTTGAAAATGATGTATAGGTGAAGGATGCCAGTTTGACAAGTTAATTAACAGTTGTTTCTTTAAGTTTCAATTAATTGCATGTATCAGTGACACTAAAGGAATTTTTTGTTTTGTTGTAAAAATAATTGATTTCTGGCCATCTGCTGCCTGTGAAGTTTCACAAAGAATAGTGCACTTTAATAAAAATGTTTTTAAACTTTGGGGATTTGGTTGGGGTTTTCTGCTACATATCACTAGCATTGTTTGTTTTTGTATTTGTTTTTTTTTTTTACTATTTATTGCCTTTTACTTAAGAAAATTCACCCTGGAGATAAAAATAAAATCAAGAAACATTGTCATTACAAATCTTACACGAAATTAAGACCATTTTCAATGAAAGCTACCTGTGTTTGTTTTGCTCTTTGAGTATCTATTCAATATGAGGTCTGCTTCCTTGCTCATCTTTTCATCTCCCTCGAAAATAATTAAACATCAAAGACTTTATCATTAGGAATTATACAGCAAGTATTTGGTTTCATTAGAATATTCACAGTCCCCAAATATAACAAAACGCATTTATGGTGGCTGAACTTGCTCTGCTGCCAGATGCCCACCCAGCAGCTGTTTTACTGCCCTTCCTCAGCAGGACAGAGGGAGAAAATTAGAAAGCATAAAGACAAAGAGGTCAGCCATCAATTACTGCCACAGAAAAACAGGCTGGAATAAGATGTCAAGAAACAAAGACTAAAGTAAAACCATCTACTCCTCACTTCTACCTTCTTCCCAGGCTTACTTTTACCCGTGACTCCTTTACCCTTGACTTGTTTACCCTCTCCTCACCAAGTAGTGTAAGGGATGGGGAATGGGGTCTGTGGTCAGTTCATAACAGCTCCTCTCTGCTGCTCCTTCCTCCTCATGCTGTTTTCTGCTCCAGCCTGGGTCCTCTTCATGGGCTGCAGATCTTCATGGACTGTTCCAGTTCGGGCCCTTCACCTGTGCTGCAATTCCATCAGGATAAGACTGCTACAGCATGGAGTCCTCCATGAGCTGCAGCATAGATTTCTGCTCCCCCGTGGGCTGCAGGGGGTCAACCTCCATCACCATGGTTTTCTCTAAAAACTAAAGGGAAGTCTCTGCTGGGACAACTGGAGCACCTCCTCCCCTCCTGCTGCTCTTGCCTCAGGGCTCTTAGGACTGTTTCTCTCATATTTTTCCTCATTCCTCACTGCCAGGCAGCATTTTGCCCTTTCTTACACACATTATTTCTGAAGCACCACTACCTTGGCTGCCAAGGGCTCAGCCAAGGGCTGTAGTGGAGTCATTGGATTCGTCTGGAATGGGCTGTGGCCAGCAAAGGGCAGCCTTGGCTGCTTGCCACAGAGATCCCTGCAGCATCCCCTGCCAGCACCTGGGCACCAGCACCTGGCACAGCAAGGCCCAGACAGAACCAAACTCTTTGGTCACCCTCTGGCGTCCTGTGGTGCATAGGGTGGCTGACCCGTCCTGGTCATTTAGAGGGGTCATTTTTTCTATCTTGCCAGTGTAGCCCACCTCTAGGGGCAAATCTAGAACCATCAAGACATGACCAGTCTTGACACGTCTGTCCTCACCTGTTACAGCCAGAAACATTCTGTTCTTCCCTGTTCTTCCACTGTCTCAGGTTCAGACATAAATTCTCTCACTCCAGCAGATTGTGGGAATACACTTGCTCACCTGCAGAAGCTGTCTCCTGGGGTTATTTTCCTCTACAGACAATATAGACACATGGAAATTATATGTATGAAGGCAGAATTTGTCTATCATGCTGCTGGTAGCAAGCCTTCTTCACAGAAGTATACCTAAGGATAAGAGTTTTGTACAGGAACAATAACACTGATTTAGTGTCCTTGAAGCACAGCACACTGCAGGTCCATTTACTTATCAAGTAAAACATTTTTTTAATTTTATTGGAAAAATTATTTTAAAAACACAAGAAACACTTTAACCACAAGCAACTAACATAAGAAAAGGTGAATCTTAAATTGTCATGACTCTATTTTAATTAATGATATTAAACAGAGAAGCAAGGAAATATTTTAACTTAACCTTCTAAAGCACTTTAACCCAGTGAGATCATTTAGGGCAAAGGCTTACCTGCCATGAGAGGTCATACCACTGAAGCACTGTATTTGCAGGATGAGGAGACAAAAGGAAAACAGTGTGGCAGCCCAGGCGAGTTCTCTTCCAGCAGTGCAGAGGGAATCCTGGATCATTAAAAGATAATTTTTCTTTGATATTCTGATGTGTAATCTGTTATGCCCAAATATAACACCATGTTTCATTAGCCACAGAAAATACATCCCACACTGGAATCAAATACGATAATGGAACAGCTTTAGATGTTCAGTAAATTGACAACTGTGCACCACAATTCTGGTACGTCAAAACCCAAACTACATAAAAATGCAATATTTATCTCCAAAACCATAACTGTCTAAACATTTACATCAAGTTTCTTCCATAAAACACACATTGAAAGTTTAGAAATGTTGACTGAATCATTTCCTGTGACTCAGTGATTTGCTATTGCATCTGTGCAGAACGCCAGGAGAGCTGGTTTTAGCTTGACAATTTTACAATTCAGTGGAATGTTAATGGCCTCTTAAAATTCATATGAAACAGCTACTTATCGTGTTCTTAATCTCTTATCAGATATTATCTAGAGTAAAAAAACTCAAGGTAGATTATAACCATGGAGAGAAGAAGCAAGAAAATTCTCCCATGCAACCAAACTCAGATTAAAGATTAGCAAAACTGTGTGCCAGATATTTCCTGTGATTGATCGGATATCTAGAGAACCATTACACTGTTCCCCTGTCATATATTACCCAGCATACATGACAAGAAGGGAGAGGATGCTGCTGCAGCTAACAGTTGTAAACTTGCTCCTAGTAGCAGCAAAAAGTAGTTTACCATGCCCTGGGGTCACCCTTAGAGCAGTCCATAGACATAGAGTCTGTGGCAACCATCCCTGCAAAGCAAGATTTCACCACAGTGAAATCTAACCAATCCAAAGGTGGTTTGAAACAGGGCAAATCCTACATCTGTCCTTAAAATTCATGGGATATTTTCTGTGGCTTTGTAGTATGGAAACTCTACTTTTTTTTTTTTTTTAACATGTTTCACATCTCCCACATTCCATAACCATAGAAATTAAAAACTCAGAGGGTATGTCTGTATAAAACTCTTACAAAAGGAGTGAAACTGAACAGCCACAGTGCACTGGCACAAGGACAGAGTAAACAAATTGGAAAGGGAAAAGAAGAAAGAAAAAAGAAAACAAAAGAAGAAAATAAAAGAAGAAAAAACAAAACAAAAGGAAGGGGAAGGGGAAGGGGAAGGGGAAGGGGAAGGGGAAGGGGAAGGGGAAGGGGAAGGGGAAGGGGAAGGGGAAAGGGGAAAGGGGAAAGGGGAAAGGGGAAAGGGGAAAGGGGAAAGGGGAAAGGGGAAAGGGGAAAGGGGAAAGGGGAAAGGGGAAAGGGGAAAGGGGAAAGGGGAAAGGGGAAAGGGGAAAGGGGAAAGGGGAAAGGGGAAAGGGGAAAGGGGAAAGGGGAAAGGGGAAAGGGGAAAGGGGAAAGGGGAAAGGGGAAAGGGGAAAGGGGAAGGGGAAGGGGAAGGGGAAGGGGAAGGGGAAGGGGAAGGGGAAGGGGAAGGGGAAGGGGAAGGGGAAGGGGAAGGGCAAGGGCAAGGGGAAGGGGAAGGGGAAGGGGAAGGGGAAGGGGAAGGGGAAGGGGAAGGGGAAGGGGAAGGGGAAGGGGAAGGGGAAGGGGAAGGGGAAGGGGAAGGGGAAGGGGAAGGGGAAGGGGAAGGGGAAGGGGAAGGGGAAGGGGAAGGGGAAGGGGAAGGGGAAGGGGAAGGGGAAGGAAAGGAAAGGAAAGGAAAGGAAAGGAAAGGAAAGGAAAGGAAAGGAAAGGAAAGGAAAGGAAAGGAAAGGAAAGGAAAGGAAAGGAAAGGAAAGGAAAGGAAAGGAAAGGAAAGGAAAGGAAAGGAAAGGAAAGGAAAGGAAAGGAAAGGAAAGGAAAGGAAAGGAAAGGAAAGGAAAGGAAAGGAAAGGAAAGGAAAGGAAAGGAAAGGAAAGGAAAGGAAAGGAAAGGAAAGGAAAGGAAAGGAAAGGAAAGGAAAGGAAAGGAAAGGAAAGGAAAGGAAAGGAAAGGAAAGGAAAGGAAAGGAAAGGAAAGGAAAGGAAAGGAAAGATTCTTTTCCTCCCCCCCACTCCTTTCCAACCCTTCTACTTACACTAAGTTTAAGTTTAAAATAAGCTTTAAAAGTAGGTTTAAAAATATTGTCAACTTGATTTCTTCTCATTTACATTATCCATCAACACCTTTTCAAAGATACTCAGGTTTTAGAATGCACTGCTTGTTTGTTTTAGGAGAAGCTCTTTCTGCACATTGCTTAAAGCAGATAGGATGGAGCAAACAGCATGGCTTTTGTTGAGCCTGCCTTTTAGAGCAAGTATCTTTGAGGCACAGCCTACTGAGAAGAACAGCTTTTCACAGGAACAGAAGAAACTACTGTGTGCTCGAGTCAAATGGGATTTTCCCCAGGCAAGAGAGATGCAATAAACATCTCAATACTAAATTAGTAAAGAAAGATGAAAGTTTTTGGGTTGATCTTTGCTTTTATGAAGACAAAGCATAAAAACATCCATGGAAAAGGACCTATATATTCCTCCAGAGCAGATTTCAGATATAAATAAAAAATCTAAATGAATTCTCTGATATATGCCTGCAAACCAGCCAATATGACAAGAATGTGTAAGGAACGGCAGAAATGTGGATCCCATTCATTCTGTCACACCACACTGACAGACTAAAGCAGCAGAACTGCTGTAACACATCACATTCCCCCATTTTTCTCATGCTCCTAATTTTCCATGTGCACCTTATACCCACTTTTCTCATTCTTCATCTTCAGATAGTGTTCTGTGTGACCCTATGTTTGCTCCCCTGTTCCTGATATGAGGGTCTTTGACTCTGCAGGGCACACATTCACTGCCCCCACATCCAAGTGTTCCAGCCCCTTCAGTCCAGTGGGGCTGCCTGCCTTCTCCTCATCCCTTCTTGCTGACAGCTGCTGCAGTGTCCACTGGTAATTACTAGTAACCATTTAAAGACAAAAACTCCAGAGTCTAGTTCCATCCAAAGAGCAAGCACAGTTTTGAGTTGGCGAGTAGGGGGAAAAGGAACCCTGAAATACCTGCATCAAAGTTGTACACAAAACACTACCTAGGGCCAAGGTGAAGGTGCATGCCCAAAGGTCTGAGCTGGCTGCAAAGATAAGTTATTCTGAACAATTTTTTATAAATATCTCTTTTTTTTACTTAATGTCATGATAAACAGAACCACTCCCTGACAGATATTTTAAAGTCTAAATATAGGATCCTTGAACCACTAACACTTACATTATTACTGATACTGCCAAAAAAAGGTCTAATTTTTTCTGCTTTTTATCTTTATTCAACTAACAAAATTTTTAAAAGAAAAAATACCTAGTGTAGTCTAATACTCCCAAATGTAAAATCTAGTCTTTCCCAAGTTTGTCTTACATATAGAAAGATCTTCCTTAATAAAGAAAATTATACATTTTATCAGTGAAAGGGACAGGTTTGTTCTGGCCAACTGAGTGTTGAAATTGACAGTCATTCAAGTCAGTTTGTTCACTGAAAATAAGAATTCAGACTTATGAAAATATATTAGTTGACTTTGTTCTTCCTAGTGGGCCCTGACCCACATCAAATTCTCTCCATCCTTAATTATTTTGTCTGAATTTAAGATAATGATCCTATATTTAGTTGTTAGCATATAATCCTCAGGAGTCTCAGGCTAAAATTGTTGGTTGATATTTGACCTATCTTTCCCTATTAGTCATTGCTTCTAAAGACCATTGTATTTATGCCCCATCTCTTCTTGCTCTAATCTGAATGTGCACAGGAACAAAACACTGGGTAAAGCAGTGAAGTTCACTCCACATTTTAAATCGGAGTTCCATATGCTTGACATTCAGTATTTTGTTGCTGTTTGACTTCTACTTATCTATTTTTCTCCTAGCTGGAGATTTCATTAGATGTTAAGTGATTCATGTGAAAAAAAAAACCTACAGAAGACATGGAACGTACCTCATGAAACAAGAAAAGACCAACATCTAGGTCATGGAATTCAGCAAGTTCAGAACAATTCAGGCATGTGAAGAGCTAAAAATGAAGTTTATCTATCAGTTCCTCATACAAGTGAAAAAAATGGGAAAATGGCATTTACAATTTTTAGTAAGGAAAACTTCAATTTTAATTGGAAAATTTAAGTGACATAAAGCCACAGCATAAGTTCACTGGGTAGATAAAGCCAATAAATATCTCTTTGCAGCTGAAAATATGAAGTCTGTTTGCCCATTTCTTCTTTTTCTCCTTCTCTCTTTCTATGACACTCTCTTGTCCCCTTCTGAAAGCTGAAAACCACCAAAGTCCACTGTCGCATTTTACGGCTGAAATTTCAGAAAACTGCCCACAAACAGGCACAAATGGGTCTTTCATTTCAGTGAATTAAATAAACTCCTGGAGAAATACAAGTGTCAGAGAAAGCGCTAAGCATATGATGGAAAAAGAAAGGGAGAGAAGGATAGAGGATCTCATTTTTTTCGTAGTGCTGAGCTGGTGAGCCTGCTCATTCTGTCTCATCCCCTAAAAAGACCCTGGTTGAACAGGTGTATCTGTGTCTTTGTCTCACACATTCCACACCTGGTCTAGAGCCATAATTTATCTCAGTGATGCACTAGCTATCCCAGAATTCCATCAAAAGTAGCTTATTTACTCAGGAATCAAACTTCCTCCTTGGCTTCAGAGCACTCCATTCTGCTTTTCTAGGTGTTTTGGCATTTACTCCATAATTCAGTGGATCTGTTTTCAATAGCAAGGACAGAAAACCTTCTATCTAGGGTTCAGGAGCTCTTTCTCTGATTTATAGTAACAAGAACCATCTGCACTTAGACAGTCCCAAAACATCACCCTCTAAAGCTTCTGTCCAATATTCATCCTTCATGGCTTCATGGTTGAGCAGATACACAAAATTCTTCAGCTACCTCTCAGCTCAGAAAGGGTTCTACACTCAGCTCCATGTTTGCAAGAGAGATCTGGAAAAAATGTTCTTTGTCTGAAAGTTATTGTTCCTTGGGGGTGGTAGAGCATGCTCCTTCTGCAAGACAGAATAGACTCCAAGGCCCCCCATGGCACACAGCAGCTTCCAGGGAATCTGTGATAGGCCAATACCCCCCATAAGCCTCTAAACCATCCACAATCCCCAACAGCCACCATGTCAAATGACAATAGTGCAGAATCCCCAAAAGAGTTTCAGTCTTCTGACAATGAATTAAGAACTTTATTACAATAAGGAGACTAGAATTTCCCTTAAGAAGGCATTTCCAAAGTATGGTGCAGCAGGCCAGGCTAAATGCTCTAAGGCTGGCCGGCAAATGTCTATGAAAACACTGTTTTCAATAGTGTCTCTTTTAAAGGTTTGATGTGACAACCCAGTGGTGACACCAGAGAAAGAATGAGGCCAACAAGCATCCACCCATCATAAACCTTGGCATCTACCAACCTAAAACACATTTCCCCCCATCCTCCTACTCCTGGCAGTTTTCTCAGACCCCTTCTGCCTGCTACACCTCTACAGATTTAGAGCTCCAGCACATGCACACTCTTACCAGGATTCCCCTTCTCTATCAAGGCTCTGGCTCTTCTGAGGAACAGCAGGTTCCAGAGCCACACCAATGCTCAGCTTGATGACCACTCTGCAGATGTGGGTGTCCCTGCCTAGAGAAAAACTCTGCCTTTTCAGTTCTTTTGGGTATCAAAAGTCACCAAAGTGGGCTTCCTTCAAGAGACCTTTTGCTAGGGCTCCAGCATGAGTAACGTTAGCCTTGGCAGCACACCACAGCTCAGTGAAGTTTACATACTTCAGCTGAAGGCAGTCATATACAGGCTGTCTAGAGATAGTGATGTAAACAGGTATTGCCCAACATTTTCCCTACTTAGTTTTATTGCCACTAGATTTCCTGAATTCATTTTGCGTAAGATTTCTGTGGTTAAGAAAGAGAATGATGGATTTTTGACACCTACAAGTCTCCTGTCATTTACAAGAGGGCACTTTAATTTCAAGTGGTGGTGTTCCCTGCTGCTGACTATGCAGCATGCCGGGCTATGTTACTGTCCTTTAACCAAGAGCAGCTCACACCAAACAATGTTGCTGCAGATGTCTGTCCTCCCCTCTCTTACCAGTCTGCTCCCTCATGGAAGGAGTGACCAGGATATTCTGTGCTCGAAACCACACTGTGGTTTCCGCAATGCCTGGATCATTACCTAAAAAACTGCCCTTAATCATGGCTATTCCTTCCAAGTACCAAAAGAGAAAAGATGCCTTTCTAAGACACATTCATTGTGGTTTTAAGATAGAAGAAGTGTTTCTACAAATTTGAATCAGCCAGTAATTGTGACATAGGTAGGTCACAGAAATTCAGTGTCACCCAGCAGACAGTGCTCAGGCTTGAGGGTACATCTCACAGTTGGTATTACACTGACCTCTGCTCTCAACCCAGCCTTCACTTATGGACAATCCCAAAAACTACTCCCACAAAGGTTATATGTCTTCCTACCACGTGCTGCTGTATTTTCTACCCATTTCTGTACTGCAAACAATATGGGGAATCTTTACATGGTTGATTCACTCATCAGAAGGAAAAATGTGATTATGGAATTACAAATGCCATGTGAGTTGTCTGACAGGATATACAGGATCTTCGATGTTCATTTTGGGTATTTTTTGAGATGGAGACATGATAAGTTATCTTTTTCATGCAACAGCTACCTTCAAATTTAGATGTAAGTCTGATGCCTGTCTCATGGTTTTACATGTCAGTAACATCACTAAAAGATGTAACTTTCTAAAACTGCCTCCTGGATGTGCAGATGGAGAACATACCACCTTCTAACGTCTTCTTGGTCAATACAACACTTGAATCTGACCTTGACCATATCTCCAAGTATACACTGTTTAGAAGCAGAACAAAGCAAAGCTGCTCCTAAAGTTAGTATTAGAATTTGTTTTGCTATGTCTCTGAGAATTATCGTCATACCTAAGATGAGACTTGCTGTCTACTACACTTCCTCACTTATTAGAAATTTTGCCCTGGTACTCTTAAAATATGATCAGTGACACATTAGAAACTTAAGAAACTAGGAAAACTAGGGACTTGTCATACATTGAGAAGATAAATCATTGAATGGGGTTTGAAACATCAAAAGGTTTTCACTTTTCTTAACAGATAGAGTTTTCTATCCTTTTCCTGTGCTTGGCACTACTATATTCACCTTTCTGCCTTTTCCTGTACTCGCCAGGACATTTCTTTGCAGACACAGGCAGGAAAACTGTCATCAAGAAGCAAGAACAATGTGAAGTACTTGCCCTATATTCTGTGAATTGTCAATAATTTTGAAGAATGTCACTGTTGAAAACCGCTCCATTGGAGGTCCTGAACACCCTTTGAAACACTCTCTTTCCCTAGCACAGCACAGGGACTCCTATCACTACTGTTTTGGAGATATTAGTCACATTAGAAGTGTTCATCAGTGTAGAAAACTAGAGAGCAGAGAACTAGAAGCAGTTGCATCTGTGTTGCAAACACTGGGGAGAAATGTATACATATTTTTTTTTTTTAATCTGGATGATATGATATGATAGCTGTAACCAAAAGTGCAGGACAATCTCTAGCTGCAAGCAAGCAGAGCATGGTCAATAGCATCAATATATGCAATATGTGTATTTTTCTTCACTTAACCAGACCCATCATCACAAATCAAAACTACACCTGCTGGTAACTCCTCACTGCTTCAAAATCCTCTTCAATTTGCTCAGCACATGATACTATAAACCCTATCCATTGATCTCTTCATCACAGTATTTGTCCTTTTTCCTTACATGATAAATATTAAAATACAGTTTCTTCTTTGTTTTGTTGTTTGCTACCTTAATAGCCTGTCACTTACAGCTGCAGAGTTAATTTAAATATGTGACACAAAGACATTGACAATTTTTATTGTACTAATACATTTGCCTTTGAAGCAAGATGTTGTGATTCAAAATAGTCTCTTTATATTAAAATTATTCTGAAATCCCATTCTATCCCAAATGAGGTATAATCTTTTCAGTACATGTTATGTAATACATACATTTATGTATATCTCATTATGGTTTTGCAAAGTATTTTGAAAAGAAAAAATATATAAATATTACTGAATCCAACAGTATGCAGAAGTAAGAAAAATAGTCTGTAAACTACATTCATTCTGAAGTACACCATTCTCCTAGTCAAGAACCTTGAAGTGCCAAGGCCACTCTATTTGCTGATGCTAAACAAGTAAATATACAACTGTCTTTAAGTACATATAAAGCTTTCCTTTTCAGAATAAAAAATAAAAGCTATTCCTTTTCAGAATATTCATGCTCCCCATAGGCTACTGCCACAGATGTTGCAACAAGTCTGTTGGAGGTTACAACTAATTCAAGTTGTAAAATATTTCTCACTTCCTTCTCTGAGTCTCTACGAATTGCAAAATGAAACCAATACACAGTCAACCAAGGATTAAGATACCTTTTGAATATTTGTATGCATCAAGTAAAAACAAATACCTGTCCTGTTTATTATGATTAAAAAAATCCCTCTGACTTAACATTTTTAATTATTTTCCTATCCAGAGCAACATTACTGAGAAACCACAAAAATACTCAACTATATAACTTTTTTGTTGTTTTTGTAGACACCTGAAGATTTCAGTAAAGGATGTGATGTCTTAAGCAAAGCTGTTAGGAGGAACAGAGATACCAATCTGGCATTATATTGGCACAGCTTATAGCTAAAACACAATATTTTACTAGTAATAACTGTGTTTGGAGAAGGGGAATTTTCCCCTTCTTGGAGAAGTATTCATTCTCCCATATCAAGATTAATTGAAACTGTAGCACTGAGTAAGAATGAGCTTTTCTGCATGCATACATGCTCTTTCAGATCCAGTTGTGTGGAATGAAATTGCTACCCTTCCTGGTTGCTCCTCATAGTCCATCAGGTGCAGGTTACCATTTGCAGAGCCTCACTATCAAAGATCCCTACTTCACTGACATAAGTCCAGTCTGCAGGTTATGAACTGTTCTAATCAAACCTTCTAGATAGGCCTGTAGTAGATAACATAAGCATGCTTATTTCCATTACAGGATTTACCAGGGCGATAGTCTCCAGCAGCAGATGGGTAATGAATGAAGCATGGTATTTTAAAATCCCCAGCAAGTCCAGCCATTTGTAAAGTCAGCAGCTGCCAACACATTGAGGTTGAGAAGTGACTGTGACTCAGAAGAAAATGTCTGGTGGGATCCAGCATTTAGCCCTGTTCAACCTTCAAGCCTCCCCCTAGGGTGAACCTTTAAGGTCTGAAGATAGTGACTTATAACCTCATACCTATATACTTTCTCAAGAATAAGTAGTATCTGCTGCCATAAATAGATATATATAAATCACTGTTTGCATCACCAATGGAAATCTGGCTTCTGACTCCAACAGTGGTTCCATCTTAGAAGGACTGAAACATACCTTTATGTGCTCAGGTAATGGTCTGAAATATAAGAGGATGCCGATGAAAGCTTGACTATTCCATTATTGTGGAATTTGACTATGAAAACCCAGGAGGAAAGTGATGTCATTACGCCAACAGGTAAGAAATCGTTCAGTTGCACCAGCAATGCCTTTACCTAAAGACAAAACTTCCATCATCTTCAGTTTTCAAGGTTTCCAAAAATGAAATGTTAGTATCTTATGTCATGTCATTTAAATTCTCTGCTGTGTGTCTAGAGAAATAGAAAATCACTAACACTGAAGTGTCAGCTCCAGAAGTGGAGTTCATTAAGTGAAACATTTTTTATAAGTTGCTCTGATACACTGATTTTACATCTTTGCCATTGTGTTTTTAAACTAACAACTCTCCCCCTAGGCACATAATATCATAGCACTCATTACTATTGATAGCCAATCTCACTGAGAGGTTTTGAGAGTGTTTTAGAGGATAGTGAAACACCACGCTGCAAGGCCTCCTACTTTGAGTTTAAAAGAGATACTTTTTACTGAGTCCTGTAGTAACAAAGCTAATGACTGAAACAAGGTAAATTTTGACAGGAAGTAAGGAAGAAATATTTTGATGATGACGGTGGTGAGGCACTGGGACAGGTTGCCCAGAGAAGCTGTGGATGGCCCATCCCTGGAAGTGTTCAAAGTCAGGTGGGATACAGCTTTCAGCAACCTGATCTAGTGAAGGATAAACCTACCCATGGGAGAGACAGTTGAACTAGATGGTCTTTAAAGTCCTTCCAACTCATACTGTTCTATAGTTCTGTAACTCCACGATTCCATGAGAAGTAGAACACTTGCACTGACATATTCTAGTGACTTTGTCCAGAGCATGAAGATCTTTTTCCATAGCTCTGTTTAAGAAGTGAAATTTTTTTTATTCTAAGTAATAATTCTGATGTTGAATGAACTGCTCTAACCAAAACTTATGGTACTGACATAAATCCTTAGTTACTGATGCAAATAATGCTCTGAATGTTTGCCTTGAACCAATAGTCAATGGTACTCAATGAACATCAAGTCACTCCTTAGCTCGAAAAGATGAAAGACTGCACTTAGGTTGCAGTGGAGATTGAATCTGCTCCTTGAAACCAAGGCCCCAAACCCTCATCTTCCTCCAAAATTTAAATGTGCTCATAGCAACAATAAAAAGTCATCATTGCACAGCTACATGTCTACACCGTGATGAGAAGGCACATAATGCACAGAATACATGAGATCATTCTACACACTATGTTAAAAAATCTTCAGTTAATAAGTAATTGGAATTGCAATTGTAAATAAATCCACAGGCTGCTGAGTTTCAACAACTGCATATGCTTTAGGGTCAACAGTTTTTCCAATGTTATGGAATGACAAATATGTAAAACTAGATTTTGGTTTCATAATAATTCTGTACTTATAAAATTAAATTAGCATTGCATTTAAATATCCTTCTTTACACAACTTCATAAATGTGAAAATGACTTGCTGAAATTTTCTCCAAATTCCTTCCTTCTTATAGTGTTTCATCTTCCATGTTATACCCAAAATGTGTTAGTGTGCCACCATTATTGATTAAAACATGAGACATTAACTAATAGAAGGTTGCTACTCCCCAGAGCACTGTTTTTCAGAAATGAGTCAGCAGGCATCTCAGAGACTGCCTTCATCTGAACTAAAGGGATTCTTCAAACTCTTGAAACTTTTCCCACACAATGCGGGTGGAATTAAAGTAATTTCAGCATTACACTAATGTATGCATATCCTCAGGAGAAAGAAAAAAGGACTTGCCAATTTTAATGCTACATGATACTGTTTTTCTCCTTTTAATTGGTTACTTGGTGAATTGAAACAATGACTGCAAGTGGTTCAATATATTTCATACATATCAGACACAAAGCTACAGTCTACTGTCATATTACAGTAGAAACATATATACACCAATTTCTGTTGGAGAAATTTGGTTTCAAACAAATGTCTTTGATTATTGGCACAGAGAGTTATTTGTTCACTATTTCTTTTTTTCCCAAAAAGCTTTATTTAATTATACTTCAACATGGTCCTTAAAACTTCAAACGTACTATGAAAAGTAGCTCTGTGGAAAAAGAAATTAGCTTCTTACTAGCTCTATTTTATTACATTTCAAATCCAGAACCATAACTTTTTATTCCACCATATGGTTATCACAGCAAACAACAAACATATTACTAGAATATAACAATTACTGCTCCACAGCTGAGCAGCAGTAACTGACCCCACACATGCTTTTAACAAAACCAGATCCATTATTTTGAACACTGGTAAGGATATACACTATGCTTTCTCACACCCCCAAAAATACAGTTATCTTTTTTCCAAAATAAAAATTTACTGTAAGACAGCAGTCTAGATTCTGCATTTCTTCTGAATTATCAGCAAAACCATGTACTGAGCTTCACTCCATTCATTTACTGAAAATTACTGAAAACTAAGTGTCTTCAGCACCACTAAAGGCCAATAGAAAAATTATGTGGTTCAATGTAAATCAATGCCTAAAATGTTCTGTAATTTTTTTTACTGTGGAGACAGAATAGAAACATGTGGTGAATTTCATCTGATCCTCAGATCTCAGGCTGCAGTAGGAAGTCTCATCCTCATCACACATAGACAGAAATCCCCTGATTTGGTGCTCTCTAGAGACCCAGCAAGTATGGAAACAAAAGATGCCTAGTTTACATAATCCCTCTTTGATTCTAGGGGGAAGAGTAAGTTTTGCTATGAGCAGGTGTTTGTTACAGCTAAGTGTTAAGTTTATCTTACAGCAAACTACAGACTATGTTCTAGTAATTGAAAAGTATTTTTAAAATTCTGTTACCCACAAAGTGTCATCAGCACTTCCAGGACTGCACTGAATGAAAACACCACTGAGAGATAGAGGCCAATAACAATGCAGATCCATACATCCCTGCATTACTCTGTGCTCACCTCCACCTGCAGCAACGAGAAAGCTTGTCTCACATTTTTATTTTAGTCTGTGTAAACTGGCCATCTTTTAAATGAACTCTCAGATTCAGCAATAGTGATTAAGGTTGTACAAACCAAGACAGGAAGAAACTTAGTGGGGGAGCTCCACCTAGCTGGCAAAATTTCTCAATTTGGCCCAGTTTAGTTTCACACATGGTGAATCTACTTCACCAGGCAAGCTATTACCACACAAAAACTCCCTGCAGAAACCAGAAAGCCAAATGGGTACTCTCCAAATGCAGAATCAGAGCATCACACTAATAATGCATGAAAGTCCTGAAGCAGAAGGTTCCTTTTCCAGAGATCCTGTCTAGGAGAGTATCAGGGGAAAACAATGCTGCTGAACAAACTCCTCCTCCACCTTCCTGTTCTCTTGGTTGCCACTCAGAATGCAGGGAAACAGCAAAGGAGCAAGCAGACCAAAGAGAGAGAAAGTGTTAGAAACATGGATGCTAAGTGCCTACATCCAAGTGCATGTCACAGCTTTGATCCTCTGCCTCTGTAGAAAGGACACAGCAACTTAATATTCCTTTGTGATTCAGATAAAAAAAAAAAAAAAAAAAAAAAAAAAACCAAAGAAAAACAAAGAAAAACCAACAGTGGAAGAATTGCATAAAATGGATGACCAAAGACAACTTTTACTACAAAAAAACATTTTACAGAGGAGTTCAAAATGCTGTGAGGTTAATAAGCATTCTCCTTCTTCAACAGGCTGACTGGGTCTTTTCTCATGACCTCCCTACCTTTTGGATTTATTGGTTGGTTTAAGCTGTGGGGGGTTTACGCTATTTTAATTACAATGCAATGCAGTTACATTGTCAGAAGTCATTGTCAGGGATGAATGAGGTTCTTCATAAGGCCAGTGGAGTTTGAACACTAGGCCGAAAGACAGGTTAGGACAAAACCAAAGATGTAAAGGTACTTTTCCCCAAATCATAAACTATCATGTCTATCACATAATTTCAGTCTGTTTCAGCCTCAAAATGACAGATACTGAACATTAAAGATTTTTAATGACTTGAAGAAGGATCCAAGAAATGAAAGACCAGTATGTCTGACCTACTGACCAAACCAGTAAAGGCATCTAGTAATTGACTAAATTCTGAAGGGAAAGGGAAAGGGAAAGGGAAAGGGAAAGGGAAAGGGAAAGGGAAAGGGAAAGGGATATACGGGAATAGATAATTTGTTTTAACAATAAAGAATTAATGGAGTAATATTTGAAGGGAACAGCAGCTTTCTTACCAGCTCATGGCTTCCTTGGTATTGAAGAAAGGAAAACTTAAAACAGAGTCTTTTGGTCCAGAATAATTAAATTTTATTTAATATATTGCAACAGAGTAGTAGAAGAGAACTAAGTCAGTCAAGCACCAGAAATAAGCCACAGATTGCATGGATGATTGTGGTTAGATTTTTTGCTAATACAATATCTAACATTGTCAATTAAGTATAGAATATAATAAGCATGTCTAAAGAGTTACAATATAAGCAGGTTGAGCTAGAAATTTACAGGTTTGCAGTCTTTTGCTTTGCAGAACACACAATCACAAAGCACCTATAGAGCTACTTTATGGTTTTATCTCCACATGTGAAAACATCTTAGCAGTTTTACTCACCTGTCTAAAAGTGAATATATTCCTCATGAGAGCATCCACAGAGCTCCTCCTGGTATCTTGTCTTAGGACAAATCATATTGCCCATCAGAGACAATCACACGAGAAAAGAGGTATGTCTGTGGGGTGAAGACCAACACATGGCCAGACCATCTTTCATCACCCGTCACATATATGCCAGCAAGTTACTTGAAAGAAAATCTTTAGTTAATGCATTAGTAAATGTGCCAAACACACTACTGGCAAAGTCAGCAACATACTTGGGATAAATTGTTAGTGTCCATGCACAGAAGGAATTTGGAAGTTCCATTTATTTATTTTATAAGCATTAAGAATCAAAATAAGTTGTTTCAAATTCCAGAGACCCTCAAAGCATTGGTGGACTCAAGTACTACAAAATCACCAAGAGAACTCTCACAGGTTTAAATTTGCTCTTCCTTCTACCACTGCACATTTTTCTGGGTCTTCCAACTGAAAAATCAAAAGTCAGTTGTCTGACAAAAATGGACATGTAAAGGCCTCAACAAAGACCTACCTACAGGAAATAAGTGTGACATTATGTTTAAAGATAAATTCAGTCCAGTAACCCAAAGAAAGAAATTACTCAAACCAGCACACTTATACCAGATATTTTTTATTATTATTTTAAGAGTTAAAAACCACTTAGCACTGTCTATTAACTGTAAAAAGTACTTGCATGGAGCATCTTTGTTGCTTGTATATGGAGTAATTTCCTCATTATCTAATTATGGGGCTTTTTTTGAAGATGGGGTTGCAACACCAATTCTCAGAACTTAGTTTTAGGCAGAAGTTTTAACTCCAGACTCTCTCTTATTACCTTCAGTCTGATTCAGGAGACACTTTCCATGGGGACAACTTCTTGGTATTTTCTAAGAGGTACTGAACAGGTAGGCACTAGAAAACATGCATTTCAGCATTATTTCACTTGCTTCATAATGGTGTTCTTAAAAAAAAGAAGAAAAAGAACACATTGGTAAGAGTAAAGTTACTTCCAGTGTGAGTGATTAAATCTTGCAGACAATAAACAGTAACTTTATAAGATAAATTTTCTCTTTTTATTATTAGCCTGGTGGTCCAGCAAATGCATCTGACAAACTATATAGACACGTATTCACAAGATTGTCTTTGTTGCTAAGTCTCCCCTGAGTCCATGAAGTTAACATACCCAGAAGGTCAGTAAAAAAACCTTTTTCATTCCTGTCTTGCATCTTAAAGGCTTTGGGATGAAAATGAGTACACTGACAATAAGACACACTTGAGGCTGTGTGGCTTTGGACCATCCCACTGATCATCTTCCACAGCCTACAGAAAGCTTATAAATATTTTGATAGTATAATCACCCATCAAACCAAGGTGTGGCAAGTAACAAAACAGGCCATGGTATTCTGTATGATATTTTACATTGAATTTGTTTCATTTCCATTTCCTTATATTCAGAAACAAAGCATTCCTTTTCTCAACTGTTACAGGCACACACCACATCCTGTGCACAAGATGCTTCCTCCACTACAGGTCACGCTGGGGAGCATCACAGCAACTCCTCCTGATGTCAGGGCTGAGCTCCCCACAACAGGCTGCAATTTCACTGACTCTGCCACCCCTGACAGTGGCCAACACTGGCTACTTTGGGGAAAGCATAGTACCATTCCTGGCCAGAGCCAGTTCAAGGTCTTTCTGAACAAGAAGTGACATCACCACATTTGTTTGTGGGTTTTTGTTATTTTTTGGTTTGTCTTTTTTTTCCTTTAGAACTACCTCCTCTTGCTAATTTTTAAGCTTTCATCCTGAATACTTAAATTTAATTTGTGGTTTATTACAGTGAAAGAAATTATTTTATGTGTGTCCTCCATCCACTATTTATCTCTCTCTAAAGAGCTATCAACTTCTCTTCCCTGAAATCTATTATTTAAGCGGAAAAATGTTTCTGTCCTTATGTGAAAACTATTCCAATTATTCTTTTTTCTTTGCTGAGGTTGTTTTTTTTTAAATTCTACTCTACCTCCCTTTTGATAAAGTGGCTGAAAATGCATGCAGTGTTGGAGATCTCCACTGATTCATATACCAATTTGATGGAATTTTCTCTTTTTTTCCACTTTTTTTTTTTTTTTAATTTTTTGCTTTTTCTACCTTTTCCTAAAATTGTTCTGCTTGCCTTTTTGACCCCTACTGAGTATCAAGCTAACATTTTCACATAACTATTCACCGTGAGTCCAGGATAATTCCTGAGTGTTAACAGACAAAACAGAGCACATCACTGCGTACATATAATTAGTGCACATGCACTGTTTTACATATATCTGTTCTGATTTTCCTCTGCCATTCTCTCACTCAGCTGTACAAGAACTGCAAGATTTTCTGCACTAAAGCTGCTTTACAGCCAGCTTTAGGTTGGATGTCTCTGTAAGCTTCGTCATTCCCCTCACTCTCCTCTTAAAAGAAGTTTAAAAGACTTCTTTTAAACATAAAAATACAGACAACTGCATTGTGCCAGATCAGTGATCCCCTAAGCATTCTGCGCAGTATTGACTAAAACCAAAGATGCTTAGGCAATAGCATCAGAACACAACCCTGGAAAACCTACCACTCCTGACTTTGCATGCTGTGTTTATAGCTCTGGCTTGGTTTTCCACACTGCTGTCTCCCTGGACCCAGAGCAACTTGTAGTGTTTGTCATGTCATCGGGTGTAGAATATCAGAGCTTAGCCACACACTGTGCAAAGAACCACCTCCTCTTGTTCTGAACTTGACACCCACCAGCTTCCTTTGGCAACACACACATTTGGGCTCTAGTCACCCTCTAATGACACCCATTATTTGGTGGACTTCTGTTTTTGAAGACTGAGCCATTTGTTAGTTATTTGTGAAGTGATTCAGAGTTTCTTTAGGCTCAGGCTCAAAATTGAACTTTTGAGCAAAAGGAGAACAACAGTCAAATGGGCTACCAACATTGTCCAATGCTTTTATGGAATAAATTGTAGCAAGTACTTTCTTGTTGATATTTGATCTATAATTTAAATGCAAGCTGCAACAGATCAGTGAGGTTCTTGTCCCAAGAACAGCTGCAACACTCCTGCAAACAGTTAATAAATTAGACTCTTGCGTTTCAACAATATATAAGACATCTGTAAATTTTAAGTATATTAAGAATAGATGTGCAGAGGAAAGAGGGAAGCAGAAAAAAATTAAGCTAAAATTTTTAGAAACATTCTTCTGAGTTGTCTTTCTGCTTGACTTTCTATTGTCTCCTGTTTGATTGGGATTTTTCTTCACCCAAAAAAACCAAGCCTAAGTAACACTTTTACTGCTGGCCAGCCAAGTGAAAGTTGTGAGGCCAGGAGTTATGAGGTAGACTAATAAAACTGCACAGTAGAGGAGACAAAATTTACTCTGTTCTTACCCTATACTTTCATATACATTGTTATTTGGGCTTTTAAAAAAGAAACGGAAATCATCCTTGTCTATGCCCTAGGGATTTTTTTCCCCCTGGTCACTGTGGAAAGTCGAGGTTGAAGCAAGTGAATTTTCACTTAATTCCGAGGACAGGGAGGTTTATAGTTGCTCTGATGTGTTCCAGGAATCAATCCCTCAGTTGTGGGCTAGCTGCAGAAGCAATTTGTCTCTCCCATTCATTCCCCATTTCACCAACAATGCCATTGTTCCAGAGGAATGCAGCTGTCATGAGCGGCCGTGACTGCAGAAGGTGCTCCCTAAGGCAGCCTGGGCTGCTGCCACCAAGCATTGTAAAGTGTAAGACCAAAACCAAAACCTTGAACTTGCCTCGGTGCTCAGCGGGGTTACAGTGCAATGAGCAGAACTTTGGGGCAATATGCTTTCAGCAGCCTGTAATAGGGAGGAGATGAATGGCTCTATTTTGCGTCAGCTTTGCAAATCTATACCATATGACTGGCTAATAAAAGTCGGTGGCCAACTCGAGCACAAGGATTTGTAGCTTCTAAAGTTATAGTGAAATTATGGGGGGAGGGAGTGGTTCAGTACTTATACAAGTGAGAGGCACAATCTGAATGCAGGAAACTGCTTAAATATAAATAATCCGTACTATGTGGAAAATCACGCAGCCAAAGGCCTGTGTCCACAAAGGAGACAGAGGAGCCCTGCAGAAACCAACTTAATTCAAATAATGGAAGAGTCCACTGGGCCATACCCCTGTGGGGTCTCTTGAGTTGTTGGAGGATACAGCCTCCTTTTATCCTAAACTTCTGTTGCCCATTGCCCTCCTCCTCTCCCCATTGGCTGAGGTATTGGGAAGCTACAGCCTTCCCAAAGCTATTCCTACCTATCTCCCCTACAACATCTAGCCCCACACCCATTCTTACAGTCCTTGTTCTCAAGTAATTTGTAAACACATACACACCCATTTTTCCTATCAGTACAATTATGCATCCATGAATCTATTGAATCCCACATGCTGTTCAGCCAAGAACTTAACTTTATCTTAGCATTTAACTCCTTGCTTCAGTTTTAAAAAACAATTAGCAGAGTTTTAAAAAAAAAAAAAATTAACTGTTCACCTGACAGTGTACATTGAAGCGCAAATCTTTACATCTATACAATTATTATACCAGGATGCACAAACTGATTTTATGAGGGCAATTCAAGCATTGTTCCAAAGTAGTGGTTAATGATCAGGTTTTGTCTACATTGTAGAATTTTGCAAAAAAAACAAGCTCTAAATCAACCACAATCTTTAATGGAGTTGGAGAACTTCAGTGTGACATTTCCCATATTTTTCTTTAGGGTCTCCCAATGCACTTACTCCAATCCTTACATTTTTAAATGACCTTGCCCAGTATTACCAAGACTTCTTTCTTTCTATTCTTCCTGTTTTATCACTCCTACCAAATTCTATCAATGATATTCAAATAATTTCTCTTGTACATGCACCCTTCCCCTACCCAACCATGTCCACCAATAATCAGCCCAATGTCCACATGATCACACCCAAGACCAATTACTTATATCCTCAATCATCCATTTTCTAGATTTTCCCTCACGACTGTGAGGGACTGTGGTAATTAAAAAATGCAATTAGAACAACCTGCAGATGACTGCACTGGTTACCTTGCATTATTTTTGTAGAACTCCTTCCACAACTAAGTGGAAGCAGTTAATTAAGAGCATTATGCACTTTTTAAGCATCATATTAATTCCAAGCAAGCAATAAACTTACCCAAGCATACTTCTGTAAATAAATTACTTAGAATGCATACAATATCAAATCACTTTGACACACAGAATTAAAAGGGCCAGCTTGATAGTGACCAGTGCCCTTCACAGAAAGACAGATCACACTGCCTCTCCTCACATAGAGTCCTTCTCCAAATCCGCTTGGAGGAATGGGAGATAGAAAGCAGTCACCAGTCCTTTGTGACTACTTGCTGCTCTTTGGCTCTAAATGCCTTAAGAATACCACATCTCAGGCTTGAGTCTTCTTCCCAGCACAAAAGTCTTGGCTTTGCCATAGAAGAGTAAGCAAGCTGCAAACCAAATAAGTGGGGAAGATCTACTCCCTAGCAGAAAAGGCCATGATACATAAAGGCATGCACAGATCAAATAATATATAAGTAGCTCTGTCTCCCTCATATGCCAGATCCCAGAGCAGAACTCCTTACTAGTTTCAATTCATGACTGAAGTCAGTTCTGAACAACAAAGTCAGTAGACGAGTGCATAATGAAAGACAAATGTCGAAAAATGTTTAGGAAAATGTTGAATGTAGAAAAGAAAAAGCCACACATGCTTTAGACATTAGCAGGTTTCATTAGCACTTCTCCCACAAGGAGACCAGCCTGGAAAAAAAAAGGTAAACAAGAGTTATTAAAACCCTAGAAAGTTCACATGAAATCACTTCTTAATTTTACTACATAAATCAAAAAATCAGTCAATTAGGGATATGTGCAGCAGGAAAGTCCAGAACTGGCCTACTGTGGAAGCAAGGAGACCCAAAACAAGAGAGTGGAAAGTCTAGAGGTACAAGGCAGAAGAGAGATTAGAGTGAAAAGAAGAACAGAAAGCACAGAAACCGAGAAGGGCATTTTAGCGTATGACCACAGACATAAGCTGAAGGCTGACATTAACAAACCACATTATCTTGTGCTTGTCTGCTTACGACTTCCCACTCTATCCCATTTTTGCTTCTCATTAAATGCAAAACAAGGGAAGAAAGAAAACAATGCCACTTAAATCTTTTTTAGAACATGGAACCCTTGCATACAGTATTGTTACAATCATATTCAAGAAACGTACCAAGCCACAGTTGTTTGTAATTCAGATACCAAACTGGATTTTAATACAATCATGCATGCTGTTATATTCCATCCAAACATGTTTTTCTAAATTAATTTTCTTCACTTCAACAAATGAAATATTTCTGGAAAAAAATCAATAGGAATTTGCTCAAAATAAAACTTTGCAAATCTGCTCCTAGACATATATCACAGAAAGAATAAAATGCCTTTCTTTTTTGTATTTATAAAATGTATCTGACACATTGAATTCTGTAAAACAGACTGGAGTGACTTCACTGACGAGTATTGCAATCTACCTGAAGTTAGATCAAACCTTTAGAAAGAATAGATATTAGAAAAAATAACCAAAAAACCAAACACCAAAACAAAACAAAAAAACTCCACCAATAATTTCATTTGAAGGACTCAAAGAATGTACAATATTGTCACATTAATATCATATTTTCTTATTTTAATATCTGACCAGTTGTTCTTGCAAATATATTTTTACTGTTTACCATTTGCAATGACAGAAACACTTCTGATTAGCCTGATCACAGACAGCATCATTGTAGGGGATTGTTTACTCTCAACACTGAGCATTAAGAAGCATCCAAGCCAGAGAAGACAGCTATAAAGGAGATGAGCTTTTTGCTTTGTTAGCCTACAGAGTATAACTTTGAGTCAAACTCATCTTTCTTTGCTTTTCCCTAAGCTCTATCTTTGTCCCAGTTAAATTTCCCTTCTATTCAAATGAATCACTACACTGGTAGAATTCTTGTCCGTGCACATGAACTGAGAGAGTTGTGTGAGCCCCATCAAGATCACCTCTGACTTCCCACTTTTTTCTTCCTCCTGAATTCAAGGCCTTGGGTACTGCCATCAAGAAGTGACACAATATTAATCCTAGGTTTTCTTGACCCACTCTCAACTGTCCCAACTCTAGACTTTCTGCAGGAAGAGAGTTTACTGCACACCTAAATGCTTTTGCTATCAAAAACCCTTAAATCACCCATCAGTAGAACACTTGAATCTCAAACAAAAAGCTCAAGTTGAGTTTAATGGACGCTTGCTAAGGAGTGTTTTTAGTCAAATACATCTAAAGATCACATTTCACCTACCAGTGGCACACTGTATGACAGCTCTCAGCAAAGTTCTCTTTGAAATTTCACAGAAAACAGATCCTAAGCCAACATTTCCTGGAAAGACAGTGCTGTGACTCGACTCCACCATTTTCAGAAAGGTTGGTTGAGAGCTTGTTCATAACTAGATACTTTCATCTATTTCTCTTGCCTCTAGACAACTGTCAGTGGCTTGGAATTCATAACTTGGGGATGACTAGGCAATGGCAATGATACCATCTATTCCACTGATGATGTCACAGGTAATATCTCCTATTTCAATGGTGGAATATGCCAAAAAAAAAATCTGTCACAGATAACTGAGCTGTTCCTAGTTTCAGCTCACCTGTGTAGTCATCTCAGTGTAGGAAAATTCTCCTCCTTACAGAGAAAGCAACTGCAGAACCACTGAGTTTCTTTCCATGAATGCAATTACTGAAGTAAACCATTTGCTTGAGAACTGAAGCTGTTTTTAGCATCAAAAATGATGGTAGAAGGCTGATAGTCCCTGAATGATGTTCCAACAGACCATGTATCTCAGAGGAGGACATACATCCAAAATACTTTGAGATTTAAAAATGTTCACACTTGTCCAAGAAATTACTGTCAAATATGCCCTACAACGCTGACTAGCAATTAGAAATTACAAGTATCACTATTCAACACACTACTAGTTGTAATATTTTTACCTTATCTGCAGACAGAAATTAATTTGTCTACTCTACCAGGGCCAGAAAACACATACGAAACTCCCCAAATGCAAAGAACTCAGTGGAAGCCCTAAATCACCAAAGTGGTTAATTCCACAAGTGAGAGAAGTTGCTTTACTGAACTCCACTGATAGAAAAGCGCAAGACAAGAAAAATGTAACATCAAGTACTTCTAATTAAAGCAAATCAACCAAGTTTTAGATGTTAACCTACAAAATGAAGCACAAAGAAGGCCAACAACCCACACACTAGAAGGCCATTAAAATTGTTGGATTTCCTGAAACCCCAAGCACTAGAACAGTTCTATTAAGTAAATATGCTGTTTAAATTTTCTTTGTTACTGCTTTGCAATGATGTTCTGGAAAAAAACACACACCTTGGTGCTAACAGTAAGGGGTATGAGAGACAAATGTAATGCTCCTGTACTCAGAAACCTTACAATCAAAACTAAGTAATGATTTATTTTAACACCATTTAGCAACAGTCTGAGCATTAGAATTGAATGTCTTTTTACAGAACTGTTTTCCATTAGATTATTCAGACAGGCCTATCTTTGAACTTAGCCCTACACATTTAGGATGCAAGTGAGACAGCCAGACAGGAAAGCCAAACATGCTGTCCATGCCTACACTCTCACCCAAAGAGGTTAGCTGGCACACAGCCCTGCTGTGAACAGACCCAGAGGTGTAACCAACAGGCTGACCTGCGGATTTGTGTACCCACCCTGAACCCCAGGTACCCCATGCCTAAAGTGACAGACAGGCATCTCTTTTTGAGTATCACTGCAATAGGTGTTACTGCCATGCAGCGCTGCCGTCACAGACAGCCATAGACAGCCAAATCCAAATCTCTGTCAGCAAGAGAGATTGCAGGAATCCTCCTTAGGGCACCTCAGGCAGTATTAGTACAGTTCATCCAGCTGCTCGCTTATCCAACATCAACTCAAGAGCTGTGGGGGCGGTAACTCTGGCAGAGGAACAGCAGCAAATCGCTGGGGGAGAGTTGCATCTTCAGCCAGCACAGCTGCTTGCAAAATGAGTTATCTTGCTACATACACTCCTAGCCCCAGGGGCCCAGTGCCTGCTGACACACAGAGACCAGCCATCACAGCCACTTCTACACAGCAGACGACCAGCTAAAGAACTTGCCTAGGCTAGTTCACTTCTCTCTAGGACCTAAAGGGATCCAAAAAACAACTGCCTACCTCTTGGGAGATAGCTGCGGCTAAGTCTATTGAGACGCTCACTGTATAGCTGGGAATACATTGCCTGTGTTTGTAACAACCAGCTAAAATAGACAGAGATTACCTGTAACCCTGCCTGGGATCTCAGACTAGAGAAAGAACAGCAGCACTGAAATTAGAGCTTTTGCTATGTACTCCCATTTCGGCTGCACATAGACTCAGGCTGTCTGCAGAGTGACTCCTGAATTACTAACTCACAACCAGCACTTGGGCACATAATGATTTGTACATCTGCAAAGACACGCTAAGAATATTGAGGCTGTCCAGCCTGGAGGCAAGAAGAAGGTTGTGTGGAGACCTCATTGCAACCTTCCAGTAAATGAAGTGGGCCTACGTGGAAGTCAGAGAAGGAATTTTTATCAGGAGCTGTAGTGATAGGACAAGGAGTAATGGGTTCAAAGTGAAATAAAGGGAACTTTTGAGTTAGACATATGAAACAAATTCTTTACTGTGAGGTTGTGAGAAACCGAAACATGGTGCCCAGGGCAGACATGGATGCCCCATCCACGGCCGTGCTCCAGGCCAGGTTGGATGTGGCATTGAGTGGCCTGGTCTGGTGAGAGATGTGCCTGCCATGGCAGGGAGGGGTTGGAGCTGCTTGATCTTTCAGATCCTTTCCAAGCCTTTAACACGTCACGATGCAGCACTCTGAACAGGCTGTGAACTGCCCGCTCAGGGCCCGTTGCGCCGCTGGGCGAATGGCGGAGACAGAGCCAGCAGCACCTGCAGCCCGAGCGCCGCACGGCCCTCACAGAGGAGCGAGCTGCCTGCCCGGGTGGGCCTGTCCGCATGCAGCCCGCTGCCCCCGAAGGAAGCCACGCCGCAGGGACCGCTGGCTCCCGCGGGAAACACCACCGGGAGCGGCGGCGCGCACCCGCCACTGGCACCGGCCGCCGGAAGGGTATTTATAGCTTGGCCCGGATACGCGCTGACGTCACGGAGCGCACCGCCCCCGTGCGTCAGCGTAAGGCGCACGTAATGGGAACGTGACACACGCACGGCGCGCAGGAGCTATTTATAGTGGGGAGAAGGCGGAGAGGGGAAAGGGGAAAAAAATAAAAAAAAAAAAAAGGAGAGAAAGGAAAGGAAAGGGCCGTTTGTTCGCCGTCCGCACGCGCGGGTGGGGGGAGGGCGTGGGCGCCGTCAGGTGACAGGGCCAGGAGCGGGGGGAACCGCGCGTGACGGGGGCGGGGAGGCGGCGGTCGCGAGCTGGCGGCGCGCGCGGGGGGATTCCCCCTCCTCCCTCTCCCCCCACCCGGGGAAACCCCCCGCCCCCCCCCGCCATGGAAAATAAAAAGTGTAAAAGTGGCGGTGCTCGGGTTTCCGGGAAGCGGAGCCGCGCCCGCCCGGCTCTGGCGGTGCCGCTCCGGAGCCGCCGCTGCTCCTGCCGCCTGCGTGGGACGAGCGGCCCCACGGCAGCTCCCGACGCCTTCCTGCCAGCGCCATGTCCCAGCGTGGCGGGAGCGGGGCTCCCCGCGGGGCCGGCGAGCTCCCTGTGGAAGGGTCCCGAGCGGATCCCGTGCTGGGGATGCGCCGCTCCCCGGAGCCGGAGCTGTTCTCGGTGGCAGTCCCGTCCCCTTCCCAGCTCCCGAAAGTTGCAAAGAGGCTTTTCGGAGTTTTTCCCCGCGTCGAGAACAGGCCCGAGAGGGATCTGGAGTTTCTCTTACGAGGAGGGCCTGCGGGAGCTGGACCCGTTTAGTCTGGAGAAGACTGAAGAGGGGCTCTCGTTAATGCACGTAAATGTCTCCAGGGCGGGTGACAAGAGCGTGGGGCCAGACTTTTTTCAGCGGTGCCCATCAGCGGGACAAGAAGCAGTGGCCATAAAGTAAATCACAAGAAGTTTCACAACAACGCGAGGAACAACTTCTTTGCGCTGGCGGTGGCAGAGCACTGAACAGGCTGCCCGGAGAGGTGGTGGAGTCTCCTTCTCTGGAGACATTCCAAACCCACCTGGACGCGTTCCAGTGTGACCTCCTGTAGGTGACCCTGCCTCGGCAGGGCCTCTGGACTCGATGATCTCCCGCGGCCCGTTCCAGCCCGGGGTGTCCCGGGAAGCGGCGCGGGGACACCTGCTGGCGCCGCCGCCGCCGTCACGCGCCGCTCAGCCGGGCGCGCGCGTCACGGGACCGGGCGCGCGTGCACCGCTGTCACCTGCCCGCGCCCCGCGGGGACGGGGCGGGCGGGGCGGAGAGCCCCGCGGAGACGGGGAGATGGAAGGTCTCCCCCCGCCCCCGTCCGAGGCGGCCCCCGGTAAACGGTGGGAAAACGGGGCTAAAGCAAATAGTCCCAGCTGTTGTCCTGCGGCTGCTTTGCCTGGGAACCACCGCTTAGCTTAATCCTGGCTGGGTTCCACCCCACGGCATGGCAAATGGCAGCAAACTCTTCCAGGAGGTGGGGAAGCGGCAGCGGCTCCGCCGCTGAAGGTTTAAAAACAAAGCCGAAAGCAGCCCGTGAGCAGAAATAAGAGATTAGGGGAGTTTAGTGGAGCGTGCTGGTGTGACACAAGTCCTGCAGGTAACTTGGAGCCCTCCAGAAATGTTTGTAACACGGCAAAGCGATTAAAGAGCCAATTGGACGGCTAGAAAGAAAGGAACCGTGAAATGGTACCATTTTTAATAAAAGCCTGTTTATGAACCACAGAGTAATCAGGGTTGGAACCAATCTCTGGGATCATTCAGTCCAACCTTCGACCAAGAAGGACTTTCTCGAGTACCAAGAGATATAGATAGAAAAAGATCCATTAATGCCTAGGTAGAAAAGTAGTAAATAGTCAAGGAGTTTGTTGGTGAAACAATGTGGATACTATATTGATGATGCTACAGGAGATGGAAAAGAGGAAATCCAAAGGCCTCCAGTGTTAGAAATAACCCAACTGGGGGTTTCATGTTCTCGTCATGATTTAAATACCATGCTAGGAATAGGTATAATGAATTATAAAATCGCAAAGCTTAGTGATGTTACCGCGCTGTTGAAAGCATGATACTATGGCTTAATATAAGAGCAGCAGCATGGAAAATAAAGGGAATTGTCTGAACTCTGAAGGGTAGAAATACTGAAAATTTAACTTACTACTTCATCAGCAACAAAAACAATAAAACAGGGAAATATAATAGGAAAATATATCTAATTTAGAACAGATGGCAGGAAGCTTTTTTCCCTCTTGCATGGAACCACAACTGCACAGAATGATCAGTGGGGAATTTTGGTAGGGTGAAAACACCACAGTTATTCTTGCACTCAGCACATGAAAGCTTTGGTGAAGGGAAGAGAAAATGGGAATGAAATTTGCTTTTTAAATTGCCCAGAACTTCTAATTAGTTTCTATTGCCAATTTTTACTGCAATATGACAAAGCTTTTGCCTCATCATCCACAATGAATTTCTTATAAAAATACAAAACATGTCCCAGTACAAAATAGGAGACTAATTCTCTTCATTAATTCTCTTGCTCTCACTTTGCTCTCTTCCTGTAAGGCAGGGTGTTGAGATTTGGCCCAAACTATGCAGGACAAGGTCTTTGGAAAGACCTTGCCTTCTTGCTTTGGAAAATGCACAGGTCATTTTACTAGAGAAACACATAGAATCATAGATCATCTAGTTTCAAGCTCCTGCCATGATCAGGAGATCATGATTGATCAGGTTGATCAGGGTCCCATCCAACCCAGCTTTGAACGCTGCTCAGGGATGGCGCATCTGTGCAGCAGTGAGCACCTCCACTGATTTTTCAAGTTCCACTTGCTGTTTCCCATTTGCCTTTGTGAAGCTCAAACACCCACAGGATTTCTTAAGCAAGCAGAATACAAGGTATGGAATCTCTTCGCTGCCATTTGCCCCCTCATCTCTATCATTGAGATACATAGGCTTTCTGTAACTGGAATCTCTGCTCTACATGTCCCAGAAGCAGTGATGATTGTTCTCTAAAGCTATTTACTTGTGTTTGACTTTCACTTCTTGTTACAATATTTCAAATTTTTTGCTATTGGAACCACACCATCATCTCATACAGCACTCCACCTGTAAGTTTTTGTGTCGTTTTTGGTAACACACACTGATGTTTTGCTTGTTGCTGAGCAGGGCTTACACTAAGTTAAGGACTTTTCAGTTTCTCACACCAAACCACCAGTGAGTGGATTGGACATGCAGAAGTTGTGAGGGGACATAGCCAGGACAGCTGATCCCAACTGATCAAGGGACATTCCATACCATATGGCATCATACTGAGCACATAAAGCTGGGAGAAAGCTTGGGAACAGGCTGGGCATTGGTCAGCAGGTGATGAGTAGTTGCACTGTGCATTGCTTAGTTTGTATATTCTAACTAGTGGTGGTAGTAGTAGTAAGAATAAGACTTTCCATTTCTGTTGTATGAAACTGTCTTTATGTCAACCCATTAATTTTAGTTTTTTTTCCCCAATTCTCTCCTCCACCCTGCCTGTGGGGGGCTTGTAAAGCGAGTGGCTGTGTGGTGCTTAGCTACCCACCGGGTTAAACCACAACATCTACACTGCACACCTGCACTCAGTGCACTTTGCTCCATTTGTTCCCAGTGCACTTTGCTCCATTTGTTCCCAAGTTTGTTTTGGTAATCCTCATTCCCAGTGTCTCCAGAGGGCTGCAGAGAGAGGCAGGTGTAACACACATCCAGGCATGGCATTGCCAGCCCACTCTGGGCTGCAGCAACCCCAACTTGCCAGTTTCATTCAAGTTTGGATTTCATGATTTTCACAACCCCAAAGACTGGACTCTGAGCTCATCATCCTGCTCCAAGCTCATCATCCTGCTCCTGGAGTTTGGGCTGTAAGTTTGGGTGCATACACCATTATTTGGTCTTTCATATATAGTGCAGGGGGGTGGAAATGGAACTGATTTCATCAGCTCATTCTAGCAGTGTATTTCAGCTGATTCAGAGATGCCAGAAGGTTTAGACATGATTGAAGAAAGCTGATGCTTAAACTCTCTTAACCTGTGACGTGATACTAGTGCCCACTTCTGATCTTTAAGATATTATAAGCTTGAAAGAAATAGTCCAGATTCTCTCAGGTGAATTATTCATTTTTTATATAAGAGAGAGAAAAAAAAAAAATTACTGCCATTGAGGGATTTGAGGCCTTGTGCATTAGTAAGAAATAAACATTAATAGTAATTAGTTTTCATTTCTGTGCCTTTATTTTATAAACACTCTGTTGTAATTTTACAGATGGGGAAATGGGGCAGGTGGAGGTAAATGAAATTGTGCAAAGGCACAAGCCAGGACAGAGAGGAAGCAAAAAGCAAACTTGGACAGGCAGTTGCCCTGGCAGCTGCAATCTCTCACTTCTCAGACCCCTCATCTACTACAGCTGAAGAAATGCTACGCCTTGGGTCTTGGGAATGGGCAGTTCAGACAGCACAGTAGTGAGAATACAAAGAAACCGTAGGGAAATAGTAGGAAACAGAGAAAATGTGGTCCAAGAAGAAGAGAGTAAATGAAATGCAATGCTCAATAACCTAGGAAGATCCATTGGTTTGGAAATCATTAGGAGCAAAACAAACAGGGTAACCAGAAAGTTAGTCCAATAGAAAGCAGATGAAATTTAAAAGATCTTAGAAAAAATAAATAAGTAACAAGTTGTTGCTTTTGAGGAGCTATCCTTTATCAATACAAATAGAAAGTCTGCCAAAAAGGCAGTGCCTCTGAACAAGCCTAAATGATTATCTGGTATAAACTATTATTTTTTTTAAGAACAATACAGTTGCATTTGTTTAGTATTTCATGTGGTAAGTAAATAGACTCCTTCTTAGGAATAAAGATTGACAATCCAGTCAAGAATTAAATGTAGAAATGAACCACCCAAAAGGAAGCCAGAAAAAGAACTTAAAAAATAATTATAATTGCTATAATTTCATTAATTATGAGATAGAGGGGAAAATATTATATTTGGGGGGTTTTAAACCATTCCCATGGCCTTGATCTTTTATTAAAATCCATCTCTCTGTAATAAACATTACAGTCTGTGAGATCTTTGCCTAGGATAAGATGAGCTTGAGCCTTTTTCTTTTCTTCCCCGCTCTCATTTTTCTTCAAGTGAGCACAATCAAGTAAGATTGTCCTTTTGAAAGTATCAAGGCCAATGTAAAATGTAGTTCTTTTGTATCCATTATAAGTCCAGTTTAAAGCTGCTTCATTATTACATAATTAATGTACTTAATTTAAGATCCCTCTGAATGCTCCTTCATCTCCTTATTTAATAATCTGCTGTGCTTGCATGTCTGAACTTTGTCTGGTCCTGGTTTCTCCCATTCCTAATCAGCTCTTATGCTGGCAGTAGGAATTACACTCTCAACAGCCCCTCTGCTTAATATGATCACAGTTCAGTCTGTGGGCTTGTCTACAAGGCAGTCATTCCATTTGTTAATATGTGACCTCCTTTACTTTTAATTTTGGATCTCCACAACCAAGGAAGAATAATCTATTGTCTTACAAACCAGGCAAAGTGAACAGACTGAGTCAGTCCAGGAATATTCAAGCCTCCCCATCTGTGGTATTACAGAATTCCAGGGCAATTCCACCAGTTGGTGGAGCTTCTGTCTGGGAAAACAGAGCTATTGTGAACAAAGCATACTGTGCATATTTCTAACATTCATAAAAGACTGGGTTTGAATCATTTGAATCTTTCTCAAAATTTCTTCCTTTGGGGCAAAAATTTCCAATGCATGGCCATGATCCAATCATAGTCATTTGGAAAATCTGAGCATAAACCATGCAACCATGTCTTTAACTAGTTGTAAAAGAAAAGATAAATGTTTGACTGTAAAACTATGACAGCAAGCTAGTTTATATTGGTACTTCATTTACTGAAGACTAACACTTGGTTTTAGCAGGGCACAGCCTGCCAAATACACCACTAAAGACTAAGATAGGCCTTCCCCTCTTCCTCATCATGACCTCTCTATGACAAAGGCTCCATTCAAGCAAAGGAGGCAGAATTAATTCCTTTTTCAGTTTGGAAACACAGAAGTGATAAACTGGGTGTTCTGATAACCTTTTGTAGCATGCTACCTCTCATCTAGAAACATTCTGGCCTAACGTTATAAGGTAGCTGAGGCAGAGCTGCTGTTCTAGGCTATCAAACTTTGGTAAGTGTGGTTTTGAAGAGGGTCACACCCTATTTTCAAGACTTTAGTCACCTTGATCAGCACCAGAAGGTGTTATATTTATTTTCTGAATGACAGAATACCTCTGAAGGGCAGGATTCTGACTCAAACGTAAATTCAAGGATGTTTTAGATGATCAGATTAAAAACTGCAATGTTTTTTCTAGTACCCTATGCCCACATATTCAGAAATTCAAATTAATCATTTAACCCTTCACATGATTGCAGGGTGAGGAAAGGATACAAAACACGACCAAGTTCAACACGATGGTAAGAGCCATATTCCAAATCCCACCCCTCTGGAGCAAGGAGATGTAGTTTAGGATAGCAGGAAGTCTTAGGCTAGTAGAACCCTACCTCACCTATGAGATTTTTTTAAAGACACAGCTGGAAGGAGACAGGTACTATTTTCTGTAGCTCTGACAATTACAGCACTCCCTAGAAACAGAAGATCTGTGATTCAGCTCCTTTCTTAAGAAGACTCAAATCCACACTGACCTTTATCTGAAAGAATAGCCTCATCACCAGGTTATTGGTTGTCTATGAAGATATGGAGGGGATAAAGGAACTTTAACATAGAAATCATGCTCAATCAGACAAGAAAGTTCTCTTAAGGCCATGGCAGTATTTTTATACTATAGGTGTGTAATATTAAATAACACAAGCCGTCCTTAAGCAGTAATGGATAGGATAGGCAGATCTCCTCCAACCTAGCAGACAGCCTGAAGCACTAGACTACAGTGCTTGCACACAAACCTGAAAGTGGTTTTACCACTTCAAACAAGTGGTTGAGATACCACCCAGAATGATGCAGAGATTACAGCGATCAACTGGGAGGTAGGGAATGTAGGTTAAATTTCCCCATTCCCACCCTTGCCTCCCTGCTCCAGACAAACTCAGTGAAACTAAATGTCCTGTTTTCTGTGCAAGTGTTGGAACTACTGAGCTATTGTATAATTTAGGTGCACTAGCCAACTCCTCTTTGGGGTTTCCCTAGAATGGCATTTAGGTAGATGAGCAGTTGCTTTCTGCATCCTGGAGGAAGACAGGAAATGTTATTTTAAAATATGCCAGGGGATACTCTTTGCATAGGAGGTTAGACTAGATGCCATTTCTACGGTACTACTGAATCTGTGATAGAATGCCCTGGGTTGGAATGGATCCTAAAGATCATCTAGTTCCACCACCCCTGTCATAGGCAGGGAAACTTCCACTCAACCATGTTGCTCAAATCCCCATCTAGCCTAGTCTTAAACACCTCCAGGGATGGGGAATTCATAACACCTCTGGGGAACCTATTCCAGTGCCTCAGCATCCTTGCAGTAAAGAATTTCTTCCTAATATCTAATGTGAACCTGCCGTCCTTCAGTTTAAGGCCGTTCTCCCTTGTCCCATCATTGTCCGATTTAGGTGCCTCTGGATAGATTGCAGGCAGTCAGGATTTCAGAAGTTTGATTTGGGCATCCTAACCCTAAAAACAGTGGCATTTCATTGCCTTGGCCCCAGAAATCTGCAGCCTAAAGACTGCCTCTGGTCTTGGGGCAGCCAAGGGAATTCTGTTAACAAGTTGCCATCAAGTTATTTGGCCATAAATGCAAACATGCATTGGTACTGGAAGTGAACCCTTCAGCCTCTCCATGCTGTCTGCTCTCAGTGTAACCTTCAGTCTCCCCAGTTCTGGCAGCACCCAGTAAATTGCTCCTCAACAACCTTCCCCATTTCCTTGAACTTTATTTCACCCAAGGCCTCCTTCATACTGCTGCAGGCTTCCTCCCGTTGTTGCAGTGCCTGGTTTTATTATTCCAAGTTATCCAATAAGCCCTAGGAATGACATCCTTCTGGCCCTCTCTCCTGCACGGCCGCCTCCAGCGAATCAAGCTGTGTACACACCAGTTAGACAATTTGCCTACTGTTGTTCCTGTCCCCTTATCTCTCCCCCCACCCCCACCTCGGTGTTTATGCTTAATGGATTGGGAGTTCCTTGCACGAAGAACTTCCTTTTCGCCTCATGGGAAGCACACAGAGTAATGTGAGTGACCTCTCATGTCATAAATAACTGCAGGACAGCAGACCGTGCTCTCCCTAGAGGGAACCACTGCCTTGGGTCGGTCGGTGAGCAAGTGCCCGGCCCCCTGCGCAACTCCCGCATCTGCCCGAAGCACATAGCGCACTCAACGCCACTTTCTAATCATTTTCTCCAAACATCCCATTTCCTGTTCTTTAAATAGCACCTCAAAGATTATTTTAAAGGCTTTCAAAACACTCTTGCCGCCGGTTTTGGGTTTGGAGTGGGTTTTGTTGGTTGGGGTTTTTTTTTAGCCTTCTTGCATGACGATATTTTCACGTCGTGGGAGACAGGAACAGCTCGAGGAAGCTGCGAAGTTGCACGGAGTACCCGGGGGAGGAAAGGCGGGGGGAGCAATACGGTTTCTAGGACAGTCCACCTGGCACCGACGTTTTGTTCTTGCACACACTTTCAGTGCGGAGCTGCAAGTTTCGGCACGACTCTGGAACTTTATACCCCTCTCGGGGGTAGCCCGCCCGGAGCGGGGCGAGGGGCCCGGAGGAGGGCGGCGGCGCTCCCCGGAGTCCCTTTCCCAGCAGAGAGGCCGAGATGCAAAGGAGAAATGACAGCATGGAAAACGGAGTATTTTTATCTGGGCCAGTGCCCGGGGTGAGGGGTGGGCGGAAAGTGCCACCCTCTCTGTCTCTCCTCCCTTGCCCTCAGCCGCCCACGCCGGCAGCAGCATCAAAGGGAATCTCCCTTGTCGCGCCGTGTCAGCACCGGGGATGAGCGCACCGGCCCGTCATGGCATTTTCGCTTCTCCCGGCGCTTACTCAACAGGCGGCAGGGGAGGGAGGGCTGGTTTGGAGGGGGGGCGGGGGGAGGACTCCCAACCAGCGCCGCTTCTGCCATGAGGTCACCGCGGCGCTATGCGCTGTGCCCGCCGCCGCCCCTGCTCCGCTCCGTTGCGTCAGGCAGGGGGTATCCCCGCCGCGGCCGACCGAGCGGGGCATCCCCGCCGCGGAAACACCCCGCGCTGCTACGCCTGTCCCTCGCCGGCGGGGCGGGGGGGCGATCCTGCCTCCGTCCCCTCCGCCGCCTCCGCGCCACCCCCCCGCGCCGCGGGCGCTCGGCCGTCGCTCGGGAATGTCAGCAGTGGTTCGCCGGGGGACCGTGCGGGGATGTCATGCGATGCGATAGGGAGGGAAGGCAGCGCCCTGCACCGAGGGAATCGCACCGAGCCGGCCACGCGGAGGGGAACTCCAGCCACAGCCACCAAGAGACTTTTTTTTTTTTTGTAGGAGGAAGCCGGGTCTGGCACCCCCCGCCAGCGTGCGGCTGCGGCTCCCTCCCCCCGCCGCCGTGAGGGCTACCGGGAGGATGGGTGTACGCGCCGGGGTCCCCGTGCGCTGCCCCGCACTCCACCCCCTGCGCAGAGGAAGCCGGGCGGGGGCGTGGCCCCACGACAATGGGACTCGCCGGCGCTATAAATACCCGCCCGCATCTATATTTGGTTTGGCCGGATCACAACCGGGGGGGCCGGGAGGGGGTGTCCCAAAAATAGCCCCGCGCTCCCGCCCGCCGCCGCCGCCGCTCAATGGGCTCCGGCCCCGCCCCCTCCCTCGCGCGCGATCCCGAGCGCCTCGCGCGGGGCCCGGCGGGGCTAAATTTAGCAACGCCGCTTGCGTCAATGACGCGGCCGCCGTGCGTCAGCCCCGCCGCGCCCCGCCCCTCGGAACGGGGCCCGCCGCGTCCTGTGCGTGGATTGGCCGCGGCGGCGGCACGAGGGCGGTGACGTGGGGGCGCGGGCTGGCCCCCGCCGGGGGCCGGCGGCGTCCGGAGGGGAAGCGCGGCCGCGCGGGGAGCCCGGCGGGTTCCCCCGCGGGGGGAGCGGGGCCTGGCAGCGCCGCGGCCCCGGGCGGAGGGAGGGAACCAGGGAGGGAGGGAGCGAGGGACGCCCCGGCGCCCGGGGGAAAACGGCGCGCACCGCCTCGGGAAGGGGATCCCGGGATCGGACGTGGCCGTTGCGCCGCCGGTCCGCGGCTTCCGCAGAGCTCTGCGCCGGCTCCGGCTTTGTCTCCCCGGGAGGGAGCACGCTCCGCGGCGGTGCCGGCAGCGGGATGGTGGAGCGAGACGCAAAGCGAAAGTGCCGCCGCTGCCGCCGGTCCCTCCTCCTCGGGGCGGCAGGCGCCTCGTCCGCTCCGGCTCCCGTCCGTCGGGAGCACACACTTGGCGGAGCCCCTCTGTGCGGAGCACAAGCGCGGCACCGGCCGTCACGGCTGCGGTGACAGTCGCGAACATCCCGGCCGCCGGCGGTGGATGTAAACACGGCACCGGGCACGGCGGCGGGCGGCTGCCGCCAGCGGAGACAGCGGGGGAGTCGTCCGCCGCCAGCCCGGTGCCCCACGCAGACACACAGACACCGAAAGACACACGGACACAGTCACAAGTAGGCGACAGCGCGGACGCTTCTCAGGGCCGCTCGCACTCGTGCCCGCTCTGTGAGCGGCACCTCCGGCAACCTGCTCCTTGCTCCTGCGCGCTGGAAAGTTTCGAAAGAAAAGAAAAAGAGAGTGAAAAAAGGAGGAAAAAAAAAGTTGGAGAAGAGAAAATAATTCGGAAAAAAAATAAAAGGCAAAAAGAAAAAACGTTTCTAGAAAATGAAAAAAGTGAAAGAAACCTTTATTAATTAATCCTAAAAGTTCCACTAAGTAACGAATCAAAGCTCTTTTCATTTGAGTCTCTCCAGTAAAGATATAATAATTTTGTTATTATCACTATCTTAATAATAATAATAATTAGTAATAATATTATTATTATCAGATTTGGGAACGACTCGCCAGGTTGTGGCGGGCAAGAGGCCCGAGCCGGCCGGCCAGCCGTGCCGTCCCGCTGCCGGCGGCTCAGCACGGCTCTGCCGGGGCTCCGCACCGCTCCGCACCGCTCCGCACCTCTCCTCTCGGCTGTGCGCGGCTGTGCACAGCTCGGCGCGGCGCGGTGCGGCGGGAGCGCGGCGCACACACTGGGGCGGGGGGGGGGGGGTCAGTAGCGTCAGGCTCCCATGGCGTCACTATTGACGTTTCGCATTCCAGCCGCTCTATGGAGAGGCCGCTAGGGCTCCTCTCACATAAATGACGTTCAGAGAGAGGGAGCGGGAGAGCAGCGCAGAGAGGCGCCTCCGTCCCCTCTCTCCGGCGCAGGCACACGCGCACCCCGGGGCACTCGCACCGGGACGCGGGCACAGGTCCCGGCCCGGCTCCCGCCGCACACACACAAAGGCACATCGCGGCGGCGGCCGCCGCTCGGCATCCCTCGCCCGTCCGCCTGCTCACTCCCTCCCTTCGCCCGGGGACGGGCTCCTGGCTCCTCAGGCTTTTTCACTCCTTTTCCATGCCTCGGGATAACGCACCCTCTGGACCTGCAGCTACCCGGAGTCTGAGGGATTTTGTGTCTCGGGTCCTGCCGCTGGACAGCGCCTACACTCGCCTTTAAGGAAGCGGGCACCTACAAACTAGATGTAAAGACGGAACCTCCACAGCAACCGAGTACGTATGCGAGTGAACGGGAGCGGCTGAGGGATAGGGACAGCGCGGCATGTCCCCACTCCGTGAAAGTTACGCCGCCGGGGTACAGATGCTGGGGAGATGCCGGCGGCGAGCGATGCAGCTCAGCCGATGCGCTGCCGTGCCGGGCTCTCGCTGAAACTTTTCCCTCACCTTCCCCCCCCTCCTCCCCCATCCTCCCCGTGGATGTTCAATTGCCGCTCGTCTTCCGAGCGTCCCTGCCGTCTCGGCAACTCCTGCCGTGCGCGGGGCACTGCTGCTCTTCGCAAACGGGAGGGCTGTGGTTGAGCGGAGCGGGAGCCGGAGTCGGTGGTACTAAGGTATTCCTGCTAGTTGTTGTCATGGAAATGATGCTGCCGGCGGCGGCGGGGAGTTTACAGCGCCGGTGATGAATGGCAGCAATTTGTCTCCCTCCTTTAGCCGCGCTTGGGAAATAGGTGGCTCTGTTTGCACAAGTTCAGCTGTCTAATAGGGACGGCGAGGCAGGTTGAGCTCATCTCACTTTGGGAGAGAGCAGCCCCCCTCGGCAGCCCAAAGAGCTCGCCCAAGAGGTAATTGCTGGAATGTGACATATTGTATTGAAATGAGACGGGATGTTTGCACGGCACGTCTGCCCGGCATCTGCTCCTCGGAAATGTGCACTTTTCCCTCCGGAGGTCAGAAGTGGTAACGAGGGGCCGCGGTGCCCCGGCACGGGCGGTACCGTGCGGGGAGGCTGGGCTGCGCCGCCGCTGCCCCGCTCCCTGCCCCCGCGGCGCCTCTCGCCTTTGCCTTCTCGCCTTAATAGCTGCGAAAGAAGTTTCAGTCTTGGAAAGAGGCGAGAAAGCGCGGGCGTTGGGTTCTGAATTATGTAGAGGGACAGTTATCGGGGCAGCATTATCGCGATAGCCTGTCCCGAGCGGAGATGCCGCTCACCTTAGCACGGCTAGTTAAGAACGCCGTTACTTAACTTGAAATTTTTGGGTACGATGGAATCCGTGCGAGGATATTTCTCAGGGAAAGGGTGTAAAACACTGTTTTATGTAGGGAGATTAGTGTATTGGGATAGGATTTTTTTTTTCCTCCAGGAAAAAAAAGTTTGGGAATGAATCGCTAACTTTTATCCAAGCCGCTTCACTCGATTACATTCTTCGCCCTATTTTTCTCTCCTCCGTGGAGACCGTTCTATGCTGGAGTCAAGCCCCGGTAAAAAAACAATGGACTAAACCAGACCAGACGGTTTCTTCGGAGGTGAATCTCACGCGATCTCGTGGATATTTGCTGGAGTGACCGTGCGGCTCGGAGCGATCCCTCCCACGCACCACCCCCCCACCCCCCCCCCAAAAAAAAATATCGCCAGCTAACCGGCGGTGGAAATCCAGCACGAAACTTTTTAATTGAATGGAGCTTCCCCCTCCACAGTCCCTCCCGGGTAAATGAAGGTTTCGAAACTCGCCTGAAGAAGTCACAATCACAATGGAGAGTTTCACGGTTTCCTCCTCGTATTACAGGGTGGGGAGGGGTGTCACTCGGGGCTGAATGTAAAGTGCACGCAGGAAGAAAAGAGCTTTGACAAGGGTAGTTATTTCCTCCTAATTTACAGCCCTTACGGCCCTGCGCTCCTGGCTCGGGCGGCGGCAGCCCGGAGGGGTGCTGCGTGGTTAAAGGCGCAGCGAGTGTCTCTAGGTAACCGGCGGCTCGGGGGGGCAGAGAGGAGCCCTAGGGCGCTCCGCGCCGAGCGGGAAACCGCCTCGTAGGAGCTCGTAAGGGAACAAAACCCTCGGGAGAGAAAGGGACGAGCTGACAGGCGCTTAACACCCCAGGAGCTGGCGGGGGTTCAAAGGCGAGGGGCGCGGGGAAGGCAAAAGATAGACGAGAAGCGGGAGAACGAGTCGCCGGAGACCGGCTTCCGTGGGCAGGGGCCGGCGCGGCCGAGCATCCCCCGCGCTGCCGCGGAGTCCGGCTAGCAGCGCCCAGAAGGTTGGGGGAGGCGGCTGGGCTGCGCTCCCTCCTCCCCGCCGGTGATGATGGGCCCGGAGACACCGCAAAGGGTTTAAGCCCGGTCGGCAGGACACCCCTCAAGTCTGGCCGGTACCTTGCATAGAAACTCCCAGCCTGCAATTTTTCCCGGTCTCTGCATCCCAAAAAGAGAAAGTTCTCACGGGGAAGTGGACGCTCGGGGATGCTGTCCCGCTTGTTGTAGTCACCCCGCCCGGGGTTATCCTCTTGCCCTCCCCAAGCTCCTCTCCTGGAGAACAAACCAGCGGCTCCGTTGTCCCAGCCCGGTGCTCTCTTGCCTTTTGTGTGATGAGGGAGCGGGAGCCGGCAGGAATGCGCTCCTCCGCCGGCTCCCGCTTCCCACCCGCGGGGCGAGGCGGAGGGTTGGCGTGCGAGTGCGGGGGACGGTGCCCGCACGTCCCTGCGAGGCGCCGCGCCGGGGGGAGGCGGGGAGCTCCCCTCTGCCCCGCCGGACACCGCCGCCCCTGACTGTGCCTTGTCTCCGGCGGACAGAACCCGGGTCGGAAGAGCGCCCCCCGCCCAGGCCAGGCCCCGGGCCCGCCTCCGCAGAGAGGTCCCAGCCGGCACCCACCCCGCCGCCGCCGCCCGCCGCCGCCTCCGTCCGCACCTCCAGCCCCACCATTCAGCGCGCAAGATATCCACCAGGTAAGCTGCCGCTCCGGGAGAAGGGCAGGAGGAGGAGAGGGGTGCGGGAGCTCCTGGCGCGGCCCCTACCCTTCCCAAATCCCTTTGGCATCATCGGCCCCCGACGTCCCGGGGAGTTTAAATCCCAAAAGGATCAGAGCAGCGCGTGTCTTTCGCAGCGATTTTGGAGATGCCGTGCCTGGGCACACGGGTTTGCGAGCCCCTCGCCAAAGGCGTGCCAGATTGAAGGGGAAGCTGGTTGGGGGTGCTAGTGTCCATGTGAGAAGCCCAGCTTGCCTGGCGTTAAACTGGGACTCCTTTACCTCACGTTCTCGAAAAGAAAGCAGAACACCATAGTAATAGCTCCTAATGTCCCTGTCCTGATGCTTTTATCCATTCATTTGGGTTTTGATGACAGGTTGCTCTTCAATGCATCTCCTGTGGGGCTTTTTTTTTTCTTATTTTAATATTGTTGGATAAAGAAAAGGTCCCAGGTTATTTTCCTTGCAGGGGAATTAATACTGGTGCCCTAAGTGGAAAAGTAGAGGTTAGACTTAGACAAGTGCGCTGACAAAAAGCAAGGTAGGAGGAGTCCCACAGAGCCAGGAGAGACCAGATCTTTAGGTTAGGGATATTTTTTCAGTCCTCTAGTCAGAGTTATTTTAGACTTCTGTTTTTCTGCTCCACTTTGCACAGAATTCAGTGACATAACTCTGTTATGCTTGGAAAAATGCAGGAAAAAAAAGGGACATAATGATCTGTTCCCTTGAACTCCTGCTCATATTCTGGGCTAGCAAAAAACCATTTTTACTTCATAGAGCTGTGTATCAACATGTCCAGTTGTGACATTAGCTGTGAACTCACTCTGTTGTATTTCTCCATCAGTTCTCAGTGGAGGTGTGTGGAAAGAATTTAATTCCCTTTCTATCTGATTAAGCACTGATCACTATGTTTTAACAGCCAGTCCTTAAACTAGCAAATGATAATGATACGACTTGCTAGGAAATGTGTGTGTGTGGAATCGCATGGACAGAAATTGACAGGAAAAAAAAAAAGAGAATAGTAGAATAATGCATAAATAACATTGGGAGGCAAGGCTTAGGGGGGAGGGTTGTCCTGCCTCCTTGTGCAAGCTTTTGAATTTAAAGCAAAGAAGGTCTTAATTTCAGGAAACAGCACTAATGTTTCTTTCCTCAGATTTTAGTGTTTTCTCAAGAGGAAGAAAGATGTGAATGGTTTGTGACAGTGTGATAATTCAAATTTGGGGCTTAGTTTAGATATATTTATCTGCAAAGAGGGAAGGAAATAATTAAAAGTTGATTTAACACAAATTATTTGGATTTCTGCATGCCAGGAGTGAATATTTTAAAATTGTAAGTGAAAAGAGTTCTTAAGAGTTCTCGTTATTTACAAGGCATGTTTTTTTTTTGTTGGTTTTTTTTTTTTTTTAACATGAATTATTTCTCAAGTGCATCTGGAATATAAATTACCCTGATTAAGGAGAGATGAACTGCACTTAATTTTGATATACATTTTATCCATAGTTACTTTTCTCTTTATGAGAAAATTTATACTAATTGATGCATTTCATTCCTCTTCTGTGCAACCAAAATACACCACACACTTTTAGTTCAAGTTGCAAATATTGGTCTAGAATCTCACAGTGTTTAGTCAGGCAAACCTCAGTGAATTGCAGAACTGGGTCTATTACTTCCTGTGACCAGCAAATTACATGGCAGACTAGTAGGAAATGTAAAAGAAAATAACAATCAGATCTTTTCAGCCAGGCACTGTGTTGCTTTGACCATTCCAGCTATCAGTGAACCACATTAAGTTTCATGACTAATGAATAAAACCAACTGTATTACTGGCCTCAACCTTGCTTTCCCATGAAAACAGAAATAGCACATATCTTTTATCCAACATTTTTGCAAATTGAAGGAGGTGTTGCACCTTCCACTTTTAAAGGAGAACATTCTACCAAAGATAAGCCCTAAAACTAATAATGAGACAGCAACCTTAAATTATTAGCTGACCAGAAATATTCTTCAAATATCCAGAGCTGAGTAAGCAAAATTGATGTTTGCAAGTCTTAAGTCACAAACCTTGTGATTTGAGTATTCCTCTGACATGCGCTGCAGATGCTGCTTTTTAAAAAATAAATATAATTTTTAAAATTATGCATTTGATAATTTCGTTTACCCTTCATGAAAATGTTAAAAATTTTACGGCATGATTGCATGCGTAGATTCAGAGTCATAAACTGTTCTCATTGTGCTTATCTAATTCTCATTGACACCTATGTATATTAAGCAGCAGATGTAGGGCAGCTTGAGATGGATTCTTTTCTCGCTCACACTGGTATAAATGTGAGTTTCTCCCTTGACTAGATGAGAGCAAACTCCTAGTACTGAATGCTTAGTCGGTCCCTGGTGCATATTTGTTGTTGAAAGGAAAAGACTCGAGGCAAATTTAAATGTCTGAATGGGAGTTGGGTGCCCAGTTGAGCTCTGGGAAAGCTTCTAGGAAAGAAGTTAGAGAGGGCCTGGGCCTGGTGCAGTGGGCTTGTTGTTAATGTGCCCCTTTGCCCTTGCAGATATGCCCTGTGTGCAAGCGCAGTATAGCCCTTCACCGCCCGGTTCGAATTATGCATCCCAGACCTACGCGTATGGCTCGGAGTACAGCTCAGACATCATGAACCCTGACTATGCCAAGCTGACCATGGACCTGAGCAGCACCGAAATCACTGCCACTGCCACCACCTCCCTTCCCAGCTTCAGCACCTTCATGGAGGGTTACTCCGGCAGCTATGAGCTCAAGCCTTCCTGCCTCTACCAAATGCAAACTGCCTCCTCTGGCCAGAGGCCCCTCATAAAGATGGAAGACACCCGGCTGTCCCCATACCAGCCCTCCCTGCCCCCATCCACAGATGAGGGGATGCCCAGCACTTCCATGTACTTCAAGCAATCCCCACCCTCCACGCCCACCACGCCTGGCTTCCCCGCTCACCAGAGCCTGTGGGACGAGCCCCCGCTGCAGCCCACGCAGACCTGCCTGCCTCCCGGTGGGCACCTGATGGACGCCGCCCCCATGAAGACCGTGCCTCCGCGCTTCCCTCTCTTCCACTTCAAGCACTCGCCTCCGCACACGCCGTCCGCGGCCGCCCACATGTGCTACGACCCTGCCTCGCTGAGCCTGCCCCTGGGCTCCGAGAGGCCCGCCGCCAGCCAGGCTCCCATGGAGGGCCATTCCTACGGGCTGCACCTGGCCAAACGACCAGCCACCTTAGCCTTCTCACCGCTCGGCCTCAACGCAGCCGCCTCCAGCCTGATGGGCGAGAGCAGCGGGAGCGGCAGCAGCGGCCTCCCGTCTCCGCCCAGCCGGAGCTCCTCGTCCGGGGAAGGCACCTGCGCTGTCTGTGGAGATAATGCCGCCTGCCAGCACTACGGGGTGCGGACATGCGAGGGCTGCAAGGGCTTTTTCAAGGTGAGGGATCCGCGCTTTGCTCCCCTCCCTGCTCGCTCCCACCTCACTTCCCACCCTCTCTGTCCCCACGGGCTCCCCGCCCTGACCTGGGGCTTCAGGGACATCGTGTGTTAAAACTCAGCTCCCCAGCGGGGTGGGAGGGATGCCCAAAGTTTTTGAAGGTCAAGGAAAACCCTCTGCAGGATAAAAGGATCAGCTATTCTCTGCTGAGGAGAGGCCGTGGCAGTGATCTGGGGGAACCACGTGTCCGGTCTGCCAGCATTCCTCAATGAAATATAGGTCATCCCAGTTTAAGCTATAAACTGTGTTTATTCTGTAGTGAAACTCATCTGGAGTACATTCAACCTGGGTTTTACTCAGTCACCAATTCCAATTACACTTTTTTAAATTTTTTTTTATTAGATGAGGAAAGAAACCCCGAAATCATAAAGTCCACTTAATATTTTAGGTGGTGGCAGCAGTGCCATTTGTTGTCCAGGGAAAGTTGGCCTGAGGAAGAATGCAGGGTGGTCAGCACCAGGAAGAAACTGGTTTCACTCATGGGACAAACCCAAGTACTTCTAGTTACTTTTGATTGCTGCCTTGTCATTACCCTTCAGCTCAGGAGCCCGGGGAGTCCTTACCAGGGAAAAGCTGCCTCCAGAGCAGTGACTAAGCACTGCACAGGGTCCCCGTGCCTGCTCTGCAACGAAAGCAGCTTTGCAGCTGAGTAGCAACACACATAACTTAGACACAGCAGTTTCTCAGTGGGAACTTTGCACTTATATTTTCAAGAGTTGAATATATTCTTTAGATCTTAGGTCTGGGTGCTTTGTAATTTCCTTTCATCAGAGTCTGAAGGTGCAGATTCCAGTATTAATTTCAGAAATAGCTTGTTTAAGAAAAGAGCTTGCGATTGACTTTTGGTAGGATTGATCTGCGCAGCAAGTTTAAGATTTGAAACATTAGAGGTTGATTTTGTATATTTCTTCTTGCTAAGACAGTAGTTATGCCCCTATTCTGGTAAAAGATACAATGGGAACAAAAACAGACCCAAAGTATTTGGGGGGAGGGCTTACAACATTTTTTTGTTGTAGGTGGAGTTTTCAGTGTTACTTAATAATAGTCTGTTGACCACGTGGTAACACATACGTCTCCTATAAAACTAATTTGTTATTTAAATATAACTAGAAAAGGGACCACACGTAACATGGCAATAGCAGCTCTTTTTATCCCAAACCTGCCCCTGTGGAAATCAATAGCATACCCTTGAGTTCAACAGTACCTTATTCTGCAAAATAAACTGTTTTCAGCTCCAAATCACAATGAACAATATTTGCTGTATCTCTTGTATTTAGCACATTGAGGCTGTTATCTGATATCCACCACAAATTATGGAATAAAATTTATGCATTAATTTAATTGACATTAAAGATTTAATATTGAATGTTGAGTTGATTAATTTGTTCCTGATGTCTTTTCTAGTAATACCTTTTTGAATGTTATTTATTGATGTATCTTTTATTTTAAGTATGGCAGCATTATATGTTTTTGCACTGCTATTTGTTACATTCTTGCAAAGCTTACCAGGTTTCTACACATTTTAATTTTGTTTTAGTTTTTTCAACATGACTTTAGAGTTAATTAAATTTACATAACTATGTCATCATTCTGTCCTTTTTCCTCAGGTCAGGTTAACTTTCCCAGAGTATTTAGCCAAACACATTTTGTAGGGGTTACTGGTATTTTTATTTTTCTCCCTGATGATTTTAATGGCTAACCAAACCAGTTATTGTGGTATTTGACTAACAATAGTGATAGCAAAAGAAGTACATTGCAGATCATTTTGATTTTATTTTAATAAGGTCAGCAATAATCAAGGGAATGAACCAAGTAGAAAATTGTTCCCAAAGGGATATTAAAAGCGGAGATAATCTAATCCCCAAAGGTAGATGGGATGACCTGGTAATTTCAGATATGATTTTATCATTCAAAGTTGCCTGTCTCCAGAGACTTGCTTCAGAAAAATCCTAGATGATTTTCATTGTCAGCAGCTAGCACTAATAAAATTGTTTTTCCTGCAGGCTAGTGTGTTAGGAAATTAATTTTATCTAATTATATGAATTGCACTGTCACTTTTCACGTTGTAATTAAAACACATTTTGTCAGGTTTTAAGCTGCTCAAGAAACAATCAGTTTACTATTTTTACTGTGTTGCATTTTCGCAGAGAACAGTTCAGAAAAATGCAAAATATGTTTGTCTGGCAAATAAAAACTGCCCAGTGGACAAGAGACGTCGTAACAGATGCCAATACTGCCGGTTCCAGAAGTGTCTCAGTGTCGGCATGGTTAAAGAAGGTAAGGACTCTGGCTATTTATGATCCCAGAAAACTAAAATATCATATGTTTTATGAATCCATGTCTCTCTGTGTGTGTATGTCAGCATGGATGTCACTACAATAAATTTGACAGTGATGAGATTCATAACTTACCCCAAAATATGTGCATTTATGTAGTAATGTATTGATTTTGTGCTTTTCACCCCTATTATCATATTTAGACCATAGACCCCAGAGTTCAAGAACAGCAAGGTCACAAGAGGATAATTTGACAGTGGCCAAAATGTCTCCTTTATTAACTTTGAACATTGCTCGATAATGCTGCTGGCTTCCCCTTGTTATCTCACTGGGGGCTGCACTGGATTGTGTGCATTTTGACGTAGGATCTCGTTTCATTCCCATAAGCTGATTGTAAATTTGCAATTAATTTAAATGGAAACAGGATCAACTCATTAGTCCCAATTCTGCAAATATTTAAGCATGTGAGTAATATTGTGTGAGCAGTCCCATTGCAAATACTGACATGGATAATATAGCCTATATAGTGTGGCCATATTTTTTCAAATGCTTCAAGAAAGCTAAAATTACTTTGAATTAATGCCTCTGTCATTTAAAAGGGACACTGCTAGTAGAAACACTAGAATCTGTGTTTCATATTCCACTTGTTTTCAGCAGTGGGGTGTCACGGGCACACTAACATGCTGCAAACAAAGCATGGACAAAAGGAACACAACTGGGCTCTCACTAAGCAGCTACATTGCTGCTTACGATCGTAGGTCTGACACAGTTCTGGTGCCATTTGTGTTCCTTTGCAATCAAAGGCATCAAGAGCACGTGCTGAAACTAAAGAACACTCTTATTTTTGCTGGTCTGGCCACCGTAAGGAAAGAAAGCAGGGTGTTCATTCTGATCCATCATTTGCTGGTACCTTCACAACTGATTCCCTTGGGATTTTTTTCACCTAGTTGTCCGTACCGACAGCCTGAAAGGGAGAAGAGGTCGGCTGCCTTCCAAACCAAAGAGCCCCTTACAGCAAGAACCCTCTCAGCCCTCCCCGCCCTCTCCTCCCATCAGCATGATGAATGCCCTCGTTCGAGCTTTAACCGACTCCACGCCCAGGGAGCTGGACTATTCAAGAGTATGTCTCACTTTTCTTTCCCTGTTTGCTTTCCGCACAGAAATGATTTGCGAGCTGCGTTTCCCCTTACCAGCTGGTTTGCCGAAATGAAATTAAGTGTGAAATTTGGATGAGGGTAGAAATGGGTCCAGCCAGACGTTGTCTTTTTGTGATAGGTGCGCAATGAGAGGAAAGGAAGTGCAGTAGGCATTAGTGTTAGTAACTATTCATTGTGAGGATCTCAATCATAAAATAATCTAATAATCTGCAGTAGATTCAGTGGCTGAGTTAAAGCAAAGATGCATGGATAAAGAGAGCATTCTTCTTGCAAAAAGACTGTGCTGAAGCACGATCAATTATGATGTCATTGATTAAGCAGGAGCAGTACTTGTATGTCCAATATCTTAACTTCCATTTTCTGAAGGCTAAAATTTAATAGCACTTCCCTAATATTCATATAGAAGGGTTGCAGAGTGTGACACTGAATGGAAAAGACCATTCCTGTTGAAATCAATAGGAATTTTGCCATTATTTAAATGGGAACAGGGTATGCTTTGGATACTCCAGCATAAATATTCCTTCAGTAAAACTCACATTTTTAAAACAAGCCTTTTAAAATTAAAATTCTGAAAAGTCATCAAAGCTTTACCAAAGATTCTATATTTTTGTAACCTTATGATTTAATGTAGTATAGTCACAATTTAAATATTCATGGAATATTCTGAAAGCTGAAAAAAAATGTTCAGGAGTTATTAAAATGCAGCATTGAAATGGCTTGTTAAATACAATTTTTAGGCACGTTGATATAGGATAAGAAAAAAACTACAGCTATGGAAAAACAAGATCAAATTCTTCCCCCTTAAAGAAATATGATTGTATTTGAGACTGTTAAAAATAGCAGCTGTACTCAGAGAATAACTCCATTGGCCATTTATCACTTGTTGCTAAAGTAATATTTAATCCTAAAGCATATTTACTGCAATTATATAAAAATTACATTATGCTATTTTAGACTATACTTATATATGTATATATATATTTTTAGCAATTTAATACATGCTGTAACATATTTTCTTCAAACTAATCTGGAAGTATTAAATCATATTATTTTTCAAGTCATTATCAAGAATCTAGCTGTTCAGTGTCTGACAACTTACTATGAGGAGAATGTATTAGCCATATCTACATGTACCTTAACTTACTCAGAATGTCTGAGAGATCATTTTGCAAATATCAAGGTGTGTGACGAGCTGTGCTCTTTGATAGAAATCTTCTGGGTTCCACAGAATTGCAGGAGTCGAGAGGCCATGGGTTGTATTTCTTTATCGATATAAAGTTCTTTTGCATTTATAGAAAACTGAACAAAAATTATGTACTTTTATGTGACTTTTTTCTGTCCTACAGTAATTCTTTATCTTTTAATGAAAACAGCACACAAATTTAATTGTTGAACAATTGTTGGATGTTACAGGGAGGATATGATTGACAGTAAATTAATTTAGTCTCGGTAGCTAAAAGATTAAGTATGATTATCTGTTAGAACCTATTAATATCTACGTTTTTCTTTGCACTAAAATATATAATAGTCTGTTATGCCCAGTGGTACTGAAATAACAAAAATATTCTATAAGAAATTAGTAGATTCTTATGTTTTCCATAGACCCTTATACTTACTTTTAAAAGTTAAGGGAGATCAAAAAACAAATGCTGTGTAAAGAGCAAAAGTAACTGAATTTAATGAATTTAATGAAACATGCCGTAAACACACTGCAATGCTAAAATATTCCTATGAAGAATAATCCTGTAGCTGTAAACTGTAACTTATGGTACATTCAGCTAGGCTGTGATCCTGCTGAGCACCACAAATGGGCAGATCTGGAAACCTGGCTTTGGAGTCAGCCCTGACACTGCTGCAGATATGACCTTAATGTTTAGCACGGTCTTTGTGTTTACAAGCTGTAATATCTTGACTGTCTTAAAACGACTGATAAAAGTTTCGGAGAAAAGCGTGTATCCCTTCCTTTCAGAAAACCCTGTAGACACACACACACATGAACAACCCAGGAAGAAAACAAAACCAAAAATAAATTACATAAGCTACAAACTTTACACCAAAACATTGGAAACAATTCTGTTCAGAACATGGCTGCTTTTCATCTAGCACTGGTTTTAACTTACCAGTCCACAGCAGTGGTATATTTAGGTACTTGGTTTCAAAAGGCAATTGCCAAGGGCCCTACTCTGGTCTCACACCTGTTTACTGGTACAATTCCCTGAGTTTACGCTTTTAAGGAAGTGAGATGAGAAACAGACCCTTGCCATTCTTATTCATGCAGAGTAGGCACCAATGTAAATAGAAATGTTGCCTTTTCAGAGGGGGAGTGCAGCTTTTAGGCAATATTCCCCCCTTTCCTGGGCCACAAAATTAGGCACATATCATGGCTTTTGGAAAAATGAGTGTAGGCTTTCGTCTGTGCAGAGAAGTTATTGTTAGGCTTTTGCAGCTGTAGCCGTGGATGAAGGACTGATGAAAGCAGGCAAAGGGCAGAGCTAAGTTGTGCTATTGGGCTTCCCAACCTCAGGCTTTCCAAATCTCTTCAGATATAACATAAAAGTTAATGTTTCTTGCTACACATGCAACCCCCTCCTTAAGCAACAGTCATATTTCATTTAATTCCCAAAGGCGCTCCAAGGAATGGAAGGGGGCAGAGCTTTGTATTTTGTCTTTCTCCTGGTTTGCCTCCAGTTTGCATAGGGCAGGTTTAGAAATGCAGATCAGAGGGAGCCCTTTCGTCCTGTGGCCTCCTGACCAAGGGCAGGATTGCCAGCTGTCTTGGTCACAAGTTAGGTCAAATATCACTTCTTCTCCATGAAATGAACATGATAAAACCTCACAATTGTCTGCATGAAACATAAAAATACATATTGTTTATGTTACTTGTATGCTCCTAAGTCTGTTACAAGTAAATAATATTTTATTTTAAGAACTCTTTGTAAGTGCTAATACTTTATAGTGAGCAGTGATGTATTGCAGCAGCTGAAAATTATACAATTCCGTGTAATCTTTTACTTTTCTTCTAAAATTGCCCTCGTGGGATAGACTTTGCTAAAATATACACGTTATAATTTTTTTAGATGCATTTAATTTGATGCAGTGCCCAGCGTGGGGTATACCACACTGTACATTCACAGTTACATGACATAATGCAGCATTCAGCTTCATTAGAAAATGTGAAAGCTTTGCCTTACTTTTGCCAAAGGAATGTTTTATAAATATTGGGAAAAAATTAACACCTGGCATAATTACTGAGTTGTGATGAGTTGTATTTAGAATGAACCCATTCAGAATGAGTAGTACCTTTTTTCTTTTCCTTTTGTTTTCCTTCTTCTTTACTGCTCAAAGGATCAAGAATATATCTTGGCTTAGCAGTACCTGTTGTGAGGCAGGAGTTTCCATCAGCCTGTTTTCGTTTCCTTGTGTAGTAAGAAAGAGGCATAGGTCAGCCCGTGTGTGTAGCAAAACACATCTCCCAGAGCCAAAATGCACACTTGTTGTGGCTTGCTCTGCATGGTCACTTCTAGAAGGTCCAGAACATGTGTGGTCTCTGAAAAAGTAAATTGTCTTTTTCTACCCATTAATTACCTGGGTGCATCTTGCTGCAGTTCAGTGCCAGGGGTAGTTGATTCTTGCTGCTTGAGCATCCTTAGCTGCTCCATTCAAGCGGGGGTCTGAACACATGAATATGATGCAGCATACAGATTTTTCTACTGCTGCTCCCTATCTTCTTTGTATTGTGGCCTCTACCTGTCTCAATGTCATAGGATCCTTTGGAGCAGCTGAGGCAAAATTTATCTCTGCATGAACTTTATAAGAAGGATTGCACCTGTTTCACTAGCTGATTAGGGATGTGATCTGGAACTCACTGTGAGAAACTCATGCAGTTAGTGTTGGGTAAGCAGAACAGAATCACTAAGGGCTAGTACCAGGACCCAGACACAGACAGAGGTATCTAGGGTTGCTGTAGTTCTCCCATCAGTCAGCAACTCTGACAATTGTGTACTTTATCCCTTACCTACCAATAGCAACCAGCTCCAGCCAGGAGAGGCAGAGTACAGGACAGCTACCTGAGAAGTTCTGCTTACTGCCCCATCTCTCCATGCTGCACAGAGGTGACTTCTGGGTGGCAGTTAGCAACTTAGGTGATACCTGCAGCCCATGGTTGTAATATTGTCCTCCCAGGCTGCCAGACCACTGTTACTGATGGGAAAAGAGTTTTTCCCTGCTTCCACTCTGGCTTGGAAAGTTGTTAAGAGTGGCCTTTGGGCTGATGGACTCAAGCCTAAGTGCATGTGGGAAGCTGTTCCCAAAGGGTATGCAGGCTTCTTTTAGCTGTGGAGACTACCTCAGCCTTTCTGTGTCTGAACCTGTAAGAGAGAGTGGATATGAAGTCTCTCCCAGAAATAACCCAGCAGATGTCTGATGATGAGGATGTTACTACAATAAATGCCACATTATTCAGTACCTGCTCAAAAAAAACAGCAGCACTTTCCAAGCACAGAATTGGACTAAGCCACAAAAGCCCCTGTTTTTATATTCTGCCAAGAGAGAGAGAGCAGTGTCAAAGGAGTGACAGGGATCCACTGGTGATGAAGTAGGAGATAGTGGGGAGGGAGCTGTCAGAGGGTCACAGGGAAGCTGAGCAAGCTGAGACTGTCAAATGGTTGCCTGGAAGAGTTATGGCCACATAAGCAGGATAATAGGTTCTGCTGAACCTCAAATGCTTCAATTTGAAGGATAAGAGGTGATATGGGGCAGCTGGTTTACTTTGAACCAATTCTGTATTCAAATGAAGCAATGCTGCATGTGTCAGATAAAGTGTGATTTATCTTATGTGTCTCTATCACTGTCAGATAAAATGCACTTTGTGAGGTTTTGGAAGAAATCTGCATTTCTGACACACTGAGACAAATTCATCAATGGGAAAAGTGTTTCATTGTAGTAAGCCAAATAATGTTCCTCTTCTAGTGTGATGCAAATTAGCCTACCCACCAACCTTCTATTTCTGTTTACTAATAGCATATAGGTACTTGTAAAATGTGATATTATATATTAGTTATAAATTTGAAATTACTTCTATACATATGGAAATATTTTTGTAATACCTATCTGAATAGCAAAATGCCTGTAGGTAACTAAATAAGTAGGTAGATGTAGACCTACTTTTTATGTCTTTATAAATAATACCAGCTTTGCCACAGAAGGAAATGTTGTCGGGCAAATAATGCTGTATGTTTCACAGAATGCCCTTAAATGCATATAACTTTGCTTTCTGTGGCTTTCATTTTAGTACTGTTCCACTGATCAGGCTGCTGCAGGCACAGATGCAGAACATGTACAACAGTTCTATAATCTTCTGACTGCCTCCATTGACATAACTAGAGGCTGGGCAGAAAAAATCCCAGGATTTACTGACCTCCCAAAAGAAGATCAGACATTACTCATAGAATCAGCTTTTTTGGAGCTGTTTGTACTAAGACTCTCCATCAGGTAACTATTTATTTAATTTTCTCTTAAGATGATGTGAAAAATCACCCATCTGAATATTTTTAAGGAATAAATATGGCACTGTCTTTGAACATTGTCATTTGTACCAAGAAAAAGGCACCAAAAAAAAATCAGCAATGTTTGCACACAAAGGATATGGTGTTTAATTTGTTTTACACTGTGGGAAAAATCAAGAAGGTGATTTAAAAAGAGATCATGGATGTCACCAATGTGCTTCTTTTATTTGATCTGTCCCATTTTTCTCCTACATAGTAATCAAAATTGATCCTCAGGTACTATTTGAGCAAGTCTGCTCCTTACTCATAAGTATGAAATATAGAAATGCACTCCAAGTATGAAAGTTTTTTCTTTTCCCTTTGTAATCTGTTTTTGAAAGGGATGAGGAAGATTTAAAATCTTGTTTGGATTGGTTTTCTTATTAATACCAAGTCACTTAATAGAGTGAGATGCTTTGTCAGTCTAGTACTAGCTAAGACACTACCAAATCCACTTTCAGGAACTGGCAAAATTGCAGACTGGTGATTTCAGTTATGCCCATGTTTATTTAAGTTGAAAATGACCTTTTAATGTGTTTTTTAGCAAAAATATTAGTAATAGAGAGGGAAAAAGATGAGAGCTTGGCTGTAATTTCTCTCTTGCACACAGGTTTTCATATAAAAGAGTTTATGCAGTTATGTGCATTGTCCTGCATTACTGTGTGTGTTCTCCATTATTTTCTCCCTGCCAATTTTTACAATCTGAAAAATGCAGATGATACTAAGTAAATGCTGAGAGCTGCAGAACCTATCTCTTTTTATTAGTTTTGTATGTCAAAATGCACTCAGTATTCCTTTGGTTCAAACATACAGTATTTAATGCAAAATGTCTTCTCTGTTTATGCCTTTGGGCAGGACTAAAATCTTAACTAATTAGACAGTCTACACCACATGCTGCAGCTAACCTCAGGCTTATAACTCTACCAAGTAAGAAATCACAGAAGCTTGTTTGTTGTACTTTGGCCCCAAGGGAGAAACATATTGTCAAACGTGAATGCCCACATATGTCTCGGGATAATATGCCTTGGATTTTAAATGACAGATGCCTCAATACTGGTTATGCATTTTTCTGTAAAGTAGAAGATGCATTTATAATTTTTTCAATTGTTTTTATTTGAGGTCTGATACTGCTGAGGATAAGTTTGTATTCTGCAATGGACTCGTGCTTCATAGACTTCAGTGCCTTCGTGGATTTGGGGAGTGGCTCGACTCTATTAAAGACTTTTCCTTAAACTTAAAGAGCCTTAACCTTGATATCCCAGCCTTAGCAAGTCTATCAGCTCTAACTATGATTACAGGTAAGTGTTCTTTGTTAACAGAAAGCTTAAGACTCTAGTGCTTTGCTTTATTGTAGATTCAAACAATTTCAGTTAATTTAGCTATATTGAGGGTGAAGTAATTATGAGTTTTAAGCACTAGCATGACCATATTGAAATTGTGGATTAGCATTAGGCTGTCAGACACCCCTCTTAAAATGTAATCTAACTATTTATTTGCAGCTTCATTGTTTTCTTGGAGTCATCTCTAAAAAGCAAACTGCTTCGTAGCTCCTACAAAAATATTCAAGATACTTGCTGAAGTCCCATAAAAAAAAATCTTAACAAAATTACCAGAGCTAGGTCTTCAGTGTAGGAATAGTAATATCAAGACAGCTTGAGACCTAGAAGCTGTACAGCTAGCATAGCTCATCTCTCAGCAAAATGGCTAGACCAGAAAGAGTGCTCCATGAGGGCAGGCACGCTGCATTTGGTAGCCAGGCTAGCCTAGATATTCCATGTACTGCTTTTCTGAGAGAGGAAAATCAGCAAATTATGAGAAAAAAGTCACATTCTGCAGTTGTACAAAAGCTTTTGGGTGTGCATGTGACTGTATGACCCTTTCTGCTTGCTGGGCTGAACAGCAGGAAACTAATGTCAGAATCTTCCAAATCTGTCCAGTAAGTACAAAATAGGGGAAGATAACCTTTTAAGGTGTAATTTTTGCATTCCTGAAACAATACAGCCCAGGATACCTTGGGCATCTTGCAATAGAAGAGTCACGGCTGATGCAGCAGAAGGAGTTGGGAGAAAGCGTGTCTGACAACCACATAGCAGAATTTGGAGCAGGAGTCATCTCCTCAAAGAGCCTCACACTCATATCAGAAAAACTGATAACAGTTTAACAGTGCAACCGTGTCATCAGTGTGAGACAGGGCATCAGTGTGCCCTGAGCTGGATCTTCCCAGGGATGCGTATAAGCTCCACTGGGATAGATATTGATTTCCTTCTGTATTTCAGGCATGCACTATGCAGGCAGTGGCCCCAGCAACACCAGCTGTAGTCTTCATTTTACCTGGGATGAGAGTGATGTCAGGGCAACCCTGAGATAAAATGACAGATAAAATAAAATTGGCCAATTCTTGCTAGCATTTGTGGGGCCAAGATTTTGTGTTCAGAGTTTGCACAGTACGCTGCCTTCCTGCATTTTGGTGAAGGGTTATTGTATGTATGTAGCTCTTTGTTTCTTAAGTATTTTCAGGGTTTTTTTTTTAATTTCTGTTAATTTCTTCTGCAGTTGGAAAGGGTACTTTAAGATCCAGGCTCTGGTTTCTTTGATAAAACATTTAAGATCAGAATAACTAAGTGGAGCTGCTTTACTCTGTAAAAAAAAATCATCAAAATGAGTGGCATGTTAAAGTCAGAAAGAACTTTACAAATTTATTTTTTTTCTACTGCATATATACATGCACTAGCATATGTTCACACCTACTTACATATATGTACTATAAACACCTACATATATGTGTATGTGTGTGTATACTTATATACATACATAATGTATTTATGTATGTATATGCATTTATATAACTAAATCAAGGGCAGGTGCTGTCCCTCTCTATATTTATATCCAGGCATATGTACTTATATATATATACATACATATAGCACACATCTGAGTGATTTAGATTACTTACTATATATGAGATATGTCTTTTTTTTAGGTAGCCATAGGTAGTATGTTCTTGCTTATCCTCCTGGAGGCTGAGAGTCTGCAGGATGATGAACAGGATTCCCAGAAAGTTATGTGAATGTAGCAAAAGCAAATGTATAGGAGGAAAACTTACTGCCCTTACAAAACCATTTTCTGTTTTAACATGGTAATTTGTTCAGTTAAGCACTGCTTGTTTGCCCTTTACATAAGGAGACAGTGTTGTCCAGTGGCTGGCTCAGTTCACCTTAGGATAATTAGAAATAGGTTTTAATTGCATACATCCCACATTTCTTCCTTTCCTTGATCACAGCACTTACAGGAGTTTGCTATATTGTGCTTGTCTTCTCAAAGTTTCTAAATGAATGGAAGCAGTTGTTGCCTTTAAAAGGAGACAATTTCTGTTCAATTTCTGTTCAGAAGCTTTAAGATTTTTCTCTGTTTGTCAAGCTTCTCTTGATTTTTTTTCTCCTGTGTGAGATGGTATTTAAAATTAATGTTGTTTTCTGCTTATTCTTTTATTTCGTGAGGCTGGTATATCTCTGCTGATTTTGTCTAAGGACAGCATGTATTTTCATGTGATCTAAATTAGACCAAAGCTGTAGTGACTTATATTCACAGGTTTCAGATATCCAAGGGCAGTTAGCTAACTCAGGGACTCAGCCAGAAATTTGGTCACCTGAAAACGGATAGCATTGTATAATGATGAACAATATTAAAAATAAAACATGTAAGAGGAAATCAGGTGATTCTAGCTAGTGTATTGGAATTTTTTATTCAGGAAAACATTGAGATTTAGCTCAGATGTGCATCCCACAAGAAATGGCTTCTTGTCTCCTCCCTTCAGTTTGAGTATGACAAGCCATGTGATGGTTTTCAGCTAGTCAGACCAAAAGAGAAAAAATAATATAGAGAAAACTTGCAAAGATAAAACCTGAAGAATCTGAAATGTTGAAAAATTTTAAACATTGTTCTGAGGCTTGGCTTAGATTTAGATGGGTGGTTTAGGTGCCCTTCTTTATCTCTGGGGAAGACATCCTTTTCTTCTGTAATGGATTGTTGAAAGCAATGGGTAGTTGGCAAACTCTGCTTCAAGCCCTTTCTGTGAGTCAGACCAAGGAAGAGCAACCTTTCCCAGAACATAGGATATCCAACTATTGAGTACCACTGTCTTTTGTCTTAAGGCAACTTGATATATTTCACAGGCCACAGAATGGCTGTTGTGTCTGATGATTTGTGGACAAGCTGGTGGTCAGAGGGACACCCAAGGCCCTATCTCTGGTCTGATTCCAACAGGAAGGGAATCTGACCATGGTTCTCCCTTGTTCCAGGTGGATATCTATTTCATTGATATCTGCTTCAAAATAAGGAGTGAGAAAACTTTCTAGTTGTTTGCCTTTAGAAACAACACTGCAAAACCAGAATGCTGCCTTGAACAAAATTTTCTTGATTATCACATTAATAGCTGATGGCTATTTGATGGCTTGATGGCTTAATCAAATGAAACAAACAAAAAACCCAGAAAACAAAAAAACCAAGTAAACAAAAAATCAACTCCAAGATAACAGTCCTGTGATCTGTAATAGTCATAGCCTGTTTTAATACTGTGCAGCAATTTAGGTAGCATTAAATTCAAGAATTTTCTTTCCAGATAAAATTCCTTCTGAGAATAATGACCTGTTAATTCTTCTTGATTTAATGAGTGCTGTCCCAAGCCCAAACAAAGATGTGCACTTAGAAAGCAAACCTTCTTAAATACTACCAATCTTTGGCAATTTTGCTGAGGGAGAAGAGTAAGAGGAGTCACTACTCTCTTTCTGCCTGTGTTCTTCAAGAGTGACAGGGACAACTAATATATGTCTCCCAGTGAAGGAAGAGGGAATAAATGTAAAATTCAGTGCTGGAGACTAAAAGATGTTCCACTGGTCCCAGTGTCTTAAGATATACTGAAGGCTGTTCCTTCAGTTTGGGATGTCAGATTGTCTCCCCAGTAACAGCTCCAGTAGTTCCAGTGACCTTCAATTAGCCCTGCTGACTTGTTTGGAGCTGCAAAGCTCCATGTTCTCTCCCAACCACAGCTGCAGATGACAGCACAGGATGCATATAGGCATGTAGGGTCATTCTTCTCTTTTCAGTGTAGTTCTCTACATTGCTTGCTTTGGGTAAAACTGATTTTTGTACAATATTTTGTATTATATAATCCATTAGAAAGTCCATATATTTTTTGCTTTTTCTATCTCTTTTATATGTCCTGGATATCTGTGGTATGTTGCCTAGAAGGAAAAGCATTATGTCAGATTACTGATGAATTTTCCCGTCCTCTCAGATAAGACATCCGCTTAAAAGAGCACCCAGAATGAAGGAATTTGCATCTTTACTGTGGGGGCTTGCAAACAGTTAACTTAGAACTCTGTCATGCCAAAGCACATCTTTTTACTGTAAGGTGCTCCTTTAGGATCTTCCTCTCTCTGTCTCTCTTCTCTTTTTTAACTTCCTTTAGTTGGTTTAGAAAGGCTGGACACAACTTCCTCCGCAGCATATGAGTGTTGCTCTAAGCATCACCCAGAAGAAAGTAAGTGGGAAACAACACATGACGCTCACCTTACATGCCTATGAAAGTAGAAAAATTATCTCTCATGTTCTCCTTTGGATTACTTATTCTGTTGGTATGTAGCATCTAGTGAGCTAACGAAGGGCACCAACATGGAAAGGAAATGCTGGTCATCTTGGATCAAGTTCTGTTGTTAATTCCACACAGAGGATTTCTATGAGTTTAGAGTGTTCATGGATCGCAAGCGTTCCTGCACAGTCACTCCATGATGGACTAGGCAGTGTTGAGGATGCAGCTTTGCAGAGTAGACTAGATACTAACTCAGCCTGTGCTTTAAAATGCTTCCTAAACTTCCCAAATGACCATTTGTTAGTTTTTTTTCAATCAGAGTGTAAATAGAAAGACTGAGAATCCAGTACAGATCATCTGAAGGGCACATTCTAATTCAGCCTCAAATTTTTGTCTGCTCTAGAACTGCTAGAGTTTTCTCTTTCTCATTCTTCTTGTTGATTATGTTTTCCTCTCTGCCCCTTCCGTTCTCTATCCACATCAAACCATTATTATTTTGCCCACTTGACACTCTCAGTGGGATGCTTCTGAATACAGAGCATGCTAGCCCTCATTCAGCCAAGCTCTTTCACCATATGTTTTATTTTAAGTGTGTTACAGACCAGCCCAGAACCACTGTATGTATTGGGCTTATTTACACTCCTAATGCTTTGTTAGACTGGCACCAGACCACTGAAGAATATTGTGAGGTTTCAATTAATTAGGAGTTTGTGTTTGTCTTCCTGCTGTTGGGCTTTCTGTTCCAGTTTATAAACAGAATTTTTAGCACCATCAGTCATACCAAGAAACAGTGATGAGACCAGTGTGGCTAAAAAGAGTATGAGTATGCTGCAGTTCCTTCTGAACATTACTTTGTCCAACCTCCCAATGGAATTGAAACTTACCTACTCTTCAGCAGCAGATCTCCTTCAGTCCTCTTGCCAGGATATCCTCTGGAGTGGGTGCTTCATGTGCTGGGTCTACATACAAGCAGGTGGCAGACTGGAGGAGTGTAGGAGAGCTAGTTATAAAAAAAAAACCCTCCAGATTGCATTGTCTGCCTTCCCCCTGCCACTTAGCTGAGGGAAATACTGTCAGCGTCAAAGTAAAGTACTCACTCCTCCTTTTACACTCCCACCTCTTTGTTGAGACAAGAACTCTTTGCTTCTACAGCAACCAGCAATTTCTGTGTTGTATTGTGGTTTTCATAAAAGAGGGAGCAAACTATGGTATTCTGTGTGGCCACTCATCTCACCTGACTTCAGGTACCTTGGTCACCTGATGGAGAATACAGGGCACTTCCAGAAGATGATTCATGCACCTAAAATTGTAATAATCTTCTAAAAATGCCCATCTTTACACTAGTGTTAGGAAGAGTTTGTGAGGTCTGTGCACCAAGGTTGGGGACCCTTGTGAAGTGTCTGAGAGCTAGGCAGGATAAATATGGGCCAGACTGCAACAGGAAAGGAGACTCTTGGATCTGCCCGCTTGCAATATTCCTGTGTAGCAGTGTGTGCACAAGAAAGCTGTAGGCAACTGAGCCTTGTGCTTATTTGAGTTATAGAAGAGGAAGAGAAATGTGAAGGGGGAAGAGAAAATCACATAACTACATCGAAACCAAGAAAATCAAGAGGCCTATTTTAAGACTGCAGTGTTCATCCCTTGCGTTTCTGGACACCTCAGAATTAATTGAGGCTAAAAGTGATACCCTGTGACACAGAGTGCAGAGCCCAAGGTCTTTGAGGTACTCACATTCTCTGAGAGGCATTTTCTGTAAAGATAGTGCTCAGTCTGCCTGACCCTGGCATGATCTACCTCAGGTCAGGGGTTAGGGTCTTTACTTTCTTCTTGTTGAGTTTTTGCCAATCAGTGTAATGATACCACAAAACCACATTCAGCTTCCTGGGAAAAGGAAAAATATGTAAAAAACTGCTGTGTTCAGTTTACCAGTATAAGCTAAGTTTGCAGAGCTTCAGACGTAAGACTTGTGATGAGTTTTTTTGATAGCATTTTTGCCATAAATCACTATTTTTCTCACAAAAATCAATGATATCCTAAAACACAATCTTGCTTTGTTACAGGCTGAGAAATCTTGTATTAGCTTTACACGTGCCTCTGTCATTATAAGAAAGTCTGACTACGATAATATTTACACATCTCCTCAATCAGTTAAAGAAAACCTATTTATTTTGGCCAGCTGTACTTCTTGGGAAAAATCTTGGCCTTATCATTCCCATGTGGATAAGACCATCCTGTGGAAGACAGAGAATGAGGCCCTTGGCTTCAGTGCCACTGTATACCCTCTAGCACAGGGGCCTCATGCTGCTCCCTTTAGGTTGGATAAGAAAGACTGTGCACTTTCTTTGTGCAAACAGAACAGGGCATGTGAAAAAGGCAAGAAAATGTGTTTCCTGTTATTTGACTCCTGTTCAATCTAAATCTTTGAGTTAATTAGGCCCTAGATGCCTCAAGTCTACCGAGGAACCTATTCTTAGATGAGTGTGTTCTTCAGAAAATAGTTGTGTTGTACCACCAGAAACTACAGTGGCAGTGCTGGTCTATTCAGTGTCCTTCCAAATAGATGGCTTTGACTTTCTATGGATGCCTGAGGAGTTTAAGACTAAAGCCCCTAGAGGCAGCTCCAGGCATGAGGAATTAACGCTTTTGGAGATTTACAAGTAGAAAAGGCCATTGTATGGCAATTACTCAGGGGAGGACAATATGGTTTATCAGGGACTGCTTTAATATTGTAGCCCCAGACTTTAAGGACAGAGTATCTCTTAATTCTGAATTTCCATGATTTTATTATGTAAAGTAAGGCCACTAATATGATAATCTTTACACACATAGTGTTTTGCCTTGTACATTTCATGGCTATTCACAAAAACACATGATTTTTTCATGAAACCTTCTGAACTTGTCAGTGGGAGGCAAGCTGTTTAGTTCTGGCTGGAAACGCTAACAAAGTTGCAGCACGCTCCAGAGACAGAGATAATTTTTCATACTCTGTAGCAAGGTATACACCTACTGAGGCAGTGGTTTGAAAATGTGCTCTGCTAATTTGTAGTCAGGTTTTGGATCCATTCTAGTATTCCAGCTCCTTACATCTACAAAATATCTTCACTTACACAGCTAGGAAACAAAATAGATTAAAAGATGGGCACTCTTCAAAGATTGTAAGATTAATTTAATGTCCTGCAGTTTCTCTCAGTAGGCTAGTGGTAAAAAAAAAAAAAAAAAAGGCCCTACAGCTTTTCCAACCTGTATAAAATATTTATCTGCCAAGATTTTTAATGGCAGAATCTGTCTAAGTATTTACTCTCAGTGACCTGTATAGTTAATGCTTACGTAATTACACTATACACCATTTACTGGAAAGGCTTTAAATATTCATTGACTTCTCATGTTTTAATGTAAACAAGGCACTTAGGATACCTAGGGTTTTTAATTCCTGCAAGGTGGAAATGATGTCTGAAGCAGATGTCACTGGCTGGATAAGTGTTGCTTTGAAACAACAGGGCAGATTGATAGTACTTAAATGAGTGAGCACAGCAGCTTCTGGACAGAGATGTCCATGTCTGCACAGCTCTCTGATTCTGCTCCCAAACCAGTATATTCAGGAGCTAACTCTGCTTAAGTAAATACAGTTGAAAAAAAAAGTGTAAAATGGGTGACTATCAGTGGAAAACTAGACCTTTGCATTTCTGACTGCCCTCATTGAATCCTGCTTGTTTTATTGGTTTTTAAAGAGTATCTAAGCCAAAACAGGTGGAGAGCAAGGAGTTTTTATACACAGGACTGGGCAAGACACCATTGTGCCTGGTGCAGGCAGTACTCCTGCTTCTGGAAGTAAAGAGAGCTGTACTCTTTTCACTGTTCCTTGGGGGACAAATAGAGGACATGTCTATTGCTTGCTCCTCCTGGCATGGAGGAACAAGACTTGGGGACAATGGGTGCAATGTGGCTGCTGTTTGCCTGGGATGGGAGAGAGGCCCAGGGAAGGAGATGACTTCAAAAGCAGAAAGCACAAGAACTGCCACATTTCTCCTTATCCACTGCTGTCACTGCTTTATATATCTAATTGACTTAATATAACCTGCATTTTCTTTGATTGCCATATCTGGTCTGGCACAATTCTATTTCATGTGTAAATTATTATGACTTTTCTGTGAAGTCATTTCTTACTTACGTGTGTATTTCCGTCAGAGGCAAATGAAAACACCACAAATTTGAGATTTTTTTTCTGATTTTTTTTTTGTTCTGTTACTTTAGTTCATCCACTAAGCAAACAACATAGGATTCTTTCCCCTGTAAAAAGTCTGCTTTTAATGAATCACAAATCTGATTGATTCTACTCATGCTTAAAGAACTGTGAATGCATTTAACATTAGTATAGTATTTTTTAAAGATATTTGAAGGGGAATAAACCCCATCTATCCTTCCTTTTAGGAGTGCTGAGGTTTTTGTGATGGATAGCATAGCAGCTGCTCAGGCATTGCTCACTCAAAGCAAAATAGTTAACTTCCAGGCTTCTTTTATCTTAGAGCTTTTAAAGATGAATAAACTAAAAAGCAGCAGCTGATCAAAATAACAAAGGATAGTAAGGTGCCTTTAGTTTCTTATAAGAGTGTCTGCAAATTCCTGGTGGAATTCTAGGCCGGGCGCTGATGGAGCTAGCTAAGGATATTGATCGCCACTTGAATTCACTGAATAAATAATGGTTGCCATAGTTATTGAGCATTCACAACTGGTGGGGAAGCACGGAAATCTCCAAAACACCTCCTGTGATGGTTTTGCTGCAAAATCACCCAATTAATTCTGCCTCATATCATGAAAATCATGTCAGATACGCAGAATGCTTGGATTCCTTGTACCAGAATTTCAATCATAACTGAGCATCTCTGTCACCTGTTTTAGTAGATAAAGAGAAAAGGGCACTTGCTCTCTCTTATTTTGTGTGGCAAAAAGGTTAACTAACTCCATGTAACCCCAGCTGTTCTGAGAAATCTACACTCTCAGAGCACTTTTTGCTCCGAGTTCCAGCGCATGCACCTGGGTTACACCCAAGAAAACGCATTCTCTCCATTTGTGATAGGGATGCTGATGTGATTTTTTTCCTCTGGCTTTGCAGAACGACATGGATTAAAAGAACCAAAGAAAGTGGAAGAGCTATGCAACAAGATCACAAGCAGTTTGAAAGATCACTTAACTTTCAGTTGCCAAAACAAAGGACAACCACTCGAGTCTGCAGAGCCGAAGGTACTGGGTGTTCTGGCTGACTTGCGTTCTCTCTGCACACTGGGACTGCAGCGCATCTTTTACCTGAAACTGGAAGATTTGGTGCCAGCCCCTTCCATCATCGACAGGCTGTTTCTGGACACCTTACCCTTCTGAGTCAAACCACCCTCCTGAGAGGCAAACGCCCGCCAGAGCAGGCAAACGGATCGTGACTTACAGCTAACATTTCTGCCCTCACTTAACAGAAAAGCCGCTCCGAGTCTAACACGAGGTCTTTTCTGGCGCTTTGTCCTTACAACCTGAGGCCTGAAACTTACTGGCTTACTGGTTTGGGGTTGTGTTCTTTGTTTTTTTTCGTGTGATTTGGGTTTTTTAAATGGCTAATATGGCACTTTTGGACAATGCTATCCCAGCAGCAGTAAAAGGTTAACATGACTGTTTTAAATCTGTTGTTTAACACCTCATGGTCTGTGAGGAGTAAAATTGTAGAAGCTGTGTTTGAAAGAACAGCAAATTGTTGTTTGCCAGGGTAGTATGTGTTTTGTGAGGATACCTTTAGCATACTTCCTGCATCAAGGGCACATACATCAGCACAATCTAAACAAAAATTCACTTTTTTAGCAAAGTACATTCAATTAAACATTTCATACAAATCAAATATAGCAAAATGACAATGGCTGTTAGCTCCCATGTTCAAGTGCAATTTTTTAAAGTGCTGTCTTACTAAGTCTCGTTTATTAACTAATTTATTTTATTAGGAAAACAAACAGAAGAAATCAAGGGAGAAAATTACATGCACTAACTTACCTGACAGAGTTTTCCAAACTTGATTCCATGTAGCGTGACTTATTGACAAATGTATGTGGAAGACACGGGAGCAATTGTGGCTCAGTTGTTCCTTAGCTAAGGAAACCCGTGTAAGTAGTGATTGGAGCATACAGGGTCAGTATCAGGGATAGTTCAGTTCTAGACTTCTAACACAAGAAACTTGTTAGTAAACAGACAGAAGATGGTTTTCAAGAACAAGCAAGTCTTGTAAAATAGTATGAATGTAAGTGCTAGGAAGGATATAGTGGGCTGCGTTTAAACATTCCGTGTTCGTACTCCTTTTTGTATGTTTATACTGTTGATGCCATATTAATATGAGATAATTTGTTGCATAGTGTCTTTATTTGTATAAATGTTTGTATGCATGGTATATTGTAATGGCTTTGCCTGTATTTATTGCAATGACTGCCAGCTCATGGGAACCCTGTTACACATGATAATTAAATGGGGTGTTCACACTGACTCAGATACACCAGTTGGAAAACTATATACATATATATAATGTGTATGTATATATATGTATATACCTATATTTGTGTGCGTGTGTGTGTGCGCGTGTCTTTTTATTAACCATTTGTATATAAAATATCTGTCAAATCACAAGCAGAGTTATTTTACAGTTTATTTGCAGTGACTTCTAAGGCAGTACTGTTTAGCACTTTGATATTAAAATCTTGCTCATGTTTTGGTAAATTCAAATAATATTTAAAAAGTTCAGTTCTAAAAAACTTTATATGCACTGTATTAAGTCAAAATTTTGTTGGTCATTTTGCTAAAGAAATTTTTGAATGTCAACCTGATGTCACTGTATCTTTTGTTAGCTTTAAACATTCTAGCTTTTGTCTTTTTTTAAACTATGCTGTTTATATGGAAATTAAATTATACAATCAAACAGATGCCAAATGAATTGCCTAATTGCTGCAAAGGATAACCCAGATATCGAGTCACTGTATGGTTTTCAAAAAGTAATCTGGTATTTTATCACTTACTATGTTTGGATGTGCTTTTATGAAAAAATTATTCTTATATCAAGATTTATAGTAGTGTCAATAGGGAAACAGACTTCTAATCACTATAGTTAATATTTCTGGTTTACCTGCAGATAATATTTGGAAAAGTATTGCTTTTTGTATTGACTTTTAAGCTTATGTGCAAACATAATAGCATAATTAAATATCAGAGAAGCTAATGTTTCTTGTAGGTTGCTGTAACAAGCCTGACCAGCAAGACAAATATATTTTGACTGAATTTGCTTTTGTATATACTAAATATATATATATACATATATATATATATATATATACACTCACACACATGTGCGCATACAAAAACATACAAACATAAAATCCAAAAAAAAGAATGTTTGCTTTTGTCTCCTTGTGTAAGACACAAGGTCCCTTGAGAAATTACTTTTATCTAAGGACAAATCCTGCCAGGTGCTGAGCACCAGCCAGACAAGGGCTTGCAGGAGCTTTTTTGTGAGTGTGCCCGTATCAAGGATTTTGAAGCAAATCAGCATAGTACAGTAAAATTGCTTTTTTGTTGAGCAAGGTTTATTTATTAAGTGGAATGTGAGTGGGAGGAAGCAGGTTGAGAGCCCCGTGTGAGATTTCACGTAGTCTGTGTCCTCCAGTCTTCCATAGATAGTCTTAGCTGTGATACTCTCCCAAATCCCATCATCTGTGCAATTGTCCTTCATGTCAACTTCAATACACTGATTCATCCTAGAGTACAACCTGTCACAGTGGTAAAAGAAAGAGTTAATGCAGAATAAATCTACGACTATTCTTAGAGCTCTCTCAGTGTGAACATGCCTTTGCCTAGGCAGAATTCAGGAATATATCAGGTGTTAAGGGAGAGTGCCTTGCTTTTATTTCAGACAACAGTGTCTCAAGAGTTTCTTCACTCAGCTAACCACAGTACTTTCTTTTTTTTTTTTTTTTTTTTTTTTTTTTTTTTTTTTGTGGTGTTAACCTGTGGGTTGAAAGAAATGCTCATGTACATATACAATGTAAATTAAAATTATTAAATTGAATAACATTTTTTTCAGAGGCCCCATGTGTGTTGAATAAGTATGCTTAATTCTGTTAAAATCTGATGTGAATTTTTTATCATTTATAAAACATTAAAAAATTGTCTACTTGAGTCTTAAAAGTGGAAAAATTGGTGAAGCATGCTTAAGAACACTGGCAATTTAATGGCTAGTCTTTTGATTAAAATAGCTTTTACATAAATATATGCCTGCAGTATCTGGTTATGCAATCTCAATTAGATATTGAGAGCTGGACCATGGTTGTCCCTGAGGTTGAACCACATGTAGACCAGAGCAGAGAGACTATTCACCCCTCACTGTATTTCTCCTCCACGACAAAAAGGGACTATAGCTGTTAATCCAGAGCTGATGAAGCTGCAGAGACAGGACTGGTTGGCTACAGGGCTCATAGCACCTATGTCTGGCCAGAAAGATGACAGAGCTCCCATCCCATATTCAGCCCCTTTGCTAATACGTAAATCCTGCTAAGGCATCGCTCCAGCAGGCACCTGCATCATTTTCTTCAAATGTGCATCCAGCTCCTTTCTTTACTGTGCCATTGCTTTGCAGGAGGGATCGCTTATCCCCTGCCAGCAAAACTGTTTGGCTACAAATGCATTTCCAACAAATGCCGTTTTGAGAGGCATCTGCCACTATTCCGGGCATTGCCGCGAGTGCCGATGGCTCCGGCACACCTCCACGAGGGCTGTTCTGCAGGAGCTGCTCGGCTGGAGGTGGCATCAAATGATGTGTGTGCTGGGCTGCAGGATTGGCAGCCCCTTCCTTGGAAATGTGACAAAACAAAAGGTTGTGCTAACTCTTCAAAATTATTTTCTGTGGGTTTTTTTCCTATGCCATATTTTTAAAATTTAAACTATGAATCTTAAGATTGTTAATAATAATAACAACGAGTTTTGCATATTAGCTCCCTCTTGAGCAATATATGCAGATCTTGAGATCAAGCCACACCAGGGTCTGAACTTTCACCCTACAAGACAAAGTTTATCCTTACTAAACTTACAAGTATCTCAGTTTGTAACTACTTTAAGGCCTCGTGTCCTCAGACATGAGAACAGGTCTATGTCCTGATCTAACCTGCACTTGTGTCTTTATGTGTGCCTTGTGTGCTCATACCCCTAAACCACAACAGCACCAGAGGCCTTGCTAAGGGATGTGATGCCCAAAGGCTGGGCTGAGTCAGGAATATATGAGTAGGTTCCTCTAGTAGCAACCACCCTTGGACAAGAGACTATCACAAAGGCACCCAAAAATGAGGAACTTTTACTAGAGGTGAGTCAATCTCTTTCTACAGCTTTCCTACTTTTACTTTTCACATTCATGTTCATTTGCCCAATATACAAAGCTAAAATTTCAGTTATGCTGTAGTGAGGAGGGAGAGAGAGGGGTTTAATTGTATAAAATTAAGCGTGGTTCTGGGAAAAATTGGCAACACCCTTTGAGGACACTGAAACATGTCTTTTGATTAATTATTTGTATTATAGCAACACCTAGAGGCTACAACAGAGATCAGGACCTCATTTTGCTACCTACGCTAATTAGCACCTTCAGTTCCCACCCAGGAGAAGCTCCAGTCCAAACAGATAAAATAAGAAGAAATAGGAGAATGCCAACCCAAGGCCATACAGCATCTCAGAGTTGGTAATAAAACCTTCTGTTTGCCGAGCTAGTGTCCAGTGAATGCTCTTATCTAGCTTTCCTTTTCTTTCCATTATGCTGCCACTGTATTAAATTATAAAATCATGATAAAAGCATTGACAAATTCTAAATAACCCAGGTATTCAAACTGACCTTTCTTACCCTGCTTATGAAGTCATCCATGAGACTATTCAAAATTGTGGTCAATCACATGATTTCTCAACCAAACTAGGTAGTATTTAGAAAACAAATACTTACCTGTCCTTTCTTAAATTAATGAAGCCAACCATTGGGAATATTGAAATATATGGATTAAATAATAATTACTAACGGACAAAAAGGATTAACTTTTAAAAATGCCAAACCATTGATGTATTAATTGAATAAATGGGATGCCAGTTAATCAAATACTTAGCAGCAGAGGACATCTTTGAGAATTGTATTCCAGACTTGCGCTTGTGAGTATTACCAATGCAGTGATTTGTCAAATAAAAGTAAAAGAAACTTGTTTACCAAATGGAAACACTTACAGCAAATTTTATTCTGTTTTCTTTTTAGCTTTAGTCACCTTTATGTTCATATTCATAATACAGAATGTTCTGGCTGCATTTGATTACAGAAGGAGTTTAAATACTTGAAATGGTTATATGGCTGTGAAAGTCAACTGAGGCAAAGATGCTGGCCTTACCCCACAAAACCAAAGATTTTCTTTATAAAGAAGCACAGGATTCCACTTTACACTGGTTTTGGTTGAGACAGAGTTAATTTTTGTCACAGTAGCTGGTGTGGGGCTGTGCTTTGGATTTGTGCTGGAAGCAGTGTTGGTAACAAAGAGATGTTTTCGTTACTGCTGAGCAGAGCTTACACAGAGCCAAGGCTCTTTTTGCTCCCCACCCTGCCAGCCATAAAAGCTGGGGGTACCCAAGAAGTTGGGAGGGGACACAGCTGAGACAGTGTCCCCAACTGACCCAAGGGAGTTTCCATACTGTACGCATCATGCTCAGCAATAAAAATGGGAAAGAAGAAGGCTGGTGGGGACATTCAGAGTGGTGGCATGTCTTCCCAAGTCCCAACCATGATAGAAGCCTGCTGTCCTGGCTGAACACCTGCATGCCCATGGGAAGGGATGAATGAATTCCTTGTTTTGCTTTGCTCGCATGTGCAGCTTTTGCTTTCTCTATTAACCTGTCTCTATTTCTGGGAGAAACCCAAGGGTTTTCTCCCTTTTGCTCTTCTGATTCTGTCTCCCAGCCTGCCAGTGGGGAGTGAGCAAGTGGCTGTGTGGGGCTGAGTTGCCTGCTGGGGTTAAACCACAGCACAGATATAAATGATGTTCTGTATATGGTAAGATCCTTATGTGTGTATAGTGAAACTACTCAAATAGTACAAGGTTCTGAAGTCATGCCAAAGAAAAAAACATGCGGGAAAAAGGTTTTTTTTTCACATTGTTTAATATTTTCATAGAATCATTGAAACATTTAGGTTGTAAAAGACCTCTGATATCGAGTCCAACAGTTAACCTAGCACTGCCAAGTCCATGAAAAAGCCATGTCCCTAGGTGCCACATCTACATGCCTTTTAAATAACCCAGAGGCAGTGTCTCTATCACTTGGATATCACTTGGAATGGACAGCCCATTCGAGTGCTTGACAATCCTTTCAGTGAAAAAATTTTTTCCTAATATCCAATCTATACTTTCCCTGGAACAACCTGAGTCCATTTCTTCTTGTCCTGTCACTTGTTACTTAGGAGAACAGAGTGATCCCTGCCTGGCTACACTCTCAGGCAGTTGTAGAGCGTGATAAGATCACCCCTGAGCATCCTTTTCTCCCCAAACAATCCCAGCTCCCTCAGCCACTGTTTGAAGCACTTCCCATCCAGCTCCATTGCCTTCCTCCAGACTCGTTACAGCACAATATCATTCTTGTTCTGAGGAACCCAAAAGTGAACTTGGGATTTGAGGTGCAGCCTTACCAGTTTCCAACACACAGGGATGATCTCTCCTCTGGTCCTGCTGGCCTCATATTCCTGACACAGGCCAGGAAGCCATTGAATTCCTTGGTCACCTGGGCACAGGATGGCTCTTGTTCAGCCACTGTCAATCAGCACTCCCAGGTCCTTTTCCACCAGCAGCTTTCCAGCCTCTCTGCCTACTGCCTGCAGCACTGCCTGGGGTTGTTGTGACCCAAGGGTAGGACCTGGCACTTGTTGAAGCTCATATAGTTGGTCTCAGCCCATCAATCCAGCCTGTCTAGATGCTCTGCAGAGCCTTTCTGTCAATATTCCCACCCAGTAGATTGATATTCTCACCCAACTTTGCAAGAGTCTGAAAATTTACTGAGGGTGCACCTGATCTCATCCATATCATTGATACAAAGATTAAACAGAACTGGTCCCAACAGTCATCCCTGGGGAACATCACTCGTGACCAGTTATCAGCTGGATGCTACTCACCACTACCCTCTAGGTCTGGCCATAAAGACAGCTTTTTATCCAGCAAAGAATACACCTAATACACCCAATATATCCAAGACATGGGAAGCCAGTTTCTCCAGGAGAATGTTGTGGGAAATGGTGTCAAAGGCTTAACTGAAGTTTAGGTAGACAACATTTCTTTAATCCACTGAGTCACCTTGTCACAGAAGATCACATTGGTCAAGCAAGACACGCCTTTCATAAACCCATATTGTCTGGACCTGATACCCCAATGGTCCTGTATATGCCACTTGCTGGCACTCAGGATTATCTGCTCCATTTTAGACTATTTATCAGTTTTCCTAAAAGGAACAGAGATCTCAGGGCTTATTTAGGTGGAATTTTATCTCAAAGAAACAAATAAATAAATTAACCTGCTATGTGACATTTAAAGAAAGAAATGGTTTTAAGTACCTGAAATAGCTCAAATAAGCCAAAGTCTTTAATTTGATAAATAATGTATTTAAAAAACTCTCTTCATGACAACTTCCACAGTGGTCTATGATAAAACATAATTGTAGAATGAAAGTGAATTACAGAAATGCTTGATACTGGGGAAATTTTCAAATATAGCAGGCAGAAAACAGAAATTAATTTACCTTTCATGGGTTCTTATTATTTATCTTGCTGTGTTTCCTAATTAATTGACTATATTGATGTTTACATAGGGATTTGCTCCTTTCCAACTTTGCTTGATCCTGTGAAGAAGTCAGAATGCTGCATTTGTAGTATCACATTTATTGCCATGGCAACAGTCAGGGATTTCACAAACACTAATTAGGGTTGGCAACTTGGAATGTTTTCAGTGCAGTCCCATATAATTTTCCCTCTTTTATCCATTTCTCATTATACCTTACTTTAACAATTGACTTGTTCAGTCTGTGTACAGGTTTTTTCCCGCATGACCTCAGGATTCAGTTAATATCTTCTCTGATTTGCAGCCACCTTTCTTATACATTCTCACATACTCAGTTAAGAAGTAACTGCAGTCCTACCTGCATTTGTGTTAAGCTCCATTTCTTCCACTTCAAATTAGTCCAAGTTTCAGTACAACCAGCTGGCTTCTACACCAAAAGTAGTAAGGAAAGGTATGGAGGTTTAGCTGTATCTTCCAAGCTACTTTTAAAGGTAGATGCTAAATCTTGCTCAAGGCAGGCTACAAGCCTTCTGTTCACAGAAACCTAAGTTCTGTGAACATCCCAAAAATCATATTAAATATTTTAATTCAAGCATATCAAAAGCATTTATGGACACTTAATTTATTATGCAATAATATAGAGAACTGTGCCTACATAAGCCTCATGAAATTTAATAAGGCCAAGTGGACGCTCTTGTGACTGGGTCAATCCCAAACATAGGTACAGGCTGGGTCATCAGCCAGCTGAGAGCATTCCTGTGGAGAAGGACCCAGCAGGACTGGTGGATGAGAAACTGAATATGAGCCTGCAGTGTTTGCTCACTGCCCAGGAAGACAATTGTACTCTGGGATGCAGCAAAAGAAGAATGGCCAGCAGGTTAAGAGAGGTGATCTTTCATTGCCCTCTAGTGAGACCCTACCTGGAATATTATGTTCAGGTTAGAGTCCCCAGTATAAGAAGGACATGGCCCTGCTCAAGTGAAGAGCCAGAAGAGGCACAGAAAAATGACTAGGGGCTGGAACTCTGCCCCATGAGTACTGGCTGAGAGAATTGGGGTTGTTCACATGGAAGAGAGAAAGCCTCAGGAGACTTTGTTGCAGTCTTCCAGTACTTTAGAGACGCCTAGAGAAAAGATGGGGAGGGACTCCTTATCAGGGAGTGTAGTGGTAGGGAAAAGGACAATGGTTTTAAACTGATAGAGGATAAATTTGTATTAGGCATTAGGAAGAAATTCCTCATTCTGAAGCTTGTGTGACACTAGATCAGGTTGCCCAGAGAAGTTGTGGATGCCCCATCCCTGGAGCTGTTCAAGGCCAGGTTGGATGGGGCTTTGAGCAGTTTGGTCCAGTGGAAGGTGTCTGCCCATTGCAGGGGATTTTGAACTGGATTATCTTTAAGGTCGCTTCCAACCCCAACCATTCTATGGCTCTATGATTAATCATGTATTATGGTCATTTAACTGAGTTAGCATCCAAAAATCTTATCTCAAAAGTCTTATCAAGTCCTGTGTTGGTAGTGAACTTTTGAGCCTCTCAAAAAGCAAAATGTATTCATTTGTTAACAAAGGAAGAAGGTAAATTTGTGATGGCATCACCAGCAAGAGGGGAGGTTTCATTTCATTGTGCATGCTCAGGTTAAGAAAGAGAAGTGTCTACCATTCAAAGTAAAAGATTCCCATTCTGCAGCTCACTTGAGGACAAGTCCCAGCTGCTTGCCAAACTGTCTTCCCCCCCCCAAAAAAAAGACATCCAAACAAAACCAAGGAAAGAAAATCTAATTTGGAAAGCAATATGATAAATCAAATTGGTTGGAGTATATTTACACTCCAAGACACTACAAATTACTAGATAGAAAGAGAAAAATAATGCAACCACCTGAATTGTCTTTGTTACAGATGAAATCATATAATTTGTTTCTAATACAGAAATGATTTTTTACATTTTTAATTGAAAATAGGTATTTGAAGAATAAATTCTGAGTCTGATCATCTTCTTTCCCTATGTGATGGGGAGGTAAAAACTTCTCAATTTTGGAAGACATCTCATAAGGTATGAAGGAATTGAGAGCTGGTCTTGATGGTAAATCACTTAATCTCTTTAGATTATAATTGAAACCAGGGAAGAGTTACTATATTTTATAAGGAGATGTTATTGAAATAAACAGTATGATATGTTTAAAAAAAATTAGATTGGACATTCAAGTCAAGAATGAACCACTGGAAGAAGCTGTGTATTTCCACAGACATTGAGAAAACTGACATTGACATCTAAAGAAAGCCTTTAAATAAAAAAATGCTTGTTGCCTCAGAAGTTTGTTTGCCTCCCTGTGTTTTGAGGAAAGACTGGACTGTGCCAGCTTGCCCAGTTTTTGACAATGCCTCCCACTGCAGTTCACTGCAAAGATCAGTTTTAAAACCTAGTCCTAATGCTTTTGAGAAATTTGAACGCAGAGCCCTTCAGCCTTTGGGACCTTATTTTCATAACTTAACTTTGTTCCCCCTATCCTTAATTTCAAAAGGCATGGCCAAATTAATGACAGGGCTTTTTGCAAGCTTTGTGAACTGGGCTAGAGTCAAGAATTTCCACACTGAGTAATTTTATTACATGAAGTTTCCTGCCTGCTGTACAGAGCTGTGCAATATTCAGCATGAACATCTGCTTTTTGTCTGATTGCTAAAGGAAACTCTGGTAGACTGCTGCCCCTTTGAAATTAAGGATTTGGGGAACAAATTTAAATCATGAAAATAAAATGCCAAAGCTGGAGGGCTCTGGGTTCAAATTTTATAGAAGGAACAACACTCTGTTTTAAACTGATCTCTTGAGGGAAGCAGTGGAAAGTATTTCCATCCACTGGGCAAGCTGGCACATTTCAGTCTTTTGGAAAGAGAATCAGGATCAGAGAATTCGTCTGCAGGATTATACCCACTTTGGACCTAAGTTATAGCTTTCAGTGGAAGACTTTTCAAGGTAAGTTAACAAGGATGGCTGAACCTGAGAAACTAAAAATATAGATAAATATAGATAATATATACATTTAAAAATATGTGTTATGAACTTAAACTGTATGTTATGAACTTAACTTCAAATTCTCTTATGAAACATGAGACTTTTTAAAAAAAGGTTGTTTTACACCAGGCCTCCAAATCAGCCTCTCATCCCATTAGATGGACTTGTTAACACAACATTAAAAGGCTTCTGAATCATGCAACTGGACTCTCAGGGGCAGGAAAAATCCCCCAAATCTAATAAATATGGTGGAAAATACAATTTGGTGTTAGCATTCTCCTCTTTTCCATGCTGGGTTACTCTTGCAGCTCAAGTAAAGGCCAAGCTCTGTCTGGGCTACTGCATCATCTGGGCTGCAGCATTTCAGATGTGACCAGCACACAGCAGAACAATTGTCAGCAGCAGGGACACCAACACACCACACTCATTTCTTCCCTTCCTTGGGCTGGGGCAGGGATCATGTGAGTGGGAGGAGAAACAGCAAGAAACTCATCTGGCTTAAAACTAACCTGGTTTTCCCAGGTTGGGGTCTTGTCTGTGCTCCTACTGTCAAATTATTGTCCAGTCCCTGGTGCAAGAAGGACATGGACCTGTAGGGGAGGGTTTAGAGGAGAGCCATGGAAATGATCAAAGGGATGGAGCACCTCTCCTATGAAGAGAGGCTGAGAGAGCTGGGGTTGTTGAGCCTGGAGAAGAGAAGGCTCCACAGAGACCCGATTGCAGGCTTTCAATGTAGAAAGAAGGCTTAGAAGAAAGACCACTTCCCATCCTTCAAAGTGTTCAAGGTCTGGCTGGATGTGACTTTGATCAACCTGGTCTAGTGGAAGGTGTTCCTGCCCATTACAGGGATATGGGGCTGGATGATCTTTAAAGGTCCCATCCAATTCCAAGGCATCCTGTTCTTTCCTTACAGATCTGCAATGGTATAAATAGACACTTATTTCCACATTTGCTGTCAGGATACTTTGGCCGAATTTTTACATCTGCTTCATACCCACAGCATCAAATAGAACTAAGAATAGCCATGGGTACTTTTTGGAATCTTACTGCCATATATTATTTGCACAGGAGTAGCCTGCAGAACTCCCAGTTGAAATAAGGGGCTCATTGTGCCCAGTTCTCTTCACTTACATAAGACAACTCCAGGTCCAAAGACATTTACAAGAAATGAAAAGAGACAGAGGAAAAAAATATTATAGTTGCTGAATGGAGAGAACTTTTATGGACAGAGGCATTTAGAGATTGGTTCTGTCGTGTGGCAACTTTGGGAAAGTTAAGAAGTTAATCCAGATCCTACCATAATAGCCCATTGCTTTAAAAAATAAATCCTTCCCCTCTCATGCCATGAGTCAGCAGACTTTTCCAAAGCAGTTCTTTCGGACTAGCAGTCATCAAATTGCTTGGGGAGACTCTATCTTGACATATTTAGTACGTTCTTCCCACATCCCTCACAGAAGCCCACAGATGTCAGCTCCGATCAGACTCAGCTAGGACTGCAAAACCCATCAGGTTTGCAGGGCTAGAAGGCATGCTAAGATGGCCTAAAAAGTAAATCCTCCCAAAATTACTGTGTTTTCTGCACTTAGAGAGAGAAAGAGAGACATGAAGCTGCGATGGAGAACATTTTTAACAGTCTGTCCTAAAGTAAGAGTCTAGTTATTGGCTCCATATTGGTCTTAAAACTATACATTTCTAGAGCAAAAGAACTCTTTGGAAGTGGACTACTGATTTTAATCTCAAATTGTAGCCTTCCTCTGTATTGTGAAGAACTGTCACCATAAAGTCAGTGCAGCCCAAACCAGTAACAGAAACCTGCATGTCATATAAAGCAAATTATGTTACTGTAACTGTCTGTATATTTATTACAATCAGACTAGGTCATAAAAATAATTAAAATATCATATAATAGGTTCATTTTCAATACTGACTATTAGATGGGTGATTTATAACTGGACCATTTAAAAGATAACAATTCAGTAGGGAGGGAAGAGGGAGAAAAATAGTTTAAATCAAAACCCATATATTGTCAGAAAGATGCAGATGGTCCACAATTGCAGAAGATTTTAATTTTATGGACTAAGACTACATAAGGAGTCATGATAGTTCCGAGGGAAGGTCCATCTAGCTCAGCATTCTGACAGTGGCCAGGATAAACCAGAAATGAGCCGTGCAGGCTGATCATGACTTTAGGATCACTGAAAACCTAGCAGTGTACTTAACTGGCCTAGACAAAAGTTTAGACTTTTTTTTTTTTTTGAGCCCCTATCACTAAAAAAATTTTGAGCATGTACCCCCAATATACACATATTTATGTATAATCTACATACATATATTTATTTCTTCATAACCTTCATACCTATAGTAGTGAAGTTCTGTATTTTTCCTGCATCCCACTGGACCATTGCCTTCACAGGCATTTTGCAGGCAGTACAGACACTTTAAGATGGTAAAGACCTGCCTATTTGGCTACCTGTAATCACAACCCTCTCTCATCTGCTTCATGAACTTTGAATGAGATACAACTCAGAAAAAGAAAGGGACAATTTGTCCAAGCTTAATAAACCCTGCTGTTTTAACATGCTAGCAACATCAATTTAATGTGGGAAATATTAATAGGAACTGGAAAATGTTCAAGAACATTCTACTGGGTATTTAAAAAAAGACGTAAATTTGCAAGTAGAAATGAATTCATGCTGGGGAGGAAAAAAATTGTGAAATATAGAAGATGTAGAAGTTCTGGTCAAACACTAGCAATAAAGATACAGAGAATGCAGAAAAAGGATAATAGGGTAAATTTGCAGTAAACTGCAAATTTAAAAAAAATGTACCCTGAAAAAAACAAATATATCAGAAAAGATCAATGGGCAACAGAGTTAGAAGGAACATGCAAGAAACAGAGTAAAAAATTGCTGCACCAAATATTGGTCCATTGCTAGAAACAGGTATTACAATTTTGAACACAGGCTCAGAAAAGACAGATGTGTTCATCACTATTTCTCTTCTCATTTCAGAAGGGAAGCAGGAGGATAAATCTGCCCAATAAAACACTGTAGATGGTCCAGAAACCTGGCATCTGGAATGAACAAAAATATAATGCAGATTCAGCTGCAATTACAGACGTACAAATCAAGCAGCTTAGAGGGAAACACAGCATGGAAAACAGGAATAATCTCAAAGACCTCAGAATTGCCTGTGTATTCCAAATATTTTAAAAGAGCAGAGAGATAATACAGGAAAATATAGACATGAATATTAATATAAATACGAACCTGGACACGTAATGAGAAATTTCATCTAGAAACCCACAACATAGAATTGAACACTTCAGGTGCATTTAACAATAATGAATATAATTACATGGAATGCAGCTCTTTTAAAACAAAGCTTATTTGTTTTATCTTCCACATCTTTATTTTTGTTCACAGCTATTGTTCTGGTTGACAAAGACAACTGTCCTCATACAGTATATTCGCATGCCTGTACTTTACATCATTTATCCATGGATTTTAAACATCACATTATATGGAACTAAAAGGCTGTAACTCAGGAATTGGTTTTTATCAGTCTATTAGTGAATTATTTTGTCATTGATACAGTTTCCACTGATTAAATTTGCATAATAATTCATGTGCCCCATCATGGAGCATAAAAACTGCCATGCAATTGAAGTGACAAATTATGCATCGCAAGCAGCAACTAGTCACAGTTAACAACTCACAAGCACTGACAATATTTTCCTTCTAAATCTTCAGGTGAGGTCTTTGAAAAATGAATCTATCCTCAGGAATGAAGATCAGTTAGTGAATGATTTGTGAATAACAACAAAAAGGCTAAATGGTCCATCCAGTCCTAGTAACATCCATGCTGACACTTCATCACTGACGCAGCCAGTTACTCTATTTTTAGGAAACAGCACAGCAATCTCATCACACACCACCTTGACAAAGGTTCCATGCAAACAGACAAGACTCAATTTTCCTGCTAGTGCAAGCTGCTGTCTCTATTAGTTTTGACAGTTTCACCAGCTCCATATCTAGAGGAATAACGTTGATAGCCACAATTGCAGTAAAATATTATGGATTGCCTGTTTTCTGAAGGACACAGGTATATAATATTTTAATAGCTTTTAATGGGCTTTGTGTACAGATTTTGTATACAGTTATGCCCCTTACTGTACATATTAATGTTCCAATTTCTGTGCTATTTCCCACTTGTTGCTCCAAGTTTTCTCTTCTTTTGTTCCTATAAGGTTCTCTTCAGCAATTTTTCCCTGTACTCCTTTGTCTTTCCAGTGGTTTCCCATCTAGTTGAGCCCTCAACATTTTGCTTTATTTCACTGCTAGTGGTCTGTACCAGTTAGTACACACCAACATTTCTCTCTCCTGGAGCTGTGCCACGATAGTCTGCACCCCGTGTCATGACCAATTTCCCTTCATGTTTGACACCTGTGCCTCAGACATGTATAGCTTTTTAACTTGCTGTTCTAAGTGTGGCAATCAATCTAGTCTTCCTCCCAGTTCAGGGACTGGGGGAGATCCAGCTATGGCTTCTGTGAGGACCAGCACCACTGTGCTTCAGAAGCACTTGGTACACTTGGTACACTTGGTAGGAACTGCATTAGCTGTACTCCATTTTGAGCCCATGAAGACCCAGATGTCCAGTCCCCATGTATGCCTTGCTATTTTTAGCTTGTTGCCTCCTACATTTTACCTCTTGCAGATTTTCTGACATTTTATTTCATTTCCTTAGTGAAAACATATGGCAAACAGATGCCTAAGCAAGGCCCCAGGCACTCATCTCTTTTTCCAGAATTTTCAGAATATCTGGGAAAATTCTGAGATTTACCCTGATATGCATCACACTTGCAATTTATTTCAAGCGCTACCTTTTCACCCTAAATACCATCGATTTTGGGGATATGTAATTTTAAAATCAAATTTCTGTCTCTGTTTTCTTTTTCCAGAGTCAACTTTGAAAACATAAAGCATGTTTCAAAGTGGTGGTAGTTGGTTACCAACAAGAGGAAGCAAGGATGATCTAAAGACCTTCTTTCTCCTTGTCACATGCACATCTCAAAATTTAGAATCATTCCTCTACAAACATTAGTTTACCAGTACCTCCCTAAACCTTAAGTAATGTTTTCCACACAATGGCTTGACCACAGCCTTGTCTGAGATAAAAGGGAAATTATCTGAAGACTTGAAAATACTAAATCTAGTTCTGGTTAAAAATTGCTGGTACCGTCTGAGGCCAGGATTTAGCTGTTTTGCATAGATTATGGGTATACTGAGCTTGGGCAGCAGCCCTTGCTGTGGCCAAGGCATTTATTCCATGGGAGAAAGTGTCTTCCAAACCACCAGGAATATGGTCAATCTTCAGTAGAGCAATCCATCTCTGTCATGCACTTTTCCCCCTGGTACTTTTTCTCCCATTCTCATGCCTCACCCTCTGTTATACTATCCTAGGGCAATGCATTTCAAATTAATATTTCAATATGTTGAAATTATTTCTGAATTTTAATGGTGTATTTGTATTCTGAAGAAAGTTTATTTTGGTAAGGGGTACGTGGATATCGGCATACTTTCTTAAGGTTGCTCTGTAATTAATAGCTCACACAGGACCTGGAAGACAAGAAATAACATATCTGTTTCCCCCCTCCTTCCCAGGATTCATTCATTCCTGAAACATGAACTACTGAGCACAGAATTTATGATGTAATCATGTTTAGAAGAGAGTACTGAAAGCCAAATGTGTGAAAGGTGGCAGATTTACCCTTAAAACTGGATCTATCTCCCAAACATGAAGATAGCCAAGGTGTGTCAAGATTTACTCCAGATATCAGGCATCAGGATGTAGATTTATTCACAAAGTGCAAATGTTTAATTTAGAAGCTGTTTAAATGAACAGCCTCTTGAATTTATTGTCATACTTCCTTTTTTCCTTTCTCATTAATAATGCTGCTTTTTTTTTTTTTTTTTTTTGCACAAAGGATGAGAATGTTGCCATGCACTGTTTTCTGTATTGATATGCGGCAATCAAATAATGCTGAATTAAATTATTTTGACATTTCTAAGATATTCAGTGGAAACTGATACAAAGGCTGGATGAAATTGCTCTAAAAGGCACAGCACACAGAAAGACTATAAGTTCTGAGGCCACAGGGTCTTTCAGAAGTGTTTTACTGGAATTATGTTTCATATTGTATATCAAAATCACACAGGTGAAAAAAAAAAGCACAACTTAATCAATGCCACCCTGATTTTTGTATATGATGTTTCTTTTTCTTCCAGATAATCTATATCAACCTAAAACATTCCTAACAAATGAAGGACCCCTTTTTGTTGCCAAAGGAAAGGCTAGAGAAAATAATGGACCAGCAGCCACCACAGGTAATTCCCAAAGGATGCTTACTTTTTCTATATCAACACATAATGTCCCTTACAGATAAAGGAGCCATTTTTGCTGGTTGTACCAAGGAAGTGCTAAAGAATACAGAGAATTTAATCAGACCAGGTTACAAATGGGGCTGCTTGAAGGAAGTAAAGCTCTGTGGTCCTCCCAAAAGATGACTTCTGAGTAACTAGGGAGCATGCATCTTGTTCCCCAAAGTCCAGCTGCTTAGCTGCTTAGTTGTCGTTGCTGTTTAGCTGGGCAACAGGGACAGCATCTGCCTGTACTGAGCTGAGACCTCCCAGCCAGCAGGACTGACAGGTACTTTTGGACTGTCCATCACAGGAATGGGAATGGGGAATGGAGCAGAAGACTCCTATCTGCAACCTCAGACATCTGTGTAGGTCTCCTTCTGTTCTGTGCTTGAGCCTCCCTGGTGCAGACTGTTGGACCATTTCCACAGCCACTCTCTTGATAACGTGTTTCTTAATTTGCCTCAGTGTTCCTAGCCATCATTTCACTGTTAGTCACCAAATGTGTGTGAGCAAGGCATTTGGTAGCCTGTCCTTCATAGCTGCACAGGGCAGCTGCAGAGCAAAGGTGCTGGACCCCAGAGGGAGCAGGAGAAGCTGAGTGCTGCCCCAGCAGTGAGCACCCACTCTGCTGGCAGTCCTTTCTGCCTGTGCCAGCTCCTGTTCCATCGCTTCCCGCAGCACCGCAGGGGCCATAGGAGAAATCTGACTGCAAAATTATGTGATTTCTGTGCTAATTAAATGAAACACTTGTATTCATTCTGGAAAGGTACAGACATTTCTTCCCCCCTCCCTCCCCCTGGAATCACGGTTTTCAAAGGAAATTGATTGCCATCACATGCATTAAAAATGGTATTTTATGGTGACTTTATCAAATGTACTGAAATATCTACGTTACATGTATAAATGTAACATGTTTCACCTTCTCTATCTAATCCAAAAGCTTCTTATTTTCTATCCACCCACTCGGGCACACATTTATTCATTAGGTACAAAAATGAACTGCACACATTAAATATATTCAGATTATTGTAAAACTGCTTCCACCTTGCTACCAGAATTGCCAAGGTAAAAATATATATCTCTTTTTCAAAAGATAGATGGTGATAATATAGAAATGTTTCTACTTCCATAGCACCTATACTAATACAAGGAGTCAAGTCTATTTAAAAATAAATTCACACTTGAACAGTTGCTGTACTCTATACATGTATTTCACACACTCAGAAAAAAAATTGTTATAAAGTTATGTAGCTGTAGTCAAGCATTTAGAAGTTAGGAAATAAGAGTGAAGAAGAATCTTCTGTGCCTGAAGAAACTTTTTTCTCCCCATTCCTGTATAAGTATAGTCCACAATTACATGAAAATATGATTTTCACCACAGGAATCCATCTTGTTTAAGCCCAAGAACATTTTTTTCTCTTCAAATTGTTCTACTCCAGCCACCTGTTCCATGAACATCTATAATATTATTTAATGCCCCTTCTAACCAGGTTTTCTAGGCATACAAATCTTAAGCTATGATTTGTCCCTCAGACTCCACTGGGTGGGCTCAACCAAATACAATGGAAAAGTGGAGGTTTTAAAGAAGAAAATCCTGTCCGTGTTTCAGGAAAAGCAGGGAAAAGTGAAAGCCCTACCAACGCCTTCATCGAAGTAAAGGCTGAAGGTGAACCCTGCTCTGCTGCTGGAATTCAGATGGCACAGCCCTGAGGTCCTGCACCTCAGGACAGCTGCCCTCATATGTCCTGCTGCACCAGGGCCACCCATATCCCTGCTGCACCCCTCACTTGGCCTCTCTTTTCCAAGCATCTGCTTCTTTTAAAAATCTCATTTTTTTGAATTTTTTTTACCCAAAAAATGCTCCAAATGTGTTACCTTATAGCCTGGGATGATGGGGATTACACTACAATCAGATTTACATCCAGAAATCTGGTTTCACTCTTTTCTTCTTTTCCTTCATACTTTCATTGGCCTCAGCTTCTTGCTTTTGTCTGGGTGATCATCTTTTGGCTCTATATTTCTCCCCCACCTTGCACTCTCAGTTTGTCATCAAAACTCCCCCTCTGAGCTGAACGTTTGAGCTGTGCTATTTAGGTTTGCAGCCCGGAAGTCTGCAGTAAAAATTCTACACACAAGATGTGTCAGGGCAATTTCAGTATTAGGTGATAAAATTCCCCTTCTTTCTAGTCCCCCTTCAGTCAATGTTTCCAACAACTGCCCAGTCTCTCAAAACCTTCAGTGTCCTAAGATGGAGCTGGGTCACAGACCATAGTAACAATGCCTATGTCCGAAAAAAAAAAAAATTGTTATAAAAAAATCAGCACACTACCTGAGGGTTCATCAGCCATCTCTGCCAAACACAAATCACAGATCTTGGACAATATATTGTAATTTTGCTAAAGATTGAGAGCATCTCAATAGAGATGTCTGCACATTGGCAGGAAATTGATTGATTCCCACTATTCTTTTTATTCAGAGTCTGCTTCCATTTTCTCTCATAAGACAGAAGTGTAGCTGTAGATGGTGGATAACCTCTGGTGTATTCACAGGTGCCATGCAATACATATATACACATTATCACATTGATTTTCCTGTATGTGCCTTTACTGTCACTCCTCATTGCTGCAAATGATTAAATGAAGTAGCAGGCAGTGAAAAACTACAAACGCTTTCCATTTGGCACTATCTGTAACAGCAGCTAATTTGCTTGTGTCCATGAATATCCAACTCATGTTCTAGGAATTACCATTTCCTAATTTGGTTAAGGTCCCAGTGTTAATTGCCTTGTACAGAGTAACCACCTTTATTTTGTCTCTCTCTTTCTCTTGCTTTTTTAAGTCCTTATTTGATGATTCAGTTTGTATCCACATGCACTTAGTGATAAATAACACTCTGCCTTAGCAGAAAATGCCTATTGAAGGGTTGCTGAGAGACTGGACATCAATCTAGGGAAGAAACACTACAAAAACTACAGAGCCCACCTGCAGAGTGAAGCAAAAAAAAAAAAAAAAACCAAAAAAAACCACAAAACAACAACAAAAAAAAAAAAAAAAAAAAAAAAAAAAAAAACAACCCAACCTAAATTCTAAAGTACACATCTATGCTGTATAGTTATGATAAGAGATTTTGCTTGAGTTCCAGTATGTCAACACTGGAATAGGATATTTTTCCTTCTTAAATGAGTCAAATACTAGTGACTGAAATTAATTACAAGGTTCCCACTTGCTGTGATAAAATGTGACCATTACATGGGAAATTTAAATTGAAAAATATGAGTTTTAAAGCATAGCATTCTTCATGTCTCATGCTAATGAATTGATATATTGTTAAAGAGTCAAATTGCTTTATATAGTTTGAATTTCTATTGTTTCCAGTTTTTTTTTTAACATACAAACCCACAAAAGAATAAAACAAATGGATAAAATAAACACATTTCTAGAATTACATCAATCTAACATTTTACAATAAAATTTTTACTTTTCATACAATTTTCTTTTGAAATGTTACTATATCTTGCAGTTTGCCTAGTCTTTGGAAGTTGCTTCAACAATGAGTGGATAGAACAGAACTACTGAAGACTCCACCCTGCTAAGGGTGGTGGTGAAAATGTATCTTTGACACCTCTTCCTGTCCTTACAGTGCTGTCCTAGTGATGTATTGTAATGAATGCTTTTAGCACTGCTGTAGTGCTTCGAGATCTGCTGTAGTGCAGTATAGACCCGGGGCATTGGGACAGCAGAAAAGAAGGAAAAGCTTTTGGGATGAGTCATCCATAGGGTAACAGAGCTGGAGAAGGAAAAAGAAGGACAGAGAGAAAAGACTAGTGGCAGAGTACTCTGAGGGTGGCAATGTAAAGAACAAGGCTATTAATAACAAGAAACACATGTAGGGTGTGGGCTGGAAGGTGGCAGATCCCAGCATTCCAATCAGCAAGATCATCCTACTGCTCCCTGAAAACCTCCTTCCTTATCCAAAGGATGCAGAGCCAAACTACCATCCCACTTATGTTCTTTCTTTGCAGAACTACCTGTGAAGACAGACTTCCGCAGGAAACACAAGCCACTTCACTGCTCCTCCACTTGTATCTGCACAGAGCCTTTTTCCTAGGAGCCACCACTTGCAGAGAGCTGGGTGTAGCATGAAGAGCATCAACTGGTGGGACAGCTTTTCATGCTCCATGCATGCAACCCTGGAAGGAAAGTCATAGAGGACAGAGGGCTACAGTGAGGGAGTTCATGAAAGGCTATCTTATTCTCCTAAAATGTTTTTTGAAAGTACTCCTGAAATGGCAGAAATGTAGGTGTTAACATAAATCTTACAGGGTAATTGGAGCCTAAAGCAGTCTACAGGAATCTTGTTTATTGCATCTGAACATCAAGTTCTGCTGTGAGTCGATTAACCTGAACACTAAGACCGAGGTTCAACTAGTCTCGGGAAATTACTTTAGTGATCAGCTCTGAAACAGTCCTGAGAATCACAAGGCACTTTCAAATTCCCAGCAAACTTTCATCTGATTCACTAAAGAGCTAAGAATCATCTTTAGGAGAGCCCAAACTCTAATTTAACAAAGTCCTGAATCAGAACCCCAAACCAGAAGTTTAACCCACACAGCATTAGTTTAAAAACACACCAGTGCAAAATTTTAATGCTCCCTCTAGCTTGGTTCTTTGACCACTTTCCTCCCATATGTCTTTTAGAATTCCCAGACAAACAAATTGAATCTGAACTCATTCCTACCTTCACTGTCATCCTTTTGTCATGCAGATCAGGTGTCTTCTCCTCTCATCCAAGAACTGCATCACTTCTAGCCTGCTTCTTGCAGCCCCCATACCTAAGCACCCTCCACATCAAGTTTGTCCTGGCCTTAAATTTTCCAGTACTAAAAGTCAAAGTATTGGCATTTGCTTCCAAGACCTGATGTTGAGGAATAAAGGGGACTAGTGAAGAGAAACGAATTATTTTTCACAAGGGAAATCAAGAAGAATAAAAGTGATGCTCTTTCTCCCTCCAAATTTTTGGTGTATTGCTTGGGAAAATGATGACAGCTATTTCTGTTGGGCCATAGTTCTGTTGCAGACATAGCAAGAGACTGGACAAGTCAGTAATATGCATAGCAATGGAGCAGTAATACTCACAATAAAATCTTAAGATAATCAGAGTCACATTTAAAAATTAGAATTTAATTTTTAAAAATTAAAATTGAGAGAACCAACTAAGAAACCCAAGAAACCTCCTGCAAAAGAAAGATAACTAAGCACTTGGCTCAATGTAAACGTTGTCTTGGTTTATTTTGAAGCTTGGGACTCATAAAAGCTATTTTGTGTTGATCACCTCCATGCTGTTCACTTTGGGACTGCTGCCCAGCTCAGACATGACCCTCAGCAGGAAGCAGTCAGATAGACTGAAAATAAGATCCAATCATGTTCCTCAAACGGTGCAATCAATGTGCAATATTGCCAACACAGTCACACAACAATTAGAGTTCTTCTGTTTTCCGGGTGTTTTACTTGTCTACAGCTGATGTAGAAGACAATCATTCATAAATCATTGAAGTCCATCCTGTGGACAGTATTTGCCACCAGATATAAAACTGCTAATATAACTCACTCTCTGTACCACCCCAGCTCTAAGCTAATGCCCCTCTTAAGCTTCTCTGAAATTCAGAGCTTTTGCACACAAAGCAATAATCTGTATTCACAGTGCCCACAGAACTTTAATCCAATCTACTATTTCTGAGATATGAAATAAAGCCATTTTAATCACAATTTAGTGTTTAATTCAAACTGTAATTATACTATCTTTTAAATAGAATGGAAGATATTTAACTAAAAATGGTCTTTATTACATGTTTATGTTTTCCCTTTTAGTATTATAGAAAACTGCAGCAGGGAGAAAGCAATATTATCATGGCTCATCTAAATACTAAACAAAAATGTAAATGTTCAGTATGATGTGCAGGGAATTAGTAGTAGCTTTAGCTCTAATAGGACTTGCACTGCTAATTCTCCACATAGCTAGCTGAACATGTATCCCAAAGTACTTATCAAGAAAACCAAATTTTCAACCACATTTTAAAGAAAAAATAGGCTTCAGAGGCTTTCTTTCTCTGAGACAAAACTTTAAAGAAGGTTTGTCTCTACAAGACCGAACTTCAGGACTTCATACTCTTACTGCCATACTAAATGAAAATAGAATAAGATTCAAAGATTATTTATGAGAAGAATTATTACTATGGAATCAAGTCTCTTTGCATATCATTTTATGCAGTATCTTCAGTCTCTACTGTTACAGAAGTTGAGCACTTCACAGTTTTAGTGCATACATGGCACTGAAGTAATATGAAATAATGAAAAGATCTACCTGATTTCACAACTGAGTTGATACCCTTCAGCTTTGCATCTTTGATGCTAGATCATTGATTTTCTTTTTCAATAAGTGTTGATGAGCATCTCTGCACTAAAACAGTCTATCAGGGAAGAAAGAAACAAGTTTGAAATGTGAACTTAAGCCATTTGTTTTATGCCATCATCCCTCTTCATGGCTTAGATACATCTATGACCTATGAGGAAGCAGGAAACAGTGAAGGAGTTAGTTGTAAGTGACTACTTTCTAATTTTGTGTCTTTCAGAGAAAAGGGCCTGACTTCTGCTAGGAGCAAATTAAACTTTTCAAGATAATACCAGCAAGCATCACTGTAAAGATCCAGGTCACGAGGGGTTCCTTTGCTGCAAAGAATTTGATGATTCTGGGAAACATATAAGAAATAATCAAAGCAGCACTGGGCCAAAGAAGTTTCTCATTTGAGAAAGTATATTTTATAAGGTATTTTTATCTTGCTAAGATAATTTCTCAGTTACATTTAAAATTGTATACCACTTGCCATGTATTAGAAATGACAGATACTTTCTAGCGATAGATTTTGAACTATACCTCTGCCATTCCTTCACTTCTGACTCAGCTTGACTTTCTTGTGAGTGGAAGTATTCCTCTGTACAATTGCTTTATTCATTAGTTTGCTTTCAATCATTTTCAGTATAACTCTGTGACCCATTCCTGAGGTAAGGAGCCAACCATTTTGTTGGCCATTACCACTCAAAGTAAAACTTTGAGATTAGAATGAAGACTTGCAGTAAAACTTCTCAGAGATGGTTTAAAAAAAAAAAAAGAGACAGACATATCAAATGCTAGGAATTGTGAGTAGAGTAATAGGCAACAAAATAGAAAATATAATTATAACCTTGCTTGACTATGTATTTGCCCATAAAATGAATACTGTGTGCAGCTCTGGTCCTTTCACCTCATTATTTTTTTTTTTAAAGAAAAAAAAAAAAAAGCCAATCAGAAATGGAAAACAGCCAGAGAAAAACTACAAGGATGAGCAAAGTTATTGAGTACATTGACCACAAGGAGTGGTTGCGACTAAGAAAAGGCAATGCATAGTAGAAATTAGGTCATTGGTGCAATGAGTAGCAAGAGAAAGTTGGACAGCAATGAACTGTCAGAAGAATCAGCTTCTTTATACAGACAGCAGCAGACCTGGGAAAATCTTTGCCAAAGGATCTTTCTGCCCAAAAGAGCCTTGCTCTCTAGAGGAGATTGGCTGAACATTTGAAAGAGACATCCACTGAGATTACTGATACTCCAAACCAATTCCAGTTCAGAAAACCCCCCCCAGAAAAGGTGGAGACTGGGAGAATATGGAGGAGGAACTAGCACATACACTTTATTAAGTCTGAGCTCACCGTGCACTTGTGGCCACTGCTGGAGACAAACCAACACCCTATGGCACACGAGGCCTTTGAATCAGCAGGGTGATTAATAGGTCATGGTACTGACAGGTAAATTCCTGATCAACATGATGTCAACTCGATGGCCTTAAAGAGTAGGAGGGTTGATTTAGATTAGATATTAGGACGAAATTATTTTCTGTGAGGCAGGTTGTCCAGAGACAACTTGTTGACGCCCCATCCCTGGAAGTGTTCAAGACCACAGTGGATGGAGCTCAAAGCAACCTGCTTAGTGAAAGGTTCCCTATCCCCTTGTTAATTCACCTCTCAGCACAAGGAACCTCTTTGGCAGAGCTGAACAATGCTTTTCTGGTTATCCCATAAGGGGGAAGAAAGAAGGCAAAAACAACTCTAAAAATCTTAAAAGTAAGTATGCAACATCAAGTCAGTGGAAAAGGACCCTAAATTAATGTAAGTACTCTAAATTTTAGGGTTTTTTTTCTCAAATTCTTTGAAGGTTTTATTGAACAGGCAGTTGCTCATGATCAGCACATGTTAGAGAAGCAGCAGAATCAGAAGCACATTCCTAAGCAAGAAAAAATAAAGGTGGCTTTTAATATAAATAGATTATGAATGTAAGATGATGATATTACACCTCTGGTTCTGCAGTTAGAAGATGTCCTGAATCCTTGCTTCTTGGCTAAATGGTTTTAGAAAAGGAATGTTTTCTGGTAAGTATCATGGATGAACTGGGTGGATGAATGAATGTTTGTTCAGTTGATTTGCCATTTTCTAATTTTTATCCCTGAATATAGTGAATCTTTTTTTTTTTTTTCTTTTGACTCAGGAAGCATTGGAATCTTGACATATAATTAAATCTTCACCATGCTGATTTTTATGGAAATGTTACCACTGTCTTGATTGGCACTAAGATTTGACAGAGAATTTCTAAGGTCTTGAATAAAAACCCCAAGGAAGTGGACCAACTTCCTTTAGTTGGTAAAACTGCCTTGTGTGGAAACTCCTTTTTTTTAATTGGACTGATGTGTTGGTATTTAGCTTAAGATGATGCCAATACAATCCAGTATAACAAGAGACAAATGTTCACAAAAGACATTCCCACTGAAAGCTTTTCAGCTGAGTGAGCTCAACCTTCTGAAACTAAAAGGTGCTTAGGTGACCTAACAAAACTGGGAGTAGCAATAAACCATTGCTACAGCACATGCTGAAAGCTGATCAGTAGTTCTGAGTGGAAGAAATCCTCTTCAGTGGGAACAAAAAGACATTGGGAAGAAAACACCAAACATGGATTTTAATGAAATTCTAGTCATGGGTAAGTTCCCAGGTATGGCCATAACCCTGGCAACACATTTTAAAATGTTTTACCTTTGATTAGGCCAGCAGTGGATAGCTAAGGCACCCCAGATAAAGAGCCACAGGTGCACATTCCCTAAGTGCCAGCAACACGAACTCCCACCAGCTAGTGATGCGTGTTTCACCCTGCTCTTGTCTGAAGGGAGATCCTACTGCAGACCAGGCGTTGTAGACAGTCTCTGTACCCACCATCCTCTCTTTACAGGCTTTCCTGTATGACACTTGCAAGGGTAGATCTGTGGCAGGTACTATAAACCATTCCTGCATCAAGGTCAGCCTGTGAATATGCTGGAAAACACCCAAATAGCCAGTGCAACCTTCTATCAAAATAGACTCTTCTTTGCCCTAATTTCTTTCTCTCCTACTTTTACACCCTATGCAGCATTACTGCTGCTGCAAATATGTTAATGTATGATAAACCTCTTTTGTTTCACTCCCATTGGAGAGCCCTACTTTTTGTAGTACTATACAAATGATCCTCAACCAAATCTGAGATGATTTTGCCACAAAGTACACTGAAAGAACTTTGGATCAGAATTCTAGCAAATGTCAAAAACTATAGCATAACTTCTGCCAGCAGGAGGAAACAGTTTACCCCCACATTAACCCCCAGTATTTTACTTACATCAAGAACATGGCTTTTTAAAATGCTGCCACATATTCCACAGAGAACATCCCTCAATCAAGAATTACAGAAAGAGTTTGATTGTTTTTCCAAGGATGTATGTTAAAAGGGGATCTTGTTTCAAAGAAGCTCATGCTCTTGAAAGACTGTGAGAGAGAGCAGTGTTCACTGTAACACAGTAAGGGCTGTTTTCCATGACACAGTGGAAACTTTATGAATGGTTCTTGCCAGCACAAGCCGTTTGACACTGAAATATCTGTAGGAATAATGTTGGAAAAGGCAACAGAATTTTGAAACGCTCTACTGAAAAAAAATCCATCTTTGGGAACATAGTGTAAGCATCTTGGAAGTTCTGCGTCTACTGAGCAACACCCACTGAAATATCCCCAGCATGAGTTATCTGAGAGTCTGTGTGTAAGGAAAGATTGCTGGGAATAGAGCTAAGCATGTTAAATTAACTGCCCATTCTAAATCTCTGTACCTGAAAACTATGAATGATCTCATGTGGAAAAAGAAAGAGAAAATGCTTCAAGCCCTTCCTCAGTCAGATGTACTACAAATTTCTGTGCCTTTCTAGGATTCCCTATTATTTTCTCCTACATATTTAGTGGTGGTACAGAACAGTTTGATAACTATTTAGGGATGCACACAATCATCAGATCTGTAAGAGACCACTCAGAATTGGTCACTGACTTGCAATGAAAGTCTGAGTCTGTAATTCAGGAAGTTGAGCTCCATCTAGACTTTTTTTTTTTTTTCCCTGAGATCTCTTTTGCCATCAGAGGTAGTATTTTCCCAGACCTGAAGGTGGAACTCTTGTTCCTTTGATGATCTTTACATGAGTGACATAGCATTTTGCATTGTCATTTTTAGCTCGAGGAGATTTGGACTTCTCTGAAGTCACTGCTGGGTTGTCTGGAAAACCACATTAGCCCGAGTAGAAGAACTGGATAGTCAGGCATGAACGTCATATTCAAAATGAAATGTGCCAGGAATTCTTCAGATGTTGCCTGTTTGAACTCACACACACAAAAAAATCTTTCCTTTTGGAAATATTGTGATCCTGTTCCTTCTTTTGCTGATATACAAGTAGACTTCTTGTTTTTTTCTGGAGTCATCAAGTGTAAGGAAAGGATTAGCTGAGTATAACCTTGTGGTTGGGCCACATTCATATTGGACCAATGTATTCTGCTGTTTATGCTTGCAATACAGTGTATCTTTTGGAAAAAAATCTCCATGTTTTTACTGACAATTTTGCATTGTTTCAAAACAGTTTCACAGACAATTTGATCCTATAGCAAACTAAGATATGTAACATTTCTCATGTCATTTTTATGCTAGTTTTGCTTTCAGAGTTTGGTAATTTTCTGAAAACCAACACTTCTCAAATATTTCTAAGTATTACTTAGAAAAGCATTACTACGCTTATGACAAAAGTACCTCCTCACCTACATTCGATTATATTGTTAAAATATGTATCCATATATATTATATATATATATATATCCATCTATATCTCACATTAATGCACATCTTCTACACCTTTCATAACTTTCTTGTGGACTCTTTTCAGTGTTTAACATCCCTTTGAAGTGTCAATGCTCAAATGCGTTTTTTTGATAATGGTTTTATCAGTTCTATAAAAAGGGGGAATATCCAGTCCAGTTATATTTGATGTTCCTCTGGTTTTCTTCAGAGTATTAGCTATCAAAAGCTTTGTTCTGAGACCTTATGTTTAGCTGATTACGTCCAGGTCTTCTTTAGCCCTGTCTCATGCCCATTCTCCCAGATTCCAGGTGTGCCTTTAAGGCTTTATCTTGAGTGTGTGGCCTCCAATTTGACTGGCTTCAGAGGAGTATTTTTGCAGAAGAGCTTACAAAGCAATTCAAAGGAGTTTATCTAAGCAAATTGCTCTTATTTCTAAGAGCAAAGTAATCATTTGGTATTTTTGTGTCAGTGATTTATAATAGCATCAGGCCAAGAATAACACAAAGACAATCTAGAGACAAATCTTCACTTAGAATAATTTCTCTCAAGAACTGTCACCTCAATCACTAATTATGATCTTATTATCACTTATTATGAGGAAAGGCTGAGGGAACCAGGCCTGTTCAGCCTTGAACAGAGCAACTACGAGGGGACCTCATCAATTTATGCAAGTGTCTGAAGGGAGGGTGTCAAGGGGATGGAGCCCGGCTCTGCTTGGAGGTGTCAAGCAACAGGACAGGAGGCAACAGGAAGAAACTGATTCTCAGGGACTGCCACCTGAACACGAAGAAAAACTTCTGTGCTGCTGACCGAGCACTGGAATAGGTTGCCCAGGGATGTGGTGGAGCCTCCATCACTGGAGATACTCAAGAAATATCTGGATGAAATCCTGTGCCATGTGCTGCAGGATAACCCTGCTTGAGCAGGGAGGTTTGACGCGATGACCCACTATGGTCCCTCCCAATCTGACCTATTCTCTAATTCTATGATTCTGTGAACTACAATACAATTTGCACTCCTCATTGTATTTATGAGAATACCATACTGCTTCACACCAGATGGAAGCTATTACTTCATCATTATCACTTTTATTTACCAAAGTTAAATCCAAACATATTTAATCAAAATTTTTTTATAAAAATATATTGTCTGGCGTTTAAATATTGGCATTTAATTACTCTAACCAAGGTTAGCACTTCCATGATTCTGCTCCTAATCTGGGTCAAACTGTGAAACTGCTAGCCAGTGTCATCCTCCTTAATCTTTTTAAATATATGTTAAACATAAGCTTTTTTTTTAGTACCCTGGCATACCCCAGTATTCCATTGCCATTCCAGAAGCTGTACTGTGAACAACAGAACTAATGAAGTCATTGGATTCTGTTCACTTTGATTTCTCAGCCCTTAAATAGGTCTAATTATAACTAAAATTTATTCTTCCTTAGCCCTCTGAAATTCCTACCAAGCAGTATGAAACTATGTCTACATAAAATGGATGGCTAATATATGCACACTGACTGGCTGTTTGTTGCTACAAGAATGTGTAAGAGCTGAGCTTTTTGCTTACTATTCCTTAATTGAGGAAACAAATTTAGCTTTATTTCCTCAGTGACACATCAATAGCCACAAAACTTACAGGACCATAACAACTTCCTCCAAATTAGATTGGAGCTGGTCAAAAAAGTCATGGAACAACAGATGAACAGATAACATAAATCTTGTTTAGAACATCACAGTCAACATACATTCATATTTGTTACACTGGAGATCTTTCTTAACTTTGTTTTATTCATGTTTAGCTAAAAAATGGTCCAATATTGACATAACACAGTTGCTCTACAGATATTACCAGGTAGCCAGACAGTTTTACACATCGATTCAGATGTGATAAATTGATCAGGAGTGGTACCAGGCTGCCCTCGGAGGTTCTGCTCCACCTGTCCCAGCGGTGTGGGCAGATTCTCTGCCAGCCGGGGGATGTGGTGTCGGGGTGGGATCCAATAATCAGTGTGCCAGGCACAAACAGGTCACGCGTGTTTTCGAAACGTATTAGTGGAACGGCCTGAAGCTGTGTCAGGGGAGGTTTTGGCAGAGTATCAGGAAAAGGTTCTTCACCCAGAGGTGGCTGGGCACCGGATCAGGCTCCCTAGGGAAGCGGTCACGGCACCACGGCTGACAGAATTCCAGAACGTCTGGACATGGCTCTCGGGCAGGTGGGATTGCTCTTAGGGGTGGTCCAGGCCGGGACCTGGACTCGATCACCCTTGCGGGTCCCTTCTAGCTAGGAATACTTTATGATTCTATGAAAAGCTTATAAAATTTTGTCGGGAATCTTTGGGTCTCTTTTAGAAGAACGGATTTAACTTTTCCCTCCCCATAAGCCCTGATCCCACGCTCCCGGTACCCTCTCCGTGCCCGGGACAGCCTCTCTGCCTCCTTCTCTTCCTCCTCCTCCTCTCCGTGCCCTTCCGCCCCGGCGGTGGTTCCCGCAGGCGGGCGGCCGCGCGGGGCATGGCGCGGGGGCGGCGGGGCCGTGCGCGTGGCGGGCGGGCGCTGTGCCGCGCCCGGCGGAGGGGGAGCCCCGCGCCGCCGCCCGCCCAGCGCCCCGCGCCGCCGCCCGCCCAGCGCCCCGGGGCCGCCGCCCGCCCAGCGCCCCGCGCCGCCGCCCGCCCAGCGCCCCGCGCCGCCGCCGGCCGCGGCTAGCGCCCGCCGCGGGCCGCCCCATGGTGAGCGCGGCGCGGAGCGGGGCGGAGGGAGCGGGACCGGCGGGGAGGGGCGGCTCCGCTTTCGCTTTCGCTCGCCGTGCCAGCGAGGCGAAGGCGAGCGAAAGGCCGGGCCGGGGCCGGGGCCTGGCGGGCGCACGGTGAGCCCCGGGCCGCGCCGCTGCCGCCGGCGGGAGCCGCAGGCGGAGCGGGGCCGGGATCCCGCCGCGACTCCGGGCGCGGGCCCTTGGCCAGGCCCTGCGCCGACCCGGCCGGGCCCGAGGCCGGAGCAGAGCGGCGGGAGCTCGCCCTGCTGCCGGCCCCGTCCCGCGGAGGGGCCGGCGGGGCCCAGCCGGAGCTGCCCAGCAGCGGCTGCGCCCCAGGTTGCCCCGCGGGCGGGCTGTGGGGCGCTGATCGGGACAGAACATGTCGCACCAGCTTGGATTGTCTTGTTTACTTACTTATTTACTTATTCTTTACAGCGTGACAAATTCTTAAGCCTGCCATTGCCCAGGCTTTTAAAACTGTAAGTCGGGAAAAAAAAGAAGTAGTTTAGTGTGCTTGAAGCCTTTATATAAGACTTAAAACCTGTCTTTTATTTCTTATGCTTCTGTTTTTTTCATGTTCGCCTTGCCTTTCCAGGGCATGGTAGAGGCAGGGTAGGCCTCCAGAGCCTGTTGGTCTTAAGCTGCACCAGAGGAGGTTTAGGTTGGACGTCAAGGAGAATTTCTTCACAGAGGTTAATTAGACATTGGAATGGGCTGTCCTGGAAGGTGGTGGAGTCACTGTCCCTGGAGGTGTTTGAGGAAAGGCTGTCTGTGGCACTTAGTGCCATGGTCTGGTTGACAGGGTGGTGTTGGTAGGTTGGAGTTGATAATCCCAAAGGTGTTTTCCAACCTAATTGATTCTGTGGTTCTAGGGTGAGACCAGAGGTGTAGCTCTTTTAATACTGAGAATTCAGTATGAGGGCTCTGATTGCAGATAGAGCTGTTGTGGCCTCTCATGGCAGGCATCAACCTACTGCAGACTCGTTCCACCGGTTTGCTTTGTGCAAAAGCTGTTCATGTGTTAGTCATTAGGTATTTTCTGCCTTCTGCAGCTGGCTTAAATGTACAAATCCAAGACAAAATGTCTGTTGTCTGCTCTGATTTCTCAAAATGCAGTCATGTGCCCTTGCCTTGCCTGGATCAAGTGTGTGTTGTCAGGTGATCCACAAGAGCACAGATCTGCTGGGAGCCACAGCCTGACATGTATAGCTGCTGATTCTGAGTGTTCTGTGGGAGATCCCACACGTGTGCCTGTTTATCTCACTAAGCAGTTTCATGTTACTTTGTGAACATGCTGGGGCTGGTGGCTGTGCCTTATTTCAGCCAAACAGTTATTTCCTTTTGACTCATTTTACAAACAAAAAGTAAAAGATGTAATTTAGTCCCAAAATGCAGTTTGGCTGTAGCCTACCACAGGAGTGTGTTCCTCACTAACTACAGGCCTCAGTCAGGTGGGCAGTAGCATCACTGCATACTTGTGGGCCAGTACCACTCTAGGAAATGTTCCAGGTCGCCCTAGGTAGAGAGCTGTTGTGCATCCTTATATTCTAGTTAATTTTATTTACAGGGAATAGCTTTTTGGCCTTTCAATCCTTATCAATAAGGCATTTATACTGCAGGAACTTTCTCTAGTGGCAGTGGTTGTCTAAAGTGTTGTGAATGAATTAAAATCAAATCAGTGAATTACATTGTGTTTCCCTGGGCAAGCAGAAATCCTGAGGTTTGTTCTGTATTGTTGTACTGGATTTCAGAGAACACTAAGCAGTTTAACCAAAGTTCATGAGTGTTAACAAACAGAAGTTCATTAGTATTAACATTTGAGGCATGTTAGCAGCATTTTCTGAAATTCATAACAAGTAAAAAGTATGTTACCATACCTGGGAAGAATTTTACTTCTGGTTGACTGCAACTATGTGACTTATGCTGCGACAGCCTGCTTTGGATATGTCTTTTTTATTTACGTAGTTGACCAAAAGTTATTCTGCATCTCAATCTTGATCACTTCTGGATTAGTGTTATTTCAGTCACTGATTTTTGGATCCAAGCACAGAGGCAATTCACCTTCCTAAGGAGCTGAAGTTGAGCACAGTGTTTTCACTTGCCTGAGGAGAGTGGTTTATAGGCCAGACAGGGCTACTACTTAGAGGGATCTTGACGGGATGGAGATGGGCAGACAGAAACCTCAAAAATTCCAGCAGAAGCAATAAGAAAGCTGTGCACCTAGAATAGGTTGGGAAAACTTGATGGAGAGCAAGCCTTCCAGGAAAGGACCCTCGTGTAGTGGCGGACCACATGCTGGTTAGAGAGCTGGAGCACATGGCATTCTAGGAGAAACAGGTGGGTTTGTTCAGCCTTAAGAGAAGGTGAAGGAAGGGGAGATCCTGCTGTTGTGGGTAGAAGCTGTAGAGCCAGGCTGCTCTTGGAGGTGCATGACAGTGGGATGAGGAGCAGTGGACACAACAGGGTTTAGCTACAAGGAATGTCTTCATGGTTGTGATTTTGTTTTTTGTTTTGTTTTGTTTTTAGCCTGGACCATAGTCAAACACTGAAGGAGGGCTCTAGTGAGTGTGGAGTGTCCATCCATGGACGTGTTAGAACTTTACTGGACAAGGGTCTGTGCAATAACATCTGACTCAGCTTGTACTGGATAGCATGTGACAATCCCTGCCAACTTAACTGTCTTGTTACTCTGTGATTGCTGAAAGAACAGGCATTATTACTTCAGAAATGAGTTGTTAAAGTCATGCTTAAGAGAACGTCATGTAAAGTATGCAATGTTTCCTTGAAATTGCATCAGCAACAAGCAGAAACGCATAAAGTTAATTTTATTTAGTTAATATTATATGAATGTAAAAAAAAAAAGTAAGACGTTGCATTGATAATTTATGGCTTAGAATTTTTGTTGCACAAGCTACCATACTATTTGAGAGAAAATTAATCAGGAGACCTGATGAGAATGTAAGGAGCTTTTATATTTCTTCCTTAGTTTTTCAAACATGCTGCACAGTGAATTTTAGGCAGCAGTATCTTTAAGAGTAGACACTGTCATGGAAGTTACTTTACTGTCAGGAAATTCTTAATGAGAAGAAAATGACTAGCCAGAGCTCTGCATGCAGCCAAGTCTTCAAAATTCAGAATTTATATCATCTACTCTGCTTTCACAGTGCTACAGATTTTAAGTCATCTAAACTATCAGTTTTGACTCTCATCAATCTCCAGATGTCATGAAAGGTTAAGGACAAAGTGTTGGTGAATTTAACTTAGCCTTTGCTGTATTTCTTCTAAGACAGAACGGACTGTGTGTTTCTGTGAGTTCATGTTGTGTTACATGTTTGAAGAATTTGCATCAACACTTCTTCAAGATGATTCTGTATTAAGGAAAAGCGTGACATGGCTATTAAATATTTTTAGGGAACCAGTTTTTATTTAATACTAGCTCATAAACTCATGGATTAGTGTATAAGATGCCAGGAAATTAAACGTCTGTTTGAATAGAGGAAGTACTGCAGTTTGGAGTGTGATGCTTCTTATCTTTTGGACATTATAAAAAAAAAAATGAGTTCTAGACTCAGAATAGAGTTCAACTGTGATATATGAATGCCTCTTTCAAAACTTAGGGACTGTAGTGACCAAGGTATAATAGAATGTATTTTTTATCATCTTGCATTTAAACTGCTGGTTTTGGAATGGTGAAGAGAGTGAATCAATACAAAAGATAAAAAGTTACTTTTGCAGCCTGAAATGTGTGAGGTCACCTATCCATTGTGTGTTTATTTGAAGGTTATTATTACATGTCTTGGCTTAGAAGGGGGTTTGTAATGCCACTTGGTAGTGTGTTTTTATAATTTGAAGTGGGGATGATTTAGCAATGACTGTAAAGTCAGTTGATGAAATAATTTCTTTTTGAGGTTCTGAAAAAAGAAAATATGTGTCATTGAAACCCTAAAGATTGATTTCCCCTAACTTGGTCTACTCTCTGTAAACATTCAGCTTTCCACAGTTTTCAATTTCTTTGCTGAGTAGCATAGATCAAAAGAAGTGAGTCTGCTGTTAGCATTCTGTTCTTCTGAAAAATGCAGCAGTGTTTTATTTGGAACCATCTTCCTCCCTATACCAGAAGTGCTTTCCTGTTCTTGCTGGAAGATGCTTCCCACTTGTCTCCTTTGAGTTGGACCAGGTTTGTACCTGTGCTCCCTGCAGCCTGCATGAGGGGGCTGGGGCTGAACCCTGAGCAGTTCAGTCAAAGACCCAGTGCCACCAGCTGGTGTCTGCCCCCGTGTTCTCTCTGCAGGAATCACAAGTCTCAAAAAAACACCAAGACCCTCCCTCTGCATTTTCACACCAGAGGTGGATGTGAGGAAAGCTATGCCTAATTTCACTGTTGATAATATGTTTGGGTGTGTGAAAAACAGGAATGTTTTTTAACCTGTTAAATTCTGCCATGTCTCACCTGTACCAGGAGGAATATGCTGGGTTAATTATTTTAAATCAGTTTATTACTGAAAGAGGAAAGTCAGGAAAGCTTTCTGATGCGATAGCTGATGTACTTCAGGTACTTCCATGTAATCAAGTTAGCACGTCTTTTTACTGACACTTGGGACAAAACTTTCTCATACGTGTCTTCTTTCCCCTTGTGTGCATTCAGCATAATGAAATTCCTTTATGTTACTCCTATGCTCTGTACATAAATGCTATTTCATACAATACTACACATCTCTCTTTCAGAGAAGTGAAACTCAAAAATTATGTTTTATACTATGCAGGGCACAGAATTCAGGCTGCCTATGTACCTACTGGTCCTGCAAATACTTCAGCAGCCTGTTTAGACTCCTTGCTAGGTGATGCCTTAGTTATTGTCAGTAGGGAACATACGCAATTTGGAGTGCAAATCTTCATTCAGGAGCTCTTAACATTTCCAGGAAATGGAATTCCAAAATTAATTTTATTCTGGTATCTTCTCAGGACATACGTTACAAATTTTAGGATGATTCTGAATGTGAATTGGCAGTATGTGAAGTCTGATCACTCAAAGCATCTAATTGGAAGGTTTTTTCAAACCTTTTTATGTATCATTATGTTGTAAAGCATGTTTGCCTCTGCTTTAATTACTTAGATGTTTTTTTTTCTTATTATTAGTGTTAAGTGTTTTGAAAAATTACCCCCAAAGCCTGCAAATAAGTAGAGATAATGCATTTAAATGCAAACATCCAGATATTAATACTGCTTAATTGTGGCTTTGGGGGATACGTGATCATCAGAAAGATGGATTTATCTTACTTTGATTTCTTTAAAAAGTGATTCAGGTTTAACTTTCATGGGTTTTTTTTTGTTTGTTTGTTTTTTTTTGTTTGTTTGTTTTTAGGGGTTTTTACCTTGGTGAAGGTATATTGGACAACTGTTGGCTTGAAAGCTGCCTTTAGGATGTCTGAAGATGAGGAAAAAGTTAAACTCCGCCGAATTGAACCTGCAATTCAGAAATTCATTAAAGTGGCAATTCCAACAGATCTGGAAAGGTTAAGAAAACATCAAATAAATATTGAGAAGGTTAGTACTCACTTTTTACTTATGTAGTTATTTTTGCAGTATAGAAGCAGTCACACTGAAAGATTATGTAGAGTTTTTGATGAGAAGTTGATGACAAAATGCTTTGATTAAAATTTGGCTAAAAATGAAAGTTCTGTATTTGTAATTGTGTGCACAAAGGCCTTTGTAGTAAACACTGATGTTACCAGTAGTTTGCTTGAAATACTTGTATGATAATTCACATTTTATATCTTTTTACATGCATTTTAGACATAATGAGTGTGTTACAGTACTTTTGTGAGCTGTCATGATGATTTTCTCTTCAATAGTTTTTGTAAAATTAACTTTCAGCCATGCAAATCAAACATCCCTAGAGGTAAAAGGATAATTTTATAGAATCTGATGCTGTGTATTTTACAGGCTACTTTTAAACAAAAATCACTAATTATGTCCAATTGCTTAGAGCAGCAACATTATTTACTTATGATGAAGCCAATATCTCTAACCTCATTTCATGAATATTGATTTAAACCTTAGGTTCCAGAGATAGTCCAAACAATTAATCTCCTAAATCATTGTTTGAAGAAACTATAAAATCAATATATAATGAAATTTGACCTTGAATGCACCTTTCCAGAGGAAGTGGCTACCATAAATTCATCATCATTGCTTCTCAACTATATGAGAGTCCAACTTTCTGTATGACCATTTTGGAAGATTTAAAAGCTATAGCCTTAAGAAATAAGTAGTCTGTACTTTTTCTTTCTTTCCATGTTTTCCCCATGAAAACTCTTGTTTTCTAAAGCATTTTCCATGGATTGGATGGCTTTTCATTTTCACTCCAAGAGGGCGTAAAATTCATGCATATCCAAAAGAGGTACAGATGTCTGTAAGTCTCTGTTAGATAGCAGCAATTGATTTGGTAGTACATTGGTACTACATTTCCCGTACTTGGTAGTACAGGAAGGTGGAGATTTTGTTTGGCTTACTGCTCTATTTGTTGGTGATATGCAACAATATTTTCAAAAAAAAAAAAAAGTGCTGTAAGACAGTTTTTCTCTCTTGCTTTCAGTTTCAATTTCTTTTCTTGTGTCTGTTTTAAAGGATATTGTGTGAAACACTTTTTACCTTTGTCTGGGAACCATTATTGTTCTGGGAATATATGTCAGGGTGACACAAAATGAGAAATGAGGGTATCTTCCTACAGTCTTATCTGAGTGTGGATGTTTGTGTAAGACATTTATTCAAGAGCTTTTAGCAGGAGATATTATGACAAACTTTTGAGTTCTCTCCATGTCCACTGGATATCTTCAAGGAGAGATGGAAGGGATCCAAAGCAGAAGCATGAAAGTTTCTTTCTAAATAGGCTCTCAAGAGAATGTTCATAAAGCAAAAGAGATTGAGTGTCTAAGAGTAACCTAAGGTTTTATATTTTTGTTGTGGAATACAAACTATTTGGCTATAGCACAATTATGATTAAATACCACAGAAATATGAAACTACAGGGTGATTTGGGTTGGAAGAGAAGCTTTAAAGATCATCTAGTTCAGCCCCCCCTGCCACGGAGTGGGAACACATTTCATTACATCAGGTTGCTCAAAGCCCCATCCAACCTAGGCTTCCAGGGTTGGGGCATCCACAAGTTCTCTGGGCAACCTGTTCTAGTTTCTCACCACTTCCATTATAAAAAAATGTCTTACGCCTATTCTGAACTTACCCTCTAAACGTGTTAAAGCACTGCCCCTTACGCAGTCACTACAGGCCTTAGTAAAAAGTCTTTGCCTTTCTCCTAAGCCCTCTTTATTTATCGAAAGGCTGCTCTAGGGTCTCTAAAGAGCCTTTTCTGCTCCAAGCTGAACAATCCCAATTTTCTCAGCCTTTCTTCACAGGAGAGCTGTTCCAGCCCTTGGACCATTTTTGTGGCCCTCCTCTGGACCTGACATAAGAGGTTAGGATTCCATAGATGTCTTTACTTCCTGGACCTCCCTTTGTTTGGGATAAAATCATAGAATGTTAAGGGGTTGGAATAGACCTTAGAGGTCATCTAGTCCCAGCCCCCCTGCCATGGGCAGGAGCACCTTCCAGTAGGCTCAAGGCCTTACCCAAACTGGCTTTGTACACTGTCAGGGATGGCATCCACTGCCTCCCTGGGTAAACCTATTCCAGTGTCTCGCCACCCTCACAGTAAGAAATTCCTTCCTAATCTCTAACCTAAATTTTCCCTCTTGCAATTTGTACCCATTGCTCCTTGTCCTATCACTACAGCTCCTGATGAAATTCCCTTCTCTGGCTTTCTGGTAGGCCCCCTTCAGATACTGGAAGTTGCAGTGAGGTCTTCACGCAACCTTCTCTTTTCCAGGCTGAACAGCCCCAGCTTCCACAATAAATAATGTCAACACCATCTCTTCCCAAGCTTTACTGTCCTTGAGACCCCCAGGGTGAACGCTGCCCAGGAGTGTGGCCTACATTGTGCTGCATGACAGAAGTCAACAAGAAGGAATTCTCTGACCATGCGAATGTCAGTGTGTTAAGTCATTGGATTCTTTGGGCTCATCACTAGCATATTCTGAATTTTGAAGCAAAGTAGTAAAACAATATATTAAGCAGATGAATGTGCTGAACATCTCTAGGAGAAATTATGAAGAGCAGTAAAGTTTTCCTGAGGAATTTTTCTTAACTGGATAACAGGATTTTTTATTATTAGTTTTTTGGACAATGTATTACAATCAGCTGAAGTCAAATAGGTGATTTTTCCCTAAAACCTCAGAAATTCCTGTTTCAGTACTCTTTGAGGGGTGACTAAATTGGAAGATCTACTGTTGATACAGGGCTTTCTGTCCATTTTATTTTAAAGAACGCAGTAATTTTAATGACATAGCAGTTTATTCAGAGGTTATTATTATTCAGTTTCCTAGAAGAGTAATGTTAATCTGACTTTGTTGAACACTAAACATTTTATCTTCCATAGCACTACAAAGTCCTAACATGAAAGAACTTTTTGCTCTGAAAATAAGTAGTAACTTAGATTTCTCCTTGTATTTTAGGAAGCTGAGTAACTTATGATCCTTAATGCTGTGGCATCTGAAATTATGAAAATAATTACGGAAAAATAGAGGCTGTAGATAAAGTTTTTTATTGGTAACAAAGGTTATTAAGAAATTGAGGAATTAAACATAAAAACACCTTAAAAATAATGGTAAATATTTTGCCTTGTTATCTAAATAATTAAATAAATATTCTGATATCGTCTAATGTTGTAAATACATTCTTTGATACTTTCAGCACACATTCCAGGAATCGCAGCTTCTACTTCTCTTACTTTACTACTCTTTTTCATGCTATTATTTGTGTCAACTGCCTGTAGCAGGCACTGATTTATTTGATTGATGAAAAGGTTGATGTGTGATAATATGCAGTTTTTTTGCCAAACTTGCTCTCTGCTAATGTAATAGTCTGGTCTCTGTCCTGTGGGAAGTACTGGATAGTTTCCCACTGAAGTTAGTGGAACCTCGTGGAGGTGCCAGATCTGGCCTGATGGTTCTTGTAGCTGTTTGTAACTACATAGAAATGTTCGGTGTAAATGTATACAGCAGCATTGTGTAATGAATGCCATTTTCTTTATCAGTAGTATCAGATACCTTGTTGTCCTATATGACCAGTACTCCATTTTCCTTCTGCCATTTGTTCTACTGCCCACTAAGTGATTTATGCCACAGCAGTATCAGGATGCAATATCACTTGGGTGTTAAAAACTGATACTGAAACCCTGGCTGGCTGCAATTCAGTAAAATACATTGTGCAAAATTTTTCACAAAATACATTGCTATTTATCTCTAATTTTGCAGTGGAACTGTTTGTGACTCAACTTCTTTACTTTCAATTTTGGAAAATTAAAGTGATCATTTGCCAAAGGTGGCTTTTTATTTCTGCATAGCTAGTTGGTAAAAATAACAATTCTAAGGAGTCTTTTTCCTCTGTTTTAGTATCAGAGATGCAGGCTCTGGGACAGATTGCACGAAGAGCATATCAACGCAGGACGAACGGTTCAGGTAAGGATATGAAAATGGCTGTGCTGCTGATGGGGTTGGATTACAGACATAGTTCTGGTTACCTCAGGGATGGACCTTCAGAGAGACATGACTTGACAGGTGGGTTTGACAAGCCAGCACATAGTTTTGCTTTACTTCATTTAAAAGTTAGGGATTTCCTAATTGTGTCCTATGAGGCAAATACAGTCAGAAATGTTTCTCTGTTCTTGAAAAAGATAAAGTTTGGAGACCGTGGTCTTTTGCAAACTGTCCTCTTAATTAAATTAGAAGACAGCTCTTGCAATAAGGGATACTGCGAATTTTAAAGCATGATTTCAGACATAGAGAACATCTGGACACTAGTTTGGTGTGCACATCTGTTGTTAGGTATTTGTCAGCATGGGCATCATCTCACTGACTTCACCCTTAGTCATCCGTAACTCGGCAAACAGGGAACCATGCACTGTTTCTAAAAATACCTATGTCTTGGTGAAAATGCTGCAGAAATCAGCCAAACATCAGCTAAATAGCACACAGGCTAAGTAGATTATCAGTACAGAAGAACACAAGGACCACATCTGCAGCACAAAGTTTGCTGAGGCAGATGTAGCATCTGGTGGCTGTAGCAGCTGCACTGCCAGTGTTCTGGGGACAGACGTGCATTGGGTAGGAGAGGCATCTTGTGTTGGTTTCATAGGTGTTGTTCAGAGGAGGGACCTGCCTTTGCTACTGAAAATGGCCTACACTGCACATAGACAAACAGGATTTGCCAGCACAGCTGGTGTAGCCTTAAACCATTGCTTACAATTCTAATCGTGTGAATTCCCTTGTTTCAGCGTCTTACTGACTCTTGTGGGAAATTAGAACAGACTAAAATTGAAAAAAAACCACCACCAAAACCAGCTCACCTCAGAAAGAAGAACTTAATCCTGATTGAACAACAGAATTGGATAGTAGGCAGAGCTGGAGTTACATGTCTTTTTTGAGGAATAGTGAGCTTTTTGTTTAGTGTAGATGATACAAAGTGATACATGAAATCCAGTTGATACTCCTGCTTATTGGAGGTTTGAGTGTGTATCTTGATTTTTCACTGAGTACTTTTGAAATTTTAATGTGTTTATTCTTCATATTCAAAGAGGCTTCCAAAGGTGGAAGTTCTCTTAAAACAATAACATTTTAACAGGTGTGGTATAGTAAGCATGTGTTTGCTTAGGTCTATTCTCTAATCTGTTTTCACATCTGAGTTGTGGGAAGGGCTTCTCTTGTAACTTCAAATTACCAGTATAATTTTTCAGCAAAACAAAAAAATCTATTAATAATTAAAGAAAAACTAATTCTGTTGAAGATGTTATTTGTTAGATATTTTAAGTGCTTTAACAAGAAAACTGCTTATTTATTTCTAGAAGCATTTATATTTGTCTTGAATCTAAAGCTTGCTGGTTTTACTTTCAGTCAAATTTTCTTAGGTTTTATTTAATGCTTATTGCTTCTAGCCCTGGATAAAGATCTAGATGCATTAAAGTGGTTCACATTCTGATACCCAGAGAGCAGAATAAGTATCTGGGTCCATGCAAGAAGACCAGACTGGCTCTTTGTTTTAATTAAATAGTTAGAAGTCTGGAGTACTTGATAATAAATTATATGACATGTAGAATGTGTTTGCTGTAAGCTGTTTAAATGTTTACTGATGGACTTGTGATCTGTTTGTTTGCAAAGAAATCAGATTAATTATTGTGATACCAAATGTTCTCTGCAGCACACACTTTGCTCTCAAAATTAGATGTTGTAAAATACATTAGGAATCCCTAAGTCAATATTGACCCAAGGCATCCGCCACAGGTTTTAGACAAATATATGCACAGCCATTCTACATTTAATCCATGTGCACATAATTAGCCATTTTTCTGAATTTTCAGTTTACCCAGAATAATTACTTCTGTTGTAATTTTGATGATGGTCAAAATTATAATAGAAGTATAGATGAGTGTAAATCTGTTGCTCTCCTTTCAAGTGACTGGGTGACACGTTAAAAACTTCTATAAAGGAAAGTGAAGAAAAGAGATAAATCTTGCACAGGCCATCAAGAGACCCTTTCAAAATATTGAGAAAATAGCTCTTGTGTATAATGTATTAGTTTTTCTGAATGTGCTCTTGTGTATTTTCATTTTTAGGGACAGTCCATGGACTTCTTAAGATGTTAGAACCTGAATGAATTTGCAGTTCTCTAGGCTTTGTCCACATAGATGCCAACTGTACCACACAATTAGTTAAAAATTGCAAGGTTTAAGCTAATTTCAGTGAAATGACAGTATTTTGTTGTAACATCTAAGGACTGCCTTGATCATTTTTGTGGCAAGAGGAAGGGAAATGCTGCAGTTACCAGAGTGGAATTAAGATACTAAACCAAAAAAAAGGAAAAATGCAGTAGATGAACAGTCTGGCTTTAGTCTGTATTCAGGCTACAAAAAGAGACGCAGTTCTGCAAAGCATATTTAGGCTCGTGTAGTCTCTCCACTGTATTACTCTAATCTGGAAAGCTGCTTGAAAAATGTTGATCTGTTTTTTCTTGTTCACTGAAAATGGTTTACAAGTTAAAAGTGGTTTCTCATCAGCTCTTTATTGCTTAAATCTTCAAAGCTCAGGTTGTTGGCTCAAGGCCCTGTATGGCTCAGGTCTTCTGTAACATTTCTAAAATGATCCTCAGATTTGGTACTTTTCTGGCATGCTTTGTAGATATGCTGTGAGAGCATGAGGAGGAGTGTAGAAAACTTTTATTTCTGCAGGAGATTCTTTGTGATATCACTGAAGGATCATGTAAAATCAACTCATTGCAGCCTGTGGCCATCTGCAGAGTAAAGATATCCTTAAACTCAGAGTTCCTTTGGCCTAGGCCAAGAATTTTGTAGGACATGAGTGACACAGAGTAGAAGTAGACTGATTGTGTGTTAGTGGTCCAAAAAAGACAGATAATTTAGTTATCTGTCTCTCTTAAGAGAGCAGTCAGTGTGGTCTCTCCTACAAATCTCTTCAGTCAGCAGTAGTAGGATCCTAGGTAGAATAGTCTGTCCTGTTTGGGCACCACACTTCTAAGGCAGGCATGAAGTGAATAGGGAGAGCCCAGTGAATGCAGTCAGAAATTGAGAAAAGAGGACTTCTTGTAAAGATGAACAGATAAGTTATTTTGCCCAGAGTGCCCAACAGCATTGGGCTGTCTGTCTGCAAACATGGAGAGGATGGTTGCAAAGAGGACAGGGCTTTTCTTTCCCTATTTTGAACAGAGAGGATCAGAAATGCCTGGTTTAAACTAGGCCGGAGAGATTTCTGTTAGACATAAGGAAAAGTTATATTCTTTTATATAGAATATATAAAAGAATATAGCTTTCTTTCTGGCAGTGAGGTATGAAGAAGATTGTAGCTCTTCATGCAGAAGTCCTTTTAAAACCAAGTGAGATAAACAACTGACAGAAATAATACAGGGACAGTGGATCATGCATTGAAGGGATAACTTCCCAAGGTTTTCAGTTCTATTTTCCTTATTTCCTTATTTCTATTTCTTATTTCCTCTATTTTCCTAGTTTTTGTGAGAAAGCCATTTGAAACAAAGATTGTTATTTGATTTTGGAAATCAATGGACCAAAATTGCAGTTATTATAAAGAAAAATTCTGTGTCTTTTGGGTTGAATTTGGAGAGTGCAAAACTCGGGAGTCTCCACAAATGAAAAGAGAATTTTGTATTACATTCCTTGCTAAATAGTCTTGGTTTTAAAAGTGCAAACAGTTGGGATGAGAGTGATACACTTCCATGCTCTACCTAGAAATTAAACTCAGTGCCATTAAAATTATTATGAGAAGAAGTCAGTCATTTGCATATCCATAACATTTGTGATGTTACACCCTGGTGAGCTCCTGGGATGTGTCTCCTCACAGCAGGGCTGAATTTTTCCTGCTAGGCTGAATCCATTCACCTTCTGTTTAATTGACAGTAAGTGGAACACAAGCCCTCACTCCAAACGACATGGGACGAGCTACTAAAATTAAATTTTATTAAATAGTCTAATATCATCATCTGATTCCTCCATCTTCTTGTTCGGAAATGTTTCTCTTTGATTAGCAAGGTAGTAATGAGCAGTGGAAGTGAGGATCTGGTTTAGCAATTCCTTAGGGTGAGCACTTCATGCCTCTTTAAGCTTCTGTTCAGGACCTGTGCAAACTCCCATCAGCCAGTTGTGTTGTGGTGGTCACTGCACAAACTTGTATTTTGCCCCAGCAGCAGCTGCAGTGGTACACATCCCAAGTAGAACTACATCTTAACTCAATTTCAACTGCAAAATTCTTTTCCTTTAAAAGACAAAGAAGCTGCTGTGGAACCATTGTTACCTCACCCCAAACTCACTTTTGTCACTGTTTCAGTAGATTTTGTTTGTTTGACATGTCTTTTTTTTTTTTTTTTGTTTCTTTTTTTTTTGTTTGTTTCTTAAATGAAATTCCAAGATTTTGTAAACCAAGAATTTTGGCATGTGATGCAGTATGAAAGTGCTGGCATAATCTTTTTTTTCAGTACTTAGGGGCACACCATGGGGGGAAGAAACCAGGAACCACAAGGTAGACTGAGATGAGAAATGGATGAGGAAAGTTACTGGCTAGCATGTTTTTAATTCAGCTCAGTGTCTTCCACAGTAGGGTTTTTTTGTATCTCTCTTTTTAAAAATTGTCAATCAGTGTTTTTACCTGAGGTTAGACTTGAATAATGCAGCCTAATTTGGCTAATAGTACTCTCAATTTAAGCATACAGTATAATCTAATCAAATCTTAGTAATCTGACACATGATTTTAATGAATCAATAGTGATTCCTTTGGAAGCTTGTGCAGTGTTACTTCAACATGTTGTTGAATAATTTCCTTCCTCCTTCTCTAATTATATTATCTACTATTTTTTTCATACATACTAAAAACAATTAATTCCACTAGTGTATATAAATAAAAATAGTTCCATCTAGAGCTTGCTTTTCCATGTAGTCAGTCTGACCTTTCTAAGGCATTACCTGTACCTGGTTTGTATTCTGGAAGAAAACCTTTCTATTTCTAACCACTCATTGGTGTCAGTCCATTCTCTTGTTCTGTTGTGAGAAGAGTACTCAAATTAATTGGTAAATAATGTGACAAAATGTAGAATTTGTTATATCGCTGTAAAGTAATGCAGAGAATATATTTTTATTACAGCCTTTTTTTTAATAATTAGATAAAAACTCTGTCCTAAAAGAGTAAGTGGTGTAATTTAAACTGTAAATTTCTTCTTTTCACTTGTAGGACAAGAAAATTTGTGTGCATTTTTAAAGCTCAGGCAATGAAAGGCCCCTTTATTTTTAATGTAGAAAGAAATTTATCTCATGTGAAATGCCTCCTCTTGCTAGTTGTGAACAGTTTGTATCTCCTCAGAAGTCTTGTAATTAAAGAAGTATTTATATGTTTTATTAAATTTTATATTCCAATCAAACAAATATATTTGTTGTTCATCTGAAAAAAAATTAAAATAAAAAAGTAATCTTTCTCCTTTGTCCCTGAAGTTGGCTTCACAAAATGACAGTTTTGGGGTAGTTGGGACTGTATCCTGGACCTCTGGATACAGTCTGAATGACTGTATCCTGAAGTTCTGTGATCACCACAGTCACTTATTATTATAAAAAAAGCAAATTTTGAGAAGCAGTCACTTTACTGAGATATTATTGCAACTTGTAACTTGTGTAAATATTTTGGCAAAGACCTAAATTGACCAGAGAAACAGAAATAACTTCAGCCATTACACAATAAATGATTTAGTTAAATACTTTAACTGAAACCTAAAATAAAACAAACTGACTTGGAGAAGTGGATTGAGTACAAAACTGACAAAATAGTGGTGGTGGTGGCTTTAAAAATGTTACTCTCTTGATCATAAAGATGATAGGTGCTTCCCAGGCACCGGAGGTGTCTGGTGTTCTCACACAGTAAGCTACAAAATAACTCTTAATGCTCTTGCAGCAGCTCCGTGCCAATATGAGAGAGATGGAGAAGCTCTGTTTGAGAGTCCGGCAGGAAGACATCCCAGTTCTGCAGAGAATGATAAATCCCATTAAAGAGGAAGCTTCAATTGCTATTAAGGACTTCCTGCAGCTGCATTCTGAATCTGCAGAAGTACTTCAAAGGCAACTCAAAGGACAGGAGGATGCCTCTTTAACCAGATCTGCAACTCTAGGACAAGGTAGTAGAATTTAATTTCTGTATTTATTGTATCTCTGTCACTGTATCCACTATGCAATTTCTCTGACCTGATATAAATGAAGTAAACCAATAAGATTTCCATTGAAGAGTATTGTTAATGAAGAAGTAGATTTCTTGCCCTACATCACACTTTTGTCATGCCCTGTGACTGAATTTTGATAAGCAGAAAATGCTTAAATCTCTTAAAAAATTAAATATCTATGGCCTTCCGTGACAAAGGTCCTTGGTAGCCTTGGATCTTGAAATAGTGGACTGTTCACAGAGAGCAGAATACTTACATTCACGTTTCAAGGTAGCTTGGCTTCTTTTGCCCCCCCCTGCAAATCACTTGATCATGTGCAAGTAATAATTCTGGCCATTTTTATTGAATTAATGAAGAAATACCAGGAAGATTTTTATATGACAGTGTAATACAGCATTGATTAAATATATGGAAAAAGAGAAGCAAGTTCCTAGGTAAAGAACATCTTTTCCTTTAACATTTTAACTTGGTAACTGACAAGAAAGGAGTATAAATCCATTTAAATAAAAGATTTTGGAAACACACTGTGACATGCTAGAAATCAGATATGTTTGCTGGTCTTCCCTCCTTTCTGTATAAAATGTTTTTCAATCTTTGTTCTACCATTCTGTCTTCAGTAGAAGTCTCTGTTATGCCCTGGTGCTGGTTAGTGCCCCCTCCTGATGATCTGTGAGGTTGGTTCCATCAGGATTAAACTCTTCCTATATCTGTAATTAGTTTGATTGCTACAGTAGCAGTATTACTTAAAATGATTTGAGCATTTCATGTGTCCTAAAATCAAAAGAGCATTCTCAGTCAGTAGCCCTGTAGAAGAACCTGCTGTCAGATTTGATTTTATGGCCATCCTTGTTGCTGCATGCAGAACTACAAGAACTCTTTCTTGGCTCAAGCCAGTGAGCCTCGTGGTTGAGCAGGGAGAAAAGGAGATTTGACAACTGGCTTGCTTACAAGAATGTCATGTGCAGTAGTACCAGAAAACCTTATGAACATGAAGTTCAGTCAAACAAAGTCACAGAACCCTTGGGTTAGAAAGGACCCTTTGATCATCTATATCCAAGCTTCCTGCCATGGACAGAGATACCTCCAGCAGACCAGACTACTCAGATCCAACCTGGCCTTGAACTCCTCCACAGATGGGAGCATCCACAGCTTCTCTGGGCAGTCTGTACCAGTGCCTCACCAACCTCAGTGTAAAGAACTTCCCTCTTCTTACAAGGTCAGCAGAATAGACTGAATTGGCTTCTGACATAAAAATCTCGATTTCTTCAACATGTTGTAGTTGGCTGTTTAGTAGTTTGTTCTAATATCTTCGTGGATTTCAACATCCCTTCTCTTGCAGTCCTCTGGAATCACCTTATTCTAATTCTCAAAAATTTGCTTATATGAAAACAAAATTTCAGAGCTGTTTCTTAAAAATGCACTAGAATGAATTTTATCAGACCTTCAGACCCTAAATAGGCCTAGCTCATCCAGGTATTTTTAACTTGTTCTCTTTATGTTTCAGCCTCTGTCTTTCTCTCTTTTTTAAATTAATTACATCAAATACCTGCTTAAAGCTACATTTTTATCTGGCAATGCACTTCCACTTCCTTGGTCTTCCTCTAATTTCATTCAAAAACATCCTTGTTACCATTTATGCCTCTTCAAAGTCCTGGTCTTCCTGATATTAACTTTCTGTGCTTGTATTTTAATTTGTACTTGTATGTCAAATTCTTGACATCCAGGACATTGAAGAGCTCTTGCTGAAGCCATTAACTTCTTCCTCTGCACCAGGACAATTCGATGTCATCTTCAGCACAGCTGTTTTTTAGTGTCTGCCAGCAGTTCTGCAGTCCTTTATCCTTTAGGAACTTCTTCCACATCATTTTTTGTAATTTTACCCAATTTGTTGATATCTCTTTTGTGGAGAGCTCATTGTCTTCAATATTCAGTGATTCCCTTAATGTATATTAGCCACTACTTTCAGTCTCTTTGTGTGCTCTTCTCTATTATGATCAGAAATATAAATACCTTTTCTGTTGGTGACTTTTCTGCAGTTGTTCTCAGTACATTCCAATATTTCATTGGAAAGGCTTTGTCCTGGCTTACTGCTTCTCTTTTTTACACAATTACATAGGTAGCAAATGGGAACTAGAGTTTAATTTCAAAGAACAGGATTATTTCTGAAATCTGAAATACCTTTGTAGTACAGAGGACATTGAGTATAATAGCACTTCAGAAGGAGAAATAAATTTATTAGAATTATGGAGATGGAAAGAACAGAAAAAAAAAATATTGGAATGACAGGCATCTGCAAGTCTGCTCAGGAATGTGGAAATAATTCACCCCATTTAAAGTGAAACAGACAGGCAGACAACTAAATACAATTAAACAGGTTTTTTCAAGTTTGCCAGCCTGTGCTAGCAGCCCTGTTGAATTGCTAACCCAGACACAGTGTATTGCCTATTCTTTTGTGCTTAGAGGCTGCAGTCCTGAAAGCAAATCTTGGCTGTTGATCTTAATCAAAGGAAGTTCAATACGTGCCTGTTCTTTGTAGCATGTTGCTTCCCATCTGGTAGAGAATGAAGGAGTTTACAAATTCAAATCTCCCATTTAGAAGGCATGTCAGTGATATGATACAGTCCCTTTCCCCATTCACCATCCTCAACTGAGGGCCAATAGAAATGGAATTTAATTGCATATTAAACAAATACTAACAAAAGGTGAGACTCCACTCTTAAAATTACTAAAATATTTTAAGCAACATATTGGATCTTCCAGAGCATTAAATTTTTATCTCGAGTGTAATGAGGTGTAAAGCTCCTCTGTGAAATCTGCAGAGGTGTTTTGTATTATTGTACTTTGTGGAGATGCTGTATAAATGAACTGGTAGAGTCACTTCCATTCTCAATTCTATTAAAATTGGTTAGACTTGATAAAAAGTGAAGTAGTGAATATAAATTTCTTTCTCATACTTTCAGCCCAAATGTTACAACCTCTTACCCTTCCTGTTCTTTACCTTAGTTTTTTAAGTGAATCAAGAATTTTCATGAGGAATTTTTTCTCACTGATTTTTAGTTACTACAAAATGGTAACATGTAAACCTACTTACAGTTTTAATTTCTCTGGAACGTGTGTCATGCAAAACCTTGGTTTTGCAACAATTTCAAGGATATGCTTTTCTGCAGTAGGTCAGCATAGATTGTTAGAAACAGACCAGAGCAAGGTCTTGGGAGGAGGCAGCTTTGTTTAGTGAGATTTTTATTTTGCTTTTTAATTATGAATACTTTAATTTTAACCAACTTAGCATGCATGTGGTTGATTAGGGAAGAGTACACCTTTCTGGACAGAAGAAACTTGATATTGAAATAGGGTTGTGTAGGATTGAAATGAAATAAAATCCTCAAAACGTGTGATAAATGTAAGAGTAGGTGGCAGAACAGTTTTCTCAAAAAATGCACACATTTGGATATGTAATTAATTACATTGAAAAGGGGAAAGGAATATTTTGGAACTGAATATGCAACCTTAATTAATCTGTGGTTATTAATCAAAAATACGTTTTGGAAGAACAGGTGATGATTGTAGAACATGAAGTGCCTTCTGTGTCTGGATTCTTAAAGGAAAAGGGGTAGAAATACTTAAAAATAAGCCCAAGTTAAGCCCCCAAATTGCTTAGTGCATTCTTGTTACCCTGCTTACTTAGTAATTATGTCTAAATATCAATTTCACTCAGATTTCTACTGAACTGAGAATAGGAAGATTGCACCCTTCATCTATTTTGAGTTACTGGGATAAAAATGTTGAGAAATGGACAAAGGTTATGAAAATGTATAATTTTTATTTTATCTTAAATTAATTCCATGAATAAGCATGCACTGATTTTTTTAATGAATATGATTATATTTATTTGTTTTCCATTGGACATATCTGTTGTTGTAACAGTTATATTATTATCAAACCTTGGCACAATCATTGTATCTAAAGATTTTCATACAATATTTACACTTTAATATTGTTAGACCTGTCTGACCAGCCCTCCTCATAATAAGCTTTCTCTTGGGACTGCCTTCCCAAGGAAGGAAACACCACTGAAGGAGCGATCACCCTTCATAAACTGAAGCTGTTTGAATTGAGATGATCTTTGCACTGTGTTCTCCAGTCTGCTTTTTAGACTCCCAAGCTCTTCCTCAGTCCCTGTATTGACAAGCCAAACTTGTTTGTTATTTTTCTTTATTGCCACTCAATTTGTTGTCCACAATTACAGGCATGTCCATGACATCTGCAGTGGCTCTGGAGTGGGCTCTGACTGGAGGAGGGGTGTGTGTCCCTGTTAATTTTATCTGCTCTCCCTGTGCCACTCCGTGTGTGTCATTTCCTGTTTTTAACACCATGCTTTGTCCTGTCTGCTGCATTCAGTGCAGGTGATTTAGGGAGGAACATACTTGAGAGTATCTCATGTACAGCACTGAGCTGCAAATGTCTGCCATGCTCACAAGTACCATTTACCCAAATGATCCAGCATGGAATGCTTGGTACCACATTACTTGGGCTTCACTGCTTTTGCTTTGAAAGCTTTTTCCTCCAGCATCTTTTAGTTCTCAGTGGCTGAAAATCAAACCAGTAGCATGATAATCAATCATAAAAGGAGTAACTGTCTGTTCTGTTTTGGGAGCAGAGCATTTTTATGTGTCGTATGTAAATGAAAAGTTTTTGTCCTGAGCCCAGTTTTCTCAGCCTGGTCCATACAAAGTGAATTAAATGACCTTGAATTCAGGAGTATAATTTAGTATAATTTCAGGACTAGTTGTGAAAATGCGATGATAGAAATGAATCTATTTCTTTGTCAATAACGTCCTTTTAAGAAACTGTGTAGTGCTGTAAGGCATCTCCCTGTATGATCATTTTTGGGGCTGTTGCTTGGCTTGAATTAGGTTAAGTACCAGGTTACCCTTGAGAAACTTCAGGAGTGGGAAATTCTGTACACCACCTGCATCCTGATTCAGTGCATTTATATATAAACATCACGTTTCTCATTCAGAAACTTTATATAACACAGAAGTGAAGGATGGCTCCCAAAGTTTGATCCAAATCTACTCCCGCCTTCCGGAAATACCTCAGGAAGAAAATGCAGCTGAGTCCTGGGAAAGTTTAGAAGGGGTATGTTGGAACTCCCTCCCTGCCACATTGGTGCTCTTGGTTTTAGCAACAAATTTAGCACAGAATAACATTTTTTTTTTAATTTGCAGGACTTGGTTGAGCTCAGCCAGTTGGTGACTGAGTTTTCTCTCTTAGTCTGTGTAAGTATTAATTCTGCATTCTGTCCTACAGTCTCCTACAAAAAGAGGGTGCATGGGTAACTCCTAGGTGGGGTTGAGTGGGGACAAAAAAAGCTGAGGATGTATCTCTCCTGTGATTCAGGCTCTGCGAAGGTGATACTTCGAGGAGGCAGCAGTCTCTTCTTTCAGCACTAGTGCTGGGAGTTGCTCCCAAGTTCTTGTCACTAGAGCCTAGGATGTTCCTGCCAGTGCACATGGCCATGAGCTGAACCTTAGCGGAAGCTCTGCTGTGTTGACTGCAGCCTTCTACCCGGTCCTATTAGTTTTTACAATTTCTAATTGTAATGGTGGTGACAGCTTTTACTGCACAGGGTGTGTGTCAGGTATCTTTTCTCACTTAATCAGGAGTGCTAGAAAAATCCTCACCGTTATCATGCCCTTTCTCTGCTCTCACCACTTTGCCAAAATGTTTAGTTCTTCTTGTGCCATAGGGAATTTAAATGCACATTTCTCATCTTCTAGGAGAGTTCTTTAATCTCCTTGCTATTGGGTTAGTAGGGATAAATAACCTAGCTTTTATCTTTTCTGCTATGTGCTGCTTAATCTATACAAAAAAATCCAAGTAGGAACCATTAGACTAGAGAGAGAGTGAAAAAATGTTAATTCAGTATTCTAAGGTTAAAGGAAGAGGTCTTACTGGATTTTGCACTTAACCATCATTAGATGTAATAGCAAGCATCTAAGGTGGGTGCACTGCATTGTAGATGAATACCAGAGCTGGTGTACTGACCTAGCAGTTTCTGACTTAGGAAGAGGCAAAAAGTTCAGAATGCCTTTTATTTTAAGCTTAACATCAGCCATCTCATTATTTTGTGACATAAAACAGTCTGCGTGCTGCTCAGATTAGAATAAGAACAAACAAACCCACAGACCCCTTTATCTTCTGCTCCAGTGTTCCCTGGGAGAGACTTCAGGGGAACCTGACTGACTGCATTTGGAGAAAGGATGGAATATTTTTGTAAAATCAAACAGTAAAATACAGAGCAACATCAAGTATATTTTCCTTGCTGTCACTATTTCTGAAGTCGTTGTTTTTAATGTCATAATTAAATACTTCTTCTAAGATTTCTTGATGCAGCTTTGTATATTGGAGTTAGTACTGATCTTATAAATGCCCTTTATAGAATTTTATTAATGTGAGACTCAGCTGGAAAGAAAACAGGCTACTTTGGATTATTTTTCCTTTTGGACTGTGAATTTGTCTATCTATAGAAAAGATTTAGAAGTAATTTTGAGTTGTTTTCTCTAACTGCAGTAAAACATTGTCTAATATCCACCCCATATTATTACTTAATAGTTTAGATTTTTTTGAAGTTAGTCTGTAGCTTCAGCAGAGTTTATCAGATGCTAATCATGGTGCACCACTAAGGCTGCTGGGAGCAGATGAAAGCTGCTGTGGGGCCCTGATTACAGGCATTAAAATGGTGTGTATTGGCTCACTGCTGCTTCCCAGCAGGTTCCCTCACTCTTAATTCCTTTGCATCTAGTCCCAGCAGGAGAAGATTGACAGGATTGAAGACCATGTCAACAGTGCTGCTGCGAATGTTGAAGAGGGAACCAAAAACTTGGGGAAGGTAGGGATCTGCTCCTGCTGGTGAATCAATGGTGCTCTGCCTCCCAGCCACCCTCTGTATTAACCCCATTGATCTGCCGTCTTTAATGCTGAGGGAACCAGCAATTAAGGAAATAAAGAAGAAATGACCCACAGGTAGCAGGGGAAAAAAAAAAATCAATCTCTCTTGTAATTTTCTATTGCATCCAGGCTGCTAGAAAATACAGTTATTTAATTTTGGGGGGGCTTTTTTAAACACTATTCTGATGGTTACTTTGCTATATATGTAAAGACAAGTGCAGTCAGTGACTGGCTCACAAGAATCACATAAACATTAAACAAGAGGCTGATGATAACCTGTCATTTCCATCCTGTTCCGCGTCAGTTGCTAAATAAACCCCAAAGCTGCAGTCAGGCCCATCACTGAAAAGTCTGAGCATTTTCTCAGTTTCTGATTTGATTTAAGGATGGAGACCAGGTAACACCCAATGTACACAGCAGCTAGAACCACGTGCATACACAACTGCATACACAAGACAGGATTTTGAATTGGTATTAGCATGTTCTGTCATACTTTTTTAAAATACTAATTTGTAAAGTTTATTTATCACTGAGCATTCAAGTCAGTGCCAAGAGCAGTGAGGGGAAAATGCACATCGCCACAGGCAAGTATTCTAACTATTTTTTTTTTTCCTTTACAGGCTGCAAAATACAAGCTGGCAGCTCTGCCTGTGGCAGGTGCAGTCATTGGTGGAGTGGTGGGGGGTCCTATTGGTCTCCTTGCAGGCTTCAAAGTAGCAGGAATTGCAGCTGCACTTGGTGGTGGGATTTTGGGCTTCACAGGTGGAAAATTGATACAAAGAAAAAAACAAAAAATGATAGAGCAGGTCTCTTCCAGCTGTCCAGAGCTTTCTCACCAAAGTGCCAAAAAATCCAGCTGAAGTATAGATTCATTATGGCCAGGAATAACGGTGTAGTAGCTGAGCTAATGACAGACTTGCAGCCTTATGCTTTATATACAAGGCTGAATTGTGTAAATTTTGATGACAGTTCTGTTCCTTAGAAGGGCTGAAAGAGTTGTGTCAGAATTTCTCTTTTCAGACATGGTGACATCAGTCCTCTGAAAATTATATGGATAACTTTAAATTATATAACTCTTAAGTAAGCTATATTCACAGCTGTAATAATGGGTGACAGGTGCTTCATGCCAAATTTGCACAAGTTGTCTTGCAGACAATGCAAAGAGATACTTGGAAAATCCTAGTGCTTTCCCATGAATGTCATGAGAAGCCGGAGCTTTTATTGTAGTGCTGCAAAGAAAAGGAAATAAATGCCATCATTCTTTCAGGCTCATGGTATTTTAAATTTACCTTAATTTATCTGGATTCCCAAACTCTTCCTCTTATATTCCCTAGGCTATAACTGACTATGCCTGTTCAATAATACACAGGGAAGCATGTGCTTTCATTAAAAAAGGTGAGAATGTTGAATTAGCATAGTAGGAAAAAGTTATGTATATATCACATCAGTATTGGAAGCAGCTTCTCCCTTTTCCAGGCAAGACAGTTAATTTGTAAACTCCCCACCTTGCCCAAAGCGTAGTTGTGAATTGAACAGTCTAAGCAGCAACCATGCAGCACTGCTACTGGAGGGTAATAATTTCCCTTAGCTGTTCAGCTCCTTGGCTTGTCCTGAGAACACTGGACAGGATGAAGAGCCAAGCTCTGGCATTCTGAACCTGAAGCCTCACATTGTTGAAGCAGCACTTACTGCAAGATGTTGCCTTTGCTTCTGGAGCCCAGAGCGCCCTGGTGGGAGAGCCGAACAGCTTCTCTGGAAGGCCGTGCTGCAGCCAGGCCCACTCTCCCCACGGGCTTTTTGTCCCTTGGGGGGGGTGTGAGGCCCCAGGCCAGCAGAGAAGCAGCAAGGTCCCTTCACTGCCAGCCCCAGAGGTGGCAGTGGGGTTGGAAATGTCAACCTGATGGAGCTTATGGTGTAAACCACCCTTGTTTGGACAGCTGCACTCTTGCATTACTCTCCAGTGCCAAAATTTCTGCTTCCACCCACACTGCAGTGTAGCTGCTCAGCCTTTTCAAGATTTTGGGACATGCTGTGGAGCCTGTATGGGGTGAGATGCTGGCAGTGCTTTTACTTGCTTTTTATAATGGACCACATTATCTTGCCCTCCTTAAGAAGCCTTTTGCTTCTGCAGCTTCAATTCTTAAATGCAAAAGTATTAATGTATTGTTATTGTCATTTAATTGTACAGTTGTCACATAACTTACTGTTCAAACATGGTCCTACCTCCACCCTTTCAGGACACTTCCCACACTGCTGCTGCTACTGTCTGGGGGAACAGAAATTGAGGTTGGGAAGCCGCTTTTTGAAGTTCTTAGATTAGTCAATTCATTCTGAGCTCTGCTTAAATTGTTTTCTTAGGTACACAGTGAAGTAAGTATTGAGGTAAGTCTCCCTAGCAGGGAGCATGGTCCAGGGAAGTGTACTATAGAAAGAGCTCCCTTTCAATAACCAGTACTTTGATATCATCACTGGAAATCACTGTCTGCTAATGACAGATGATGGGGTTTTGTGCCTAGAGACATTGTAAACAACTGTTAGTTACAGCACAAATAACTTCTTCTAAGCAGTTCTTCCTTATTACTTTCAAAATACTGAAATTGCTATCAGCCAGAGCATTATGTCTATTTTAAGTAGGTCTGAGATTCAGGGAAACAATGTGTGCAAGAATAGTTTTCACAAGTAATTGCAGACATTGTCAGAACTGCATGTGTTGAAGCCTTGGTGCCTGCACTGGTAAAATCAGCCGGAGTGCAAAACATGACCTGAGTAATTCAGCTCATTTGCTTCTGAAAGGCAAAAAGCCCTTTCCTTTCAATGCATTTTGGATGTAAACACAGTTAATGAGCTTGTAACAACTTCTTAGTAAGGCTGTTCATTCGTTTGATACTTATTTTCTGCATTTAAGGGAAGACACTAAAAAAAAAAGTGTTCTTAATCAGAAACTGGTTGATCCTTTGTATGATCTTCAAATGCGGTCTCTGCTTTCCTGCTGTATGCTGTGAAACCTCGTGCATTTAAAAATGACAGCAGCCACATCAATGATGTTGTGGACTCCATCCTCTCCCCCTAAGCTGGAATAATGCCAGGACAATCTAAACTCAGAAGAGTGAATTCCTGCCTCAGCTTATACAAATTCAGCTTGGTGTGCAGTCATTTTATGAAATGTCTACTACAAAAACTATTCTTCCCCCTTGCATTTCTGTGGAAGTAATTTGAAATCATTGTGTACACACTATTATTTAAGCTATGATATTTTAAAATAGGTGGGTTATTTACGTATGTAAAGAAACATCAGCATATGAGTAACTAAACTAGCAATTAAATTGCTAGGCATGTTACTCAGAAGAATTGTAAGATATAAATAATTCTTTCAGATGAAATAAAAGTTTTTGCTTACAAGACTGGTTGGAGCATTTACTGAGAACATCAGGGTTTATTTCCTATCAGCATCTAAAAGATTAATCCCTCCCAAATTTTATACTATTAAAATTATTGCACTACCAAGATACAAGAATCCTTTAATGAGTTCCCAAATACATACTTCAGCTATCAAAATATTTACATAGTCTGAAATGAATACAAGTTCCTAAAATGTCACAGGCATCCAGTAACTCATACACACACACGGTGGCTCAGAAATGGATTCAAGTTCAATGGAAAGCAGTTCGGAATGGCTTTGTTCCCTGAGAGGATAATGTTAATATTTTTGACAACTTTTCCTGGAAAAGCTGTGAGAAGTGCTAAAGGGAGTGGGAAGTTGGGCACCAAGTGGTTAAAACCACAGATGCAGATGATCAGAGTGGAAGGGCTGAATTTGAAACACAACTTGGGTTTTGACAAGCACAGCTCAACTTCAGCTGTTCAACCTCCTGCCTGCAAAGAGAAAAGGCACTGGAGCACTGGTGCAGCTGGGTCAGCGGTCATCAAGAACCCAGGAGAATCAGGTCCAACTCCAATGAATGCACACCGAAATTACTTGAGCATGTAACTGTCATAAAGCTGTTACATCTAACTCTCAGCCTAGTGCTGGGGATGCCAAAGCTCTGGGAGCAAGTCCTTACCTTCAAAAGCAAACTTGGATTAAGGAAGGGCAGAGGGGGTTCATCTCTTTCACTTCCTAGCTGAAAGCACCAGCCAGTGGACAGCTGGGTGGATCATGACCATCTCTCTTCAGAAAGAGAAGTTTAGACATCTCCCACCAAACAGCAATTATAAATCCCATTCCTCCAACACCTTAAGGAAAAATAGGAACCTCAGAGGAGTAAGGTAAGTACTTGCATGTAAGAATTGACTAAAATTTCAGGTGCCAGAACTCCTCCAGAAGTTGCGTAACACAACCTGCAGATAATAAGTGTCAGCCTTAAAACCACACCCTGCTCACATCTTTTGATTCCAGCTGGAAGGCAGTATGACTCAGATGCCAAAAATGCTTGATTTGTGATGAGATGGAGAATGGGGCAGGAGAAGACCTGGCCTTCAAGCATTTTATGTGCACTCCAAAAATGCAGATTTACAAAACCAACAAAAAAGTATAGCTGTAAATAAAGCTTTTCCATACTGTTTTAGCTCCCAACTCTGCAACTGTTTAGTCAGCTGTAGCTTAGCGTAGTACCAGAAACTCTGTCCTCAGAAATGCTCCCTAGAAATGTGCTGTGCCTGGTGCTGCAGGGGCTTGAGTCAGGAGCCTATGGTGGGATCAACTTTTGCCACAGCTGCACAGGACCATGTACGCTGTTGCAGTAACTGAGCCAGTAGCATCGAGCTGAGAGGCAAAATGGTCTTGAGCAGTGACTGCACAGGTTGGGGCACTTCCTTAAGTAAAACCTGAACCCAGTGTTCCACCTGTCCAGAGAACAAACTTGCTTCCAAGGACACTGAACTCTGGGGCTGAAGTCACAGACCTACAGTCTGTGCATTAAGGGTACAAATCCAGTAATCTCCAGCAATGCAGCACTAATCAACAGAAACTCTGCCATCTCAGAGTTTCTGTATGTTCACCTCACCTAGCAGCCTGAACGTTCATTGAGAAAAGCCCATAAGAGAATGGCACAAGGAAAATGGTAATTCCTTCTTCAGAGCAGAATTCAAAGACTAGACAATAAGTAAGGCACAAGCCAGGCAAAGAGAGTAACAAAAAATTTGCAATGGTTGTTGAACAGTGTCTGCCAGGAAGGCAGGGACCCAGAAGGAAAAAAATAACCCAGAGACTAATGGTAATATAGATACAAATAGAAATTTAGGATTGACAAACTCAGATGCCAGCCGAGTCCTAGTCCTCTCTGATTTTGAAAGGTTTTTAACATTCCTCTCCTTTTACCACGACCATGTGGGCAGTGTAACAATTTTCTTCCAGGAAATCGGAGCAGGTCAATACAGCCCCTTCATTTAGAATACAGCCATTATCATCAGAATTTTTCCTCTCCTCACTTGCTATTTTAATATTCCAGTTTGTTTAATTGCTTAGACATTTACAGCCAGTAAAGCACCACACAAGATTCTGTAAAACTTTAATTTATTCCCCTCCCAAGTATCCAGAATAGAAGACCCTTTTAAATTGGAGAAAAATGTGACAAAGAAATAGATTACCAGGATAGCTGTTCACAGAAGAAAAAGCACATACTACCAAGGTTACACAGAAAACAACCCAAAAGTCCTATTTAATGGGATAGTGCAAGTTAACAGCATGTCTCTGGCAAGGATACCTTCATTTGGATTATAAAAGTTTTACAGAGTTAGATTAAGAGTCTGGATGGGTCTCTGATATTTTACTATAGCATTAAGAATGTACTGTTTGAAAGATGCTGTACAGAATGACCCACCAAACAAATGTATTTACAAGCCTGGGGAGAAAAAAATTATTTTTCAGTTTATTCAAAATAAAAATACACATAGAATTATGAAAATATAGGTTTACTATTTCCACCACATAGAAGTCAATGCTGCTGTCTGAAAGGCTTGTAAGATTATTTCAAGTTTTTTAAAGTTCATCTTTTTCCCTCAATAAGGTGTACCTATGTTCACTGGGTGCCAGTTTCTGGAATGAGCTCTCTGGTGGGCTGCTTGCTAAATCCTGAAGTGGCTGAAATAAAAACAAACAGTAAAATTGTTTGTTAGACTAATAATCATTCATCTCAATTAAATGAATTTCTAGCATTATGGGAGTGCACAAATGTCCTGCATTCTCACAAATTGAGTTTGGGGGTTTTTTGGAAGGCGTGTTCCAAGAGCCAAGTAGGTGGAACACGGCCACCGACACACACACACATTAATCAAGCAATTCCAGTTAAGGATATTCCTTTTGTTGTAACATCTCAAGGCCAATGGCCATCACATGAGTTTCTGTACAAGTCACACAGAAGTATTTCAAGTGTACCCCGCTGTGTATTTGCTTGAATCTACCACTTGCTTTGGGGGTATTCTCGATTTATCTGCATGTGTTTTATGAGATATACCAGGGCAAAAGTGACATCACTGCAAAAGTATTTTAGAATTACTTTTCCATGGAAACTGAAAGAAAATACCCCATAAAAAACACATGCAATTCAAGGGGCATAGGTAACCCACAACAGCAGCCTCCAGTCTAGTGAAGGCCAGTATTTATTTCCATTGCATCCATACCTTCCACAAGATGGCAGGATGCCATACAGACATAGGAATGTAAACCTCTCGTGTTTTGTGTGCATTTTTCAAGGCAGAAATGAGGCAAGAGCAAGCCTGCAGCTCTGGGTTCTGTGCCTGTGCCCGCACAAGCAGGCAGCAGGATCCAGGGACTCCACAGGCTTCCTCCTTCCCTGGCCAAGCCTCTTCCTCAGAGCAAGTGCCTGGCCTGTGCCTCAGTCTCCAGCCCTTATTTCTGCCCCTGCTCCTGATGGCCTGAATTCTGGTGGCTCAATGAATTTTTGAGAAACACAGGGAACTACAGAGTGAAATGAATTACTGCTGAGACCATTCAGCCCACATGTTTTCACAGTCAGTCACGACAACATTCAAAAGCAGTCATTTTCCTAGCCAAGGCAAGCCCTCCGGGGCTTTCACACTTCTAAATCTTTTGAGCAGGGAAACAGGAGGCTGCACTCAATCGACTTAGAGCAGTGCCATCCTTACCACATTCCACGGAGGAAAAGGAGCCTGTAGCTATAAATAGTTTCTGTCCCTCAGCCATGGAATGGCTCAAGGCTCCCCAACACAAAGGCACCAGGGCTCCTCTGGGACCAAAGTGGCCCTTTGAGCCCTGGACAACACAACCTTGAAATAAGTGTTTAAAAGTGGTTCTTTCTTTGGAGGGTGCCCAAGGTAGAGAAAATGTTCCCTGACAGTTAAATTTGCACTTTTCAGCAGGACCCCAAGCACGTAAGCTGAGTGGAGTATCACGAAGATACAAGGCTGATGCGGACACCATTGTAAGACTGCGATAAGCAGAGGGAATTGGGATTGGTCATGTCCTTTCTTTTCTGACACTGACTTTTCTCTGGAGAAGGATCTAGTAGTTGTGTTCCTGAAGAGATCCCAGAAGTGACTTCCAGGCATGTAATTACACAACATGACAAGCTTTGAGCAGAACCATGAGGAAATCAAACTGACAAGTGCAGCCTGTGAGCACTGCTAATGCTGTTTGTCAACAGCATTAACAAAAGCAGTAAGGCCTATTATTGCTCACTCATCCTTTCTTGATGCTCTAATAATTTGCCTCCTGTTTGCATTGGTAATATATAAAACCTTCAATCTTCCTTGCCATCTCCCCTTAGAACCACCCTCTAGTAGTGTGTTGTGTGGGAAATAATGCAGCTATGATGGATTATCAGCTTTTGTACTGAAGTCACAGGAGAACCTTAGAGCAGTTCTGTGAAGTGAGAACAGTCATACAGCCCAAGATGTCCTGTTTCAGTGGAGAAAATAGATATTCTTATACTCTTCCCTTATTCAAAGCAAATGGGTACCATATTGCCTACTATCCCTAATACTCCCTGCCTTTACCCAAAGAAGGCTGAGGAGCCAAACAAAAATGGTAATGTTATGCTTCTATTAACAGATATTCTCTTTCAAAAGACAGAATTTAAAAGTACAAATATAGTAGAAGGTATAGCTCTGACAAAGAGTAGTAAAAAGGTCTTTACTAAACGGCCAGATGAAATGTATTTGTTGTAACCTTACCTGACCAGGTGCTACATCAGTTGGATCAGGGCCGTGATGAAACTCTCTATGCAATTTTCCAGAATGCAAGTCTAGTACAAATTGCTTCAGTTTACCTGGAACCCTGGAACACATTCAACAGAAACATCCACATGTTTATTACAAGTTAAGTCCAAACACAGGAGATTTAAATTGTACTGCTTAGAGTAGCTAACTTCTGTTTATCTAGCACACTATGCCTACTTTTAGGTGATTAATAGAGGACAGGGAGCCACATGATTTGCTAAGGTATCCCACCAGCTTCTTTTTCTTTCCACTGTCTCTAGAGAACACAGCAAGTATTTCATCTTTTCAATAACTCCCACAGAGCTGTACCAGCCAATAACTTCATTGTGAAGTCCCTTCAGCTCCCCACTAACCGTAATGTAAGAGAGAACAGCAGGTTCCAAATGCACAGTTTACAGATACAAATGACACTTGGGGAGCACTATTGACAAAACATCTTTGAAAGGCTCTCTACTGCCTCAGCAACTGCACATACACCACAGATAAACACTAAGAGGATATCAATGTAAATCTAATCTGAGATCATCTACTGTCACCCACAGCAAATGTGCTAAACTACAGCATCCAGTTTTATTTGTGAAATGTCAAATTGACTAAAAATCTCAAAGTGAAGAGTTAATCTAGTAAGTATTAAAGATGAGATAAAACTATAGTGTGAGCACTATGTAAAAATTCTAAAGTAACGTGTGAATGGACACAGGTTTTGTAGGGAGTCTTCCATTAAACTAATTATTACATTTAGGAAAGAAGAAGAAAGTGTGCTCAGACAGACTATCAGCAATACATAAGATCATCAGAAAACCCTATGGATAAAATGCAGCAAATATTGATTCAGAGGGTATCCTTACAGCAGTGTCTGTAACCAATCAGTATTACACTGGTACTTTACAGGACCTCTTCCCAACCCAGATGAGATCATGAATTAGTACCAATGGAGAAAAAAGGGTTTATTCCTGCCTGACTATAGGGACAGTAGACTTACTGCTTCCTGCTTTTCCTTGGGCTCCTGCCCTGTTCTAGGTCAGGCCCATTGCTGGAGACCTTCTTCTCTCCTAATGCAGCAAGGGCACTCCTGTAGCTCAGCCTGTTCTTGCTGAGAACCTACAACCCATCTGCATGACACTCCCTGCTATCATTTCCAGCCTGGAACAGCAGGATGAATGGGGCCAGGTGGCCAACAGATGAGGAGAAAATAGTGATGGTCTCATTTGCCTGCCAAGTGCCTAGTCTCCAAAAAGGCAATGAGCTCCCTAAAGAGAGAGGAAACCTTTTAGTGGACCAGCTCTGAAAGTGCCATACCCCTACTGGCTGGTGGCAGCACTAAGGTTACCAGAGACAGCCTGGAGCCAGTTCATGAGAGTCGAGAAGGTTACTGAAGTGGTAGATGAAAGTCTCAGAATTAAGATTTTACTTATTATTAAAAAATAAAACCACAATATAAAACCACCCAAGAAACAACAAAAACATCAAAACCACATATACACAAAAGAGTATCTTCCCAGGAGCTCCAAGCTCTTCTTGTTCCTAAACTGTGTTTTCCTATTTCTATGTATCAGCTCTATCTCCTAGAGTAAGGTTGAGTAATTATTTATCATTAGGCAACTGTCAACAATCCTGACATCTCTCTTTCAGCTTCATTTGTAAGTGACAACTGTTACATATCAAGCAAGTAGCTCTCATTATTCTGACAGTTTTTCACAGAAACGGAACATTTAAGAAACATAACATCAAAGTCTAAACTAAACATCTCTTCTACCTCTCTGCGAGATTGTTAATTTGTTTTAGGGCTAAAGTGACAATAAAAAGAGTGCTTTTAAAATGCAAATATTCTATTTTTTTTGCTAGGGTGTGCAGTGAACACAATATTCCAAAGAAACAGAGACACAGAAAAATAGTCACTTATCAAGAATTTGAACATACATAGCTTCAGATATTTGAAAAGCACTATTCAAGATACATCAGAGACAATATTTTATAGATAAGCCTGTGGAGAATTAACAAAGAAGTTAAGTTTGAACTCTCCTCCCAGATGTCAGTATCTCAGGTAAAAGAATGTCTCCTGGAATAGCAGAACTAGGCATGATATTACATTCACCTTGCATGCTAAGTCTGAGCTTTGAATCCTTGGTTTTGACAAAAATGGAATACCCAGTCTAGATATCTAACCAGGAGTTAGCAGGCAGTGAATGTGCAGCTGCCTCCTTTGAGACAGAAACTGGAGATTTTTTTAACACCCAACCAGAAGACAAAGACAGAGCACTTGTCTCAGGCTGAAAACCCCTGAAGAGAACATTTACACATCTTCATTCCTTGACTGGCCCATGCCAGACAGAACATCAGCTTCCAAGGCCACACACCACAGTCAGGCTGAGGTAATGAGGGTTATCACAGCAGTCTTTCACCTAAGCACCCTGGTACTTTGCTATAACTGTATTTTATCCAGATAAACATGCCAATGATTGGCCATTTTCCAAGTTGCACTTGGAAAATTTCACAAACCCACACAGGTATTTCTTTGCCAGCTTTCCAGGTATAGAGTAATGCAGGGAGGCTAGAATTGCACCACAGGAAAACCTAAACCAGCAGGCTGGTAATTATTACATGCTGCTTTTTACAATAATCCCTGAATAACACAGTACTTCTATTAAAGTTGAGATATCTATATCACTACCAAAAATGTCATGCCAAGCTCCAAATGCCTAACCATGATGGAAAACAGCAACACCATGACAGAAAAGAAGACCAGCATCTAAGAATTTCACGTGAGATTCTTTTCTCGTATAAAGTAATACGATTCTATTTAAACAATGACTTCATGCCAGCTCATCCTGCTATAAGGCTCTGACACTAAATCACACAGAGGCAGCCTTAGTGACCCCAGGTTTACTCATCTTCCTACCACAGTAGTGATTAAAGTACAAGCCTTTAAACTTGTTCTTCTCAAATTAAAATGCACCAAAAAAGATACTTACGACAAGTCACTGAAGTCTGGAAAGACATACATGTGCCTGAAGCTATCAATGGCAATGACAGGGCAGTCTGCTGGAGTCTTCTGAATGTGAAGGAGTGGATGCCTGAATTTGTCACAGTCAGCATGGAGGAAGTTTATTGTACCTTAACATTGTGAGCAGACAAAAACCCATGTTAGGATTTTTTTATTATTATTGTCTTGAAACCACTTTCCTAAGTATTATAAAGTGAAGATATGAGATAGATACAACATGCAAAACCTGAAAATAAGTCTTAATAAACAATACCACCAAAATAATACATTTTCTTAAAGTGTTTTTTTTTCCCATATTACAAACTGCAGCTTTGTTTAATGCCCTCTCAAAACACATTAGATCACTCAGACAAGAAGGATTTCTGAAAGTTACTTACTAATAAATTGTGCCTCTATTTTAATAATTTCCAGAGGAGTTGGTTCTCACTGTCAAAAATGCATCAAGCCCTTCAGTCTCAAGAGCTTGAAAGCTACAATTCTGTTTGGCCTTTGCTTCCACTCCACTGAGTTGTCTGAAAAAAATTATACCAGTAAAACCAAGAAGTAGTGGGAATTATTACAAACCTTTTTCACCTATTAACTGCCGTGCAACCTCCTGTTGGAATTTCTCTAAACTCTCCAAGTCATCTTTCATGTGGAAAAGTATGAGAAAAGGAAGGCCTTCTTCTGTCAGTTCCTGCACAGAAAACAAAGGACAAACACATTTCTTCCACTTCTTACAGGCACCCAATCAAGTGATTCCAACAATTTTCAAATTCAGTGAGATCTCTACTTTAAGAATAGACAAAAAGCAAGACTAAAGATGTTAACTGCTGACCCTTCCTCCAAGATAGCAGAGTGATACAGTCAACCATGTTTCCTCCTTTTTATCATATACAACAGATAAAGGATGAGAGCAAGTCATTATCAGCATTTTGGGAAGGGATACAATTTCACTGGAATACTTGTGCAAAAGAAATAAGCCAATTCTGAGGAAACATGGCAACTCCAGAGAAACCACAATAAAGCCTGAGCACCTTGGTTGTTAGATGCTACAAAAGGCTGAGGGTGTACTCTAGAACCCAGTTCTAGCTTATTCACATAATAAATTGGTGCTTTCTTAGCATAACACAAGAAGTGTCTTTGAATAACTCTATTCCCTCCTCACTAAAAAAGAGAAAAGCAGAAGCTAATGACACAGCCAGAGGAGTTATGATCAAGCAACTGTGTCCTGACAGCTATCCTTTGGTCATTCTTTTTTGGACAGGGAAACTTTTCCTCATATGAATCTGTTCTTGTAGCCCAATGCCTTTTAAAGACCTCTGCCCACAGACAGATGAAGAATACAGGATTGCCTTGAATAATTTATTCAAGATTTTTCTTTTACTCAAACAAAACACAAACGCTTTCTCCAAACATGATTTTTGTCAGCTCAACTCACTACAGCCCAATTGAAGAAATTATCATTTATCATCTAAGAAATACCTACAGTTGTCTATCATTCATTTGCACAACTGGTATAACAAGCAAGTGCTGCTATTGCTTTGATTCTAGCCTACATCAGCATAAAAACTGTGCTTTTGGGGAAAGATAGTAGTGGCTTATTCTGCTACCAAATAGAAGGGTTTCTTCAGATACCTTCAATTTGCATTAAATTGAAGGAAAGTCTTCCCCAATCACTAGGCAGCCAGTTACACAGGGTACATGAAATGGCTCTTGTTCTCCCTTCTTGTTCCATCTTCAACCAAGTCCATCAGGTAAGTTGAAGTGTGTTTTTTTAAACAGAAGACTGCAGAGATCCTCTTACTTCAGTGCTCTTGAAAGCCAAGCTTCCCAATCCATCCCTAAAACAACTAATCATATTTGCTCATTCTCATTTTTACACACACACGTTCAGCTGGGTCTCACCCTCCTCTCCTATATAGGATGGGAAAAAGCCTGTTTTGTACCACTACAATTATGCCTCCATTTCCCTATTCATTCAGCAAGTACATTTCCAGAGGGAGAACTCCTAACAGCTTGGTATTCTGGCTCTGAGGTCTTCTCTTGCTTGCAGGCAGCTAAAATGACAATTTCAGCAAGTTACACACATAAGATCAATTCATCTCCACACAGGCTGTAAGAACAGCTGCTGTGAACCTTGCTAATTTTAGCCCTTCTATACGATACCTCACTTTATTTCCTGTGCTATTCCAGTGTCTCAATGACCAGGCAGAACAAGTGGAAGCTCCCTCAAAAGTGTTGTTTGGCACTAAGAAAATCAGAAGACTTTCTATTAGATCTCAGCTTCCCACATCACTTCTGTGTGCCTTTGAGAAGCTTCTTACTGGTTCCAAACCTCACAGTTCAACACCACCGCTGGGACAACACAGGTTCACTGTATCCATTTAACACAGAACTACACAGCCTGATTACAGGTTAAACAGGGATTCTTCTGAATTATATCCTCATCCCAACAGCCTTTGCCAGTCTAGTACAGGAACTGTCTTGAATGGGCAGTCCTCAAGCAGAACTGTTTCAGAGCAATTAATATGTGTTTAAAGAGTGTTCTAGTGCCATCAATAAAGTGTAACAGTCACAGCACTTCATATTTTTATCTTGTAATATTGTGCAGTATGTGCAATAAGAGCCCATTAAATAAGAGTACAGTCTCAGGGTGCACAAATATCTCAGTTTTGGCATGTTTAAAATTGTTTGGGTATCAGCAACACTGAAATTTTTAAACAAACTTTGCCAGGCAAAATGCCACATTGCAATTGTAACTATCTGCCTAAGCAAAGAGGAATCAAGTGTTAAGGGAACAACCAGAGAAACCACAACAGAATGTGGTACAAGCTAACAGTGATGAACCTTGGCTTCCAAGGCTCAGAATCCTGTTTCACCATGGAAAAAGTACACTGACTATCTACCACACACTTCTAAACATGTTAACATGCAGCATCTTTTACATATTGAGTTGCAAATGAAGAATTAAGATTTGTTAACCATCAGAACTTTCCAATAAAAGCTGGCAGGATTGACTAGAAAACAGTCAATAAACATGGCTTAAGCAAAACCGCCCTGTCCCTCCCACTGCCATAAAACCTGGGCATGTGCCCAGAGCAGCAGATTCAGGATAAAAAGAATTAAGTGTGCAAGCCATGAATGAATCACGACTGATTCTCTGGTTTCTCGTCCAGTGTGGATAACATACTAGAATTTGTGATAAACCTTGGGAAAAATCTAACAGACAAATGTTCAAATACTCCTTTTGAGATGCTACAAACTTGACAATTTTCTAAGGACTTTTTTTCACGTTATTTATTTTACAAAGAACAAAACAAAATATGGAGTTGGATATGGACAAAAGAAGAAAAAGTTACACAAGAAAACAAAAAAGCCTTGAAAGAAATAATAAAGAGAAGAGATCTTTAAAAACAAACTCCCAAATTCCACCTGACAAATTGCAGCCAAAAGAAGAAAAGCATAGAAAACAACACATGAAACGAAAAAGATTAAGGTACCAGTGCTTTAACACAGACTGAAAGTAAAAACCCCACATAGTTTTCATTACCATTTCCAGAAGATTCCATGGTCAGCCACCTTTTAATGTGCTTATTTATAAGATAATGCTTTGGAAGTGGTTAATACAGTAGTATTTTTCTACCACTCACATTACCATCAATGGGAGGGAGCTAAGGATGTTTAGCCTGGAGGTTCAGGGGAGACACCCTATTGCTCTCTACAACTGCTGAAAGGAGAGCATAGCCAGGTGAGGGCTGGCCTCTTCTCCCAGGTAACAAGTGACAGGAGAAGAGAAAATGACCTCAGGTGGCACCAGGATAGGTTTAGATTGGATATTGGGAAAAACTTCGTCACTGAAAGGGTTGTGAAGCACTGGAACAGACTGCTCAGGAAAGTTGCAGAATCACCATCCTGGAAGTGCTCAAAAAACATGTGGATGTGGCACCTGGGACAAGGTTAATGTTGAGCACAGGGGTGCTGGTAACTGCCTGACTCAATGATCTTAGAGGTCTTTCCCAGTCATAATAGTTCCGTAATTATAACTTCTTACTTTGGTAGTGTATGAAACCACTACAGATCTGCCTCCAGTGAATTTCAAGAGTAACCAAAAATCTCTTAAAGAATGAAAAGACATTATCTGACAGCCATTTTCTATCTAAACCAAAATAAATAAAGTTCTTTGATGTGGATTAGGGACCTTGAAAGAGACATTTTGGTTTCAAGAAAGAAACCCCAAATGTAGAATAGTAGAAAAAGTCCTACCTCCCCATTTTCAAATGTGATTTCTCGAACTAGTGGTACACATTTATCTTGTGTCCACGCATAAATCAAATCAAAATTGGTTAGTGAGCCTAAATACACCATATCAGGAGCATTTTCCTGTTGAAAAGAAAAATACAGTAGGATGAGAAACAGTAAAAATGACATTGCTGCCTACAAAGATTACCTACTCAACATGAAATAACAATATTCATATAAATATTTACAACAAATCTTATACCAATATTCAACCTTGTGCATGCAAGATTTCTATTAAATATGTGATAAAAGTACAAATGGAAAATAAATATTACATATTATAATTTAAGCAGTCAACTCCATTTTATAAGACATTTTACAAATAATGGGAGATACTTTGTTTCCAAATTAGGGCTGCTTCAAGTAAGGGCTATTTAGATTTCTGCTTTCTGCTAGGCTGAGAAGTAGTATCTCCAGACCTAAACTAAATGCAGATAGTGAGCTGCTTCAGTGAATGCTGATAGTTACAGACTCATCAAAATGCCCTCCTAATGTCCTACAGGACTTGAAACTGGTATTTTACATTTGCTGTGTCAAAGAGATATGAATAAATAATAATTTTCCTTTATTTGCTAGTAGTTTTAACGTGTAATTCAGTGCTATCATCCTTTAATTTAATTACAATTTTGTTTAATATGAAGTGAAGCATGACTTTGCAAGCTGCAGCCATGATTAAGCACAACTTAATTCAGAAATGCCATATAAATTAGGTAACTTCATAAATTCTGTTGTTGGAAAAAAATAAAAATGCTTTGAAACTCCCTTCCGCCTCAGGTCTATTTGCATCTATTTCCTCTTTTGTAAGTAGCTCTTTTCATACAGTAAATTTGAGAAATGAGCAGAGTTTTCAATGGTAGGCCTTTATAAAGCAATTATTGCAGATTTTCTTCTGTACTGGATTTTTCTTCCAGTAAAACTATGTTTATGAGAGTTCGTTAACCTGCAGTTAATATATTTTTTTTAATTAACAGATAAGCTCTTAACCCTTGTGGACTAAAGCATACTACATGGTTAAGTAATAGTCAAAAATACACAGTAATTGTCACTTGCTTTGAAAATCACGAAGTGTACCAGCTTCACAGATTTTAAAGAGTTCTACAGAACACACATGATGTGTAGACTGTGTTGAAAGAAAAAAAATAGTTAATTTTTTTGACAGGATATTTCAAACTGTATGTTTAGTTTCTGTGCATTAACTGTTAACACATGAGATCTTTTTCACTGACTCAGAAACACTAATTTCTATGATACTCTTCCTCACACTATTTAGTGAAGTAAAACTAAGATCTGAAATGCAGTAACTAACTGAATGATCTGAATACAGTCTCCATTTGTTTGTATACACATATAATCACAACAATCAAAATAAAATACACAGTTACACTTACCCCTGGTGGCTTGTAGATTACATTGTCTCCGCTAAATCTCTCTGCTTTTGAAATAGCCCTACAACAAACCAACCAGCAAGCATGTCTTGGTACAGACAAATAAAATAATTGAGATACCAAATTTCATATTTTAATTTTATATCCTCTTCTTATTTTTTCTCCCCTTTACAATTTGAGAATTAAAATCCTTAATTTTTAAAGTAAACTGTAAAATGACTCCATAGAAACTTAGCCTGCCTAGGTAAGAGGGCATTAAGGGAGTCAGCAAGATGCAGAAGTCTGGACTAAAGGCATCAAAGTGACAAGTGATAAATGCCAGGACAATTTTGGGTAAAGACCATCAAAGAATTAAAAAAAAAAAATATTGAGGAAGCAAAAAGGAAAGTGGATTCTTGTTTGCATTTACTCTTCCTGTTCCACTGTTCACACTAAGAATTTACATCTCCTCTACCCTGACAGAGAAGGGCTTTGAGGCGTTCTACAGGCACGAGCAATGAGAAAACGGATGGCAAGTAAGCCCCCACTGTCCATTTTACCCTCAGGTGTGTACCTCTAAGACACACTGTTCCTCCTTGGTATTCAGCTTCTACCTCACCTTGGTAAGTTCCTCTCTTGCCTTTAGAATATTTTACCCCAAATCACAGCAAAGTGCCCTGAAAGCTGCTATTTTGTACCCCAAAATTATCATCTCTTATTCAAGCAAGCTGCAACAGCTGTGCATCCAATGGAGGAGATAGAAAAGAAAGAAAAATCAAATTATGTGAATTTATCTCACTGCAAGATGCACTATGTCTTCCAGAAGTCTGAACAATTTCGAGTGCTGAGAAAAATACATCATAAGGCTTAACTCAAAGTACCTATGTTTTATTGATTTCTTTTGATCCAATTATTCTTTTCTTACCACATACAAAAGCTGCCTTGCAGAGTTATGTTACACCCCAGTATTTGCATCAGTTTAGAGATGCGTATTTTAAAATGCATTTTTGTATTCCGAACATGACTCTCCCCATAACGTGAAATGAGGCTTCCTAGTGATAATCATCACTGAGGTAAACCACTTGCATCCCAAACAAGCCTTCATGGAACAAGAAAGTGAAGCCACCTGCCCAATCATTGCTTGCTAAGCTGATGATAATCTATAATGAAATATATGCTCTAGGGTAACCCTGTGGTAGAACCCAAAATGTCCTCTTCTGTGTTCTTCCACTCCAGTAGCTGCAGCTATGACTGATTTTTTTTTTCAGATAACTCAAATGAAGTGGGGACATGATGTGAAAATCCCACATGCCTGAAGATATACCTTTTTAGAACAACTACTAAAATGGAAACACTTCAGTTTGCATTTTGTCTTTTTTTGAAGCAGTAATGTACAAGGTGAATCTCTGGAAAAGCACACAACCCCCCCACCCTCCCCTGCTATATTTACTTGCCAATGTAAATTAAAACAGTTCCTAGATTTATCCCTTTCTACCATGAATTACTTATAGTTCATCATAGCCTTTTAATATAAGAGTATTTTTGGCTTTTTTTCCCCTGTTCAACATTCTCTTCCATGTTCACAAACATTACAGATTCATTCCTCTCCATTTCTAAAATCTACCTCTAACAATCTCTTCATCTATCTCCTCCTGCCTACAAGTCTTCTTTCAACAATCTTGTTCTGTGGTCATTTCAGATCTTAACAGAACTATAAGGACCAGTTAATTTAAGAACAGTTTTAAGTATCAAAATAATCTACAACTAAGTACTATTAACAGAGTTTTTAAATAAGCTATTACAACTACCAAAAGCCAGAATAATTTTGGCATAATGGGACAGCTCTGCCTTGACAGAAGTTAGTCAAGCAACTATGTTTCTCCTGTGAAATTGATTGTTTTATTTTAGCTTAGGAGAAATTTGAACATGACCACTCACGTAACCTCCCCAAATCATGTAGCTGTTGAACTCTGTCCATAGCAAAACCAAAAGTCCTTTCCAGGGGCTGTTACTCAGTCAGAAGAGTTCAGCTGATCAGTGCCAGCTCCCCATGAAGATATTTTGCTATATATAATCTGAATAAAAAACACTGATCTGTAGCCAGCATCTCCCTTGGAAGTTTTTTCACATACAATTTTTTAGGAAGCTTAACAACCTCAGCTACTGCGACATGAAAACATTTAGCTCCCAAGGTTGCTGTTGGGAAGGCTGCACTTTGAAACACTAACAGCTCCAGGCTAGAAAGGGAATGGGTGTCTGGAGGTAAGAATAATGATAAACCAGCTGTGCAATCTGTATTTCCACAGGCAGGTTATCAATAATCAAACTGTGATCCATTCCACTATGTCTGCTTATATCTGAACCAAAAAAAAATAACCCCCCCCATAGTACCTACTTCAAGAACAGTGTCCAACAACCAAGTGGTTCTTCTCATTATAGGCAATTGACACAAACAGCAAACCAAAGATGAACAGGTTAAAAAAACTGTAGAGTGAATGTTGAAAGCAGTGCTATCTTAGTAATAATTTTTTAAAGTTATTTCTGAAAAGACTGAGAAGTTGAATGGGGGGCAAAAAATAATTTAAAATTCTGATAGCAACTCAGAGTGGCTGTGCTGAGGACAAGGATGGATGCAGCCATCAGAAAACACTTGAGATAATGGCGCTCCACGGGGATAAGACTGACAGACCTACAGACCAGAGATTTACAAGTCATGGCCGGGGATGCTTCCACAGTCATAGCACTACGTGACTGGGGACTGAAGGAAGGGAAAGCCACGTGCAACCCTGCACTTTGCAAACACTCATCCCCACCCAAAAACTATTTCTATAGATATATTGCAAGAGGCATCAGGGACTGGCAACAGGTTTTGATCTAACAGATGAAACATTTTCTACCTTGATACCTCTCAGTTTCTCTGCTGTTCTCCACTACATCCAGTTTTAAAAAAACTCCTGAGGCAATTTTGTGCAGCATAAAATCTGGCATAAACCATGAAAATTCCTGATTTTGCAACTGTGAGTAGACTGGAAACCACTACAATCACATTAATGCTCAATCACTTCAAATTGGGCAGTGCTGGCACATTAAACACTGCAGAATGAATCTAGATTTTAATATGCATCTTAAAAGTAAATCACTCCCAATCCAGTCTTATTTCACTGAATATTTTAAAATATTGCTGTAAATCTGTACAAGGAGAAATCTGAATTCCTGTAGATTTTTCTTCTACACTTGTACTGTGTAGCTCACCAATGTAATTTTCTTTCTAAGCTATTACACTGTGCAGTGACATAAAACCCGCATGAAAAAAGCCCAGGCACAGAAATTAGATATTTTGGAACAAGGTCTGCTCCCCTAATAAAAAGAGGAAATGAGTAATCAGCTACATTCCTTAGAGACAAAAGGAAAAAAAAAAAAAAAGAAAAAGGGAAAAATGAAAAAAACCCTTTCCCTCTAATAATGCAGGATTTTGGGACACAAATGTCTACCATTCCCCCACCCAAACCTCCTCGGGTACATGTAAACTGTACTGACAAAGAATGGTAAAAAAAACGAAAAAGGAAGCAAAAAATAAAAGTTGAATTTCACAGCAAAAATTAAGGCTAAGAAGAAGAAGAGTTTTGTCCTTTTATCCCCTCGTTGTATTTATCTACTAAGGTTTAATCTTTTCAGTTATGCCATACTGAAAATAATAAGGTCTATTTAATAAAATTATATAGATGCCATTAACAGAATTTCAATAATGAAGTCACAAAAACAAGAAATTTCAACTTACCCAAAGGCAGAGAGGAACACACAATCATCATGCAAAATATTCGCTACTCTTTCAAAGGTTCTGTAATTATCAGAGTCCTTTTGCTCAAAGTACCCAATAATATTTCTTCTGCTGCGCTGTAAAAACAAAGGTTGAATTATAACTTGCATCAAATTATCAAAAACTGTCATTACTCCCTACAGATATTAAATATAGACATGCCATTCATTCAACAGCCAGTAAATGCAGAAATTATTTCTTTTTTGCCTTTTCACTATTGAGAATAATCCTTGTGAGTATTTCTTTGGTGAGGAATATTAAAAGTATCTTGTTAAATAAAACACATGATTATTTTCAAATTTTTAGAAGCAAGATAAATAACTCAGTAGTGGAGTGAATGCAGCTCAAAGTGACAACACTGAACTAATTTGTAATATTGAAAACTATTCAGTTTTAAAAATACTACAAGGTACTGAACATTCCATAGTTTAACACTGAAAAAAAAATCCAGACAACGAATAAATTTGAAACACTTACATCAAGAGAACTAATTTCTTCCAAATCCTGGACCTCCCGAATAGGGTTACTTTTCTGCTGCCTGATGTAATCTGCTATTGCTGTCACAGATCTCTGGCCCCTGTATTCCCTCTTCATCATCATGCCATTCCGGAAGAGTTTCAGAGTTGGGTATTTGCTTATCCTGTACCTCTGAGCTATGTCAGCTAAAAAGAAATTAAGAAAATTAAAGCAAAGCCCTACAAATACAGAAATATCATGAACATGGTTTCTTATGCATGCACTGAACATGGTTTCTTATTCCTGTATGTGGAATCTCTGAACCAGCAGTTCTACATCTTTAAGTAACAAAAAGACAAACAAAACAGCACCAACAACAGCAAACCAAAGCCAAACAAACAAAATACCAACAAAAACAACCCCCCCCCCCCACCAAAACCCACCAAAACTCTTCATACCTAAATTCTTCCATGTACCGATCTTCTTCATAAAGAAAAAAATTACCAAAATCTGCGTTAAGCAAAGACTCAACTTGGTCATGTATATTCATTTAGTACACTTCCTACAAACAACTAGGAAGGCAAATTTAAGAGCCTAACAAGAACATGAGAATCTTCAAAGCTTGCCAATCTCAGTTAATTAACCCACTTGAGAAAATATTAATAAAATTAATCATCTTCTAATTTTCTTCAAACTTAGGATTTTCATCTCAATCACAATGCTGGAAATATAACTTTCATGTCTAAAATGTTTGAGAATGCAAACCCTGTGCAAAGTATTTTTTGAAGGCTGTGAAGGCCAGAAAACTGCTGTCACAGTTCTGAGCTGTTCAGGTTTTGAACAAACACTAAATTTGAGGTTTCTAGATTAAGGCAAACACCTCTTCGGTCAACCAGTAACATCATTCACTCCAAGACAAGTCTTCATTCACATCTATGCATGCAGTCCAGTCTTTTTCCAGACTTGGACCACACAGAGCTTCACACAAAAAAAGTAACATGTACTGGCATGTATTTGTATTTGCATAGAAATATAAAAGAATAATAACAAAAAAGACTTTATAGGAAAATCAGAAGAGCAGCAAAGAAGAAAGCTAAGCAGAACAATACAGACCGGTTTCCTACACATGTACATCCTGTGCCCCTGAACTGCAGCCACTACTCAGGCATTCATGGTGTTCTGCATTAGATCCCACCAGAGTTCTTAACATGCCCCTTTGTCCCTCTTCTACTTGGCTAAATTAGCAAATTGCAATAGGAATTGCAGGTAGTTCCCAGCCACACATTGATGGGGAAGCTTACACATAACCAACCACCAAGTGATTCATGGCACACTGAGCAGGATCCAGCTGCCTTGAGTTTTTAAAACAACCTTTGTTACGGTGTAGAAACTGGGTTTGTGCATCTCCAATATTCAGCAACTGCTTTAATCAAAGTTTTTTAAATACTTAATAGCTTTGAATGCTCTTCCCCTTTTCACATGTGGCTGAAGTCCAGCAAAGAACTTGACAATTTTATGAGGAGGAACTGAAGAAATGAGTTAACCAGATATACTTTTGGTTCTTAGGAAAGCAAGAATGAAAACAAACAATAAAGACAAAATGTGTAATGTTAGATAGATTTCCACAAGCACTTTCCTTTGGGTTTTGCTTTGCTTAATTATTCCCACCTGTTCACTCCTCCTCTTGAAATAAATATAGGGGAAAAAAAAACCTCACAGACCCTGTGAAAACTGTTTATCTTCTTTTACAGAGTGGGATGCAGTTTACCTATACCTCTGGACCTAAACTCAACTAAATGCCCCCCAAATATGCCCATCTTCCCTGAGCTACTAAACCATTTGAGGAAACTCGTTCCAGTCAACCACACCCACCACACTTCCCCTTCTTTTCTGTCTCAAGGAAAGACAGAGGTAGTCACTTCAGCAGACTGATCTATCCTTTGGAGACAGAAGTTTCATTCAGTTGACAGAGAGAGGAAGTATACATCCTTACTTTTCATGGACTCCTTACAAGTCACAGGGTACCTTTCAGGTAACCTGGATTAGCCCACAGTAGGAAGGCAACCAAATGGGGTCCATGAGTACATGTGGCACAGTACTGAATGATGTGAGAACAAATCCACTCTGACAAAAATGTCCCTTCTCAGTTATATATTTACCACAAAGGAGATTTGCTTTCTATCTTACACTTACTCTTTTTTAAAGAGAATGGAGAAGTCTGAATTCCATGCTGACTGGAGAACTCCCAGTGAAATCAACTGCTGCTAGAACAATACTAATCCTATTTGCAGCTTTAGTTACTGAAAACAGTCTCTGTACCAGTTGCACAGCTTAGGTGACTCCAAGAACCGAAAACAAAATGTGCATAGCAAAAGAATAAGAACCAGGTCTACTCCACAAAAATGTTCTCCAACATCTCCCAAGTAAATTTCAAAGCTTCACCAGCTTAGTCCAGTTACTAAAAAGCTTTGCATCACTATAAAACAGCACAGAATTCAGCTTATCAATTTCGACTAAGAGGCCTTGACTTCTTTCCTAAATATCCCAGAAGTGTGCATTTCTTAATGCACTAATTACAGAAAAAATTAAGGTAAAACATTTTATGCCGTCAGTGAAGAGTACTTTTATTTCAAATTAATACAAATTTCTCCATGGAGGATGTCAATATATTTAACAATAATGAACATTAGATTAATAATGTTTTCTTCCCTTAAACTCTATCACGTTTTAGTTAAAGTACCTAAGAGCTGCCTGCAAGAAGGTAACAAGTACAGCAGGAGAGGAATCACCTTATATTTGCTTGGTAGAAGAAAAATAACATCTGCAAGCCAGGCATTTGCTGCCCTTCTCCCCTGCTGATAGAAGGACCTTTGGTCTGACAGTACATGAGCTGATGCAACCTTGACCAAGGTCTGATAAGGGACAAGGAGCACAATGTGCCAAGATTTCACTGAAGCACACTGAGATTAACAACTCCCCTTGTCACAGACCTGCACAGTGAGAGAACACCTATCCCCACACTTTTTTGTCTCATATGGACCTTTTTCCCTTGTGTTATTTCCACAGCTATAGGAGGATGCAAGGGTTGAAGAATGGACATTCAGGGGGTCATGAAGGTTCTCCAAGATGGAGATTGCAGTACCTAAGGATGTGGATCTTCATTAAGGACTGAAGTTGTGTAAAAAAATTAATGGTAATAAATGCCCACTGTCAAAGCTGAATTCAAACATTATTTCATAAGTCAGTACCTGCATGATCTTTACAAATTACATTGAGATTCCATGAATGCTGGTATTTGAACTAACACAGAGAAATGACACTCCTACACAAGTAAGTATTTGAAAACCATCTTTTTACAAAAAATAAAATGCAAGTACATGAAAAATTGTTTGAATTCATTCAAAAGTCAAACAAAGTAAACCTTAAATGCTTCATTAAGCCCTGGCATTTGACACAGGTAGAGTTAGCATAAGCAGTGCAACTACAAAATATATTCCTTTTAAAATTGGAAATACACAATGCAAATATATGGAATATTGTTTGAGCTCATTCACAGATTGCATTAGTTATAGTAAATCCTAAATTAAATTTAAAAATATTTCCTGACATTCCCACTGCCCATTTTCTAATGAAAAGAGGTATTTGAAACAGACAAGGGCAACCTACCTAAAATAAAAAGTCTCCCAACTACAGCTCTGACTTTTTATTTTCTTCAGATACGAAGGCATTGAAAGGAATAAACCTTGTGTCTGTATTTTGCTGAATTAATCATTAAATCACAAATTTAGTCTTTGTGCTACCAGAATAGTTTCACATTAGTTATGATAGAAAGTTACCAACATATTTGATCACATTCTTGTACAAATCAGAAGCTTTGAGCACAGCAATGACTGTTGGATTCAGATGATTCTTCTCCCCATTTAGGACGTTTACCTGTTCATATGCAACCATTTCCAAACTGCCTAGACTTTTTTCCACTATTCATTCTGCCAACTCCAACATGAATATCTCACAGTCGCCCAGGTCTCTTCAGATGCACTGCATTGATCAATAACTTCTCCTGAGCAAAGCTCTGTCTTACAACAGGGAAGAGACAGCAGCTCTTATTTTGAAACAAACTTTGATGTGGAACCTGACATTTACACTCATGTTTTCTAAGACAGTCTCCCACATCATCTTCTGAGCAAGATCCTCTAAGAAAGCAGGATTTGTGAGCTATCATTTGTGATCCATATCTTCATCGTTATCTCCTGTACTGTCACCCATTTCTCCAGAGCATTATGTGTTCCTCTATTCAAAAGAATGCCAAAGCCCATTTTGTGGGGTGTCAGGCTTTTCTCATGGTGTGTACACACATTACCCAAGCTACAGCTTCAGGCAAGCACACAGCCTGGGAAACAGCAGTGACTTGTTTCCCAGGATGCTTCAGACTCCACCATTCTAGGTTAACACCACAATACACTATCCAAAGTTCAGATTATCCAAATATCAGATTACATCACCAAGAATCTCAATTCTACTGCCACCGAGTTGCAATTAAATGTACAATGAATAAAGTGCTGAAAAACTGCACCAAGACCCACTATATTGAAGAAGGCTCCCACCCACAATGTAGGTAAGAAGGTCCTTCCCAGTGAAGGACCAGCAATATTTATAAGGGTCACCATTAACTCAGTACACTGTTCTAATTTTTCAGTGCCATAATTCACACTCTGACTAAAGAAATATTTAGATTTTAAGTCTACAGGACTGGTTCTCAAAAAACATGTCCGGTAGGATTCGGATTCGAGCAATATTGCTAATTATCCTAAATGCCTACCTCATCATATAATGCAGCACCTGAAGAATTCACATGCTGAAGAGAGGACTATAACAGTCTGAAAAGTTATCTGAAAGAAAATCAAAGTTTCAAAACTCAAACCCTGTAAAAATAACTTCTGAAAATACTCAGTGTCCCTTTTTCTAGAAGAGAGGAGGGTGGTCTCTTCATATTGTCTGAGGAAGAGCTAGCAGAAACCGAAACTACTGCACTTCCTAACTTTGGTGTTACATGATGGTTGTAGGAGTTGCACAGCTACATAGAGAGAGACCTTGAATTTTCTGGGTCTAATATTAATCTTTATTTTGTGTGTCAAATCATCTTAAGACTTCCTACCCTTCTGCAGTATCTTCCATCTCAAAAATAACAAATTCTTTCAGCTGTATATTTGAAGCTGGAATGACCAAATGAGTATTCTGCTAGCTCACTTGAGATCAGTCAACATCTTTTCAAGTCCCTCAGGCTATCCACCAGGGCACACTACAGATGAAAAATGAAATCTGACTTTGATAGGTACCTTTTACTTTCATAATACATCATAAATTCTCCCCAGTTAAACTACTGCTCTTGTGACACTTGCAAGAAATTGTAAGCCCTGGCGGAATACTCAGAAGAAGCAGAATTAGAAAAGAACTTGGGAAAGCATCTAAACTAGGCATCCTACTCCAATGATTGTGATACTGGTGGCTTATATGATGGACCAAAACAGGTAAAAGGACAGCAATCAATATTCTGTATCAAACTCAGGTAACAGCAAATTTAAACCACCTTCTGCTGCAAAGGAGCATTCGCAACAGCCATGCCTGCTCTAAGCAAGGCCTCATCAGTAGGCATCCCATAATCTTCTTTGACAGACTAATAAAATCACTTTTATACACTAAGGAGTGCCATCAACAACCTCTCCAAATCTATCACACTTTTTACTTTACCCCAAGATAACTCTCTCAGACTGATTTTTTTTCCCAAGCAAAATGACAAGAATGCAATGAAATCCTCATGCTTGTTTAGAGTTTCATTTGGAGTTTCTTTATGCAGGTCTAAAATTGTTATCATTGAATTCTTTTGGTTACCAAAGGCACAGTAGCAACACAATTTCATCTCTGCAGACACTGAGCACACAATGCAGAAACAGCCAGTCACAGAGAGCAGCAGCTCACAAAACTGAGGGAAAATACCCCTTCCAGACACATTTAGAATGAAGAACAGTTCCCTAAACAGTCTGTCCAGCAAAGCATCTCCTTACATACCCTCAGTGAGAAATTGATTTATGTTTGGAGGCAGAAAGATCTATTCAAACTAGCTACTATTTTTTATCAGAAACCAAAGAAAAACATGGTGCAGTAGAATCAAACCCCCAAAATATATACTCCAATTGACAAGAATTTTGTACCACAGCTCCTAATGTTGAATTCAGAGAAACTGTCCAAAACATAAACTCTTCCCAAGAGAAATATGAGTTCTAGATTGCAACATCCAATCACAGAGAAGAGAAATACAGGAAATCTATTGTACCAAGTGAGTTTCCAACACTGCTGCTTAACACAAATGATTAAAAACATCCTGAAATACAAGCAAGAAAAAAAATCACCCCAAAAAACTCAGACAAACAAAATACCACAAATCATGAAACAAAACATTCCTAATAATGTCCGTGCAGTAAGATCATCTGTAATTTTATATAGAAGATCACTATTACTAGGTATTATACTTGAATGAGAGGTGTCTAATATTTAAGATAGCTGAATTACTAAACTGAACATATAAAAATCATCAAATATTAACAAGACACAATGTAGCACAACTCAGACATTTTTAAATTATAAAAGGATGTGGTCTTGCAAAAGCAAAGAGTACCTGCTTTAACTACCTGCTCTAGATTTACCTTTAGTGTATGTTACACGCCAGCTTAAACACAGCCTGGTGACTTTGCCTACACATTTCAGGTATAATTATCTTCCACAACATTACAAACTAATGTAAAATATAACACATGCAGAGGCTTAATATAGTGTTAATATGTATATTTTTGTATTTTATCACATAAGGGACTATCACTTTCCAGAAAAAACATCTTTATATTTGCTATAAGAGCAGAGAGAATGATGGTTTTGTCATTAGGCATCAAACATTTGGCAGCACATCAATAATTCTCTCTAATTTGCTTTACCCTCAGAAGCTGGTGTGAGCTGTTAGGCCCTGCAGTGTGCTTCAATAATAGTGCATTAAACAGAAAGAATCTATGCCTGAGTAACCACTCTGAAAGCTGATTTTGAGTGGCCAGAAATCAGCTATTTGGGTTCCCTACAGAGTCTTGGCCTCAAAAAGAACCAAATCATTTGTAATGCAAATAATCCACCATCTCTAGAACACCATTCTAATAGCAAATTACTAGTGGTATGAAATCTACAGGCATAACAAACCACCAAAATATTGACATAAAACCTCTAGTGTTGCTAAACACATCCAAAAATATAAAGCTTGAGTAAAAAAATCCTAAACCACTAACAATCTTGACACCAGCATTCAGCAAAATACTACACATGCCCAACCTTGATAATACAGCAATATCTGCTTTCTTACTAAAAAGCTGCTATTGCACATGTTAAAATCCAAGTTAAAATACCTAAAACTTCAGGACATGCCCAATAATTGTGTGCCATAAAATATACCATTGTTTAAAACCCAGCAAATAAATACTAGAAACTAGGAATGACATGCACAGCTCTGTTATTTCAATTCAAGAAGGCAATGTAAATTGCCTGTCATTAAAGGATTTCATTTTTAATTCTCACATTTTACATCTTCTGCAACAGCAGTCATGCTCATCAACTTAAATTAAGGACGAAAATAGTAAATACAGAGAACTAATGGTATTCCAGAAATATAAAGAAAACCAAAACTCCTGGCTGCCTCCTACTACTTAGCCCACTGTAAGTACAGGAGGGATGACAATCTCTCCTGTAGCATCTCCTCCTCTTAGCTCTCTGCAACAAGCGCCAATTACCTTAATTCAAAGAGCATATGAGACTTGATGAGCATATGAAACTTTTAAAGCGTTTCAGACACTTGGTGGGGGACAAAAAAAAAGTTTTCTTAACTATAATTGCTAAGACAAGAACATCTCATAGCTAGACATCCAGCAGCCCAGACTCTCTGAGTTATTCAAGCAACTGAAGCTACTGCAACCAAAGCACGGTCTGCAGCAGTTAATTTAAACCTCAACAATAAAACTCAACAACACAGGCTGATTTTACTATGGCCTTTAGTGGGAACTTTATAGGAAATTTTGCTGTTATATTGACATTAAAAGATAAGCCAATTTCCAGTGATGCTTGTCCTTACAAATTAACAGTTTTGTAAAGCCCAAATAGTATAATCAGTATTGATTAAACTGAACTTCTCTGTTAATACTCTTTGGGAATCACAAGCCACTGTAAAGAAATTATTCCTAGAAATGCTGTTCTCCAAGAAGCATAAAATAACACAGCTGATCCAACAGCGTAATAAAAATCCTGCTACTATTCATTTGCCTTTCAATGTGCAGCAGATGTTTCTCACATTTTACTTATTAAAGGATTTAAAAGGAACTTTAGGAATTAGTACCAGCATAAAGTAAGATTTTGCATATAATTTTCATGTACTTCTGGCCCAGCCCAAATAGGCAACTGATGGCATGTGTAACAAAGCAAAGCTCTGATCCCTGCCTGGTCGTGTAAAAGGAAACTTACAGCCCCCACCATGACTCCAAGGTGGAAGGAAGATCTGATCAGAACATATTCTTCATGCTAACAGTGGTAGGTTACCCCTTCCTCTTCTTGGTCATGAAGACCTGCATCATTTGTTGCACTAGTGCTTCACTGACACCTCAATGAGACAATTCAATTTATAATCACAGCCTTTTATTCCTCATTAAATGAGATAGGCTGAACTGATTTAACTAAAGGTTGTTGAGGAATGCAATGAGAAAGAAATATTGGAAATGACCAATATTCTTACAGATTTGGAAGAAGAGTTTTGCTGATGTAATAAAAGCAACCCTGAGCTAAATGATGGGCCAGCTACAACTACACTTTGCATGGATATTTAGTGTATTTTTCAATACAATTACTAACTTGGTAGCAGGACAGCACGGAAAAACCTAAATCAAGATTTACTTACAATGCTGATCACAGTCTACTCTAGCAAACACCACTTGATTCTTATCTGGATATTCTTCTTTGATTACATTAGAAGCTTCCTCAAAAATAGGATGCAGCATTTGGCTGAAGCGGCACCTGTAAATGGAACGCAAAATCGTGACTTCAAAATATCACTTTGAAATATTTCTGTTGGCAACTACTGGAACATTTCAATCTTTGAAGGAAAAGGAAAAAAAAAAAAAACAAACAAAGAAAAGGTATTGGAAAAAAAACACATATACCTACAATCTTCCCAGCAACTGACTGGATAAAAATCAGTTCAAAACTAACTTGAATGGATCAGGTGCAGAAAAAAAAAGTAATTCTGAAAGAATATATAGTTCAACACATGCTCTCCTCCTTTATCTCCCTAGGAAACACCATTAATCAATTATAAGCCTTTAGGAAATATATTCTATTCAGAAAGTGTGTTGTTAATTTTTTTCTACCTGAATTACCCCGTGGAAAGTAATTTTAAAAATGTAGTAAAAGTTATTCCTTAGATTGTTGAGATTGAAATATTCACCAACACCTTCAAGAAATATCACAGGTAATTTTCTATGGGTCAACAATACAAGTATTGTAAGTATTACATATTATATTATTGCTCAGGTTTGGCAGAATTTGAGTAGACTACCTTTACAGAAGAAGAACAAAGAGAACCCTAAGGGTCCCTTCTTCCAATAATGTCAGATTTCGATGCAAATTTTTTCTTTTTTGCCCACAGAAAACACGGTAGGATTGTAAAGATGCTTCAGTGGCTTTAGGGAGTTTAGGGTAACAGTCATGAATAAGCCCATTACCAATATGTCAATAAAATAATTTTATACTCTGTCCTTCCAGGCATATGGCAGATTTTTAAATTGGAGATGCAAAATGGCACTGTAGAAATTGTGAGAATGAGACTTCAAAGAGTAGACTTTCAATAAACCAGCCTGCACTGAAACCCACCTTAAACATAACAGTGACAGCCTGGGAATGCAGTTATGTCTGCAACATCAAACATGTAAGTGAAGAGCAAGTCTTGCTCTCAAAATGCCAAGAGAGCTGAAGTCCACCTTCTGAAAAAACCTGACTCTGGGCATCCCAGCTGCATGCTACACATGTATGCAGCATGTATGTGTTACCATGTTACAAGAAGCCATTGTAGCTTCTTGTCCCCCATTCTTCTCCACCCTAAAAACAGACAACTTCCATGACCAAAACTGATCTGTTCTCACTTGTAAGTCAGGTTACATTACAGACTGGCAATGTGCTATGTTGAGGAATTATTATTGTATGCCTAAAATTAATCATCATAATTAAAGCAACAATGTTTTAAAACTATAGCCTATTATAATGTGAACCAAGCAAGCATAGACAGAAGGAGAAAAATTGGGACATAAACCCAGGAAAGAATTGGGTTTGAAAGCAAGAGACTACTGTATTTTCAATGAGAAAACTATAGCCAAACATGACAGTTTTCAAGACAGAAGCTTAAATATAAAAAATAATCCAACTTGAGTAACTTACCAATCAGCATAAAAATTAACTAAAGCAACATCTGCATTGTCTGAGAAGAAAGAAAAAGAAAAAGCCCAATGTCACATTGTGAGGCAAACTTCTCAGTTCTTTTATTCGAGATTATAAAAGTATGTGCAAAAAAACTACAAAAGCAAGTATTTCTAGATGATTCAGTATAAAGCTTAGTCTGATTGCTAGAAAACTGCTGGGCTAAATCTCATCTGAAATATAATCTATAACAAATGGGAAAAAGATGAAAGAGGCCTTCAGTCAAGTGGTCTATTGACTTTATTGACATATAAGACAAAAAAAAATATGTAAATAATTAAAACATTAAGACACACAAAGTAATTAAGTGACATATGCAGCAAAAATTATTTCTGGATTTAAAATTAAGGCACTCACATCCAGAAATTGAACTCTAGTAGCTCTTAAGCACTAGCTCTATTATTTGTAAGTGTTAAAAATTAGTTGAAAGCTGAAATCCCAACTATTTGGGGTAGAAGACTGATGAACAGGCAACCTGTCTGTGCAACTTGCTCTGGTTTGTCCTTACTTGTCTTATTTCATCTGGATACTATGGAAAAAGGTAGCAAAGAAATTTTCAGTCCCCCAAAACAGAAAAACGCTAAGGAACACTAAAAAAATGCAGTAGTACAGGGATACATATAATGAAGTAATTAAATAAGGTTCTTATGCTTTGTTTTTCACATATGAAAAATAATCAAAAAAGGATAGATTTCCGGCTCAAAAATTAAGTATTATCATTATAGAACATAATAAGTAGCCATGCTTTAAATTAATTTTTAGTAGTAGTACTGACGTAGACACTGAAAAAAAATGAAATACAAACTCAAGCTGCAGAGTATCAGCCACAGCTTTATAAAGCAGAAATACTGACAAAGCAGAAACTTGACAAAGCTGTAGAGCAGTTACATGTGAAGATAAGGATGCTGAAAGCCTGGAAAAGACAACATGCTGATAAAGACAACTCTTGAGTAGGCTGGAGAACACCACAGTTTGTTTACAATTATGGTGTTAAGATTTTCATTATCAACAAGGGATGCCAGTAGTGAATAGGTAAATAACAAGCACTGAAAAGTTTAGGGTTACTTCCAACGTACAAAGTATTTCTTGAGAGTAATGGGATGAATTTCAGAAGCATTTACACTTAGCATATATTCCCTTTTGTGAATTACATTGTATAAAATAATTTTATATTTTCCATTGCAGAAAAGGTATTTACAAACAGCTCTCATATCACAAAGCAATCTCATCATAAAGCAGATTTTAGTCCAGACCTTATTAAAGATTTTCACCCTGGATATATTTGAAACAATGTAATAACTTTTTCCTGCAAAGACAACCAAATACAGGCAAGTTGCATACTTCTCAGAGGGAAAGGTTTCAGACAAGAAACACGTATTTGTTTAATTTAAAGATTTCCATTCTATGAGCCACCAGAATCAGAACAGTGCTTAACCTGAGAAAAGGCAGAGCTGAACAAGCAAGATACTTAAGGCCCATAACCATGGGTTTCACTTGCTGCTATTTTTTGGGGTGAAGCTTTTAAAATGTCCTCTAGACTAGTTTTGGTTATGCAATCAAGCATTCCCTTCTGCAAACAAGATAACAGTTATTTTCTTAAGACACTTCAAATTCTCAGTGCAATACATTAGTTCAGACAGCTAATTTAGACCACAGGCATTTAATATTTCTAAGCTGACTGCAATTCATATATTCAAAGCTAGGGTATGAATATTCATTTAATACCACTGCAATATTCACACCAATAAGTAACTGCAGACACACAAGGAAAAAAATTATTCAAAGTACTCACTTAAAATGTCATCTATATTTCCACTATCTAGACTTGTTATTTCACTTCTTGCCGGATTAAAAAGCCAAGACACCTAAAAAGAGAAAGCAAATCAGTAAGGTATATTTCAGCAGTAAAGTAGTAACTGATGTGTGATTTTTAAGTGTTGCAGTTCAAAAGCTGAAGAACAGTAAAAGAACTGTAATTCAGTCAATGCATTTCAGATGACTGCAGTACTACAAATATACAAGTAAACTACCGATATAACATACTTTCACATTTAAAGAAAAATTAGGTTTTTTTAATACAATTCTCTATTATGTAGCCAGAAATGTTACAGGTAAGTTTGCACCTTTAAGAGCAACTTATATTCATAACTTCACTCTGAAGAAAGAAATGAAACCCAATTTCAGCAACCTCACACAGGTGAGCATGTAGATTTTACCCAGAGACAAGTAATTCCTTCTGTCACTTACAGGACTTGTCTGACAAAAAAGTTTCTCATTAAGTAAAGCCTCAACTACCTGCATTTTTATTGCTGTTTTAGGAAACAATTTTAATACATCTAACTCAACTAGCTACAGTCTTTTATCTCCTTCTGTATTTCCACTTGACACTACTTCAGTCCCAGCATGCAATAGGCTTATCAGGCTACAAAAACCAAGACACCACATCAGCCAAATCATTCAATTACAAAACAATATTTATATTACTCTTATAGCAATACACAATTTCATGGATGGACACTCTCATTTTCAGTGCAACTGGCCCAGATCTTTTTTTTCTGAAATGCAGTTGAAGAAATAGCAGGTAGAGTTCTATCCCAGGTGAGAGAGGCATCAATGAATTACAATTTATTTTTGCTTTGAGGAGAAAAGCAAACAAATGTTTGAGCAGGATAATATAGCTTCTTGTCTGGGACATGAATGTTCCCATCCTGAGTAAACTAGTCAGAAAGTCACCACTTCTCTAAGCACAGTCAGGGCTTGGACCAGATGCTCTGCTGTGGTGCCTTCATGGTTTCAACTGATGTGTGGTTCCTCAGCTGACAGAGGTAGCAGCAAAGGAAGGTTTTTGGAAGAGAACTGATAGGAGTGCACAGGTCAAGGAGTTGGGCAGAGACCAGAGATTCATAGAGACACCCTGCACTGAGATGTGGCATCACACAACATACTATTGATGTCCCCAGAGACTTATTTGCCCCTTGAGGTGCAAAGAATATCTGCCTATGGCTCAAGAGGCACCAAGGAAAATCACAGCTAAAATCATAAAGACCATCCAAATAAAACAACACAGAGCAGCTGTATAGCAGGAACCTGTGATATAAGGTTCTCTGTATTTATGGAAGAGCTTGAGACCTATCCTGAACCTATAGTAGGACCATGACTACAAAGAACAAGCCTCCAGAATATACCTGCCTTTGACACTATTTACAATTCATCAAAAATGTCACACACCAAATTTCCTAACATTTATAACAAGTGTATATGAAATATTTGATTGAAAAAAATCACCAAACTGGATCCCTGCTTTCCTTAAGATCAGCTTCAAAAATGGTAGGAAACTTCTGCAGTGAGAGACTGTTAACAGCTCTAAAACTATCACTGTAAATTGCACACAGTTGAGATTTGCAGCAATCAATCATTTTCAATTCTTTCCGATTCATGGATCACTAATCAGAAAGATTACTAATGTGGATCACTGATCACTTCCCAGTGAAGACAGTGATCCTTCCACATTTCCCATATGGAAGCCCTTGGGTAGCATGTAAGTGTATCTTGCACTACAGGCTGAAAACACACCAGCTGTTGGAATACAAAATACGTATCAGTGCTCCTCTCTTGGTAGTTGAATAAGATACCATTCTTAAATGCAAATCTAAGATTTGTGGTGGAGTTTGTACACTCCTGTGGCACTTCAATTGCTTGAGACAAGTGTCTAAACTATGGCTCTAACACGACTGTAGAGAAACAAACTGAGCTGCAAGGTCCAGAGAATAAACAGGCAGCGTAACAACACAAAAACTTATCTTATTAAGTAAGCTATGCAATGCACAAGTTCCAGAAGGCCAGTGTTCAGGGAGTTCCTCTGAAGATGCTGGCATTGCTGACTAGGGAGCAGCAAGAAGGTAGGACTCTGCCTTTGGAGTGAGAAGCTGCCTTTGGAGTGAGAAGCTGCCTTTGGAGTGAGAAGCTGCCAGCTACAGCTGGTGTGGACCCAGATCCACACCAGCTGTATTATACCCAGAGAAGTAACAACTGATGGCAACCATTAGTGCAGACACCTCCCCAACATCCCTTGGGTGGTGCATGGGATGACAGCTTCCATGGTGTTGCTTCCATGCTTGTGGTAGTAGAAGTTATGTTTGTAGTGAGTAATGAGTCAGGTCAGCATGTGCTTGCACAGGTTTCATTTGTATGCATGTGCTGCTTTGTTGCAAATGTTAGGTTTGACCTAACTTGAGTACAATTGAAGCTGTAGCTACAATTAACAATAACAGCTGAAATATTGCTCTAGACAATAATGGATAGGGTATTTCAAAATAATTTTCTTGGCCATCATCTGATCCTACTGAAGGTGACTCTGCAAATTCAGTGTTCTAAGGCTTTAGCTGCCTTGCAAGGCCTCAAGAACCTCTGATCACCCTGAAGTGATCAGTGTGATCTCTCTGTGATCAGAGAGTTACTTAACCTGCTTGTAATCTTGGACAAGGTTTGTTCACAGAGAAAATGCACACAAGCCTCTAGAAAGCAGGAACTTTTCAGTTGCTGCACACAAGCTCTGCATCACCATTCATTCACACTTGAAAAGAGTATCCACTGTAGGTCTTGGTGCAACTATTTTCACAGGAGCTCAGCAGTAGCACTTTATATTGTCTAAACAAACCGAATGGGTAAGATAACAATTTCTTAAACCCTCCTGACTTTTTCTAGTATAACTTTCCAGCAGCAAGACAAATCTTATCTAATAGGATAAGCTGCACATAAATTAAACATAACATAGATAAGCATATTATTTGCAGTCAAGAAATAGGCTCTGTTACTTAAGCAGATATACTTCGATGGATCAGGAACTGCAGTCATATTTGTAGATTGCCACAATACACTTAAAACACATTTAACTTGCAATGCAAATATTTAAGCACACCATGAAGGCACAGGACTTACTAACCAGTGAGATCCTCTTTTAGACTGTGCTATGGGCAGAAAAGAGGAATTAAAACTAATACTTCTTTATAGCACAACTAAATTTTGTGATTGCTTTCTTAACTTACTGTGGAAATGTGGTGCAAGCTGCATGTACTAAGACATTAAATACCAAAACAAATATTCCAAATATCTTCATGTATTGAAGGTGAAAAACAAATTAACCATATACCCTATTGTCCCTTTGTATTACAGTAGTGGAAAAACACCGAGACTAAGAACACCTACCCCCAAACGTTGCACAAAATCTTGGATAATTGAAATAGTTTTCCCACTAGAAGTATGAAAATTTCTGTTTTGTCAAATATATTCATAATCATGTTCTCAAACATTTTATACTGACTAAATAATTGTGGGTGCCAAACTTTTAATAATAAGTAGACAGACTCATGGAAAAAAATGCATTACTTGAAGAAATGTCAATAAATATGCACAATACACTCCAGCTGAAGCTTTCATTAAAGTATAATGCCTGTAAGGAAGAAAACATCTCCTTTTGACCCAGTAATCTTGCTGTCCCATGGGATGCAAGAGGGTTTATGATATTACTAGTATTAATATTTATCATAAAGGAATACAAATTTGAATTTAAATTTCTAAGAAGCTACAATGTTTTGGGAATATTTTCTGACCTTTTTTGAGGTCTGTGCTTCATACCCATGAGCAGAAAACAAGATATTTTTGAGGAAATAATTTCTGAATATCAGCTACACACTTTATAACAGGTAAGGAATATAAGTTCTGGAAAACATACTGGCTAAGAAAAGTATGAAGAATTTTTCACTTTTACATGCGAACTTTACATTTCACTGCTCATAGCAGGACATATGGATGATGGTTCATATTTGTAACTGAAGAAAAAAAAAAATTCAAACTGGCATTACAAGATAGCTACAAACTCATTGAAGAAAGCATCTTGAAAAAATAATTCAAAAGGAAAATCTGTTACTTAAGCTAACCTGAAAAGAACTCAACTTTCTGCACTTACATTGGATAAAATTAAGTATTTTTTATATTTCTATTTTTTAAATATTCAAACTGAAAATCTGAAGGTAAAACTAAGTAGCTACAAATAAAAAGATTTTTAAAATAGTAGAACATAATACATTAAATACTTGAGTGAAGCTGCTCAAGTTAGATTATGTTTCTAATCTACTCACAACCATATGACACTACAGAAAAATGACAAAACAAATGTAGACTGAAACAAACAAATGCAGAAAGCTTTATGCACTTACAGAATACATTGCTGGGGGAAAAAAATCAGGAACTGAACAATGTGTTCAGAAAGATAAAATTTAGCTCATATGGGGGGAGGGAAGAAGAGGCAATGACATACACTTTTACTCTTCTGGTCCTCAGAAATACTGTCAAATAAAGCAGGAACATCATGGCTTAGATTCCTGGGAGTTTCTGATGATAACGGCGGTCATGCTTTTACTGGGAAGTTTAATTATTACAGAAGTCTTAGTGTTTCTGATCAAGATTTGTTCCTCACTTGAAGTTAGCCAACGGCTTAGGAAGCCAGTACCAGTTGCTTCTGAGGAGTAACTGTGAATTAGCTGAGATTCATTCTGATTGTTTCCAATGAAAGACTGCAAAGCACTGCTGGAAAGTCACTATGATCCTCCCAAACACACCATGCAATGCCACACAAGTATCCTTAAGCAAAACAAAACGCCTGGACAGAGCCTAATCAACTCATACCCAACACTCAGCTTCTGCCAAGTTTTACACCACTTCCCCAACGAGGAAATAAAAGCACATCCAGTTTCAACTCACCTTCTGCTGACAGTATTGCTGTTCAATTGCCATTCCACACATCCAATTAATAAAGCCTGCTGATTACTCAAGAGATTTAGATCAACCTTTTATCAACATTTTACCAGCACCAGTTAGTGTTGTTAGTTCTTTAATTGCTAACTGGAAAGGACAGACAGACCCTACAGTTCAATGGTACTTCTTTTTCAAGTGTATTATACTTTACATGCCACTTTCTTGCAGAAGGTTTTAACAGTTTAAATGTGCATAACCTTAAAATTGAAGAAAAGGAAAAAAGAACCTAGGTGTGTTGCATTCTAGTTCTTTGCACCTTTATTTTTTAATGCACATAATGAAGCAGAGCTCCTCATTTCCAAAGCAAGCTATCTGTAGAATATAGAAAATGTACTCATGAAGCATTATGATTTCTAATTAGTATTACACCTGCAAAGAAATCAACAAGAACAACCTTTATTTTCACTTGCTAAACTTTTCATTTACCTTTTCCTCCTGCTGGGAAATCCTAAAGGCAGACAACTAAAGCATCTTTCTCCCCTAACACAAAATCATTTTACAGTTGGCATCCAGTTCTAGCCCACACCTAATCCAGATTGGTTTGTTGAAGTTATTACCTGAAGTCCAAGCCCCTCATGACCCTGCTGCTGACTGTCAGTCCCTGAGTACCTCTTTTTTTATGCATGCTGCTGATCTGCTGCTGCTCTGAAATCTCCATTAAACTCCTGGACAACAGGAAGCAGATGGGTTTACAGCCTGCTGTAGGATGATATAAATTGAAAGCAATCCCAGAAGACAGCAGTGCCAAAGCTGGCTAGACATTGTAAGAGCCCCTGAATTTTGGCTTCGGAACCATCAATCAGGAACATCTTGCTGGCAGCATTCCCAGAAGCCCCATAATGAACCACAAAGTTCAGTGCTGAGAGAGGTAACAGTAAATAGAGAAAGCTGCAGGAAAATAAAAAATAATATTATTCACCCTCTCAGTGAGAACAGTTCAACTCTTTCTTGTCACCACTTGATTTCAGACTGTGCCCAAATATTTTCATTACTTAGACTGACTGCTGCCATCCCTGGTGAATATGCAGGGGTTTTATTGGTAATGTAAGATGCTTTCATTATAAGACTATAAGACAAAGACCTATTAGTTCAAAACATTAACTAATGATTCTTTCTCAATTACATTCAAGTTTTCAGAGCAATTTTTAAATGGGCAACAAGAAATAATTTTCTTGTAATTTTTCATTTAAGAGTAATATCTTATATTTAGTCAGGAAAATTTATATTACCCAAAATAAGCTACTTAAAACAGATTTAAATATTGCAGTTACTAATGTTCAGGAAAACAGAGGAAAAAATCTTACTAAACAGAAATATGGATAATATATAATTAGAAAAGTAAACTTCTTTCTTCAGCCTTGATAGACTGTTCACTTTTACACTCTTTTAGCCAAACAGTGCTGTAACTGCACTAAGCTATCAGCAGAGTAGAGACCACCATATGAAAAAGGAGTCACACAATTTTTTGTCTTCCACACATCTTGTTATCTGCTCTGATTTTAAGTGTGTTGAAGGAATATTTGGAGTAGCTGCATATCTTAGTAATACTGAAAAACTTATTTTCAAATGAAAATACTGGAAACAGGGAAATTCACAATGCTATCTTTGAAAATCCAAATTATATACATTTGAAATGTCACATTAGGAAAAAGAACTTGCAGCTAATGACTCCTAAAACTGAACTTAACACACAAGTTGAAGGATTGTCCTGTTTGACTGGGAATGGTTCACAGCTGCAGAGATCTCTCAATGTCCTGATACCACAGCACCAATGATTTCCAGAAAAATTGCTAAGTTAATGTCTCAACAGTTTGTGAACTATCATTAGAAGACACAAGATGTTCATTCAAAAAGTCCATTGCAGAGATATTAATTAAACATCATAATCACAACACACAGTCCAATGCATTGCTTTTTTTTCCACAAAGCTATTAGTAGCACAACCATGCACCCAAACACAATTCTAAAGCTTAGGTCTCTGGGTGGAAACCTATGGATCGTGGTCTTCTACAGAAATATTTAATCAAGGACTCAAAAAAATGACATGAGGCGTGTCTAAATAAATGTCACAGAGATAAGACCTGTAATTTATTTCCAGTTGAATTATTTGTAACTTTGTTATTTCTCTTGGCCTTTAAGGAAAAGAGTAACCTCCCGTCACGGTTGTGATCCACTGGTTTCCTTGCCTTATACAACCACATAGAGAAAAACTGGTCCACACACCTTCAAAAGATGTAAACAGATGTCTAAACATCTGTATTAATTCGTGAATAATGTTCAGAGTGCTCCACATCTCCACACCTAGGAATCTACCTTAAAGCCTATTTCACAGATTTAAAGCTATGAATTTAGCTCCCCAGGAAACTACTGAAAACTCTGAATTTTTAAATATTTTATTTACCAAGCTGCTTCTCTTAAACAAGTAGCTAGAATTTCCCTGGAAAAGAAAGTTCACATTTGTGCAGCCTTTTAGGAAAAAAACACCTCATGTTCTGATAACTCTTTCTTTTCCATTTTGCCAACTGCTCTGATTATTTGGCAACAACACAAGGATACACTTTCAAGCAGGAGTAACACACATAAAATACAAATGCAATCTCCAAAATGATTACACAAATTAAGCAGCTGTTGCTGTGTATGAAAGCCAGCACCCTTAACGTCCTCAACTTGTTAAAGTATGATCCAACAATATGAAATTAAGGGCAGATTGGCCTTGTCAAGACTTTGGTAAGGCTGGCAGAGCAGAATAGTTTGCTGTCCCTTTTCACTAAGTCAAGGGAAAAAGCCCTGTTCTATTTTGGCCACTGCAATTAAATGTAAAACCCACTACCAAAAAAATTTAAATCTTTAAATTTAATATCTTGGAGACTGTGTACCTTTAACTCCATTCCTCATTACAGAAAGCAACACACTGCCCTGTTATTCACTATAATCTACAGGCTTTCCTGTGCTCTTTATTGTAGTTTTTACACATGGCTAGGAAATTAGGTTTTGGGTCTTTTTTTTAATAATACAAAAGTATTTATGTTTTGCTCATTCTTGGATTGGTGATGAAAATGCATATTAAAATAAAACTAAAACATTTACATCCTTCTGTTGGAGGAGTGGCCATGAAATTCAGAATCTCTCCTTTAAAGCATCATCTTAGAGGAAGAAAGCAAAAGTAGGTAAGTGTTTCCATAAGAAACCGTATTTCTTATGTCACATGAATGTTTGCTACCTTGGAATAATTTGAAAGATTAAACATATTAGTGGATAACTGAATTTTCCATCCTTCTGCCTGCCCACATTCTACTGCTTTAAAAGTAAACACAATTTCTATTTTGACAAATTTTACTACCTATTGAGTTTATTCTTCAATAAGACAAAACCAACTTTTTTTAAAGTGAAATGATCAACTTCAGCACCTATGCACTTCTGGTTGCAATACTGAACACATCTTTACCCTTCTTCTCCAAAACATCACATTCTCCTTATCTTTGCCTTATCAAGAAAGGTGGGAACTTTAAGCAAAGACAAACCTGTTCAGTTTTACCTTTCAGCTGGAACTTGTTTTAAGAGTGCGTATGAATTACTGAAACCGACTGCTCAAATGCCAATAAACACACAGCAACTAGCCCTCCATAAGAAAAATACCCACACAGGACCGACATTGCTCTAAACCATGCAGCTAGGTTAAGAGGAAAAAAGATAGTATAGATCAACAAATAGACAAACAAAACACTTAAAAGAAAAATATAGCTGGGTCATTCTCCTCATCTAGTTCATGCAAAGGGATGCAAAACATACTGGTTTCAACTTGGACTCTAAAGGGAATATAAGGGAAGACTAAAGGGAATATAAATGGACAAGTCAGTTTCCAATAACACTGTTTAAATTTTAAATTGTACCCTTTACCTTAGTGCAGCCGCTTGTTTGTACTCCTGAATAACAAAATCCTTTTGAAAGCACAGCATCACAACCATTGTGATTCAGCTCAAACTTACTTGATGTTGAAGGTGATGATGGTTAGAACAGAGCAGAGCAGCAAAGCAGCAGCAAATGTAGGGATGATTCTGTCAATTAGCAGCTCAAGTTAAATTCTGACCCTCTTCCACTTTTACTATTACACAGTCATGTTATTCTCTGCAATCTCCACCACAACAAACCCACATGTAACCACCCCATTTCCCAACCTCAGATCTCAAGCTTTCAGCACTAGTACTTCTACTGTCCCTATCTCCTTGTGCTGTAGATTTTGTTTTTCCTTCAGCATGACTGAGATGCCACTTTTCCTCAAATTACCTGCTAATACTGCAGCAAGAGGCTAAGACTTTGTTTGCACTACTATCAAAAGGCAGCTACAGTCAATTTGTGATGCAGCCATTCGTAATGTATGAAATGTTTGCCCACACATTAAAACCGCTGAGATTCAGTCCAGTGTTGTTGCTCCTCCCCCTTTTTCTGAAAAATCAAAATGAGGAACACCTCAGAATGTCAAATTTACAAGCTTTCTAAAATACAGTGGCATTATGATGATCTCTGTTTTCCATTCCCTTAACATCAGAACTCTGAACTTCAGAATAAATCCACTTAAAACATAATCTGAACTTACATTATTTTGGTAATTTTATTTTCTTCATTCCAGGCATAATTGTGATGCACACTCCACAAACTTCCACTCTACACATGCAAATTGCCAATCATAGCATATTAAAGCTCTTGGGACATCCATCAGCTTGTCTCTAGCAAACAATTTTTAGGCTAGCATTTATTTTTTGCTACCTTAAAATGACATATGAGTGGATAATGGAAAAGATCTTTCCAAATAAGCGGTGATTCTGTGTAATAGAAATACTACTCCACAGCTGCATTCTAATTGACAAGTTGGCATTGGAAAAATATCCCAATTCAAATGAGGAGGGAAAAAAAAAGATATCTTTTTACAAATTAATCCATTGGCTTGTCTTCTAGGAAAGAGCACTGATTAAAGCAATGCCACCTGAACCTGAAGAGAAAAATTCACCCTTGGGACCACAGCTGCATGTACCTTGAAGAATGAGAGGCTAATTTCAGACTGTGTAAGACCTATTTTCCTTCCGCCCCAAACAGCTGCTAAGGCCCTGCACATATGCAGTCAATTTATCCTGGACAGCAGAAGAATAAATAATGCAGATGACTGGACACATACCACACATATTTTGAAATGCACAAAAGAAAATCAGACAGAAATTGGTCTATTTCTCTTGAAGGAACATTAGACCTGCCAGCTTCAAGCTGACTCCCAGGAAAACATCCAAGCAAGTATTCCTGACTGGTCCTAAAAATAGTATGAATACACTAACATGGTGCAGTGTTTGAACTGGGAGCAAGTTTCGGACACCCTGGCTCTGCAATCAACCAGCTTCATGTAGCAATCTTACTGCTCTCAACAGGGAAGTCTGCTGCAACCAAAACTGCTACCGAAATCCTCAGCGAGGTATCACAGCTATTTATTGGCTTATTTAAAAATATTTATTATCTATATAATACCAATTATATTTAGACATTTGCATCAGTTTAGCAAATTCTCCTGGCCTATGCTGACAGAAAAAAATTCTAAAAAGGCCTCTCCCTCTTCAATTATACCTTTTTAACCAAAACAGATTTAAATGCCATTCAATGGTAATTCCTGAGAGGCCCGAACACTCGAACACTCGCTGAGCTCCCTTCACTAATTAACGGATCATTAGTAGGAAGGAACCCCTAACTGTTCACCCCCTGCACCACATACTGTATTAATTACCTTTGTGAAGCAACCAATTTGTCTTTCAGTTATTGTGTGCAAAATCCCAAGTGAATTGACTCAACAGGGAGAAGGAAAAAAAAAAGAAAAAAGTTGTTTCATACACACGTTTATGAAAATTCATAATTTGCATGACTGGCAAAGAATCTAGGAGCTAAGTATTTCTAGCAAGAGTTAAGAAAGGGGATTTCAGTAAATTACGAGAGTCAGAAGTGATAGACTGACTAAAGGAACAAAAAGCTTTTCTTGGGATTACAGATATGGATACATCACTGAAAAGCTTTCCCTTTGTGCAGATTTTGAGAAAGTTAATTATATCATCACTTCATAATCACGACAGCTATGGGAAACAGCAAAACACTATCACAGATGTTGTTTGCTTTTTCCAGACCATTGGAACAGGCACCTATTCCTTGCCTTTCAAAATACTTCCTTGCAGAGTTCCTAATGAACAAGTTCTCTCTGTGTTTATGCCCAATTGCCACACGGATCCAGTTGGAGACAAAATATAAGCTTTACTGCCAGTTATTTTACAACAGAGATTAGACTGCTCTTCTTCTCTCATTTTCACAAATCTATGAAAATAAAACCCAAAAAACCCTTGCAGACGTTCATATTTTTTTTGGATGCACCTCAATTAAACACACAAGAAACAGGCAAGAATCACTGATGCCAAACAAGACAGAAGACAGGCTGGCTGCAAAAAAGTATGCCAAGGAACCAGGTCATTTATTATACTCCATTTCTAGAGTTCTATATTCTACTCAGGTTTCTGTTTCCTGAACATCATTTAGGACACAAAGTTTCAGTCATAAAGGAAATCCAAGCCACAGAGAAGTATGTCACTTTGAAAATATGTAGCAAACAACACACCTGACATCTCTCTGTGAATTAACATATCCTGCATTTTGGTCCCAAAGTGAAGCAGCTGGGAGATTCCGACATATAAAACTTGCGTCTTCCAGGAAACAAGACTCTGGACCTCCTGTGTTTTACTTCACTGTCACTGCTAATGCAACTTTTACATATATAACTGGGGCTCACACGAAACCCCATCTATAATCTAATATGCTATTTATTTTTTTCCTAAAAATACGCACCTCACAGGACTATTGAATCAAGTGACAAGACCTGAAGGCACTTGAGTCTTAATTCAATTCACTCATGAAACACAGCTCAGAAAGCCAAAAGGGCCCACAAGAGCCTGCTGACCTTTAAGGAGAACTTCTTCAGAGCTCAAAACCAATCCACTCCATGGGGCAGAAAGCTGGTAAGGCAGAAGACTTGCATGGGTTAACACAGATTTTGTGGATGAGTTTTAAAAAAAAAAAAAAAAAAAAAAAAAAGGAGCAGACAGAAGGTAGAGTTATGAAAAAGACTCGGTAGGTAGGAACAGAGAAACACTGCTTTAGGTGGCAGCAGTCCAAACTCAGCTGGAGTTGAGAGAGGGATGTTAAGGTAAGCTGGCAACAAAAGGAAGAGAAAGAAAATTGTAGGCTGCTGCTCAGCTAGCAGGGAACATAGACACAAAATACACAGAAAAGCCTTAGACACTCAATGTTGTCTTTGTCTGATTTTATACTGATGGGGTCTGAGCCCATAGCAGAGTTCCAGGGAAAAGAAGCATTATTCACATGAGTAGAAGACAAAGTTAGAAAGCTCTTCAGCAACTGGGACATATTCAGAGACACAGAATAAGACCAAATGTTTTTTTAAACTGGGTCACTAGGAGAATTATGGAAACAAATTTTCTTTCCAGAAGCCACATCCATCCAGCATATATTTGGAATAAGTAAATCAATCTGTTTTCTGTGGCAAGACATTTAGCTCTGTAAACAAGGAAAGAGTATTGGACGTTGTTTGCCTTGACTTTAGCAAGCTTCTAACACAGCACCTCAAAGGATCTTTAGACCTAAATTGTTGATGCATGCACTGCGTAAGTGAACTATGAGGTGAGTGACACAGCAGCTGAACTGCTGAGCTCAAAGGGTTGTAACCAAAGATATCATGTCCAAGTGGCCTCTAAGGAAGTTTCTCCAGACCAATACTGGGTTTAAGATTTGTCTGAAGTAATGATCAGAAAGATGGAACAGAGAGTCTTCTCAGCAGCTCCCTGAGGATACAGGAACTGGGTGAAATGCTTTATAAAATAGAGGGAATATCTGCTATTCTTCTCAAATGGCTGGAGAAGTGGCCTGACAGAAACCTTGCAAAGTTCCACAAAGGCAAAGTCCTGTATCTCTGTTGGAATAACAGGCTGGGAGCCAACCAGATGGAACACAGCTTTGCAGACAAGGTCTTGGGGAGCAAGATGAACAGGAGTCAGAAGCATGACCTTGCAGCAGAGACAACCACACACTGGGCTGTGTTAGCAAAAGTGTAGCCAGAAGACCACAGGAAGTGAGTCTTTCCTTTCATCTGGCACTTGCATGAGCACATCTGGAGGATTCTGCCCAGCTTTGGGACCATCTGTACAAGACATTAACATATGGAAGTGAAGTCCAGCAGATGGCTATGAAGGTGAGTAGTGACTGGAGATCAGGGTATACAAGGAGAGGGTGAGACAGCTGTATTTGTTCACCCTTAAGGAAAAGTTATCACTGCTGCTATCAGCAACCGAATCAGAGGTTATAGAGATAGCAGAACCAGACTCTTCCCAAAGATGCAGCGATAGGACAAGAGACAATATGTACAATCCACACCTTCAGACAGACTTTTCAAATAAAACTTGTAACAAAGTTTTGATTCAACACCAAAACAGGTGACCAGAGAAGTTGCAGAACCTCCATCCTTGGAGTTCTATAAGACAACTGGGAAAAAACCTGAGCAATGCCATCCAAGTTAGTCTTGCACTGAGCAGAGAGTAATACTAGATGGCTTTAAGAAGTCCTTTAAAATTTAAATTATCCAACTTCCAGTGGCAATCAAAAAAACCAGAACTCTACAACTTGATCCTATCAAGGTAAACAGAGCGAGACTCTTAATATTCCTCTCCATCAAAGCTTTCTTGCTAAAGCCAGATGTAGGTCAAGAAACAGGAGAGGGAAGAAACCTAGAACATTTACCATAATAACAACAGATGAAAAGGAGATTTACTGTGTTCAGAAGAAACGTTGTGCTGCATATATGATTACCACTTATTTGCTGAAAGTATGCCCAGAGCATCTGCCTTTAGGTAACAATGTGGAATGTTCTGTCCTCGATGCTTTCACCGTTCCAACCACTATATGGTTTAAGGTACAGATCACTGCGCTTTGCATTTTGCTTAGTGCCACTCTAGAGGACATTTTTATGTCCTATCAGCACCCACAGAGTAGATCTTGTGGATCACTACCATTAAAAGTCTATGTGCATAGGAAGGAGTTTCCAGGTTTTAGTTCACTTACTTTCTTCACTAGAAGAAACTCCAAGTCACAGGTGCTTATCTGGAAGACACAGTACCGGAACTTTGCACGTGTTTTAACAGCATGAATGGCTCTTAGCTATAAAGGGTGTATTATCAGGGTAGTCTGTTTCTCAGTAGTAGCATATATAAAAGTAGGAAAAATTATAGAATTCTTTTTCAATATGCCTTGTTGCTTTTTGTAAGGCACTTTTACCAAAGCATAATTAAATGTGGAAACAGTGCTACAGCTGGTTTGGAAAAACACAGCATCCTCAACTAGCAGTGAAAATAACATTCTGTGGTAATGTTATAGTATAGCAATAACTTCACAGAATAACTCTTAACAATGTAAAAAGAAATACCTGAGAGACAGTGAATTTGAAAATAAAATTAAAGCTATTCAAACTTCTAAAATCTTATCTATGAACCTTTTTAATTAGACTATATGAGCACTTGATATTACTAACATTTTTGGAAAAGAAAATTGCATGTATTTCTACTGATGGTTAGGATGCTCCTGATGAAGAAAGACATGTCAGGGAGAAAGAAGGGTAAAGGCAGAACTCTCAAAAGGAAATTTGATTTCACTTCTAATTCTCTATAACACACATCTCCTCCTCTATTTCTTCAGGAGCTTTCTCCAGTTTGGAGTTGCAGAAGAATATTCCTTAGGCTCTGATCTCTACACTCTGTATTGCTTCTGCTTACATCCCCAAATGTTCCTGTGTTTCCCCCTCTAGATCACCAGAGAACTCACTCTCAAATGGGACAGGGGGAATAACAAAAGAGTTATTGCTAATGCATCCAAATCTACTTAAAGCATTATTAAAGCACTTGTTTCTGAATTATCTCTAGACTCTCTTGAAGAGGTTTTGAAGAAGGTCTGGTATAAAAGTCACAGCATATTTGTACACCTGCCTTATGCATGAGACAATTCCTCCCTTAAGCAAACAAAGTATCTGGAAGTTATACAAGTGAGGCTTACAAAGAGTCTGCAAGGTGAAAACTTGGTTCTCCCGAACAGCGGCATATAATCCTAAAGTCTTTCAAATGAAACAGGCTTGATTAAAACATAAAGAACGTGGTAATTCTGCTTTCTTGAGAAAGCAATATAAGGGCCAGTCTCTTGCTTAAGAAAACTGTCCTGCCAAAAAAAGCACAAAAAAACCCCAACCAAACAAAAACCAAAGCAGATTATGGAGATGAACAGTAAGGATATCAAAAGAAAAAGCAAGGAGTGTCACAGCCACCAGCAACAGAATCTGAGATCTTAGTGTCAATAACTCATTTATACATTTTCCAGTATTGTTTGAGTCTTCTGTTCCAAGAAACAGTTCAGTTTCTTCTCTCTTCTCTCCACAGCACTCCAAACAGGAAATCTGCCTGGCATAGCATGAAGAATACAAGTTGTCTTCACAGAAATTCAAGACTCCTCTACTTCCCCTCTCCAAAGGGGAATGTTCCTCAGTTGCCTGCCATTTCATTTAGAAATCATGACAGATGATGGACAATTCAGAAGTCCAGTGCTACTCTTGAAGGGAACCATTTCATTGTATAAGGATCAGTGGTCTAAATTTTGCCTGTACTTACAATTTCTGACTCATGCTCATATTCAGAATATAGTATTTTGAGCAGCAGTCTCAATCACAAATTTAGTTTTCTAATATAAATGCAGAGAGAGGCAAATGCACAGATATCTTCTCTAGACATAAAATTTACAGAGTTCAACTTCTTGGGCAACTTACTACATGTTTTACACTACGTTAAAAGACAATTTTTATTTCATTTTACTTTCATTATTTGGGTACTTGGTGTCATATTATCAAGATATGAAAGGCAGTGGCAGTAAAACAAGAAACAAAAATATTACTTTACAGTATTTTTTCCAGTTAGGAACTTCCCTCTTCATTTCCCTCACTATCCGTTGGTGGTTTCCTCCAGTCACAGCTTGTGCTCAGGGGCACTGTGCAGGAGCCTCCCAGGGAAGCAGTGAGCAATACAAGTGCCTCTCACACACATGCAGAAGAAGCATGTACAAGTGTCTTGTTCTAGAATTTTCTTTAAAGGCAAATTATAGACGACTGCAACTACAGGCAAACATACCGAATGATTGGATGGAGCAAAGCCAAAGAGCCACACCTTGCCTTAGGGGAGAATGTGATGAGCCACTCTCCTATCAGCATTTATTCCTCTGTCATGGATTCATCTTAAAGATCTGTCCTGCCCAGTATTAAGCAACATACCAAAAAGGCAGAAACATCTCACTCTCCAAGGGCCCCATGACATTACTATGCATCTCCTTTGCAGTCTGTGCTGTGCAATGCTCACCCCTCCACTCAGCTCTTGAGGCAGGGGTCATGCCAGCCTGTACCTCCCCTGTCCTCTCTCCAGTTTCCTATCAACTCCCAGCAACCCAGTACAATGCTGAAAAGCTGGAAGGGCAAAGAGTTGTGCTGGGAATGCAGGTATCCCTTTGCACGGCCATCTCCTTCATGTCAACCCAAACTTCAGTGAGACCAGAAAAGGATATTAGCATGAGACACAAAGCCCTCTATAACTGCAGTGATCTCCTACTGTCAAACTTTAGACAAGAGAATTTATTTTGATTTGACATTGTATATTCTCTTCTTTTTGCAGCATATTAAATTCCCAACTAGAAAAGAAATATGCTTATCCAAAAGTTCAGAAAAGAATTCCTGGTAACTTCATTGCTACTACTAAACAAGACCAGCTTAGTAAGCTGTTTTTGCAACTACGTATCACTGTGTATTCTGTCCTACGAATCACTGATGTAACACTAACAAATTCACTTATCCACAAAATATGCCATGCTCCAAGAGCCTCTGTTAGGTGCACATCCTTTAGATCTGGCGCAGAAGACCAAGTTGCACGGCTGGTCTCAAGTATTCATGGCAGTTGATAACAAGAAAAACAAAGTTACCAGAACTTTAAAGCTAATCTGATACATCTTATCAGAGACACTGAATATCATAAGAAAACAAACAAGACACTTTTATGAAGTTTTTTCAGCCCTTCTAAAGAAAGAGGATCCCTCACACTCCCAAACTGTTCAGAACAACTTTTCCAAAACCCTTAACAAATTACCAAAAGGAATGATTCATTGGTTTGATTCATGTAACTAGGTATCTTACAAGACAGGGCCATGGCTGATATAATGACACTGAATAATTACACAGATAACATTACACTTAATTGTATTTAAAAAAAACCCCAACAACTCTGAACTGTTTTCTTCTTGAAGTTCTATGTGTAGAATTCTTTTAAACCACATTAGAAACAGGTTTAAATACCTGCACACAAGGAAATAGCACACAAAATACAGATAAGTTGCAGCTCATAGCTATTTCCTGCTAGTTTCCTTTTTTGTTGGCAAATATAATTCTTATTACTGCATACTTAAGTTGCATTGATCAACTGTGTCATGAAGAAAAATTCACTAACTTGTGCCCACTTTTTCAAATCTGTAGTTGTCTATTTAATAGACAGATTCCATGATGTCCTTAAACAGTACATGCTCCTTGGTTTTGCTCATTAGCCTGTATTTAAAATAATAGTGAAAACCAATCTAGCACATAAGCAATACTGTTTTAATACAAAGATGACAGAAAAGTATGAGGTTCCTAACTTCAGTCTCTCATATAGTGTTTTAGCATGCTATTGCCATCTATCTATCTATATAAACATTTCAAATGTGCTTTTTCAAACCCCACCAATCACATGTGTTTTCTAACCCTGAAATTACATCAAGTTCACAATACTTTAACCAGAGCTTACCCAGGTAGAAGTGCACACTTCAAAGAGATAATGAATACTTCTACTGGTCATTATGAAGTGGCCTCACATTCCTAACTCATTCATCCATTCATTAGCAGCTATATTACTCTGTACTCCTCCTTGGACTTCTAGAGTTCTATCTACCATTGCCTCCAATTTAATTTTCTGGCCCATTTTATTCTCCCAAATGTTTAAAATAGATTGACTAAAATCCTTAGTATCTTAAGACAAAAATCCTACTGAAATTTATTCACATAAGACCCCCTTAGTTCTACAAGTCACTTATGTTATGAAAGGTCCAAAATCTGGCTCAATACATCTCTGGAAAAGTAAGAATCACCACACCAGCCTGGTTAAAAAAAAATAAAATAAAAAAAAGAACTATAGTGCAAGCAAGTTATCTCCACAAAACACACACATCAGTGATTGCATTTGTGTACTGGCAAAGCTGGAAGGTGGCTTAGGTCATGCGTGTAATGCCAGCTTAAAAAAAAAACGAGAAAAAAAAAGCAGTAGTCTGTCAACTAAAGATCACAGAATCAATGAGGCTGGAAAGGGCATCTGAGATAATCGAGTTCAACCTATGACCCAACACCACCGTGTCAACTAGACCACGGCACTAAGTGCCACATCCAGTCATTTCCCGAACATCTCCAGGGACGGTGACTCCACCACCTCCGTGGGCAGCCGATTGATTGCAGCGTCTAATCACCCTCGCTGTGGAGAGATTCCTCCTCCTGCACCTACACCTCCCCCTGCGCAGCTTCGGACCACGTCCAGGCGCTGGCCGCCTGGCAGAAGAGGCCGCCCCCCACCCGGCCGCCGCCTCCTTTCCGGGGCTGCAGGGTGCCCCGCTCCGGCCGCTCCGGCACCCGGGGCGCCGCGCCGAGGCCGCAGCGCCCGCCCGGCCGCTGCCCCGGGCCCGGGCGCGGCCCCGCCCCGTGCGCGCAGCCTATGGGCCTCGCCACAGCGCCGGGCCGCTCCCTGCCGCCGGCCTCCTCCTGCCCGGCCGCCGGCACCTGCTGGGCGGGGGAGGGCAGCCACACCGGAGCCCCGAGCGGGCCCGCCGGCCGCCCCGGCGCGGCGCGAGGGAAGGGCAGCGGGGAGCCGGCGGGTTTTACCAGGAGGAGCAGGAGGCAGCCAGGGTCAGGCTGGAGCGGGAAGATGGCGGGTCTCATGGTAGATCGGGCGCCCGGGAGCGGGGAGGGGAGAAGCGCGGCTCCCACTCTCCGCGGCGGCGGCGGCTCCTCCACTTCCCCCGTCGCCAGGAAACACCCGGGCAAGTTCCACCGCGGGGCCCGCGCTCCGCCGCGCGCTCCCGGGGCACGCCGGGAAGCGTAGTTCCGGGAAGGGGAGGGCGAGGAGGAGGAGGAAGGAAAGGAGAGGGAGCGAGAGAGAGAGGAGGCGTGGAACCCAGAGCGCACCGGGGCTGCCCGCGGGGCGGCGGCGCGATGAGAAGGGCGGGGCGGAGGTGAGTTACGGGGCGCAGCTGCAGCGCGGGCAGGGGAGAAGGAGGGAGGGAAGGAAGGAGAGAGGGAGGCGGCTCGCGTGGTCTGGGCGAGGCAGGGTTAACCCTTCCCGCCGTGGTGGCGCGGCTGTCCCGTGGCGCCGCACCCTCTTCCGCTCTGGGTCGCTCCCTGCCGGTGCCCGGCGGCTGTCCGCCTTTCCCTTGGATCCCGCCTCGTGCCTTCATCCGGGATTGGGCACGCGGGTTTGGCGTTGGGAATAGGAGAAGTGGTATTTCCGCACTGTGCACCTTGTGGTCTCCGTGTCCTCGGAGTTTGAGAGGAAACTTTCTGCTTGGAAGGCTATGTGTGACGGGGCAGAGCGGCTGCGGGGAGGGCTGGGAAACTTCAGCTCGGGCAGAACGTCATCGTTGATGTGTATTCCTTGGCGCTTCAACAGATTTGCTCTTTCTGTGGCTTCCTCAGTTGTAAATGCTGAAAATGCAGAACAGCTAAAATTCAGAACTTCGCCCTCTTCCAGTAAAACTTTGGACCTAGCAGAATACGTACATGTTCTGAAACCTCGCAGAGCGGTCTCAAAAAGATCACAGAAGGCTGCTCTCTGCGTTTGTCACATTTCCAGTATGCACACGAGTGTAAGGAGGGAGACCGGGTGTAACACCATTTAGAAGAAAATCCTTTACATCAGCCCATTTCAAGTTAGGACTCGCTTGGTTTCAAAGAAAGCCTGACAGTCTCAGACTTTGTGTGGCCCTGCAAAGATCTTGTGGCCTGTCAGTTTCATGAGCTGCAAACACTCACACACATCGATATACATACAAGTAATGTATTTTTTTATACTCTGAAATTGAAACTTGGCTTTTATCAGTTCTGCTATGACTACAGAACGTGTGCTCTTGATCTGCAGAATGAACATCTTGTGCACTAACTCACATTTGAAAAATCTTTGATATTTTTTTTCAAAGCTCAGTCTTCACTTCGAAACTATCAATAAAATTTCATAGCATGATTGTGCTATCATGTTTGAATTTTAACAACCTCGTGTTTTGCTGAATAAAAAAATGACATAATTCTTGCTATCTGCATAATGCAAAGTAGACATATTGTAGTTTGCTATGAAATTTCACACACCTTGAAGAGGCCTTGATGCCCATGTGAGAGTGCCTTCATTTTAAGTGACTTGAGAAGGCTAATACTTTTCCACATGTTAGCTTAAAGAAAAAAAGTGAATTATTTACTTGATTCCATTAATGCTATGCATATTACAGATATTGCCAATTATGTAGCATTTTATAAGCAGATCTTTAGTTGTTTCTTGATTTTTATTGACTAAATGTTTCTTTTTTCTTTTTTTTTTTTTTTTTTTTGTTGGTAATGGGTATTTTTATCCAACAAATCTTCCAGACAGCAGTTAATCTGGTTTTACATAAATGAGAAAAATACTTGAAGAATGTTGCAAATTTTCCTTTCTAGTCCCTCTTAATATTTCAAAACTTCTCTGATGCAGAACTAACCCATTCAATGGAATCAACACTTTACTAGGAATTGCTGTAGAGGTAATGGGTTGCTTCTCTCACCTGTATAATTACTAACACTTTATGCAGAAATAACTGTTGCTTTCATCTGGAAAGTATTAACATCTTTCATTATTAATTCTCTTCTCTATGCAGTCAGTTTTATGGAAAAATTATTGCTGATGTTATTGGGATGTTTCTGGTGCTTCACTGAGTTCTTTGATATTTGCTGAATTTTGTGCTGCTGCCCCGAGATTTCTTATGTTTTAGTTTATTTGTTGAGAGGTAAAATGTGAATAAAACAAAGGAACTAGATAGTAAGATCCCCTGAGAAAATTCTTTTGAAGGTGCTGGGGTCCGTCAGTGCTGATCAAGCGTCACCTTCTAAGGGCACAGGAGCTGACAATTCCAAAGCATCATAAGTCAAACACACAAAGTGGAAGGCTGGCATGGCTGACCAGAGATCTTTTTTTGGAGCTAATGGAAAAAAAAAAGGTGTATGCCCAATGGAAGTAAGGTCAGGTGACACATCAGGTGGTGGAATCTTTTTTTATTTCAGTAACGCTTTCAACACTGTCTCTCAGAGTATCCTCCTGGACAAAATGTGCAATACACAACTGGATAAACTTGTTGGGTGAGAAACTGGATCACAGGTTGGGCACAAAGGGTTACAGTGAATGGGGTGACATCAGACTGGGGATCTGTCACTAGTGGGGCTCTGCAGAGCTTCATCCTCGGCCCTGTGATTTTCAATATCTTAATTATTGACTTGGATGTGCAACTGGAAGAGATACTAAACAAATTTGCAAATGATGCAAGATTGGGAGGAGCTGTTATCTCCATCAAGGGCAAAGGGGCTCTGTAGAGAGAGTTCAATGAGTCATGGGACTGGGCAATCACCAACTGTGTGAATTTTAACCAGGCAAAAGCTGAATTCTGCACCTGGGTGCATGGACAGACTGGGGAATGAGATGCTGGAAAGCAATGCTGTAGAAAAGGGAGCTGGTTGATGGCAAGTTGAACCTGAGTCAGCAGTGCCCTGGCAGCCAGGAGGGCCAACCCTGTCCTGGGGTGCATCAGGCACAGCATCACCAGCCGGGCAAAGGAGGGGATTGTCCTGCTCTGCTCTGAGCTGGGACAGCCTCACCTTGAGTGCTGGGGGCAGTTTTGGGTGCCACAAACTAAGAGGGATATTAAGCCATTCAAGGGCATTCAGAGGAAGGCTCTCCGTCACTTGAAAGACAGTGAAGGGCCTTGAGGGGAAGCCATATGAGGAGCAGCTGAGGTCACTTGGTCTGTTCGGCCTGGAGAAGTGGGGGCTGAGGGGAGACCTCGCTGCAGGTACAACTTCCTTGTGAGGGGAAGAGGGAAGGCAGGCACTGATCTCTTCTCTGTGGTCACGAGTGACAGAACCCGAGGGAATGACCTGAAGCCGTGTCAGGGGAGGTTTAGGTTGGATATTAGGAAAAGGTTCCTCACCCAGAGGGTGTTTGGGCACTGGAACAGGCTCCCCAGGGAATGGTCACAGCACCAGCCTGACAGGGTTCAGGAAGTGTTTGGAGCGTGCTCTTGGGCACATGAGGTGACTCTTGGGCATGTTCAGTGTAGTGCCAGAAGCTGGACTTCAGTGGTCCCAGTGTGTCCATTCCAGTTCAGGATTCTATATGCAGGACTATAATAAGTTGATACTTGATAACTAACTTTATTGGTTACTGAATATGGCATGGCAGCGCTCTGAAGAACAGTCTGATTTGCACAGAAACATTTTACAGATTTTTGCAAAGCTTATGGACTAAAATTTGAGTTTAAGTAATGAAACTACAATATATAGGTATATATTTCTTCATGCAGGCTTTTTCTCTGGTGAATTTTGGCTAGAGGTAGATTTAATTCACAGATAAAACCCATGTTTTTTTCTTTTCCGTTTTTAACATTTCTCTTTAGCATTGTTTGAATAATGTTAATGACTCATTATGAAAATAATTCTGTGTTATTAATGTGATTTTGGGTTTTTTTCTAGAACTGAATTTCTACGAAAAATGTTGGTGGCACAGATCTGACCTACAGTCATACCTTGAAAGAGTATGAATATTTCAGCAAACTGCCTCTTCAGTGGTTCCTCGTTAGCGTCTGAAGTGCATGCTGCTGCTGTTAATGGAGATAAGAGTACCCTCCAAAAGCTAATAGCAGGTAAATGTTTGCATTGTAGATGCATTTGAATTATTTCAGGACTGAAGCTTTTTGGTTTTGACTTACAGCTCTGATCTTTAAGATACTTTTGATGTCTTGATTATATGTGCTTCTAGAGTAAATGTTGCCCTGAAAATATGACTGATTTTTCTTACTTTTTATTACCTGTTGACTTTGATTGGTACTTCTTTGTGAAGTAAAATAGTAAGTGGTAAGAAAATCAGTAAGTGATAGATCTCCTTTCAGGGAATTTGAAGTTCTGGAGAAGTGCTTTGTGCCAAAATACTTTAGCTGCAAATGCTTAATTTTTTAAATTGCTTTTTGGGAAATTTGATAAATGTGTTTTTAGAGATTATTCATTATTGTTTCTGAAGTCTTGTCACTATGTAATATTTGTGAAGAAAATAAGTCAGCCTTATTTATTACTTTGGTTCTGATAGACTGGCAATCTTTCTCAAGAGAAATTAAAGGTAATGAGAGAGTCTAGTCCTATTCAATCTGAAGATCTGAAGTAAAAAAAAAATCCATTAAAAAGCTCAGTATTTTGCCTTCCCTTGCCCTCCAGGAATGGTACGGCATTCCTGTTTAACGGTTAACAGTTTTTAAAAGCAGTATATATTCTATGCTCCAAAAAGAGTCTTGCATATATTTGGAAGGTTTCCATATGGTAGGCAAAGGCTTGGATTTTTCAGAGATTCTGATTAAATGCAATTCCACGTGATACTGAAGAAGCTCTATTTGCTCAGTGTTTTTTGGAAAATCCTAGTCCCAGAGCTCAGCAAAGGTTGAAGGATTGTGAAATAGTAAGAAGCACAGTCTGTATTTATGCCACTTACTGTCAGTTTTAATGTGCGTGAGGGATTCAATGTTAATAGCATGAAACCAGCAATCAGGTTTCTTTATGTGTCTTCTACTGACCTGTGTTGAAGGCAAGGTGAAGACCTGTATGGATGCGTTGTCTAAGCTGTACAGACAGCAGTAAGGGGCTCTTCTTTACAAGGCTTATCTAATTTTCTCAAAGCATAGCTAGAACTGATTTGACTCCAACAGGAACACATTTGAGGGAACTGACTTTATAGAAGCTGCACTTGTTGAAACATTTTTTTGTTGGGCCTTCAACTTCATTTTGTCATATGATGATTCAAACATATACTGTTTGCATTTAATGCTATCTGTTTGCTCTTTTTAAAAACATTTTATAAACAGCAGATGATATGGAGATACCATTCTAGAAATCTGTGAGATTCAGCTACAGTCTAGCTTTAAATACCCAAGTTTCTAAAAAACCCTTCTGCCTACATGTGGAGGTGAAAAAAGTGTGGGCTTTCAAATTCTGAAGAAGCAACAAAGAGTTTTTGCTAACTTCAGTGTGGTTTTGTTAATCTCAGAGCCAAAAAGCATATTTTTGGAAACATGAAGAAAATATTTCTTGTTGCTGGTACATCTTGTCAAATATACTGCAAAACAGCCGTTAGAACCAGATAAGAAAATTGCTCTTCTTTTAACAATAATCAAGCAGCAACAAGATAAAAATGCTGTTTTACTATTGCATGGGAGAGAAAACTGCACAATGCTTGTAGCATTTACCGTACTAGCAAAATTTGGCTTTTCTGCTTTGCTGTGTTTTGACAGGATATGACATAGGCCTTACTTTTTCCAGAACTGGACCAAAAAGGCAAAAAGAAACCCAACCCAAAACTTCACGTATTGCCTAGAAGAAGAAGAATGCATTAGAGTAATATTTTTAGCTGTTTACCAGTCCCTGTTGAAAGTATAACTTGATGCCAGGAGCAAATTGAGTAATTGGTGCTTTTCACTGAATTTCATGACTGCATGCAGCAGCTAATTCAGGACTGTACTCCAGCATTATATGTGCTGGATTGCTTAACAACACTTTTCTAATACAGCCAAGTTCTGCATCTTGGATACGTAGCTAGCAGTGGATGCAGCTGTGGAAAGTCCTGACTTTCTCCTCCTTTGAGGGAGGACCTTGTAGCCCCAAAGTTCATTATTACTTTCCTCTTCCCGCTTTCCCTGTTCCGTTATTAACATAGGAGAGGCCTAGAGGCTGGCCAAGCAGTCCTCAAACCTCTTTGGTGATTTTTCCTTCTGCCATCTGTAGCTTGGTTGAGAGTGTGTGTGGCTGGATACAAACATAGATGCTTTATTTGCATATAACTAGAGTATGGATGAATTTTAAAGGGACAGGTATTTGAAATAATAGTGTATTCTGGATAGTGTGTTCCTTTTGATGCCCTGTGCCAGAAAGAAGCACAGGCAGAATCAAAGGTAGGTAGAAAATCTATTTAGAGAAAGGGTGCTTTGGAACAAAGTATCTCTGTATGTTAACTGCTGCTAATGCTTAATCACAGGACTTTCTAAAAAGCCTATGTGCCAAGTGTTAATTGTATAACCAGTGTTCTAACATAAATGTCCTAATTGTTTGCATTGTGTGAATTGTCCTGTACTGTATCATGTTGTTTTAGAATTGTATATTCTTGGGCTCTGGAGAATGCTCACAGTATTTTCTTTCCTGTGTTTTACACAATGCTGAACATGTCTTTAATTAACAGTTCTATAGTGTTATCCATCTGTATGATTTTGATCCAAGGGAAAAGGGAGCAAAAGTTAGTCTTGTATTTGGAGAATCATTTTCCATTTTATGCTTAGAAGAGGCATCTACTGTTTTAATTATTTAAAATAACATAACAATGATTACAATAGTCATTATACTGAAGTGTCTGTTCAGTTCAGCTCCTCGTTGTAAAACCCTTATCATGCATTGCTTGCATCCAAATGCTTCCAAATCTCTGATGTGATGTTTCATTGTAAATTTTGACTAAACTATGGGTTTCAAATATGCAGTTGTGTGCTATTGTTTGATCTTCCTCTCTACTTCTCTCTTGCCTGTTCTACATTGTGGGAGGTAGAATAAATCTCAAGTATTGCAGCAGGCAAGATTCTTAGAAGTGACAAGAAATGGTCTGTCTTTTAATAATTAGGCAGAATTCATGTCCTCCTGCTGCCCTTTCTCCTTTTCTGGTTTTAAAAATGCATAGCATTGTTAAGAGTCTGATATGACTGCTTGCATAGAGTATCCGGAAGTGATGAAGTACAGCTATGAGAGCTAAATTTTGGACTTGGGCCCTGGATTCTGGTGTGATCATGACCTCTATTGGCAATAAGCTTATGGAATGCATATTCTGGTGGGACTTTTATTCCAAAAGGGAAGGGATCAAAAATTTTCTTTATTAGGCAGGTATGTGAAGAGAAATTGTTTTTGCCAAAGCACATTTTAGGTATGCTACGTACCTAAATGTGAATGTTTTGGAGGTGCTTTCTTGATCTGAGAAAGTGGTAATTTGCTGCAGCTGTGAAGTTCACAAGGCATTGTTGCTGGTGACTTTCATCAGCTTAATGTCTCTTTAGCACTTAATGGTGATACAGTAGCTCCCAGCCCTTGTCTTGTCTCTTAGCCTGAGCACAAAGACACCATTTTAGGGAAATGCTCACAGGATTTTAACCATTCTAAGGTCCCTACAGAGCCCTGGTAAACAACAGGAGAAAACCTGCTGCTGAAGATAGTTTCTTTACCTTCAGAAATAGTGCAGGAGCTTCAGGCAAATTACTGACATCAAGTTTTGAAGCTCTTGCTCATTTTTCCCTCAGATCGTATGCAGTCATGGAAACTCCTTGTCGTCAGCTACATCACTTTTTGGGAACTGAAAATGAACATTGATAGATATCTGTTGCTCTACTTAGTTATGTTGCACTTGAGCTGTAGGCCGTTTTTGCTTTTTGTTAAGTCTCTAAATCTTTTTTATACATCCTCTAACATTCTGTAACAGAAGGGGAACTGGGATTTAAGAGAAAGGTGCTGGTTTTGGACACTGCTGATGTAAGAACCAATGTTATCTGAGCATAAGCCCATGTGCTTGTGTCTTATTAGGAGAAATAAATATTTATGTAATTCTCTTAATATATTTGTTCAAGTTCCATCAGCTTCAAGCAATTTAAGACACTGTTGAAGTTATGCTAAAACTTAGCAGTGAAATGTGTCTAAGTGACCATGTTGAACTTGTACTGGAAGAGCACCTGATTGTAAATAGTTAATTAGAAAATCTGGCTTATTGGTTGGGAACAGTGACATGTTAAATCATGCTTGGGACTACAGTGTATGCAGAGAAGCAGGCTAAACAGCAGTGTGAAGGTGAGTATTATAATGCAAAAAGGTGTTCAGAAACCAGCCTGTTCCTGAGCAAGCTTGATGTAGGCCAGTAGAAGACTTCTTGTGGGATATTTTGGAGGTTGTTCGTTTGTTGTTTTGGTTTTTAGTAAACTGCTAGTGGCATCGAGATTAGTTGTAAAATCAGTGGGTTGTCAAGGTGAAATGGCAGTCAGAGAAGACAAGGCCACAGGTGAAGAATAAAAAGAATTTTTCTATATCTGCATCACAGAGGAGTTTGGAAATATTCTTAAGCTTTCTTTTGCAGAACAAAAAGACTTCTCTCAATGCAAATCACACTTTTGAGGCAAAAAAAAGTGTTTCACAGAGTGAATAATGTTATTGACATGGTATTCACTCTGTAGTTTTAAAGGAACTAAAAGATGTATTTGAGTGAGTAAATGATTTCTCTAACTGGCAGGATCCTACTTGACAGTGTTTTTTGTAAGTGGCTTGATTGGTAGGGAATGAATTTTAATTCTTGATATTCCCCTTAATTCATATTTAATCTCCTTGATTCTTCTTCTGGGTGAATCAATAGAAATTATAATTAAGAATAAATTTACTGGATATGTAGATAAGTATAATATGTTGGGTGAGAGCAAAGACTGTGTAAAGAAGCAGCATGCCTCTGCTGGAGTGTTTTTGAAGCATCAACAGTCATGCAGAAAAAGGAATAATTAAAAAGCAAAACTAACTTGCCTGTAAAATTCAGTGTTCCTTGGGTAATTGTAGACAATGCTTCTCCACTGGAGATTTGGAGAATCTGGATGCATGGGGTAGTTGATACCCATGAAGTTCAATGTGCTTGCCTTTATATGGTGACATGGAAATACAAAACTTTATAGTGAAACTGCTTTGTTTGGAGGGTTTTTTGGACTGTGAATAAGAATAGAGTTTTCAATTTTTTTGGATAGGATCTGAGATTACTGCCTTACTAACCTTATCAGTTCAATAAAACTTGAGAAGTATTTTAGTAGTTTCCATATTGTAAGACACCCTGAAGTAAATGATGGTATTGATGCAATTTTGATGTTTATGCTTTTAAAATAAATATTGCTGTGAGTAGGTTTCAAAGTTTGTTTTAGTTACAGAGTTTATAAGTTTCAGGAGGCCTATTTGGCTTCTGTGCTGTTATTTTTTAAATTAATCTGTGCAGCTGAGATCCGTGTAACTATTTGAAAATTATTTATAGTTATGCCACTGCAGAATGTTACTGGTGGTAGGTGTATTCATGGAACTAATGTTTTCTGAATTTACTTTTTTCTGCAAATATATTTTGAACTATTCTGTAACTGTCAGTAAAAGTAGGACAAAATGTAATGACTTTGAGTTTATCTCATAGTTCATTTTTTGTTCAGCCCAGTCATATTACAATGAGATACATGCTGTTCATATTATAGTAAGATGACTTTTTAATTAAAAAAATACTACTTTTAGCTAGATACTGATATACTTTGCTGGTTTAAGTGGGCGCTTTGTTTTGGTTTTTTCAGGAAACTCTGAGCTGAAGGATAAAGAGGACCAGTTTGGAAGAACTCCACTTATGTACTGTGTGTTGGCTGACAGGCTGGACTGTGCAGAGGCATTGCTGAAGGCTGGAGCTGATGTTAACAGAGCTGATCGCAGCCGAAGAACTGCTCTCCATCTTGCTGCACAAAAGGTATTTACTGTATAAGTGCTTATAAAGTCAGGGCTTTCACCACAGCTGTGAGGTGGGCTGACCCTGGCTGGATATCAAAGCTGCTCTATCACTCCTCTCCTCAGCTTCACAGGGAAGAGAAAACACAACAAAAGGCTCATGGGCTGAGATGAGGGCAGGGAGACATCCCTCACCAGTTCCTGTCACAGATAAAACAGACTCAACTTGGGAAAATTGGTTTAATTTATTACCAGTCAAATCAAAATAACATAATGAGAAATAAACACAAACTTTAAAATCATCTTCCCCACACCCTTCTTCCTGGGCTTAACTTAGCTCCTGAATTCTCTACCTTACCCTGCAGCCAGTGGTGCAGGGGGATGATGCTATCAGTTCATTACTGACTGCATCATTTTTCCTTCTACAGTCTCAGTCTATTGTACTGTCCAGTTACATTGCCTCCCCGAAGAAGTGCTAAAGGAAGTATGCAACAATAAAATAAAAGGCAATTGAAAGTATAACTTCAGAGATGGAAGAAATTTTGAGTGTGGTTAGGCCTGGAGGAAGTATCCACAGTCTCTCCACAGGAGACTAAGCAGGCTGCTGATGGGGAGGCGAAAAAAAAAAGGGGAGTGGCTTTGGCTAACCAAGACATTTCAGTTCATAAACTGTGCAAAAGACTCCACAGCGAAGATTAGAAATTCAAACTGAAAGAAACAATCTTTTATTTGCTATTTTAGTTTTTGAAGTATGTTAAAACTGTAACTGCTCAAAAAGTAGCAGTTTTTTGTCTGTGTGAGCTGTCTTTCGGTACCAGTTACAATGCCTGCCGTGATTTTCATAGCAAACCATTTCTGTATAAACCTTGTCACCTGTTTGTAATAGTTTACATTTTCAGATATTTTACTACAATCTGCATTTTTTTATGATTTTATTTTAATTAGGTTTATGTAAAGGCAGCTGCAGTATAGTCATGATCTTCAGTAAGGAGCAGTTAAATAGAAAACCATCTTAGGAAGATTATAATAAGGTGATATTTTCCAGGTACATTTGCATGGGAGTCCATAGCAACTGTGTGGTCTGTGTTACTGCATCCCTTACAGGAAAATAAAGTATTGTAGGATGTAGTTGACTTGAAATAGGCTAATTCATTTGCTTGGTTACATACCATTACACTCTGATGAAAATAATTCAGTCATCATCATAACCTTTTTTCCAGGATTAATTCTGTATTTCTAAGGGATCGACCAGCTTACTTGAATATTGTTGTTTCAAAGATAGGTATTTCATAAAAGCAGCAATGTCAGAGAGTTAAAAAATTGCTGTAATATACTTTACTTGCTTGGTATTCATACAGGCATTCAGATTTTATGATGTAATAGACATGTGAACATTTTAACCGTATTAAAAACTCAATTTTCAAAATTATGTTTTCCCCAGATTTTAAAAATACATTTTAGCATATTAAAACAATATAAATTCCTGTCTAAATCTTTGCCTGAAAGTTCATGTTGTGGATATTTGTATTATAGCAATTTAAGGCAAGAGAGATTTTGCCTTAATGTAATATCCTCTAACTGCATGTCCTCTCCATTCTCTTTACACCTTGCTTCAATGCTGAAAGTGAGATTGTAACATGGGATACTTGGACCATCTTAGATGGATTTTCAGTTGACAGTGCAAAGGAAAAGGAAGGTAAAACAGCATGAGATAAAGATTGTAGCAGTAGATTTTATGTAGTCACACACTTACTGTGTAAGGTACTAGATAGATGTGATGCACCCCATAGCAAAAAGGATCAGGAAAAAGCCCTTGCATATGCTTTTTATTTGCCTCACTTAGCTGTCCTGTAAAATTTCCGTCTGTGTCTTTTGAACAGTTACTTGCTATTGATGTCAGCTTATGAAATTAACATTTCATGTGTGTAAAATTTTGTCTGTAGTCTTTCCATATTAACATTTTTAGATCTACATTTCTGTCATGAGTGTCTTCTGAAAAATATGTAATATTAAAATTCAAAACAACTTGATGTTTCATGCAGTTTTGGCTGTTTAAATAATGTTTCGCATTCTGCTTATTTCTTGCTGATACTTTTGGTTTATGTTCCATTTTCTTTTTCTCCAAAAATAAAATCTCTCACTGCAGCTGACTTTCAGATAGAAAAAGAAACATGGTGTCATTTGTCCTTGTTGGTAAATCATTAATATACATATTTACCAGGCCACTGTATGGTTTTTGTTGTGTTCAAGCTTGAGAGTCAGTAGCCGTCCTGTGCTTCAGCAAAAACAGATTCACATGACTTTATAAATCCCCATTAATTGGTAGTCACAGGTACAAGCTGTTTAGAAGGGCAGTGTTTGGAGATTCAGATTCCTAAATTGTAGTTGTGTTATGTCCTAATTTTCCTTTTCTTTGGAGAGAGAAGCTATGTTACAGACCTTTGCATGCAACCAGTGAAGAGATGAGAAAGAAAAGACTCTTCTTTCTACACTGATGCTAACTAAAGCAGATGGAGGCTCATCTAAGTACCAGGATTACTTTTACTGTTCTTTGCTGTTTCTTTGAAGGGCTTTTGGGGCACCTTGCTCATCAGATCACAGCAGACAGACATTCTGAGGGCTCGAGTTTGTTGACAGAATATTTGAGACTCCTTAGGTCATCATTTTACATGCTGCCTTTATGTGTCCCTTTGGACTTGTTCCTCTGAAATAGTCTTGCAGCTGATTTCACAAAAAATGGTCTCTGCTGCCTTTCTTTGGGAACCTTAGAACTGTTTCAGAGGCAAAGAGTTTGTGAGAAAATGCTCTTCTAATGCCAAACAGAAGCAATGATTTAGTTGTCTTGGACTGAAGAGAGCTGAGTATTTTCATTAATGTGTTTGGATTCAAGATGGTGTCTCTCCCATTAGTAATCCTGGTTATCATAAAAACAATTGGTTTTGTTCTCTGCAGGATGAGATTAAACCGTTTCCACTTTTCTGTCTGGATATTTCACTGTAAGATGTTCATGTCTTTCAGTCCTAATAAAATTGCTTGTGGGTTTCTTAATCTCTATAATAGAACAAATATTCAGAAATGTGGCATTGACCTGAGTTCAGTCATAAATCATCAGTATTAAGTAAAATTAATTAGGACTTCAGTTGCTTTTGTTCTTTAGGATGGATTTCTGGTTGGATAGGACTTAACAACTGTAACACATCATGCCATTAAACACTTGCAAAATTAGCTTCTGACTCAACCTGTGTGAGTTGGAAGCATGGCTGTACTGGGTGTGTGTGTGTATGCATACACATATGTACATATCAGCTTTACATTATGTTAGTCTTAACATCCACCTCTCTGCAAGTTTTATGTTTCCAGCTATTGTTTTCAGAATAGAAGGCAGCCTATGCTTCCATCATGGTTGTCATTACTGTTACATAAGGAGTTCATTCTGTAAAAGCATTTCTTCCAGTCCTTCAAAATGCCAAGAATCATATCTAGAGTTGAAAATTCAGATTCTTATTTGTTGCTAGTGCAGAGTTCTTCTGAAATTATAGGTAAAGATTTTGGCATTATCCATGTGGTTATATAAAACATTATCTGATCTGATAGTTTCAAAATAGTTCCTTAATCCTTTTTCTGTTCCTAGTGGCACCTCTATGTCCTTCTGAGGTAGTTCCTTTGTTACTTGCAGTTGTGTAGTTGATCTCCCCCCAGTATTCTGGTGCACTCCAAGTGCCTTTACTTTGTTTCACAAGCATCTTAGAAGACATCTTTCAGAGCCATGGTTTGCCAAAATAGCTATATTTTGATTTGGGTGTCAATAAGTAGTACCAGAATTTTTGCACTTGCTATAAAAGCAGTTCAGTCTCTACCAAAACCATTTCTGATCTCATACCTAGGCAGACTGGCCAGTGCTCTTACAAATTCTTTCTGTTCCAAGGGTTTCAACACAGGTAAGAAGTGAAGGTGATCTGATGGTTTCAGCATCTCTGTCTAGTGTTGTTTTAATAACCAGGCTGTATTTACCAGTTAATGAGGAAACTCATGTCTCACAACTCAGGGCTGCTGTGTCATCCTGGTCTTGCCATGCTTCATTCAAATGGTTTTTGTCACTGGATCATGTCTACAAAGCAATAGTTAGGTGAAAAGCTGTCAGCTTCTCATCTCAACATCTGTTCTCATCTGAACAAAAGATTCTTATAATCTCTGTCTCAGACTTCACTAGTGACATTCTGGACTATTTGCAAGAAGTAAGGGTTTGGATATTCACTTATTACCCTTGTCACCTTTCTAAGGGTAAGCATTTTGACACCTTTCTTTGCAGAAAGTTCCTGAAATTAATAAGGTAAAGTCAGAAATTTCAGCCATACTGTTAGAAACACTAATGCTTTTTGAAAAACACCTGGGCTTATATATTGATACGATAACCTTTGATGAGTGGGTGTTTCATGCTGATAATTATGTTCTTAATGGTTAGTCCTCTGTTTAGTGATGGGCATCCTTTGTATTACAGCTTTTAAGTTTTATACATTGTTGGTCTGAGAAAGATTGCTAGCTTGAATAAAGAGATAGTTTAACTTTCTTTATGCTTAAATGTAACAAGTATATCTTTCTTTCAATGGAAAATAATATAGTACAATGCAATGTGAGATGATGGGCTGAGAATAATCTCCTATAACTAAAAATTTGCATTGCAAACATCTGCATTGCAGACATCTACGTATAAGCTAATCATGTAGATAACTTAAAAGTAATTCACTTGAGGGTGTAGTCATTCACCCTAAAGTGAGATGACTATTCTAGGGCACACTGACTAGCTCATTCTTTCTTTTAGGCATCTGATGTAAGTTTTTGTATTGTCAATATTGTAATTGTGACAAATTAGTCTCACTCAAGGCACACACTTCTTTAGCAACTCGTTTTCTGATTGTCCTTGACATGATCTTTCATAGTATCTGTCTTTCTTTCATCAGCCTTATGATGCAGGTGATTCAGTCTTTGTAGGCAGAAGGCCATGTAAATCAAATTATTTGGTGTCTTTCCTTTTGGATTTTCTTCTGTTCCACTCCTTTGGTCTCTCTTTTCAAATGCGCAGGTCTCACAAGCAATTTTAAAAGGGTGCACACCCCTTAAAAAATAAGAAAAAGGGGCAGGTCAAGTAATTAACTTCACAAAACTTGAATTAAAAGCAGTCAAACGCAAAAAAACCCGCAAAAATCCAAACCCACCAGAAAAATGATACAAATTATTGCAGGAGTGCACCTGCAAAGATTACCATGGGAGTTTCAGAGGGTGGTTGTAACTTCCTGAACACGGATGTAATTTACTGGGAACTGAAACTGTGACTGATTGCAACAGAATTAGAATCATTAGCATAACTTGTCAGTGATTTTGCACTGAGGAATTGTAGTACTGTGTGGGTACAGACTATTTAAGCTTGTAGAACTTATATTATTATGAAATAAACATGCTATGAAGATATGTGTACTGGGATTACAGTTTAACAACAGTCATTCATTTCCAGTTGCAGGCATTTGTATTTGTAGCAATTTGCTTCTAGTGTTAAATTACAGCTTTTTGAAACACTGACATGTGATACTTATGAATGGAAATATTTATGCATACCCAAAATACCTGTATATGTTTTGTCATTTCACTTTCATTAAGTAATTCCAGTTTAATTTAGGGGACGGGGGAAAAGCAGACTTGCCTCTTTCAAAATTTCTCACAGGGGATGCTCACTTATTAGCAATCTGTTTACTTTGGCGAGTAATCTACCTGAATCTTTCTGAATACTTTAGGCACAGCCTTTTGTGTTCTTAGGGATAAAAGAAAAAATTCAATTTTTCTTTTGTTGGTTTCTAGTAATATGCACTCCAAATAATCTATCAGGATGCTTAAATGTTAGGAGGATTTTAATTTTGGCTTCAGGAAGATTGATATAACCCCAGGGGGAAAATGTGACTTTAGTAGTGTTAAATATTCTGTAGCTTATATTATTTATTTACTGACATGGTTGTTGATAAATAACAATACATCCGGGATGCAGTTAGGAGTTCTGTGTAAAGTAGGAGGATATATTTTAATGGTCTTTGATTTTTCTTAAACTAGAAAAAAATGGTTGTTCCTGTATACTCAACAGTAACAGTAAAAAAAGCCTGTGGCAAGCATTAGACATGGTAGAAAACTGGAAACACAAGGTAATCTTTAGTTCACTTATTCTATGAAAGTTTATTCCCAAGCTTTATCTAATGAGTTAGTCCAAGAGCTGCAAAAAGAGATTTTTTTTTTTTTTCCTTTTCCCGAGCAAATAAAAGGTGTTTGTATTAAAAATTCTCAAATTAACTTGCCTGGGAGCCAGTTTGTACATTTTCCCCTCATTACCTTTTCCAAAATGTATTTCCTGGAGCTGTAGTCTCTGAGATCTTTCATCAGACTTTATTTGATCTGCATAAAAGAGCACATGTGCTTCTAACTTTCTTTTCCAATCTATGTAATGAAAATAAGTGATTGTCAGAGACAATGGTGGCCAGTTCATGTTCTTGTTTTTCTCAGGCCAATAACCTTTTATGATGTTCCCCCTGAAGTGAGAGCTCATAATGAGTAATATTAATTCTATGCATGTAGGTTCCTGAAATGTAAATGAGCTTTACATTCATTCTGTGGTATTTTCATCTGAATATACAATTTGATTAAATGTGAGAAATATGAACACACCAGGATGTGAAACAGGACTCTTTGCTGACCTGCTAGAAGAGGTGATGTTTTTAGTATGTGGGACTGTAGTTTTCTTTGTGATTAATTAAGCCACAGACAACAACCATAATACAAATGTTTTCTTTACTTTCCTTAACAATGAGTTCTCTCTAGTGAATGTGACCTGAAGTTGTTTAAGGGTGGAAGGCAGAATAGTTCCTTGTGTGTGATTTGTGTGTCTGTTATACTACAGATAAGCTGTCCTTGCTACCAAGGGGTTGCTACCATCCACGTCTTTCCCCTGAGCCCTTTTCACAGCTTTGGAATTGCTCACTGGGCAGTGACTTGACATAAAATGAACTCTACAAAAGAACAATTAATTTTCTGCCTATTTAACACAAGGCCCCATGTTCCCAAATTATTTTTGCTATTGGTTGATACTACCATTGATCTGTGCTGCAAACCCCATTGAAATGGTTAAAAATAGCTACAGGAAAAATTTAAGAAGAGAAAACTTGCATTGTTACAGAGATCTGATTCCCACTACATTCCCCAAGAAAGTTATTCTGTCACTGCTGAGAATGAACAATAAAACAGAGACCTTGCAAGGCTGGAATTTCCTAAATGAATACTGGCATAATAAAAAATATTCTCAAAGCCATAGGTAAGAATTTTAGCATCCTATTTGAGTTCAGGAAGGATGGGAACCCTTTTGAAATTGGTATTTTTCTGTGTGTGATAAATTGCTGCTGTGACTCTCTTTCAGGATCTTGTATGTATCTCCTAATTCTGCTTTTGATTGTGCTTTAGATTTCATTAACACTTCCATTTGCCTCTGTTAAGTCTTGATTCAGAGTGAAATTTGGGCGCTACTTTGCAATACTGATATGCTATTCTCATATTCAGGCAGTGCGTTTTCAGCTTGCACACTTTGTCATGTCTTGTAACAAGGCAAGAACATGCACATTATTGTTTCCTCATTAAGTATTAAGTTGCTATAGTCATATGGTATCCAACAATTGTCTGCCTGTACTGTCAAAATGTGGGTTAAAATCTAGCCAGTTCTTTTTTCTGCAAAAGATAAAACTGTGGAAATACTGTTCTACATGTTAGATTTCAGTTGCACAGCAGATACTAAGACATCTGAATCTGATTTCTCACTGGTTTTATGTTAGCGTGAAACCATATTTTAAGACAAGGTTATGCAAAAATTTTCATGCCAAAGTGTTCTTTTGACTTGAAGTTCAAGATCAGAATTTCAGACTAGCTGTAAGATCAAACTTGGTTTCTGTAAAACCTTCACTGATAAATATGGTATGAATGTCTATAATCAATGGCACTTGTTGAGTTGTTTTTTAAATTATTTTAGAAGCAGTTGGTTACTAAACTAACTTACTCTGGTAAGACATATTTGAAAGTATTGCTTGCAATTTGTGGCTACCTCCCTGACTATAGCTACTTTCCAGCAGACATTTTGCACATCAAAGGAGTTACAGCATGGCTAGCCAAAAAACACAGTGTCTGTTACTGTCTGTGTTTAGGATTGGCTGGTGAAAGAAAACAAATAAAGCTGTCCTACATGCTAAAATGAATTATTCTATAAATATGACAGATTTGCTCTATAGCCTGCTGTAGACAGAATGGTTCTATCTATTTCCAGTTGGATTAGCAAAATAGTATTTCCCCCCATTTAGAATAGTAGAAGTAAAGCTGAAGGAGCATGGAGGATGTTTAAGGAGAGGGTTTGCATGTGTGGAGTATTTACCCCAATAGTCTACCCAGTAGCAGAGTATATTAGCATGGAAAGGGATGGACTGAGTTCCCTTTGACATGCATTTGAAGTGTTGGTCTCCACTTGCCTGGGGCAGTTGTTGACTAGCAACCATCACTGTGGCATCCATATTTTGAAGGATTTTGTTTTAATTGTGAGGTTGTAAACATAATCTAAACACAGAAAGAAAAGAATAAGCATGATTTTTCTAAACAGAAGAAAGAATAAATACATCTAAGGTTTTTGGGAAGATATGTGGATTAGTTCTTGTTCTGTGTAAGGCATGTCAGTATGATTCACAAGGAGGCACATCTGGAACACAGCTTGAAAAATACAGTGGTGTACCATTTCTGATTCTGACTTGTAATAGTGGAAAAGATTCTCACTTATCAAGAATCGTGATCATAAACCAAATATAAATAAGGCTTGCAGCAGGAAATCCACAAGTAATAATAGGTAGACAACTCATTGGGCTAGTAAGTCTCAATCTTAAAGACATCTACAGATTTTGCTGATAAGATTAGGTGTTAAGAACAGTAGTTTTTCTTCACTATTTGGCACCACCTAGTCCTCTAGCATAGCATTGTTGTGTTGCCTTTTTTTTTTTTAATAAAAGCAAACTGGGGGAATGATACATGTTCCATTTATCTTTAATCAAGGTGTATGTTAAAAAGAATGATAGTCTGCTAAGTAAGAACAAACCATAGCAGTGACTATAACCTGGGATAAGTAGGTTTGTAGCATAAACAACATAAAATAAACAATAAAGGAGTTTTAAAGCAAAACTTGAACAACTTCCAAGAACACTGTGAGCTCACTCTCACCAGCAAAGGCATAAATGGCTGTACATGAGTGAGACTTTGGAAAGAGTTTGCTCAGTCTTCCCTGGGTCAGGTCAGTTGCACCTCTGTAGGTCTCCTTCACACAGGTGCTTCTGTGGGGCTCAGCATTAGGAATTCTGAACTGCTCTCCTTTTGGAAAGGATAGAAGGCTATTAAAAATGTGTAAAATGTAAATAAAAATGTATCTACTGAATGTTACTTTATAGGATTTGAAAATATTTGAGACAATATTTGTCTCTTCTTTGCAGTATTTATTATATTTGGAGTACATTTTAGAGTGGAATAGTAATCATTAAAATTTATTCATAGAAATGTTACATATTGTTTCAAATTTTATTTATAGGTTTGCTTGAATTTTGTGAGAGCCAACTTACCCAAATGTCCTGTAGGTTCAAATTTTCTTCAGGCAATAGTAGTCATAAAGGATCTGTTTGCCAAACTACTTATTTAAATATCTGTATTTTGTTCTGTACTGCCCATAATTAAAGTGTTAAATCATCTGTGTCTGGTTGAAACTATTAATAATTACGTACTTATCCCCGGGAATATATTGTAAGCCTGAGAAGTTAAAACAATAAAATACTATATATTTTGATTTTTTTGACTAAATAAATCTCGTCACAGTGTTTAGATTTCTTAAATTAACACTGTGTTGCACTTGAATAGTAGTGTCCTTTATCTTTTCAACCTGTATTTTGAGCAAGAACATTTCCCTTAAAGTAGAATAGCAGATATTCATGTTTTATATCTTTAAATAAAACTTATAGTTTAAATTAAGTTTTCATGTAATTTGATTTAATAATGTTTTTCTGTTATTAAGTACTTTCAGAAGCATAGGAATCCGTTGTTAAAAAACATACTCCTTTTAGCATAGTTGAGGAATCAGTTAATTAATTTTGGCAATTGCTTTTTAACTGTTTAAATAACTTGTGTATTTTTACTTGCATTATTCTTTTGGCTGCCTGATTTTAACAATGTTCCTGTGGTTGTGGTGTTTTATTTGGGGGTTTCTTTTTCATGTTCTCTTCTATTGTTTGCTGTAGTAAACAGCCTCAGTTTAGGGACTGTGCCTCTGATCTCACTGGTTTTGGATAGTACCACCCTGAGAATAATAAATGGTTTCAATTTGCCTCAGAGTGATGTGACTTGTGAGGTCCTGTGTTACTAGATACTGCATATTGTCCTAGAAAAAGCAATTGAAGAAAATTTATAATGATAATTTGAATTTATCTAGTCCTGGTTTCTATCACTCTGCTACAAAGAAAAAAAAGTGTAGATATTAAATGGAATAACAACTGTAGCACCTCCCTGTCACCCAGCACGGTATTGGGATTCCTTTTGCAGTGGTGCAGATCCTTGCCTCACTGTTTCCCAGCTCAAATCTTTCTGGGGTTAATTTTCCCGGAGTGTCTGCCTGGCTTTCCAAGAGCCCTGTACAAAGGGAGTCAGTACAGCCTAGTGGAGAGCAGAGTCATGAGCATTTGCATCTCTGGAATGTTTTTATTGACAAAAGGTAGTCTGCTATTGACATTCGTGTCCCTTGATGATACTTCTATCCTAGCTTATCTTTGCTGGTCAAATGCCTTAATTGTTCTGGCCTTTAATTCAGTCAAAGTTGGTGCAGGAGTGGAAGAGAAAAGAGAAGGAACAGGTCTAACAGAGCATCAAGCTTGAGCTGTGAAGCTGCTGGCAACGATCAACCTGTCATAATGTTATGATTTGTTCATTTTTATACCATTTATTAGCCTTTACTTGTTGTGCCATTTGGCCTCCAGGGCAGATAAAGTGCTGTCTAATTTGGTAGGTTTGCTTCTGTCAGAGTGGCCTCGACAGAGAAGGTGTTAGCTGTAGTGACAAATAATCAATAGCTGTCGTTGTCATGAGGAACGTGAGTAGTTGGGCCTTTCATCTGGAGGATTAGAGGTCTAATTGGATTGAGAATAGGGAGGGTGAGCTGTTGGGTAACCCTGTCAGCTATGTTAAGCTGTCAAATGTCAGCTTTCCTGAAAGGAAGAAGGAATGGTTAGCTTTCAGAAACAAGGAAGAAGACATATGAAAGCTTTTTAAAAAGTAACAGATAGAAAAGTAGAATAGACTAACATACGCTTTAACCCTTTCTTGTTTAATTACATATCTTTCTCGTTAATGAGGATGCGTGGTGTGCACTCTCTCGCTCTCTCTCGGAGACAAGCAGAATTTGTGTGAAACAGATTTGGCAGTGTTATACCAGATCAGACTGGTTTTATGTCTTGAGAAAAAGCCAGTTAACTACTCAGATAGGGAATATATATGAAAAACATTATGCCATGGGGGAAGAAAATATCCATCATGGAAGGAATCACTTAATAGAAGCTGTAAGGAAATAAAATATTTTAATATTTTGTTGTAAAGATATGTCAGTCTGATAATACCAGTATATTTTCTCAGATCTAAGCAGTTGTTTCAAAGTTGCTGTAAGTAGAGTTATTATAATCTAGTCCTGCACTGGACTTAAAAATCATCAGTTGAATTTTGTCTGCATTTTCTTACTGTTGTTTTTGATCTTTGCTTTCTGCCTGTTTCTTGGAGAAAGATTTCTGTTGTTCTAAATAAGATAAATCCAACTAAACACCCATTACGCTGGTAGAACAAGTAATTTAATGTCTCAGATGTGCTAATATTTACCTTACCAGAATAAATAATAGGACTACATTTTAATGAAGGATTTGCTTAAAAAATTATTGAAATAGTGTTTTTTTTTAATTTGTTATCTTATTTTGCCACTTTTTTCAAAGCAAACCTTAACTGTAACCATGCCAGTATTCCCCTTCTCTAAGTAACACATTTGCCTTGAGATCTGTAGTACTTGGCCATAGTTATCTGTAAAACGGATCTGGAAATAGCAATATTTTTAGACAGTGGAATAAAGCTCTTTATTTTACATCAATTAATTTAACAAAAGACAATTTTATATTTTTCTTCTTTTTTTATTTCTTATGGACTTCTAGGTACTTCAAAACTCTCAGATTTTTTTTCTTACGTGTTAGGTCATTTATTTAGAAGTGGTGGTTTTACTATTGGTATTTCAATTTGGATTGATTCCCCTGCCACTCCCCTCTCTTCTGCAGCACTTACTGATGGTCATCTGGACTTGCAACATCATTTTTACTGGTGGTCTGCTGTAAACAGTGGCAAACCCATCCTTAATCTCAGGTTTATCTTCATAGATGAGTACAATAGTGTAAGTATTCCAGAGACAGAAATCTTGGATGCATTGTCTGTTATTACATTTCAGTGGCATTATGTGTCAGGAATCATGGAGGTTTTATCCCTTTGAGATTAACTGCCATGCTCTCAAACACCCATCTTTGTGTGAGAGTCTGAATTCATGTGTGATTAATAATTTTTGGGTTTGCAATTACTATCTGGCAGGTACTATACCTCTGTCATTTTTTTCTGATAATCCAGTTCTCTTGATTTATCTTTCTCTGCTTGGTTTTATTGCTTCCCCAACTTGGACTTTTTGATCTTGATATTTATTTTTGAGTCTGACTAACCTGATTTAAACACATTTAACCTTCTGGTGTGAGCTACAGGATGGACAGATGAAGAAGTGACATCATAGCCTACTCTCACAGCTTGAAGTGTGCTGAAGGTTGTTGAGCTACAGAAGTATTTTGCTGCTGTGGCCTGACTGGCATCAGTATCCATAATATCCGTGAAGTTGACCCAGCATTTCTGCACTGTGTGTTGTCTGCAGTGTAGACACACTGGGGCAAAATGAGCAAGCCCGAGCCTATTTCTTTTTAATTATATATTTACCTTATTGAAAATCTATCCACTTCTCTGATTTTTTTTGCAAAATTCCATCTTTTGTTTTATCCATTGTGATAGAGTGTCATAATTCAGTATCTTTATTTCTAGAGTTTTACCAAACACTTGGTAAGAAAATTCTTACCCAGTATTTTTTCCCAGAACACTTCTTTGCCATGGCAGTGATCTGTGGTTTCCCCAGTTTTTCCCATTTTTTTTCTCCAGGTCAGACATCTTTATTGGTGATGTTTTCTTTCTCTTTTTCTCCAGCAATATCACAGCTATTTTCATTAACCTAATTGATTTATTTTCATTGTACAAGCCACTGTCTCTAATTCTCAAACTTGATTTAATTTTACTTCTCTGCATCTCTGTTTCACTTCTTGCTCTGGTAACTCTCCTCCTTTCCTCCACTTGAGTTTATATCCTTTGCTACCATGCTTTCTGTGCGTGAAATAATCCAAGGACAATATTGTCAGGCCCCCTGTATTATCATCCTTGTGCTTCTGTTGAGCAGTCTTGCTCTCAATTACTTAAAATTTGTATATGAAATTTCATTAAAATAGTAAGAAAAGGAATGCCTCCAACTGTAGTGATTTTCTAAAAGATTTTGCAAATATGGTTTAAGTGCAAACCATGGTGGCAGAACATTGAGGCGCTCTGCTTGTGTTGTGTTTCCCAGTGAAAAGGAACTAATTCTGTATAGCATATGGAATGATATCTTAAATATCTGTGCAGCCAGCTGGTAGAATTACTGTATTTTCATCTATTGAGTTCAGTGCATATTTTTGTGAGTAAAATTTAGAAGAGCTTCTGGACTCACCTGATCTTTGCTAAGTTCTCTTACATAACAATAATTTTTCAGGTTACTATCAATGAATAAAATAATTTATATTAATTGTTGAAGATTCTCAGTTACCAAGGGTAAGTAGGTAAAGCATTCCTGTCTTAAAAAAACATCTTAAATGATTACTTAAATCTGAAAAAGTATTGGTGCATAACTTCAACTCGGAGATTTTGTTGCAAAGACCAGCTAGAACTGAACATGATATAGATATGCCCAGCAAAGACAAGTAATTTGTTCAGGCATGAGCAGTGCTTTTTCTGTAAGAACATTGTTCCATATTGCTTGATGTTTGGCTCTTTTAAGTTGACTTAATTAACCTTGTTTCAGCTGCTGGTTGTCTCCTATGTACGGTTGTCAAACAGCTGCCTCCTCTCCCTCATTTTGCTTTGTTCAAAGGAAAGGTGAAATTTTCTCTATAATTTGATCTTGAAGATAATGGTTACATCTTAAAAATGGTATTTTCTTTTTAAACAAGGTGCTTGCAGTACTTGGAGAGTTACACTTAAGAGCTGAATAGAATTCATTTTGTTTCATTTATTGTTGTTCCTTGAGCATGTTTAGCTTTGTGGCGTCCCTCGGTGCTCAAGAGACTTGTCCAGCTCTTCTCCCAGGACATTGATGTCTGCTGCCAAGTCTGTACCTTAAAAAGTGCCTTTGCAGACAAAGACATTTCCCTGTCTGAGTGTCCTTTCTAAAACATCATTCTTGCATTAATTGCCCCTCTGCAGCTGACCCCATGAGTGATCTTTAATGGTTATGAGAATAAATATTGTTGTTGGGACTGAGAAACCACTTACTTGTTTGTGTCCAGATTTGGCACTGACAAATTAAAACAGAATTTCCACTATTATTAGCTCATCAGTTTGGTTTAGTCCCATTTTGTGAACTGTAGAGTGATTTCTGTTGGAATAAGGTGTCTTTTCCCAGCTATTCACCAGTCAAAAGGGAAGATATTTGCTTTCACTGATTATGAATGTTATTCTAAGTTCAGACAAATCAGTTTTGTGTGAAATGGACCCACATACGCTTCAACATATGAAGTACCAGCAATAGATCATTTTGAAACAGGACACCTTTCTGCTGAAATCTCCAGGAATCTTCTATCAGGTGTCTGACACATCCTTAATCTGATGCTCAGGCTTGTCATTTGAATCAATAGGATACTAGATAGGATGTCTTCAGCATGCAAGCCTACTGCTATAGGAGGTATTTGAAAAATAAATTCAGATGTTATGGCCAGCCACAAACTCCAGGAGCACTAATCTTTCATTTGTCTTTCTCTTTGTCTGTAAACAGTTGGTTAAATTGTTGATTAAAGAGAATTAAGTGAATCACACTTAAGTCAAAATTGATATGTATGAACTGCATAAGCAAATTCTGTTGCTGCCTGAAAAGAAACAGCTAATGTCAGCATTTCATAAAATACAAAATTAATTTAACTTGCCTATTAAGATTCTAAATTTTTTTTTGTCTCTTTGTAGAGCAGTTTGGAGCAGTCTTTTGTTATACTTTTTTTTTATTAATGAAGGATTAAGGAAGAATGCTACCAGTTTTTATTAATGAGGAATAATTTTTGCTGACATATTAACTGATTTATTTTATGAATATAACCTCTGTGTGTTCAGCCTTATGGTGGAAACATTTAAACATAGATAGAGATATACACAAAGAATGTGTTTTTTCGACATTGTTAATGTGGTATGGATATGGGAAGGCTTTGCAACACCAACCTTGAGCTGTTATTTTATCTGCCTCTAGTCTGAACAAAGAAAAATAAATCTAGTACTTTTATTACTGCTGGGATACAGTTTGAGTAGATTATGAAGGCTTTGATTTATTTACCAGTACTGTAAATAGATTATGGCTTCAATTTAAATATCAAACATCACTGCAGTGTCTATAGAAACTATAAAATTATGCCGTATGTAAAAGTAGCCTGAAGTGTCTGAATAATTATTTAAATTAGGAGTAAAGCTACCTTTATTGTTGATTGTTTTCAATATAGATTGTCTGTCTACTTCTGTAATAGTTCTGGAGATTTCACTGTGGCTAGAGACCTTTTCTCATTCAATAGAATTTGATAGGTAGATTTGCAATTATTTCACACAGCAGTTTGTTATGGGACTTAATATGTTTTAAATATATTTAAATCACATAAAAGGCATGCATTTATTTGCAGATAAAACGGCAGCTAAAATAATAACAAAAAATTCCATGATGCTGTGCTCAAAAATGAGCATATATGTGACGCTTTCACTTTGCAAGCGTTGTTGCTTCCAGCAGTCTGTAAGGACATGACATGCACAGAGAGGGGTGCAATTAAGAAGTACAAGGCAGTAGTGACACAGTACTAGTCAGAGTGATGCTTAGTAGTAATGGCAATTAGTTTGCTTCCAGAATGAAATAGTACTCACAAAGTTAGGATAAAAAGACTTGGACTGGACTAATGGCTGTTACTTAGACTTGTTTTCAGGTAGAATTCTGTCATGGATTATACTGTGATTTGTAACATTTTTATTAGATTTTTTTTTAAAGGCATACATCTGTTTCAGGGATATATTTTCATAGTTTTTTTAAAGTGCTCTTACTTCAGGACAGTTCAACTCAAAGCTATTAAGATGAAGAAAATGAATGTAGTAACTATTTTTAGTACTTTTATTTTTGGGGAGAAGAGAGTCAGTACTTTCTGACAAAGTTTTCAAATCACTATTTTTTGAAATAAAGTGTTTTTCAAAAGCTTAGTGTTTGATTCTTTATGGAGATGTGATCCTGTAAATACGGATGACTTTTCTAAGGCTTTGTCGTAAATCCCCAGAGATTGTGTGTTGTGGGTGCTTCTGCCCGAGTGACTTCAAAAGAACACTACAGGACAACAAGTTCAGTAACAGTGGAAGAGATCAACTGGAAATGAGAATGCTAATTGCGTTTTCATCCTTGAAGTGTTTTTTACATGAAAGCCACTAATTTCTATAGGTTGACCATAACATTTATTGCTGAAGAGCTGAGAACACTACATAGAAACAACATGTACAGGCCATGAATAAATGAGGTCAAAGGCTGTAAGATACAAACACCTATTTTCTTTCAGTGTACACTGAGAAACTGTTTTACCTTGGTTTTTACAGCACTGGTCCGTTGTCTTCTCTATTGTGTTCTTTAACTGTGTGCTAGCTGATTGTTCTGTCTATTCCTATGGAAACCAAGAAAGTAAAGCAACTCTTGCAAGAGGCTTTAGGGAGAACTGCTCGTAGTTAAGACACTGTCTTGCTTTCAGTCGAAATGTCTGATAGAACTGGCCTCAAGTCGTGCTGATGTTCTCTGCTGATGTATTGCCTAAGATGCTTTGCCAGACAGATGAACACGTTCAGCTTGAAATCTGGTAAATAAGGTTTCTGTTCAGCTGTCTGAGAGATTTTCTCCAGTTGAGTGTTTTACTTTTGAGTCTAGAATGCTGCTAACAAAGTTGCTAAAAGGGTGCTTTGTGAGATTAAACCCAATGTCAAAAATCAGTGATGCTTTTGTCATGGTTGATTTGAAGGGGTTAGGAGAGCATTACATATTTAAATCCACCAGTGATTTGTTAGATAAAAGGCATGGCATCATCCTTGTCCACACAGAGGTAATTAAGAGTTTACAGTTTGTTGTTTTTTCAAAACTATGGTCCAATTGATGACTGCTAAGGGTTATGTCTAAAAAAAGAATCCTGAAGACTTTCTCTTATTTTTCTGTTACATTGTTAATCAAGGTGTTAACCCCTAGATAGTGATAACCAGAGAGGCAGCCTGATATTTTGATGGTAATTTTACTAATTTTAGCTATAAACTGGGGGTCTAAGTAGCTATGTTGACTTTGGTTTTTTTTTCAGGAGCTGTTTAAAACAGATTTACTGATATTCAAGAAGTGTAAGAATGGTGCAGACATACACAGTAAAGGGTAGATTTTACAGGGCTTATAGCTGATATAACCAGGCAATATGAGTTCAGTTTCAGTGTACTAGAAGATAAGAAGCTCTAGTATTTCATGCATGAGTAAGATTTCAAAACACAAGTGCTAATTTATAAATCAAAATAATTGTTATTTGCATTTAAATTCATATATCTACTTGCTAGCCTTTATTAGTAGTTTTTCTTCTGAAGACTTGTGAGATTTCTGTCAAGTAGCTGATAACATAAGCATATCAAAATACTCCTTTTGATGTATGGGTTTCAGTTACTTTTGGAACAGTAGTCTGTTCCTATAGTATCAAATTAGAAATATGATAGAACAGATTCTGTTTTTCAAAGTGCTTAGTTTGTTTCCTAAAAAGCTACTGAGACTGGTAGGTGTTGGTGACAGAAGTCCACATCATTCCAAGTGGTTTTTGACATTCTTAGAATATGCCTCTTCTCAAAGAGACGCTAAAAGATGAAACAACCTCTGAACCACATGCACAGGCCCTTTCCATTATTAAAATATTTGAGGTTTGAAAATTTGTTTATTTTGTACAAAGTTTATTTGTAGGGTAAAGCATCCTCTCTTCAGCACCTCCTCATTGGAGAGTGAGCATGTTGTCTATACAGTAAGATTATCTTCTGTAAGATGCAGTAGATCAAGAACTGGTTTCTACTCTGAAGATAAGCAGGTTAAATTCAGTTGTAAAGTAATTAATTTTTGTTTTAAAGAGAAACCTCATGGATGTATTTGTCTTTCAAAGGCTTAGCTAACAATTAAGGAGTTCAAGTTTTTTACTTACACTGCTTCTTGAAAGCATCTGACAGGAAAGAACTCTTCTCAACTTTGGCTTTAGCATCTGTGCTAATCTGTTGGCAAAGTGTCTTAATGCAATGCCAAGTGGCTGATACGTTCTGCTTGGGTTTTTAAGGCAAAATCTGAAATACTTTTACGTTATACATATTTTACTTCCTTGAGTGTCTGAGTATGATTTAGTATTTGTCAAGGTATAGGTTTCTACTGGCTTTAGAAACAGATGACTATTAAAAGTATAGACATTTTTGTGTTTTGGGCACAAGCAACAATTAAGTCTTGACTCCAACTACTAAGAAGTCCTGGTTTAAAAAGGTTTAAGTAATCTAATATGACTATTAAAAGATCATAGCATTCTGTTTTGGGTTTTTTACATTTATTTATTTATTTGTATATTTGGGACAGAATGTGCTTCTCTGGAGAAGGAGATCAGTGGCCTGATATGCTGAATTTCAATGTACATTACCAGTTCTTAATCTGGGTTTGAAGCAAATGAAAAGAGTGTGTGAGTGAATATGTATGCTATAACCCATGATATAATTAGTTTTTCTGTTCTCAAGGTGCTGTTACGTATATATTCCAGCTCTACTTTCTTAAATGTTATTTAAGAGTTTAAAAGAAAAATTAAAACATTATTAATATTTAAATACAATAAAAATTATCTAATCATTGTATAATCACTGCCCGTGTTACAATTGGTGTAGTATTAGAAGAGGAGATGTTTTATCTTCGCAATTAATTTAACTGTAATAATTTTGTGCTGTTCTGTTTGTGAAAGAGTGAAAGTTGCAGAATTATATATTATATTCCTCTGAAGAGGATTTATTGATTGTTAAATATTCTTTTTTTCTCAAAAGATTGCTAAGAAAAATTTGCTAAAATGTCTTACATAAGTGCTGCTTAATTAATAATGAATATATTTCAACAATCAAAATTTAATAAGATAATAAATTATTAATCTATGGCAGAGATGTATAATTATCAGATCTCTGAAATCCTTTCTGTCGTGGCTGGTGGACTTGCTGCGCTGCTGTCTTCAAACACACCCCTTTCAATAGGCTGACCTTTGTGCTCCTGATTTTGTGGAGCCTCTGTTTTACCACTTGTGTTCTGCTGCACACTTGCTGACCAGCCTTAGTTACTGCAGGTCTCTCTCTTTGGGGCTGTGGTCACTGGTTAATGCCTGATTTTTGGTAAATCTCATCTCACAAGTACAGAAACAGCAAGGGATAAGGTGCAAAAGAATTTTAATCAGTGAATCATTCTTTAGGAATTGTGACATTACAGAATTTATGGTATTCAATAACACTATAAAATAGTGGTAAGTAATGTTTTAAGAAGGAAGTAGCTGAGAGAGGCAGCTTATTTGACCTCAGAAGCATATAAGAATTTGAAACTATATGGGGATATATGCAGAAATAGAAAATTGGGTAAAATGAACACCTTCTGTTAGCAGTAGGTTCTTTAAGAGTAACTGGATATTTAGTGAGCTCATTTAATAGAAATAAATTCAATAGGTTGCCTTTTGTGGCCTGTACAAAATTATTAACTGTGATGCTAGATGGAAAATTGCAAGCCTAATTAGAAATTAGCACACAAAATGTAAGAGAAGGGTAAATTATTATTTGGTAATGAACTGAAAACAGATACAGTTGAAATATGAACTGTAAGATCAGAAGGCATGTGTTACAAGTCCTTGACTGTTGCACTTGAATCTAATATTAGTATTTTTCATGAGCAAACTTAGAATCATGACTAGTATGTTTTTAAAGGATACTTAAGAGTGGCACGCTGTTAGGCATGATTGTCAGTCAAAGAGAAGATGGCAGTGGCTAGGATATCAGAAGAATAGGAATACTGAAAGTAATTGAAATTATTAGAAACATTATAGTCCAAAATGCAAGTCCCAGGGGTGGGTAGGGGGGGATGATGGACAACACACATAATGATTTATTCTTTGTATTATGAATTTATTATTTGAAACATGACTGAGAAGTATGTAATGTGCTAACTGATTAGAGAATGTCTAAAAAAATCTCCATTTATGGGAGATTGGGAAAAAATCTTCATAAAATCTCCATTTATGGGAGAAATGCAGTTTTAGGTGTATCTGACAAAATATATGCTCTAGCAGTAGACAGTGTCACTGGGATTCATTAGGGTACTTTGTGGGACCCCCTCTGGTAGCCCTGTAATCTCTGCTTACTTGTGTTCAAAATAGAAGAGTTCCAACTAGAATGAGTGCAGAAAGCAAATTATTTTTTGAGGGCAATGTAGGGTTTATCCTTTGTTACTGAGTTAAATACTCCAATGCTTGTTTAGATTTTAAAAGCCACACTGTATTTTCATGGGTAGAAGAATGAAATGTCCTTGTGTGTGTGTTGGCTTTAAAAAAAAAAAAAAAAAAAAAAAGGAAACAAAACCGAAAAGCCCGAGCCTGAAACAGAGAACTGGGAGGAAAAAAAAAAAAAAAAATCCTGAACACTGTAATTCCACTTAAAAGAAATCACAAGGAATTTTTTGAAAAGGATTAGATGTTCTTACTCCCTATAGTGCTAGAGGATGGATTTACTAATCCAGAGGGTCAATTTTAACCGTCAGTTGTAATTTGTGGTTTATCTGTAAATATTTCTAAGGCTTTCTGTTCTGCTGCAAGTGTATGCCCTGACTGCATCTTCAGTGCTTCTGACTGTCAGCAATGAAAAGCCCTTTAAAACCACCTCCTTTGTAAGGTTTTGTGTTCTTTTGGTCTGTCTGTTCCCAGTCCTGGGAAAGCAGGTATGTAATTTTGGAGTGGAGCCAAAGTAGCATCTTCACGGTTTAACAACTTGGCATTCTTTTTAATGACCCCTGCTGTTTTTACCAGGAGGTTGTATAGAGATGTTGGGCTGCTTTTTCCCCAGTTCCTCTAGCAACCCTCACAGTGCCCTAAATCTTTACAGCCCATTGTAGGTATTCTGAAAATCAAGCCTAGCTGTACAGTAACAGTTGTCAGCGCATGTGCTCTACATTGTAAATTATTACAGACCAGTCTTTCAAGTTGTGTAAAGTTCTTCATGTGGAAGAGAATTGTTATGGGTTTTGAAAATGTGGTCTCAGCAATTAATAGTGAAATAAGCAATTTTTCTATTTTCATTGTCCCCTTTTAACCCACTGATGATGATGTGATGGTAGCCTAACTATGGGTGTGCCTTTGATGTGCTTGGAGAGATGCACATAATTCTCTGACTCTTAGCCTTACCTTATACAACTCAGTTTCTCCCCTTATAAAGGTGTTGTGTTTATTTATGTTGTGTTGTATTTATCTATGCAGTGTGCTTTTAAATCTGAATATGAAAAGTTTAGTGTCAGTGATGTACCCACGCTCCAGGACAGGAGAAGTGCTTAGTGTAGAATCACACAGCTTAATATAATGACCAAGTTAACTCATCAAGAAATAGTGGGATGAAAATGGAAATAAATTTTCATAGACCTCTGTTGCATGTCAGCAGAACATTTCTAGAACCGAGGTGTACTCTTTAAAGCAAGTTTGCATGCTTGTGAAATACTTACAAATTGCTGTGAAAAATACTTAACTTCTGAGGAAGTGTTTGAAACAGAGGCACATGGCACTGAGTGACTCAGAGCAGGACTCCATGGACTGTAACAGAGGGGAAAGATGTGAAGTGTGAGACTGATGTTTGTAGTGCACTGGTAATGCAACCAGGAGTTTCAGCATCAACCTGTGATTAGAATTATACCACCACTGAACAGAGCTCATTTTTTCTTTAGCCTTTCACTTAGGTGACCATATGGGAGAGCCTGACTGTGGCTGTTTGACAGATGCCCACCCAGCTGCTCTCTCACTACACTTCCTCAAAAAGCCAGGGAGAGAAAATAGGTTGAAAAAAGTTGCTTTAGATTAATAAAGAAATAAACACATTTTCTTGTAGAGCCAAAAAACTAGGTAGAAAAATTTACCAGTAATTTTCCACTGAAACCTTTCCCTGGCAGTAGAATCATATTGAATAGACATACTAGACAGCTTTTTTTAATGACCAAACTTGCAATTTTGGGGATAATTTTTTTCAATTTCAGAGATAATCTAAATTCTGGCAAATTCATTGATTCTGACTAAAATATTTCTTTGATAACTGTCTTCTCAATTAAAACGTTCAGGAAAGGAGAGTTTTTCTGATTGCTTAGTAGTTTAGCTTGGAGTCCAGAGCTTTCTTTGAAGTCATTACTTGATGGCAGAGCCATGGTTGCTTATTGAACTGTCTACCAAAAAATGTGTTCTACATCATTGCAGTTAGTACCTGTGGCTGAATTTTTGAAATAGCAGAAGTATTTCTTCTGATTATGTTGAAGTCAGCTGTTTTCTGAAACTGCTGTAGTTTGCAGAGTCAAGGATTTTGATTTTCAAAAAGTTTTAATAGAATCTAAAGGAATTTTAAGAATTGGCAATTGAATGGTAAATTTTAGCTGCCAGGAACCAAGTTTTCTGTGTAAGTATTTAATCCTGTTTGGTCATAATGTTTTCTGCTTATAATAGAATAAATTTTGAGTCACTATCAATGGCTAAGAGACCACAGACTGACTCGGAGAGCTTTCATGCTACCCAGGAGTGTTTAGGCCAGTCAAGTGCATTATTTATGAGTAAAAACCTAACCAGCTTGAAGACTTTCTATACACAAAAATTTTATATAAATAAAGAATTGGTTTTTCAAATTAAGCATTCCCTCCCTCCACCTAATAAGACCTAAATTGCATCTGCCTTCAAGGCATGTTGATACATTCCATACTTACAAACTTAAGCAGTAATCAATTGAAGGTGGGGAAGTTTCCCATTGTCATTAAAAAGCACAGTATTGTTTTCTAACAAGTGAAAGGAAGACAGCAAAATTCATGGTATTACTAAAGAACAGAACAGCAGTCAGAAACAAAAGCATGAATAAGATAATTCGAATAAGTAATGTAAGTACAGGTGTTTTCTGTGGTAGTGTTAAAAACTCTTAAATCACTCAGAAGAAACAGAATCTTTTGTGTTTCAGAATGAAGGGATTTATTACAAATTCATTTGCTAAGGAGAAGGATTTATTGGCTAAGCATGCAAGAGAATAATGTAGTAGTAACTGATGGAAAAATGTGTAATAGCAAATATAAAATACAGTATAGGGAGAGAAATTCTAATAATAAAAGTTAGTTTTATGCATTATTTTAACTTTCAGTCTTTTTTACAGTGGAATTCATTCAAAAAGCAGAATATACTTGTAAATCTTCCAATAAGTATCTATCAACAAGACAAAACCTTTTTTTTCTCTCGTGAGTATGCATGCACTGTGTGCTGGAAATATTGAAAATAACCCAAAAATATATTATCTGCTGTGATGGAGAAAAGCAGCTATGTTTCTTCCAAGACTAATATTCTCTCAAGTTATTTAATATTGTCTTCCTCCAGTCTAATTGCCAACCACATCGTGATACACTGAGATTTTTTTTTTTTTTGCAAGTTTTAATTTTTCTTTTTTAATGAGTTTTGTAAATTTTTCTCATATTTGTCTCTAGAGTGTAATGGTAATAATGAGGAGTATTCTCATCCCTAACTCCACCTTAAATTTATCATGAATTAATTCTGAGTGTTTTCTCTGTAGTTCAGGAGCTCTGCAGACATCATGCTATTCTGCCCCTGTACTTCAGAGTATGCCTTGGTATGTGTCTGTGTACTAAAGGGACAAAATCCTGAGGTTATGCTTTCCCTGACACCCAGCAGAAGAAAAAGATGTATTTGGTCACTTCTCACTGGGAATGCTGTAGTAGCCATGCTGTCTGTGGCAAGAGAAGTTTTTCATGTTCAGGAAGGTTTGTGGTAGGTTCTGTGGCAGACTTTTCTTGTAAGCTTTCACTGATGAGCAAGGATTAGTAACAAAAAAAAGGTATAGGCAGAACAAGATAATTTTGTCTGAATTCATTTATGATTTTATTTCCCTGATTTGTATTTTAAAATAAAATAGTGTAACAGGGGAAAAAAGACTGACTTTCCTTTATTTTGGCTATACCTGGTGAAATCTATTCTGCATCCATAAAAGTCAAGTCTTCCATTACTATTAGACAAAAAACAGTACAGGAATTTTTATAAAGTATGCCCTTCCAATGTTTATGGCTGCATTGAAAAATGAAATTTGAATATTTTTTATGCCCTAGTACTGGATACTGTGGAGGCCTCCAGAATCCTCTGACTTGTCTCCATCCTACCATTCTGCTGACAAAAGCAATTTGAAATTCTGAGCCTTATGAGATACCAAAGTGCCCCCGTTCATTAGCACTGCTTGCCCTTGTCTACTTATTTGCCTTTTTAAATTGTTTTTCCAAAGACAGCCTAAGGGGACTAAGTTAACATGCAGAATTTATAAAGGAATCATAGTAGACTGAAGTATGTTAATTTGCAGGTAGTTTCACAAGCAGAAGAATCCAAAGACATGACTTCTATTGATTTGAGTGTCACCTTTCCTGTATACATTGTCTAATAAAGCTACATCAAATGCTCCAGCTTTTCCCTGAGTGGGGGAGAATTAGTACAATTTATCTTCTCTTCTGTGCTTTCTATTTTCATTATAGTTATAGGTAATGATCTATATGGGAAATTGGCAAAAACTAGTATCTTGGGGAAAAATTGGAAGACAATGAGCAAAAGTAAGGGACAACCCACTCTTCATTTTAGGAAAGGTTAAAAGTTAGATTGGGAAAAGAACTGAGGTGTTTAAATCATGATGACTGAAGGCAGGTACAGATGTTTTGCTTTAATGAGTTATTGCTCCAGCAGTTGCTTGTCCTTGATTTCAACTTAACTGCTGAAGGTGATATGACAAACCCTTAGACTTTGGGAAGTGGAAGCATCAAAATGTTGTATGTAGCATCTCTCTTATATGGAAAATAACTTTCAAGCAAGGGGTAGTAGCAAGTCAAGGCTGGCTGTACTACTAAATCAGTAGAGCTTCTTCATGATTGCATGTTCACGTCTTTAATTTTTCACTAGCTTCTTCAGTGATTTGAGAAATAAAACCAGATTGGTTTTTTTGGGATCCACCCTCATTTATTGTATCAGTATATTTATATCAAAGAAGCATTTCTATGATATTTCTTTTGAAAACATAGTGAATACCTAATGAAAGTCCTAGTGTGAAGTATTTTCAATGTGTTATAAAGCTAGCTGTCCCATCCATTTATTATATATATTGTAGACCAAAGCTCATACAGTTCTAAATTTAAAAATGTAAGAAACAATCACTTTTGCATATATTTGCTGTGTATTCAAATGAGTACATTTGATCTTTCTGAATCATTCCCGGTTATTTTTTCTTACTTTCATTTTGGAAATTATATTCTTTCTTCATGTTTGCTTTTATTCCTCATCTGATAACTGTTTACCTTGCTGAAACCAGCATGTAATGATCTTATTTTGGTTTTTACATGATTTTTACTGAGGTTAAACAGATTAAAAAACTCTGATAATATTACAGAATTTTTGGTAATAATGAACCCTGATATTCTGCCAATGGAATATAAATATCTAAAGTTAGATATAAATATCTAGTATGAGAGACCTGAAAATTAAGAGTTCATGTTAACAAAAAAAGTGTTCATTAGATGTTTCCAAAGCTTTGAGCTGTTTTACTTCAAGTTTTTAGGCACTGTAATACAGAAAAAAATTATCTAATTATCATAACTTGGTTTGATAAACTGACATAAATTTCTGATATTTTTCTTTACCCAGGGAAATTACCGCTTTATGAAACTTTTACTGGCTCGTAGAGGGAACTGGATGCAGAAGGACTTAGAGGATATGACACCGTTACATTTAACTACACGTCACAAAAGTCCAAAATGTTTAGCTTTGTTGTTAAAACATATGGCACCTGGAGAAGTGGACACCCAGGACAGAAACAAGGTAAAAGTACTGCTCATTTTAAGACAACTGCTTATTTTAAGATTTGTAGCAGCTTTAGAAATTGGTTTTACATCAAATGATTGTGTGCAAAACATTATTTGTCATAAATGTTTTATGGGTCTTCAAAGTGGAAATATTAATAATGATGATGTTAATGATGTCAAAGATCATTGCACTGGCTTCACTGACATTCTTCTTGAGAGTTGTTACAACAACAGAGGATTCAAAAACCATTCAAGTCTTTCTGTAACATTGATCCTTGTTAGAGTCTGGATAGCATGTGCTTAGGTTTTCTGCCTTTGAAAAACCTCACATTTAGGATCTTTTAATAAGAGTCACTAGAAAACTGCCCATAATTACAGCAGTCATTCTGGAGAGGTCATGCTGACTTCATGACTATGCTAATTAATTAACAAAGCTACGCATAAACCAGCCAAAACCATTTCGCAACCTTGCCTGTTCAGCAGATTCCCAAGCCAGTATTTAAAGCATTGCCAGATTCCCCACAAAACATGGAGCACTTTTCTCCCAGTTCGTATTGTGAGTAGTCGCAGTAGCAAAAATGGAATTCAGGTTGGAGAGAGATGATCTCAGGCACAGAGTCCGACCTGTTTGACCCTGTTAGGCACATTGCTTTTTCAGTTTCCTTGCTGCAGGTATGCACATCAAAATTGTCAAATATAATTCCTGAACATGACGGAGAACAAATGTCCTTTACATCTGCTTCCATGTCAGTAACTGACTGAAAGTGGTTGTAAGTGAGAGAAGTCAGTGAACCAAAGTTACCTTGGCCTTCTGGTAACCAAAACTTTCTGCTTTCATGGCAACTGTCAGTTTCCAGGAAAACTGATAAGCTCCGTTTAATAAATAACACTCATTCATTTAGTACAAATTTTTACTGGTACAAGACTGTGGTGGCACTTTGTGGAGCCTTTCTTCAGTGAGTGTCAGGTAGAAGAAAAGGCTGGGCCTCTTATTATTGTTGCCATGGTACTAAGCTAACAGCTGGCAGCAGCAAACACAAATAGGCTCCTTTTTGCCTTCTTCCTTCACAGAGAAGGATATGATAATGAATAGGATGCTAATCCAGGGTATTGTACTTCTCTACACAAATGTCCTGCAGGAGTTACTTCTCTCTTTCCAATCAAAGTTCAGGTAATGTTTAGTAGGGGTGAGAAGGTAAGAGAGCTGGGAAAACAAATATCATTCTTTATCTTATAACTCTCTGTTACTTGGCAATTGGGAGAGGTGTGTCTGGTAAATCAAATACTTGTTAATATGCCAATGTTTTGCTGGTTAAGAAACCCCCACACATTGATTTGCTTATGTAGTTATGAACATTGATAAGGCCTGTAGAAATGCTGTTGGCAGTCAGGAATTGGCAATAGGAGCATGGATTGCCTTTTGATGTTTCATTGGACTGCCATTGGACATTAGATTCACTAATATTCAACTTCAGAATTCTGAAGTTGAAGTTAAAACCTTTGTTCAAGATGGATCCAAGTCCAGTGTCAGCATTGTGTCACCTTCCCCTAGTGGAGAGTAATCTCTGTCAATTTGTGTTATCCCAAAAGAGTTTGAAGTTTAAGAGGGACTGCACTAATCACTGCAGTTGTTCTGTAGTGCAGTTCTGGTGCTAAGGCCTGTTCAGATCATCATTCTAGTTTGAATGTCATTGCTTAATACCAAGCACAGATATTTTCTCTGGGTCTGAACTGCTGCACCAAATAGCCATAAGGGCAGTGCTAAGTGGCATGCACATTTTCTCTTGCCATAGTCCAACAAATCTTCATAAAAAGCTGTTAGTCTCCTGCCAGAGATACTTACGTTCCAAGTTCTCAGTTTGGATTTCATATAAGGTAGTGCAGTTTAGACCTAACTCAGACCACAGTAGGTATGTGGTGATCTGCTCTTACTAAGGTAAATGGACCACTTGTTCAGCTGTGTTCAACCCCATTTTCACAGATATTCTGTTGTCAGCCACTCCAGGTACATGTGCTTGGTTTTTTGTCAGTGCTTTTTTTTGAAGTGTAACAAATGCTCACTTATTTACCTGTTGTTTAAAGCTGGTTTTAGCCAACTTTAATGTTTCAATGACTTTTCAATGTGTTGAAAAAGCTTGTGAAAATTGTATTGCAGCAAACTGCATTGCATTGGAGTGCCTACTACAATAACCCAGAGCACGTGAAACTTCTCATAAAACATGATTCAAATATTGGAATTCCTGATATTGAAGGAAAAATCCCACTTCACTGGGCAGCTAACAACAAGGACCCTAGTGCAATCCACACAGTAAAATGTATTCTGGTAAGAAAGTCTGCTATATATGTATATAACATTTTCTGTCCTTACTACTTTCTTCTGATAGAAATATTTTTTATTCTCTTAAGATTTCTCATATTGGTCCACTGACCCTTTGAAAATGAAATAATTTCCTTTTCCTAATATCCTGAACTTTGTAAGAAATAATTCTAAATATGTTTGCTCTCTCAAAAAGACTCTGTTTTGAGTTATATAGGTGAATGTCTTTGCTCTAAGTCTTGTAAGGAGAGGAGAACGGGAAAGACTTAAAAGTTTTCATGGATAAAATGGCCAGTCATATTGCTCATTTCAGTTACATTTTGCACACTGATTTCTTTGTTATGTGTCTTTCCTTCATTTTTTGAAAGTTTATGTCTAGTTATCTGTACTGAAAATTTTAATTTGTTTTTTCAAGTTAGAATTCTGGGAAATATTTGATCAATTGTCAGCCAGCCCACAATCAGTTTGCTGAGAGACTTTCTACATAATTTTGTGTATGAATTTAATACTGTTTCCTTGATAGCATATTTTCTCTTTCTCCAATATTTGAGTTTATCTTCTACAATGACAGCTATAATGGGTACAATGAAATAATGTGCTCAGCTTGATTTTTACCTTGATTTTTATTTTGTGGAAATTTCTGAGCTTCACTAACATGGAAAGGTACAGAAGCCTCAGTTTAATTTTTCTGTCATATTAGAACAATCTTCCTGTATCTTTCAGAAGTAGACCCTTAGTGATTGTACTTTAACTGCAAAGACTTGTATGTCTGTCTGCCTGATTAGCTGGCAAGCTGAGACCTTAAATATGAAAATGAAAACTTTCTTTGCTTTTTTTCAAATCACACTGACAGTCTTACATATACTGATATGTTTTTTACTATAAAAATAGTTTTAGAGAAGTTTCCAGCATCAAAGAGATTGTATGTCTGTATTACCACTGTTTATTCAATATGTTTGTAATTTGTAATCAGCTGTGAAATAATTTGTTACAAACAAAATTTTGCCCCAAACTTTGTATTTGTATCTACTTTTCTGCCACACTGGAGAAGTAAACTTGCTGCAGAATACATACAGATTTTTGTATTCAACTACAGATTTTTTAAAACATTAGGTAGTCAAAAGATAAATATTTTTTTAAGTTGTGGTGTGTTGGGCTCAGACAACAGCCTCACAGCCACTCACTCACCTGCCCTCTTTCAAGGCAGAGAAAATAGAAGGGCAAGCAATAAGACTTGTGGATGAAGATAATGCCAGCGCAGTATAGAAAGTAAGAGCTACATGTAGAAAAGGAAATTCCCATCATCAGGCAGATGTCAGCCACTTCCAGGAAAGTGGAAAAAAAGCTTGGAAAACAAATGGTGTATCCATGAGGCATCCTTCCTACCCTCCCCCTGTCCCTGAGTTTAATTGCTGAGCATGATATTACATGGTATGAAGTATTGCTTGGGTCAGTTTGTGGCAAATATCCCAGCTGTGTCCTGTCCCAGTTTCTTGCCCACCCTCAGCCCATTCACCAGGGTAAGCAAGGGAGCAGGACATGAAAAAGAGGAATCAATCCATGCTATTCTACAATAGCCAAAACATGGGTGTGTTATCAACAGTTTTAATCACAAATACAAAGCCTAGCTGCTGCAATGAAAATTAACTCCATCTCAGACAGATGTACTACAAAAGATCAAAAATACTTGTTCCCATACTGAAAGTGTTCTCAAAGATTCCCTTTAGGTAATCCAGAATCATGATCATGTCCAGGATTTTTGGAGAACTTTTTTTGTTTGTTTGTATTTATAGTTCTTTTAAACTCTGACAATTAAAATAATCAGGGAATGGTTTGAATTGGTAGGAAACTTTTGAAGATCATCTAGTCCAATCGCCCTGCCATGGGCAGGGACATCTTCGGCTACATCAGCTTGCTTAGGGCCCTGTCCAGCCCTTTGAACTCTTCCAGGAATGGGGAATCTACAACTTCTCTGGGCGACCTGTTCCAGTGCCTCACCACCCTCACAGCAGAATTTCTTCCTAATATCCAGTCTAAACCTACTCTCAGTTTGAAATCATTCCCCCTTGTCCTGTCACTACATGCCCTTGTAAATAGTCCTTCTCCATCTTTCTTGTAGGCCCTCTTTAGGTACTGGAAGGCTGCTGTAAGGTATTCCTGGAGCCTTCTCTTCTGCATGTGAGAACTTTTTCAGCCTTTCTGCATAGGAGAGGTGCTCCATCCTCTAATGATCTTGGTGGCCTCTTCTGGACTCACTCCAACAGGCTGATATCTTCCCTGTGCTGAGGACCCCAGAACTGGATTAAATACTCCAAGTGGAATCTCAGGAGAATAGAACAGAGGAGCAGAATCCTCACCCTCAACCTCCTGACCACTCTGCATTTGATGCTGCCCAGAACACACTTGGCTTTCTGGGTCACAAGCAGATAAATCTTTGCAAGCTCAAGTCCAGCCTCTCATCCTTTACCCAGCACCCCTAAGCCCTTCCTGGCAGGGCTGCTCTTGATCTGTTCATCCCCCAGCCTGTGTTAATACTGGGTTTTCCCTGACCTGGGTGCAGCACCTTGCACTCAGCTTTATTGAACTTCATGAGTTTCCCATGGGTCTACTTCTTGAGCTTGTCCAGGTCCCTCTGGGTGGTATCCCATCCCTCAGGCTTGTCAGCTGCTTGGTGTCATCTGCAGACTTGCTGGGAGTGCACTCAATCCCTTCACCTGTGTCATTAACAAATACATTAAATCTCACTGGTCCCAGCACAGCCTCCTGAGGAACATCATCATTATCCATTGGGACATTGAGACATATCCATTGCTCTGCATATAACTGTCCAACCAATTCTTTATCCATCAAACAGTCTAACCATCAAATCTCTCCAATTTGTAGACAAGGACAGTATGGGAGGCTGCATCAAAGGCTTTGCAGCAGTTCAGAAAAAATAACATCCATAGCCATTCTACTGATGTAGTCACTCCATCATAGAAGGCCACTGGGTTAATCAGGTATGGCTTGGTGACCAAGTCCAGTGTCGCATTCTCTCTGTTAGGGCTGTCTGTCACTTGTCTTGAGAAGTTATCCTCCATTCATCCCAGGAGTCTCCTGGATTCCCTATAGCTCACCGTGCTGCTTCTCTGACAAATGTCAAGGTGGCTGAAGTTCCCCAGCAGAACAAGAACCTCCAGCACAATGCCTCCTGCAGCTGGAGCAAGAAGGCTTTGTCAGGAGGCTCCCCTTGGTCAGGCAGCCTGTAGTAGACACTGACCACAGGGTTCCTTTTGTTGCCTTAGTTTCTGATTCCTGCCTACAGGCTTTTTACATGCTCACGGCTGTTCTTCAAGGACAGCACGTTGCACTCTATCCATCTATTGTGAAGAGCAACCCCTTTGACCCTCCTTCCTGTCCTGTCCCTTCTGAGCAGCCTGTAGCCACACACCAGTCATGGGTTTGTCCCATGAAGTTTCAGTAGGGGCAACTGGGTCGTAGCTTTCTTCTGGAAGCTTTCAACTCCTCCTGTTGCTCATGCTGGGTGCAGTGGTATAGAGGCACTTTGGCTGGGCTGAAAAGAGTGTATTCTTGATTTCATCTAGGCTTTTTTATGCATCAGCTTAATTGTTTATATTGCAATTAGTTACATCTATAGGTACTTAATAACGGAGTAAGTTAATAACAAGTTTAAATGAAAAAGTAATTTAGCTATGCTAAATTAAAGTTGATGCTAGAGGAATGTTGTTATTAGGTAATCAATCTGTTGACTGACTTTTTTGTTGAGTATAAATACCTTTTTGTGGTGATGGTGGTGGTGCCCTGAGTTTAATCCTGTAGTAAGAACTCCTCTCCAAATTGAAGTGTTTTTCTTACTTGTCTTGAAGTGACAGAGCTTCACAGCACACTGCAGACACAGCAGAGCTCACAGTCTTCCCCTCCTTTCTTAGCTGCTTTTTGCCATTTACCCAATTCCAAGTCTATTGTCTAAGCATCACGTTTGATTCTCATTCCTTTCTAGGTCTTCTAACTTTACAGATTTTCACATTGAGTATTGTATTGCTAATGGATGTACCCGTAAAGTGAGAATTTCTGTCATCTTGTGTCTTAACCTATAATTGCATTTTTAAGTTTGTGAAAACACTGTCTTGTGGTGATAGCAGTATAAAAGGCAAGTGTCTGTGTCACTGTTGCTTCCCCATTTTTAATCACATCCAACCAAACCATTTGCCTTTGCTTTCTCTAAGCACTGTGCCATTGCCCAGACAGCAGTGAGGTATCAAGATCTACTTCCAGACTACCTTTGGTGCCTGCTGGCCAAGTTATGAAAAACAACACTGCTGTTGTTTCTCTCTTGTTATCTTTAACACTGTGGAAGAATTCCCCAGAAAACTATTTTTTTTTCTCTAGTATCCTACTTGGAATTCTCCAGTGCTTGACAAAAGTTAGCTGCTGGTTTTATTGAGACCACAGTCTATGGTACTGAAAAATGCTGTCTTGTTTTTCTGTACTCTGCCCTTTGGGTGTGGCCAGATATTGCCTTCTGTTTATAAATTCTTAAAATTAAGGGTCATATTTCTTTTTGATATTTGTATAGTACATAGTCCATTGGTATTGTCAAAATAATTATGAGAAGAGCTCAGCTGAATACTGAGAAAGTAGGTTGGGTGTGCAGGGGTGACAGGCAGAAATTGTTATATCTGATATGGAAATCCATGAAATACTGCCAAAATGGAACTCGACATAGGTAGAAAGTAGACATGTGAAGTAGAGAGAAACTCTAACCTGGAGATCCTCTCATGGTCAACTTCCTTTTCCACCTTTCCAGATTGTGCTTGGTTATGTGAAAAACATTGGGAAGATTGAAGGAGAAAATAACAGAATAAGGTTCCATTATTATGATGGAAACAACTGCTTAGTACTTTCTGCCTATTTTGTATCTCTTCTCTTTATTTATTCTTCATGGTAAGAGACATGACATTTGTTTATGCCACACTTTTCAATATTGCCTACAATTCCATTGTTCTAATTGCCACAGAAAAATCCTTAGCTTCTGTTTCTTCTCTGTATTGTGTTTAAAATATTAATACAGTATGACAGTTTAATTATAGCTAACCAAACCCACTTAAAATCTAAAGAAATTTTACTCATGAATGTAGGCAGAAACAGAAAATTTTAATTTAGGTGGCCAAAAAATTCAAAACACATGAATACCTTAAGACTAGAGTATAAATAGTGGATTTGTCATTGGAGAATCTGTACTATTTTACGAAAATAACCCTTTTGAGTATGGGGGTATTTCTTGGCAACATCAGTGACTTTAAGCCAGGAGTTTTACAATTATTTATTTAGGATGTTGTTGTGCTTCTAGAAGGCTTGGAAATTAGCTGTCAGGATTACAACAGGAAATTATAAGTGAAGAAGCATTTGTTTTCTTGTTTGTCCATTTTGTTCAAACACATTTTCCTCTGGTGGACTTAGAATTTCAGTATTAACTTCTGTGCCTATCATAATTCATGTTTAGCCATTCTTAAAAGTGATTATCATAAAATGAATTTTTGCAGTAGGCTCTATGCTCCCCCTGCTGAGCTCTATGAATAGACAAAAAGTAAGCATATTTCTCTCAAGAATTATTGAAGTTAGGGAACAACATACAAGTTTTTACTGTAGCGGTTCAGGTAAATGCTTTTGAATGCTTATCAAAAGAAGTGTTACACATGCTTTGATTATTGTAGTTTGTGCATGTAACAATGTTAAGTTTGACTGCATTTTTAGCTGAGAGTCATATTTATCAATTTTTTATGTTTTTAATAGATTATTTGTTATTGTACTGGTGGCTACATATATTAGTGAACTCCAGTGTGTTTTAAGTATGTTAATGTTTGACTCTAACAAAACATGACTGGCAGTACAGATACCTAATCTAAAATTGATAACAGTTTTTTGTCTGAGATGGGCAACTTAATTAGCATTTAAATATCATTGGCAGATATTATTACTCAGTTACTGTCCATCATCTTTGAAAAGTCATGCAGAACAGGAAAGGTGCCTGAGAACTGGAGGAAAGCCAGTGTCACTCCAGTGTCTTGAGAAAGGGACCGGAAGGACAGCCCAGGAAACTGCAGATATCACCTCAGTCCCCGTGAAGATGATGGGACAGCTCCTCCTGGATATCATCTCTAAGCATGTGAAGGAAAATAAGGTTATTAGTAGTCAACATGGATTCACCAAGGGGAAATTGTGCTTGACCAGTAAGAGAGCCTTCTGTAATGGCAGGACTGGCAGGGTAGATGAGGGAAGATCAGGGCGTGTTGTCTACCTTGACTTCAGCGGGGCTTTTGACACTGTCTCCCATTCCATTGACATAGGTGAGCTCAGGAGGGTGGGTTCTGTGAGTGGGCAGTGGGTGTGTTGAGGACTGGCTGAATGTCAGAGCTCAGAGGGCTGTGACCAGTGGCACGCAGTCTGGTTCCAGGCCTGTATCTATCTACAGGTGTTCCCCAGAGGTCAGTACTGGGCCCAGTCTTTTTCCATTTATTTGTTACTAACCTCGATGAAGGGAAAGTACCCTCAGCAGGTTTGCTGATGATATAAAACTGGGAGGAGTGGCTGATACACCGTCCTGGTGAGCTGCCAGTCAGTGTGACCTGGGCTGGCCAGAGAGTTGGGCAGACAGGAATCTCATCTGAGCTCAACAGGGGCAAATAGAGAGTCCTGCACAGGGGGAGGAATCATGCTGTACACCAGTAGAAGGACCTGGTGCACAACAGGCTGTCCATGAGGCAGCAGTGTGCCCTGCCAAGAAGGCCATTGGTACCCTGGGATGCATTAGGAAGAGCATTCCCAACAGGCTGAGGAGAGCTGATCTTCCCTAGAGGATCAGCCCTAGTGAGGGCCCATCTGAAATGCTGTGTCCAGTTCTGGGATCCCCAGTTCAAGAAAGACCAAGAGTTAGCGGGGAGGGTCCAGCTAAATGCTATGAAGATGAGGATGGCTCCAGATCATCACTTTTATCAGGAAAGGCTGAGAGAGCTGGAGTCAGCCTGGAGAAAACTGAGAGGGAATCTTATAAATGAGAAATACCTTAAGTGTGGATGTCAAGAGGATGGAGCCAGACACTTTCCAGTGGTGCTCAGCAACAGGATAAAGGGGCAATGGGTACAAACTGAAACATGGAGTTCCCATTTGGATATGAAGGAAAGCATCTTTACTGAGATGAAAGGTGACTGAGCATTGGAAGAAACTGCCTAGAGAGATTGTGGAGTCTTCTTCTCAGGAGATATTTAAAACCCACCTAGACTTAATTCTGGGCAACCTGCTGTAGTAGGGGGTTGGATTAGATTATCTCCAGAGATCCTTTCCAATGCCAACCATTCTGTGATTCTGTCATTTATATACAGTGCGCAAAGTATGTAGCTCCTTAGATCTAGAAAACTGACATTAACCAAATACTAAGATATTTAACTTGGCACTGCAAGAAAGTAAACAGTAAGAAACAAAGAATCAGGGCATTGCAGAGTTGAAGTTACTACTGCTGTATTAATTTAGCCAGATTGCACTTAGAAAATATAGTCAAATATAACTCTAAATCTTTGGGGGGTTTTGAGGGTTTATTTATCCATTACATAGAAAATACAGATTGTACAACTTTGGTCAATTAATATTTGCATAGAAAACCATAATTCTGGAATTTCATTTCTTCTTCTTCTTCTTGATTTATTGTTCTCAGTGTTAGATATTTGTTTTCTGTGTAATAGTTACTGCACATCAAATAATGCAAATGCAAGTGATTCTGCAGCCAGTTTGTGTACCTGGTGGAGTCAAAAGGAAATATTGCAGTTAGTTTAGTGAGAAGGGGGTCAGGAACTTGCTTTAACAGTTAACAAGCTGCATTTAACATAATCCCTTGCTTTACTTTCATAAATGTATTGTGAAATATAGTGTGACTGTATTTTCAGGAGGATTGCTTTTCTCACTTATCATGGTTTAAAATCCCCTCTAGTGTTGGAAGTTAAAAATCTCAGGACTACATTCCCTTTTAATTCTGCACAGGGCTCCCATGACTTTACCGAGTTGTTTTGAATTCTTGGAGATAGAAAAGCAGACTCACTCACTCTGGTTTACTTAAACTCTAGTTTTGACAATCTGCTTCTACTCTAGATGTTTAGTGTCCTGCATCCTGAGTTTCTACTGTATTATTGGTTACCACATTTTTAGTGATACATCTTTTTTCAGAAAAGTGATGTTTAAAGTTTGCATTTCATGGACCTTTATGATATTTGCCATTTGAAGATCTCTCAGATGCTAAGATGATGTTCATTTGTACCTGATCTGCTCTTTTGCCTGAAAAAGAAAGTCACAAACAGAAATCTGTATAGAAAAACATTTGAGAGATGAAATTATCACAATACAAAACTATATAGCTGGGGACTTTGTATGAAAGTAATTTATCATATTTTTTAAGAAAAGGTGATGAAAAGTCAAGTTATATCTATTAATGCCTGTGTTACATGATCACTTGATCATTTGGCTAATCATGGAACTTTAAGAGACTTTTTAAAGTCAAAATTAAGCCCATTAGAAGTAGATGCATTATTAGAAGTATTCTCTCACTTCTATCCTGGCAGCTAGAGATGTAGACATATCCTTTGGACTACTTCAGGGTTATAAAACACTAGAAGAATATTATAATGAGAATCATATAATTAACTTGTGCAAAAAGGGAAGTGTGGTTGGAGAAGGTCTGAAGATATATATGTAATTTTCAACTTGTAAATCATGAAAGAATTTCTAGTTATTTTCATAAGAGCCAGAGTTAATATTTTAAAGATCTGTTTAAGGTGCCAAATGCACAGCAGACTAGTAAAACTATGGGGTATGTACCAGAAATCTGGTCTTGTACAGTAACTAAGTATAAAAAAGCATTCCATAAGAAATACTTGAAAGTAACCTATACTGTAACAAAAGCATTTGGTTGTAGACCTACATTCTACTGAACAAGGACAGTATATCTCTCTGAAAAAGCATCTGTAAATATTATATAGGTTTTCTCTTCAATTTAAACTTTCTTAAAATTTTGTTGTTTCTTTTTTTTCTTTTTTAAAGGAGGCTGCACCTACAGAATCTCTGCTGAACTGGCAAGACTATGAAGGACGAACTCCTCTTCATTTTGCAGTTGCAGATGGGAATGTTGCAGTTGTGGATGTCCTGACCTCCTATGAAGGCTGCAATGTGACATCTTATGACAACTTGTTTCGAACTCCCCTCCACTGGGCAGCCTTACTTGGTAAACTTGACACTGCTGAAGTCACTTAGTAATCAACTGTACTGTTTAATCTTTGTGTCTGATTTTTATTTAATTCCAGTCTGGCAGTATTACTAATCTCTTAGACCAATAAGAGCTTCTGCTTAACCAGGGTTAGAAGTTTGTGTGTAGACTGCTTATTTTAGCTTCAGATTCTCCAAAGCATTGTACAGTGCGTTACTTCAACAGGTTATATATGCTGATGATTTAAGAACAATTAGGGTATAATGAGATTGTTCTTGCATATGCAGGTTTGATCATAGGTTAAAAAAACCAGATACTCTGGAACAGTGGATCTGAAGTGGGGTATGCACAGCCCAGCATGAAAGCAACACAGTCTATGGGAGTGCATGAAGAAAATATCAGAGTTTATTTTTTATCTGAAAAGATAACTTGACTAATATTTAATGTACAGATTTAAGCTAGTACCCTTGTTTGGTCCATATGTAAGATGGGGTTTGCAGGGTGCCTGAGGGAGCTGAGCTGCTCCACAGTTCAGTGGTTGATGGTGGCATCATGAGTCACATGCTCACTTTCAACCTATTGTGATGTACTGCAGTTTGTGTCTCTCTGGTTGAGTGGATTTATGATTATATTATCTAATTTTTATTAAAATACCCCTCACAATCTAAATAAGGGGCTTAAGAAGATTTCCACAATGAAAATGCAGATACTCTGATAATGCCAGCACAAGTAAACAACAAAAAATAGCAGAGTTGACACTTTTAGTGTAAGCTCTTCATCAGACACGCTATGACAATCTAATCAGATCTGACAATGACTTTTATTTGTATAGAGTTTTTCTCTGTTTAGATTTTTACTCTGAGACTCATGCTCTGTAAATTGTAACCTTGCATATGTGAAATTTGATTTGTATTTAAAAAAACTAGATCCTTGCAAAACAAGTTAAAACATGATTAAATGTAAATAGTCTAAATGCAGGGAAACACAACACGTAAAATGACAGACAAAAATAATATGATTTAGAAAATTTGCCTCCTATTTCCATTCAGGAGATAAAAATAACCACTGGATAAAAGAATCTTCAAATAGTCTCTCCCTCCTTTTAACTGGCTTCATCCCGATGATCCTTTGGGACACTGCAGACAAAGAATGACAATATAAGAATCAGATGTTCACTGGAGCGAGTTACAGCAACTCCAGTGGCAATATACATGTAGTTTGATTGTGTTTATTAAAAACAAAAAAGAGGGAAGGGTGTTCTCAAGTTTGTATATATGTAGAAATATTGAATTTTAGCAGAGAAATTGTGAAGCATTTTAAGTGTCATAGGATGAGCTTTCCAAACAAATAGTCATTATCACTTGGTTCTGTCCAAGAAGCAAAATTTATTCTGTTTTGAAATTGATTGTATTTAAGATTGTATTTAAGAGAGAAGTTTTGTCTGTTGTAAAAATGGATTGTCTAATCAATGTAGAATAAAGGGGGAAGATGTGCCAAGACCTTCAGACTACTTTGTAAACCTGATGAGGTCTCTAGGTGGCATATGCTCTTTGGGAATTTCTGGTTAGTAAATCATTATTATTTTCAGGGTTATGGTTTTAAGTTGAAGGTAATGTTCTATGCAAGTTTTAAAAACAATAAGATATTACTATATAGGTTAACAACAGGAGATTTAAAGCAGTGCAGGGATGTTGCCATGACTTTTCTTCAATGTGATGGATTTCATGTGACTGCATTTTAAGGGAGTTGTTGCTCCTCTTACCTTTTGTTTTTGCGTAGATAAAAGTCTTACCCAAGTTACATCTCTGCTAAATAAAAGTACAACAGAAGCAACAGTTTTTGACCTCAATAAATGAGTTTTAATGTCTACATTAATTAAAGCAAGGTCCACCTTTGCACCTATTTCTTTACTGTTGCACCCAATAAATTTTTTTTTTCAACTCTCTCAAGCCTTTTTCTTATAGATAATTTAGTTAAACCTTTGTCTTGATTATGAAGTTAGATTCCCTTTTGCTTGTTGTCTGTCCTGAAAGTTCAGAAATCTTTTTTTTCAGGCTCAGGGCTCCTGTGGTTTTTCTGCTAGGATTCCATTCCAAAGCAACTTCTTCAAGTGAATCTCAATTTAATTCCTATACTCTTCAGGTGGGAATAGGATAGCAACATTATAACTCTTCTTTTTTTTTTCTTTTTTTTTTTTCTTTTTTTTTTTGTTTTTTTTTTGTGGTTTTTTTCTTGTAGGAAGGGACAGAGCAATGTGATGTTCTGTATCCAGGGTTCTCTTAATGGCAAAAAAGAAAGAGGAACCTTCCTGTACACTCTAAGGACCTTAGAAAGAAAAATGCACACATAACCATCCTTTTTGACCCAAGTTACCATTTTCTCTCATTTCCGATATTTCTGTACATACAAGGTCTCACAGTGCCATTTCACAAAAGAGGGCTTGCCTAGTTCTCCATGTCTTAGGTTTTTAAGATCTACAGACTACAACTATATCATGGCTTCATTCTGTAACTCTTGGTGTTTTCATTAAAAATAATCTACTCCTAGCAGAAAGGTTCACCTACCGTTTTATTTATTCTAAAGTGATTCAAGACAACTGTGCAAAAGTAACAAGCTGCAGAATTGATTGCTTTCTGACATATGAGGTACTGGAGGTTTTCACCTGTAAAATCAGAGTGGTTTTATAGTCTTGCTTGAAATACCAAATCATTAAGATACTCTGTGAGCTGCATATGCCGACAGACACAAGTGTATGAACAGACTGGTTGACTTTAGTGGCAATATACTGCATTTGTCTTTGTTTTCCTGTCTGTGAAGTGAATATGAGGTTTACTCATCCTCCAAAAGTGTTGTGATTTTAATCTCAAAATATTTTAATCTGTTTTTATGGAAGGAGTTGTGTGTGAGCTTGCTTATAGCAGCTGGTAGTAGACTAGCCTCTGATTCTGCTATTCAGTCTCAGATTAAATTTTGGTTAAATAAAACCTAAGTGAAGAATTTACACTTGATTTCTGTAAAATAATATGATGTGAAATGAAATTGTCAACATTGGTTAGCTTGTCTTTTAATGCAGATGGACAAATGCTCATCATCATCAGCCTATGCTCACTTTACTCTTTCTGACTGACCTGTCACTCAAATGCAGCATCTCAATTGAGTTATTATAAGCTTTTTCTGGAAATATCCAACTAATTCATTACAAAGTTAATATCATAACTATCTGGCATGTTATTTCTGGTTGCTCTATTTAGGGAAAAGCTCTTGTGATTTCTGTTAAAACAAATTTTGTATTTATAAGTCATTCTGATTTATAGATGCCCCCTAAAAATGGCAATACAGAGTATGGCATTGGAGCATTATTGGGAAGAAAGTACATGCCACACTTATTAGTTCAAATAGCAAGTCTTATATTTTTCTCTTACATTTAAACTATAATGTCTGCAACACAAATATGTGACTATTTATGAAAGTCTGTTCATTTTCTTCTGTTTTGTTTGAGTTTAGGTTTTTTGTTTGTTAGCAGGATTTTTTAACTTTTTTTTTAACTAAGCTTATTATTGACTTTAGGATTTGATACAAAATTGGTTTGGTTATATTATTTTTCTCAGGGCATGCACAGATTGTCCATCTCCTACTGGAAAGAAATAAGTTTGGAACTATCCCATCTGACAGTCAAGGTGCAACACCCCTACATTATGCAGCACAGAGCAACTTTGCTGTAAGTAGAACATACCCTAAATGTGAAGTAAACATATTTTGCTGAAATCTTTATAGTTTAGCAGAATGATTGGATTGTTTTTGAAATATAAACACAGTGTTATTGGCATGAGTTAATTCAGAGTTCTATGTAATCTGATACAAATGTGGTTAATTTCAAACTATTAAAAGATAGATGTACAAAAACTAACTTTCTGTACCAAAAAAGTCCTTTGAGCTATATGTTTGCATCACAAAACACAATAGTCATTCAGTTACTTCAACAGAAAGCAGAACGACACCTACTATTTCACAGTGCTTTCAGGTTTCAGGGCTCATTATAATGAAGTCTAAGCAGTTATAAGGTATCTAGAGTAAGATGACCTGTAGGAGTATTTGCACAGCTGCTGCAGGACCAGTCAAACCAGTCTTTGCATTCAAGAAAGCAATTAATTTATGAATATTTGGCATTATGAATGAACTGTTGTTTCGTGAAGCACAGCTAAAGAGCTGAGTGCCTTTTGTCATAATTCTTCAGGAACACTATATTTTTAAAATTTTTAGAAATATTTTTTAAACTTGGACAACAAAGAATGTTGGTTTCTCAGACAGCTTAATTCTTATACTTTGGTATAATAGGTATTTTTTTTCCAGAGTAAGTTCAGATACAATAGAGCCAAGCATAAAACTCAACACTTTGAATGATTGCTGGTCACAGATGTTGCAGAAGTAGTTTTCAAGCACTGAAAATTAAGAAAGCTTTTCTTAAGCTCCTTTACCTCTCACAGTTTTCATACCCTCCTTTTACAGAAAGGGTTATTTAGTGCCTAATTAATGTAATAGTTATATAGTCCACATTGCAACATTTTCTTAGCAAGGACAGTAATTTGGGTCTTTCTTGCATGCCTACATGTTAACAAGAAAAATAAAAAAGGAGAATTTAAAAGCCTTTGAGAACAATTCAAGTTAACAAATCTAGAAGTAGCATTGAAATAGGGAATAGACCAGTATCTTTGCTCCCTAGTGAGAATTAGTTTTGGGGCTTTGGTGGAGTTTTCTTGGAGGTGGTCTTACTAAGACCATCCAGATATTTTTTTTAAATTCAGACTTTTATTGAAGCATATCTCTCTATGTAATCTTCACTTTAGAGAATTTTTTGTTGATGCTGATTTTTGCCAGTTTAGGGCTGTTTACAATTTGGGCCTAACTCATACATTTAAAATATCTGTGTTATAAAAGCCTTTCTTTCATATTTGAGTTAGACTCATAGAAAAACAAACCCTGGTTTATTTACCATCTGGTGATTATCTTCACATTCTTTTATCTTTTTTTTTTTTTTCCTTTTCTATATTGATGTATTCCTAAAAAATTTTTTCATACTGGCTTTCTTTCCCTGGGCTTGATTCAGTTGAATGAAACATCTTCATTATGTTGCTGCCTTTTGATCCCATCAGCCAGCCAAACTGTGATATCATCTGTTTTTTAAGGGGAAGTAAAATACATGGTGGAATCAGACATTCTTTTGTAATCTTCTGTACTTACAATGAATGTACTGTTTCCCATCTTACATGAAAAATCACACTGGAGAATTTCATTCAGATCTGCAAGCCTCCTTTAGATACATATCATTGAGTAGTTCCCACCACTGCACTCCATATACATGGTCAAACAACTGAGTGGAGATATATCCATGTTAGTTCTGGCAGTAGCATCTCTATACTCATGGTTTGAGAGACACATTGTTGTTCTATTCAGTCTGCCCAACTTTGGCTAGGTGTGGTTTTCTCAGTTAAAATGTGATGTTTCTTAGTCTCTAACAAGAAGAAAGTTTGTTCTTTTGTATTCATGGTAAATATTTGCATGGCTTTCAGTTTCATTTGCTTTGCTATCTTGTTCTTTGCTCTATTTCTCTGTGAGTTACTTACTATAATATGACATTTTTGGGTTTTTTAAAGGTTAAGAGGATTAGCCAGCGCTTAATGTACATGAGGAATTTGTTCCCTAAGACTAACTTATCCCCACTTACTATAAAGAGAAAAAGTTCTAGAAGAAAAGACATTACCCAGTATAGCCACCCAAATTTAGATGTCCTGGGTATCCCAAGGAGGTCCCAAGAAACACTGCTATTTAAATTTTTGAACTGCATGTGTGAAGGAAGATCAGAGAGTCTTTATTTCCAGATCACAGAACGTTCTGAGTGGGAAGGGACCCACAAGGATCAAGTCCAGCTGTTAAGTGAATGGCCTAAAGAGGAATTGAACCCAGGTGTTATTAACACCATGCTCTAACCAACTGAGCTAAGATACTCCCTTCATGTTGATTTTAGTATGCAGGACTAAATTTATTTCCTGGATTTTCCTAGAGGTGTTCAAAACAATGTGATTTCCTTTCATGTATTTAAATAGATTGATCTAGTAAATGAAATGTGGATATCCCTGTCTTATTTTTAAATATTCAAAAAGAATATGTAGTATTTTTCAGTTTCCTGATACCACAGAATTAAATGTTTCATGTTTAGCTCTATCCTTTACTGTTATTTTTCAACTTTGTTTTTCTTTTTTTTTCCTCCACTATTTTTAGTAGTGCTAGTATACATGTGATCTTCCATAACAAAATACATGTAGAATTAAATTGATTGATACTTCTGTTTCCTGATTTGTTAGTTATCCTGGTGTAATTTAATTTTGTTTTGTTTTCAAGTTGTGGTAACTTCATTTTGAAAAATAATGCTTATAGTACTGTGGGATTTTTTTTTCTACTTTTTCCAATTAAAAGCTGTAGGAAAGAAAGAGTCATTGAAAGAAGCATTGTTTTGCCAAAACTTAATGGAAAAATAAAATACTTGCATTTTTTAGAATGTGCACCTCAGAATTGAAAAATTGCAGCCTTTGCAGTGCTTTTCACTCTACAGGATTTCCTGCAGAGCAGAGCCCTGGGAGGGTGCTGAGTTTCTGGCCTAATGAGAGGCTGTTTGTGTCTGAGGTGTAGCAGTGGTCAGTGTGAGTACACAGAGATAGAAACTCATGCTGGGTTTGTGTGGTAGCTTTATGCTTTATGCTTCCATCTCTCCTTGCTGCTGGCTGGACCTTTTCACAATAAACTGTTAGTTCAGACCTAAATTCACAAAGCTATAAGGATCCTAGATCAGTAACATAAGATAAATGAGACACTTCCTATTTGTTTAGAGGGATGAAATAGTAAGTAGTAGTGAAAAAACAAATCCAAATTGATCAGTGGTACTTAGGCATTCAAACACCTTCATGACTAAAAGAATTTTGTTCAGTATAGCCAGGAGATACTTGTTCTGCCAAGAGCAGTGATAGAGCTATTGTGGGGTCACACAGAGGAAAGGCTAAGATAGTATTAATAATAAAATGTAAATATAAAGTAAAATAATGAAACCTGTTTTTTTTTTTCAGGTTTTTATTGGGTGGCCTACCAGTGACTCATATTAGATGTTTCCCAGCTGTTACATACATGGCCTTTTAAGGCATTAGATAGAAAAGAGAAAATCTTCCTTTTATTCTTTTTCTTCCTTTCCTGGGTGACTCATTAAGAATGTAGCAGCAGGTTAAAGAAGTGGACTTATTTGCTGACAGCTTAATACAAACACAGCATTTAAAGAAATAATTATTTTTTGCCTTAATTTGAGATTTTAGTTTAACAGTTACAGTGGAAAGACTGGACTCAGGTGTAAAAATTTCCTTAATATTTCTGAAACATAGTATTTCAGTAATTAGTAATCTGATGATGTTATTAAATATTAGGAAATATGTCTATATTGACCCCTTTTTTAGCAGTCAAAATATTAGAGATAGGTGAAGTAAAATATTTGCATTTGCAGTTGCATTTATCATTGGAGAGAAAAAATATATTGGGAAAATACTTTGAAAGAACATTGTTTCCAGGGTAGGTTTAGATTGGGCATCAGAAGGAGTTTTTTAACAGAAAGGCTGGTGGAATGTTGCAATGGGCTGCCCAGGGAAATGGTGGAGTCACTGTCCCTGTAGGTTTTTAAGGAAAGACTGGATATGGCACTCAGTTCCATGGTCTAGTTGACATCGTGGAGTTGGGTCATAGTTGGACTCAATGATCTCGGGGGTCTTTTCCAGCCTAAAGGATTCTCTAATTTTTTCATCACAGTATTACAGTCATGTTTGGATAAAACCACAATATTTTTTCCATTTGCTTCCTTCACAGAGTGTCTTCTGCTTCCTTGTGACGAACACAAGAAAAAAGTGTTAAATGATATGTTGAACTCATAATTAAGGGTGCACTATGATCATTGGTGAGGGAAAAGGCATAGCAGAAGATACAGTGATCCTCTTGAGCAGTTATTCTTTATAAGTATGAAAGGAAAAAACGAAGCTTTGATTTGCTTCATAAACAGCTACATGAGACAATGGTATCTTGTTGTTGCAGATTCCTTTTAATGTTAATTTCAACAGTATGTCTTTTCAGGAAACAGTTGAAGTATTTTTGAAACATCCTTCTGTAAAAGATGACTCAGATCTTGAGGGAAGAACATCCTTCATGTGGGCAGCTGGCAAAGGCAGTGATGATGTCATTAGGACTATGCTGACTTTAAAATTGGATATTGATATCAATATGACAGACAAATACGCCGGCACAGGTAAGAAGCTTTACCATAAAGAGCCACTGCATGTTTCCAATCTGTGCGATTTCCACCAAGTGGAAACATTGATAGAATCTATATTAATGTTTTTTTGAATGTGTACTTCAATCTTAAAAACATTTCTGTGTTATTGTAATTGTATGTGTCATTCAGTTCTTTGCCTTACTGTAGGAAAGAAACAAACCTTTTCTGCACAGATTGGAACAGTTCATTTGAAATGTAGAAAGAAGAAATGTACTGGAATGCTGTTTAGTTAGTTCTGTAATACTGTGAAAGGAAGAGCTGTTCTGTAATTTGAAGAATAACATGAAACAGTTGCATAAAAAGTTCTTCCTGAAAATGCCTGTTCAAAAATGTATTTGACAGTACACAAATCCTTTGAAACAATATGGAGCAAACTAACCACTGAAGTAGCTAAATTATCTTTAAAATAATTCCATAGTTATTTTTAAAGATAGTGAAATAAAGATTAGAGCTATTGCACTTCTGTTGTCCAAACAAGAGATCGAACTTAATAGCTCCCAAATTTATCATCCCATTATCTGCCTGAAAAAAAAGATAAGTAGACAACACAGTGTTTCAGCATTCAAGTGTGCAAGTAATGAAATACAGAATTTCCTGTAGTAACTATGAATTTATCTCCTTTAAGGAAAAAAAAAAAAGGTAGAAATACTGTACCTATGTAGTGCTTTCAGCAAAAACAGAATAACAGTTGTGACTGGTGAGAGAGACAGGTGTTGAAATGTTTGTGTATTCAGCAGCATTGGAAATTTAGGAAAAGTAGTTGAGTTGTATAGTATGCTGCTGGCATCTGAATGAAAAATCAGGACAATGTGGATATATCTGGTATAAATTTGGGGGTGGGGGGGTTGATAGCAGGGATGCAGGGTAAGCTGTGTGTAGGGAGATGAGGAACTACCCAATGCCAGTTACAGTCACACAGTTAGAAGCACAAAATATTTATGTCAGGGTTGTGTGGTTCAGGATTTGAAACTTAGTATGCATCAATTTTGAATTTTTAAAGTTTCCTTTGATAATATGCTGGAACTTAACAAAAAGCAATTTACAGTTAGCATAAAATTCTGTTTAAATATCTAAATTCTTGTTTTTTCTTACAATGTAACGCACACTAAATACATCAGTCTTTCCAAGTTGTAATAGCTTGAAATTTTTGAGTGTAAGAAATAGTGCAACCAATAAAATCTCAGTCTTCATGTTTGATGATGTTACAGGCTAAATATTCTACAATTTTAGTCTTACTTAATCGTTTATCAGTCTCACCTACACTTGCTATTTCGTGACAGTTCCCTTCAAATGCCTCTCAGTATTTGTTTCAGACCTCAAGGTACAACAATGTTGTTGTTACTGTGCAAACCTTACAAAGGGTTTTTTTCTTTGCAGGCAGTAATCGGTAATCACATACTGTGTTTCTGAAATTACTCAGGTGTGGATTTCATGCTTGAATAATTCAGGTGGTTGGGTTTATTATCTTTCAGTCTTAAACCTTTCCTAGCGGTGATATGTAATCACCTTTTAATCTCGGTTTCCTTGTAAGGCTTTTAATCCAAGGAAATGAATGGATTTTCCATTTGCTTGAGATTGCCGTTGTGCAGAACTCGGGAACAGTCTGGAAGTGGGGAGCTGTGCTACCGAGCAGCCCGAGCTGCACCATTGTGCCAGCGAGTGTATAGCATGGGCTTTATTATAGCATAAAAGGAAGCCCACCAGTAAATCACTCTCTGATTTTTTACATTTTTTTTTCTTTCCAAAGGGCTTTAATCATTCCCAAGTTTTCGTCAGGGAAAAGCAGTGTTGCATTCGGCCAGGAAGCTATGCACTAATAGAAAATAGCGCACATGCCTCCGTGCCTGGGATACAGTTGCTGAGCAGAGTTCAAGGCTGTGTTTTTCTGACTTTTGTGTGCAGACTCAGTTCAGCTCGGTTGTAATGTTGCGTTAAGGCAGCCTTTTGCATTTACTCAAAAAGAGCAAGCTCTCCATTGAGCTCTGCTAGAACATCGAGACTCTGGGCATTGTGTAGGAGAATGACACCAAGGGAAAGGAATTTCCCTCCTCTCAGAGATCAGCGCTGCAGGAGCATTACAGGGGCAGCTTTATAGTTCTGCCGTCACTGCGCACAATGGAGAGGGCTCTGTCTGTCGGCTGAACAAAGGGCCCATTGTCACCAGCTGGCTGAAGAATCTCTTCAGTCACCGTGACTCCATCACAGAAAATTTGGCTTACAAGAAAATATTGAGCACAAAGTGCGAAACAAGATGCCTGCGTCAGAATGAGTGATAGGGGGGAAGAACTGGCCAAGCTGACACAGCAGCTCTTTTTCTATTGTATTGTTACACACACCCCATGTGTCATCTGATGGAGTGGTTTACTGCCTTTGGTTTCATAAGGGATTCAGGACAAAAACCAGAACCTAGAGTTTATTGTGAGGTCAGACCATGAAAACCAGGCCCATCCAAATGTACGACTCAGCAGGGATCTCATTCTTGTCCAGTTCCTACTGATAGCCACCCACTCGCAGTGGCTGCTGCACAGGCATTCACTTTTCAGGAGTGCAATGAGCTCTGCTGTGCTTTTAGGCTGCTGCACTTAAACTTAAATCAGCGTCTTCTCAAAGGCATGATCTCAATTTTCACTCAGAGTGTCTCTGGCTCTGACCCCAGTGCTGAGTCCGTGTCACAATGTTCTTATCACTTACTTTGTGTCTCTGCTTTAAGGCAGCGCACACCAGGTGGGTCAATGACAACATGAACAACCTGAGCATTTTAGTAGGGCCTGTGTAACAGGTTGTGCTGGGTTACTGTCTCATAAGCTGGTACTGGTTGTAAACAGTCGCTGGCAAACACAAAAATGCTGGTTTTAGGTTCTGCCTATGGTTCAAGAAGCTACTCCTTCTAATGCTGGTCTTTGTGGTGTGTAAATTCTGTAAAATGCCTCTGCTGGATCCTGACCCTGTCTGTTTTAACATTAAACAAATGTGGACATGTAGGTGGTTTTTACAGCCCCACATTCGTTTGCATGAGCAGATTCAGTTCTCACTAAGCATGAATATTTCTGAAATTTCATGGGGAAATATGAATTCATTTTATTAAATGCACACTTACAAGCCACATTGTTTTGTGTTTTTATTCTATATTATTTTGATTTTATTATCTATAACATATTCAACATTTATGGCAGCATGAGAATGTAGATTGTCTGATTTGACTGCTGACTATAAGAAATAACCCAAAGCATTTTGAAGTCAAACTGTAAGTGAAACCACCAATACATTTGTTCCATTGATTTGAAATTTCATTGTTGTGTGCAGTTCTTCTTTCCTTCAAAAAGAGCTATGAACTGGTCACCCACAACTCTGGCTAACAGTGCCTGCAGGATACTGTATTAGACAACAGCAACTCCACACCTTTACCTGAGTTCTGAAGTATCTGAAGTAGCAGCATCTGGTTTTTCTGTAATCTTTTACTTTCTCTTGAAGAAAACAGGGAGCTGGGGGTACTGTGAAAGATATGATGGTCTTGCGACATAATTTCATATAAAATTTTCTCCAAGTAATTCTGAAACAAGAAAGGGGGGCAAGAAGGAGTAGGAACAGCTGGGTAGTTTTCTGAAGTTAGTTTTAATTGAGAACGACTTTGCTTACTTGAAAGGAAAAAGTCATTTTCAGGAAAGCATTGAAGAAATAATGAAAGCTTACTTTTACTGATGATGAGCAATCTCAAAAATGCCACAAAACAGAGGCAGAAGTAAATAATGTTATGTTCTCTTAATCAAAAGCTGCTGTTCTTCCACAAATCCTCACTATAAGCTAATCTGGGTGGTGTTAAATGTAAAATTTCTATTTGTTTGTGCAAGTTAGAAACATTTTTCAGGACTAATAGTTTTTCCTCTTGTTGCTTGTATGGCAAGAAAGTGTTGTTACAGCATTGCTTCTTCAGTTTCTTGAAGTTGAAAAGTACTTTTTCCACCAAAATAGTTGTAATTAATTTTTATTTTGACTGTTCTAATTGTGAACCTCTAAAGCTGATGGTATAATGGTTTCTTTTTCCCTACTACTTCATTCTCCAGCATTACACGCTGCTGCCCTTTCTGGCCACGTCAGCACAGTGAAACTGCTGCTGGAGCACAAAGCACAGGTGGATGCTCTGGATGTGATGAAACACACCCCGCTCTTCCGAGCCTGTGAGATGGGTCACAAGGAAGTGATTCAAACACTCATTAAAGGTCAGCTCTCAGGGCTTTACAAACCTGTTCAAGGGTTCTGCTGCTGCTTCCTGTGGGAATGGGAAATAAACAGCTGAGCAGAGGTGGGGTAGGAAATTGCTTCCCTAAAGCAAGTTTTGTTTGTAAATTCCCCTTGTGAAAAAGCCTTAGTGAATCTAAAAGATTATCAGTGCTGTGCAAAATGGCTAGAAGTGTTAAATACAAAACTTTCAAATTAGGGATTGTTCTTTTCAAAGCTCATTTCTGCTCAAGCCTTTGCAATTACGTTCTAGTCTCTCAAACTAACTCTTCCCCCAGAAAATCCTTTCTTTCTTTTGTTTTTATTTGTTTGTTTGTTTCCCCAGTAAATAAGACCAAAGTGAGCTTTCTTCACTTTTGTGAAAAACCATTTTTAGGGTTCTTTGAAGACTTTTATGTGAGTCTGTATTTTCTTAATATAGATAGATATCAAAAATCTTACATCATTAACATTTTTTCTGGTTGTTTTATTAAAGCAGTATTTTGTTTGTAGACAGAAATAGGATTTAACAAAGTACACAGTTTTAGATAATTGTAGAATATCTGCTGAAGAATAGGAAGTACAGTGAAAGAACAGTGGTGTCTTACATGCAAAATTCTTTAATTTTAGCTTCCCAGAAACATCTCCTTCCTACTTCAGACATTATCCTACTTATGGATAGAGGAAGTATCCAGGGTAAAGTTTGCAAGTTTTACATCAACCAGCCTGTCTTACTTAAAACTGTTCTTCCTTCCATGGTCTGCTGGGCATATTTTAACCTTCTGTTAAGCTCTTCCCCCCACTCCCTATGCCATTCACCTTTTGTAGATGCAAGAATCTTGGCTATCAGAATCTGACTTGTGTTTAATTAAATATTTTGTGATCTAGAGAGTCATTGTTGCTGGTTCATTCAAGTTCTTGTATCTGTGGAGTTTTACTTTTGTACAGATTTTTTATGTCTTGCAAGATCATATAGAGAAATTAATTATCTGCATAAAAGAGTCCTAGTGTGCTTGAATTTTAAAAAAAGTTTATTTTGAAAACTATTATTACATTGGGAATTTTTTTATCTGCTTTAGAGATCTAAAAAGATATATAATCTGAAATCTAATTTTAGAAGTTATTTTGTTTTTAAGAAGGTACGGTTCTACTGCAAATTCATAGGCCTGAAACAAATAAAATTGGTTTTTCATAGGCAATTTATAGGTCTGGATATTCTAAAGCATATTAGAGGATAGTCAGAAGACTGTAAAAAAATTACATGATTGATCTTCTTTGAAACTATTTCATTCCCAATTAATTTTGATTTAAGTTTAAGTATTTGAGTAACAAAATTGAAGTTGCTTTCTGAAATACTTGTGTGAATTGTCAGTTTATGAAATAAGTTCTAGTTGGACATAAACTCACTCTTTTCTTAGAATTATATTGTATTTTCTTTTCGTGCTTTAAAATGCATTTGTTTTTACAGGAGGAGCAAGAGTAGATTTGGTTGACCAAGATGGGCATTCACCCCTTCATTGGGCAGCCCTGGGAGGAAATGCTGACGTGTGCCAAATCCTGATAGAAAATAAAATCAACCCTAATGTGCAGGATTATGCAGGTAGAACACCTCTGCAGTGTGCTGCTTATGGAGGTTACATTAACTGCATGGTAGTGTTGCTGGAGAACAATGCAGATCCAAATATTCAGGATAAAGAGGTACGCTGTTCTTCTTCACTGAGGTATATCATTAACTTTAGAATAACCACAAATCAAAACATTTTCCTTTTCTTCAAGGTCATTCTCTTTTCCAGGACATAGAAACATCTGTGCTGCTGTTTATCACAAAAGGAAATGCATCCTAATGTTATTTTCCCTATGCCTTCACTTCTAAAATCTCAAAAGAAAAGTTGTATTTTAAGATGTAGCATGAATTGAAGTGATTTCCAGATAATTTTTGGTTTTTCCCTATCGAATTGTGATCATATGAGGAGTCATATTAATGATCTGATTTCTTCTATAATTCCTTATTAACAGCTGACATGGGAATGTGATATTAGTCTGTTCTCCAGAATAGAGAGAGAGGGTGCAAGTAAGAAAGTAAGGTACTGCAAGTGAGATTGCACAATAACTGCTTCAATTGCTTGTCCACATTAAGTATTCACATATGTATCTCTCTTCCAGGTGAAAAAAAAAACCCACCGTTTGGTTTATATGTACTTTTGTGCCATTATTCAGGCAGTAATTGAAATTAGGAGCCAGAATAATTGTGCAACCTATAACAGATTTCTTTGTTATATGACGTAATTTCTCAGAAGTCAGTAGAACCTCATCAGTCAAAAGAGCTTCACCCAATTTATTGAAATTTTCTGTAGCTATTTGTCTTAGAGCATAGATAATTCCAGGTAATGGAAATGTGGTTTTCATTATGAGTTCTACAGAGCATGCTGTACATCTTTTGCAAAGAAAGCAACTCTAAGGCTAATCTTCTAATGTTATTTTTCAGCTGTTTTAGGTGAAAAAGTACTGGTGTTGAAATATTGTTTAAAAAAATTCATTTTTTAAGTGCTGTGTTCTTTTTATTTTAACAACGAAGTTTATTTAGAACTGTTTGTTCTTCATGTCCAGAAAAGCATTGAATTACACTATGATTTATGACTTTTATTGTGGTGTGGTAGAGTTTGGGGGTAATGTTTATTTTTGTTCTGTTCTATTGTTTTACAGGGCAGAACTGCCCTGCACTGGCTCTGCAACAATGGCTACCTTGATGCTATAAAGTTACTGCTCGGCTTTGATGCTTTCCCCAATCACATGGAGAATAGCGAGGAGAGGTACTGCTTGTCTCAAGGTGTTATTTTGTAATTGTGCCAAAGCACTGCCTCTATTTAAATGTTAAATGTTCAGATGCTGCAAGAGAATTGTCATCTTGTATCTCACAGGAGTGCTGCAACCTTGCTGCTTCAGTGTAAGCAGCTTTTCTGATGTGAAAGTTCCCTTCTTTAACTAAGACATTGCAACTTCAACTTTTATACTTCTCCACCATCTTCTGGAAGTATTTACTCACTCTAGTCTTGTTGGAAATATTGAAGATCTTTCTCGTTTATATGTAGTTGATGGCAGATATGTATGGACAAAGGATGAAAAGGCAGTTCTGCTGCTGTTGGAATAGCCTGAAATTTTACTTTTATATTTTATACAAGTACAGCAAGAAGAAAGCGAATGGGAGAAATATAATGTTATGTTTTAAAATGGTGACTACAAAGTACCTAGTAGTTACCTCTATTCTAATGGCCTGGTTTAAAAAAAAAAAAACAAAGTTTCCTGTAATCATAAAGAGACAGCACATTTGCATCTCTTTTCTTTGTCTTTCATTGACATATAAATAATAGATTTTTAAAAGTGATTTGGGTTGTGGAGTTCGAATTAGTCACCTGACTATGAAGATAATTACTATTAGCAGAAATTTCTAATGCCTTTTTTTAGAGTAGATGACCTCCTCATAATTATAAGATTATGAACAGCATGCCATATAAATTTGAATATTTCAGCATTTTAAATAACTTAAGGTGTTTGCAACCTCATATTTCAATTTGAGACTTCTGTACTTAACCCCAGGTTTTAATTGCTTTCTTCCTCTATCATTTTTCTTTAGTTCTCCACTCTAAACCACTCAAATCTCTCTTCATGTTCTTATTTCTTCTTGAGAAACACAAATGAAAGTATAACTAGTTTCTAATTAAGTAGTGTCAAGGCTGTCTTTAGTAATTTTTGATAGAAAATTGAATAAACAGTTTTAATTAAATTACTTTTAATAAGTGAGATTAAAAGCCACAATTTCGCCAGATTGGAGACTGCTGTTATCCTTACTTTGTAGAAATGTACTCATGATGCTCAAATATCAAGAAAAGACCTTAGCTGTGGTTGATTACAGTCATTCAAATAGTATATATTTTTGTTTCCCTTCTGGAATTAATATATATTTAATGTTTAAATCTAGATTACGCAAGATACAGCTAGCAGTATTCCAAATGTCTGCTGACAAACACTAGTGCATGTGCAGGACAAAAGAGATCCCCAGTATTTCTAGATGGATCAATCTTTTAATATAATTCTCCTAAAAATACATATAAAAATTGCATACTTGTATCTTAATAAATATCGAAAAACTTTGTGTTATTGTTAAGAGATTGGAAGTTTGGAAAGTGGAAAATCAAGTTGAGTGTTGTAAGAGAGAGGAAAAATAACCTTATGGATATGATTCACCTGTAGTTGGATGAAACTGGTTTTTAATCAGTAACAATTTCACTACATAGTGGCTTTTTTTCCCCCCAAATATTCCTATAGGAAAAAAAGCTTCCCTTCTTTACTTTCTTAGAGTGTAGTATGAGATACCAGTTAAAATGCTAACACAGTTGTTATATCTAAGAGATTAGAGAAGAGATAGAGCTGAGATTGCATCGATAATTTTAAAGTGCACTCTTGCTTGCACTATATCACAAGATATATGATCAAGTGCTAATCTGGAGGGTCTTGGGTTTGTTGTTCTTTTAAATTTATTTTGTATTCCAGCTTAATGTCCTGGGTGCATCAAGCTGCTGCTTGACCACCTTCATGCTAAATTGCCTATAATAGCTGATGGCTGATGTCTTCATGTGTTTCCCTGTGAAGCCAGCTTGATTTAAAAGCTATCTGCTTTAGAGAGAACCAAGAGAAAAGGAAATTTACATCAGGCTTTGAACTGAAACAACAGAGGAGTGTATGTAAGTGTCCAGTCATAAAAGCCCCTCTGCAGATTTGCTTTAATGATCTTTTTACTTTCAAAGGTAGCTCGGATGGAGTTAGAGAATCCATGTTTAAAAATATGGATCTTCATGACTGCTAAAGTAAACTTCATAAAGTTTATTTTAGTATCTTTTTTGTCTATAAAGTATTCAAAAGTAGGAGTACTTCAAAAATGTATTATTCTGAAATAACGTTCCTTCTGAAGTTCCCATTTCTAGGTTATCAAAAATCTGTATCTCTTTAAATGCTGTCAGCAGCACACCTTGACATCCAAATTTTCGTGTTATGTCATTGTCTTTATTCCTGCAGACACTTCAGTTCAGATACTGTTTATCCTTCCATCAAACCACTGCTTTGTGGCAGGTCCAATTGTGCTTTCTGTCTGTTTTTCTTTGCTTACCAGCTCTGCGTCCCAGCAAGTTACCATCAGCAAGAGCCCTAATTTTCACAATCAAATGCATTGACATTTGTTATTGGATAGTCTTATGTTAGATGGTCTTGATTATGGTTTGTGAGTGATGATTTTCAGTCACTAAATGTCTTTCCCTGAAGTTTCAGTCTTAATGAGGGAGATAGGTAGATTTTGCTCCTATGGTGACAGTGGGAAATTTGGAAATTATTTTGAAAAAGGCCTAGGTGTCTTTGCTACCATTAAAACCCAAAGCAATTTAATACTTTGAACACCTGTGTCCATTTGAAAACAGACTTAAGTTTTCCTAATATCTTAAAAAAGACATCCTTTGATATGGATCTAATCCTGCTGCTCTGTCTGCCATAGTGTCTTCAGTTGATGTTATAGATGCTAAGCCAGATTTGACAGAAGATTTCTAGAACTTAAATGCATATGGAAATAACACAAAAATGTTTTAACTTACTTTTTCTTTATATTTCTATATGAAATATTCAATAACACATTTTAAAGAATGCTTTTCTAAAGCATTTAACACTGTGAATGGGGCTTTGGGAGATTTAGTCCAAACACTTCAGATTGCCTTCTCCCCCCTTCTATATTAGGAGGCTAAAAAAAGCTTTAAACATAATCACAGTGCTTAGAATGAATAAGGTAGCAAGATAATGCCTAAAAAGATGAGAAAAACAGCCTAGTGAAATACTAGAAGTTGCTTTATTATGAAATGAGGGTGAATAAACACACATTATAGCTGGAATTCTAGATCAATAGTAATTGTTGTGGTTTTTGGTTTGTTTCTTTCTTTTTTTTTTTTTTTTTTAGATATACTCCACTTGATTATGCCTTGCTTGGTGAACACCATGAAGTGATTCAGTTCATGTTAGAACATGGGGCTCTGTCTATAGCTGCCATTCAGGATATTGCTGCTTTCAAAATTCAGGCTGTCTACAAAGGATACAAAGTTAGAAAGGCTTTTCAAGAGAGGAAGAATCTTTTAATGAAACATGAACAGCTGAGGAAAGATGCTGCTGCCAAGTAAGTCTGAGACTTGAAATTTACTCCAGCATATAGACATTTGTTGTAAGTTTGTATTTATCAGTGTATGACTGTTCCTCATCAGCTTTTGTCCCTCTTGGTAAAATTCATGAAACTGAAGGAAGCGTATCACTTCCATATAACTATAGACAGATGGAAGTTATTTTCCATATAGTCCCAGTTTAAATAACAAACTTTGTATAATATACTATAGCAAGGCAAAATACCAAAAGCTGAGGAAATAACATGTTAGAGTCCATGAACTTTGCCTGATATTCTGTATGATAAAAAACATTTCTCACTTTAAGGTAGTAAAAATAATTATTTGCTTATCAAGTCTTGATATCAGTGTTGAACAGAAATTAATCAGTAGCTGAGGAAAAAAAAAATGGAAAACAAACCAGGGAAAGCCTGATTTAGTAAGGCTTAACTTAATGTTTCTCTAGCAACCTGGACTCCTGGTTTCTATTTGCAACTTCATTTTGGGCCTTATTATTCTCTGCACTTATATTTTGTGGTCTTGATTTAGAGAGTTTCTGTGAATTGGTTATATTGGATTACAGGTAACTAACATATGCAATTCAAATTGTTATCAGCAAGATGTATAGGTTCTGGCTGAGTTTCAGCCCAATTTGAATGTGTTATGGTAGCACAGTGGTGAAATTCTAAAATCAGAAGGTACATAAATGATTATCACAATATGTTGCTTGCTTGAAGTTTATCCTTAAGATTCTTAGTATTAAATTAGCAGCTGGTTTCTCCTGAAGAAATCTGATCTGAAATGAAAAAAACATAAGTCTGAAAAGATTTCTGCATGATTTGGGAGTATTATTTTGATAAAGAGAGATCATATGAATAAACTACACAGTATAATTATTGTACCTAGAGGTATTTTTACTGCATCTGTGTACCACAGACAATTCAGCCACACTCCAGTCTGTATCAAATTTGGTAGTTTGATGTTCTGCATAATTGGCCAGCCAGACCTTCATTGTGTTTGGTTGCTGCTACTATAAAACAATTATTATTCCCCAGAAAGAGCCAAAGCTAGAAATACAGGGTAACTCATCTCTTACTCACATCTCTACATCCTGAAGTTGTAACCTGTAGCTCTCCTACTGTTTGCCTTTTCTGCTGAAATCAGTGTAGGTCAAAACTAGGCATGGAGAAGCTGCCCTGGAAATATTTCTTTTTAATGTGGAGAGCTCTTCTTATTGCTGTGTGGTCACAACCGATTTTACCAAATTAGATAATTTTATACTTCATGATGACAGTCATTTTTAGAAAAATCTCTGATCCACCATGTAGAAGTTTAAATGGAAAATAATTGTCTCATGGAAATTTGGGCATATTTTTATAATAGTTTTCCTTTGTGAGTTTTTGATGTAGTTTCTGAAACTTACTTAGCTGTTGTTGATTTGTTTGAAAACAATAGAAATAAAGTCTGTGTACCAAATACCATAAAAAGAGAATTACAGTACAATTGGAGTGTACAAGCAAATCAGGTTGTCACATAACAAATTTTATTTAATTGCAATTTTATGATCTGTAATAAACTGAAGGGGACATTATGTTGTCATCATTCTGCATCCCCATCTGTGCATTCCACAGCTAAAATTGGACAGGGTGTTCCTGCATACAGAAAACTATTATCCCCATTGGTGTTTAAAAATCTGGTCTCCAGATAAAAGTAGCCATTATGTGGGGACCCAGAATGATGGTGAACTTCTAGATTGAGCACACACAACCTCTCCCCAACTATTTCAGTGTAGATATTTAAACTTGCTTTGTGATATGTTACTTTAGAGAGTCTTTCTAAGATAAATCACTACTGAATCTACTTGGGTTTAGATAGTCTGGTTTTTTTCTTTTTGGTTTTTTTTTTTCCTTTTTACCATAACAAGAAGTCAGCCAGCATCTCATACCTGTATTATTTTCTGTTGAAATTACTATCACTGTCTTTAAATCCTATAGAAATATTTCTATACAAACATTTCTTCCCATGTTTTCTCCTATATCAAAGAAATCGTAATTTATAAAATGAAGTTTGATGAAGGCCAAAACAAGATGCACACTATTATGTCACTGAGCAAAGAGACACACCAGGAGACCAATTTGGATAAGCTGGGAATCCAGTTTACAATCCAAATTACAGAGCTCAAATGTAAAGGTGCAGTTTACAGAAGGCAGAAGCTGGGATAAACTGCAAAGGCAGAGTTTAAAAGCATTGCTGGGGCATGTAGATGGTGTCAGAAACACCAAAACTCAAATGGAGTTGAGACTTCAAAGAAATGTTACAGGTTACAAAGTGAGATTGTGCTTCTACATTAATAAAAGTAGTAATACATTAGTAAAATGTTGAGCAAGGAATGTGTGAGCCTGTTGCTGAATGGTGCATTTAGTGACAACAGACACAGGTGTGGCAGAAGTGCTCAATGCCTTCTGTTCCTCAATCTGCCAGAAGAAGGTCTCCCAGCCCTCTTTGCTGAGAGAATTGGTTCAAGGAGGAGCAGAACTGCCAGCTGTGGATAAAGATTAAGTCAGGCTTGAGAGAACTCAGTCCACACAAGTCCATGGGACCAGGTTGGCTGCATCCAGGGGTACAGAAGGAATTAACTGATGCCCTTAAAAGGTCATTTTCCAATACCTTTGAAAGATCACAGAGACCAGGGAAGGTTCCCTATGATGAGAGGAAAGAAAATGTTGCACCCAGCTTCAAGAAGGGCCAAAAAAAAACTCTAGGGAACTGTAGTCTGGTTGGTGTTTCTGGTCTCTGGGAAAATTTTAACAGACAAAAGTTGGGACAAGAGATTTTGTCCCAACTGGAAATAAAGAGAAATTCTTTCACCCTTGGGACAAGAACAGCCCAAAGAGGTTGTATGGTCTCTGTCCATAAAGGTTTTCAAGACATAATTGGATGAAAACCTGAGCCACCCAATTTGACCCTGTTAACCTTGCTGACTTCCTGAGATCCCTTCCAGACATTAAAAAGAGGATTTTGGTTTACTTATTGCAAAACCAAGTATTTAAGAAAATAATATTTATATGTTTAAAACATATTCAGAGAAAACTAATTTCCAATTTATTGAATTTTGAAAGCCTGCAGAACTCATTCCTCATTTGTTCACCTCCCCTTTCAATTTCTCAGGATAAATTCCTGAATCCATACTTCTGTTTTTCATTCTGACTTGTTGAAGTAAACTGATTAAGAATGTGGATGTAAAAGGGAAATGGATGAAAGTGAGTAAGTAGCTCATGATATTTAAGAAGAGAAGAACAGGAAGAAAATAAGCAGTTCAATTAAACAGCCCTCAGTAGATTTAGAAAAATGTTCTTATGCCAAGAGAGTACAAGTAGATTATGAGGTTTTTCGGAATTCTGGTAGTTAGCCCTGCATGCTGAGAAAAGATAGGGGAGTGTGGCAACAGGGAAAATAATGAGCTCTTCAGCAACCTGAAAAGGGAAAGCACATGTTGGAAATTTGATGTAATTACTAAAATTGACAGTAATAAGAACATACAATGATAAAGCATAACAAGCTGAGGTGGCAAATAAGAACTGACAAAGGATGTGAGGTAGGTATCACAAAAAACCATTGTAAACATACTCATTGGAAAAGGAAGAGTAAAAAACCAGTTGGTCCATGAGAGATGCTAAGTAAACTGAACTGTTCTGTGGGGGTTTTTTTACACGTCAGAAGAAATTACATCAAACTAACTCCATTTTCTTTTGTGTCTGAATAACAAGTTTTGTGGCCATAGAGAAACAGTAGCTGTCATCCAGACTTGCCTGAAGTCTTCATACTTCCTCATGGGAAACTTCTCATTTGTCACCTTTAAACTGGAAGTGTATATTGACAAGAATTTCACATAAATCCATCATGAATTTGTATTTTCATTTAAAAAGTAAATTTGAATTTGAAAATAGCACAGAGATGCAGAAGATTCTAAGCACCTTGAACACTAAATTAGAAATCAGAATGGTAGTAAAATACATACAAGAAATATGAGGGAAAAAATAGGTAGTTAGGTAAGAACTAACAGACTGCTCTAAACGTTCCTGTCAACACAGGAATACTGGACAGATTTTAACTGTTGTCTTAACACTTTTATTAAGGACTATCAGTTTAAAAGATAGTTATAGATCAGAGGCTGAACACATCATGAGTCAGTGGTATCATTCTTTTGAAAGTAATCATCATGCTGGATTGTGTAGCAGGAGATGCTGTTTCTACAACATGAAATATAACTGCTCTTAGTCCAGAGAAAGCTCTACCAGTAATAGGGTCATACCTGGAGATCTATTTTCAGTTGAGATTTTTTAAGTAAGTTTTTGGGGTTTTTTTGCAAGGATAACTTTAAAAACACTCTCCTTTAAAATATCCTTCAGCGTGTAGATAAAAAAGTTAAGTTTCTATTCTTAACAGAATAGAAAAGGTTGAATTCATTTTAGCAGAATCAAAAATGCAAAACATCTCTGTGTCTTCACAAATGTGCATGTAAGGCTGAAACTGTTCCTTTCCATCTGCTAAAGTCTCAATTTTCATTCTTTCACTTTTGCAACAAAATATGAGCTTATGACCATTCAGGACAAAATTGTGTTGCATTTGCAATTGAAAATGTTGGCCTGCCAGCTCTGTTACCACTGTTGAGCTGTAGCTGTCTAACTAAAGAGCCCAAATTTGGAGCCTGTTGGGTTCGCCAGAACCTCCCGAGAATGACTGAGAGTTAGAAGTTAGAACCTGAAGTTAGAATCTTGTCTGCTTCCTTCACTTGTTCCTGAAACCTAGCCTCTCAAATTGGACAATAGTAAAACTTGGAAATTTTAATTTCAATGAGATTCTTCACTGTAATACAAACTGAATTTCTGATTAAATAAAGCAAAACACAAAGGGAGGGTCTTATGTATTCAGGAGTCTATTATTCAACTAAGCTGTACTGTGACAATTCTGATGATGCTTTATGAATAGGGAGCTTTGAAATCCCTTCCCTTTATTCTGTCTTCAGTTTAATCTGAAAATTTAGCACACAGATAAAACCTTTAAAGAAAAAAAACACTTTTTACTTCTTGGTTTCTGGTCCTGTGTCATTTCAATAACTTTCCTGAAGTTATTGTTTTGGGTTGATCTGCTCATCAGAGGAGTGCAGGTCACTCCAGCTTGATTGCATATCACACAGCCCATCTCACACTTCGTTTTCTAATACCCTGAATAGAGGACATTGGTAATAGGCTACCTATTCATGTGAAGAATAGAAAATTACTATTCTGTGAATAGCAAGATCTGATTTATCAGCTCAAACGGCACAGTAATGGCAGTGAGATCCATAGTGTACAGAGTCCCAACATCCCCACACAGTCCGGTTGTGGAATGCCAATATTAATTGAAAGCAGACACGTTTTTTTTCATGCCAGAGGGAATACTGAATCCCAGGCTGCTAGGAGTGTATTTTTTTAGATCAATTAGCAGCTTTTCAGGTGCAAAGTTCAATCAGCTTCTTCTGCAGAGCATAGTTGATAAGATAGCACTGACAGATAAAGTTAGGGCTTCTCGCTGGCAGCTCGTGCTGCAGTGACACGCGCTGGCAGTGACACCACTCACAGGAACTGGGGCTGGCGTGCTGCATAACTCACCTGTCACACGCCATGCTGGGAGGTGATGTGGCAACAGTCTGCACACTGTGTTGGAGCACTGGAAGCAAGTTAAAATACCAGGCAGCTACATGATACGGCATTTACCGCCTGTCCGTTCCAACAGGAAAAGTGTCACTTCATCCAACAACCAGGGCTTAATTTATAAAAACGAATTCAGTGGGAGGTAGGTATGTAACGTTTGCCGTGTGCTGGTGGGTTTATTCTGCTTGGTAGGAACAAGAATTTAAAAGATAAAGTGCAATGATAGCCCACTACATTTCAAAATGGGCTGCAAAATTTTATTCAATGGATGCACCTTTCCTAAGTTTGTCCAAAATTCTCTTTTACGACTACATCATTAAAAGATGCATGACTTATTTAATTTTGGAAATCCAAATGTTACCATTGTAATGGCATACTATGTGCACACAAGTTTTTAATTCACATCTCATGTTATCAGTATTTGTCATTTAAATGATATATAATGTTTATGTAGAATTAATTATCCACCAATGACAAATAATAGCAGCTAGTTAGTACCAGTAGCTAGTTCAAAATTGGTTTATAATTGTCTGTACTGACACAAGTATGAAAAAATAATTTTCAAAGATATTGTGTCTTCCATTAAAATTTTTTTGCTTTTCAAATACACTGCAGTGCATTACTACTCACATGAAAATATTGCTCATTAGTAATTACAAACACAGTTACTAGTGTAGTGATTCTTTTTTAAATACTGCTTTTAATTTTTGTTTATTTATAAACCTCCCTAAATTTAGTTGTTTTCAATAAATGAGTGTTTTAAGATCAGTCAAAACAACTGCAAATTGAATGGGCAGCTGGCTGACAGGGACTTAACCTTCATCAGGCTGTAACTGCAAGTCAGTTGTTGTTTTGGATCATGCTAAGACATTTCAGTGCAATATGTGTCCTTTTCTCACAAAAAAAGATGTCAAGTCAAGGTTTGTTGTGACAATGTCAGATTTTTAGAGAGGAGTGTGTTCAAGTTAGATATATGCTCCCAAGATTTAATCTTCAAAATTCTTATGGTATGGACTGTAATTGCAGGAAACGTGAAGAGGAAAGTAAGAGGAAAGAAGCCAAGCTGCAGAAAGGGATGCAGAATGTGGAACAAAACAAGTTTCAGGTACAACAGAATCCTGCAAATCGGGAGAAGGCCACCAGTGTCCCACGGTTACCCAACAAAGCAGCTGACACACCGAGCAAGAGGCTTCTGTCCCTCAATGCTTCACAGATCCAGCCAGGGAGAAGCAGCAGAGGTTCACCTAAAGCTGGTCCTGACAAAGGGACCCCAAAGGAGAGCTGCCTGTCAGCAGAGCCTCAGAGCGGAGGCCATAAGATCAGGCAAGGTTTGTGATCTTTTTTAATTGTGCTGTTTATCTGCTTTGTCCACTTGGGGGTATTTTATACATAGAATCCATTTTGTCTTTCTGTGATTTCATATTCTTTTATCACTTGAGCAATTTGTGCAGCAGGGTAGAGCTAGATACAGATTCTTTTACTCTGGGTGAAGTAGTGGAAAACACCAGTACAGTGTCTTACAGTGCATATAAAAATACCTAGAATATGTGAAAACAGGCTGTGGGCAATTGTTCTATTAGTCGCACCATTCAGAGAAAATAAGATTAAAGATATTTGACATACCTGTGGTGTACATAAAAATGTAAATGGAGAAATGGTAACTGGCTTTTAAAGTAGATTTATCCTCTCACTCAATTCAAACGGTGTTTGAAAGAATGCTGTGCCTTTTTTAGGTATGCATCCTTTTTGTTGAAGTGATGCCAGGAAAATGGATGCAACAAGGATCAAACCATGAAGTTGTATAGTCAGTTCTCATTAGGTGTTTTAATCAATGCTCTTGTGACCAAAACTTTAATGGACTTCATTGGTCATTTTATTGGAATTAAATAAAAATTTAGACCCTTTGGGCTGTGAAAACTGTGATTCAGTTGTTGAGTGTTTTCTGATCTAGTTATCCAGTCAAAAGGGTATCCTGTAAAGACTTTACAAATGTAGCATGGTTTCATCAGGTTTTGGATGATCCAGATGATTTTCTGGAATGACAGTATATCAAAGACCTCTTTCGTTTCCTTTTCCCTTCCTATCTACTCTGTAACATCCTGTCTGTTACATTTCATCCTCTCTGGTCTATTTTTTCATTCTCCTGTTAATCTCCAAGCAGACTGGAAGGTGACTGGAAGATGGGGAATTTTCAGTTTTGCACTCCAGTCTGGCTTCCAAGTCACTCTCATCAGAGTGTTTAGAACAGTGATCACACAGCAGCAAGGGAGAAATAGGAAAGACTTTATAATTTCATTCAGGATGTCAAGCAAAGTACTGAGAAGCCAAGTACTTTGGGTTTCCTGGGTCAGTGGATTATCCTGTGCCAGGATACAGCATGGATAGAGCAGGAATTTTTCAGGCATCTAACTCAAAAGTAATGTTAGAAAGAAAACCATTTGTAAAACATTAAGCAAATGAAGGTGTTTGGGACTCTACTGAGACAGCCAATCATGTCCTCTTCTGATTCTTTGTGTTTGCATTTTTTGGTTCATTTAAGTGAATCCTAGTGTGCCCCAAAGATAACTGAGCAAAAAAATCAGAGACATAAATTATGTTTTGCTGTGTAAGAGACTGAATTTGTTTTCAATTTTTCTGTCTAAAGATTCACTGAGGAAACACACCAAAAGCAAGTCAAGTTGTGTCCATTTCCACTGTGGCAAAGCAAACGGGGTAATAAAAGCTGAAGTGAAACATCAGGTTGCAGCTGCTTCGGAGCCGGCCGGAGAAAAGCACAAGGAACACGCTGTCGACACAACGGATGCCTGTGCTCAGAGGAGCAGGAGGCTTTCTGCTTCTGCATGTAGGACTGCCAGTGCTGGGGAGAAGCTGAAGGATCCGAGTCAGCCTCCCTCTAGCAGGAGGGACCACGGTGAAGGAAGGGCTGTGTGCTTCTGCGATGTGGGTTGTACCGGTGGAGCGGTGCAAAACTCAGAGCTGGGCGAAGCTTCTTCCAAAGGCAAAAGGCACCAGCAAAAACCAAGAAATAAAGAGGTAAATGATAAGAGATGTTCACCAGCTGGTTCTAGTAGACCAGGAAGTGCCAAAACAGTGTTTGTAAGCACCAGAAATGACAGCCTGCATGCTGCAGAACAAACTGTCAAAGTGGGAAACAACGAAATGGCAAAAAAGGCCTCTTCATTATTGTCTGCTCAGGCAGAACCTACCAGGACTGTGCCAAGGAACCCAGTAGCATGTTCTGCTTCTGATGACAGTTTGAACTTGGAAAAAACAGGCATAATTGGACCCAGGAATGCAGATGATCAATTATGTTCAGTTCCATGGCAAAGTACAAATATTGAACTAATCCCTTTAGAGATTCGAATGCAGATCATAGAAAAAGAAAGAAAAAGGAAAGAGCTTTTTCGGAAGAAGAACTACGCTGCCACAGTCATACAGAGGACATGGAGAAGGTAAGATTACTGCTTCAGTGGCTAGAAAAGAATGATGTAGAAGTAGATGTGAATTAATCTAGGCTTGTTGGCAGTGTGCTTTATTTTGCTTAGAATGTTGCCAGTGCCAAAAGAGGCTGTTAATAATCTTTCTCCACACAAGGGGAAGTAGGTTCCAGTTGCATAGAATTACATTAGTAACTTCATAAAAAGTGTAAGGTAAATGATGACTTTTAATAATTGGAGAAATTGTTAAACTTCTGTTTCAAGCTCTGATATTTCTTTAGAGAGTACTGTCCTGGGTTGTAAGATAAGCTTGTATTCCATTTGCCATCTGTCGAAGGCGAACCGGTTGGACAGGTTTTTTGTTATCTCTCTCAGAGACAATGGTTTGTGTATACACCTTCGACTGATTCAATGAAGGGGGTCCCACCCAGAGGGGAGAAGCAGCTCTCTCCCTCTTCTTCGCGGGACTCCGAGAGAAACAGCTCTCTCCCTCTTCTTCGCGGGACTCCGAGAGAAGCAGCTCTCTCTCTCTCTGCGCGGGATTCCCGGGGAAAGCAGCTCTCTCTCTCTCTTCGCGGGATTCCTGGAGAAGCAGCTCTCTCTCACTCTCTCTTCGGCGGCACTCGCAGCGAAGCAGCCGGCGCGCAGAGGCGACGGCAGCGGAGCTCAGAGGCAACCCCGGCGCAGAGGAAGACCGGCCCCCACTGCCACCAGATCTTCAGAGGGAAACTATACCCTTCTAGAGATCACCACTGCAGCTACAATTCACCAGCCACTGCAAGGGAAGCAAATTGTCCCAGTAGAACTGATACTGGCACCCCGCAGGTTCTGGACTTTTTTTTTTTCCTTTCACTGGTTTTGTTTGTACCGATTGCATTTGCCTTTTTAAATTGTTGTCTAGTTTTCTCCTAGTAAAGAATTGTTACTCCCACTCCCATATCTTTGCCTGAGAGCCTTTTAATTTAAAGATCCTCGTAATTCAGAGGGAGGGGGGTTTGCCGTTCTCCATTGCACAGGAGGCTTTGCCCTCTTTCACAGACTCCTGTCTTGTCGAACCAAGACAGAATTTGGCGCCCAACGTGGGGCCTGAGGGCATTGAGAGGGAAAAAGGATTAACAGTTCTTAAGTAATTTGGTTTTGTTGTGTGTAAAAACATCTTCAGCATCACCATGTGGTCTAGTTTACCTTGGTTTGGGTGGCATGTGATCGTAGCTATACTTTTCCCATTTGCAGACCCTTATCTAAAAATGGGTCCTATAACTAAGGCTACGGTGTCTGTTATCAAGTTTGGCTTCTGGGTTAATTGGGTGAAGAATTCATGGATCTTTAATTTCCTCTGGAAGGCAGGTACATGGATTCATAGCTATCACACGTTAACTGTATGTTTTTGGGGTTACTTTAATAACGGTACCTACTGCGAGGAAATAGCACCTGGGCAAACTTTCTCTCAACCTTTTAACCATCTTTTTGGGTCTGCTCCACCAGTTCTCAAAGGGTTAAGATCCTTTATAAGTGCTAATGATACCATACAATGGGTGGTGTTGCTGATAGTCCTGTTATATTTAGCATTCAGAGATAAGGGAAGATTAACCTGGATAACTACCCTCACACCTACACCACAGACTCGAGATGCTGCTGCTCCAGAGCCTGACCCTGCCCCACAGCCCACCTCAGAAATGAACCGCCCAGATTGGGTGAGGGTTCTGGTTAAGGAGATACGAGAGATGCTGAAGGAGTGCATTTCCCCAGCTGGTGAGAAACCGGCCCTTTGCCTTGAGGAGGGACAGTCTAATAGTACAGCTGTGGAACCCACAGATGTTACAACTGTCCAGGTTCCAGCTGAACCACAAAGGCAGTCACGGTCAGCAGCAGTGGCCCCGGTAGAAACAAGGAAGTCTAAGGTGAAAGCAGAGCACCCTGCAGATAGGGACAGGAATGGAGGAACCTCACAACCCACAGGAGAGCCAGAGATTGCTATCATCACCGAGTCCCTGACGTACAAAAGTCTTCGCAATCTGCATAAAAACATTGTGCGACGAGGGCGTGAGGCTTATGCTACCTGGCTACTCCGGGTTTGGGATCTTATGGGTACAGGCGTGCAGCTGGACGGTGGTGAGGCAAGGAACTTGGGACCCTTGACCCAGGACTCAGGTATAAATCAGGTTTTTGTAAGGGAACCAGGGTCCCTTTCTCTCTGGGAGCGGCTCTTAATGAGTGTCAAGAAGAGGTTTATCCACAGAGAGAGAATGCAAGAGCACCATCATAGAATGCGCTGGAAGACCCTCGAAGAAGGGATCCAACAGCTGAGAGAAGTGGCAGTATTGGAGGTACTCTTTGGGAGGGATAGACGACACAATAATGATCCTGACAAAGTCAGGTGTACGGGACAAATGCTGTGGAGTCTGGCAAATCTTGGGCCATCTCAATACGCCACCTTCATTGCAACGATCAATGCTGACACCCACCGGGAGACAATAGGTTCTGTTGCCAACAAACTTAGGAATTATGAGAGTATGATTAATGGCCCAATGCAGGCTCATATCTCAGCTGTGATTAAGGAGTTTAAAGAGGAGATGAAGGAAGAGATAAGGAAGGTTAATACAGCACCCGTGAGAGTCACAGGCCCCAGAATCAGCACCCAACAATCCCCAGCTAGAGAGAGAGGGTACACCCCAAGGGCTAATCTGTGGTTCTTCCTGCGTGACCATGGGGAAGACATGGGGAGGTGGGATGGGAAACCCACTTCTGTCCTGGCAGCACGGGTCCGTCAACTCAAGGAGGGAAACTCTAACCGGGGGAGTTCCACCAAAGTGAAGGTAGCCTCAACCTCCCGTGACCAAGCTTGTGGGTACGATCTGTCAGACCCCCTTGAAGGGACCTCTAGTATGTATGCCCAGGGAAGGAATGATAACCAGTGTTAGAGGGACCCTGTCTCTAGCCAGAGAGAAGCACGGGAAAACCGGATCTTCTGGACAGTGTGGATCCGATGGCCTGGCACATCAGAGCCACAAAAATATGATGCTTTAGTTGATACTGGTGCACAGTGTACTCTGATACCATCGGGACATGTGGGGGCAGAGCCTGTTTCCATTGCTGGTGTGACAGGGGGATCACAACAATTGACTCTGGTGGAAGCTGAGGTGAGCCTGACTGGGAAGGAGTGGAAGAAACACCCTATAGTGACTGGCCCAGATGCTCCGTGTATCCTAGGCATAGACTTCCTCCGGAACGGATATTACAAAGACCCAAAGAGACTCAAGTGGGCTTTTAGAATAGCCGCTGTAGAGGCAGAAGACATTAAGCAATTGAACACCTTGCCTGGACTGTCAGAAAACCCCTCTGCAGTAGGACTCCTAAGGGTGGAAGAACAACGCGTGCCAATTGCGACCTCGACAGTGCACCGCCGGCAGTATCGGACGGATCGAGATGCCGTGATCCCCATCCACAAAATGATTCGGGAGCTGGAGAGCCAAGGGGTAGTCAGCAAAACCCACTCACCCTTCAACAGCCCCATCTGGCCTGTGCGCAAATCTGACAAAGAATGGAAATTGACTGTGGACTATCGTGGCTTAAATGAAGTGACTCCACCGCTGAGCGCTGCTGTGCCGGACATGCTAGAACTCCAGTACGAGCTGGAGACCAAGGCAGCAAAGTGGTATGCCACCATTGATATTGCTAATGCGTTTTTCTCCATTCCTCTGGCAGCAGAATGCAGGCCTCAGTTTGCTTTCACCTGGAGGGGCGTGCAGTACACCTGGAACCGACTGCCCCAGGGGTGGAAACACAGCCCCACCATCTGCCATGGACTGATCCAGGCTGCACTGGAAAAGGGTGAGGCTCCAGAACACCTGCAATACATTGATGACATCATTGTGTGAGGAAGCACAGCGGCAGAAGTGTTTGAGAAAGGTGAGAGGATCATCCAGATACTACTAGAAGCTGGCTTTGCCATCAAGAAGAGCAAAGTCAAGAGACCTGCCCGAGAGATCCAGTTCCTGGGAATGAAATGGCAAGATGGACGGCGCCAGATTCCCACTGAGGTCATCAACAAGATCACAGCTATGTCCCCACCAACCAGCAAAAAGGAAACACAAGCTTTCCTGGGTGCCATAGGTTTCTGGAGAATGCACATTCCTGAGTATAGCCAGATTGTGAGCCCTCTTTATCTGGTTACCCGAAAGAAGAATGATTTCCACTGGGGCCCTGAGCAGCAACAAGCCTTCACCCAGATCAAGCAGGAGATCGCTCATGCTGTAGCCCTTGGCCCAGTCAGAACGGGACCAGAGGTCAAGAATGTGCTCTACTCTGCAGCCGGGAACCATGGGTTGTCCTGGAGCCTTTGGCAGAAAGTGCCTGGGGAGACTCGAGGCCGACCACTGGGATTCTGGAGCCGAAGTTACAGAGGGTCTGAAGCCAACTACACTCCCACAGAGAAGGAAATCTTGGCTGCCTTTGAAGGAGTTCAAGCCGCCTCGGAAGTAATTGGCACAGAAACACAACTCCTCCTGGCACCCCGACTACCGGTGCTGGGGTGGATGTTTAAAAGAAAGGTTCCTACTACCCACCATGCCACTGACGCAACATGGAGCAAATGGATTGCCCTCATCACTCAACGCGCCCGTATTAGAAACCTGAATCGCCCTGGGATTTTGGAGATAATTACGAACTGGCCAGAAGGTGAAAACTTTGGTCTCACTGATGATGAGGAGCAGGTACAAGTGACAAGGGCTGAAAAGGCTCCACCATACAACCAACTACCAGCAGAAGAGACCTGCTACGCTCTTTTCACTGATGGTTCCTGTCGCATTGTAGGGATGAACCGGAAGTGGAAAGCAGCCGTATGGAGCCCCACACGCCAAGTTGCACAAGCTACCGAAGGAAAAGGTGGATCGAGCCAACTCGCCGAACTCAAGGCCGTTCAGCTGGCTCTGGACATTGCTGAAAGGGAGAAGTGGCCAAAGCTCTACCTTTATACTGATTCATGGATGGTAGCCAATGCTCTGTGGGGCTGGCTGGGAAGGTGGAGGAAGGCCAACTGGCAACGTAAAAGAAAGCCAATCTGGGCTGCTGATATATAGAAAGACATTGCCTCTCGGGTGGAAAAGCTGACGGTGAAAGTCCGTCATGTAGATGCCCATGTCCCCAAAAGTCGGGCTAATGAGGAGCACCGAAACAACGAGCAAGTAGATCAGGCAGCAAAAATAGAGGTGTCAAAGATAGACTTAAATTGGCACCATAAGGGGGAGTTGTTCCTGGCTCGATGGGCTCATGATGCCTCAGGTCATCAGGGCAAAGATGCCACCTACAAGTGGGCACGAGACCGAGGGGTAGATCTAACCATGGACAGTGTTTCCCAGGTTATCCATGACTGTGAGACGTGTGCTGCCATCAAACAGGCCAAGAGAGTGAAGCCCCTATGGTATGGTGGGCAGTGGTCCAAGTACAAGTATGGGGAGGCCTGGCAGATTGACTATATCACACTGCCCCAGACACGCCAAGGCAAGCGCTACGTGCTGACCATGGTGGAAGCCACCACTGGATGGCTGGAGACTTTCCCTGTACCTCATGCCACTGCCCGGAACACCATCTTAGGCTTGGAAAAGCAAGTCCTGTGGAGACACGGCACCCCTGAGAGAATTGAGTCTGACAACGGCACCCATTTCAAGAACAGCCTTATCAACACCTGGGCCAGAGAACATGGTATCAAATGGATATATCATATTCCCTATCATGCTCCAGCTGCCGGCAAAGTTGAACGGTGCAACGGACTCCTTAAGACTACCCTGAAGGCACTTGGTGGGGGAACATTTAGAAACTGGGAAATTAACCTGGCAAAAGCAACCTGGATGGTCAACACCCGAGGGTCTGTCAGTCGAGCTGGCCCTGCTCAGTCAGAACCCTTACACGCAGTAGATGGAGATAAGGTCCCTGTAGTACATATGAAAGGTATTTTAGGGAAAACTGTTTGAATTAATCCCACCTCAGGCAAAGACCAACCCATTCGTGGGATTGTCTTTGCTCAAGGACCTGGTTACACTTGGTGGGTAATGCAGGAAGATGGGGAGACCCGCTGTGTACCACAGGGAAACTTGGTCTTAAGAGAGAACTGGGTGTAAGATTTCATGGTGTGCAGATGGAAATAGAATAAGGGGTGGATAATGTCCTGGGTTGTAAGATAAGCTTGTATTCCATTTGCCATCTGTCGAAGGCGAACCGGTTGGACAGGTTTTTTGTTATCTCTCTCAGAGACAATGGTTTGTGTATACACCTTCGACTGATTCAATGAAGGGGGTCCCACCCAGAGGGGAGAAGCAGCTCTCTCCCTCTTCTTCGCGGGACTCCGAGAGAAACAGCTCTCTCCCTCTTCTTCGCGGGACTCCGAGAGAAGCAGCTCTCTCTCTCTCTGCGCGGGATTCCCGGGGAAAGCAGCTCTCTCTCTCTCTTCGCGGGATTCCTGGAGAAGCAGCTCTCTCTCACTCTCTCTTCGGCGGCACTCGCAGCGAAGCAGCCGGCGCGCAGAGGCGACGGCAGCGGAGCTCAGAGGCAACCCCGGCGCAGAGGAAGACCGGCCCCCACTGCCACCAGATCTTCAGAGGGAAACTATACCCTTCTAGAGATCACCACTGCAGCTACAATTCACCAGCCACTGCAAGGGAAGCAAATTGTCCCAGTAGAACTGATACTGGCACCCCGCAGGTTCTGGACTTTTTTTTTTTCCTTTCACTGGTTTTGTTTGTACCGATTGCATTTGCCTTTTTAAATTGTTGTCTAGTTTTCTCCTAGTAAAGAATTGTTACTCCCACTCCCATATCTTTGCCTGAGAGCCTTTTAATTTAAAGATCCTCGTAATTCAGAGGGAGGGGGGTTTGCCGTTCTCCATTGCACAGGAGGCTTTGCCCTCTTTCACAGACTCCTGTCTTGTCGAACCAAGACAAGTACAAATCAGGATTTGCCTAAACTTGGAGTTCAGTGACATACTTGAAATTGTGCTCTGACCTAACATTTAGCCAGATAATCAAACCACGGAATGTTTGGGAGCTTTGAGTGTTCATTGACAAAATTTGAAGGTGGCTTGAATACCTTGATTAAGCAGGAACTACTGCTGTACAGAAGAATGCTTTCCACAGCATTGTCCTGCTTTCAGGAATATGTGTGTTTCAGCCTCAGAAATGTAGTAATTCTAAAAATACCTGCTCCTTAATATTTAATTTCTTATCAAAATGGGCAGGAAGAGTATATAAGGGAAATCTATAATATGCAAATTATTCTTATTTCTTTTTTTTATTTTTTTTTTTTTTTTTTACTGGATGTAGAAAACTATAAATTGCATATGTCTGCTAATATTTTTTCCAGGTCTCTCACTAGTTTAACAGTTTCTCTGAGGGACTCTGAGTTGAAGATGTCCCTGGCTACGGCAAGGAGGGTGGATGAGAAGGTCTTTAAAAATCCCTTCCAACCCGAACCACTCTGTGGTTCCGTGATTCCATGCCATATTCCTCTGAACTGTGAAGCAAAACAGCCACTTTTTTTCCCAGGGTTCCACCACTTCTGCTCTCTCTGCTGCCTGCTCCTTGGACTTCTTTTCTGATGTAGATGCCAAGTTCTTGTCTTAGGGGTTCAAATCACTTAGATACCAAAAGCTAAAGGAATCCAGGAGCAGATTAGGAGAGTGTATGTGCATGTGCTCTGGCTTTAAGGCAAAGCAGAACCATGTGTAGTGAGTGCTTGTGCAAATTTCCCCACAAGAACTGGGATCCAAAGCCATGCATTAAGCTTCCTTACCTGCACAGAAATCTGCATTCCTTTCACACTACAGATTTTGGATAGGGCTTTCGAAACTGTACCTGCTGAAGCAGGGACAGAGTGCATTCTCCAAGAAGTGCACACGCTTACTAACACTTTGCATTTTGGAAATTGTAGGGATTAAAGATTGTTTACGTTACATTTGTTATTTAAATACTTAATAGTGAAAAGTAAACATCTTTGTTCTGTTTGCAAGAACTCATAGAACAGTAACAAAGATCTTCAGTTGTGCAGGGCTGCAGGGATTAGTTGCAGGAATTAGACATTAGTTGGGCAGTTCTTCCATAGTCCTGTGTTTGCTTTTGTTCCAAACTTGCACATGATAAATAGCATGTACTTGTAGACAGCAGTAAAATTATACGAAGTTATTGTGTAATTCTACATTTAGAAACATGTAGAAGTACATGCTTGAGTTCTGGAATTTCTCTAAATTAGAACTAAATGCATTTGTCTCACTCTGCAAATTTTATAGTCTTGATTTCCTTATTGAAGGCAAACACAACAGCAGAGTGGTACTGGTCTACTTAAGTGTATTATACTTGCTGTTCTCAGGAGAATGTTTCAATTCCCAAATCTGCAAACTTTATAAATGTACTTCTCAAAAGTGTATAGTCTAAGGTGTGTGGCTTGCCAAAGGTTAATTGCTTATCCTGCTCAGTGAGGCTTACAGATTCTGTTTCTGTGTTCTCTCTCCTGGGGGGCATCGGGACCTGTACTATGCTCCAGGGCCCACAGGAAGCTGACAGAAGCTGGAATAAGTTGGTTGTTGTCTATGTTGTTCTCCCACTGGAGTCAAAGCTGCATTTTTAAAATATATTATTGCTGTGTCCATACTTTGGCCAGCAGTGTTTTTTAAGATTAGAGCTTCTGTAACAAGGCGTGAGAATACCACTTGCCAGCTTTGTTGTTCTGCACATGGATATTCCACTTTTCTTTTATGTGCAGTAGTTTTATTGACTAAGCAGCAGGTATATTTTAAGGCACCACGTCAGATTCATGTTGTATCAAACTTGGTCCCATTCTCCTTTTTTCTCACTAGGATCAGAACGATCTGTTACAAGAGAGCTAAATTAAAACAGTATGCACTTGCTCTACAGATAACTGCCTGCATCTTCTCAGTGTCAGAACCTTGCAGTTGTTTTTTTGTTGCTAAAAACTACCAGGAGTTCTCTGCAAACTTGAAATTACAGCTGGGTGCAAAGGTGCAGTGACTGTGAATGGGTCATTTCACATATCAGCAAAGGCATCTGGGAGTAATTACCAAATTCCAAGAGAGTAGGTTAGTATTCTTTCCTGCTCCAGTATAAAACAGTTCCCCAATTGTTTTTTCTGCAGTTAAGTATTCACTTAACCCATCCTTAGTTCCTTATGTTAGCAAGTCACTGCAACTGTGCTCTCTCTTCACTTTCTTTTCCTCTCTTACCCTGCTGAAAAGTTAAAAGTGGCATATTATTTAAGAAGACGGGATAATTTTTTCCCTCTGTCTTAATAATGCTCCTGTTCTGAATTCATACCATGCTTCACAACTTGCAGGCCCTGACAAGATGCAGTTGCTGCCTGCATTTATGTACTTCAATGAGCTGCATAACAGTACATGCCTGAATTCTGAAGCTTCACTAAATTAAGATTAAATACATTTGTCTCACCCAGCAAATTCCACAGAGGTAATTTACTAAGCTTATTGGAAGTTTAAAATTATTTGGGCTGTAATGGAGCATATCATTTCCCTTTGGCATTCTATTGTGCTTTTATGTACTCATTTCTTGTATATGAGCTGCTGCTTTGTTTGAATTATGTAGTTCATTGGCTTAGAACGTATATTTAGACAATTTGTATTTGGCTTGTTGTCTTTTGTTTTAATTTAGAACTTGTTGCAGAGGGAGCAACAGAAAAAAATCACCTCTTTCTCGATCTCCTTCCTCCTTTGCTTTACTGGGCATCCAGTAGAAGCCTTTTCGAACGCCAGAGGAGAGGATGATCAATGTGTTTTGGCCTGTTACCAAACACTTATAATTAATATTTTACAAGTGTTACTCAGTGCTCATTTGTGACAGGTTTGTACTGGGAGGATTCAGTTAATTGCTAAGCCAGTTAATTGACTTGTGAGTGTGAAACGCCGATATCCGATTGAATGCTTACATCCGATTCAAGCGGAAAAAAAGCCCCAAACAGCTCCTCGCTGCCGGTGCCATTTGCCACCGGAGTGCGAGGGACAGATAATCTGCCGCTGCCACTCGCAGAGGGATGCGACTGTGTGTAAGATCAAAGCAGCTGAGGCAAGGGTGGGTCAGAAGATGGAACCTTTGAAGAGAAGGGAAAAAACAGAGTTTGCTGAAAACAAAGTGAGGGGAGCATCTTCAGAGGAGGGGTGGAGAGCAGCTCAGCTTTCTGCAGGGGAAATGTGCAGTGGAACCCACAGGAGGCAGATTTGGTTTGTCTCTTGCACTGATTGACTGCGGACATGAAGTGCTAAGGCACACGAGAAAGTTTGGTGTTATTAAGTTGTGAATACAGTGAAAATGAGGAAACAGTACTGATTATACTGTTACCATAAATATTTATAGTTTTGTCTTCTGCTGATTTTCTATTTATAAAACAGCTGATCAGCTGATGTGGAAGCACTGTAACTTTTGATACCTGTAATGCCAGATCTTTCCTAACTATGTGAAATAATGGATGTATCCAAAATTGAACCCAACTCCTACTTTTTCTTCTGAACAAACATTTGTCATCCAAGTGACTTAGCACATCAGTGGGAGTTCTGTTTTCCCAGTTACTCATGTAATCCACCATGTGAATTGATGCGTGGAAAGCACGGAAGTTAAAACAGGTCACCTAAAACAAGTGCTCTTCTCTTTTCTGCTCTCTAGTTACCAGCTAAGACAGGAGTTGTTTCAGCTCCTTAGTGCTAAGCGGCACTGCAAGGAAGATGAAGACAAATGGAGACAAGAGGCAGCTGCCTTCTTCATTCAGGTTGCTTGGAAGAAGCAGCTGAACCATGGCCCTCTGAAACCAGTTCCTTCATGTAAAAATCTGAAATCTGTAAACAAAACCAGCTCAGCCATAAAAACCAGCAAGCAGTCCATCCTAAAGCAGATATATGGTAATTTTCTTTTCACTATAATTTATTTGTATAACTATGCTTTCAATTTTATAACAGAATCTATTCATCTATGCACTTCTTACCTAATTGTTAAGAATTTCAACTATTTATAAAAATGAGTCTCAGGTGTTCTGGGCAATTGTATTTCTATTTCAGGTTAAATAAACCAAACAACTCAGTGATTTAAAATGGCTGCTGCTAAAGCTGTTTGAATCCCTACTCAGCATTGTTTCAGCACAGGTCTTAAGGAATCAAATAATTCCATTGCCAGAGCTGCTCATATGTATGTGTGGAAAGAGAACAGAGCAGTAAGCTGGGGATAGCTGGCTGTATCCATGCAGACTGGCTGTTTGGATGGTTTGGTTTTTTAAAGCATTGTTTTAAACTTTTTTTGTTTGTTTGTTTTGTACTGTTTAAAAAATATTTTCATATGAAGACTGTGTTCCATGTTGATAACTTTCCTGTATGAAGATGTGGTCTTTATAGCAAGAGCAAGGTTGTCTTTTATAATTTTGCACTGCTTTGCACTGTGCCTGAACGTGCACATGCAAAGAAATGCATCTTCAAGAAAAGGTACAGGAAAAGTATTGCAAGATCTATTTTAACATTAGTTAAATTTCACTTGTGGTTGTCGTGATTTTCTGTCATATGAAATGTCTCATGAGTTTCCCCATAAAAAATGAGAGTAATTTTTAGGATAAAATAATGCTGTAGCTTACTGAAATAGTTTGCAGCTATGCACAACTACATGTCTGTATGATAAACACAGAGATGTTCACATTGTTTGTTAAAGGGCGTTCTCAGGAAGGCAAAGTGTGTCAGTCAACAAGACCTCCTTCTAAGCTGAAACTTTCTGATGTGCAGTTGGTCTCAGGTAGGACACATCCATTTTAAGAGTATTTTTCTGTTTATATACCTGAGAATGGTTTCCTCTTAGATATGAAAACAACCTGCTTAAGGACTGGGCTGTCTTATCAAAATGCGTAACTACTGGTAAACTATTTGTGATTGCACACTTCTTCTTTCAACATTTTTTGGGCTTAACTGAGCTGCACTTCTATCCTTGAGTGATTTGGATTAAAAGCTTCTTTACTAAATGCCATTTGTCAGTCTTTTTAAAGTGTATTATGGACTTACTTGGGGTTGGGAGCTGTGGGAACGCTGATGCTTCACCACGTGAAGGTTTAGTGCCCCACTGGGCATTTGGAGTTCCTGGCTGTGCTACACCTCAGGCAGACAGGCCACAGCTAGATGGGAACACAGCAACTGCTTCAAAGAGTCAGTTTAGGTAATTTGCAAAGGAAAGTAAAATACATTTTCCAAGTAGTTTAATACAACTCTGAAGTCAGAAGGAAATCTAACAGTGGACCTATCCTTGAGTTTGTTGGAACTGTAGGTGAATTTCTGCCTCACTAAGAGACAGGGGCCTTTTTCTTTCACTGCCTGGGAACTGTTTTAATTAAGAGGCATGACCAGACAGGTGTTTGATTGCCACCTCTTCATGCAGATAGGAATCTAAATTTTAAAAGAGCTTTTAGCTCTTCTCGTTTAACTTTTCAGGACAACAGATCTCCCTGTCTTCTGAAATAAAAAGGCTTTCTCTTGAGGCTGGAGTGGCCTTTGCTTTCATAACTTGGTGACGAATAGGTTAGTGATAGGAACTCTGCCCAGTTCCTTTAGAACACTACCTACTTTTATTCATCTAATAGGAGCTCAGGGAACTTTAGCCCTTACTTAAAAGACAATAACATGTTTTTCATCTGCCTGCCTTTGTGCATGACAACATTACGTTTGTTGGAAAAGTTCAGAGCTGTCAGTGGCTAATGCCAGATACTCAGTTTCTGACGTAGGTGCCTGGAGTAGGTCAGAATGGACTGTTCAGTTTCATTCTTCCTTTGCAGGAGCATCTGGGAAGGTGAAGGCTGACTGTCAGCCCAAGTTTTAATGTTCATAGAGCTTGTGGAAGAAGTGTGCGATGACAAATCTTTCATGGGGATTGACACTCAACTCAAACACTTTGGATGGGGGGATATGTAGAGGGTGTTCAAAGGAACTGTTCAGTAAGGCAGGTGATAGGTAGAAAAGGGATGGGAGATACAGGCATGGGTTAAGTGCTTTGGAATATTCTGCAAATAGGCCCTTTAAGATTGTTACCATTAAAACATTTCAGAACTTGAAATTTGTTCTTTTTCTACTTTGTTTGGCTTTTAAAAATTAAGTAAGATTCCTTTTGTCAATTCAGCAAGTGGCAGCTAAAGACGTGCTCTGCAGCAGAACCAGACAGCCTGGTTCTTTGTTTCACTGTGGACATTAAAGTGTGTTCAGAGCTGCAAAGGAGCAGGTTTTGCAACTCTTGGCATTAGAAAGATGTCCTTAAGATCTGCTGAGTTCACACCCTCAATGAAACATTTGGATTTGCACTTGGGATCACCCTTTATCCCATTCTGGCTTGGGATAAAGCACTGAAATCTTTACAGCAGCTAATATTTACAAACCTGGGAAAGGAAAACAGTCATATTATTTGTAGCACATTACATGAAATAAAAAAAAACATTGCATAAGCAATTCAGAGCACTCACTTTATCCCCTGGACTACTTTCCCTGACCTTCTAGAAAGAGCCCACTGCCTACCTCATGTTGCTAAAATTGCTCAACACAATCTTTTTCTGCTCTTCAGCAAATTCAGCCAAGAGTATAGTGTTGGTCTGGAGCCCAACATTATTTTATGGGGGTGAACCTCACTGCACCCATGAGAGGCTGCTCAAGTCCCACACACAGCAGCAACATCATCAATGTTCCACAGAAGCTCTACCCAGTGCTGCAGAAACCAAACTGCTGAGAGACAATCAGCAGTGAGATGACAGGAAAAAGGCATTTTCTGATCCTAGTAGATTCGCTGCTTATGAAATCTAGAACACAGTGTAGATGAAGCTGAAGCTGCTTTTCACCCACTAAGGTTACTCATCGAAACTATTTTGTTCTTTTACAGTGAGCAACCTACAGTGTGTTAATTTGTTGGAGAACATGGGAAAATCAAGGCAATTTTCATACAACATGAGACCAACCACTGCTGCAAAACCAAAAAATACAAGACTGAAGCATTAAGCAAAACAATGTTTGGAATTCAAAATCCATTCCAGTACAGCTGTTATCTTTCATAATGTATAAGCCATCTATGGTGTATTAAACTTGAACATTTTCAGTTTTATATTACCACAGCATTACATACCAAGCAAACTCCTAAGGAGCTGGACTCGTTTTGTGTACAAACTGGTTTTTAAATGCAACTGCTAATTTCTTTACCAATACACAGGATGAAATCCAAATTGCATTTGAAGACAGAAGACGAAGCACTAAGCCCAGTATTGCAATAACAGAGTAGAGGCAATCAAAGCTTTCCATTGCAAAACATAGGAATTTTGAATGTGTTTATCAAAAAGCATTTCAAAAAAAGAGGGGAAACTGCACTAAAGCTATTACAGTTCTGAGAAACCAATGTTTAATTTTACCTCAAGTTAATTAAATTAATTCAAAATCAAAGCAGGAATGGAAGAACAGTCTTCATGTGCCACTCCTCTACTAAAGAAACAATTTTTCCTTAGCTAACTATGGATTTGGAAGGAAATGTAGACATGTTGACATAAAACACTAAAGAAATTACTTTCACAACCTATGGAAACTACTAGGGCTGTGTTTTCTACCCTTGGAAATTATCACAAATTTTTTAAATAACTCTTTTTCTATGTGCATTAAATAGAGAAGCAAGACAAAATGGGCCCTATTCTAGGAAAAAATTAGTTCTCATAATAGCTTTGGAGCTGCCACACTGTACAGTATTTACCTTGCGCAAAGTATTTAAAAATATGAACTCAGCGAAAATAAAAAATGTTACTCTAAGGCGTATGGTTTTCTAATTTTTTCTTCTCCTTGATACTACACAATTGTACTGTTTTTTTAAATAACGTGATGCTTCAAAATAATAGATGAGCAGAGTCAGTTTGAGTCTGTTTCTCTGCAAGCTCTTCAGCATCAAGGACTTGGGTTTCACTGTGGTCACCACATTTTACTAAAACACTTTCCAGTAAGATCTACTTGCTTGAAAAAAAGGCAACAGAGGTATAGCAGTTCTCTGTAAAATTTTTATTGTTTCACTTACAAAAAAATTGACAAGCTTTGTTCCAACATCTTCCATTCAAAACTAAATAGAAGTAAATGCTTTACAATAAATGGTTTGACCTCTTCAATATACCGTGTTTATAGGGCCAGGTGTCTGGGGATGAGAGGCAAGGTAGATGTTGAAACAGTAATGGAGGTCTGTGAGCCACTGCTCCTGAACTTCACCGCTCTTCAGTGTCTAGAAAGAAGAAAAAAGGTAAATAAAACTCAAGCATTTGCAAAACTTGGTTTTGTTTTTACAGGTAATCAGGTGCACTGTTAAAAGTACAAGACAGCCCTGTTGCCCTGCACACAGTAACATTGTTCTTCTCTTTTATACATTTCAACACGGTGTGTCTGTTAAAGCCCAAATAATAAAGTGTTACAACTGGGTACACTCAGTCATTACATTACCAAGTGTGTGAGTTAACACCAGATGTGCTTTCCTTACTCTTAATTAGAATGGCTCACTTACTTTGCAATTCTGCAATTTATAGGCAATTAAAATGCAAATGAGCATGGTGCTACCAGTGCAGGAGAGCTCCCCAGCCCAGTCTAAGGAGAACTGCTACCAACAGACTACCCCAGCCCAGGAATTCCTTCTTCTCAGGATTATGTAGGTGGCTTAAAAAAACTCAACAAGCACAAATACAACCCACCCACAGTGCAACAGCACAAGAATTGGTTGGGCATTTTCAACACTAAAGAGAAACAACCCCCTCCTAACCTGCAGGTTAGAGAACCTCACCATAACATTGCATTGAGAGCAGCTTTCACCATCACTGTTTGAAAATTGCTCTTCCTGACTGTTTGCAACGACTTTTAAAAATAAACATGACGTACACATGGTCTCTGGGAAACAAGAACAAGAAGCTGTTTCATACCATGATGTCCTTGATGATCTGTTGCACCAGAAACTCATTTGTGATCATATGGCTCCTGAGCTGCCCGTGCTGCATTAGTAAGCGAAGCAGCTGAGCAACAACGGGCAGCTCTTCCCGACAGATCCTGCTCACTTGCAGGCTTTGCAGCATCAGCCTCAGTAACCGTGGCAGGAGTGCTAATGCAGAAATGCATGATCTCCATAGCATGTCCCTGAGAGGAAAAGATAATCAAAATTGAAATGATTGAGGACACACATTTCAAGGATGCTTCTGTGAACTGGCTGCATGGCTGTACGAGGAAACCTGTTTCTGTGGATTGAATCACACCAGCTGCATTCACCAGAATTAGTGCAAAGCAGAAAATTCTGTACCAGAAAATGCCAAACTTGAAAATATTCCAAAATTTTGTACAGTGCTGGAAAATAAATTAGGCCCTGCCCTGGAAGCTATAAATGTTGCTTAATCTCTCTCACAGTGCAATTTCTCCTTCAAACAGCTGCCGAGAGGTTTTAGTTTCAGTCACTTTTCAGGTACACCCAAATCTTTGTTTAAGATTCATAAGAAATTAAATAATGGACTTAACTATTTGTGATACACAAGTCATTAAATACAGTAAGAGAAGGAGGACTTGGGCTCTGAATTTTCAGGAAGTTTTTAACAACTTTTCTGTATATGGAAAAGTTTGGCCTGTTTCAAGACATGCCTTCATTTCAGGTGAATTTGTTTGAAGTCGTTATCTGTAGCTTTTGGGTTTTTTAAATCAAATGGCTTTGCAGTCTATGTAATGATGCCTGAGAAGTTTTAAAACTGAAACATCAGATCAGTTAAGAGTACATACCAAATCCTTTGCATGGAGTACAAAGAGTACAAAGCCAAATCCTTTGCGCTGTGCATTTCAATGTATCTAATGAAGCCAAGGTTAAAGATTAAGGTATAAATATCCAACTTTACAAAATCAGGATCGTTTTGACATCCAAGTAGAACAATTTGAGATGAAACATTTTTCAGTTACTGTTTCAAGTAATTCCTGGTAACTCTGCAGATGTTTTTCTTAAATCTAAGTACTAATTTGAAGTAAGCAAAAAAGAGACAGGAAAAAAACCTCTGGGGGGAGGGGGTATCCTTTCATTTCACATCTCTAAATACTTGTGTCTGCAAAGATAGAGGCAAGATGGTAAGAAGAACAGCTTTACCTTTTCTGTAAATGTTCTGCATCCTCTCTGTCTATAGTTAGGAGAAAGTACAGAAGACTGTAACAACAAGAGGCCAAGAACCTGTGCAGGTTTTCACTTATGATGCAGGCTTGATCCAAGAGCTTATTTATGGCACATAGAACAGATCCAGCTGTGCTGTCGGGTATTACAACCAATCCAACCTGTATTAAAATGAGACAAAGAAACCAACAACCCAAGTTCATCCCTTTATACAAAAGATTTTTTGCTGGGATACAAACAATCCTAGAGCTTTCCTATGGTGACATGTATTTCTTTGTTTCTGTTCAAACTCTACAGACCATTGCATTTTTTCAAATCCCAGCTTTCCCAATAAATTGCCACCCATACCAACAGAAGGTTAAATTGACATCTTCATTCTATGCCTTCTAAACAAACACTCATCTCAAACATATCTGCAGAATAGAGCACTGCTTTGCTCTGAATGACAGTGCAGGCACAAACAATCTTCTGGGCAGAACAGGTCTTTCCTTTTAAGCATATATCATGGGACTGGGAAGGCCTTCTGAGTCTTGAAATGGCAGTGAGCAGTCAGTGAGGTAGAAGGAAACTCTGATTTATGCTACAGAAAGGAAAGCTACTGGATTGTCAGCAGGGTGAGTCTGCTTTGAAGCTCAACAGGAGCTTTATGAATTAAGGTAAATCAAAGCTAATGAAATATATGGTGAGCCCAAAGTGCTCTGCTATTGTTAAAGAGAGAACATCATCTTGAGTAAGGATTTTATAGGCATGATAAATAATTTAGAGAAAATTCTTTGATTTTGTAGAGGCAGTGAATTAGAAAGCAGTTTAAATTTTGAAGTACTATGGAGTAAGTACCCTAGATTTTTGTCTCGTAAAGCCATAAAAAAATCATGCACTGCTAGTGTGGCACCATTTACCTTTAAAGACCTATTCAAGGAGTTTGAGAGCAGTCTAATTTGCTCACCTGCATGTACACTGTTTTAAGCTGACAGAGGGAGTTGGTTCACTTAACAAGGTTAGCTGTTTCTTTTAGAAATGTTTAGGAAAAAAGATCAATAAAGTACAATCTACAGAAACATGAAATGTATTTCATTCATACCATTAATTGTGAAGGTAAGAGGTACAGAACAACTATGAGTTAAAAACTTCTAAATCTTTCCAGCCTAAGGCACAGGGTGCATTTCAAGGCCACAAGCACAGATTGCTAGCCCAGGCTGACCCTGTGCCAATCAGGGGCAGAAGGAGGATGATGGTCTTGCCTGACAAAAGGTGGGACTGCAGTTGTCACCATGACCCTGCTGAATACTACAGGACACTGAGGCACCAAACAATTAAAATTAGTAACATTTTTCCTGAGTGGCAGTAATCTAGATGGATATAAAGAACCATCCTGAAGACCAGCTGGGCCAACACTACTGATGGAATGTGCTGGTCAGCCAGTCTGAAAGATGACAGGAACAGAGATATTTATATTTATACAAGTCTAGTAGATGAGGCTGCTCATATAAGTTCCCATATAGGATGTTGCCTCCATGGTGACTTTGCTCCCTGAGAGGTGTCAGCAGCCAGTTGGAGACCTTGGACAGCAGCCTTGCCAACCATAAAAACCTACTTAATGGTTTGCTCTCAAAGGGACAAGGCAGTAGAACATATAAACCTTTTTAAAAGTTGATTTAAATCAACATCCACCCCTAAAAATCCAGACTACAGTTATAGGCAAGCTACTCCCTACAGAAGCTTTGGTCTAGTAACTTCTCAGTATGGCTCCAAGCAAAGAATGGCAGACACTGGTTAAATCAAAGAACCACCCTGACAGGATCACAGGGGCAGAACTTGTGGTCCTCCCTCTCGTCAGGCAGCATCATAGGGAATTGCAGATTCTGTCCCTGACCATTCTGTTACCCAGCTCTGGTTTGCCATCCCCATCTTCAGCTCAGGCATGTTCAGGATTAGAAGTCAGGCTGTAAAACCCAAGAATGGGTCAGGTTGGGACCACAATGGTCATCTGGTCCAACCTCCCTGCTCTGCTCAAGCAGGGTCATCCCAAAGCACATAGCACAGGATTGTGTCCAGACAGTTCTTGAGTCTCTCTAGTGAGGGAGACTCCACATGATCTGTGGGCAATCTGTTCAGGGCACAGTCAACCACACAGTAAAGATGTTCTTCATGTTCAAGGAGAGCTTCCTCAGCATCAGTTTCTGCCTGTTGCCTCTTGTCATATTGCTCAGCACCACAAAGAACCTGGCCTCCATCAGCTTGGCATTCTTTATATAATTATATACATAGTTGAAGTAAAAAACCTCATCTAAAGCTGCTGGTTGCTCTTTTGCAAAGCAAACCAAACCAGGAAGTGTTTAATTTATGGACAAACTGCCTCAAAGACACACTCAAATATTCACAAATCTGAGCAAAATGGCCCATATAAGTTTAGATACCAACAGTTATTATGTATTTTTTAAACTCCCCCAAATCTTGTTTAAAGCTTTTTTAAATGCTGAAATTATATATTAAATACAGAGGATAAGTGGATTTGAGGATTAATGAGACTGCTAGCAAATTGATCACAAGGAAATTTTAACGTAGAAGACAAAATGGTACTTACCAGATATTTACAGATGCCAGTCTGGAGAATGTCAAAACACTGAGTTTGTGAAGGTATAGTGGACAAGCTGTGACAGATCACCTGTTTTAATAAAACAAAGTTATATTTAAGCACTCCAAATGCAACCAGCAATCATTCACTGTGCAGTCATACTTCACTGACAGACCTAAATCCAAAGAACCTACTGGGACATGCAGCAGCTTTGTCACAAAGTACTGATTCTTTCCAGTGTAGAAGAGTACCATTGTTAACATAAATTGTTCCATGCTTAAAGAGATGATGTTCTACACCATTAGGTTTTCTGGGAAAGGCTCTCTGCATTCTATCTGTGTGATAGAAGGACAAAAATACTCTATCAAACTAGACCACCACACCAAGTCTCCAAATGCCTTTCCTCAGAGTTGAAGAATTTCAGAAAACAACCTCCCAAATATCAAGCATGAAACAGAGGGGTCACAGTGAAACAGAAAAGTAACACAACAAAGAAAAATGTAGCAAAGATCTGTTTTCAACATATTTTCCTCTTCAGTGCCAAAAATTTCATGTTCAAAAATGATACAAAATGTAATACTACAATGGGAAAACTTGTTTTATAAACTGCATAATACTTTCTGGTGCTTATATAATCAGACACTAGCAAACTACCATGAAATGTTCTATGTCTCCTGGATAGGTAAAGAAACCAGAGGTCCAGTAGAACTGCTGGTAAGCTGTACTGCAATCCTCTGGAGATGGCTTTCTCTGTTCCTCTTTTCCTTCCTCTCTATTCCAATGATTCACAAACTAGTTAAATAGCTTGGATGCCCTCTCTCTGTTCACATTCACTACTTATCTCACCAGAGTGGCAACTAAAGCCTCTGGAGAAGCCAATGTGTACAGCCCAAGCATGTTATCAGACCACGGGCAATTGTGATGTCCTGCTAAGGACAAGGAAGATGGAAGAACCATTACATGAGGAACTGAATCTTCCCTTTGTGCTTAAGGGAATCAGAAAATAGCAAGATCAGATGTTTGAAGGATGAAAGAATTCAAGTCCATGAGTTTTACAAATACCTCAACTAAGCAAAACACAATTCTCTAAGATGCCTCATGATTCAAAATCTAAAGAGAACTTGCACAGGAGGATCTGACCTGAGGGATTAAATTCTGTGGTAGTGTTTTGGTTTTGAGACTTTAGTAAAATCAGGCAGGTCAAGACACCCAAACAAGATAATGACAAAACAGAACATACAAAATGTGTTGTGTGAAAAATAATAGTCAACAAGATTTGCAGCTGGAGGATCGGAAAGGTTAGAGAAAGAACCATTAGCTCAAGGTCCTGTGGTATGAAAACTCAGCCTTAACTAATGTGGATGCCAGTGCTAGTTTGATCAGAAAGAGGCACCATTTGTGGTGATACAGAAGTACACTCAGCTTTATCCAAAATAACATGCCACACCTATTTTTAGCCCTGTTTATGCCAGCCAAATTCAGGAGATTTGAACACATGTTCAGACTAGGCACAATGTTATGTGCCTAGTGGCACATAACATTGTTGGGCAGTCAGGACATTGTTCATGTTAATCAGTATCACAAGTGTATTGCAAGTGTTTTGTTTGACTAGCAGGACTATTTAAAAGACAATTTCATAGATACTCTTGCACTACTTTTTATACTTTTACTATACATTTATTTATAATGAAACAATATTATTAAAACTGAGTACACCATCCTAAATATATTAGGGCTTTTGTCCACTGCAATTTGAAAGTGATAAAATATTAAATATCCTGGAATATTCCCAAGAAATGGCCTCAAAACATCTGTGTTATTAGTAGTATCAAGGAATAAAGTCAAGCTGCAACAGAGGTTATTATTGGGGACTGTCATGTCAAGGACAAACTGTGACACCAATCTGACCTGGTATTTTAATGAGCAGCACTTACACAAAAGGTAAAGCTGCACTGATGAAATTTGTTGGATGACAGCTCCAAGCTGAGAAACCCTGCCAAGGCAGGAGGACTGGACTAACCTATGGAAAAGATCACACAGGTTTGATGAGTAACAGCTACAGAAAAAAAATCAGTGAAAAAAAGTGGTGGGTCATATACCTGGAGACTAATAAAAACTTCTGCATGCAGCTATAAGTTTTAACAGTTAGAAATGAGGAGGAAATTCCGTAACAGCTGACCACAAGTGGTTGTGATACCACCACAAAACGGGCAAATGTTACTTCAGGATGTAAAAATAAAGATAATTCCAACAGATGTGCTCAGACAGAATACGGATCATCTCTTCAATACTATTCTGTAAGATATTTCTTAGAATTAGACCATTTCTGACATGCTGTGCAAAGTAGGAGCCATTCATTTTCAGGAAAGGCAAATTCAAACCAACCAGAAACAGAAAAATTGCACAAAGAGAAATCCTGGTGTCAATGCCAAGGCCTGAACCTGCCTGGGCTGGCAAAGTGACACCCAAGAAGGGATCTTATTGTCACTTACAAAGTGGCAGAAAACGCTGCACCAAAACAAATGTAACCAAACAACAACTAAACATAACAGTGATCATGGCTGGCTGGAAATGCAGATGAGATGGAAATTGGGAAGGATGATTATCAAGGGGGGAAATGCAAGAGATGTTTGTTGCTCATAGGGCAGAGCTTGGGCACTTTACAGAGGGGTTTCCCATATGATTGTGAACACATCACACCAGACACAGTCTGCCAGACAGACTCCCCTTTTGATTCAGTACAGACCCACAAATTCAAGACCTTGAAGGCAAATCCACCAGGCCCACCCAACAAAAATACAATTTCATTATTAATATTTCACTCTTAGGACTATGTCCCTGGAGCAAGCCCACCATGCGCTGGGGCTCTCCCTGAGGTGACAAATTCTAGCAGCATTTCATTACAGGTATGATATGCCCACACTCAAAATTCTTCCTGAATGGCAAGGAAAACAGGCACCACTGGACAGCAGCATAATTCCTTAAAAGAGTTGTGGAAAAGAGTAAGTTGATTTTTCAATCTTTTAGATATTTCTGACCCTCAAAACAGCATCACCATTCCCCACATCACTTCTGTTTTCCTGCAATTAAGTGGGAGAGGTAATTCTTTTCAATTCTATAAATTAAATCCTGCTTGAAATGGCTTTCATACCAAATGCCTGTTATAAAAAGTGTAACTGAAACATTTTTAGACATGGAAATGAAAGGAAAAGAAAATTTAATTATCACATGAAAATTAGTATTTTCCCTGACAATTTATTTTCCTTAGGCAAGGTTTTGCATGATTTTTAATTTCCATAATAAAATGTCACAGCTGATTCATTACATTACATTTGATTAACATTTATCACATTTTTGGCACATTCACAGATTGATTTTGGACCAAAGCCAGAGTAGTTTTGTTTCAGAGCAATCCTGAAGTGAATGGACTGAGAACAGGCAATTTTGATCAGAAAGGGTTGAGTTTTTTCTTTTTGAGGCAAGTATTTTATAACAGGTTTGGCTTAGACTTAGACATTTTGTTGGGGTATTTTTATTCTTTCTTTTCTTTTTAATTTTGTTTGAATGTTCACTTGAATAAATTAACTGAAAGAAAAGCAGTCTCTTAAATACAGGGATTATCTGTCAGCATTATGCAGCAAATGCTACAGGCCCTGTAATCCACTGGCAGATTTTCAAACCAAACCCTATTGATCAGACAAGCCTAAGTATCAAGAGCCACACAACTGCAACAGCAGGTTCCCTACTGGTGCTTTGGGAAGCCATTGCTACAGGGGCCTCCTTGCTGGCCACACTGAAGACAAATTCCAACAGCAGCCAAACACAACAGGGAAGGAAAAAAACAACAACAAAAAACCACCACAAAACAAAATAAACAACCCCAAGCAACAAATTTTTAAAAAAACAAACTGGAAAGGCCCCTCAGAAGCACAGCCTGACCCAGATTTTTTTGAGATCCTGACACCATAGAGTATTTTACTTCAAATGAATGAGTTAAAAGCATTTTTACCGCTGACAGTCCCCCTGACTGACAATGCAATCCCACACAGGCTTTTCACAGGTCTAATGCAGAATCAGAGGAATTCATCAGTTTAGTGCTGTTCATCTCTAAGATGTTCTTGCCAACAGAAGACAGAGTTGGGATGACCCAAGGAAGCCCAGTCTCAGTAGGAGCCCTCATGGCAACAGGAACAAGCACACCTGATGAACCGAGACTAATGTTTTGTTCATTATTGAACTGTTCCCACTCCCTTGAAGCTTCCTGTAACACAACAGAATCCTGATTCAAAGTCTCAAGGAAACTACTAATCACCAACTGTCCAGAGAAAATTTTTGTATTATTTCAAGTTTAGTCATGCTGCAAAGCACTCTTTTTTTTCAAAGAAAAATACTCACCTTCCTCTGAAGACACACACAAGCAGGAGCACAGAGAGGAGCCCAAGCAAGAAGGAATTATAATGGATCGAGTATTTTAGCATGCCACTGTGTGGCATGTCTAGACTCACTGAGAAATGATTTTATTAAAAAAAGAAAGTTGGCACACACCAGATACTATAACCTAAGGTGAACTTTAAAATATATTTTTCAACTCCCATTGACATGGACCTCAGACATGGATAACTAAAATGTAACAGGCTGTTCTGCAGTGAATTCCCCAGCCCTTGTGAAATGCCTGTTTGGAGCAGGACTGTATCCAGTGTAACATGTTAGTGTGGAGCGTAGAAAACGAGAAGTTTTCAGGTGATGGGGCAGGCAATGAAGCTTGGCTTCTGAAGCTTGGCCAGCTCCCCCGAAGCACTCTCACTTATCAGACACTGTACTCCCCTGACAGGTGCTGCTTCTCTTTCTGAAATAAATTGATTTGACAGGGCAATATTAACAGTGCCCTGAGTTGTTGAGAAAGCTGCGTACAACAAGAGATCTTTGTTCATCTGCCTTGGGTAAGCTCACAGGGGCGGATATGAAAGATATTCCTGATTCACTGACTCCAGAAAAAATACCTCACAAAACCCCATAAAAACCTCCACATGAAACCCCTACACACTCACAATAAAACAAAACAAAACTTAAGTTAAAAAAATAAATATCCAAAAAGAGGAACAGAGTCTTCAGGAGAACATTACCAGGTGAGCAACAGGTGAAAAAACCATACTATTGGGCTAATTTTACATTTGGGGTAGCAAAACGGTAATGCAATAACTTATTTAAGAATTACAAATGCTTAAGAACATATATGGTGTCCCACATATTGACAGAGACTTGGTATTTCCCAAGACTTAGAAGAATTATGACACACAGTTGATGTCCTAGTCAGTATAACTGCAGCACACAAACTCATCTTGCATTTGCTAACTGTGACGCTTGCTTGGCAGCAGGCTCCTTGGCTGTGACATGGGGTCCGATAAAAAAATCTGTATTTGAGAATCAGTTAAACTAAGTGGAGTTATCTTTATTTGCCACTGGACACAAATACCTGAATAGCAAGAACCACAGCTCACCTCCTGTGCAACAACTTGATCATGTGTTCAAGTCTGGGTACCAGCAAGTTTTGGTGCTACAAGGCAGAGAGGGCTAGAGACTATCACCCTGGTTCTCTAAGTGAGGGGCATTTATGAAAACACTGTTATTAGAAAACCCAGGGCTTAAGCTGAACAACCACTGTGCTATCCAAGAGTAGACAAAGCCATACCTGAAGAACATCACAGGTGGGGTTCTCTTCTCAGAGCCATCTTACTAGCAAAATTCAAAGAAAGGACACCACAAAACAGCTTTTTGTTTCATCCTCTTGCAGTCATAATATGCCTTTCTTTCATTGCTCTGCAGCTCCCTCACAGCTATAAAATGTAACCACAGCCAAGTGCTCCTCTTCTGGATGCCTCCTCAACAGACTAAATGCAGGACAGTCAAAGGAACATCTGATGCTGAAGTCTCCAAATTCACCTGCCTGCCTCTTCTACAAACCAAAGGACTTGAAAACAGAAAACCTGACACTTAGCTCTTGTCCCACAAAACCTCTCTTTCTAAGCAAACTTAGGTTAGGTATCACAAGCCAGAATTTGAATATAAACCACAATACACAGTACCGGTGGAGTTGTAAATTTATGCTAGTTATGTGCAGTAACACTGCAGTGAGCTCCCAGGTGTTACAAAATATGCTGGAAGTATATGATGCAGGTACAGTGGAGCACTGGGCTGAAGATCCACCTAGGTTTTCTGGAAGCTTGTGTTTTGCTGTTTGTGTTTTACTGGTGGGGGCTAGTTTTGGTGCTTTTTTGTTTGCTTTGGGTTTAAGTTTTGCATCTTATGAAAGAGACCTTTAAAAAAGAGCTTTATCAATTTTAGGAGGCATTCCTTTTACTTAAATTCTTTTCCTTTTGTTTCTCTGGACTTTGCACTACTTTCCAAGGAAATAATTATTTTCACCTCTAAACATTAACACTGGGATAGGATGTAGCTTTACTAAACACTAACGGGCTTATAATGAATTTTTTGTCTTCCTTAAAGAAGACTAAAATTGTACCATATTCCTAGTTTAGAAGGAACTTTATTTAGAAGGAAGTTTATTTGCCTCAGCTGCCTTTTTTCCCTCATGTAACTTTAACCTGTAAATATCAATAAAGACAACAAGCTGAAATCTTTCAGAAACTTCAATACAAAAAACCTAAACTGTAAAAATCTTTTGAGTTTTTTTAAAGCATTAATCTCTGCTTCAAATTAAGCTACAGCACTACAATACTACCATTTACTTCTCAAGACAAACATCCTTGGCAGGGCTTTTAATTTATATGCACTGACTTGCCATCTTTTTTGATTTGCTGTAATTTTTTCATAGCACATCTGTGCAGATCCAGCCTTCCCAACTGTATTTCACTTATAAGACTGAACAAGTTTGGACACGGATTAGTGTATTACACTACATGTATCTCTAAGTTTTTAAATTCAAGTCTGCTTTTAAAAGCAGCTGACCTTCCCTAGTGTTTGCTATTAAAGATTTTAAACAATTGGTTGAATATTTTATTTCTTCGAGTCAGCTGTGGGCTCAATATAGCTCTGGAATCTTGACTTCAAGCAAACCCTCAAATTATCATTTGCCTTCCCCCTCTGAAATGTTCAACCATCAAAAAATCAAATATTACAACAGAAATTACCATGTATACACTGTTACCTTGTTAAACTCTTCATTTCTGTGGGCACTTTTTCATTCGATCTTGGCAGAGCAATTCAATTACAGGAGAGTGAACAATATCACTGACAAACACTATGGGCACAGTTAAAATGAGCCAAGGCTGAAGCTCTTCCCTCAGGCTGCAACCATTTATTCTGGAGTCCCATTTATTTCAGCTACAGGGGGTGATTTTAAATAATTGGCTTCAACAAGACAGAAGTAATTTTAAGCAGAAGTTCCTCCAGAAAAGGAACCAAAGTTCCCACTTTTAACATCTCTTTTAAACAAATCATGAAGACTAACCTTTAGAGCTATGCAAAGCAGCATTTAAAGAGACACTTTTCTGAAGCATTGCTTCTTAACTGAAAATCAACACTATTTAAAAGCTTCCAAAAAAAAAAAAAACCCACCCATGGTTTCAGATCACCACAATTCCAATTCCAAACCACTCTCTAGACAAAAGAAAAGTATTTTACAAACAATAACCATCTGAAAACAGGTTTTGTTAAAAATTACCTAAAAGCATTACTTACTATCACAAGTGCATTTGTTACTGTTATTCAAGTGCTACCAAGTGCCCTGGTTATAATAACAATCCAGAAGTCCAAGCTGCTGTTTGAAAATGCCTCAAGTTATTATTTTCCTTTCCAGAAGTTGCCCTTTCTCCAGAGGCACACTGCTTTTTCTCCTGAATCTCTGGCAGGCATACATTATAGATGAAATTCCCTCTTCCAGATCTTTGCCCTTAGAAACACACATCACCCATTGCACATCTATGGACAGGAAGGTGGGACTGCCTTCCCCTGCACTGGGGAAGAAAGTTGAGCAGTAAGGCAAACAAGCTGTGGCCTCCAGATTCACACCTGGGACCCTTCTTCAGTCCCACCACCCCGGCTGCGGCTTCCTCACAGCCCCGACACCCCACCGGCCAAGCGACAGCCCCTGCAGGCTGGGTGCTGCCAAGCAGAATGCTGGAACATCCTGCACTAATGTAGAGATTTTTCTCTTCTACCTGCTTATTTTCATAGAACTTATAGGGAATTAGTATTTGCGACTTTATTCTTTTCAGCAATTAGCTAAAAACTAACAATGGTTTAGACAAAACTAGAGGCAAAGGAAATGAAAGAAGATTGGTGGAAGGACTAATAGGAATCTGATCACTGGTCTCATTTATTGACCAGAAACCAGGCCATCAAATTCTGATTCTGATCAGAGTTCCTTATTTATTTTCACCCACATCAAAATACTTTTCCATTGAGAGGAAATCCTGAATTACAACTACATAATGAGAACTCTTAAACAAACAATTCTCAACACAGAGTGGAAGCTTGGTCTGCAGCCAACGAGCACTGTTCTCATTTAGCAGGTATTTAAAATTACTACAAACGTTTTTCTTAACACTACAGCACCACTATAAACTTCCTTATCTAGCAAGGGAACAGATGAAAGGTTAGCATTCAGAAGCTCTGCACTATACCAAATTCCACCAAAAGCATGACTAATTCACCCTGGCTTATTATTTCCTGTAGCACTTCTCTATCTAAATAAAGCCATTTTCTGCCACAGCTAAAAATATTTTGACTTCAAAATTCTCTCTCACCTTTAACTATCTCCACTTGGAAGAAGGCAGCCTCTGAACCTACCTCCCTCACAATTAATGCTCACAGAACCCTCATATCACACTGTCTTTCCAGACACTCTAGGAGAGTCTCATGATTTGCTGGCAGTTTTCTTCTCCCCAGAGCCTGCAACTCTGGGGTTTGCTTTTTTGGCTGGGATTTTTCTGTTGTTGCTGTTTAGAGCTTTTTTAAAATCTTTTTGAGAGCAGATTAGCTTGTTCAGTACCTAGTGAAAACTACTTGATCTACAAAAAGTATTCCTGTGCAGCTTGTGGCAAATCTTGACTGCAAATGTTTTTAACAAGCCTGCCTTTTTCTTTTTTTTCATTTCTTTACCTCCTTGGTTTAAAAAAATTGTCCAGACTCCAGATACTAAGATTTTAATGGACTACATTCCCCAGAATATTTTTTTCAGAAACTGAGCATTATATAGCATATTGGTCAATATGTCTGAGGCTGAAGAACAATACTCATACAACGAAAAGATAAAACCCCCCAAAACTTAAAGAACACGGTGTTGTATTAGATATTTAAACACAGAGAAAAAAGTAATCTAAAAGCTAACAAGTGAAAAAAACAGACAAGTGAAAAATGAATGGAATTCTGCAACTCATAAAAGGAAGTGGTTGTCTCAATACCAATGATCGCTTCTCACTGTAACACAACCAGATATGCCACCATTATTATCAGATCAGAGGCAAGATTATCTTGATTTTTCTCCAGTGTGAAAACAAGCTACTGAAGAGGCGCCCCTACTTTTTTGTTCCCAGAATTCCATGGTGAAAAAAAAACCTAGCAAACCTAGGGGGAACACCCCAAACAGCATGGCAGCACTTGGTAAGCCTTTAATGAGAGCAGTTTGGCTTTTAGATTAAATATAAGTGTAACAAACCTACTAAAAATAAAACAGCAAACCCTTACTCATACAGTGAATTCCATTTTGTCTAAAAAGCAAAAAAAGAGATTTTGTCTAAAAAGCAAAGGGATTTGTTGATGGTAAAACAAAAAGACCTGGTTCTTTATAGAAGTATTCAAATAATCACAGAATCCTTAGAGCTGGAAGGAATACCCTCACATTCCTCTAATCCAAGGCTCCTGCTCAAGTGGACTCCTGTGCAGCAAGTCACCCCACACTGCATCCAGCCTGCTTTTGAGTACATCCATAGATGGGAACCAGAATGTCTCTATACTACTAATTCCAGTATTTGACCACCCTCACTGGGAAAATGCAAGTTCAGAACCCTCTTTGGTTAAGAGCCTACAAAATCAGGTGGGTCTAGAAGGTCTCATCCTTTACAGATTTTTGATGCATGGAATTTTTGCTCCTATTCTCTTTGATAAAAGTCTCCCAGGTAAGGTGTACATAAATCCTTCAAATGCTGTATAGGATTATGCTAACTCTGAGAAACAAATAAGTCGCTCTGTGCATTCACAGAGCAACAGGAAAGAGAGCTTTCTGATCCCTCCATAGAGCAAGGTATTTTGGTGAGAAAACACTTCATTAGTGTCCAGAAGAGAAAAATCAAAAGTAATTAGAAAGTTCAACTGCTCTACAGGTTGAATGACTGAATGCAGGACACGTAAAAATATGTGCGAGTCACAGTAGCAAACAACAGCCTGCTTAAAATACTTTCTAATACCTAGCAGCACACATTCAATCTGTATTTCAGACTATCATCAATTTAAGAACATTATCATTTAAACACTATGAAGTAGAAAACATCTCCTATATTGCTTTCTTGAATGAAAAAACATACAACAAAAACCTTCTGTTTCACTCTTCTTTCTGAATTCAGGACTACAACTTCATAAATACTGTCAAATTGGCACGTCACTGCAACATGATTTTACATCTTAAAGTGGTTTCTGGTGAGCTAAACAATAAAAAGAGTTGATGCAGAAAGACAGATGATGCACTTGTTTTGAATAAAATCTGGTGGCTCAAATCCCTTTCTTTTAGAACCAACAATCAGATCTTATGATGTTAGGTACTGAATTTAGAGTGAAGTTTCTAAGCCCAACATATTTTGGTTAACTAATGAGGAATTATTCAAAATACTAACTAATGTCAACTTAATACTGCTTCAAAGTTTAAATTTTATTTAATGCAAGTGCATCTTCATTAATAATGACACTTATTCTCCAGGAAAACTCTTTAGAATTAGTATTTTTACAATTAATTTGGTTTTGAAAGCCAAAATATATTGCTGGTCCTAATATTAGTGCTTAAGAATTTCCACCAAGTTTTCTAACAATTTTTTCCTTGAGTATTACTTTGCATACTACATGTCTAAACATTTAACTTTTAAAACATCTTCCTTCAAAATATTATCTGATGGCTGTAGAAAAATGTTGGCTGTTCATCAGCTTTTGTATTTTTCATTATTTTTTCAACTCAAATCACAACAGGATTTAGCCATCTGTGGAAAAGGGATGGAGAGCACTCAGAGTTTGTATGCTGTCATTTAGAATTAGGGTTGATGTATTACCTCTGTCACAGCCCAGTGGTGTAAAAACTGGTCCAGATCAGTTAGGTAAAGACGGATAGGTGAAAGCTGTGTCTGGCTAATGTGTGGTTTTCCTCTAATGCCCTGGAGACTAGTCAGCTCCTCTCTTGAAAACCCTGGGGAAGAAGAAGCAGTACAACAGTATCACAAAACAAGTCAAACAGTGTTCTACTTCAACAGCATCATTGACAAACACTGTCTTTTACACTATGTCAACATAACAATTTTTTCTTAAAAGCTCTTGCTTGGTTTAATAAACTGAGTATATCAAAGTACAAATTTTGACTTTTGACAGAAAATAAAAATATTTTTAAAATCCAATAGTACTACAATGTGATATAAAAAAACTTTAAGAGGCCAGTGTTATGCCATTTTCAATATATGTATCTTAAAAAAAATAATAAAAATGGGTATAATGCAAACTACTTCATGTGCTCACAATAACTCAGTAATAAGTAATATAACCTCAGGGTTAAACAAAAATAAAATTTGGCTTATTATTTCTAGACAGGTATTAGATGTTTTAGTAAAACAGGATGACCACTCCGCAGGAGTTACTTGGGCTTTGCTTTCCTTTTCTCTGCTATCAGTTCAGCACTCTTTTTACCATTTTAGGAACAAAAAGGTAATTTTCAAAAACAAAGTAGCTGAACATTATAAATAACCAAGGCGATAAAGAAAACACTATTTTTTACCACAGCACAAGTCAGTGGGAGTTACTTCTCAGCAATATTACACCATTTTAAGCACTTAACTTACCAAGGTTGCATCACCACAGAATGCAACTATTTTTATAGCTGAGTAAGAATAGAGTAGCAGAAGTAGCTCTGCTCACACACTGACCTTGGCCAGCCTGCTTTAACGTACTTTGATTACTTTATTCTGATGGAATGCTTTTAAGAGCGTAAGCACATTCACAGGAAATCCCAGAGGCACTCATTTATATTGTTATGAGCCAATAAAAGGCATTTACTTCAAGCTAGGAAAAAAAATCTTGTTTAGGTCATATGCTAAATTTAGGTTTTTCTCATATTTTCCTGAAAAAGTTGCTAGAATGAAAAAAAAGTATGCAAATATTCAGCCCAAATGGAAAAGTATAAAAGTCGAGTGTCAAAAATCAGATTAAAAAAAAAAAAAATCTCATGTCAAAAATATATAACAAGATTAGAATTACTTTCAGGAAGTACTTACTAAACCATTTACTCTAAATTAAATTCAGTAATTGACTATCAAAACAAATTTCATTTTGTTAATTCTGAATTATTACATTCATGTGGATTACCTATAAGGGTTGAAAACAAGAAGCTGAAATAGTCCACATCACTCACTGAATTATCCTGCACTTGGCACTTCCAGCCTGCAAAGGATGATCTACACAAAACCAATAGCAGACATTTTATTAAAAATCATACAATTAAGAATTCACAACCGACCTGCACAATACAATCAATTAGCATGCCTAAATTGTTACAGTTTTAGCATTCCTGTTTCTAATTGTTGTTAGAATCACACTTTAAATAACTCCAAAACCAGAACCGGCTCTCTTAAAGACAAGACACACTGAACTTTGTACCCCTGCATGGCCTTAGGTTGCTAAAATGAGATGCTTACATTAACTATACCAATTTTTCATTAATACTGGTATAATCTCCAGTACAGTGATGACACTGCAAATTAAGCTAATTTTATTTCCCTAACTTGGTAAAAGTCTTTATATTACAAATGCCGTGCTGTATTTTTAATCATATCCACTACTTTTCATACACAAGCAACAAACCCCATCTGAAAGCAATCTCAACATTTCTTTCAGAGCTGCTGAAATTATTAAACACAGCTAAGTCAAAAAGTTGGTTGGAGATTTAGAACACAAAAAGGAGCAATACGCAAAGACAGGAGCAAACCTGTTATCAAAGCTGTCTGACACTTTCCATCTCAAGGGCAATCCAGAACAAGTGGAGCACCAGACTGCTTAGGTGGTTCAGTGCTTGTGCTTGTGGAAACTCAGCAAAGAGACACCAGTGACCACCTAATGGCAGAGTCTGGCCCAGGTGCCAGTGCTGGACCAGAGGAAGCCAGGAGCTGGGAACAAGGACATCTCACACATGTTTTCCTCACAAGGCTGCAGCCCAGACCCACATCACATTATACAAAAATGGATATTATGCAAATTGCCTTGTATGCTGCTTTTGGCACTGCAGACTATGGATCTTTGCTGTAAGAGATTGCTGCTTTCCACTCTTACAATCTTGTGAAATTTCAGAGCTTCTGAATGCAATTTTTCAAGCCAACTATCTGCCTCAGATCATTTTTTTTTCCTAATTTCTCTGTGCCAACAGCCAAAATGGCTTAGCTCATGGGTAACAAAATTCTGGAAAGCTTGTTATGCAGGAATTTTTTTACAGCTCCATGCTTTGGGAGCAAAAATATCAAATTTGGAATACTTTGTGCCAGGCATATACATTTTGCCACCCACAAAAATCCATCCATATTTCAGCATCCACAAAAATGACAGCTAGAATATGCACGTGTCTGGAGTTATTAGAAAAGAAAGGATAAAAACCCTAGGATTTTAGAATTTCTTTAAATTAAAGAAAAATTTCAGGATTCCACCAGACTACCATGTAGAATATAGTTAATTCTAGGGAGGCAAAAAGTCATAGGTGAGAGCACAAAGTAAGGCTTTATTAAATAAAGCTCCCGCATCACACTGAATTCTTAATGCCTGCAGCAGGGATCTGACTTTTTCAGGTGATGCAGTGACTCTGCAGGCATCTCTGTGTGCTCCCCTCTGGTTCCTAGCAGGCCTTTGGTCCTGCCCTGAGGCCTGGCTCACTACTTCCTTTTCTTAACCTGCTGTTCCTCAATCTCTCCTCAGACCTAAGGCTGCTACTTGGCTGCCAAGTTCTCTCAGGACATATGGCCAATGGTCTCCCAGGAGAACAGCGAATTTTTTCTGTCCTACCAAGGAGGTCCCAGTCCCATTCATTACAGCATAGAACAGACTTCACATATATTCAACTAAATCATCAAGAGCTCTTGCCACTACTTCCCTCCATAAGGTGGGATATTCACACAGCAGTCAGATCCATACACCAGAAGAGAGAGAGAAATCCATGTCCTATTCAGCACAGCAGAAGAATCTCCCTAAATCTGATGCAGAGACCATGATTCTGACTTGAGGTCATTATTTTTACCAAAATAAGCATTGAGGAGCATGGAGAGAGATTCAAGAGAGCTCAGCACTTGCTAGACTAGACACAGAAATTCAAACTGTGATGCGACCACTGAGCAAAAAGGTGGGAATGCAAGAGGCTGGGAGAGATAACGACAGATAAGAAGCTGAGACGGCAATCAGACAAATGTGAAAATAAATAAATCTTGGGTAGGAAAAGAGAAAGAAAGAACATGTGATAAGCCCCAATTCAGGAAGTAGGGACTTGCCTGACAAATCTTGTTAGAATCTGGTTTAAAATAATCAAATAAAAAATATTTTACCATATTGGAAAAAATCAATTTCCATATGCAACAGTTAGCAGATGCTTTGAATTCCTTACAATAGGACTAGTGCAAGCAAGAATTTTACATAACCTCCAGAAGAGACTGAACAAAAACTCAAGATTCACTGCAGGTTAGCAAGCAAAAACTGCAATAGGTTAAAGAGAAGCCTGGACAGGAAAAGTAATTCCAAAGCTTATTGCTAAACATCTGGAAATCAAACACTTAATCAGTTTTGTTTTCCCACGCATCTACAAACTCACAAATAGGACAAGCATGTTAAGCATCCTAATAGAAAGGCTAAGGGCACTGATACAGACATAAGAGGAAGCAGAGAGAATCCCTGTAGTTCAGCCCTGGGAACATGGAGGCAGCATAAGGAACAAACCCTTGACAGAGCTATTAAATGGTTTAATATTCATCTCTATAAGCAGAGCTACACTGAGTCACACATGCACGAAATCAAGATCCCCAAATTCAGCTGCAGTTTACTTTCTCAGTAAGTGAAAGCTATTACATGCAAAGAAGCAGCCTCAATGTTAAAAGAGCAATAAGGTTTAAAATAATCTAGTATTAAATTTAGAAAGTGACAGAGAAGGTTGCCTCTGATCTTCAGTTTGGCCCCTCTGTGCATACACCTTAGAGTATGATAATATTATGTGTCATATTTTCTCTTTAAAAAAATCTATGTCTCATTCAAACCATGGATGAATGGATCAATCAGGATTACACCATGAAGGATAACATAGTCTGACCTGTTCCTGCCTTATTTATTGCATCGTCTATATTGTGCACAGTGTATGAGGCATAATTAAAAATGTAGAAGAAAGTATTAGCTCGCAAATTCACGTAGGTTATATGAGATGAGAGATAAATACTTCTTAAAACTGGAGAAGTCAGTGGTAATACATTTCTTCAAGTATCAGATTTTTTTTCTTTTTTTTTTTTTTTTTACTACAGGCCAGAATAAGCTCACATTATTCATACTGGAAGCTTCTCTCATCCCTTTTTTTCGGCTAGTTATCCATAGTCCTGCAACAGCTCAACAGTGATTAAAAGATTAAAATGTCACTAACAGCTGTGGAAAGATACAATTTCAATTATTTCTAAGAGCAGCACTCATCTATCTCTACTTCTCCACTTGAACTTACAGTGAATATGAACTCAGTTTTTTGTTTTTTGTTTTTTGTTTTCAAGACAAATGATGGTCTGAAAAATCAGAGCCCAAATGTTTCATACTGGATTCCTGAAGCTGTCAGGTACTTACATTTATGTACTTCTGCCTACACCTTTTCCGTGCCTCAGTTCCTCATCTTTAAGCTGGGAAAAACATCACCTTCCCATCTCCTGCAGCTGTGAAAATTACTTGAGCCCAACAAAAAATCTTCCCTGGGTGGGGGCAGGGGGAGGGAATCTCTTTGTTTTCCAAGTGAGACGTAATACAACAGAGAAAAACATGGAGCCTCCTACTGAAACAGGGCCAAACTGTACCATGAAGTAAATGCTCCTTCAGCGTTCATCATGTACTCCGTACAGAAAGCAGGATGGAGGAAAAACATGAAATCATGTAATTGAAACACCACAAGAGACTCTCACAACACATTAAGACCAAAACCAGTGTCTTTCTAATACAAACACAAACAGAGCAGCATTACAGCATAGAAGTTTGCTGAAATAGCTGTCAACACCTCAATTACCTTAGAACTGAAGTGCCCATAATGTAGACACTTATTAAAGCTGCTCAATTTTGAAGTTCACATTAAAGAAAATAAAAAATAAGGTAAAGAACACAGAACAAGAGATTCCATTCTAGAACATATGTTGATGTATTACAAATACATTAAAATTACTTTTTAAATCTTAGTTTAATATATTAAGACTAGCATGAATAACTGGGGACCGTATGCACTTTGAAAATGCATTTTCATGATGCTTGTAAATTACATGTCAGACATCAAACTAAAAAAATTATCTGCTTTATATATGGAAGAGAGGTAATAAGCATATTATTATAACTTCTCTTTTTTGTATAAATTATTACTCACAATGGGAACCTGTTATCAAACTGCATATGAGTGAGACCTCTCCAGTCATGTAGTCCAAACCCACATTAACTATGATGAATTATATCTTGTAATTTCCATAAGGTCACCTGCTCTCTGTGGGAACCTCTCTTTTGAGGTTTAGAATTGCACCTTTAGGTAACCTGCTCTGTACACCAAATGATACTAAAAAAAACCCCTGAATCTAATTAACTTAAAAATTACTGCTTCTCTTGTCATTAGCAGAGCAAATATTTCTCAGTCAAAGCAAGTGTGCAGTGCATTCCTTTTATCACTTGCTGCAAACTTTTAACTCCAGATGGACTTCACTACTTCTGTTCATGGGCTCTTATTTTCATGTTGGCTATATCACTCAGCTGCAAAATAAAACAACTGCAGTTTATGCACAAGAAGTTATTCCTCAACTGCAGACTATTATCTCTCTATGCTTCCTGACCTAAACTAGCTACTAACTGATTTATGGTTCAGGTTTAGGTGTTGATTTTGGCTTATATGGGCACAAGGAGTCTTTGGGTAATTTTAGAGGTCTGTAGTAGAAGAACTCTGATGAACCTTTCTGCACTCATTTTAGAAATTATCATACCACTTGTCTTCATATAAAACACACTGCTCAAACTCCAGTACTGACAGCAATTCACCTGTCTAGCACCTGCTAAGCAAGTTTTCCTTAGAATTTGGACTGGGGGGGTGGGTTTTGATTTTATGTTTTTAGCAATAAAATTGAAAAAAACCTGTGACTAGTTTTAATCCCGAGTTCAGTCTCCAAGTATTTTTAAAGTAAAACAAAAAAGTAAATGCAAGATTCACAGTTCTAAGGCATTAATACTATTGCTCTTTTGTTCATAAATGTGAGGGTTATAACAATCAAGAAGTGCAAGGTCAAGGGTTTGTGTTTTCTGTTCAAGGAAAATAAAATACCACTCCCTCACCTTCCAAGAAAATGCTCCTAGCACCATCATTGGGAATACCTAGTGCAGAGCATTCCCAAAGCTTTACACAATTATTTGAACATTGGCAAGACAACAGCCTGAGATATACAACTTGAACTGTTACTAAGTGAGCCTACTTTAAATTGATTTATCAACCACTGATCAAAGATCTAAACCAAGCCCTCCCGCAACTGTTTTTATTAACTTTAGGTTATAAAATCACTGTAAAAAGAGTTTCCCCTCTATTTCTTTCACTGATACTTTTGTTCCGCACGGAACACTTAAACAGTCAGACACAGTCAGTAGCTGATGCACTCATTTCTTGAAAAACCTAACTGCATTCTAGGCCTCAACTCTTTGAAAATTTAATAAAATTTAATAAAATGAAAGCACAAATCCTCAAAGTAGTTCAATGACTAAGTCACTGTGTTAGGAAATAGGAAATCAATCTCCCCTTCAGATAAAGACAGTGAACACAGACTTTGCACAACTTCAGCAAGTGCTTTAACCAAGATACTATTAATAATTTATTATTAAATTGCCCTTCAAACACATCAGGAGCAGAAAACTTCCTGAGATTCTGTACACCCAGCAGACAGCCATTGCATGAGGATAGCAATGAAGCAGGAAAAGGCTCTAGGACAGCAGCTCTCAGCTGGGACTCTGGCCGTCTCTGATCACCAGAGAATAAACTGTTCTGGTTCCCATCCAGGACAACTCCTCAAGATATCCTGTTGTAACTGCAAGCAGCTGCACAAAATATTACAGAACCCAACAAAACAGAAGGGAGTTACCAGGATGAGATGACATTCACCTTGCAATAGAACTCCAAGGGAAGGCAAGAATGAACTGAACTAGTAGTTGTGAGCAATCTGATACCTGAGAACTTCCTTGACAACTGCAAGAGTATGGAGTGCCAAATGCTGGGATGCTTTCAGGGGTTTTTGGGTGTTTTTGTGGGTTTTTTTTTGTTTGTTTGGTTGGTTGGTTTTTTTGAGCTGGTTAGTATGCTTTATTTTTAAAAACAGGTTCCACATAACTACGGTCTGTGACATCAGTGCCTGCACCAGGCAAATTAACACTGTAACAATGGATGAAATGAGCTGACACAGGAACACCTGTGTCACACCTGACTAGACAGAATGGTTTCTGAAAAAAATTTTTGCAAGATTTATAAATCTTGTTAATGGTAGCTGCACATGAATATGAAAGACCCTGTAACACTTCAGGAAAAAAAAAAAAAATTCAGAAATCTAAGCAGCCTCAGGGTAGGAACACAGGTCCTTATATCAAGAGATAATTGGTTTAAAGGCAGGAGATGGTGGGTAGAACTGATCAGCTCATACAGCAGAAGACAGACATGACTGGACATCACTAGTGACTACTAAGGTACAATCCAGAAAGAGAGATGACAAAAGTCCACAAGCATTCGCATTATTTGTATACAAAAGTACTCAGAAGTATAAGTTAGTCAAGGCTACCATGACTTTTTTGTCTCTTGACAAAGCAATTTGGTCACTTTATCTGCCTAACAGTGGAAATGACACACCAGCACCTCCCACATTCTGTTGTTCTGCAGCTCCTCAGGATACAGCAGAGCAGCTCTTTTGGCATACCCAGAAGTTCAGTTAAGGCCTTGGAAATATGAGAAGTGAAGTGCTTCTTCCCCAGTAGCCAAAACAATCACACTGCAACCAAAGATCATTAAGAATTGTTTCCACTGCATGAAACAGGCCTGAGTTTTTCTTCACAACCCAGGGCCACAGATATGTAGATCAGCACTCCTTTATAATTTATAAAACATCCATTGTGATCAAACAGAAATTGAGAAAAAAAATCTTTACTGATACAGTGTAGAGAAAAGGTTTCCTATCTTTGATGACCTGTGCTACCCGATGACCTCTCAACACAAGTTTAACATCAGCCCAGAGTTTATCTATCAACACAGAACTGCTCAGCTACTGATCAGTATGCATCAGAAGTGGGAGATTTCCACACAGATACTGCAGCATCTTTCCCTCAGCTCTAGAAGACCCATTTCAAATCCTTCAGCACAGTGTCCAGGGGTCACTGTCTGAGCCCAGAAACACTCTCTGCTGATAAAACCACATTGGGACAACACTGTACATGTGTCTCCCAACAAGCCTTCTCACAGGACTGTTAGGAACTCTGCATGTCTTACAGCCAGCCAGCTGTGTAATAACAGCTGCATTGTCTGACTGCCATTTAAAATAGTGCTTACATGTGAAAACACCTGTCAAATATGAGGTAATGGATCACTTATGGCATTACCTATGAGCATGGAAAGTATGTTACAATACCTCCCAAACACGTTCATATTATCATCGCCAGGAACCATCTGTATAAACAACAAAACACACTGAAAGGAGCAAAATCACATACAAGTACCAAACCAAGACTGTTGCACCTTTATGGAAGAAAAATATACAACATTTTCTCCCAGTGTAAGCATGTACTTGCACTTCTGTAAAACAAGTTATTTTCAAACATTAAAAAGGCCTGTGCCAATATTTATCTCAGCTTTGGCACAGTTTATTCCTGTTCAGCTTTAATGAAAAATAATTTCTGTCAGATTGAAATGCAACTGCAATAAAGTATAAACTCATGTCCCTGCATCAACTTAATCAAATCAGTTTTGAGTTCTACTGCTAATGAGGATCAGCACTCTCAGTTTTCATATCAGTTCTGAAAAAAAACAGGAAACCATGCTGTCACAAAATTATGCTGAAATTACTAAAAAAAAACAAAAACAAAAAAACCAAAACAACAAACCAAAGAATTGAATCTTTGAATACTTCTCTAACTGTATACCCATCTCATCATTCAGACCAACTTAGCTCCAGGTAGTACAGGGCCTGAATGCAAGCTCCAAGAGCAAGTGAGGGGTTTTTATCTTCCTTTTCCTCCAACAGGTCACCATGTCTAGCCACTGTAGTGTGAGTTTTTTGTTTTAACTTTCATTATCTCTTTTGAAGGATCAAGTCTTTCCATTTGAAAATGCAGTAAAATACAAGAAACATCTGAAAGGAATTACCAGGGATTTGAGGAAAAATATGAAGGCTATTTTAAGAAAACAACAATTTAAGCTATGCATTGTTAAAAGTAAGCCTGTCAGCTGCTCATTTGCTCCAGAGCTGCAGAGGTTGTTTGAAGCAAAGCACTGCTTTCAGATTATAAATGAGAGTACAAATCAGAAGAAACATTCACTAATGAGCAAACGGCATTTATTTACGGCAGCAATTGTAGTGCAGAAACAAAATTCTTTTCCCTTTTTGATTAGGAACCTCACACTACAACCAACCTGGGGAAAAATTATGGGGCTGTGTCTTTAAATACAAGCTTGGACTTTTCCTTCTTTTAAGTCCTAGACATTTACAAAGCAGTGAGCAAGAAAAAGGAAATTTGCTGACCAGATGTGGATGAAGGAATGCACTGTAACCCACCCTGGAGTCTGATTCTCAAGAACTACAGACCTTTTCTCATCTTTCAGCAAGGAAAACAGACCATTTTTTTACCCTTCATCCTCAGTGGTACCCCAACAGGGAAAAGCCAGCATTTCGAAAGCACACTGTAATGTTTAGTTTATTCAATAGTGCCTTAAGCACTTTCGTTACCATTTTAGTATTTTCCTCCTTTACTTTTGTTTCCAAATTGAGGGGTGTAAACATACAGCCAGAAAAGGCACTTCAGTGAATACAGACCGTACTATTGTTGCATTTTTCCTAGCAACCCATTCATAACTACTACTATACCTCTCTATACATGTATGATTTTTGATTTATTCTCCAAGATGTACTTAGCTGACTTTCCATTATATACCATTTGTATATAAAAATTGAGAGTTTCCTCTTCTTTGTTTTGTATTATTTATTTAATATGAAGGTAGCTTATTTTTGGGAAGACTTTCATTTTATTGATGTCTTTTTAAAATAAATATACCATTCTGGAATATTTTCTACACTTTACTTACATGAGAATTACTGAATTCAGTTGTTCTATCAGTGTTGCTAACCACAATAAATTGCTAACCACAATAACGGGCTACAATATCCTCTCCAAGTTCTCTCCTGGTTGCAAACACTTTGGGGGAATGTGCTATTTTTCTTTTTCTTGACTACAATTATGCATTCAATAATTCTTTAATCAAGTAGTGTAGAAGGTCTTCATGAGCAACATTTTGCATTCTCACTGTGCCTCCTCATGGTGCACTAGTAAAGGCTGAAGATAAAATAACTAGGATGGCTAAATAAAGAAAAAGTAGGATTTAATTATAAAGGAAATACCCATAAAGAAGTCTATTATAACCCTAAAACATCTTTGAGTAATGTATCTGAAAACAAAGAATTTTACACCTTACAGCAAACAAATGTTAAAATGTCCATCTCAGTTCATTCTAAGCACCAGATTCCAGAGGATAGCGGGAATCAACAGGCGTGCCTGGATGTTTGATGAGACGCCAGCTGAGCTCCCTCATTATTGTCTGGAAAGCAGCAGAATATTTTAAAGGCACTACTTCTTAAGAGTAGAGTTCATTTACAGTTACATCAAGCAGAATGCAAGTTACCCCCAGGGTTATCTCAAACCTGTGAAAACTTGGAACTCCCAAACAATTTATACCAGAGAGCACTCAGATTTCATTTATATAGTACTAACCCTGCTCCTTTTCTGCAGCAACAGAAACAACACTTGGCAAGACCCCAGCAGGGAAAGAGTCCCAAAAGAATAAGAAATGGCTGTTTGAAGCCATTGGAGATCTCATTTATGGACACTCAACTTCAAGAGAGAAATGCCATAAATTAACTCCCATTGTTTTTTATCTAGACAGTGAAATATTATCTGTCCAACTCTCTATTACAGTGAAATAATTTCCAGACACACTGTTCCAATGGATTAAAAAGTTGTAAAACAACCATAACTATTATGCATAAATAGGGCACATAAATAAGTCGCATTTCATTTTCTTTATTTGTACTTCAAGGAATGAGAGAAGGCAGCAAAGTTTTCCCATAAAGTCAGCAATCTAACTTACTGATTTATATATTTGATCGAAATACCATAATCTGCATTTCTTAATCCACAATTCACAAAATAGAACACAACAGTAAGTATGCAGATTATATATTAATCATCTTAAATATAGCACCATATACAAAAGGGAAGAAAAAAAGATAATTCTGTTTGCAAGAGTATCTAACACTCAATCATCACAAAATCACTGAGTGGCAACAAAAAACACTGAGCCTGACAAATGGGTTTCTCTGCAATTGCAGCAGTACAGAGTTTGGTACAGCAGACCCTTTTTCAGGCAAAGTAATGTACTTTATACAAGAAGGTATTTACAATATTTAATACATTTCCACATTTGACAAAAATACTTGCCTCAAAGTCAGTCTTACAAAAACTGCTCAAAACATAAGCACATTCCTCACTGGTTCTTTAAAACCATTTTGAAGTAGCCCTTCTGCCCTATTAATGCAGAAAGCAGGCATAGGGAGATTACACCAAAATTTTTTTAAGCTCTACTTCTGATACTGCTAAAGTTTATTACCTTAGTCCCTATCAGACCATCAATGATGTACATATTTCCTCACTTCCTGAAGAGAACTGTCTATCTGTCCATATCCATGGCCTCAAGGATTTACCAGAACTCCACTGTCAAGGCAAAGCTAAGACTGGAATTTCAAGCCAAAGATCCACTCATGCCATATATTGTATATTCCAAACCAACACTTAAACCATTCACCTTGAACTAGCAGTGAACTACTATTTGCTTATTTAATAGTTGTTCCAATAAATAATAAATGAAAAATAAATATTGACGTTAACTCTTCTAGAAATGTGGCACACTGCATCTAGATGAATTGCCTATCTCAATATACCAAAATAGTACCACCTAAAAGATCACAAAAGAAATCCATCCAGTAGCTTTGATGCAGAACACTGTCTAAAATACTACTGAGACCCTCCCATTTTTCTCCATAAATATAAGCTTATCAAAGTCTTAAATCAGCGACCAAATCAGAAAACTCATCTCCTGTCAAGCAGCTGCTCTCTCTCATTTCTCACGCAGAAGTGACAGACTGTTCACTCATGTCTCTCCACACCCTTCCTCACCTGTATGATTTATATCCCAAAATCCTGGCACACTTCCATCTCTCAGAACTCCACCTGCCTGCACTTATTGAAGCTACTTACATCTCAGATCCCATACAGTAAGCACAATGCAGGCATTTGAGAAGAACAGGAGGGAAATTAAGCCACTACAAGACCTTCTGATCCTCAGTTTCACCTGAAACTCACCAGCTGTAGCCATCCCAGTGATCTCAACACCAGCAATGTCTGTTCACTGGCACAGAGATCATGACCATAGCAGCATCCAAAATGAGGTGACTGCATTTCAGCTCTCTTTTCAGAACAGTCCTTAGTCTGTGCCAGCTTCAGCGAAATGTAGACCAAAAGCACTACAGAAACCATTCTAGTAATTTAACAGTATAGATAACTAGCCTCCCAGGGGCTTAGAAACCTTCCCATTCTATATGGAAATACTGCCAACATCATTTTGATTCTGAGCACATACAAGTCACTTAATGGGCTCCTACACACCACTTGGGTATTCACTTCACCATTGCAAAAATAAAAAGTGAAACTATTAAATATTTTCAAAATTCACTTCTAATAAACAAACAAACAAAAAAAAGGTCTGAAAGGTAACAGGCAATAATTATAACTTAATGTTACCACCTGATATAATCACAGGCTTTGAACCATCTGGATACACTTACTATTAGTTCTATAGTTTACACATAAAAAAACCTACGAGTCCCTTCAGTTTCTAATGATTGTTCAGGGAATTACTGCAGGTTTTATTATGATCCATAGGTACCTTCAGTGAATCCACCTTAACGTAGCTAGTCCCTGACAAATACGCACAGCTCCATACGAGCACTCTCGGATGCATGTAAAAACAGCCGTTCTCTGCCAGTCAAAATAGCGTGGGAATAGAGGCTGTTGAAGAAATTAAGAACAAGTACCAAACCCTCTGACGCTCCTAAATGCAATCTATTTAAAGCCTGACTGATAAGTAGATTCCATAGGAGAAATTTAGGGAGAGCCCCCTCAGCACAGGGAACGGGAATGTACCGGAAGAGAAACAGCGCCATCTACTGCCAGCAGCGAGGTACTCGTAAATGACGGCTCCCGCTGGATTTGGGACAGTTTCTCCGTCCAAGTCACAATCAAAAACTACAGAAAATGTCCCACGAACCAAGCTGTGGCACAGAAATGTGGAATTACAGAAGTTTTTTTTATGGTACCATTCATTTGACAAACTTGAAAGTGTAACTCTTGAGTATCACAAGAGCTTGTAAATGATCACCAGGTTACCCAGTCTCTCTACTTCCTTCTAGGCTTTACCCTCTGCCATCCACGTCCAACCCGACTGCCTGATATTAAGTATTTTCAGTGAAGTATATTTGTATCCTCTTGCTACACAACCCATTCCACTATGTATCTCTGCTTTCATAAAATTTTGCTAGCTCTCCAACCAAACATTCTCTTGACATTTAAGGCATTTTTAATCCTATTCCTTTTCAACAGTCTTGTACACAGCTGACTCTTTTTCCCAGCCTTATCTACCTAAAATGACCACTTGTCAGTCGTTCCCCATTATCACAGACTACTATTATTTGCTCTTGAAACTCAATCCAGTCTGTCCATGTCATTATCTAAAACAAGCCACGAAACTGGATACAATAGTTCAGCTTGGTCTTTCTGATAAAAGACAGAAAATTGGTTCATTTACCCTGTGTGCAATAACAGGCTATGAAGCTCATGAAGCTCAGCTAATGTTCATATCTAGAAAACCTACTATTGTTTCCTAGACTGTATAACTTATTTTCCAATGAAAAAAAAGTATCAGGCTCTTCTGTTCTTGAAAAGCTAGTATTTACTATTACTTATCTCCCTATCTTTGCATGTTTAAGTAGACAAAGAAACTTTTTTTGGACACCCCCCTCATCCAAAAACATTTCTATCATCTTCTTTCCCTAAGTCCTTAAGGCACCCAAGATGAATCTCCTAGGATAAAATGTTTACTGTCATCATCATTGAAAAAAAAGAAAAAAAAAAGAGAGTAAAAGGTGTCTTCCACAAAATACATGTCACCTAAGCCAAAGTTTAAAAAGCTATCATCCACAAGCACTTTGTAACCTGTACAATTTTTTAACTTGGATATAAAGGTAAGAATTTATTTTCAATCCCTTCCATTCACTTTGTCTATGAAAGAGTAATTTTAATCTTTCCAAGGACTTGTATTATTTTCAGATGTGCTTCTATACAAAACTTCCTGTTCTTCATATTAATTCCTCTCAATAAAGTGAGAAGAGCTTTATCAAATAAAAACAATGCTTGGTCAAGAGCAATCTCTCTTTTTCAAGTTTCATCAAAACTTGCAGGCCTCCAGAAAGAAGGGCTGTCAGGGATTATCAATACAAAAAACTGCACCATTGTAAGCACATCATTACATTTTTCTTTCATTTAGTGATTTCAAATAGACTTCTTGGGTTGATCATATAGAGTCTTTGAATCCAAAGTAAGTTTAAAATGTGTTTTGAATGCCATAAATTAAAATATTTCCTTTGCACCTCTGAAAATAAAGAATTTACTCCTCCTCTGTTCTCAGAACATAACCTACTTTCGGTGAGGACACTGCCTTCTGTCTGCCACTTGCATCTTCTGCCAAAAGGATCAAATGCCCATATCCCACCTGCACCTTTACGGTAATTTTTAGAAAACCGGCACCCCATTACTACAAAAATCTCCCACAATGAAGATCCATTAAGATCTAACAACAAATTAAACACCTGCGTGCTTATTACTGACTTTAGTTCTTACAATGACTGTCTTTGATCTGGTTACACTTTGTCACTGAGCTTCCATTATATGGCAATTTTCTGTTTTTAAAAACAAAATCTGATGTCCAGATTCCCAAAACTAGACAGAATTTGACTTTTACAGCAGCAATGCATTACATATCTAGGATACACATTTCACCACTATTGCTTCTTATGTTAGCCACCTTACCCACATGTTACACAGCTAATACAAACAGTTCTATATTTGACAGCACATTGTCTTGTGTCCTATTTTAATTAAAAATGTTTCAGATCCAAATAGCATCAAGAATCACTTTAAGCATAATTCATATAAGCTTAATTCCTGCTTGCTTATCCAAGGTTCCATAATATTGACTAATGGAGAAAAATGTATTTTTCACAGAAGGAGCAAAGCAAAACACCCTTATCTCAGCAGGCCCTCCACTCACTTCAATGGAGCAGCAGAGCAGCTTTGCTCCCTGACTTCACAGGCAAACCTACCCTCTTTCAAGTCAGGACAAAAAAAACATGAGCATGAATAATTTCAAACAAGGCACTTGCCTAGAAACTGTAATTTGGCTATTTAGGTATGGTAACTGGAGAAAAAGTGAGCTGAAAGAAAGCAGAACATGAGAAAAACTGGTTGGTTGTTTTTCACTTTCAGCTGTGTCAGGTTGACGCATTCACAAGGAAAAGCTGCAATTAGTGGCAGAACAGAGACCACTGGTGACAATGTTCTGGGTAGAAGGTGCTCAATATTGTGCAGCCTTATAGATCTTGTAGGAGGCAGACTAATGCTGCTTTGCATCCTTACTGAAAGGACCCAGGTGTTAAAGGCACTAATGTTTGTATTTCAAGATGAAAATTCTTGGCAGACTTCATTAATATATACAAAGACAGTAAGATAATATGGATGAATAGATGAATATGGCACTTAAAAACATGGTTTAGTGGTGGACTTAGCAGTGCTGGATTAACAGCTGGACTCAGACTTAAAGGTCTTTTCCAACCTAAACAGTAGAATGATTTTCTCAACATGTACTGTAGAAAATCAGTGTAAAGACACAGGCCAACCACACAATCAGTTCCTGCACGTTATATTGATTCTGTGTGAGCAAACTGAGCACCAAGTTCACGCTTCATGACTAAATATTCCCACCCGGGGTTGTTTTTGGCTAGAGCCAAGCACGGAGCGCGGTACCTCATGTGCAGGATGCCGACGAGGGTGGCGGCGAGGTCGGAGGACATCCTGCCCATGATGCAGCAGCGGCTGAGGCAGGCGAGCAGGCTGGCGGGCAGGCAGGGCAGGAAGTACACCAGCTGCACCAGGCGCCGCTGCGCCTCGGGCGGCAGCACCACCAGCGTGCCCTCGAGCGGATCTGCGGCAAACACACGGTCAGCACGCGCCCCCACACACCCCGGCTGCGCTGACCAACCACCTCAGCTACCCACTGACATGAGGATGCTATAACCAACACTAAAGAGGAAAAAAAAGGAGGAAAAAATAAGGCAATACTAGCCTAGAAAATAGGAGGCTTGGAAAAGCAGGACTTGCTCTCTACAATTTCCTTGAAAGAGGTTGCTGCCACGTAAGTCAGCCTCTTCTTCCAAGTAACAAGTGACAGGATGAGAGGAAATTGCCTTAAGTTGTATCAGAGGACTTTTGGATTTGATAGTACGAAAAATTTCTTCACTGAAAGGGTAGTCAGGCATTGGTTCAAGCTGTCCAGGGAAGTGGTGGTATCACCATCCCCTGAAGTGTTCAAAACACACATGGCATTTGGGGACACAGTTTAGTGTTGCACTTTGCAGTGCTGGGTTACCACTTGGACCTGAGAGGTATTTTTCAACTCAAATGGTTCTATGACTCTCAGACACACAAAATCTAAAGTTTCCAGTCTATTAGATTTAAGTTCTACTAATTTGAACTGAAGATGTCAATCTTTTTACTCTCTAGTAAATGACACACACGGTTCATTTTAACTTTTAGGGGACTGAACCAATCTGCAATCCAGCCCCCCATCCAGTCTTTAGGTTCACCAAGAAAACAACAGGATTTTCCACCTACTGCAACCTGCCTGCCAGGTGAGGGACAAACTTCCTCGTGCTGTAGTGTCAAAATCTTACCGTATATTCGAGCAGCAGTGGCTTGTAAACTTTGCAACAATTCCTTGTTTGAACGAGAAGCAGCAGAATGAATGATATCAATGAGCTGATTGGAAAGCTCAGGATTCCTCAAGCCAAGCAGAGCCAGTTGCTGAGGTAAGCCAGCCAACCAACGAGATAAAACTTTACTTCGACTTCTAAAGAAAGACGGAAAAATCAGTTGCAGAAAAAAAAAAGATAAAACAACAGAAACCCACACAAACTTCTCTTCCTATTCTTGACTAAGTTGTTTTTCTCCTTACTGGCTCAAACTGACACAACTGTATAGACTAAATCCTATCTTTCATAGGCTATAATTTCTATGTCAGCCTGGCTTATCAAATCAAGTATTAATTAGAAACCAAAAGCATTTCATCAGCTTATTACTAAAGTGATGATCACAAGAAAAAAACCTGCCAATTGCAAATCAAGAAGTTCAAAGTAGGTCTTTGAAGATGTCAACAAGAGTAGCATAATGATGATACAGATTATTTCACTCTCAAAGACCTGTCAACCAAAAACTTTCCAAGGTAATTAAGTACCCATGACACAAGAGGAGGGCCTTGCATAGAGATGAATTACACAACAGCAGGAAAAGCATGAAGAACAAACTCTAGAAGTGGGTGAGTTGGAGATGGGGTCAGAGGTCTCAAATCACTTGACATGGAAACAGTGGATAGGAACAAAACATTCGATAAGGCTTCCACAGAAAGAAGCAGATGCTAGTATCAAATGAAATTAGAAGGAGCCAGGATTAAACAAGCAAAAGTCAGTTGGGTCTTGACACAGCTGAGCTTTGTCACTCCCTGCCAGAGGACGCTGCAGTTGCTCTTGGTTTAGACTGGTCCAAAGCATGATGAGAAAAGCTAATGATACAGACACTCACTGAGTGATAAACTCACAGAAGCTCTGCAGAGTGAGGAAGTACAGACTTCAAATGTTGGAAGCTTAAGAATATTATGTAAAAGTAATTCTTGTCTTTCTCCTATAGCATCTCACATAGGTCAGCGCTGAAGGCAGATTGTGAGGCTGAATAGCCTTTTCAGGCTCTTACCAGTATATAAATGCATATGTGCACACACACACACACAGACACACACTATATATGAATATACACACACAGTGCATGGTACGTATGCCGTGATTAGGGGCTAAGATATACTAAAACATCAAGAGTAAACTTAATTCTGAACCATGTAATAAGTCAATTTGGCTTTTTTCCACAAGGCAGCAATAGGCCAAAAGCTCCTACTTTATCCTTTGAATCAAACACACCTAAAAAATACACACATTCACAAAAAATTCTTAAAAATGCTTCAATGTGAATTCTGCTCCTCTTAGACTATTCTTGACAAGTTTCTGAGAAAAAAATAAATTAGAAGAATGAGAACAGTCAGAGGAGGGCTGAAGGAGCTACGATGTCAAACTGAATGGTACAATATGAATGATGTCCAGGAGCTACTGAACAGTCCACATTTTGAAGAAATTAAAACACCCCTCTTGCTCCTAAAGGAAAAAAATTGAATAGTGCAGTACACAAATATTATGTTGGCTTCAAATGTCTTTTCAGATGTAAGTGTAGTCATACTTTTTTGCAAAGTTTTGAGATTTTGTTCATCTGTTACTAAAAATCATCACAGATCTATGTAGAAGATTAAGAGGAACAGCAGCAAAACTACTGCTCTTTGTGATGTCTAAAGATAGAAACTTAAAGCTTTCCAGATGATTATATGATACATGAAATTGAATGAGATGCTCAAGACTTTCAGGTACAAAAAATGGTGGTTATGTAACCTCAGGGAAATTAATTAGTATGAAAAATATCTCTTTTTCACTCTGTGTGAACAGAAGAGAAAAATGGAATATTCCCAAGTGTTTTTCTCAGTCTTTCAAATTCCCTACACTTTTTATAATGTTCGGAGTATAGCACTAGATTATTTCTGGTTGTAGATCTAATTACATGTACTCAGACATTATCACAACAGAAGATGTAACAAAGCAAAGAAGTTGTAGAAGAGAACAATTTTCCCAAAACATGACTGTGCTAGCAGATGCCATAACTTCTGAGAGACCTGAGGTTTGATTTTTTTAGTGGCAGAAACAGATCACATCCCTCAGAAAGTCAACTGTGTCCCAGCCTGTATCAAAAGAAGTGTGGGCAGAAGGTCGAGGGAGGAGATTCTGTTCCTCTAGTCTGCTCTGGTGAGATCCCACCTAGAGTCCTGCATCCAGCTCTGGGTCTCCAGAAATAAGGACATGGAGCTATTGGAGCAAGTCCATGGAGACCTAGAAGATCATCAGAGGTCTACAGCACCTCTCCTGTGAAGACAGGCTGAGAGAGCTGCTGTTGCACAGCCTGGAGAAGAGAAGGTCTTCCCATAGCCTTACAGCTGCTTTACAGTACCTGAAGGGGAGCTGCAGTTCCCAAAGCAGCCAGGACTGATGCATACACATCCACAAGTGGTTTAAGGTTTTTATGCCCTAGAACTAGATGACTTTGCTGAAAAAATACATTCTAGAAAAATTAAGATTTGGAGACAATCTGGACACACCTGATTAATGAAAAACTGTTGCAACAACATTACATAGAGAGTATAATCTCTTCCTGACTACATTTGAAGCAAGTGAAGTATCTAAAAGCTGCCCACGATCTAATAGATGCCATGATGAACCAGGAGCCCAGAAGGACAAGAACACCTTCTTAAACCCAGTCTCTTTGGAACCACACCCCCAAAACAACAGAGTATTTTTCTTGAAGAAGGTAAGTCAGAAAGGCTATACAGCCACTATCAGAACACCGACAAAGGCACTAAGTGATAAGCTCATGACCTCTGGCTGAAGTGATGGATATGCTCCATAGCTACAGCTTCATGACCTTGACACTTCCACTGACTGCCACACATTCAGTAACAATAAGCTTGTACCAGTGCACTTCAAGCTAAAATTCATGTAATTAAAATCTATCTACTACTTATGCTAAGATAGACATCTCTATTTCACAGAGCACACAAACTTTCAAATTCCAGTGACACAGTGTCAAAACAGAATGAAGTTTTATGACATCTACACATAAATTCAGTATTCTCACTCCCCAGATAAATACACTATTTTGAAATAAAAAACAATATGATTTTTTTTTTTACCTGATTCTTTGTGTCCTCAAATCTTCTTTTTGGTAAACTCTGCTAAAAAATTTCAAAAGCAATGTACGAACTGGAAAGAGCAGATTCCGTTGCTGGTATAGTGTATATACTGCTTTTATCAAGGGTTCCGTTGCTACTGGAAAAAAAAATCGGAAGTAATACTTTTTATTCTTCTGATTTTATACATGCACACACACACAGAGCTGTGATCTTTATCTACAACTGCTTACACTGTACTCCAGAGGGAAGTACCAAAATGTTTTGAAGTAACATCTGGACTGACTTCTAAACCATTGAAACAACACTTCTTGAGCAGCTTGTGAAAGAAAACAGAAAAGAAACAAAGAAAAATGAAATGGAAAGAAACAAAAAAGAAGAGAGACAACATGCAAGTGAAAACTTCAGAACTTCCTGAAGGCAGGTTGCAAGGTAGCTGAAAAGCAATAAATTCCTGCTTTTCACAGCTATCTTCCAATCCTTTCCCCCTATTGCAGTAACTTCAGACTGATGTTCTCATTTACTTCTGCTCCCAAAAACCTCACTGTCACAGTGCCTTCAGTTTTCTCTGTACTATTCCTTTCTCCCTGCCACACACTCACCAGCTCTCCTTTTCTCTGTACCAGCTGGCTCCAAGTACACTTGCTAATTAACCAGAAAATAAATACCTCAAGAAGCTGCTGGCAAGACACAGCAAGAACTGCTAACTCCTCTGCAACCTTTCCTGCTCTGAAGCTCTCATCCTCCATGTGTTATCACCAGACTTAAAACAACATTTGAAAGCTTTACCACTGTAACCAAATTGGCTAAAATTAGCCAGCAAACACAGTACTTACTGTAATAGACTGAGAAAGAGACCAAACATTTTCTTTGGAAACCAGACTAAACCACCGAATGGAAAAAAAAACAAATAATAGAAAAATACCTGAATTCAGAAAAGACAAGCCTGGAAAGAATAGGGAAGTATGTGAAAACTTAAATACATGAAAGGTATGAGACCTGACTCGGTTTGTTACAGAAGAGCTTGTGGTCCATACTTAAGTAGCAGCAATCACTTCATTATCTTCATAAACCAAAGCTGAGAAACATCTGTCTTTTCATTCAAGTACACAGATCAGTCTTAGTAAGTTATGAGTCCAAAACCAGATAAAATATTGTGTTCCACACTGAACAAAGCAACTTCTGCCTGCTGAGATGGACAAGAATGTTCCTTTCTAAAAATGATTCTGGATCCAGACAGGAGCCAGTCTTGGTCTGTAAACCTCATACTCAACTTCAAGTAACCATAGAAGGAGTCTCACTAGAAAGCACACTACAAAAATCAACTTAAATGACATGGCCACATGCCAGCATGAAGCAGAAGCCATTTGGAAGTTAAAATCTAACATTTTCCAACAGAAAAATAAAATACATTTTAATATTTCATGTAACTAAGACATATATTATTATTTTCAATGCATCAGGAGTATCAGCTTACTCAATTCATATATTCTTCAGGTGAAGATTCACCTCGGACAGCATTTTTTAAACAGAACACTGGACACTGGCTTATTCTTAAATGAATAACAATTACATCTTTGTGTAATTTATACCTAATTGATGAACTGCTAACTGAAAAAATATAAAAATAAATAAATATTCTAAGTGAGTAGAATTCTCACTTCCTTAAAACTCTGTGGCATGTTAAGTAAAACAGGTCCTACTATTTGAATTGTTTTGTGTGAACTGGACACATTTAAAAATAGAAGCAATTTTAAAAGGTACTCTTAAAAAGTAATACTTTAAAAGGTCCACATCATACAGATGCCCAAAACACAGCTGAAGAACTCATGAGGTTTTAAAATACTTTGGTTTTACCTGGCCCATGTCAAGCCTCCTTCTCAAGTGACTGAGTGTGCTCTCTTTTGTTGCACGAAGAAAATTTATCAAAAATACAACCAGCAGGCAAGCTGCTGTTAAAGTCCTACCTGAGAAATGCAAGAAACTATTATAACAATTATAAACTATTATAAAAGGAGCAGATCTCCTAACTACAGAGAGGTCTCAAGTCTGATCTTAGGCGATGGACATATATCTTCAGATAACAGAGCTACAAGCTCTTTTACATGTTCACAGAAACAGCGGGGTATGTGCATTTCACCCCAGCATAAATCTCTACTCAAAACAGGCAATCCCGAAAAACGGAAGCATGTCTGTGGGGGACAATACGCAGGAGGTTCACTATGGTTTTATTTAATCTCTTTTTCACTAGCTCTTTTGGTTTTTCTATGTAAACTTCCCTTCTTTTGATTTCCATTGTGCTCTAAACTTTTTTTTTTTCTGTAATGGCTCATTTTCCACTTTGCATTGTCTTCTAATAACACATTCCCTTCCAGTCTTTAATCTCAATGTCAAATTGCTTTCAACACATCAAGAGTTAAATTTTTTTGTATGTACCATTTTTGCAGTCCTATCTAACAAAACACAGTTCAAAATTTCTAGAGCATTATCAAAAAACCAGTCAAGGACAGAATGTTTTTCTTCCATAGAATCACATAAAGATTGAAGTGGGAACGAATTACTCTGAGCGCATTTGAAACAGGATCAGCTAGATCTGGCTGCTGGCAACTACGTCCAGATGGCTTCTGAGTATTTCCAAGGATGGAGACTCCACTATCACTATGGGCAACCTGTGCCTTGGTCATCCTTCCAGTGAAAAGGGTGTTCCCCATGTTCAGACAGCATCTCCTCTGCTTCAGTTTGTGCCTGCTGCTTGTCCTGTCACTGGGCACCACTGAAAAGAGCCTAGCTCCCTCTTCTTTGCACCCCTCCTGTAAGTATTTACATACATTGATGAGATTCTTCCCAAATCTCATCTCCAGTTGAGTCAGCCTTTCTTCACAGGTGAGACGCTCCAGTGTCTTCACCATCTTCACAGCCTTTGCTGGACTCTCGCCTGTATGTCCATGCCACTCTTGTACTAGGGACCTCCAAAGTGGACACACTACTCCAGGAATGGCCATACCAGTGCAGAGTAGAGGGGCAGGATTTCCTCCCTCAACCTGCTGTCAACGCTCCTAATGCAGCCCAGGAGCCCACTGAACTTCTTTGTTACAAGAGCCCATTGCTGGCTCCACCTGGACCCTGGTCCTTCACTGCCAAGCTGCTTCCACCTGGTTGTCCCCCAGCATGTATAGCTGCATGGGCTTGCTCCTCTCCAGCTGCAGGAGTTTGCAATTCTCCTAGTTGAACCAGCCTCCTGTTGCTCCAGTATGTAAAGGCTGCATCTCCTCTACAGATGGTAGATTAATTACAATCTGACATCTAGTCAGGTTTTTAGTTCTGCACAAGGATTATCTTGAAGGGGTGAGGTAAACCATCCACACAAACAGACACAGTTTTGTGAGATAACTACTTTCACACTGAACTTCCACAGGATCAGCAGAAAATTATTAAATTATCCACTACTTGGTAGAAATTTTGCAAAGTTAAAAAAAAAATCAATATTTAATTACAAAGAAAGGCCTGAAATATCTGATCTAACAGTCTAACAAATGCTTGGAAGCTACTTTCCTGAGTAGCAACTCCTCTGCTTTAGCTCAGGTAGTGCAACAGGCTCTGACTCTGGATTATTATTTTCAACACAAAGCTAAATTTGAAGTTCTGACAGGAAAGAGTAGCTATTACCTTTGTCACCGGGGACATGGGAATAGACAGATTTCCAATTAAAATGGATTTGGCAGGAAATATAACTGCCAAAATGTATTTGAGGGACATTTGACATATTTTCATTTTACAACTCTAACAATTGTATCTGTTGCTAGGGACTCTTCTATTAACTACTTGGATGTGGAATTCATTTCTATCACACTGGTAAAACATAAAAGACTGCTGTCACTTGTCTGGTTACTGATAAAGTTATTTCTTGAAGTTCTATATCCAAGGTCTCATTTGGAATACAACCAAGTAGTACTTGAAACGAAAGAAAATTGGACCGGTCCTGCAAGTCATAACTGGAAATGTTTTCTCTTGAAAAAGGATTCCAATCAAACACCTTGGAAAATACTCAACAGTAGCTTCCAACAAAAGTATCTTGGCATTTCACATCATCACAGAACTAAAATGGTCACCTGACAGTACTCGAGTGAGTCTATCAGCTATACGTTAATGACTTTAAATAAGAACTGGTATATTAAGTCCTTAATATACCAGTCTCTACAGCCTCTCTACAGCCTAGTAGTTCCTTCTTCAATATAAAGATAATCTTCCATTTATAAGAGTATCTTAAGAAGCAAAACCAGTAAACAGGTAGAAATATATTCATACTTTGCATATCAACAGTATGAATCTAACAGCATTCCAAAAATAAAGTCTCCAATGCTACATGCAGGGATATTACCATGAAATTCATTTTACCTCTATGACAAAATACATTTTGATGTAACAACTGAGAATGTGAAGTGCAGCATTAAAATGCTAAAACAACTCAAAGATTTGTCACTGCATAATTTTGCTTCCCAGAAACTACTCATCTTACCCTTGTTTTGCTGTATTTGCATTAGTCTCCAAGTCACCCCAAGCAATCTGTTCACTTGCTTGCTACTCAACTTGCTGCCATCCTGAAGAGTGTCTGTCACAAATTTCCTTATCATGTCCAGCCAACCAGAGTCCGTCTGAAGCGTTGAAGCACTTGCTAACGAAACCATTATGTCACACAAGGTTAAATTCAGTAAAAGATGGTCTATGTTGTTTGAGGATTTCATACAGTTCCTGTTGCTAAGGGGAGGAGGGGGGAGAACAGAAAGATTTAAAAAAATTATTTTTGAAATAAAAATGGACACCAGCTGATACCCCTAGTACATACACCAGTGTTCTACATAGACTGCAAAGGGGCAGAACAATTTCAGAACAACGTTAGCATGAATTTAGTCTCACATCTGGGTGCTGAGACAGGAGACAAGTTACTACTGGCCTGCAGCAAAACAGAATTAGCGCATCTGTTCTGATAGCTCAATAGTGAAGAAATGTGTGTTTAGCTTCTGCACCAGTACTGCTTTGCCCTACAGGACAGTCACAGTGTCCCTGCCCATCTTCCCTACTAGCTGTCCTCACCCAACCTCATAATACAACTAGAGAAATGGAAGTGAAAAGAATGTTTGAATTAAGTTTAATGTAATTCAGCAGTCATCTGAAGAAAACCTGCAGAAATATGAAACCAGTCAGCCTAAAAAAATTAGCATTTAGCAATATGCAAATTCCAGATCAACAGTTGAATAAAATACTTTAATTTCCCTAAGGCAGCACTTCATTTTCTACTAGATGCTATTCAGACAGCTTCCTATACAATATTTTACAAAGAACAACTAAAACTTCTCAATTTAAACCTTCCTACAACTGCATCTCCACAGAAATATGCAATAAAAAGTTTTATTTTCCACCATTAAAAATTTAATATTTGGTAAAGCATGTGAATCACATTTGTCCTACTTCTCTTATGGAATTAAAAGCTGCTACGTGACATTAATTTAACTCTTACCTTTTGCATGGATCTTTTTTTTTGTGCTTTACTGAATCTTGTAAAGAATAAGGAAAATGACGCATGAAGTGGTGCTTGAAATCAACAAGGTAATTCATTCGAAGCCATAGTTCCTGTTAAGGAAAGCAGATGATAGACAGAAAACATGGTAGCAATCCAGACAATTATGTTCCAAAATTCATTACTGGAATCAATGAAACTAGGAACCTTAGCTTCTCATTCCTAGTGGTTTATACATCTTTACTTTCAAGTGATGTGCATGAAGATCCACAAAACAAGGGAGTGTAACAAGAGGTTGTAAGTTAAGGCTGAGCAACATGTTGCTAACTGAACCACTTTATTTTTAGCACATATTGATGTGGATACATGCAATACTAATCTGAACTACAGATCGGAATGAAAGTACTTTTATATCAATTTATCAGGGTTCTTAAAATCAGAGGGGACTCTGTGTTTTAATGGAAAACTCAGGACAGTTGTTGCAAGTTAAACATTCTGATACTTCTTTCACCATTCCCTGTCATTAATATCCTTGTGACTGAAAACCCACTGACAAAACATTTTCCAGCAGAGGCTACTCTTACAGAAAAATGATTCAGTATTTTAAAATAATTTTGCTTGGCATGCTAGCAGATAGTCACCATTCCAAAGTGAACAGCAGAACTCACTACTAAAAAAGCCTGCATTGCTATCAAATTGATCAGGCAGAATAATCTTTTGATATTCAACTATTAAGAGCAGAGAATGGCCATTAAACTATTTCAAAAATCAATATCTTTCTGACAAGCATATTCAGAGTGGTTTTCCACAGTGACTGTAATAACCACTTTGGCCTATAAGCCCAAGGGCTATTAAATAAGCAAACCTTTAATTTTCAAACTGAGCCATTTGAATGCATTTTGTATATAAAGGTAACCATAAAGACAAAACAAACCATTAATCTAAAATAAGATTTGTCCCAAAAACCAAAATTTGCTCCAAAAACAAAAAGACAAGTTCTATGAACCGCAGATTTTTTTTTTCTTTGCACAAACAACTTAAGGTCATAATCCAACTGTGTGTACTCAAAGCAGTTCATATCTTGACAGAGGAGCATGCCATTCATGTGACCAAAAGACAGGCACCCTATGGCTAAGGGCGGCAGCTCTCCAGGATCCTACAGAAAAAGGCCAGGGACACTAGGCTGCCACAGGAATTTACCAGGTCAAGCGCCTGTTTTTTCCCCACTTCCAAGAGGGCCGCTAGAAAAGATGAAGAAGAAAAAACAGGAACAGTGTGCTTTGCTCAGACACACTGAATCCATCCCTCACAGCTAGGTATGTTTGGTAACTTTGGTCTAACGCAATGATTCCACAGATGTTTTCCAGTCATTATCCCATGTGTAGCTTTTCCTTTAGCAAAGGGCCCTACACAGTCCTATACACAGGTTAAAAACCAAGAGCTGTCAAAACATTCCTTCCAACTAGTCAATAGCCAAATTCTCCAATTTGTAAAATTTTTGGAAAAGCAGCAAAAGTTACCAAAAAAAGCAATTCAGTTATATAAGTAAAATACAGAGAAAATAACTGGGACAAAAAGGATACTGAGGATACTGACTAAAATCCTTTTTGTTTCAATGTCTCACAACCCTACCAATCACAACACAGCAACACAGATTGCACAAATATAAATTTGTTCCAATTTATATTCTCAAGGTTATCTGAGAGACAAAATGCTCTTCTCCATTACCACTTCCAGTTTCAAAACCTTTGCGCTGCAATCAAGGAGGATTCCTGAAGACTATTTACTGAACTCATGGCTCAGTTCAACGATTTTTTTTCTACAGTAAGAGGCAACAAAATCCAGATTCAAAATCTACTCAACACCTAGGCTTTTTCTCTCTTAACGAAGTATCTTCAGTACTTCAAATCACCAAACCACTATTTTTTTATCAAAACAAAATGAACTGTCATCATTATGCCAGGATCATTTCTCCCTTACCATTTTGTATGTTTCATCATGTCGCTTTGTGAGTTTCCACAATAAATGTATTATGCTAAGAACTTGCTGCATAAGCTGCTGAGATTCTGATTCCAAAAGGTTTCCAAGAATAGGAGCTGATTGTGCAGGAGATGCTTCAATCCAGCACTCAATCAGTAATGGAATTATTATCTCAATAAAACTTTTTAAGTTTTCAGCCGAGGACAGGCCTTTTTCTGCACTGTCCATTACACTTGTCAGAGACCTAAACAACAAAAGCAAAAAAGCATAAAAATATAAAGATCACACCTTTCAAAAGAAGATTACAGTAATTCCTGTTTTCTGAATAATTGGAAAAGTTACTTTTTTAACGCATTAAATATTTGCTAGCTTTCTTGCTAGATATTTCAGTAAGGAAAAAAAAAAGGAGCTCAAACCATCTACAACAAACCTGCTCCCCAGGTCTCCCTGCAAGTTTGTGTGCTTCTTTTAATAACTTCCTAGATTTCAGTATTTCTTTCCCCATTGTTACATGAAATGTAGAAATGCAATATGCATTATCCTATCACCTTCAACCAACAGGAAAGAATTAAATATGTTCAGCACAACAAAATAGTAAAAAGCCTCTTCTAAGCTCATTAAAGCAAAATAACGAAGCTGACTACAAGGTGTTATCAAATGCATGAGGTTTATTACAGTTAATAACCATCTCCAACTATAACAAACACAATGTTTTACATATAAAATGTTGAAAAAATGTTCCTGTAAAAATATACCTGTGGTTCTCACCCAATGTCTAGCTATTATATTCAGAAAAGCAACTAAACATAAAACTATCTGACAATGAAATTTTAAAATTTTAGAAACTAAGACACAGTTTAAATTAATATAATATCTGCCAGAAATCAAGAAAACCAATTCTTTTTCTCTTCCCACTCAAAAATCACTTTGTGTCTCTGAAAGGATAATCAACATATATGACCCAACCCTGCTACTTGATAAATTCAATCAATTTGTATCCAATTTAAAAAGAAGATTCTTCAAAAGAACTAAAACCCTGAATGAATCCTGTTAATTTTAAGGAGTACAGATTCCTAAAAAAAAAAGGCAACAGTTTGTAAAATTTGTAAAATTGTTTTCCATTATAATTTTGTTTCCTAATAGCAGGGAATTCGTATTATAATTCTAATTTCCTAACACACATAAGATTAGCACACTGAACCTCCTGCTAAACTCCCTTCTATTTCAGTGATGATCTCCAAGTCATTTTTCTTTACATATTCACTCAAAACAGGAACTGAAAAACTTTCCACAGACCTGCCGAAGTTTTGTTTACTAATATTTTAATTTCATATTGAAGATATAAAGCAGTTTTCCTAGTCACTTCTAAATTATCCAATTAGCTATATAACCTTCTATGAAGCTACATGTTGTTGCCATCATCTATAATACAAATAACAAAAGAAAATTTTATTCTGCAGTTTCTTTCTACTTAATATCAGTGTATCAAGAAAATTACTAAATCAAAACAAACCCAGGTATTAAAAAGTATAAAAGGAACAGGGAGGAAAAAAAATAAAAACAAAGTGTGAGATGAACACAAGCTATTTTTCAATGAAGGCAAGATGGGGGAGAGAACTTAGATCTCCAGACCAAAATAAAAAGGATTAATAGAAACATAACTGATCATAAGAAAAAAAAAAAAATTGCTTTACTTTTACTTGCTACAATTATCAAACATGTTAAACTTTATAAAGCTTAGCTTTAACTAACATATCCAATAAATATAATTTGGTTTATTTGTCAGGTTTTTTTGCCTTATTTCATTTCTGTAGTGCAGGTAATGCAGTAGACACTGCCTTCTTTCAGACTAGAAAGTTTAAGATGAATGGTTCTATCTCAGACTTTTTAACTCTCAGTCATCTCAAATACAGCAGACAAATCCCATATTTCACTTTCAATCACAATGAATTCTAAAGCCTGTTGATACCAACACTATAATCTCATTGAAAGTGAGATTGGCCTGTAAATGCTATGCTGTGACAGGATTATGCTCTCAGATGAGAGTCTGAAATTTCAGTAATTGGTGGAATAGTTCTGAAATAGTAGTCTTTAGTAATTTATTTTCTAAAAAATACCTGATATTACAGCAGAACTCTGGAATTCTAGAAATTTATTTAATGAACCCAGAAACCTCCCAGTTAAAAAGTGAATAGTGCATGAAACCTGAGAAACTGGTAATCCATACTGGAAGTATAACACACACACACAACTATTTCAGTACTTTTCTGAAACAAGGAATGGAAAAAGAAAGAATTCATGCCAAAAGGGATACTCCTTCCAGCTGCTGAAAGCATTGGGGTAAGAATACTTAGCATAGCTTTCATGTACCCCTGCAGAAGAAGCCCCTGTTTCTCAAGATATTCAAGATATTCAAGGTTAACAATGAAAGTGTAAAATAAAATTGAAGTGCTAGTAACAGATGATGACAAAATATTAAAGCAATCTGTCCAGCATTTATTTGATTAGTACAGCATACTTAACAATACAGGTTCACTCGACCTGGGCAGGTTTGATGCCAATTGCACTGTCACATATCTGTTATCACTACTCTTGAGTGGTAGGGGACTCTTGGAAACACAGCAAAGCTTATTACCTTTATACCAGAATAAAAGCCTGTTGAAGGGAGCTGCAAGATATTTGTGTACCCCCTAAGCTGCCATTTTTCTTTAAAATGCCAGCATTTTTATACAGCAGGACGAAACAAAAATTGTGTAAATATCTGCCTTTTGATAGTGAGAAGACAATAGAAATTCAGCAAAGGGAAGTCAAGGAAGCATAAAAGAAATAGAAAATAAAAACAACTTGCTGTTCTTTAAAACAGGGAATGTCTTGGAAGTTAAGTTTTTATGACTTGCAGTTTAAGCCAGGTTACTTGTCCTCCTTTTCTGTGTGCACTGCCAAATGCAGCAAACACACAGCACACCGAGTGAACTGCATTTTCCTTTTCTCTTTGATGTACATGTACATATTTATTGGCTATGCTTCATCTTCCATTTCAGTTTCTCAAGTAATTTTTTCTTTTCTCTGCAGCTTCATATTGTCCTCTCTCAGCAGAATCTGAAGCTCAACTGTTTCTCTTCCAGTCACAACAAAAAAAAACCAAAAACACACGCCTTGGTACCACCACATTTGAGTTGTGAAGGCTGTTTTTCCACACCTGAAATGAGTTTGATGCAAAAAGCAGCACAGTCAGCACATAATGCAGAGAACATATTTGAACAATTTCCTAATACACCACAATTTTTAATTTATACACCGTAGAAAGATCTAGCATACAACAGAAGATAATGAAGTCTTAAGAGTTACATCATCGAATCATCCAGCATTCCAAGCACAGAATCTATCCTTTTTATTAAACAGTAATACTGCAAACTGATTCAGAAAATCTCATTCCATAATCACTAGGTTATCAGTGACATGTCAGCCCTGTCCAATGAGCTCGCAAGATTAAATAGATAAAGGAACTATTTTCAACAAAATTGAAACTTACTTGCAGTATCAGTGAGAAGACCATCAATACACACACACTGCAAATAATTAGTTATGGTTTGGTCAACTCATTATCCTTAGCTAGTCACAGACTTGACTATTTGACTTTAAACACTCACACACTGAGTATTGTACCTCTTATTACAAGTAATTTCTGTCCTTGCAGTACTGGCACAGGCCTGGGAATGCCCATAAAAGGCAACAATTGGGGTTGCAAGTGACAGAATTAAACACCTTTAGATTATTAGAAATTCTTTCAGTGGCCAATACAAAAACCACCACCACAATTCTTTGCTATTGGAAACTTCACACATAGTCACTAAAACAAGCTTTACCCTTGTGAAAAACAAATACACCAAAAATATGCACAAATGCAATAAAATGAGAACATTTTAGTACCTTCAGCAGATGATCCTTCCCTTTCTATTCTTCTCTTCTGCTGCCATCAGCTTGCTTTGCCAATCTCGCCTTGGATTCTAGCCATGTTTCCTTCTATTCTTCTGGCTCCTCCTTATGCTTGCAAACATCTTTTTGTAAGTATTTATAACCAGAAGCACATCACGACGTTCCACCAAAATCTAGCTCCTCAGAAAAGCGGAATCCAATTCAGGTGACACCAGATGTAAAGTTTATTTTCCTAGACCTTGGATACAATGCATCTTCAGCTATTACACGGCCTGGTACATCATACACTGCATATCACCCAGGGCACAATACAAGCATCCTCTGATACACAGTGGTCCACAACTGTGTGCTTCTGACTGCAAAAATGAACTCAGTAGAACTGTTCTGTGCTCAGCACTGAACCCTTCCCCTGCCTCAAGGGGGCATCACCAGCCTAGCTGCCAGCTAAAATTTTACAGCAGATACTTCTGGTCATGACTGAATACTTATGCTGAAAACCACTTTTAGGAGAATAAGCTGACCTTCTTACTTAGCCTAATATGTTTCCTATACCTACCAAAAGTAATATGCTGCCTCTCTAGAAGAGTAGGAATATCTGTCTCTCCCTGACAGAGATGGAAAACACCTGCCAATTCAGGTCAACCTGTGGTTTTCAGCAAGAACACCTCTTCTTCTGTCCTTCATTCCTTCAAAGATGTAAGACAGACATAGTAATGGAGTAGGCAGTGGGTTTTAAACCCCTTTTTGCCACTGACTTCCTAGATGAATTTGGCATAACTGCTTCATACCTCTTACTTTGTCTTCTCAGCAGTAAAACAAGTATTGTGGTTTTTCTTCAAACCACCTTGGTATCTACCAGGAACAGAGCTGTGTAACAGCTAAACTGCTTCCATTTTTTAAATCACCATTCCAGGTCTCCTGCCAGCAGGTATGTAGCATCCATAGTAACGTGTGTGAGGATGGCAATGTTCAAAAAGAACCATAAAGTGAGGTGGGAGGTTCACCTCTAGTGGGTGAATCAGAGAGGAGGAAGAGAAATCAAAACAGTTGTTTATTTTTCCCTTAACTTCAGCTCACATCTGTTTAGAGTACTACTGAAAACCCACACAAACCTTTCTGTGACTAAGCACACTGCACTTTCATATTCATCAGCATGTCTCAGCCAAGACATCTTTCATCCACAGTGAGTATATAAACCAGTGAAGTTATCAAAATATCTAGAATTGGAAACTCAGCAGAACTTCATACCACCAGACACTGCCACTTTAAAAAGGATCTGCTGTCTTTTTTAAAAGGAGCTACAGTCAAAGATAACAGACTCCTAAGCTTATGATAGACTCTTGAAGGTAAAAGCACAAAATTTCAGTAAAATTCATTATCACAAATGAGCTTAGGTTTCACATAAAGCAATTTGCCTACTTGCCCCTAGGTCTTTTAGACATCCTGCAAGAAGCTGTCAGTTTACATTCCAAAAATATCCCAATAGAGCTGGTAATCCAAAATTATCATTAATAGCATAAAATAAAGACTTGATAATGGAAAGGTTCATGATATACACATAATACAGTTATCTGCTGTATTTTTAAGCCCCTGCAGTAAGACTACAAATTACGCAAAGTGTCCTAAAATATGGCTAAGGGACAATCCCACTAAAAAAAATAAATTGCAATCACACAGCTGAAATTAATTCCCAAACGAGTCAACATTTTCTCACCTCAGTCTAAATGTTGAGTTGATCTTTGGTCGTAAGCCACCAGCCAGTTGTATATGTTGCTGATTATTTGCATGGAGCTTCCAACTAACACATATTGGGTGCCTCACAGAATGAGAGCTGTCCTTCTGCTCTTGAAGCCCTTCATCCTCTGTATCACTGGATCCATCTACCACTGCTTGCAGAAACTTCTTGAGCCTGGTAAGTACATTTAACCTCCACTGCTGAGAAGTTACTCTGCGATTTGGGTTAACAGAGAGCATCCAGAAAAGTTTGTCCCTGCTTTTCAGTCTTTTTGAGAGTTGCTGGTGAGAAATAAGCTCAACAAAATTCTTCAACAATATAACGCTGCGGTCTGTAAGAAGAGTTGGGTATGCTTCCAATAAAACGTCCAAGACTTTCAATGAATCTTCCTGAATTCCCTCACTGATATGAGTCATGGCACTAGAGAGATGGGCACTTACCAAAGGAAAAAATGGAGCAATCTGTTCTGCTCTTATTTTTGAAGCCAAGAACTGCAGCAGGTGAACAGCTGCTCCTCTGACACTGGAATCTTTGTCTGTAAACACAGCTGCCACCTCACTTATTATACTGGAAAAGTGTGCATCAATTACAAAGGGATACTGAGACAGGAGTTCTTTGAGTCCAAGAAGTGCATTATGCTTAACCCCAGGACTATAGTGATGCATCTGTGAGAGCAGATCCTAGAAGGAAACAAACATATACACTTGTCATCATTACTATTTTAAGCTGTTCAAACTTCCCCCATGTATTTTCTGCATATTTTTCCTAAGCACTTAAAAATACAGAATATTCTTGCGATGTACTGCTGTTCACAATAGCAAAATGTGTTTAGAATGAACATGGTATCCATTTTATAGCACAACAATAAACAAATAATTAGAATTCAGTGACATGGAAAACAAGATATAATGGCTTGTCCTTAGGCCTCATCCTTAAGTTTATGCACAATCCTACTGACTCAACAGAGGGATGACCAAAGGAAAGTCCTCTCACTCTTGTTCTCAAAAGCAGAACTACAAAACCTCAGCCTGAATAGCTTTCCTCCATTTAAGCAGAAAGCTGCAAGAGACAGAAGACACAAAGGAAAACAAATCCACCCTGCAGAGAAATACAAGATATTGCAGTAAACATAGTCAACCTAGATAAAACGCAAGCAATTTTCAGTCATTTCAGAATGTAATATCACAGTATACCTTTATGTTAAGTTTTCTATTTTGTGTAGGAAGCACTCCATCTTCTTTAAGCTGCTCAGGAATTTGTATGGCCTTTGTTTTGAAGGTAGTATCAGTTGCATTCTCTAGTTTAGGCTTTTTTTTCCCAACTTTTAATTTCACTTTCTGGAAATCCTCCTGACGTTTTCTTTTTTTAGTCATTCTGATTCTCTGCAAAGAGAATTTAATTTGATTAAAACCACAACAAAAGTAGTTTTTCCACCAAAGAGCAGCAGCCTCCTAACAATAGCTACTGTTTTCATTATTTTGTCTATGCATAAATGAGTGTCCACTCCTGAGACAAGATGCTAGACTAAACAGACATGCAGACTGATTCCATGCAGCTGTTCGTTCTTCCAGTGTCCAGAAAACATTCTGCTGCTGCTCCTTTGGCCGTCTCTGCTCTGAGAACTACTTTATTAAAAAGCATCCAGATATCTGCATCTGCCACTGCTTTATCGAGAGTTAAGTTGATGATTTGGTTTTGTTTTAAAAAGTTCCTGCCAACAGAGTAACTTTTTACATACCCAATTCTAGTCAAGCCAAGGAGCTCAGCGAACCATTCCCTTTCAATTGTACGCTGATTACCAAGTCCATTGCTAACAGCACACAGCCTGCACATGTGCAATCGTAGGTTTAAATAGGCCTTCACCACAAAAGGACACAAAAAAATCTAGGAAAACTTACACTGAAAATACCAGTCTGAGCATTTTAATATAACCAGAAGTAGGGGAAAAGAAGAGGTCAAATGAGTAACTACAGACTAAAAAAAAAAAAAGAAGAAAAATACATTTTTAATAAGGCCTAAGAAATGAGGTATCTGAGCCATTATACTTGTAAGCTGTACAAACATACTGGAATAGAGGCACAATAACCAAATTAAAACTGCCATAAGCTTCTAAATAGCTTTTTGGCTTTGTTCTAGCTGTTTTGATACTGAGGCACTCTTACTTCTATCAGGTTAAAAAAAAAAAACCACACTGACAAAGCCCCAACACACACTACACCACAGATTGTTTTATTTAATCCTCTCAAAAAAACCCCAAACAAACCACCCTCCACTTTCCCCACAAAAAAACCCTAAACAACAAAAAACTGAATCAAGAAAAACCCAAGCCAAAACTCCCAACAATACAACTGACTAAACCCAGAAATTTCTAAATAATATATTCAAACAATGATTCTCTTCTGGTGGATGTGATCATCATTCCTAGAGCTGATTTTCCCAATGGATTTCAAGCTGAAATTTGTGCTGTACTAGAGTATTTCATATACACATCAACAGAATAATCATTAAAGAATGTTTTAAAACAAGCTGTCATTTTCTATTATTTTAAAACAATATAAACAACTGATTACACCAACATTTGACTACAATTTAATTTCTCTTTTTCACATACCATACTATGTTAAAAAATTATATGCAAGACCACTTTAACTGAAGTACAAATTTGGCGTAAGTAATCTATCAACTCCAAAAGCTTTCAAAAAACTTGGAACCTGGTGCTGAAAGAAAAAGGTCCTTTAGTGTCCAACTATAACAACCATGGTTTTATAAATGTTTGATTTTTACCATATGCATTGTTTTAGGAAAGAACTACAAGAATTTCACTACATGATATATAGAAATAGCTAGAAGCTTTTGATGTAGAAGTTATTTCCATTTACAAGGCTTGCTTTTACAAGAGTAGATATCTGGCTTCCAATCAGCATAAAAACTTCACAATACAGGTGTGCACAAAAATGAACAAGGTCAATTAAGTTCTTTTAAAGGAGGAGGCTTGTAAAATATCCTTTCTCCTACTGAAAGCAGCACAAAAAATACCTCACAAAAATATTCTGGGAATAATTGGTAATCTAGGCCTACCCATTTCCAATTCATACGTACCATGCTACACCAGAAGATAAAATCCTTATAAAACCAAAACCATGGTCAAACACCACAATGGCTACATAATAAGACATCAGGTAAAACTGTATACAGCTGATGAAAGTATGTAACCATTTCAATGAAACTTCTTGCAGAAACAACTGCCTCTGACACAAATTGCATTTTACAAGGAGAGACTGTGGGAGCTGGGCCTGTTTAGTCTGCAGAAGACGGAAAGGGAATTCCATTATTGCATTTAAATTTCTCCAAGATGGGTGCCAAGAAGATGGTGCCAGAGTGTTTTCAGGGGAGCCCAGCAACAGGATGAGGAGCAATGGCTGTACACTGAAACACATGAAATTCCACCTCAACATGAAGAAGAAATTCTTTACTTTAAGGGTATAAGAGCAGAGGAACATGCTGCCCAATAAGGTCTCTGGAGAAAATCCAACCCACCTGGATGCATTCCTATGTCACCTGCTCTAGGTTATAGTGCCTTGGCAGGCAGACAGGACTAAATGATCTCCAGAGGTCCCTTCCAACCCTAACTAACCTGTGATTCTGTGTACTTTCACCAGGCCCTCCTCCAACAAGACTGAACACCTAACAGTTAAGCGCTAACACGGTTTTACAATCGGAAACATTAAAGCAACGTCCAATCGTTAAACATAAAGCCGAATGCAGTGCTTTTCAGACACCATTTCAGACGTCACTCAGGCTCGCAGAAAATATTCGGTTACAGGTGGGACCTCGGAACTCTTGGAGCTCTTTTCCAACTAAATGATTCTGCCTTCACTCCCTCGCAGCTCCCAAGTGGCATCCTTAGAGAACCTCATTACCTTGCTCAGTCAGGAAAATCCTGAGAAACCCGAAGGCAAGGCACACGCCCTGACTCCTCCGATCTGATAAGGATTTCCCCCCGGGCGAGCTCTCTCCCGGCACAGCACAGCGATACTTACAGGCGATCACCTCCGCGCGGCTCCCGCGCCGGCAGCGCATCCCCCGCCGCCGCCACCTGCACCGCCCGCCGCGCCGCGCACGCCGTACCCGAGCGCCGGAGCGGCCGCTCCTCCCGCGGGTCTAGGCCGTCACGCTGCCTCCCTCGCCGTCCCGGGACATCCTTCGGCTCGCTGCCCGAGCGCCGCGTCCCTCCGCCCCGCTCCAGTCGCTCTACGAGGCGTTCAAATAAAGGCGCGTCAGTGCCGGCCCGGCGCCGGGGAGGCCGCAAGTTCGGCCCCGGGAGCGCCGGGCGAGGCGGGAGCGGCGGCGGGGAGAAGCCGCCGGGGGACGTGCAGCAGGGGCGGCGGCGCGCGGCGGAGCCGATGCCTCCGGTTTCCCCGGGAGCGGCACCCGGCCCGCGGCGCGGCGGCTCCCGCTTTTCCCGCCGCCTCCCCGGCGCAGGGACGCGAGGGGAGGGCGGGTCGCACAAAAGGCGGGCGGCCCTTGGCGCAGGGGCCGGGCGAGCGCGGCGGCCCCGCGAGCAGGGACGGACGGAGAGGGGCCGCGCCGGGCCCGGGACCCCGACCCGCCTCCGCCCGCCTCCTCCCGCGCCGCCCGCGCGCGGCCGCCCGCTCACTCACCAACCACGCGCGCGGCAGCGCCGGCCCCGCTTCCGCCCCCGCCGAGCGCCTGCCCGGAAGCGGCCGCCCACGTGAGCGGCGCCGCCAGCGCCCGCCCCGCCCGCCAGCGCCACGCGCGCTTCCGCCGCGGCCGCACGCGCCGGCGCCCCCTGCCGGCCGGGCGGACCCAGGGGTCTCGCCGGCGTCCCCTGCCCGGCGGGAATGCGGCGCCGAGGCTCCGGCTCCGTCTGGGATAGGGCCGCGCTTGCGCACATCTGCCTCCAGAGGGAAAGGGGCGGGCAGGCACTGATCCCTTCTCCGAGATGACCAGTGACAGGACCCGAGGGAATGGCCTGAAGTTGTGTCACGGGAGGTTCAGGCTGGGTATCAGGGAAAGGTTCCTCACCCGGAGGGTGCTTGTGTTACGAACAAAAACATACAATTTAAACTTTTGGGGAATGTAGTTTGCAATGTATATACAAGGTTAAATGTTGTTGGTACAAGTAACAAATTGTGATTAGAAATGTAGTTAACAACCTGTCACAGCACGGATCCTGAGCATCCCAACCAGAAGACAAGAGAGAGACTTTAAAAGGCCTGGGGTGTCTGACACCGGGTCTGTCCTTGGAGCCGGTTTCTTTGGAAATACCTCTAGGTTACACTTAGAGGCTTTTGCTTCCAGTTGTTCGGTTTGTAATAAACAGGCTTACTTGTTTTTACTTAACTGGCCTCTTTTTTTGTTATTTTAAAGTTCCTTTGTAAGCCTGTCCACAACACCTGGGCACTGCAACAGGCTCCCCACGGGAGTGATCACAGCGCCAAACCTGAGTTCAAGGTGTGACTGTGCAAGGCTCTCAAGCACATGGTGTGATCTTGGGGTATCCTGTGCGGGAGACACCCCTGGCCAGGAGCTGAACTGGATGATTGCTGCGGGTCCCTTCCACACCTTGGCTTACTCTGTGGTGCTGTGAAGATGTACACCCTGCCCCTGAAGCATGGCTGCTCTGGCACCACAGCGGAAAGAAGAACACATTAATAATAACCAATACCCAAATAAGCACAAGTCCTGTGAGGAGCAGCTGAGGGAGCTGGGGTTATTTAATCTGCAGAAGAAGAGGCTGAAGGGGAACCTTATCACTCTCTACAACCACCTGAGAGTGTAGCCAGGTGTGGGTTGGCCTCTTCTCCCAGGCAATCAGCAACAGGGTGAGAGGCCAGACTCTTAATATGTATCAGGTGTAGTTGAGGTAGGACATTGGGACGAATTTCTCTACTGAAAAGGGTAGGACATTGGAATGGACTGCTCAGGAAGGTGATGGAGTCACCATCCCTGCAGGCATTTAAAGAAAGACAGAAGTGCCACTGTTTAGTACACATGATGGTGTTGGGTCATAGGTTAGGCTTGATCTGAGGCCTTTTCCAACCTATTTGATTCTGTGATTCTTCCAGTGAAGGCACTGCATTGGCATTTGAGGTTATTGTTATTATTTCACATACACAAGGTTATTATTTCCCATATAAACCATGTGGCATGCTTCACCAGATAAAGCTTACGCCATACCCAGATAAAGCTTGCTGCTCCAAAGGGGTAATGAATTCCCATATCAGAAAGAGAGTGCAAAACCCTGGGAGATCCAGGAAACAACAAATAAGATGTTTCCACACCTGTCTACAACGTCTCAAGTCACACAAGACCAACTCTGCAGTTGCAAGTTCTAAACTTTTCATTTCTTGCCAATTAACATGTGAACACCTTCTCCCTGCTGCTTTTTGTTAAAAATCATTTCCTCAAAGCTCTCTGGTCTCAGTAAAATATGTAAAACCTAGATGAAGCTTTACAGCAAATTAATTTTCTCTTGGTTTAATTCTTGTTAGTGCTTAGCTTTTAATGTTATTAATTCTCTAGTTACCTCAGAAGTCTGCCTTGCTATTATTGTGAGAAACCAAAAATGTATACTATTAAATATAGCCAACAGCATTGTTTAAGTATTATCAATAAAGATAATGTCTTTTCTTCCCTTACTGTGTAATACTGGCACAAGTAAAACATTGAAATGTGTTTTGGAACAAATATACATATAACACAAATATACATTTTCCATTACTATAGGAATACACCAAGCCATCACAAAACAGAGGCAGATACAAAAATAAAATAATACAATGCTTTTTCAGCCTCTATTTGCGCCAGGTAAGAAAGGAAAAAATAAAAATAAAACTAATTGTGCAGCTGAATGGACTAAGTTAGACTGACTGTGGTCTTTGAAAACATTTCCAGAAGCATACACTTGCTAACTGTTACCCAGTTCAGGTTTCTCAGCTGTCTTTGAGAGGTACAGCAGCACTCTGCAGCACACCATTCAACCATTTTATGTCAATGTACTACAGATTTAGGGGTCTCTCCTTTTTCAGCATATTCCTCCTGTACCCAAGCAAAAAATCCACCTCAAATCCAAGTTATTTCAACTTTATTGTAACTTTATTTTCACTTGGAATGATTCCACAGTAAGAGGAAAAAGAAGCTGTCTCAGAGATGGCCATTTATAACAGCTAAATATTCTAGTTTTGTTATTTTAATACTAAGATTGTTCTCCATCTTGAAACAAACAGGAAAAAGATGTTTCTGTTTTTATTTTCAGAATTCAGAATTTTTACTGATTAATTTCACCTCCATTAAGCAGGCATTAAAATTGTTCCTATACCGAGTAAATGAACTGTAAGAACTCTGGTTCCATCTCTGCCTCTGATAAGAACAGATTTAGATGCATTCCAGAAATTCCTCAGTTTCTTTAAAACACAGTGGTTTAATTTTTCTGTGAACTGTTTTCCTTCCTGGGTCTGTTCATGTAATAAAACTCATAAATTTTGTTCCTGCTTTCTTTGTTACCTTAGTTTTACTGCATCTTTCATTCCATGGTATGAAGATGTGAAACCAACAGGATGAAGATTCTCAAATTCCATCCAGATCTCAAAAAAAGAGTAAGTTAACACTAAAAAGTTCATTTACCATCTGGCCCCAGCATGTCTAAATTACAGCAGTATTTGGCTGCAAAGCTGAAGAGCTTTAACTAGAACTACTGAATGCTACCCAGCATCACAACTGAAGTGAATTTTAATCACTTTAAAAATATATTTTTTCCCAAGCAAACTAATTTATAACCATTTAGAATGTTTTTTCACCTTCCCACAAAAGTAGAAGTCATTAATATATAGACATGTACATTCATTCAGACCCAGTACTACTTTAGCTGGAAAAAAGTTCATGTTAAAAGAGCCCGAATGACAGTGTAAGCCACCTTTCATTTCATTCTCATACTGGCAGGATAAAGGACAAAAGATACTTTTGCCACCACATCAGTGCCTCTTGGCCAGTGCCTGGGTACACCTGTTGGGATCTATCTCTAAATTTGCAAAAATACCTAACTTCTACTAACTTTGCTGAGCTTCTATGCTCCCTAAATCAGCTATAATCCAGGCACTTCTCATCTCAGCATGAAACTGACAGCACTGACCTTTTGTTATTATTTTTAATCTTATTAAGAAAAAATGTGGAGACCTGTTCATAACACTTATGGGAAAGGGTTTTTGATTAGAAAGGCTTTTTAGTCAGTCCCAGCAGCCATAGGGAATAACTTCCAAGCGTTTATTGTAGGATGAGTTTGTACTGCTGAGTCCAATAGTTCATTCTGCTGATAATTCTTTGTAAAAGAACCAACAATAAGAAAACTTCAGACTGTCAATGTAGAGTATTTAATAATACTGAAGAAAGCAAGTTACCTGTTTTAAAAAGCTGTTTTAACACAGAAAAGAATGAGCTTTACAACCTTACCACAATACAGAACCTTCAGCTAAACGGAAAAATAAACAACAAGAATATAAAAACCAAGTTATTAATTTAATTTAAAAAACACTTTACAAAACTTAAATGTTATAAAATAACTCCAGTGAAGTCAAATGAAATAAAACAACAAACTTACAGAAAATAAATGTTGCTATATTATCTCTATTAAGTACCATGTCACTGTGTGCTGCCATTGCTTGGTCCCCTCAGAGTTCCACTTTCCGTCAGGATCCTTATAACATTTGGGATATCGATTCCTTAGTTAAAGGCAAAGAAGCACACAAAATCAAAAACCAAGCAATTTTATGACAAAATTCATTTAAAAATACATGTTATACTGAAACATTCAGATGCTGAGATGAGTTTTGGATCTTTCCTTATTAAAAGAAAAATATCCTAACGGAGAGCAATCAGTATGCGCCTGCAAACTGTAAGCTTTCCTACAATGTACTCATCTTTAGTGTTCTTTTTTTAACCTTTATGAGGTTACACACTCAGAGAAGGTTAGAAACATACACGGGAAGCTACTGAAGAGAGAGGAGTAGTTGACTGAACACGTGGGAAGGTTTAATAGCTGACATTTATTAGAAAGTTGTAAGCAAAACGGAGACTACTTGTCTCTGATTCATTATTATTCCTATGTTACTGTTCAAATACACTTCTTTCAGGAGCTGGTAAATAAAACAATCTTCACTATTGGTATTCACAAAACTAGCATTTCTCCACTTATAGCACAGAGAAGATTCTAATTTTCTAATAGCAGTATGTTTGATTTTATTTTGCTGTCTCTCACCATGCAAAAAATATTACTATGCAAAAATGAGAGAATTTAAGAAAAAATCAGCAATTCTTAATGCCTTTATGGGAAGGCAGCTATTCTGAATTACCATTCCTAAACTGTATCCTGCAAAAGTTAGAGGGTGGGAAAAAAGAATTCTTTCAACTCTCCTTACTACCTCAAAGTTCTTCAACCCATGTAAGTCCTTAATATTTCACAGAGCTAATAAATTATGTTATGTATATTTTTTTATATATGTGTGTGTACATGTGTGCGCCAGTTACCTCTGAAAGCTGGATTTGATGCTACTATTTTGTGTAAGGTGTCAGTAACTTCCTCAGCATTCATGTTTCTTACACTTTTCAAGAATTCAGTCGTGATGTTGTTCTCGTATGCTGTTTCCAAAGAGCCACTTGAAAAGTTCTGGGGTTCATCTTCATTAGCTGGTAAGAACAGCTTAGCTGATGAGTAGTCTAAAGAAGGGAAATATTTTTTTTTTCAGTAAGAGAGGATTCTGAAGAGCCTTCACTACTTATTTCTCTAAATAGGGCTTTTCAAAGCAAGCATTTCCAGTCTCGCACAACAGTATTGCTAGTATAGCTCACATCTGACTTTACTACATTTTCAAACCACCAGGAGTCAGGAATGCTGTCCACTTACAGAAAATCCTGGAGAAACAAGGGTGGGAAGGTAGGTGAAAGGTATTTCCATTACACTTACAAAAACAGAATAAAAGTCTCAAATATCATATATTCAAAGTCATTGCAATTTTTGCTACTACTATTGTAAAAATTAAGGTTTTCAAAAGCTAACCTTCCTAGAAAAAACTAGAAAATTGACACAGTACAGGAAAAAAAAAAAAAAAGATCCCACAAATAGTGCCACTAGTATTCTGAGTATCTTGCCTTTCCAAGCATAGGAATGTACTTCCTATGTTTAAGAAAAGCAGCCATTTGTTTCTATCAGAAGAAAAATACCTCCAAGAAATACGGGATTCTTTGAAAAAATTGATCAGAAATACTGAGGCCAAGTAGCTGGATTATTCAGGTATTAAAGAGAATTATCCACCTTATTCCACATAACTTTCTACTAACATCTTGTTTTGACTAGGCCTGCAGGAAACATCTCCTCCATCAAGAAGGGGAAAAAATATTGGGGAAAAAAAAAAGAAGCCAAAGAAACTTTGAAAGTCTCCTTAGAAACAGATGCCTTTGAACACAGAAAAGTCAGAGTTGGTACTAACTCAATTTTTCCCCAGATCCTACAGTTAAGTAGGATCAATGTGTTTTAATAGTCTCCTCTTTCTAATATTAGTAGAGGATGGGGAAAAAAACCCAAAACTATTCATTTAAGCTACTTGACTCTGGCTTTAGTCTGTTCTTAAGCACTGCTTTTAGAAAAGCAGGAAGAAAGGCTTACTATCATTTATGCAAGGTTAGGTGTTAAGATTAAACCACATTAAAGACTTCAAAGCCAACATTACCAGTGTCAGAGTCATTAATATCTACTGAAGTTGGGATAGGCTGTTCTGTGGAATATTCCAGTGCTGCTTCCCTATTATATCCAGCACCTAAGTGGTCCTGAGTTAAAAAAAAAAAAAAAAAAAAAAAAAGTTTAAAATCTCATCAGGACAACCTCTTGGAACAATGAACTACTACATGTTTAATGATCACAAACCAATAAAAGACCAGTATTTCTGCTACAAAATCTGAAAAAGCAGGTATTTGTTTGCAAATCAAATGGCTAATAATTTCTATGTATACACTGCCCATCGTACCTCTATGTCCAAAAAAACTCTATATTAGGCAATGAAGTCATACTCATTGAGGCTAATTCTCAACTTGTCAGATCTAAAAAGGAAGCATTTTACACTCAAAAGAGAAGATTTATCTAAAAAATTACCAGCTGAAAGATCACAGTTTAGAATACTAACAAGGCCTAATGTAGGAAAACAATTTGGTCATTCACACCTTGTAGGTTATAAATTATTTCAATTAGAACTTCATTGTTTTGTAACATGTCAGCAGCCTCAGAAAAGTGCTCAAAACATCTCCATATGTACTGCCTATGTAAAGATAAGTCAGTCACAAGTAATAGCAGAGAGGGGAAAAACTGGGTTTCTAATAATGGAAGAAGAATCTCTTTCTGAGAGACCTCAGAAAGAACAGTCCAAAGACTACGACCAGAAGTTGTATAAGAAAAAACATTAATGTCACTGATGTGTGATAACATGGTGAATAAAGTGAAGCCTGAGAACAGAAAAGGAATACAAAACAGGAGCGTTATGCAAGTCAGTAGAGGTGAGAAAAGCTTCAGTCAGAATTAAAAATGGGCAAAAGTAGCAGAAAAACGTAGATGTAAGGAAAAGTATGGGAAATAAGTGACAAGATGACTTTTTAGTTTCTATCAACAATAAAAAAAAGCAAGCACTGTTGAACAGAAATTAAGACTCATCAACAGAAAAGATAAAATTTTACCCTATCATCACTACCAAAATTTATGTATTTAACGAGCAAAACTTACAATACAGTCTCCACCGCATTTTTTGTTTTATTGTATTATCTATAATAACAAAAATGCACAATCACAGGAATATACAGATTTGTAGAATAAAACCAAAACAAAATCCGCATTACTTTGTTTGCTGCAGCCTGCTGCCGATATTCCACCAGTGCATTTGTGAGAGTCTGTGTAACTTTCAGGATAAATGAAGCATCATCTTCATTCAGTATCTCAAAACATTGCTAGGGAAAAAAAAAAAAAGAAACAAAAGAACGCACCATAAAACATTTTTCCTCAGAAAAACTGAAGTATCAAAATTTATAAACAAACCTGCAGGCACCTCATTTTCTCTGTCTCTACCCTTCTGTCAGACTTGGATGAAATTACAAAGCAAATACAGTTTTTATTTTTAATCCCATAAACTGGGAGGAGGAAGGTAGAATGAAAGAGAAACCTAAGAGAAGGAAGATGCAGCTACCCAACACAATAATTTGAAAAGGAATAACAAAAAAATATGCCTGGAAATATATAGAAGATAATGCTTTTCCTTGAAGTATTTTGATCTCTTGCCAAGATGCCTGCATACAAATGAATGTGTACACCTTCCCTGAGGCAATATAGTCATAACCCATTTCTCTAGATTGTAGCAAAAAGCCAGAATGCTACTGAATTTAAAAGTACATGCTGCCTTTCCTTTCATTAACCTTCTTTTCCCCTAAAAGTCTGAGGAAAAAGCAGTTTTGAAGTTGTGAAGCTTGAAGCTGTACTAGGGAAGTAAGTTCTAGTACCAACATCACTCACAGAGAGGTCAACATGTGTCATCCTCTTGTCTACACCAAGAAAGCTCTGCTGAAAACTCTTTCCTGGGGACAAAGCAACAGAACTCTAGGTGTGTCCTAACAGCTCAACAAACACCTTTAAACAACACTAGACGATGGAAAATAAGTAATTGAAACTTAACATTAAGTTCATCAGAGACAGTGTAACAGGGACTGTATTACATTTTTAACACTAACAGTATTTCTGTCTCCTGGTTTGCACAAGTTACATTTAATGAAGATCTTGTCAAAAGCTAACTGGAGTAAGAAGAGTAAATTATGGCAAGGATATTTTTGCTATGAGGTAATAAAAAAAATATAGTATGGATAATTATTGGACAGCTTTACAAAATATGAACAGCAAGTGCAAAAAAGATACCTGTAAAATTACTTTTCACCACATAACAAACCTTTGAATCCAACAATACAAACACAATGCAGCTTTTGAAAAAATTACTGTAGATGCAAAAATAAACAATTTTCACACTTTCAAAAACAGGACATTGTTCCAATCACATTCCCAACAGTCCTCTTTTCTTCTCAGAGGACAATCATACTAAGAAAGATGATTCCTCAAAACAAATTCAAGTTTTATTAGCAAGGTGTAAGCTCTATACCTAATAATTCCCTATAAAAAAAGAGGACAAAACCATTTTATGATAGGCAATAGTGCTTAAATTACATGCAGTAATTTAAGCAATTATCAGTAAAGATTTCCATAGAGTCTGTCAGTGATTTTATGGAAATAACCATTTCTATATGCAAGATCATGACTGTCGTTGATACATCTAAAAACTGGAAAATGACAGTTTTCCACTTTTATTGATTGTATTACTGCTGTGCATGTGTACATAATATACATTTTCAACAACTGAACAGTATTCTAGTGTTCTGACACTTTTTTAGAGAGGCAGATTTTGCAGTTATGGCACTCTGGGCCAGGGTGGTGGGACCGCCGCATTTTAAATACACAACTTGCATTTTATTTCTTAAAAATCCTTCTTTCCTTTCTACATGTCTCAGATAGTTGTCTTCATTCTGCTTTGTCTGTTACTGAATTACATCTTTCCAATTTCCTCATTTGAAAAGTATACACCAGTTATAGAAACAAAGAATAAATAAAGTTTGAAAAGGTCATATTACCTCAACATGTAGTTAAGGAGTGAAGCTAAGATATAGTTTTAAAAAAAGAATTTTCAATGCAAGTAATTTCTCTGACAGTAAACCATTATTTTGGCAAAAACAATTTCCAGAAGCTTGAAAATTAATAGACACATTATAAATTCAGTGACATTTATTTTATTCTGAATCCTGCCTTCTGGCAAAATGGTAATCTGTTAGATTACCAGATTGCCTACATTCTGCCTTTCATTACTTGCTACATTTTAGACTCAGCAAACCAGTGATTTCTTTTTTAAGTTTTTAATTTTTTTTCCCAAAAATTATATTGTAAGGTAAGATTTAACACTCACCAAATAACCCAACAGTTCTTCTTGACTAGTGAATTCTTGAGGATCTGCTGTAAATTCTTTCTGTTTAACATAAAAAGAAAGAGATCCTTAGATCTATTATATGCAGCACCTATAAACAATCATAATTATGGTTACTCTACAATTCAAATTGTTTGTGCTGTTATGAAATGTGTACATAGGTTTCCATAACAAAGTAGGAGAAAACCCTGTTAATAGTAACTTTGTATCTAATTTATTTGGAATAATATTGAGTAAGCAAACACCATTGCCAATCATATATTAATTAATTCCCCCAACTATTTGGAAAATGGAGTAACTCATTAACAGAAAAATATTCACCTGAGCTTCCTGGTTTTCTTCCTCTGATTGTTTATGAGTCTCACACCTTAAAATAGAATAAATAATACATTCAGTTGGCTGATCCAGCAAAAATGTGCAGCCATCCAATAACTGATAATCAGTTTAAATTCCTGATACACTACTACTACATTAGTTCTGACACACTCTGAAAGAAAGGTCACATATTATTTCCTCAGAGAAATCCCAGTCATCCCAGATCATCATAAAAATTATTTATGTGGTTTGGGTTTGTTTTAGTGTGATTATCTAGCACATAAGCTCTAAAACCCAGAGTTAATAAAAAAGCTTGACATTGGTGGTAATTGCTGTAAGATTTTTGTAGACATTGCAGCAAGACAAGGCTCCTAATTACAGCTGGATTTTTATCAGCACTTCACAAACTTGCCTCTAAAAAATTCAGCTATTAAAAATTAGTGTTTTACAATGCAGTCACGCAAATAATGGGCATAAAATGCCCATATGGATAAACATTCCTGTGCCATATTTGTGCTGTTCTGCCATTAAAGCTACTACAGATGCATTCCATCCTTTTGCAAGCCCAGGAACCAGGGCTGAGAGTAGCTGTGTGTTTCCTAAATTAACCAAATCCATATGACTGCCAAGCCTAGGCTCTCTCCTGCCTTGAACTGTTTCTTAGGAATCAAAAGTTTAGTAAAAGCAGATGATGATAAAAAGATTTACATCTTCAGATGACAGTTTGTTCAGAAACAACTACAAAGAAATGAGGAGTCAGAAATTCTCAGACAGGCATTGCAGAAACTTTAAGTGGAAACAAGTTGTCAATGAGGATCTGATCTTAATTCTTTTAAGATACTATATATTGAGTTCATATCTTCTCACTAGTCTCGCATAAATAAATAAATATTAAAGGAACAAGCTGAAGCCCTAATTTAGTAACTAACTTCCAAGTCAGTCTCTTACTGAAACACCCGGCTGCTAATAGTCACCCAGAATCTATCTGAGCCAGATTAAAAGAAAACCATTAAGTGATACTCCAAAGGAAGCTGTTCTTAAAATTTAAAAGTACAAGACTGTACAATGAAGATCAGTACCAGGCAGAAATAAACCTCAGCATCTCCACATGTGGATAGCTGAGCTTTTATCCATTTCCTATTCTTCATGTTTTCACAAACTGGTTCCAATTCAGAACTGTTAGTTATCTGAAAGCCAGTAAGTAAACACAAAGATTCATAAACCTGGACTTGAATCTGGTTTCAATTCATTGTTTTCCATAATAGTTGTTCCACAGAGAGGCAAGTCTGAAAAAATGTACTTCAGGAACATGAAAATTTCTTCTTTACCAGTAAACAAGCAAAAGGTGTTAGCCCTCCATGTCTGGGAGACATATTACTGGTTTAAAGTCAGAACACATTCCAAAGGAACGTTATTACGAAAAAAACAACTAAATCATTGGAACAAAAGTCTTGTGTTTGGGTGTTTGGGTTGATGCCTGTATATCCCTTACTGAATGCCCTCCTTTGGCTCCTGGTGCACAAAGATGACCAATGCTGGAGATGTCCTCCTCACACAAAGGCTGACAGTTACTCAACTCACAACTCTGTTACTAATAAGATGCTCACAATCAGCAAGCGCAGCTTCACCATTTTAGAACACGGCTGCTCCTTTGAAACACTTGTTGTTCCTCCACAAAATCATTTGTAAAGCAGAAACCTCAACTGTTTTAACTATTACTGATTGTTTTTCCCTTCCAAAATCAGTTCATACACCACTTTAACTATCTGACATGAACCTGTAACAGAGACAGTTTTAAACCATGAGGAAACATTCTTTTGGAACATTTGAACAGCACATGACAAGTATGCCTTAAGGATAATAGTTAAATACAAAAGCCAGCTGCATCCAGAGCAACGTCTGAGGCCACTTTACATACACCAGGTTTTCTGTCAATTACAGAAGTTTACAGCTGAGCACAATTTCAGAAGACATGGATTTTATTATGCAAATCCAATAGACAATGGTCACGCAAAACATTTTCCTTTAAGTTAATTTAAATGGGTTTGAAGGTGGTGATTTTTTTCTTTTACCATTCTGAGCTGTTGCCTTTGCTGCTTTCAATAGCATTACTAGGTTCAACTTTTTCATCTGGTTTTGTCTGTTCTTTCTGGCTTTCTTCATTCTCATCCTGAACATTATTTTCATCTAAAACAATAAGAAAGTATATTAAGTAATGTTTTCCTAGTGTTTTAAATTTAAAAATATTCCAAACAAAGAATAAAGACAACATCAATATAAACTAAAGGTTGCAGTAAGGTATCTTATGAAGAAGTAAAAATCGAACATAAAAAAACAGTAGAAGTAGAATGTTTTCTTCACAAACACTGGGATTATTCCTTCCTTTGCCACAGACCCTAAGGCCATCCACACAACTTTGCAAATTCACCTTTATAACTCAGCTGTGGAAGCCATGAACAGGCACATATAGTAGTAAATAACTCATACACCAGTGAAAGTAAAATAAATAAATAAATAAATAATTTTTCCTCTTACCTTGCATAGGGTCTGTCAGTTTCTCCTCTTGATTATCTGTTTTTTCTGCATTACTAAGGGGCGCATCGACATGCTGAACTTTGGCTTTTGAAGGGCTGTCCTCTGCACTGAGAGCTAAACAAACATGTATGAAATGTAGCACAATGGACATTATCTTGATAGAGGGTGGTTCTCCTACTGCACTTCAATTTCACCTAGCTCTGTTTCCATGCAACAGTATTTACAAACACCAAGAACAATTTTATAAGCATTATTATGTGACACCATATTAAATACGAACTACAAATTAGCAACAAAGTTTAAAGTATTTTATAGCCTGGTTATAATGACATGCTTGCATTTCCTAAAATATGCAAATACTTTAAATGTAGCAAAATGCTACAAAGACACATGCGAAATAAGACACATTAACCAACAGGTTACAGTCATGAAATCCAATTTGAATAGGACTCAATTTATTTCAGACAATTTTTAGATTCAAAATGGCTATTTTTTCTTTTCAGAGTACAACACTGCTAATCTAGATTATCTCATTATTTCTATTGAGCTATTTTAAGGTACTATTTGCATGCTAATATACATCAAAATTAAGTACATGAGTTTTAATTCAAATCTTTATTTTTCAGGCAATGTGAATCATAGAAAAGTTTAGCCATTTCCTCAAGTGGCATTCAGTCATATTGTCTGTCCACCTGGACAACAGTGTACTACAATGAGTTTTAAAACATTAAACTGAGTGGGGAGATCTCACACTACATTCCTACAATTTTGTGAGTATCAATGGCTAGTAAAACAGAAAATTTTTCTTTCAGAGATAAGACCTTTAAGAATTCTCTCTGGATTTCTGTACTGCAAATTAACTACTAGCATAGAGTCCCAGTCTGCTCCTTTTGTCCAGTTCACCAAAATGCTGGTGAGTAGCTGGCACTGCAGACTACCCTGGTCTGATTTATATCAAAGGAGGACCAAATACATAATGGACAATTTGCACCCCTCTGAGCACACTTACATTCTTGCCATTTCCTTCTCATTGTTCGAACACCTGTAACAACCTAAAAATAAAACCCATTTATGTTAGTTATTTTGTGGATAAAATTATTTCATAGATATTTCATCAGCATTAATTTTTATTTTTTAAGAATATATGACTAGTAATGTAAAACAAGTGTGTGTAAATCCCTCAATGGATATTCAAAAAGTCAATAAGTTAGTTTACCTGGACATTTATTTACCATAAATAAATTTCTTCTAGAACTTAGAAAAAAATAAAATTAAACAGTAAAATAAACAGTCTCAAGTCAAATGAAAACGTTGCTGCCAACAGTCAGCTGCTTTTCTTTTTAAGTAGAGGTTAAAAATGAAGGACAGACAGAATGGATTTGATAATCTGAAATCTCTCCCTTCTACAGCAATCATTCTTGACTTGATCTTCCAGTATTTGTTTTTTATCAGAAATGGGTAGGATCAGAGCAGGTTCTAATCCTTGAACTTAAGTGTGATAGTATCACACAGAAAGAAAAACAAGTCTCTCTTCAGATGGGCAGGACACCACCAGCTTTAAAATAGGAACCTTGGGAGCTCCACCTTGGAAGGAGACATCCTTCCAAATGCACATTATGTAGCATTAGCTAGGGATCCTGTCAAGAAACACGGCTTAACGAGCAGGATGCTGACAGAAATTGAAGTTGATGAAGAAAACAAATTTTACATGTACCACAAAGAACTGTGAGCACCTCAATAAGCTTGTCATGAACCAGCTGGTGGTGAGGTGCGCCTCAAGAAGAAACGTCACTAATATCCTGTCCACATAAAATAAATAAAATAAAATAAATATCCTATCCTGTCTTACTGCAGTGCAAGTATCAACCAAGAGCAATATGACGTTATCTCCACATGAATATGTTTCTAAGGGTGCAGCTCTCTAAGAATTTAAGATTATAGTGCCTCTGTGATCCCACAGCACTGCTGATTATCTCATGTCAACCTGCAAATTCTCACACTTCCACCTGTACTATCAGAAATTTTACCTGGCTTCCCTGAGAATTGCCACAAGTGTTTATAAAGCAGAACCTATTCAGAAAAGTTATAAAGGCAGTTTCCTAGTAACAAAGAACAACTTATTTTACACACACATAGAGCTGAGAATTCATTAAATATCAGTATATATATTTTGCATATAGAGAAATTTAGTCCAGAATAACCCTGGAAGAATTACTAAAATGACAAAAAGAACCTGTAAAAAGGGTTTAAAAAGCAAGATTTTTCTTACCTTCCAAAGCATATCTGCCCACCATAATGGAAATTACATTTTTTTATTTTATTAAATATAAAGCTTCTAGAATTCTTAAGAGAAATGTACCTGTATTTGTTTTCTTCCTTCTTTCTTCTCAATTGTTAATCCAATTTGCCTAACTCTTTTGTTTAGTTCAGAGCCTTTACCCTTAACTTCATCAGATTGTGCTATCTCTGGATAATGTTGTCTCTAGAAAATAAATGCATGTCCTTAAGTCACACAATTCCTTTCAGATCTAACACAGTTAATAATCATGGGAGATAAATCAACTTCTACAGATACATGGCAGAAATTATTAAAATGGTTATGCACAGAGTAATTTAGGGAATTGAAGCCAAATCTTCACCTCAAAACAGGGTTGACAATGAATGCTGTACTGGTTGCACTGGGCTTTGCCTGCTTGGATCTAAAACCTCTGGAGAGAGAGATATCCCCTTTTCTCCAGACAACCTGCTCCAATGCTTGACTGCCCTCACAGCAAAAAATTGACAGAATTCACAGAATGACTAGGTAAGAGACCTTAAAGATCATCAAGTCCAACACATGCCCTAACACCTCAACTAAACCATGGCACCGAGTGCCACATCCAGTCTTTTTTTAAACACATCCAGGGATGGTGACTCCACTGGCCATTCCAGAACTTTGTCATCCTTTGTGTGAAAAACTTTTTCCTAATATCCAACCTATCTCAACTCTTTACACAGCTTGAGACTGCCCTCTCATTCTGTCGGTTGCTGCCTGGTGAAGGAGACCAATCCCCACCTGACCACAACCACCCTTCAGGGAGTTGTAGAGAGTGATGAGGTCGCCTCTGAGTCTCCTTTCTCCAGGCTAAACACCCCCAGCTCCCTCAGCTGTTCCTCACAGGGTTTGTGCTCCAAGCCCCTCACCAGCCTTGTTGCCCCCTCTGGATGTGCTCAAGCATCCTTCCCAAACTGAGGGGCCAGAACTGGACACAGCACTCAAGGTGGGGCCTCACCAGTGCTGAGTACAGGGGAAGGATGACCTCCCTGCTCCTGCTGGCCACACCATTCCTGATCCAGGCCAGGATGCCACTGGCCTTCTTGGCCACCAGGGCACACTGCTGGCTCATGTTCAGCTGCTGTCACCAGCACCCCCAGGTCATTTCTGCCTGGGCACTGTCCAGCCACACCGTCCCCAGCCTATAACGCTGCAGGGGGTTATTGTGACCAAAACGCAGGACTCAGCACTTGGACTTCTTAAACTCCATCTTATTGGATTCCACCCATCCATCCAACTGCTCCAGGTGTCTCTGCAAAGCCCTCCTAACTTCAAACAGATCGACACACACTCCCAGCTTAGTGTCATCTGCAAATTTACTAATGAAAGACTCAATCCCCTCATCCATGTCATCAATAAAGATATTAAACAGAACTGGTCCCAGCATAGAACCCTGAGGGACATCTTCTATATGTCATGTATAAAAATCCCCTGCTTGAATTTATGTTCCTGCCAAGAAGCACCAAAAAGGGTCTGGTTCTGCCTTAATAACCTTCTCTGAGGTACTGGAGGGTTACTGTTAGATCCCTCTGACACTTTTTCTTCTCCAGCCAGAAAAAAAACCCAACTACCTTAATTTCTCTTCATAGTACAAGTGTGCTTCAGCTGCCTGACTATCTTGGCAGCTCTCCTCTGGACTAGTTCAATTTCATAAATAACCTCCTTTCTGCAATAGTACAAAACTGAATACAATACCCTGAATACAGCCTAGCAAGGATCAAGAACAGGGGAATAATCACTTCCTTTGATCTCCCTTGTTAGTAGAGCTCAGCTTGCTGCTAGCCTCCATTGACACCAAGCTACACTACTTATCTTGAGTTTGTTATCCACCAGGACCCCGAGGCTCCTTTTTCAGCAGAGCTAATTCCAGTCATTTACTCTCCCGACTTTTCCACTACTAAGGGTAATCCAGCTCAGGTGCACAACTTAAAAGTTATCCTTCATGACTTATTATATTTTTATAGCACTTAAGAATTTAGCAGAGATGCAGTTAACAAGTGTAAGATCCAGAATTGCAGGAAACAGTTCCAAGTAAGCAGAAATGCAATAGCTGAGAACATCAAAACTCAGCATGTACATCTGAATTAATGACTAGAAACAGTATGGTGTTTATGAAGGACATCGCTGCAGATTCATAGCAGCACACCCAACATTAGGCCTTAAGCTGCCCCAAAATACTGTGTGAACTCAGCTGTCTGTAACTTTAAGATGTGTTGAACCTAATACCAATTTTCAGAGACTTTTACAGAAAATATCAAAATACTTTTCAGAATATTGCTTTCTCAGTTTTGTTAAAGCCCATCCTAAGTCAATATACTCAAGTAAACTTTCAGAGACTGGAGAGCCTCATTTGTCTAAACATATTGAAAATGATAATGTGTTTGAATGTTTGTGAGCTGACATGAACCTCAAGAGCTTTGTCATAAAACAAGCAACAGAACAGACATGTCTTGTCCAGCCTCAAAACAGAATAGGAGTTGGGTTTTCCCCCCCACTGATTCCAAGTCACAGTATTTATAATCTAATATGTATCACATTATCTAATATATATCATTTATAAACTCATTCCTTTTAAAGCATCTGAAAGATGGAATAGTTTCTTCATTGCTACTGCTCTTTTAAATTATACAAAAATCAGTCAAATATCTATTTCTAGTCCATTTTAACTATAGATTTCATTATTGGTTGACCAAAACAGAATAAACTAAACTCAGTGTCAAGCAATGGACAGACATACACATTACTGATAAGAATTTTAAGTCTATTCATAACAGTTGCACAATTGCAATACCAAGATTTTCACAGAAGCTTATGTAAAACCTTAAATTTGATCTTTTTTTAAATCAAAATATGACTAAAAAATTCTTGCCTTTAATCATTACATTAAAACAAACAAAAATCAAAAAAAAACAACTTACCAAGTATGCCAGTCTGTGCTTGGAACCACAAACATGCATGAACATGTTACTCAGTCCTGTTTTACAGTAGCATAGTTGACATTCATAGACGAAAGGAACATTGTCTTTTGTTCGGTATTCTATTATGTAATTAAGTCCTGTATTGAAAAAAAAACCAAACAACTTAGGAAATTTTATGTTTGCTGGAACAAATCATCAGTGCTGGTTGCAAAAGAACTGATCTTAAAGCACTGACATATAAAGAAAAGATTACTACTGCATGTCAAATACATCAGTGAAGACTTTTAGAACCATCAGATTTTTATCTTTTGGGTCTGTAGACTTTTTGAACACCAAAGGTATAAAACTGATGTTTTTAGGATGTCTTATGCTTACCATATAGGACTCAACGATTTTTTAATCCTAAATCCTAAAAATTAATAGCAACAATTATTTTTTGACTAATTAGAAGGGAATGTATTTTAATATGTGTCCTTAGTTGTTTTTTCTGTCAACTCCTATCTCCCCTCCCCATAGTATTTAATAATCTAATATGTATTACATTATCTAATATGTATTACTTATAAATACATTCCTTTTAAAGCTTCTGAAATACGGAATAGTTTCTTCATTGCTATTGGTCTTTTACATTATACAAAAATTAAATTAAATTAATTTAAATTGGGTAGTTAAATTGCAAAGAGCCACACTAACCTTCAAAGTTAACATTCATTTCTGTTCTAGCACTTTAGTTTGTTTCTAGAGACTACTGTCAACATGAGGTATCTAACCAATTATGTTCCAGGCCAAAGCCAATGATTTTATCACTATGAACTGTCACTTCCATAGCATTCTATTGGGTACTCAGTGCAACCATAAAAAGACTTTGTTAGACATTACCTAATTTTACATTTTAAAAAACAGACCTGTACTCTTTAAAGGTAAATATCCCAAAACCAAACAATTACAGTATTAAAAGCTCTCACCAAGTGCAGGTTCTGTATCTTTACATGTATTAAGCTGGTCTTCCAATGTCTGTCCATTAAACTTCTCTGGCTCAAGTGGCACTGTAAGAAATTCACATACAAGTGAATCCCTGCTCATACGCATCACAAATTAAGTCAGTTATTATAAAACATTATGCCCCCCAATCTTATTTCCACTCTTTTTAAAGCATTTGGGTTGCAAAAATTAAGTATTATCACAAAATATTATTGCAGATTGAAAGTACAGTGATCAGAAATGAATTCCCAATGACCTGCTAAAATCTAGACACCACTTGTAATGTTGTACCTCAAAATTTTCTATTTCTTCCATTTTAAAATTTTTTTCCAGGAAGGCGTGGGGAAAGACATTAAACATTCTTACCAAAGTCAGGAAGTTTCCCAGGTGTTTTCACTTTCTTCCCTACGCAACTTTCTGTTTTAACTAAAAAAAAAAACAAAGAAGAAACCAAAAGTAAGAACCTGAAAGAAGTGGAAATAAAATTGTTAGTACAATTGAAAGAACAATTTAGCAAAATAACTGACTACTTTAGGAGAAAACTGTTTGAGCTTTTGCTGATACGAGAAAATGAAACTGTATTTAGTTTTAAATGTGCTAAGAGATTTTTTTTTCACAGATGATTTTGAGTTGGAAGAGACCCACAAGGATCATTGACTCCTGTACAAATCCTTGCTCATACATGGTCCCATATCACAAATTAAATCAGTCATTATAAAACATTATGCCCCCCCAATCTTATTTCCTCTCTTTTTAAAGCATTTAAGTTGTACAAATTAAGTATTATCAGAAAATATTACTGCAGACTGAAAATACAATGAACAAAAATGAATTCCCAATGACCTGCTAAGATCCAGATATTACTTGTAATATTATACCTCAAAAATTTTTATTTCTTCCATTTTGGTTTTTTTTTTTTTTTGGGGGGGGGAGGTGTGGGGGAAACATTAAACATTCTTACCAAAATCAGGAAGTTTCACAGATGTTTTCAGTTTCTTCCCCAAGCAACTTTCTGTTTTAACTAAAAAAAAAAAAAAAAAAAAAAAAAAAAAAAATTGTTAGTATAAAAAATAATTTGGTAAAATAATTGACTAACTACTTGAAAAAAACTCTTTGAGCTTCTGTTGACAAAGAAAACAAAGCAATGTTTAAGTTAAGTTTTGAACATGCTAAGAGATTTTTTTCACAGATTCACAGACTGTTCTGCATTGGAAGGACCCACAAGGATCATTGAGTCCCGTACAAGGACTGAACCCATGAACTCATGACCCTGGTGTCATCAGCACCACGCTCCAAAGGATGGACAAAAAAAATTCACACCAAACAACAACAAAGTTATTGCATGTCAGGGAATTCAATGAAGCAGACAGAGAGGAAGATCAATCAAGTTCAATGTCTCTAAATATTTGAGGGCATCAGGAATTTCAGTACATTTATTTCAGCAGCATACGGCTGCTAAATATTTCATCACTTACATTTCCACTACATTCCAAACAAAAATTCTCAGATCAGGTAGGTCCAATGACTATGTCTGACTTGAACAACAATCAAACCAAATTCTAGGAGCAATGAACTGTAAAAAACTGAAAAGACATTTTGGTGTATCATGAAACCAAATTAGGAAAACAATCGTGAGTGTAGTTAGGCCTTCACTCCTTCTGGAACTAGACCAGTTCATCAAGACCCAGAGGAGGTTTAACAATTTATTAAACCTATTAAAAGTATTAAAAATATCTTAATTAGCTGAAGCAAATCTACCCCTTTTCAAAAACAAATATAAAGTATATACAATATTTCTACATGCTTTAAAAAGCATAGGTTTTTAGATTATATTTTAAACTTTGAAGGTCTCTCATGTCTTGAATTCTTTAGGGTTTCTCAAAAATTTAATGTAGTTGATTTTTAGTATTCTAGCTAGTGCTTGTTAATCAACTTTGCGTACCTCTTGCTCACATTACTGATTGATTAGGTAGTTATATTATTAAAAAACACAGGACAGGTCTTAAAACACAAGTCTTGAGAAAGTATTTTTCTCATTGCTTCATAAAAACCTACACTGGGGCAGGGAGAAAAATGTGGGTACAGAACACAGCAGGAAGCAAAAAAATCTTGTACTTACGCATGCCATGAGTTTTCAATGCTTCTTCAACCTAAATTACCAAGTTATCAACCAAAAAAGAAGACACTTAAGAGTCAAAACATAATAATTAAAAGCTTTTCTTATATGTGTTAGATTAATACCAACAGCATAGACTATCTCAAGTGAATAATTACATGAAAATTTAAAAATAAAAACATCCCTTTTTCTTCTGGAGATTGTCTATGATTTATGTAATTCCATTCTCCCTTTATTAACAGCCATGTAGTTTCATGTACTGTATTTATTAGACAGAAAGATGTAACATGTTCTGATAGGACGATTGCACAAAACCACATTCTATTTTATCATTGTAGAGAAGACAGTAAATTAGCAAAAGTAGTTAAATGTCTGAAATTGTATGTTTCACCACCACACCAAAACTATACTTCAAATCCCATAATCTGTTGCTAAATAAATTGGTAAAATTTGACAAAAGGTGCATTCAAAAACTGATCTTACCATCCTGTGTTTTGCTCCAAGGAAATGAGTCTGCAAGTTTAATGCAGAAGAACACCAGATTTTGCAAATCTAGGTTAAAGAGAAGTGTTTCTAGCATTACACACACACCAAGAGAAATAAAATATCACTGATATTAAAACATATCTACTACCAAATTGTTGGGATAGCTTAAGTTCTACAAAAGTACTACTACTTCAAAGACAAACTAGAGCAGCCTCCTAAAACTGAATTTTATAAGGCTCCAAGACCACCAAAAACACAGTGGAATGAACCAGAGTTTCCACACCATGTAAGAATTTCAGATGCTGCAGAACTCTGCAGCTATCTCATAACACTTTCTGTGTGGGCATGTGTGGATACGTGAAGACAGATCCAAGACCTTCCTCACACACTCTACAGGAAGGCTAAGCCACAGCCACGGCATAATTGTGACAAGCTATGACACCTGCATGAGGTGAGCCTTAAGTGCTGCATCCACACTAACACGCTTACTCTGATCAGTTCAGGGCCTGCCTCGCTCCCTTTGGAAAACTTCCCTATCACAGCTGGTTTACGCCTGGGCCAGTTTGGAACGGGAGCAGATTAGGTTTAAATTCACGTGAATGAACAGCAGCAGCCCAAATTTTCTTCTCTTCTAAAAATCCCAGGATGCTTTAAAAAAACAGCAGTAAACCTGACAACCAGGGAAATCAGGATTTTTTGTCTGAACAGGAGTTACGCTTAATCATCCACTTTTAAAAAGAATGCCTTTATTTAGAAACATATTATTATTTACTATAATAATAATCTTAACACACATCCAAGTCAAACATGACAAAGAAACCAAAATAAGTTCAGCTCCAGTGCTGTTTATCAAGCTTGCTCAAGAGAAAAAATGAATGTTCACACTTGGTTTAGTACAACTTTGTAAGTGAATACTTACATTGCAGTAAAAGGGGTTTATTTGCTTCTTTATCTCACTTTCAGGGTCCATATTCAGTCTTTAGATGATAAAAAATTCTAGGAAAATTACAGAAAGATTGCAAGCTGTTGTTTAGGTTCCACAAAATTATTTACATTTTTGTTCCGCCTATATGAGGTTTGGGCACATTCCAGCTTTATTTTGAGTTACATTCAACCTTTGAATGTCCAGCCTAATGATCCTATTTTCAACTCGCGAGCAAAACTACAGCATGGAAAGAAACAATTGTTCTCCGCGAGCTTCCCTCGGGAAACATTAACGTCACTAGAAGACTACGCAGAACAAAAACTAACGAAACGAAAACTAATCCGGACCATTTCAAGCTCCCCCCTTCTTTCCTGGGACAGAACTGCGCGCAGGGGCTGGGACAGCTGACACACACATGGGCACAGCCAGCACGCAGCGCCTGGGAACAGGAGGCACACGGCGGGCTTCGCGAAGAAGGACACGTCCCACCCGGCCCGCGGCGGCCAAGGGCCGGGGGAGGAAGTAAAGGAGGGAGGGAAAGGAGCGGAGGAAGGGAAGCAGGGAGGCCCCGAAGCTCCAAACCGCCCGCCAAGAGCGGCGCCAGGCGGCAGAGCGCCCTTCCTTCCCGGCACCCCAGCCCCGCTCCCGCCGGGCCGCCGCCGCACGCACTCACCCCGGCGGGCGGGCAGCGTCCAGAGCCCGGAGGAGCCGAGGGCGCTCCCCGCTGCCGCTCCGGCACCTGCCACCGGCCCGCCGGCGGGACGGAGCCGCGCCACGGCGGGCGCGGGGAGGCACGGCGGGGCGGCGGGAGCCCGGCCGGGCCGGGCACGGCACCGGCGGCGCCGCGGGCCGGGAGCTCGGCGCCGGCGGGCGGGGACAGGGACGGGCGCGGAACGGAACGGGAACGGAACGGGAACGGGGCGGCCGCAGCAGCCCCGGCCCTTCCCGCAGCCGCCGCTGGGGGCGCTGGCGCGCAGGCGCGCGGGGCCGCCGGGCGCTGTCGGAGGTAAAGCCCGAGCTGGGTCCGCGGCCGCCGCACCGGGGCGGGAATTCCCCATCCCGCTCCGCCCCAGGGCCCCGGGACCGGGATGCGGATGGGCACGCCGCGCTAGGGTCGTGCGTCCCGGGAACTCCGCCCGCGCCCGGTGCAGGCGGGGCTGCCCACCCCCTTCCTGGCGGGCGCTGGGTGTTCGCACGCCGCTCCCCACAACACACGCGCACATATAAACACGCACAGAGACACGCGCGCGTCTCCCCGCGCCGCCTCCCCGCAGCGCCGCCGCACCTGCAGGCCCGGGCGGGCGGCACGGCGGTGTCCCCGCGGCACGGCGGTGTCCCCGCGGCACGGCGGTGTCCCCGCGGGAGAGGCCGGCGCCGCGCCGCCCGTGCTGCGGCGGGCGGGAATCCAGCGCGGGGTTTGCGGGGAGCTGGAGGGAGCGGTGGCGGCGGCCTGCGGGCGGGGAGGTGAGGGAGGCGGGGAACGAGGGAGGGAGGGAGCCGAGAGGCGCTTTGTTACGGGGAGCCGGCGGGGCCGCAGGGTGGGGTTGTCCCCGCCGCCGGCGCTGGTCCCCGCGGGCGCCGGGTGACAGCGGCCGCCCGCCCGCCGAGCCCGCCCGCCGCCGCCGCGGATGCGCCCGCACCGCGCCGCAGCCTCCGCGCCCGCCCGACGGGGAGCGGCCGCCTTTGTGGAGCCGGGACCTGTCCTGCTTTCTCCTTCAAGCAGAAGAGGAGCTAGCGAGGAGATTACAAAAACCCCACCAAGCTCGAGTTAATGTTTGAGAAGTTCGGGTGCGGGAGAGTCTGGTAGGATTCCTATATTATGCCTATTTTTGGTGGATTTCAGGCAGTCGTTCGGAATAACAACCTGCGTCCATTACCTTGCTTGCGGGAAGTGCTTTGGATGTCCTCCATAGGCAGCGGGATGACCCGCTTAAAATCCATCTGTGTATATCTATAGTGTGATATGATTATATATATATATATACACACACACACACACACACACACACACACATATAAATACATTTCCAGGTATAGCTATATAAAATCTGACAGGAGAAATTTCGGTAAAGTACTGTGAATTTTACTAGTAGATGAGCTTGTATTTTTGCTGGATGATCCACGATAACTGTTAATTTGTATTAAAGCATGGGGGGAAAGCACCCAAGGAGGTGGGATTTTAAAAAAATCTGATTAAAGCACATTTCCTGTATAGAGCTCATTCATATTTGCAATGTGCTCTTGATTACCTAGTGATTTCAAGTTTCAAGGTAGGCAGGGTCAGGCCTGGCACACTGATGGAAGCTTGGTGAGGAAAACCAGGGAAACATCTGAGGAACAAGAACACTGTTTACTGCTGCTTCTGTCATTCAAACAAAATATAAACCTGTTGTGACTAGTTTGGGTCATTGCATTTCCATGTCTTTCTTCCCTCCTCGAGCACTGGATAAAAAGGACAGAATTATGATTGATTTCCAATGTTGTTAATTACTGGCTATGTTTAGAGCTTCACCTGGAATTTAAGTTAGAGACATAAATTTTATTTTTATCAATCTTTGAATATTTCTGGTAGTAATTCTGTTGGCACTGGTCAGTGAACTTCATTTTCACCCCATAAGTGACCACAGTTCGCTAATAAACTCTTTTCTTTGGGTTTGGTTAACATTTGGTTTAACATTTGGGATAAGTCTTTGACCATAACTTTCTCTCTGTATTTTCTTCTGCCTAAAAAAACATTTCATGGACTAAAAATGCTCATACTTGCCAACTTAAACCTAATTTTTTACCTTTTACTGGGTTTCTATGCAACTGAGTGGAGCTTGGGTGTCTGTTTAGATGTGTGCAAGCAAAATAATGCATGTGTGTGAAATATTTATGGTCATATGTGCATTTCCTAACTTGTGTAATTCTTTTTTCAAGCTATTCTCCCAGCAGATCACATCACATGCCTTATAGTCTTTAAAAGAAGAACTCTGCACAACATTTCACAGTAAAGATGAGGAGCTGAGAGATACCTCTGTTATCTTGAAGCTATAGAGGTTTGTGTGAGAGGACAAATACTTAGGACACTGCTTTGTTTTAAGGCACTTTGTGAATTGAGTCATGCCAGGAGAAAATATTTAGGATAAAATGCTTTCTTACTGCTTGTGTCTTGGAGCATAGGCACCTGTAAGAGTGGGAGAAGCTTTCCAGTCTTTGTTTCTTAGAATTTACTCTGCAACTGTCCTCATGTGCCCACACAAATCAATCCAGTTTACAGAATGAGCTATGCACAGTAAACTGCTTTGATTTCAGCACAGATTCCTGCTAAATTATATCCCAGGCATATGTCCTGGCAGGACTGTTTAGCCTCAAAATGGAAATTCTGGGCTTGTGAATCCTTTCTCATATTCTGCAGAGGAGCCAGTGGGCTGCAAGAAGGTGAATAATATGCATAAAGAAAAAAGAGGTGAATATAAATACATCATGGTGTTCTGATTCAACTTCTCTGTATTCTAACTTCTCCTGCCATCTCAGAGTGCTTTCTTGACACCTTGGGCTTTAATACATTGAAGAAAGTAGGTTAAGCATGTAAGAGCTTGAGGAGAGTCTTCCAAAACTCTTTTCTTCTATGTATTAAACTGCCCACACAAGTTCTTGAGTTCCTTTATGCATCCTAGATCATAATCCTTGCTTCTTCACAGGAAGGGCACAAATATAATGTGTATGTTTAGGAAACAAATACTAGGAATGTTATTAGTGCAAGAAAAGACCAATATATTCTTCTCAGAGTAGGACTTATATTTCCGTTCTTTAATGTTTAGTATTTGAACTTAACTTACAACTGGGGATCTCAGAAACTACAACAGTAAAAATAATAGAAGTAAATGATAGTGTGGTATGAAAGTGATACTTAAATTTGCTCCATCTATGAAAGATGAGCTTTTTATTCTAGTTCATAATTTCTTAATATATGAGATGTCATATTTAAAAATGTTTTAGATATTTACTGACATCAGCTGCTCTTGGCCAGTCTGTGGAGCTAGATATTTAGCATCTAGAATCCAGAAGTCCTAGTAATGTTTAACTTTTTGAATATAGTCTCCAAACTTCTGAAAATCCAGTTTTTCTAAATAAAGGGATTTTCTAAAAATAAACATGTAATGATTTTTTTTGTCTGAGATTCTCTCACCTTTTCAAAACTAGAAGTAAGATTTACATGTATCAGTAGAAGGTAGAATCAGTCCTTTCTGATCGCATGGAGTAATCCTGGTTTTTCAGGGTCAAAAGCTACTGGGCTTCACAACTTCCGGTGAGACTGCATTTCATCCCATTTCTTGGTGGAATTGAGATTAAGATATAGAACCAATATTTAGTCCCAAGAATTTTATTTCAGCATCTCTCTAAAGCAACTTAATGGTTTGGAATAGTGCAACAAGTATGTAAGTAAAATAGATTAGTAGATACATTCTATTCCATTCCAGATCTCTTTTATTTTGTGTGTTTATAGAGCGGCTTCATGGAGCAAATTTGCCAGTTTTAAGTATCTTTGCTAGGATGTCAATTTTGTTACTGCCTTTTTTTTTTTTTTCCTAGTTTGTTTTATTTAAGGAACTCCTGAAGCAGCTGTACACTTCTATTAGGCCTAGACATTGTAATAACTGGTATGCATTAAAGCAGTTTCTTTGCTTACACCTAGTTTGTGCTGTCAGTTTATAGCTGTTTAAGAATTCCTGTCACCAATATGGGGGGGTGACTTAAGTTTTCACAGACCAAAAAAAAAAAAAAAAGAAACCAAACTTGATACAGTGTGACAGAGGAAATATTGAACCAAGAAACTGTTTTCCTTAAACTCAGCCACCCAACTCTCTTCCTTCTTCCTCCTTTTGCTTCAATGTAAAATAAACTAGTTCTTCTATTACCAGTAGCACTATTACATTTTGTTTTGCTATGGACCTTTCCCTTAGTCCCCTTGATCCTGTCTGCTGCAAAAACTTCAGCTCTCCCATGTCCTTGTGACACCAGGATTTGGTAAGAGAGAGCAGAACTGTGACTATGTAGGACCCACACAGGTGACTGGAAATAACCCAGTTAAGCAATGACAGAATGTGCAAACCAAGTGTTTGCTCTTTTTTCAGTAGGGGTACAACTTAGCTACTAACTTGACCTAGACTGTTACTTATTTCTACTTACTAACTTTGCTTCAGTTTTGCTATTCCAGGCTTTTTTCCACTATGTCCCCTGTTCTTTGACTTCTTTATTTTGCTAGCATCATGGTTTAACCCCAGCCAGCAACCAAGTACTGTGCAGCTGCTTGTTCGCCCCTTGCCCCCAGTGGGGTGGGGAGGAGAATCAAAAAAAAAAGTAAAACCTGTGGATTGTGATAAGAACAGCTTAATAACTGAAACAAAATTTAGTAGCACTAATAATAGTTGTAGTGAAAAAGAGAAAGTAGTGGGGGAGAGAGAGAGGAAGAAAACTCAAGATAAACAAATGATGCACAATATGATTGCTCATCACCTGCAGGTCTCGGCCAGATCCCTCTTCATTTATACACTGAACGTGATATTTCATGGTATGGAACATCCCTTTGGCCAGTTTGTATCAGCTGTCTTGGCTGTGCTCCTTCATAGCTGCTTGTGCACCTGCTTTCTGGCAGAGCATGGGGAACTGAAAATCCTTGACTTGGAATAAGCACCACTGAGCATCAACTAAAACATCCATGTGTTATCAGCATTATTCTCTCTAAACCCAAAATACAGCACTGTACCAGCCTCCAGGGAGAAAATGAACTCTGTCCCCGCTGAAACCAGGACAGCTGGGCTTTGTCATATTTTATGGGCTCCTCAAGAGAGCCACTGTTTTAATATCAAGCTTGGGCTTTCATTTCTTTATTAGCTTGTCTGTTAGCTTTCTTTATAAACAGAAGTAGTTACCTTTACTGAAAGAGATGGGAATAACTGTAAGTACTAAGATGTTTGGAGGAAAGGAACTACAAAGATGGCACAAAGAAAGTCCTAGTGCAGTGGAGTTAATGAAAAATATATTGAGAAGAGGAAACCTGATAGTGCTATCTAATGCATCGTCAAGGAATGTTATAAGAAAAGTAGAAACAATAGGCAAAAGACTAGAAAATTCATTTTGGGAGAGTCCTAGACTGCTAGGAATATGAACCAGTTATCTTATAAATGTATCACTGGGTTTAATGACTAAAAATAAAAGAAATGAGAGCTGCATTTTTGCCCAAAATCTGAAAGTAATTTGGACTGTATAGTTACAGCAGAAAGGAAGGGGGAGAAAAGTAAGAAAAGATAGAAGAAGCAAAGGGATATTTTGTTTCACAGTCATATATTGTTAACTGAAGGCAACACTGCTTTTGTTTTTCAAATGGCCACTAATTCCCTGTTATCAGCTACCTTTTTCCTATTGACTACATAAGTGGTGGACTTGAGAAGAGAGGTGTTGCTGACATGGTGTAAGTGTATAGCAGTGGCTGTGTTAAAGCCAGAACTCTTTTTAGCCTGGTTGTTGGCTCCTGAGTGACCAACAGCACAAGTGCAAGGAAGTGCCACACATGCAGGGCCAGCAGTCAAGGGCAAAGGACCTGTACCTTCCACGTGGTTTGCTTCTGTTGTATTTCTTGTCTTCTTGCAACTCTTGCTGCTTCTCAATATTGTAATACAGGTCAGGATCCTGCTGCCTACTGGGTATCATTCAGGGGGAGGATGGAGCATGGGGGAGTACAAAGCTGACAGGTCTTTGAAAAAACAACTTCTTACTATCATTGCTCATACAAATGAGCTTTCAAATGTTGGAGAGAGATGGGGGAAATTAATTATACACAATTAGCAAGGACAGAGGAGGGTATTTTTTAAATCAAAAGAAACCAAACCATGCTGAAGGTGGCTTTAGACATAAATGTGAAGCTAGTGAAGGCTGGGTTTTGGAATTTGTTCCTGACTTCAGTGCTTGGAAAACTTTATGGAAGTGAAAAAGTGCAATGAACAGGAAAACATGATATTAAAAGCAAGATACTAAGTAAATACTGAGTATTTTGTATCCAGATAAATTGTAACAAAGACAACTATTCATTGTTGTCGACTTCTGTCACTGTATCCACTAATGAGGCAACACAAACCAGCATGTAATTCTGTTTTATCTTACCTGATCATTTCATTATGTGGTCTAGAACTATTCACAAGGTATTCTAGAAAATGAAGTAGGGTGGGTTTTTTTTGTTTTTTTCTGGTGGGTTTTGTTTTTTTTTCTGAAAGACAGTTACCCCATATTGCAACCAGTTCTAATTTGTGTTTGGTTTTCTTTTTTCTTTTTTTCTTCCATCACTGTTTTCATAGGAATTTTGGCTTCTTGGAGAAACGGGAGAAAATGCAAAACGAAATAATAAAGCCTGCTAAATACTTCTCAGAAGTGGAGAAGAGTGTGCTGCTTGCATTAGTTGAAAAATACAAATACGTGCTTGAATGTAAAAAAAGTGATGCAAGAACTATTGCTCTGAAACAGCGCACCTGGCAAGCACTAGCTCATGAATATAATTCACAGCCCAGTGTATCACTGCGAGACTTCAAACAGTTAAAGAAATGCTGGGAAAATATCAAGGCACGGACAAAAAAGATAATGGCACATGAAAGGCGGGAGAAGGTAAAAAGAAGTATTAGTCCACTTATAAATACTCACATCGTAGGGAAAGAGAAGATTGGAAGCATAATGCCTGAGCAAATGTACTTTTTGCAGAGCCCACCAGAAGAAGACTCTGAATATCAGCCTGATGCTTCTAGTCAAGGTATAAATGTTGCTGTAATGATGCAAGTAGTGTTTTGTATGTGATTTTGCCAGTGATTCTTTTTCAAATCTCTCCACTTAGCTGTGACTGCTGGATATAGAACAGTAATTTCAGAGCTATGATATTACAAGGCTGTGTGTATTTCCTGAGGCCTTCAGGAGTTAAACAGGTGTGAGGTTTTTGCAGATTTTTTTCATCTGTTTTCATCAACAGACATATCTGCTGCTTTGTGGCAAGCATCACTGTTGCTATCATGCTGGCTTTCCAAAGAATAGTCCCAAGGATATCTTTATCATTTTTAAAGTATCATTTTGCTGGTTTAAAAAAAAAAAAAAAGAAAGCTACAAGCAGCAAATTGATACACAATTGCCTGCTGCAAGAGTTCCCTGTGGTCTTTCCTCCTTTGTTTTCAAGGACTAAAAAGAGTATGTGGAGCCATGTTTCACACTGCAGTCCACACTGGAGAATCGCCTTTCTGAAAAAGTTCACCACTACATTCTTCTTTGTTTGGCAAGCATACCCAGAAGGAATAATTCAATACCAGGAGGGAGCGTGGCTGCAACAGTTTATTGCAAATTTTATTATGGCGGGATCTCACACAGAAGATTGTCCTTGTTCAAAAGACAACAGCAGCTACATTGTTAGATAACATTCTTAGAATGCCTCTTTCATAATTCTATTTACCATAATTAGTTATTTTGTTTTGGATAGAAATGTATTTTGAGACCCTCATTTGCAGTGGTAACTGTTCTGTTCCCTGCGTGGTCTCTTTCAGAAAAATTGGTAGAGCCTTCTCAGTTAGAATAATGTTAGAATAATGTGATTTTTACCTAAAAATTGTCACTACTGTATTTACAACATCTGCAGCAGAAATAAGGAAAGAATAAGAAGTGTTCTTCCTACTATTCCCTCAGTGATTTGATATTCATGTTGACACAGCTTCACCTGACACTCAGATCTTTCATAAAATATTGCAAGTCACATAGGATTTAGCTTAAGTGGCTGCATTAAGGTTTAGCTCCAGGCTCAGCCACCTAAATTTAGGTGTCCACTTACAAGTGTCTGCATTCAGTTTAGTCTTCTGAATTCCCACTATAGCCTTGCAGGTCTTTCAACAGAGCCCCAAGTGGTTTTGTTCAGCCCATTATGCCCTTAGTATTCTGCAGCAGAACTGCATTATGTAGTGGCTCCTGTGCTTTGCTACTGGAGCACAAGTTTCATATGCACATGTAAGTCACTTATATATCACATTTCTGTTTCTTGAAGGAAGGGAAGAGAATAATGTAACACTTTTTCTTCTTTTGTTTGCAGAGTCATTTGTTGTGTCAAACAGAGAACTTTGTGATGAAGACAAAGAGCTGGTACATTTTCCAGTATGCGAAGGTACCTCCCAGCCTGAGCCTTCATGTTCTGATGTCAGAATAGCAGCAGATAAGAACTACAGAAGTAAAGCATCTCAGGAAAGTGCTCTGAAAAAGATGCATGAGGAAGAACATCATCAGCAAATGTCGATTTTGCAACTGCAGTTAATCCAAATGAATGAAGTTCATGTGGCAAAGATACAGCAAATAGAAAGAGAGTGTGAGATGGCTGAAGAAGAACACAGGATAAAAATGGAAGTTCTAAATAAAAAGAAAATGTATTGGGAGAGAAAACTGCAGACCATTACAAAAGAATGGCCTGTATCCTCCTATAACAGACCCTTTCCTAATTCACCTTAGAACATAGAAGGGCAGAGAGTCAGTCTGGTTTAGCACATTTATGAGTAACACGCACTGGAAAGAGGGTTTTCTACTGTGAATGTACAGTGACAGGATAGGTGCCTGGCTGATAGTGAACACACTATGACTCTTAATGTTTAGGGAAACAGTGGTATAGTTCACCAAGAGGAAAACTCTATTGTTTGTTTGTAGGTAGTTCTGATTTGTTTAACTCGCAGACATGCACAGTGTTCTACAATGTGAACATATTTTCTCCTTGCAGAACACCCTTGATCCTTGTGAAGTTTAAGGTACCCTTACATTGGTAAGAGTAAGGTATTCTTACATTGGGAGTTCTTAAGAAAACTTAACATCTTTAAATATTGGGCTGTAGTGTTTGTTTTGATTTCTATCTCTTCCTATCTACCATTTCCCAAATGAAGGCAAGGGTTGGAGTTGCTCTCTGCTATTGAGACAAAAGGTGATATACAGCTATTAGCTGGATCATTATGCTGAAGCTTAGGGAAAATAAACTAGTTAATACAGTCCATAACTTATTCTTCATAAAAGATGTGAAAATGAAGGATGTAGCAAGAAGGACACTGTAGTGACAGCCCTCTCCTTCTGAAGAACAGTAATGTTTATTTTCCAGCTGTCTGGCTGACTGAGAGGATGGTTGTGGAATGGCCCTCCAGTTGTTTGAGCCTTGACACTTGAGAAATTAAAAAGAAGGCAACTTCTTCCTCAAAAGCCACTGTGCTTATTCTTTAATTTTCAGGCCCATCTTGTATTGAAATAGAGTACCCAAACAGGAGGGTCAAATGCTGCTGCCAGCACTGTGCGCTGTTCACCTGAAGTCATTCTGAGGGGAAGAGCTTTTTAAGAATTCATAAAGCTCTTAAAATGCAGTGAGCCAGCCAGTCCATTGGCAAAGTCTCCCTCTATTTTGCTATGCAATACTTGATGGTGTAGCAACTAACTTGATTATTTCTCCTTAGCTAGAAGAAAAGACTAAGACTCACCCTCTTTTCCTTCTCATAGGGTGGGAAGCGGTTCAAAGGAATCATTCCTGTCTTGAAGCATTGTTCTGTTTTGTTTTGTTTTGTTCTGTCCTGTGCATTATGGTGGTGTGTTTCTTGCCTTTGCTGTCAGTGAGGGGTGATGGACATGATTTATATGAAGGCATTCACATGAAAGTCCCCACAGATTTTGGATGTCCAGAATGGTAGATAGTAGGAAAGCACAAATAAAGATAGATAATCTTTACCCTGGCAATCATTTATTCTAGTGGGGCAAGAGTTAAGAAAATGTGAAATGCAGAACCCTGCAAGGATTCATAAGAACTTCTGGTGTGTGAAAACCTGTTTTACAGGAAGGTGTACAACTGTCATTTGAAGCAGTGAGAAAAATGAACAAAACCATAAATTTTCATTGAAAAATCAGAGTATCACATAATTCAATAAAGTATTTTCAGATCATTACTCCTGAGGGTGAGTCCATACTGTGAACAATGTATTCAAAGCAGAGTATGTTACAAGGCATACATTCCCAGCTACACTCCTATCTCTTTCCCTGGATATCCTTTCTGGTGGAGTGACTTCCTTTTGGTTTTGTTTTTGATTGAGTAGGGTTCACTCTGTGTGTGTGTGTGTGTGTGTGTGTGTGTGTGTGTATGTGGTTTTTTTGACCTGGTTTCACTGCTGGTGATTCATCTTTGTGAGCACTGCCATTATCAACCACAGGACTAGCTGTGGTTAACAGTGTGGTACCTGTGCTACTTCCTTAAATGTGCTAAAACCAGCAATCACAATGGGAGCTATTTATTACAGCTCATTTTATATGACAGAGGAAAAAAAATATGCTGGGCTGGTGCAAGATAAAAAAAAAAAGAGGGCCTGTGTAAAATCTGAAGACAGATCTTTTTGACCACAAACTCAATATTCTTATAAATTGGCTGTGTGAAGAAAGTACAGGGATTCCAAAGAAGGATGTTATGGGCACTTTTATTTTTCTGCTGAATGAAAACACTTTTGGAAGGTATAATAGAGGCAAAAGAAAAGTAAACAGAAATTAGGACCTTGTTCTGAGATTGCATTCTGTGGTCTGAAAGATGAGTCAGTTATTTGACTTCTAAGTGAAAATAAATGAAAACTAGGTGTTAGAAGGTAATGAATGGAGACAATTTCAGCACTGTGAAGGGGGCAAGAATAGATAGCCCTGTGAAAATGATGAAATAGACATTCGCAAAATGTGAGTAAGGGTAGCTTGAACTTCTGGAAGTTATATGATTGCTCATGAAAGATCATTGTATTTTTATATTTAAAAATCCTTTAAAATAAGCATGTTTTCAAGTGGACAATACCTTGCTTCTTGGTGTATTTTCTTATTCTGAGACCAAAATTTACAGTTCTTATGCTGAACAATAGGCCCTTTTAATTCAAGTTCTATTTAAAAGAAAGAAGACCATAAGAGAAAGAAAAATAGCCAAGATGAAGGTATGAAACAAAGAATGATCATTAGATGCATAGGGGAAGAGTGGGAATTTTACACCTAACATAAATTATACAAGTAGGTTTTGTGGTAAAGAGAATAGATCATTCACAGGTGACACAGACTCTTGCTTTCCCATTTGTAGTTGAGTGTTGGTTGATGTAAAACTGGGTGATAAACACAGAAAAATGTAAAAGATCAACAGGAGAAAATGATGTATCTCCTTGCCATGCTTTGGCTTTTTAAAGTGATCAATGTGATGGAATTGAAATTACTTGAGAAATTACTTTTGCCTTTGTTGTTTTGCAATTACTCCTTCTGGTAGTAGAGTTTACCTTTTCTTGTGTTTGACTTTTCTTATATATGTAATATATCTATCTCAGACAATATGTCCATTTGTTTATCTCCCTTTTTTTTCCAATTTACATAATTCAAATACTTTCACATGTTGTGTTTTCCTGTTAACTATTTGGCCAAGGAATATATGCATATTCTCCAGGTTTTTCCACAGATAGAATACAGCAGTATTTAAAGAAGAACATGCCTGTTCTTTTTTGGATTTGCTATAAAATTTTTGTCAGGAATGAACTTAAAAGATACACAGGGCAAAATGATCCCTACTTAACTCTATACAAGAGCATGTGTACCAGATACATAGTGGCCATTGTTCTTAGCCTCTGTATTCTGATGAAAGAAAACAATGGCCTTCTAGACAAGGTGTGATGAATTCCTTTATACTGCCCAAATTAACATGAACCTAGCTCCAGGTGCTGTCTTTCCTTGGAGGTAATCTAATTTCTTGCCTAGTATAAATTTTTTCATGTCTTGATTTTTTTTTTATTCTGCATTTTTTCCTTAAGTCTCTGTTCACCCGTAGTTTTTTAATCAGCAGTATGAGCAGAGGGTTTCACCCTGAGACATGTGTTTTTCCTTTTCCTTCCCCTTGCCCAGACTGCCCATATCACAGGATTTGAACATGTAATGGGTGCTCCTCTACCACCACCTTTCCTTTCCACAGAAGGCATGGCTAGTTACCTTTGCTACACTGCCAGTACATTCTGGATTCTGCTCTCAGGCTGAGAAACATATTAGAGGATTTTGAGGAGAGGTTAGTATTGAGAAATGGAAAAGAGACCTTCCTCCATTCCAGCTCCATGTAATTTGGGAGGACAGTCTGTGACCACAATGTCCTTTGTCAGGGGGACAAACCCCCTAATGCAGGGGGGTTGAAGCTATGTAATTGATTTTGATTCTTCCTAAATCCTTGGGGTAAAAAACTTCCTTCTATTATGGTAGTTGAGGAGTCTCAGTGGAATCCTTTCACAGCTTCCTCAAAAGAAATTTCTTACACTGACAAACAACCTAGCCTGACATCTATTCTACTTCTTTCAATGCCCAGGCTGCTTTATCACCAGAGCAAGGGAGTTTGCTGCTTGCCATAATCCTCTCTCTGAAGTTCCTTCCTATGCTGCAGAGATGTGTTTAGGCAGGGCTGAAACACAGCCCTCCTCAGGCACTGCTCAGAGAAGTGATCCTTACAGAGCAGGTGCACCTCGTGTGGCTGAGCTCAGCCCTCAGATTTTGGGTTCAGCCCTCAGAATTTGAACTATTGCTACTCAGGGTTACAATATTCCCATTGCAGCCCTGTCCCAGAGAAAGAGGGATGGCTCAGGGCTGCCTTTTCCTGAGCATATAGTGCAGCTGAGGATGTTGTGCTGAATTGTGTTTAATGAGCATTCATCTCTGCGTGCTTCCAATACCAAATTTTAGCAGTGTCCCAAGTGTTTATATGATTGCATAGGCATTTTCTATTATTTTTGCAGACTTTTTTTTTTTTCCTGGTTTTAATTACAGTGGCTTTTATGTGTCCTTTTCCTTCTTCCCCACTTGCATTACAATGTTCCAGTTTTGTTCTGAATCTCTGTGGTTACAGTCTGTACAACCACACATTCATGTAGTATCATGTAGCATCATGTTTTCAGGTATTTTTCTCCTTATGACATTGAAATAATAAACTGCTACACATTTGTATTTTGCTACTCTGTGGGTAGAGGAATTACATGTAAATCTTAAAATAACATCTAATTGAATTTTTTTTTTCAGACAAGCACCTCAAAGGTAGTCCTGTGATTTCATATTTTGAGTTAGCTTTCTTTTTTTGAAAGTCTGATGTACCTTAGTTTTTTCATAAGATAATTACCTATCTATACACATTATTTTTCTGTTTCTTCTCAAGACTCCTGAGTGTATATTCACACATCATCATTCTCCCTGAATTTTGTACATTTGATAAAAAGAAAGATGACCATTCGTTGCCATCTATAAGAATAGGATAATATGTTTTCCAGTGAAAGCAAGCAGTGGCTTCTGTTTCTGGTATCACAGACTGACTTCTGTGCTGATGATTAGCTTGTTTCTCTGATATCTAAATAAGGTACACATAAAAATGTGAGCAGATTGCTGGACCTAAAATGTACTATCTGAGGCTCTGAAAATTTTGCTGTTCTGATGTTGAAGGGATTAGGCATCTGACAACACCATCAGTCATGTTAAAAACAAATTAAAAACTTGCAAAGTCAAAAAGAAAAAAAAAAAAAAAGGCTGGTTTTCAGAATGAGTCAAAGTGAAGACAGCTTTTAGCTGTCCCAAGAGGTAAGATTATCACACATGTCAAACAATTTCCCCTCATGGTCTTCACTTCTCTTTCCTTTAAGGCTCTGGACACCTCTATCATAGCATTCACAAGTGCCTGACAATAAGCAAAGTAGGTACTTTCAAGTAGGAATCCCACCAGAGTTATTAGACCTCACTTTTGTAAAATTGAAGTTGGACAGTTTTCCAGCACTACATTATCCATACACATGTGCACACACACTGTGGAAAGCCATGTGAAATCTGTCCAGCACGTAAGTCTCCCAAATGGCATGGGTTATACAGCAAGGAAAAGGAAAAGGTTGTCCACTCCATGGCTGTGAGTTGTAACACTGTTATATTCAGGAGAGTGTGGGTTAATCTTACCAGATGGCCAACTGCTCTAAGAATCAAGAAGTATTTTTGCCAAATATTGTAGTCTGTCAAAACAGCCACACAAAAAATATAAAAGGAATAAAAAAATTAAAAATTAAGCACTCAATTTGCCAGAAGCAATCTGTTCCCTTCTTGATGAGGGGCTGGCTAGATACAAAATCTACACTAGACATATATGTATTTAGGGAAACAACTCTCTGTTTTAACAGAAATTAGGCAAGATAGATTTGTAGATTGTCCTTATTTTATTTAGGTGAGTTTTTAAATTTTTGATTGTTTGTTTTTCTTCTGCTGTGCAGTCCAGCTTTAGAACAGTTGTGTGCTTCAGTCTCTAACCAACTGTTAGAGCACCTCATTAATCAAATTTTTTTGGCAAGAGAGTTGAAATGGGTTTGTATTCAGCACAACTTGAGATTAATTGTATTCCACAAATCTTCAGATATTCCTTCTCAGCTGTAAGAGGCTGTTCTTGGAGAGACATGAACCTGAATCTGAAATTATATGCCTATTTAGTGGTAATTTATTTTTTATATGGCACTTAGAGGTTGCCATATAAGCCATATGAGCTGCTCAAGCTCTGCCCATTATTTGGTCATGTACAGATCCCTTTTATTTTCTTTAAATTATGCCCTGAAATTATGTACTAGGCCACAAATGGACCAGCTGAATTGCCCATATAGCTCCTGCCACTCATTCTGTGTCACACTATAACGTGGGAACAGGGAGGAATGCTGTTTCTGTTAAATTGTGGAGTTTTGCAATTTGATCTTTTACTCTCACCAAAGCTTTTACCAAAAAATTGTTTTGTTCTGTTAGACACCTACATAGTCCCACTGTTCACTCCTTCAGCCCAGTGAGTTGCTTGGCTTTGTAACTATTTGAATTCTAATCCCATGGACTGTCTGAATTGGCACACACAACATAAATTCCATTTATTTGAAAAATATTTTATAAATACTGAGATTCTGAAAAGTGCAGATCAGAGCAGTGATGTGATGAATTTGGTATTTAAACCAGGGCAGAAATTTTGGCAGGCTGGGAGTTATCACTGCTGACCTAATAGAGAGGTTCAGCCTCTGCTTTGGGAACAATAATATCCAATACAAATATTGCCTTACCTCCAACTTTCTGTCTCAAATGAAGCATAATGTGAAGTCCTTGCCAAATAAAGCAACACTGGTTTCCAAAATGCACTTAATTTGCTTTCAATTGCTGGCCTGCAGGAGGGCTCTGAGGCTGGAATGGGCGTTAAGTTGCACTCTGTTGGTGGCTGAGAGCATGAGAAGTCTTCCCCTGCTGATTTGATCCTGTTTACCTCAAAGGCAATACTCCTGCTGGGATATACTTAGCCACACGATGGTGCCAGTTCAACCATGGTAAGGTGCTCACATTCTCAACTCGTCTGGCATCTTCTCCAGTTATCAAATCAGCGGTGGTGGATGTATCTGAATAAAAAAATAAGAGGTTTTAGCCAGCAAAGACAACCGTCATTGCTAACTGTATTGCTGAGGTGCCTTCTAAAATTGATAAGGCAGCAAGTTTAGAGGTATAAAAAATAAATAATCACAGTGGTGCTTTGTCTCAGCCAGTTAAAACACTGTCTTATGGGGTAAATCTTGCTTTTACTCCTCTAGTAGACTGATAAATAAGTTGCATACTTCCAGTTTACATTTCTACAATCCCACTGAAGACAGCAAATTTCTCCACACCGTCCCATGGCCTCAGTAGATAAGTGTTGATCTCTAATCTCAATCTGGCCCAAATGCCATCAACTCTGCTTCTGGAAATCCAGGGTAATTCTGTGCTGTGAGGGAGCCAGGCTGAGAACACCTGATGTGGGACAAGATTGGCTTAAATTTAGGCCCCTCTCTTATATGCAGCATAGACACAAGTGGCTGAAGCTCCACAGCACAGCAAATTTAATCCCAAATCCTGCCACAGCTTCAAACACAAGTAAGGATATAGTGACAGCCGTGGGCAACTTTAGTGATGCATAAAACTGGCTTTGGGTGGTAAACAATTGGATTTTTAAATTGTTGTACATTAACATGTTCCAAATCATGGGGCAACTTAAAATTATGCCTTGTCAGTGTTCAATTACCAAGAGCAATAATTTAACACAGCTTCAGTCTGACAGGTGCAGTTTTCTGTCAGCATTCTTAAATACTACAAAAAAATTTAAGCCAATTGTGTTAATCAATGCCCACTTAAATATATACATAAATTCAACAAAATAAACATATTACATATACACCAATTATATTTTTTGTAATATTTTGTATTCTCAGCTACATGTGGACTTTTGTGTGTGTTTATACTTTGCACTTTTTCTTTTTCTCAAAAGTTTAAGGTTAAATAATGAGAGATCTGATCTTCACCTTCTTGAGATGCAGAAGCTATGACATTTTACAACAGTAGCCAAAGAAAAAGTTCTGGTAATTAGCAAATGCAAATACAGTAATATTCCAGTCTGTCCTGCTTCCCACAGACCTAAAGGCATAGCTCTAACGTGCCCTTCTTTTTGTGGTTGCGCTTCTGAACCTCCAGTCACAAGATGCACAAGCTGTTCTACCACCAGCTACCATCCAGCAGCACTCATATAGTTACAGGGCTTGTTCTTCAGAGGTGCTGACCTGCTAGGTTTTTGACTGATTTGCATTGCTGAGGAAGAACCTCTTGCTTCCAAAAAATCATACAGTTTAACAGCATTATTTTTACCCAAGAAGTGGAAATGCTTTAAGAGAAAATATGTTTACATATGTGTTATGGCCGTCTCTGCTAGTACTACCATCTTGTGATGATACATTAATAGTGGCCATATTTTGAGAAGTTTTATCTCTCCAAGGTGAAAAAGAAACTTTCTCTTTAATTTGGCAGTGACCAAGGGTATTATTTGACGTCGTCCCATGTGGTTCTTTCTCCACCATCACTTTTTCTTATCCAGCAGAATCTTCCCCTATTTTGCATGTATATTCCACCAGTGCTGAATTTGCACCTGAATTTGTTTGATTAAGGAGACTGCAAGGATTCTCTGAAAACCTCTGAAAGTGGCAATCTTTCCATGTGCATTCAGGAGGCTCAGGATCACTGCAGTCCAAATGCAGAGGCATTAAAAATTGGATCTCTAAAATACTGTCATCACAGGAGCTTGAGAATATCAAGGAGAAATCTGAATCTAGGCACTCCTCATTGTCTTTTTGTATAAATAGGCAAATAATTAGGAAACCACTGTTTCTTTACATGGCATTGTATGTGACATTAGATTCTGTTGTATTTTAGCAATATGTAGAATTACATTTTGTCATGTTTGTGCTTATGGTCAGCAAGAACCAGAAACAGAATGAGGACTTAAGTACTGGGCTGTTTGTCACAAGATACTTGAACTTGTATCTCTCCTTCTAAGTATTTTAATGGAGTATTAGATGGTATCTCTTGTGGTCTTTGCCTTTTAATAGCAACAGTTTTTTCTGGGGCTTGCTTTTTAAATTGTACTAAAAACTATACACTATTAAGATCTTCTTTTTAGCCAAGTGGTAGCCACTAGGTTGATCTGAATTTCCTATCATGGTGTCAGCCCAGTCATTTCACCTGTTGTAAAGTGTTGTTTTAGTATTTTAGTGCCTCAGACACCACCAGAGCTGGTTCTGGTGTGCATGGAAGTGGCTTCTGGAATTGTACCTTTAAACAAAATTGGTTTTACTGTTGTTTTTTGTTTTTTTTTTTTAATTAATAAAAAATTAACCATATTATAGTTTGAATCTCTAAGGATCTCATAATATGTCTGAGTCCTTAGAAATGTGATGAATGTAATTTTCATTATCTTTATTGTGTAGCTAATATTATAGCAAATTCTTTGTTTTTTCTACAGAAACAGTGAGTAAAAGGAGAAAAAGTAAGACCCTAAAATATATATATTCTTATGGCTTCAACAAGAAGTACCATTGGGGGAAGAAATTTAATAATTGTTTAAGCCAGGGGAATGTACAATATGTTTGACACTCACAGCATATGTAATAAGGATGACTTACTGTACATTTTAGTGCCTTGTTTCTTGTAAAATGTTTAATCATAAATTACTAAACATAAATAATTATGGATTTCTGAGAAAACATATCTAAATACTGCCAATAGAAACTGTATATTCACAGAGGAGTCAATAAATCATCATCTATTGTTACACATTAATTAGATGATTTTTAGTCTCCATTCCTTCAGAGTTGTTTTCAAATAATGTCATTTAATTTACACACAACTGTGCTATTTCTGTCTCTTAAACTAAACTTTACTATACAGAATGGAAAAGAGCAACTTTTTTAGTTGCCCTGCCAGATTTTGTGGGAGAAAGTGCTGCTTGTGAGGCCTGTTGTACATATTCACCACAGAACTTTATATTTGGTTTAAGTGCTGATACAGTCATAGGTTCCTGTCAGATGTTCTCACTGCAGACCTATTGGCAGACCAGGTTTCAATTTGACTTAAGCAGCAGCAGTTTGTTGCCGTGCGAGACCGGCTCTAGGCGAGCGCCTGCAGGAGCACGGTGGGATGAGGGGAGAGGCAGGGCCACTTTTCCCCTTCGGCTCTGCGAGGCTCCGTTCTAGCGCGGGAACAGACAAAATAGCGACACGGGGCTTGGGTGCAGACACGTGTTTATTGTGGGTGCGTGTTCCCGAGATACCGGGGCACCAACCCGGGGCCGATTATACCCTGTGCTGGGGACGGGGGGGAAACATAAGCCATGGCCAATGGGGATAGGACGGGAGGCAGGTTAAGCCCCGGGAGACCCCGGGGACCGCAATAAGAAAGGCGGGGTGGGGGCAGGAACCAACCGCATGGCAAGGGGGAGTGATAAGGGAACACAGGATCAGGACAAAGGACCACAGGGGGAGGGGGAAGGGGCGGGCTGGGTCGCAGGACAAAGGGGGAATGCATGGGAAGGGGGGAGAGGAATGGGGGGGAAGAAGAGAAAATTACAAATCCCGCAACTCAGTCTTTTGAATTTACATAAAGGAAAGGGAGTTCTGAGGTAAAAACAAATTAGCAACGTTACAAATTACTGAGAAAGCGTAAGTCAAGAGACATCAGAAAGTGATACACTAATCATAGTTACAATGAATGGGGCAAAAATCTTTTCCACATTACAATTTAAGATAAAGGGTACAAAATTATCATAAACACATTCTGTATCGAGGATGAAAGCAGGATTCATGACACGATGCTTGTGGTTTTTCTAATTCTAGCAGAGCAGAAGCAGGCAGCGAACGGCAACGTGGTTCGATTATTTGATTGCGAAGTTGGCATAGCATTGTGGGCAGTAATTAGAGAGGATGATCTTTCCTTCTATAAGATATAACTCAATCCAAGAAGTTATTTCCAAATTATCACAAGCAATTGGGAAGAGTTGTATTGAAATAGTAAGGGAACTTTGGGCAAGGTACATTTAGGAGATGGGATAGAGGGTGAACCTGGGTGTCACTGTTTCATGGGAAAAAAAACAGTGGAGCCCTGGTCCGGGTTTCCAGCTCCACTGCCTTCAAAGGGGGCCCCCCCACAGCAAAGGGGAAAGCTCTCTTACAAAGGAAGGTCCTTTAATGGAGGGGCCCCTCCGGCGACCCCTCCCATCAGAGGGGGGGCCAGAAGAAGGCCTGAGGGATTAATCCAACCTCACCTCCCCCCTAATAGGGGCTGGCCTCGCTGCGGGATGGTGAAGGGCCATTGGGGAAGGGGTGGGGCTGGCGGGAAAACATGGGTGGAAGAGAAGGGTTAAGGCAGGAAAATCGGATCCCTGTAGCATGGCCAGCGCCATCCTGGGAGGGGGTGCCAGGTGCACTGCATCTTGCCCGGGGAGGCACGGCCAATGCCACCCCTAAGGGAGGATAACAGTGTCCGGCAGGGTGCTTGGGGCGGCTCGGCTGCTGCCATCCCCAAGGGAGGAGGTCTGGGGAAGTCCGTGGGGAAAAGGGAAGGGGAAGCTTCACAGAAGCCGAGGGGGAAATCTATAGGAGAGGAGCCTGATACAGCTGGAAGCCAATGAAATGCATGGATGTGAAGGGCCTCTCTTAGGATTTTAACAATTCTCCCATAGCTGATGTGTTGCCATTTACAATTCTGTCCCATTGGTGTCCTTTTGACCCCCCCTGCCCCCATAGCCCAAAACAGGGAGGAGAGGGTAGAAAAGGCAGCTTTCTGAGAAAGAGAAGGAGCTTTCCAGTATGAGTTACCCCAAAAAGACCGAGTGAGGTTGCATCCTCCTCAGAAAAGAAAAAGCCTCCTGGCCACCAGGGACATGCAAGGCTACAACCCCCGTCTGGGTGCGGACGGTGGTTAAAACTCAGAAAAGAAAAAAAGGTAGCCCAGCCGCCCACCAGGGTCCCACACCCTGCTCTGACCCAACTTACCCTCCGGGCTCGGGTGATGAAATTTCTATCTCTCTCCTCGGTGGTGAAAAATTGTGCTGAACTGAGGACGTATTCTTTCATGGTTTGGCTCTCCCAGAAGCCTGGGTGTTCCCGTTAACCAGGGCTCGCCCCTGAAACCCTGGGTTCGGCCACTGTCAGCCTCTGGTCTCCATTCAGATGCCATCCCCTGATGGGCCACTCTTCTAGCTCAGTCCAGTGAGCCACTGCCAAACTCTCCTCTTTGTTCGTCGGGTAAGTCCACCCGGCTCCCGGCCCCTGCAGTCCAGCTGCCCCCGCAGCGCGGCTGCTCCCAGGTGGGGTAGAGAGCACACCGGTGAGGATGGAAGAGGGTCCCCGGAGTTTTGGGTTTGTTTTCCGCCCAGCGAATCCACACCCCTTAGCATCTGCAGAGCTCTTACGGCGGCAGAATTCCTTTCTCTCTCCCTTTCACAAATCGATGGAAATAGCCATCTTCTGCTACCATTTGTTGCCATGCGAGACCGGCCCCAGGGAAGAGCCTGCAGGAGCACGGTGGGACGAGGGGAGAGCCAGCGGTTGCTTTTCCCCTTCAGCTCTGCGAGGCTCAGTTCTAACACAGGAACAGACGAAATGGCGACACGGGGTTCGGGTGCAGACACGTGTTTATTGTGGGAGCGTGTTCCCGGGACCACCGGGGCACCGACCCACGGGTCGGTTATATCCCGTGCCGGGAGCGGGGGGAACCTGAGCCACGGACAATGGGGATAGGATGGGAGGCAGGGGCAGGGAAACCCTGGAGACCCCGGGGACCGCAATGGGAAAGGCGGGGAGGAGGGGGGGGCAGGGACAGACCGCATGGCGATGGGGAGTGATAAGGGAATGCAGGATCAGGACAAAGGACCGCGGGGTAGGGGCAGGCTGGGTCACAAGACAAAGGGGGAACACGCAGGAATGGGGGAGAGGAATGGGGGAGGAAGAAGAGAAAATTACACATCCCGCAGCAGTTTGCTTCTGGACAGAGTAGCTTGGCAATAAAAATAATTGGTTCCTACTAAAAGCACTTTCATAATCTCAGTTCAAAGACTATGTAGAAATCCAGGAAACTAAACCATGCTGTGACACCTCCAAGAAAGCCAAAATCTCTGCCACTCATGAGCAGCAAGATGAGCAGTGGGGTTTAAAAGCACACAAAGCTGAGTGCTTAGAAGAAAGGAGAGGAGAACAAGAGTAGTAAGTGGTAAGGATAACCTAACCTTTCTCCCTGATTCTCTAGATTTTCTGCACAGGTTATATGTGGGTTTGGGACAGTTTTCCAATGGTGTCTTGTCTATGCCACATGTAGAACCTGATACTGAGTATTCCAATGTCCATCCCAGAGGAGCTGGGATGCAGCTGCAGGGACAACTGGATTCATGTACATAAGACCTTGTAAAAGATGTTCTGGATCAGGCCACAGCTCCATCTAATCCAGTGTCCTACCTACAAAAGGAGTCTGTAGCTTCTGCCCTGTAGATAGTCAAAATAAATGTGTGTACAGTATTTTACAGCATGCCTCCGTGAGGCACAGTGTCTGTGAGTCCTTAGTGGAATCTTTGTATATAATGATCTTCACTGGATTTTTTTTGCAGAAATCTGTGCAAGATATTTCTGAACCTGTGTAAACTCTAAGTAGCAATGTGTTCCAAATATAAGCAGAGTCAAGAAATACCTTTCTTGATCAGCTCTAAAGCCAATTGCTGCCAGTTTATCTTGCTGCCCTCTCTCTCCATATATAACCTTGAGTTAGGAACTCATAGATCTTAAATATGGTTAAAATAAGATAAGGGCTAATAATATGAATACCTCATTTAGTCTTTTTCTCTTACAGAAACACAAGGTTGGTTTTTAATTGACACCAAAAAAAAAACAGCAATTCTCTTCCAGTGCATTTGATCAGAAGACCACAAATATATTAATGAGATATGAAAGAAAAGAGCAAGAGTAGAATAGTTATACAGAGAAGTAAGGACAGAACTTCATTTTGACAGTTTTCAAGCAGACAGCCTTCACTTGAAACTGTTTGCTCTTTTTCTTTGCTAACTCATTTGCAGTACGAGGAGGAGTAGTTCCACTGAATTAAAAAAGCCTTCATGCTAGATGATTGCTTTTGGCCAGCAGAGTGCTCCTCAAAACATTTAATCTTACTGAGGATTTCCAGAATGTGACCACAGGACAGCAAAAGACAGGTTTTAAGGTTTCTGTCTACAACCTTTATCTTACCACTCTGGATTCCTGAACAGAAGTACCCCCCAGGTTTGTGGCTGGTGAAACCATCAAACTCAGCAGTTTTTCCTTGTAACCAAATCTACAAGATTCAGTACAGTAGGCCATAATCAGGATTTTTTTTTTTTATTTCCAGATAATTTGAATGTTCCATGACAAAGGTAAAACCATGAACTGAAGGACCTCATATGACAAATAGTTATAAGCCTAGCTGGTTCCCTGAAGTGGCTCACTACCACACTGCCACCATATGCCTTTAATTTCTAAACCAGCTGAGTTGGGAGGTTTCACACTTCATATGCTTGGTGACAAAGTGAAGAGAACAACACAAGCAGAGTCCACTTCAAAGTGGAAATAAATAAACCTGTTTGCAAAGAGCATCGTTTATCAAACAGAAAGAAATGGAAATCGATAGTAATAAATATAGGAAGAAGCTAATGAGGTTCATCAGTAATAAATAAATGGTAGGAAAAGAAGTCTTGACTAGCAGACCTAAATACAAAAAGAGAGTTTCTGAGGTGTACAAGAAGAGACCAAAACCACTTAAAATTTTAAACTATATGTTCCTATTAGTATATGCCAGTGGTAAATTTTTATTGATACAATAAAGGAAAATATTGAAATTGTTAGTACCTTATGTATTTAGAAAGCAGTGAGATACTGTTTTATGGGTGATGGCTTACTTGTTGTATGAGAATGGCTAAGAATCCCATAGTCCTTTCTACAAAAAAGAGAACACTGGGTATCTTCTAGAGGGAAAGAACAAATTTGGACGGTTGGGGTTTTTCATTAAAATGTGCAGGACACTTGTACCAAAAGTCCAAGGAATAATGGCTGACCATTAGTGCTCAACTTAGACTTACCTTGGAAGACTGGGAAAATTCTGAAACCCTGAGGCCCATTGGTGGCTGTTAGTTGAGAAAAGGGTCATGAGGGAAAGCTGTGTGTAATTAGTGTCCCTTCTACAGAAAAGCCTCCACAACCTTATCAGATAAGTCTGGTTTTGTTCTTAGGCAAAATCAGAATTATGATAAAAAAAAGGTAACTGCACTGATAAAAATCACATGAGCATCGATAAACTCCTTGCTTCAGTCTGACATGACTTATGAAAAAGAAACAGTCCAAATTAAATGGCCTTTAATCTACTTAGCTGACAGGCATAAAAACACTTGAAAAGCAGTTGTTGGTCAAAGATTTCTCTAGAGATGTTCCACAGGCATTAGTAGCAGGAATAATATTGGAGGAAATGTGCAAGTCATCCCTGTCATTTGCAGCTGGCACCAACTTTGACAGGGCAGGGCAGACACATGATACAGCCTGGCTTGTTCTGTGATGTGGGCTGGTTTACAAAGGCATCTCAAAGCAAAGACAAAACTATGAATTTGGAACTGGCAAGCAGAGGCTAGAGGGAAAAACCTACGCATAGCCAGTAGTGTTACTGGATCACTGGGGCAGGCATCTGACAGGGGCTTCTGAGGGCTTGCAGCAGCAAAAAGGATTAAAAGGAGACATAAAGGCAGGATGGTGGTAAGAAATAAAAGTGTTACCTTCTCACATAGCCCCGGTGAGTGCAACAACAAAATATTGCTGGACCTCACATCTACACTTCACAGTGATGTTGAAACAGAACAGGTGAGGGTGCTGATGGGAGGTCTCAAAGCGATAGGTGAGAGAGGATGTCTTGTACCAGCCATCTTAATGGGAGACTTCGTTTGGGGTTGTAAATTGGAATTTGGTGAAGCAGTATGAGCTGAACACATAATGAATCCCCTCCGGAATAAAAAAGATTGCTGAACGACTTTTTAATTAGAAAAAAATAAGAGGCACTCTGGGAGAGTAATCCTGAGAGTGAAAAGTGATGGGCAGCCAACCCGCTGTGAGATGCACCTCGCAGGTAACTGGGGCTGCTCCTCGTCCCGATGCCGTCCCGCTGAGATCAGCTGCCTTTCCAGGGGATGCGGGATTTCCATCCTCGGGGATGGACTCGATCCAGAGGCAGCGGGGGGCAGAGGACGAAACGCCAGAGGCCCGGGGCCGCGCAGAGTCCGGACTGCCGGCCCTGCCCGCTCCCTCCGGCGGGCGGCAGCCGCGGGCCGGGGCCGCGGAGCTCCCACCGGGGCCGCGGAGCTCCCACCGGGGCCGCGGAGCTCCCACCGGGGCCGCGGAGCTCCCAGCGGGAAGGCGGCTGCTCCCACCGGGAAGGCGGCTGTTCCCACCGGGAAGGCGGCTGCTCCCACCGGGAAGGCGGCTGCTCCCCGAGGAGCGGCGGCACCCCCGGCACCCCGGCACCCACCGAGCTCTTCCCGGAGAGAGGCTCCAAAACGGCGCAAGGATGCTGCGCAAGGGTCGGCGGTGCCGCTGACGCGGACGGGGCTGTTTTAAAACTTATTTCCTCGTCGGTGTTGGAAGCCAAGGCAGCATCTCTATCTCGTTTCGGCCTAAGCCGGTGAGGGAGTGGTTTACACTGAGAGAAGATCAATCACTTCCCTAGAGAAATCAGTATTGCACGCTGCCTATATATAGCCCGCTGTACTTAGTTTGCAAGCCGAGTAAGAACGAGCAAGGATTTCCACATCCTTTGGCTACTTCCACTCCACTAAATTCTAGGCTTTTGTGGGTTTAATACAAAACCAGAACAAGGGAAACATATGGCAGGTGAAATCCTCCAATTTTTCAGTCTGTGGAATTATTCCCATTGATACTGGACTCCAGGAAATCCTCCACAAGGGTCAGGGAAAGATCCTAACCCACAGGAGATTTTGGAAGCATACTCTTTTTCCTACTCAGAAAGAGAAATTCCCTAATTTCCCATCTGTCTGGTGTGTTCTTTGCATGGCCCAGTCAGGGAAATTCTTGAAAGTCTTCAAAGTATTTGTTTTGAACCAGGTTATGTCTACTCTAAGAAAAAATGTTTTATTTCAGTGATGGTAGTTGCTGTCCTATAAAACATTAGTTAGGACAAGTTGTGAGCATCTGCTATGCCAAAGCAGGCTTATTAAAAAACTCTGGTTCTTTCATACAGGTTTTTCCTCGTCAGGCCAGCGTATATGAGAAATACCAGGTATTAGCTATCATATTTTAAAATCACACCATTTTGCCAATCCAGGCAAAGCCTCAGGGAAATTCTCCCAGATTTTGTTTATCCACATAGTGCATAAATCTTTTAACCACTCCATTTGCCTGAGGCCATATGGGGGTTACACACTGCACATAAGCATAGGGAACATGTCGTAGCCTTAGGCAATCTGAATTGTTGAAAAAATTGTATGTAAACAGTTATAAACAAGTTTTCAAGATCTCTTTTAAATAAGCAATAAACTAATCCTTGTCATAGACAGATAGGCTCCCATGTCTCAGCTGTATAAGAGCAAATTGCGTAAGACTGTGCCTGAAATACCTCAGTCTAAAAGCACCATCATTGTGCTCATGTGAAAATGAAAACAAAGACAACCAAACACTGAGGAGGCTGATCAGCACAGATAACACTAAAGTACACACAAAATAATTACTCCCCAGTTCTTGGTAGCATTCCTATTTGGGTTGGGTTTTCAGAGAAAGCATACCTGTACCTGCCAGCTCAACTCCTAGGTGCTCTTGCTACAAATGTCCTAAATAGAACTAGTTTCAATCACTGTTCACAGACCTAGGAAATTAAATTATATACAGAGAACTCAGCCATGAGTAACTTTTTCCCATTCTCAAGCTGAGAGCTAAACAAAAGGTCTCTAGACTACACATTTTTTGACTCAAGAAAAGAGGCCCCGGAAAAATAAAAATTGCAACAACATATACACTTGGAAAATCTGCTTGACTAATAGGAAAAAAAAGACATCCCAACAATCATCCTGACCCAACCTAACTTTCAGCACTGCATGGTTGGTAAGACAGCTACTAGCAGCTGCCCCAGCTAGTAGCTGCACCCTGCTCCCAGCTTATCATTTTGGCTTGGATGTGTCCTGGTGACCTGGGGGTTAGTATTTCAGGCACCAGTAGTGTTCTTTCTCTAGGCAGCAGCCTCAGCACTGGCCACCAGAGCAGCCACTGCCACTGCTACCTGCATGTCATGGCTCCACTGCCCACGCCAGCCACTGAAGTCCTGGCAGCTGTCGTGGTTTGACACTGGCCAGCACCAGGCACCCATGAAAGTCATTTGCTCACCCCTCTCTTGCTCTCAGCTGGGCAGAGGATAGAAAGAAAAATTAATGAAGGTCTCATGAGTGGAGGACTGGGAGAAAACTGTCTAAGGGCAAAACAGGTAAAAATTTAAAGGCATAAAGTAAATTTATTATCAACAGAGTCAGAGGAGGATAATGAGAAGTAAAATAAGCCTTTAAAACACCTTTTTTCCTTCCAGTCCCTCCCTCCTTCCCACGAACAGTGCAGGGAGACAAGGCTTAGGGGTTTTGGTCAGTTTGTCACTTGACATCTTCTTCTGTTCACTCAGGAAGAGGAGTCTTCTCTCTGCTGTGCTGTGTGTCCCTCACATGGGCCAACAGTCTTCCCAAAACTGCCGTGACGTGGGTCATTTGTCCACAGGATGCAGTCCACTAGGGATAGGCTGCTCTAGTTTGGAAGCAAGGGCCCTCTCTCTTTATCTCTGGAAGCAGGGGACCCTTTCTCTCTATTTGGGTCTGCCACTGGATCCCAACTTTCTCTGGCATCCACCCACTCCGATATGAGCACTTTTCCCATGGGCTGTGAGTGGATCTCTGCATCCCCATAGATTTCATGCTTTACAAGGGGACTTGGTTTACCATAGTCCTCACTGTGGCATGCAGAGGAATCTTGGCTCTGACACTTGGAGCACCTCCTCTCCCTCTTTTTCTCACTGACCTTGGTGCCGCCACGTTGTTATCCCTCACATGTCCTCACTTCCTCCTTTCCTCTGACTAGAAGAAAAACTGCTGCCTATAGGTACCATTGTCAACAAGCTCCACTAATTCAAAGATTCCTGCAGGATCCTGCAGCACCGAGAAGTCGATCTCATCTAGGTTCTGCATCCAAGGGTGCCACAAGTTTATTTTTTAGAAGGTAAATGAATGACAAACAGGGTCCACATCTAATGCCCATAAGCAAAAGAAAGACATACTACTTGATTTAATTATTTTATTTTATTTATTTTATTTATTTTATTTATTTTATTTATTTTATTTTATTTTATTTTATTTTATTTTATTAAACACAGAAATATATTTTATGTTCCAATATATTTATAATATACAAAAATATCAAAGTGTTTTCTATAAATGAGTGAGACTTCAAGGAGTAAATAGTCAGCTATGTAAGCAGAGTAAACTGAATGAATAACAAACTGTTCTCTGCTTCCAGCCTCTTCAAGGAAAAACGTAAGACTGCAATGGACAGTAAAGAGGAACCTGTGGACTCCTGCTGTCCAGGCACTTACACAAACTATGTGAAGTCAAATCTACAGATATTATCGGTTTCCTTCTTTTCAGCAGAACTATGACAAGTTTTCTGGTTTCAAATCCCCCTCCTCCCCCAATTTTTGTTTTTAATAAAGAGTATTTGTGCCAAGACTGAAAAAATGTGACAGATCTCTATCTCAAGTTCCAGAAGAGTGGAAACTTGATATTTATTGTATTACTGAAGAAAGAGAATGTAAACAAGTAACTCAAGACCCCTGTCTGTCTGGGTAAGTCTGGAGTGGTCCTGTTAGCCAGTTTACTGCTGTCCACAAATTTATACTCTCCTTGTCAGCAGAATAGCCAAGTGGTTTCTGGGCTACATTGTTACATGAACATCTATTAGTTTGAATCCATTGGGCTCGTTACCTTTGGCAAAAATCCCAATATTTCCTGAGCATCTTATGTCATTACCTAGTGCTTATCTAAATCCAGGAAAGCTTATTAGCTCACTGCTCAACCAGGTAGCAGCATCTCCTGGATGTGAACCTTCAGGGTTAGTGTTCATGGCAGGATAAAGGAACTGTGGGCAGCACAGTGATCAGCGGAGGAGATAAAGAAGGTAAGACATGGGGAGAGAACCTGTGTCAGCTTTTGTGCCACAATATTTAGTAGCTTCAGGAAGTGTTCTACCACTGGAACATTCCTCAGTGGTGAGTATATGGGACGCAGATGCCCAGTGGCAGAGCTAGGTCAGTTCAGCAGGGGCCCATTAGCTCTGGATCTGTGCCAGTCCACCAGACCCATGCTGGCACAAAGAGAACTCCTTAGGTTCTCCCTCCTGCTCTGAAGTCGCTCACTGTCCTCGAAGTTTGCTTGTCAATGTGTCCTCATAAGTACTTAGAGGTGTTTGGATTCTGAAATTGTGCCCAAGCTGATAAGGCTTCCTGAGACCCACAGCTGTTGGAAACACAGTTGATGCAAAGAGTCAGATCCTGCAGGATCTGTGAGTCTGAGCTCTGTGCTTTATTAAAGTGCTAATGCTAATAATAGCTCTTTCCTAAAAGTGTTGTAGTCATAAGCACTAGAAGAGGGTCCAAATGAGCTCTGCTCTTTCTTCCTTCTCTTGGCATGTATCAGTACCCTTACCCAAAGACTGCACCACTGCTGGTTTTTGGCTTTGTGCATATCCAAAACGCCAACACACCACTTGTCTAAGCAGGAAGTATGAGGACACCTCCCATGCCACCAAGAAAACTGTGGTCAGGTTTTCCAAAATCTACATAGACTATATACCTCACAGAATTACCCCAGTTCTCCTCCTTTCCATCAGATATCACTGTAGCTTCACTGCCCCATTGGCATCTCCAATGCATGGTTCTGAAATTATTGACTCTGTACTTTCTTTCCGAGCACTATTTTTGTCTGTCCTGGAAGCCTGATAGCAATGTCTGCACCTGAGAGGTCTGTCAGATACACAGAGGTGTCAAATCTACAGACACAGTTAAAGGGTTCCTTCTCTGTCCTGGGGACTTGGAGTGATTCCTGGGGGAAGGATTGTGGGGGACTCATGTCCAGAGTAGCACCAGGCTTCACCCTCTTTTCGACATTGATACATCAGCAAAGCTATTGCAAACAAAACCACCAAGGATATCTGATTCTTCTACCACTGTAAACAGAATTACTGTTGTGGTGTTGATAATACCTATGTTTTCATGATAAATTCCTTGCCTTAAGGTTTACAGAGTGTGTCAACAGTGCAACTAATAAACAAGAGACAGAGATCAGGCACCAGATGAACTGAATGCACTCAAAAGTGAGAATGGTGTGTATCATATTGGATACCACAAAAACCACAGGAGAAATGTACTAAGGGAAAGACTGACGCACTTGTTAGAAATACTCCACATATCTCTGTCCCTGTATTTCCATTCCTTCTGAGTAGTAAGAAAGCCAGGATTCATTGACTTTGAACTTGGATAGAAAAATAAGCAGCATGACTCATCAAAAAATTGGTTTGTCCTTTCTTGTGTAGTAGTTCTGTGGGACCAAAGGTGATCCAGACAAAATGGGTAGAAAATAGGTAGAAATGCTGCATTCTGACATGATGTTGATTACTATCTACTTCCTCCTTAGCCAAGTATTCCTTAGAGAATATACAAGTTATACTTAACTGAAATAAAAAGACACTTTTAAACCATGATTCTGCCAATATACAATGTATACTTAACCAAAATAAAAAGGCACTTTTAAACTATGATTCTGCCAATAATTTATTGCACTGACAGAATGAAAAAATTGACTTTGACTGAGTATTCTAAATTTTGAACAAGTTTTATTGTGTCTTTTTCACATAATCATAAATCACAGCAGCTCACAGAGAGGTTGAGGAGGGAAAATGACCTCTGGAGATTATCTGAACCAAGTCCCCTGCTCAACCAGGGTCACCCTGACACTTTTACCTAGGACTATTTTCAGATGGCTCCTGAATATCTCTAAGGAGGTACATGCCACAGCTTCTCTGAGCAACCTGTGACAATGCTCAGTCACCTTTACAGTTAAAAAGTGTCCGAAGGGAACCTCTTGTGTTTCAGGTGGTGCCCGTTGCCTCTGGTCCTGCCACTGGATACCAATAAAGGGAGCCTGGTTATTCTTTGCAGCCTCCCTTCAGGTAATTACATTGATAAGATTCTCCCTTTTTCATATGTATCTTCATTTGTTTCCTTTGTAATAAACTCTTTATTATCCAAATATAACCAAATAAACCAAATTAAAAAGTTGGCAAAACTAACTTCAGCACTAAGTCCACTAATAGCATATATGAATGGTCATTAGTGATGATAAAAATGGTGTGATGATGACCCATGGGTGCTTTAAAAACACTTGGTTTTAACCCAAATGGTAGTCTGGAAAAGAGTAAAGAACAGATTCAGAAAATGAATCTTCAGTGCATAGAAATTCTGCTGGCAAGTGGCTTGTAGCAGTTGCCTTGTTCTTCGTGCATAGCAGGAATACTCTAATCCCTATGAGACAAGCCTGAAGCCCAGGATGAAGGAGGTCCAGTAGAGATGAAAAGCAGCACAGTCTGTGCCTCAAACCCTCTCTGCTGGCTATGAGGACAGTGGGGGATGACTTCTGGAAAGACACCACTTACATTCTTTCCACACTGTCTGTCAGGGCTGGACTAGAAGATAAGAGGGATGTGAAGAGAGCACTCAAAGCCTTAGTGGTGGGTGACTCAGAAAGGACAGCATTCCAGTTGGCATGCAAGAGGGACTGCTCAGGATGCTTGCTCTTTTCTTTGTCTCACTGCAGTAGGAGGAGACCTTGGGACTAGCAAAGGAAGAGTCCACTTATTTTCCTATGCAAAGATCTGAGCCATCTGTCCTTTCTCCACAGATGATCACAAGAAACAAGTCAGCTACTGGAAGAGCTCTTTTCTATCAATGATTTCAGTTTCTACATGGCACAGGTTTTTGTGAAGAGTTTAGGAAAGATGGCATGTGTCATAGAGAAAAAACACCAGAACACAGAGGTCAGTTGAAGAGTGAGACAACTTAGAGATGCTGGTAGCAGCCTGCAGGTTTCAATGGTTAACATGTGTCTCTACAATATCTGCTCAGGACAGATCTCATGCTGTAGCTACATTTTGAAAACAGGTGGTAAGAATGTAGTAGAAGTCTTACAGGTCTGCCTTCTGCAACACCCAGCGAATATCTCCCACTCCTGCTTCCCCCTCCCAACATCATTAGTGAAGCTAAGATTACAAGTGGCAGCATTGAGAAGTACCAGTTCTAGGCACAGTTTCTCCATACTGGGAAATGGAGCCTTGAAGGTGGAAAGCTTCCAAATTGCTGCAGAACACCACCAAAAATCACCATTGCTTAATTTTTTTCCTGCTGAGACTTGTCATCCTTAAAGCTATGGGGAATGCCATTGCACAAGGCTGGCACTGCTAATCCTAGAAAACTTCCCCATCATGACTGCCACCAGTGACACAATCTGAAAAGCTCTTAATTCAAATATGGCTAAGGGTATTCTAATGTAGGTCCCCTATCCTAAACAGCTTTGGCAGACTGTTTTAATTAATCTTGTCACTCTTTGGTGTATTAGCTCCTCATATAAGGAATAAACAGGAATTAACAGAAAGCAATGAACAGCTTGGGGCTGTTTAATTCTAAAGAAGTTGTATCTTACCTTGAAGAGTCTTTTTATGAAAAAAAAAAAAAAAAAACAACAAAAAAAACCAAAAACCATAGGTTATTTTGACCTATGATAGGAGACTTATTTTTTTCTGTTTTCTAGAAGAAATTAAGTCCTACATTAGGATTTAGAATAGAATGGTGATTACTTATTACTTCTCTTTACTGAGAAAAGGACTAGAATAAATGGACTTGCTTTGCAGAAAACAATAATAGGAAAGCTTTTAATAGGTTATTGAAGCACTTAAACAGGATGAAAAAGGAATTTCTGAAACCTCGCAGTCACTCTGTCACCTGCCCATGGTCTGCATACAACTGGCAGTGTCTCGGTGCAGGGATTTCACCTAGAGAGGGCAATCTCATTAAAACTGTGCACCTCACCTGTATAGAGGTGATGGGCCCTTCCACAGCAGATGCAGTGATTAAGGATGGCCTTACAGAAAATAGCAGTACTCACTTGTCCCCCAAACAGCTTTGATCACTTTCTTCCCAAACCATTCTCCCCTACTCTTCTCCAGGCTTTCACTGCTTTAATCCTTCTCTTCCCTGCCCACCCAGAGAAGAAGATGGATGATGAATTGTAAAAATGGCAGGTATCTCTGCAGGCAGAAGTAATGCATGCTAAGGACAGTACTTTAGGAGGCAGCTGCACACTTTCGTCTGCAGCAGAGGAGGTTCGAGTGTGAAATGAAGCTGTCTCCTCGCCGACGTTCACAGCTGAGCAAAGCACCACGACACATGAAACGACACAATCACTGATTGCTCTTCTCAGCTCTGTAGGATATTCCTGCTTCTCTGTTTGAGGCCTTGGTAGTTATGTGCCAACTATATCTGTCTCCCACCACAGATTATGATTTTCCAGCAAAAGGAATGCACAGGAAAGAGGACATGGCTAGTTTTCTTTCCTTGGTCAGTTAATACTGAAAGAAAAGGAGAAAAGGACTACCTCCCCCTCCTAGCTGGAGTACCTGTAGAGGAACAACTGGTGGTAGATGGGTAGAAGGTGGACCAGATTCTACAGTCAATAGCAGGTAAAAAGTTGCTGAGGAAGCTGGAGTTCCTTCCAATGTAATTCCATTACTTTCCATTACAAACCCAACTATTAGATGAACTCCTACCTGAAATTATTTCCCCAAATAAAAGAATGGAAGTTCAGTAACACAGTATAACCACCCTTGTTATCCAATCAATTTTAAATTACTCAGACTGGTTGTCTGTGCTGAATAGAGGCCTCCTTACCTTCTTCTCTACTCATTTTCCCCTTCTGACTCTACATGATGTCCATGGAACTTTGATCACCATGATGACTCTTCTTAACAGAACATAACATGGTATTTCTCTAAAACAAGGTAAGTTCAATGACTAATCAACACCTACTTTTTCCTCCAATACAAGTTAAGTCCACATCAAATAGGACATTTGCAGTAGGCCAGGTAAACTAAGCTGAAGTTTACTAAGTTTCATTTTGCATGGTCTGGACAACATCATGATGAATAGGGAAATTTACTTACAAAAAACCAGCCAAGGAGGAGAAAGAAGAAATCAATCTTTTGAAAAACAGCATCAAGAAGCAAACAGGATCCACAAAGACACTTATGGCACCTCTATAACCCCTGGAGCCATGCAACAATGGTTTCCTCAAGAAATGTGGTGTTCTTATTTCCAAGACCTCCCCAGACAGTTAGTTCCCTGCAGGCAAGAGCCAGCCCAGTAACTTTGGCCAAATGGATGAGCTTTCTGTACCTGCTAAGCCATCTGCTACCCCATCACACAGACTACTTCAACCTCCCTCAGTTTAGAGTACCTAGAGTCAGCCTAAGGCTAGACAACAAAAGCTAGAGTTACTCCATAAAAGACACACCTATACATTTTGTCTAGAGAGCTCTTCAATTTCTCCCCTCTATTCTGTCATCAGCGAGGTCACACAGTGTATCCAGTTTATCTTGAAAAATCTATGTGTCCTGTTTTTCAAATGAAAGCTTTAAGAACAAGTGTGAGAAAAAAGGCAAAACAACTCGCTTAACTTGCAGCATACCCAATAAAAAATTCAACATTTTTCCTCTCATCCTGTTTTCACAGAATTGCAGGAAGCTAAAAAACCCCAAAAAACCCCAAACAAACAAACAAAGCAAAAACCCCCAAACTCCAAAACAAAACAAAAAAACATCACAAAAGCTAACATAACTGACTGTTTTTCCTTCTTCATATTCACCAGTAGCCACTCATCTCAAAATAGGGCATATACTCTGGAAATAGGAGACATTTTAGCATGTCTAGCTTAGTCATTTGAGCACACTTGACATCAAGTACTGCGCTGTGGTACAGCACTGCCACCCTTGGTACCAGCAATTTGCCTGCAGTAAAACCTCAAGAGGGAGACTTACCTAAACTACTAACCTAAACCACTTGTGCCTTCTCTATTTTTCTTAGCCAAACTTAGAACTATTCAACATCCCTTTGGGGTCTTCTGCTTCAAATCAAAGCAAGCTAAAAAGGAGGTTACCATTTTAAACCATGCTTAGCATTTTATCACATTTGAGGAGGGACAGGTTTTGCATCAGCATCCTCTGTGATACCACCTTCAAAACTGGAATACAAATCTAAGTCCTACAAATACCCTGCTAGATTTCATTTCAGTTCTTTTCAAGAATACTAAAGCATTTCTATTGGGAACAGCACACTAAAAACCTCAGGTTAGAGCTTGTTAGTAGACACCAGCTGGCTACAAGACTACAGCTGCAACAGCATTTTAGAGAACACCCCATTTTAATGCACATCTCTGGTCACTTGAATTTGCACCAAAAGAAGACATACACTCCACAGCAGTCATCACAACTGATGCTCTGGCAGAGCATAAAGAGCTGCACTTGACCATACAAAAACTGTGCTTTAATTACATTTGGTTGAAAACTTCAATCATCTAATGACTGAACAAACCCAACTATTAGATAAACTCCTACCTAAAACTATTTCCCTCAATCCTAAAGGGAAGTAATACTCTCAAATATGGGGGTGAGGGGGAAAACCATTGATTTTCTACCACCTTTCTCTCAAGAGCTGCTTTCAAAATTTAAAACTTTCAAGGCAAGTTATGAAATCCATACTGTACATAAGGACAAAGGTAAGATTCAAGAATGCACAGTTAAGAAGGATTATTCTTTCTGAAACCTCCTGGCTTTTAAGTTGACTTGCTTGTACCACAACACCCTTTTTGTAAAAGAGTAGGCAGAAAAAGGTTTAAGCATTCCCAGATACCAATGATCAAATGAAAAGAGGAAAGAAAGCAAGAAACTGCAATTCAGACACAACAGCATAAGTAGTATTCCACTTTCTAGTTCAATTCAGCCAAATCTTGGAATCACAACAAACTATCAGATGGCATATTTCCTGTTCAAATAACTGGTGACATGACACAATGTAAAATAATTATAAATAATTATCAATCAAAAAATAGAAATCTCACATGGAATTGCACTAATTACTGTACTGAAATTTCTAGGAATTTCCTAGAAGGTTTCCTCCGAAGGTTCCACAGAATAGCATTACAACTAGAACAAAGATTTAAGCCAACATTGTTCACTGTCCCTCACTAACTACATCTGTCCTTAAAAGTTACAAGAATGTGAATAACATTAGCAGATCCTGCTGAGCAGGAGAGGAAGAGGGAAATGGGATGCACCCTGACATTTTACCTATTGGTCAGAAATCTATTTCTCTTAATTCAGTTACTTAGAACACATGAAAAGCACAAATTGCTGTGACAATACTATAACTCACCACGATTTTTTTCTAGTATTAGCTTCTTTCACTAAGAACCTAAAACAAAACCAGAGTTTGCATGTGACTTTCTGTCCTTAAATATACAGGATGAGCCTCTCAAGGGCAGAGGTGACGAACAAAATAAGCAAAATTTCTGAAAGTTCAAAACTATCAACGTATTTGCAAAAAGAGCATTATTATGTGCTTCTCACCACTAGTATAAATCTGTGACCATAGTATTATGTTCACCAACAAATTTATATTTGTATGCCTTTTTTCCAAGCGATAGTTAACTGTAAAAGAAAGTCAATTCAGCTTCCAGACCTACATACCAAAATGCTTAAGACGTCTTGAACCTCTTACTCCCAAACTAGGAAAACTAATCTGCACATCTGGACACTCAAAAGCAAGCAAAGGCTTTCCATTTACAAAAAGTGGCATATTGAGGAGATTTAAAGAGCGTTCTTGAGGAAAGACAGTGCAAGAACACTATCAGAATCCTGGTGAATGGTTGTCTTGGTTTGACAAGACAGGAGTCTGTGAAGGAGGGCAAAAGCTTCCTGTGCAATGGAGAAGGTAAACCCCCTCCCTCCAAATTACTAGGATTTTTAAATTAAAAGGCTCTCAGGCAAAGATATGGGAATGGGAGTAACAATTCTTTACTAGGAGAAAACTAGATAACAATTTTAAAAAAAGGCAAATGCAATCGGTACAAACAAAACTAGTGATAAAGTCCACAACCTGAGGATTCGGGGTGTTGGTAGCAGTCCGGTTGAAATGACAGCTGCTCCTCTTGCAGTGGCTGATGAATTGCAGCTGCAGTGGTGATCTTTAGAAGGGTATAGTTTCCTCTGAAGATCTGGTGGCAGTGGGGCTGGTCTTCCTCTGTGCCGGGGCTGCCTCTGAGCTCCGCCGCCGCCGCCTCACCGCGCTCCAGCCGCTTCTCTGGGAATCCCGCCGAAGGAGCCGCTTCTCTAGGAAATCCCGCAAAGAGAGAGCTGCTCTGTCCCCCAAAAGGTACCACTTTATACAATAAAAGAGTGCTTGGCTTCCCCCTCTGGGTGGAGCATCTCACAATGGGATGATGTTACGTTACCAGGCCTGCAGTGAGTCAGTCAATGGCCCATTAACAAACCATTACCTCTTCATAGCAAACCATTGTTCTTGGAAAAGATAACAAACCTGCCCAACCTCCAACAGATGGCAAATAGAATACAAGTTTATCTTACAACCCAGGACAATGGTAGATGAGCTTCCCACACCACAGTGACTCTGGCAATAGTCCTGATGTGGGACTGTAGTCCAACTCCTATAAAAGACAGAGGGAACCAGATACAACCTCTTGTCCTATTATGCCCCTGTCTAAGAATCCAGCACTAAATCCCACTGCTGCCCAAGGTGATCTCTTGTCTCAGAAGGGTATGTAAACCTGCTCCATCCACAGGGGCAATCACAGGAGGGGAGTCAAGGACTGGCTAGCCATTTGTAAAGACCTGCTGTTCTGCAGCTGCCTCTTGCTTCTAGGCATGACATCACCTGCTGCTTCACGGGAAGAATGAGAGGGGTGGAGGGAGAAATGTGAAGCATGTTACCACTCTTGGGGTCAGAGTGAACCAATGGTATAGTTCCACCATAGCGTTGTGGTATGGCTAAGTTGCAAAATCTAGAAGTCAAAAGCCACACACTGGAAAATCCTTCTGGAGTTTATCAGCTGGTCCTGGTCATCACACAAAACAGATGCCTGCCCCTGGGATAAAGTGATGTTGCAGACAATCCTGTATGGACAGATAAACTGGCACCCTGGTGGTATTGACACTGTAATGCTTGTTTAAGGCTGCAGATGTGATGTTACAGCATAGAATGATGATCAAGGATTTGAAAGTGGCCAACAATACCACTTGAGGCAAACAGCACTCTTGGCAAGACTCCTGTCATGTCTCCCAGCTCTCAAATTGGATTGCTGGCATGGTACACTCATTCAGATCCACATTTTTAGGCATGGCCAACAGAAGAGATGTTGATGACAGACAACAAGTGCCAAGAAACAAGATTGATGATTTCTCCTGAAAGAGTGCACCAGATAGCTGACGCCTGACAAGACTTTGCAGAAATGGGAGATGGCACACTATCCTCCTGCCCCAATATCAGCCAGCTTCTTTCCCCTGAGAACACTTGTCCTGTCGGCAACATTTCAGGAAGATAGTAAAAACTGCTCTCTGCCTGGGGTTTGTATGATGATTTCAAAACTCAAATGTGCCAGAATTTCCTTAGGATTCCCTGAGGAAAAGGCTATATGCTCCTTATTTAATTCTGTTTTATTACTAGAATATCACAATTAGCAGCCAAGTGAAAATGACTGAATGTGAGCACTTGCACATTCTTCTATGTGTGCCATTGCAGTCTGGTTTACTTCTGGTTTGTCTCCTTTATTTCTAGAGAGTAAAAGTCTGCTTCTTGCAAGCTTAGAAAAAAGATAGCAATCCTCCCCCAGCTCTAGTGGTGAGAATCTGGGAAAGCAAGGGACAAAGCTAGCACAGCCAGAGCTGGAGAAGTAAGTGTAAAGGTCTAGTGCCATCCAGTTCAGCTGACCTGCCACACCAAAACTCTAACACTTCAATGCCTTTGAGATAATTTCAGGATACTCAACATGAGACCTGTTAGTACTGTGCATCCTGTATTTACAAAGAATGCCAAAATTGTCCCCAATATCTAAAGTATCCACCAAGGAGCTAAGGCAATTCCATAATTAATTGTATTAAGTGTGTTTTATAATTAACCATAAAATCTAGAAGTATTTAATATCAAAGGGGAAACCTTACCTTATTCCCCCTTCACTCTCTGAAGTCAAACCAGTCCCAACATCTCCCCTGCATTAGCTTTCTAACCTAGCCATTGGTTCTCCTGCAGGGCTGCATACCTGGATTTCATGAGCCATCCCAACACACCATGAACCCCATCACAGAAATACTCAAGACCAGAGCACTGCACAGGGTAAGGATTTGTTTTCTCCAAAATACATTTTGGATCACAAAGGAAATCACCTCACAAAAAGTTTCAGAGTTTTCAATATGTATCATTCTTTGATAGTACAGTTATCAACCACTCTCTCAAGTCTCCTATAAATCACAGTGAAGAAGATGGAAAAGAGACACTGAAACCAAGTTTTGGCTGTATTTTTTCCATGGAACCTTGTACTGCCAAACACAAGCTTTTCACCTGTTCCTGAAATGTACTGACCTGCTGAGATAGTGAAAGACCAAACTTCTGGTTCGAATTAGGAAAGGGAGGCCTTTGGGACAACCTGTAGGAATTTCAAAGGTGTCTCTGAAGTAAGGAAAAGGTAAAGGAGGAGACAGAATGAAAGGCCAAGGATGACAGCAGAGGAAGATGAAAGCATTTATCTTGCCAGATGACCTGGCAGAAGAGGGACTTGAGATGATTGAATGGTGTTTAGCAGTTAAAAATGCCAGTTGATACAGAGGTAACATGGCATATAGCAAAACTGAGCAGGCAAACCCCATGAGAACAGGTGTAAGGCCCCAAAGAACTCGCTTGGTGAGTCCTTGACAGGGCTTATGGTTGTTCACATAGTCTTAGACACACGGGAGAAATACCAACAAGATATCCTCAAGAGATCAAAGCAACCTAAAAGACTTCATTGACAACTTTAGAAAATTGAGAAGCCTTGGCAAAAGGTTTAGTGCAACATTCAATTAACATACAACACCTCTCAAAGACTTAATTTGGTCCATGCAAATTAAAGAACTCTGAGCCCATTTAATTTTAAGTTGCTCAAAAGTTCCAAAGGAGAGGGAATTAGAAGAGTGAGAAAGAGAAAGAAAGACAAAAAAGATACAGAAAAGCACACCTACAGCTACCAGCTCCTGGATTCCAGCAGTGTTCAGATAGAAATTCCAAGAGGAGGTAGGGTCAAGATGTCTGATTACCTCATGTTCAGCCTTAAATACCCATTGGCCTTCCTATTCACTTCCTATCTTCTAAGCTACACTATTCCCAAAGCCAATTTCTATCAGCATATACGTGTTTACACCACTGCCAGGTTGTTGTGGTTTAACCCCAGCTGGCAGCTGAATCCCACACAGCTTCTCACTCACGCCCTGTCCCCAGGAGGATGGGAAGACAATGAGAAAAAAGCATAAAACTTTTGTGTTAAGAACAGTTTGATAATGGAAACAAAAACCCAGAAAAAATAATAATACTACTGATGATTATAGTAATAATACAAATAATGGGAGAGAGAAAAAAAAAACAAAAACAACAAGAAAGACAAGAATTACAAGAATTGACAAGCACCTGTCTCAATTCTCCCCTTTTTGAGGGAGCAAAGTGCTTTTAGATCTAAAAATTCGGTTGCTGTCCTCTTACAATGATCCTGAGGAATGCAGTCTACTCCAGTAACTTCATTTTGTTTGTAAAATTATCTCAACTGCCTTTTTTCCCTGCCTTTTCCCTAACTTGAACTTTTAGCACAGTGCATTATATCTGCACTTTTGGTAACACTTATATTTTAGGAACAAAGTCATGCCCATGAAACAGCCAAACTATCATCTGGGGGAAAATGAGACTGTATGGTATTCCCCACCAAGATTTATGGTAGGATAGGCAAGAAGCTGTTGCTTATACAGAGCTCTCATTCAGTTGTACAATCCCTCTATTTCTCTAAATCCTCCATGAGGAACCTCATAGGTCCAGGTGCTCAAACTGGGCATCAAATTACAGTTTACAGTAGTCAATATTTCAAATTCAATGAAAACACAAAAATGTCCCCACATCTACCTTCCCCTTCATCACTATATGCATGTACACAAGCATACAAAATTTATATGTGCTGCTCTGACAGTTTGAAATTCATAAGGACATTCAGAGCATGAGCAAACAATTCATCTACATCTCTGTCTTCCTCAGCATGTCAGCTGTGCCCTATCCTCAGTTTCCAGGCTGCTGCTCCCCTTTGGGAGGGGGCAGTTTAAGGCTGCTCCAAGTTTGTCAGGAAGCTCTCCACAGAAGAACTGAGAACTGAGCTAAGGACATCCCTTACCAGCACCACCTTTTTGCTCATCCACATCACAGCCTGGCACTTGTTCCCATATCACTCGGCTTCATATGACGGAGGCTCCTTTAGGAAACAGCTTCATTTGCCCTGCTCAGGTAGCCTCTTGTAGAGGGCTGTAGAGAAGGAGCAGGCTAGGAGACACAGTGGTGGAGCACTGTGGGGTCGGTTCTTGTCAGCCACACTCGCTCCTTATGCCTGCACTGTCCAAGTGAATTGTGTGCAGGGATGAAGCACACTGGTGTAGCTTCATATCAGATCCATGAGCTTTTACCTCATAGAAAAAATACCCTCTATCTTATGCAGGACTCAGAAAAATATCAAGATGATTCCCCTCTTCAATGTGGTTGGTTTTGCTCCCTTTGATTTGAGCTTAGCCTCTTTAGCAGTCCTAATCCTCTACTGGAAAAGCTCCAGAAGAGTCTGATGAATGTGCAATTCCCACTTTATCAGTCAATGCACCAGACAGAGCAAGGCAGCAGGCAATTTTCTGAAGAGAATATGGTTACCATACTGTCATAACTCAGAGCCCAAGGTCAAAGGAAGAAGCATTTGGTGCTCCTCTGTTATTGCATCTCTCAGGATGAAACATTTTGGATGCATACCAGAGGAAGTGCTACACACAGTCATGAAAGCTCATGGGCTGTGCAACACATCATATTCTTCATATATGTGTGAATAAAAATGTTCTCAACTCTGAGCCCTCTATAGCTATAAACAAAATCCACTGTACTAATACAGTGATATTTCCTCTGTACCTAAATCCAATGTTTCAAAACAACTTTTCTGACAGCATGGATTTTAATTCAGTCACGGAACTGTGTAGCATGTTTTATATTCACTGGAATACGTTATTAAAACACTTATTTATAATAATATATATATTTTATAAATATGTTTTCCTTTGAGCTTTAAAGTCTAGGTTTCAGATTGCATGCACCCCAAATTTCTGTAACAGTGTGGAATGAAAGCATATTAGTGTCTTTCAAGTTAGACATCTGTTTAGAATGTTTTGTGGCCAGGCTGAGTCTTAAATCAATTTGGTTATAAAAACAAATACTTTTAACAGTATTAAAATAAAAGGATGGGGATGACTTACTGCTTGTTTTTAGCAGTTGACTTGTCTGAGGGAAGATGGACCATGTGGAATGAACTGACTTAAAAATCCACTGACATGATGCAGTCATTTATTGATATTTTATAAGCAATAATGACTTGTAAGGGCTTTGCTCTGCCTGTTGTTTTAGCATTCTCTTTTAATACTTCAGGAAATCAAGTTTGTTTAGCTGGCTGTATGATTTCTTACAATAAATGAATAATATGACAAAGCATACTGGATATATCATAATTTGTTGTTATAAATATTTTCTAATAATTTCCTTTCTGCTTATTTCCATTAGGAAAATAGAGTTTAGATTTCTATAAATTTTTAAAATTTTTCTCCAGTCTCTACATGATTGAATTAAATGTTTCTCCTTGCATTTTACTGCAATTCACAGCTTCATTTGGACTTCTATACAAGATAGGTCAGGGGAATTGGTGGAACAGAACTGGAGCAGACAAAAGCCAGAGAAGGATGCAAGAAGTATCTTGTTATAAGCACTCATTCTTCTTTTGAGCTCTCTGCTTTTAAGACACTTTGCTTTTCATCTCCTTTTTTTCTTTTGGCTTGTAAAGGTGCTTTTGTGCTCCCACTTAACACTTTCTGTGCTAGACACCCAGTCTTACCCCCACTAAAGTCAACATTCTCCCTGGTGGAGAAGTGAAGACAAAAGTTTCAATTCCAAGGTCACTTCCAGAGTGATGCTGAGACCTCAGCTCTAGTGCTGCTCCAGGCACCAGAGAGCAGCAGTTTCAGCCTTTTTTCCCCCAAGGATCCCAGACAGGTTTGTCGCTTAGCAAGCAAGCAAGAAGTGGTCCTTGCATTAAGGCAGCAGCTGCACAGAAACCAAAGTTCTCTTTTTCTCTCTGCAGCATTCAGAAGCCCTCAAGCAAACAGCAGCCTTACCAACCTGCAGCCTTCTAAGGAGTGGTAAATACAAGCAAAAGTAGATCAGACAATGAAATTTTTGTTGCTATGTAACACACTCGGCTGAGGTTAATAAAGACAATCCTCAGAAGTATGTAAGTTTGAAGAGCTATACCAGCTAAGCACAATATGGAAAAAAATTTTAAAAAGAGTTAAAAAAAAGAAAAGAAAAAGCCAAACAAAACCCAAACAAGATATCTGGTCATGAAGATGCTTTTTTAGATGTGATTTCACTTCTTCTGCATTTATTATGATCAGTTGATTATATTCAGAGTTCAATCCAGAGTGAGGACAGCTTGCATTTTAACAAGAATGTTATCCAAACATCTCATATGCCTTTTCCCTCCCCTTTAAATAGCATCATTCTGAAACACTATTCAAAGAAAATAAGTTAATTTGAAGTTGTTTGAAATTGCTAGCTCTGGCAATCTGGAGACTGAGTGTATTTCAATCACTTTGTACATTCAGAGTTTATAAAAGCAGTATGGAAGGAGCAAGAAGCAACCAGTGTTGCTTCATGAGGAAATGCTTGTCTTTAGGAGAATATTAAGAATGTCTGTCTCTTTTTTTCAAATACCGTGTGTTAGTTAAAGGATCAAAAAGAAAATTACTTTGGCTTCCAGCTCTCTGCTAGTTTCCTGTATACTAATCACCTTCCTTCCCAATAGTCTAAAAATAATGGGGAATATTAAAAAATAAGCAAAAGGACACAGATGAGAAACTGGCTAGAGTCAAAAAGCTGCAACACTAGAGATAAAATGGAGGTTCTGAGTAAGTGCTCGAAATAATGCTGACCATAAGAAGACAGATGAAGACTGAAGTCGATAATTATTTTCCAGAAATGAAATGGGGTTATATGAGAAATTAATGGCAGGTGGTCTTGAAAAGGAAGGTGTGGATGAGTTTAAGTTCAGTGTTCAAATCAGGCTTTTGATTGAACACACATTTTTCAAGTACAAGTTTGGAAGAAAGAAGACTAATATTCCAAAGATGCCTACTTTGAAACCGCAGTCAGGAAAATTTTAGTAAATGGGTGACGTAGCTCTGGTATTATAGACTACCAGTGAGTCTCATGAATGATCAGACTTTCCTTAATAACTCTTCCACATTCCCTGCAGGAAGGAGCAAAGGAGGATTAAGGAGAGCACTGACCCGCTGCATCTATGGTAAGTGATGGAACTTACTGTTCCATTTACAGTTCCATTTTAAAAATAGATGCTGGGCAAGTAAGCAATTAAAATTCAAGAAGGAAACAGAAGTATCTGGCAGTTGTTCAGTAAGCCTAACTTGTATAAAAATGATCTGCACATAGCCGGTATAAGTATAAAGAGTCAGCAGCATGAAATTATGAAAAACAATTCTTTCCTGGCAAGTGTAATTACTTTTAACAAAATGTAAAATCCAGGGAGTGAAGAGAACACCGCACATATATTTTCTCTGTAGGCTTGGTCACTCAGCTGTACATGGAATAAGCTCCCATAAAGCATCTGAACCATCGTCTTTGGACATATCAATGCAGACAGGTGCAAGAGAGTCCAAATTCCAAGATGGACATATGCTAGCTTGGGGCCCCAGTCCCAGTCAAAGAAGCTCAGGAAGAGATAAGAGATTTGTTAGAACGACCTGAATACCATGTGGTGACACCATTTCTAATTCAAAGCTGGTTCATATCTGGTCAGTGATCGCTGACGTGTCTTCACACACCAAACCACCTCCCAGCTCCCTGGCTCTCCTCTGTGGCACTGAGTTCACCAGGAGGAGCAACAAACAATAGCAATCCCATGACTGTCTCACCATTATCCAGCACTTTCTGGGCTCCATCCCCCCACCCCCCAATTGTCTTCTGGGTAAATCACTCCCTGTCAATGGCCTGGCAGCAGAAGCACCATTGTTCCATCTAGTGGAGAGCTATTCAGTGTTGATGGCCTTTGATTTTTCTTTCCAAACATAGGCCTTGACTCTGCCAGATTGGATTTTGCTGGTAGGGTTATGCTGGCAAGTCGTCCTAACATAAGCACAGTCTGTAGTCCCCAAAGATTTATTGTGGCCCAAGTAGTCTAACTCGCATTCAATCCTGTGAAAATAATAAGTGCAGAAAATACCAAAGCCACTTAGAAAAGTCTGATATAAAATATATACACTAATTTACGGTGAAGGTTGCAATCGTAAATAGCATTTGGAGGAAAAGTAAATAATGACATTCATAGTTTGGCACAGACATGCTGCCAGTGTGTCACATCCTGATGGACTGGGGATATGTCTGTGTCAAACTATGAATTCCATTTTTGCTTTTTGAATGCCATTTACAATTGCAACTGTCCATGTGGATTATTGCATCTATTTTTATAGCCAAGGCTCTGTCTGGGAAGATGTAACAGAGCAATCAACAACACTGACTGGTTCTATTTTGCTGGAACAATAGTGTTCCTGTGAGCTGGGCTCTTCCATCTTTATGCACAGGACAGGAGGGCTGGGGCCTGGGCTTCCCCTCCCCTCGTCTTGAACAACACGGGCAACAGAGAGATAGAAGTTTATTATGTGGGTCCATTTGTCAAAATGCAGTTTCCCTGCTAAAACCAAGACATGAGTAGTCAAACCAAAGACTTAATAGTGATCATGAGGTCAGGTGTATGCCACTCCAGAGAGACAGATCTGAAGAGCTGGGAAAGCTGGGAAGCCATTAGAGCGCAACCATGGAGACCAACCATTGAGCTGGGGCCACGCTCCTCACTCGCTGTCCAGGGTGAGAGAGAAGACTCAAGTAATCTCTGGTGCTCCTGTTCCTCTCCTCTTCTTCCCCAGTAAATTAGTGCTCAGGCACTGCATTTTTATTCAGTCTGTACCACAAGCAACCTGAGAATAGAGCTGCATATGGATGAAACATCTATTAGGTCATTCAGACTAAATGAAAGAGTGTTTTACGGGGAGAGTTGTGAAACCCTGGAACATGTCATCCAGAGAGGTGGTAAATGCCCCATTCATGGATATGTTCAAAGTCTGTTTGGATGAGCAACCTGATTCAGCTGAAGATGCTCCAGTCTTGCAGGTGGATTGGACTAGATGATCTTTAATGACCTCTTCCAGCCCAAAATATTCTGATTAGCAATAGCAGAATTCTTTGCTTTCCTGTATTACACATATAGGAAGTAAAAATTTTCCCCCCTATATTCCTGCCACCTATACCTTGATAATTTACCTTTCCTGGAGGAGTGCCTGTGGATATAAATCACAGACAGCAGAGGCACTGTGTCAAGGGGTGAAGGCAGTGGGTTTAGGGCACTGCTGTCTGATGGCTGGTACCTGCCACTGCATCCTCATCTGAGGGGACACCTTGGTAGTCCTGGGCTGAGGAGCAGCAGACAGTCTGTCCCCACAGCAGCCAGTCCCAGCAGTCTGCTGTGACTTCAAAGTTTAGATCTCCTCCCTAAGCACTTCACCAAGGAGAGGACTGTTTTTCACTTTGTTACCTTGAATCTTCTGCATCAGCCTTCTCTGTTTTCGTCTGTCCTCTCCTTAAGCCTCCCATAAAAAGTGCCACTTCAGGTACTTACCCGAACTCCAGCATCTAACACCATTCGCAGAAGGCCTCGCCGCTTGACTGGGATCCCTTGCCACTTCCAGTACAAACCAGAAATCCGTCGGCAAAACGTTCTGGGGAAATAAAACAAACACCGCTAGTTAAAGAAATTACCCCAGCTACTCGGCTTCCAGGAGAAGCCGGTGAATGCGCTGCTGTACTGAAGGCACCGGTGATGCCGAGGGAGCCGTGCTGATGCCGCGGGATCCGCGCAAGGCGGCAAGCGACCCCGGGGCCGGGCGGAGCGGCGGCGGGGGCAGAGGCACCGGTGCAGGGACATTGAGTCCGCCCCGTACATCCGCGAGGCGGGGAAGGACCGCACGGCACTTTCCCCTTTAAAATTTCCGGGATAGCCGGGCTGCGCGGCGGCGCGGGCAGGTGCACCGCGCCGCGGGCAGCGGCGTCCCGGCTCCGCGGGGCTCCTCCGCGGAGCCCGGCGCCGAACGCCGCGGTCCCGCCGGGCGGATCCCGGCGATCCCGGCGATCCCGGCGATCCCGGCGATCCCGGCCCCGCCGCCGCTCCCGCCGGCGGAGCCGCCCGGCAGCGCCCTCTGGCGCCGGCGGGGCGCGGCGGGCGCGGATCGCGTGCGAGCGGGCAGCGCCGGCTCGCCCGTCCCTCGGCCGCCCGCCCGCCACCTGGATCACGAGGGACGCGGCGCCCGAGCATCCTCCCCACCCCCGCCGCCCTCCGGCCCGCTCCGCCGCTCGCTCCCGCACCTCCGCCCTGCGCCGCGGCCGGGGGCTCTGCTCGCCCGGAAAAAGTTTGCGCCCCCGGGTCGTGGCGGGGACCGTGGGGTAAGTCGCTGCATCCCGGGAGCTCGCGGCGGGCAGGACAGGCTTCAGCCTGGGCTGTGCGGGGGAACCGGGGGGCTGTCGGCTCCGGCCGCCTCGCCCCTCGCTGTCCCCGGGCTGTCGGTGGTCCCTCCGCCCGTGTCGGCGGCGCTGGGACCGCAGCCGCGCAGGACGCGCCGCGCTCCTTCCAGCCGGGCGACGCGCTTCTTCTCTGCCAGGCGAGAGCCCCGGGGGCGCCGGCGCCGGGCTGCGCTCGGATGGGTGATGCCCAAGCGGTGCTTCTCTGTCCCGAGGGCTGAAATCGGGGCAGCGGAGGTCCCCGCCGCGACACCTTGGTCACATCCTTTCCACTGACGCTTCGAGAGACCTTTCGAGGGGAACACAAGCGAACTAAAGTTTCACATTGCCTCTTCCGAGCCCCAGGTGCGCTCGCTTGGAACTGGGCAGGGTGGGTTTGCCTTAGGGTCAGCTAGTACTTGACTTGGAAATGATTTTGAGCGTTTTATAACTTCTGTGCTACGGATTCTTGTTGTGTTTCAGTTTGACATACCAAAGGGCGAAAAAGCAGTGAGGAAAAGGCTCTCGTGCTTTTTCTGACTTCGTGTTACTTTGTTTAGCAAACAAGAATTTTGTAAGTCTTTGGATGAAGGTGTAGTTTTACATCTTTTTAAAAGAATAATTTAAATAGCATAAAACCAAGTTATATCATATTAAAAAAAAATTTCTTGAAGACAGACACAAACAATGTTTGTGCGTCATTTAGTGAGTTTCTAGGAGATGGACTATTTAACCAGAAAAAAAAAAAAAAAAAAGGAAAAAACCCTCCAGAAAAAAACCAAGAGTATGCTTGACGTTTGGTAGTTGAAGGTTTCAAAAAGACAATAAGGACTGGATTTAAATAAAACTGAATGATCTGGTTGAGTTCAGAAGTAGTCTGTTGAGAAGAATGTTGATGCACATGTGTTTGTACTAGATAAAATCAAGCAGTTCTCTTTTATGAAAACATAGAGAGCGATATGATTCAGGGCTAAGGCTAAAAAATTTCATTTAAGTGAGAGACTTAATGACTGACAAGACCAAATTCACTGGCAAGACACTCAGTTAATTTGCAACCAAGAGCAAGAATTTATTTCCGTGAAAAACAAAGTACCTTATACCAGAGATATTAAGATCCAAAGAGTTTCCAGTTACGGTTTTGATAGTGACTTTAACACTGTTGCTCCTTCATCCCCTGCCAACACAGGCTGAAACAGTCCTCACTTTTCACTTTTCTACCTCGTCTCTGTGTCCGTATATGTTTGTGACAAATGATTTTTTTGCCATAGTTGACCATAAAAGTGTGTTCAGGTGTTCTTCAGTGTCGAGGAGAAGATTAAAATTTTAGGGGTTGTGTTGGGCTAGTGTGCAAACACCTCCAGCCCCCAGCTCTGGAAGCACAAGGCTACATAGTCTGCAGTGTGAAGGTGTACAGAGGGGGAACCGTTTTGAGAAGAGCGGTGGGGAACAAACACTCATATGTGGAAAAGTTGGGTTGTTGTGGTTTCAGGATTTTAATTTCAACTGAACCGTGGAGGGGCGGAGGGGGGGGGATATTTTTACTTCAGCCTCCCATCGATTCAGATTTCTGCTTAGGAATTGTAAGGAGGAAATGCATTTCTAGGCCCTGCTTGCAATGAGAGTGCTTACAAAAACCAGCCAGCCTCTCTAATATTGATTCATCGGTTTCAGCGTATAAACAAATTTAAACTCCAGAGAGGAGGATTTATTACTCAGAAATTATTTTTCTGTTAGATTTTCCTTTCTGTAGATATATCAAAAATATAGTAAAAATGCTTTCAGTATCAGGAACTGCCCGTGTGTAGTTAAATGAGACTGGAGGACTCAGTACAGCTTTTGCTGTCGTGTGTTTAACGGGTTTGATCCAATCGCAGACCCCACTCAACACGGGGGATCTGCTATTGAATAATCGAACTCTGGTGCCAAATCTTCCCTTAATATTCCTGGTAATTACTGCTGACTCATGCTGACATGTGAGTTCAATTAGCCCCAACTGGAATGTAAAGGATGTGGGAGTGTCTCTTTGTGCCCAGATACAGCTAGGACAAAGCAGATTTTGGAGGAAAATTCAAGGAATTGCCAAGTTTGGGTAGGAAGTGTCAGCCAGGGTGGTTTTTTTTACAGTATGTTTGAATAACCATTATATTTGAAGACCAGGAAGGGGATGTTGGATAACATGGACTTGTCTTCACTATGGAATAACTGTAGTCCTAACTCAGACATTGCTTCTAATTCTAGTCATGTCCACACACAGAAACTCTTTGCTGAAGAGTGTTGATGTTTTCAACTTGAGCTGGCTTACCCATGAGGACTAAGCTATAGCTCAGATAACACAATTCATCAGCTGCTAACCCAATCTGCCTGAGTGGCACAAGTGGGATTTTCCTCAACCCTTCCTACTCCCACTTGAAGGGGGTTACCTGGAGAGCAGGAAGCTCCAGCCTGCTTCCCTGGTACAGGCAGAGCACAGCATGGTTTGGCTGTGAGGTAGGCAACGGGATATTTGCCAGTGTGAGCGTTGCCACACAATTACTTCCCAACTGCCATGTTTGTGACAGGTCACTGGTGGTGGGCACTGTCACCACACGGCCATGGCAAAGCGGGACAGGAGGACTCTGCAGCAGCCCAGTGCTTTCTGGTGCTCGGAACAGGGCACTGCTGCAACAAGGTGTGAGAAGCAAACAGATATCTTTGCCCTAGAAATTAATTTTCTGTCAGTTACCAGCTGGTGCAAAAGTAATTTATAAGTTAGAGGTACATGCTAATATATATATATATATATATATTCATGCTTATATATATAAATATATATATATATAAATACAGCCATACTTGTCAAGCAAAAGTGGGAGCTGCTCCTGCTTTTGAGAGAAGTAGTTTCATTCTTGGCCCTCTATGCAAATTGCCACTAGGAAACAGCAGATCAGAGTTTCTACAAACATTTTGAGGTCAAAGCAAAGAAAGTGTACATGATGGCAAATCTGCAGCTTAGTGTGTACCAATTAGGCATTTTTTTTTTTTTTTCCCCAAGAAGGTGACCCTTCTGGGTCTGCACGAAGAATGAAAATTTCAAGGTGCTTTGCAAGGAATTTGACTGAGAGTCAGGAACCAGATGAACATCTTGAGGCAGAAATGCTTTAGGAGTATGTCTCTGTCTGTACAGAGCTCCCACAGAGCTGTTCACAGTCATGTTGGATTTAATTCAACTTACCTTCAGAGTCTTGAACTTTGAGATTTCAGTAGCAAGATCTGTCTGTGTGGTACTCCTGTCAACATATCAAATACGTCATAGGTAACTACAAAACTTGAATGTATGGACTTACAGGGTGGCACAGGTGGGGTGGAAAAAATTATGCCAGCACGATGATGCCAACTAAATGCACCCCAAATAGTTATGAACCCACAAGGTTTCCTGTGCCACTGTGCGATACGACCATTTCAGCACAGACCAGGTAGAAGCTGTTCACTCAAGTGCAACCCTTAAGTTCACAGATGTGCAGCTACAATCACAAGGGACCCGTGTATCTCTTTTACATTGAAACCTTATTCTGAATCCTATCCTTTGCCTCTGAGAGGTTCCATCTGGTCTGGAGTGACAGGGCAAGTGCAGGATGGCTGTGTAGAATTGTGCAGGGTGGCAGTGCTTAGCTGTCTGTGTCAGTGGAAGGTCTTCAGTATGAGCAGTTGTGAGCAAAGCACTTAGTCTGTACCCAGGTACTTGTCTCTCAAGGGCTGGGCCATACTGTCTATGCTTTTGAATTAAGGCTGCATCTGCAGGCAACACAAATAATTTGCATGATTCAGTACACATGAAGCTTGGGCTGCAAAACATGGTGTTTGCAGACTTGTTTGTTCTACGACTGCCGTGCTGCCTGGTGCACCAGGGCTATTGCTCTGTACTCAACAGCAATATCTGTGCATTCTCTAATATGTTAGATATTTATTCCTTACTCTTTAACTGTATTAGCATTTATGCACAATGGTGGTCATTTCAGTATGTTTAGCTTGCTGAAAACATATGTTCACATAAAATCAAGTTTTGTTGCTCCTTAGGACTGTAGAAACCCACCATTGAGAGGGTTTCTCTCTCTTCTGTAACGTTTCAGCTGAAACAGAGTGAAGCTGAACATGTGGCAGTTTTGGGATCATTGTCTCTCTTTCCTGGCTGCTCTTTGCTGCATTTGGTAGGGTACAGATCCCTGGGAGTCATGATGCTAAGTAATCCCTTGAACTTTTTTCTTCACTGGAACTTCAATTATTATGTTCTCACCTCACACTCAGGGCAGCATTGTTTGGAAAGCAGCTGTCCTTGGCCTCGTTGTCTCTCACAGGGATTTGCTTCTCCAAAACGTGTTTTTTCTGATATCTGAGAACTCCTACTGCACTTAACAGATTGAGTCTCTCACTCCTTGTCCTAAAATGAGGAATCATTCTACAAACATTGTGCTTTCTTCTTGTTTCAAGCCATTTATAGAGAAACAAAATTTGATGAGGTTTTTTGTGGGCAACGAGTATAGATAGGCATTAGAGATTTTGGAGTGATACACTGAGAGGACTACCATCCAGCTTGGCACTCCACAGGATCTGTCAGACTGTTCCCTACTTCATTAATGTCTCAAATGAGGGGCCAGAGCATGTGGGCATTCAGCCTGCAGAGGTCACCAAACAGGTCTCAGGCACTCTGGAAGATAAAAGTTAAATTCAGAGTGATTTTTGACAGTCACAAGCCTCCAGGAACCAACCAGGATATGAGTCTATAAGGTTTAGTGCAAAGGTTTTATCTTTAGTCAGTAATAAATCATGTACTCAAATATAGCATGGGGAATGGCTAAGGAGAAAAGGATGTGGAAATGTGGTGGTTCACAAACTAAACGTGAGTCAGTAGCACTGCACTGTTGTAAAAATGGTGTGTAAGGATAGAAATGTTTTTTTCTGAAGTAAATTAATCTTTTTGTCCAGCTCAACTCAGGTAGGTCCTTAGCTAGAGTATTGCACTCCTTTGGGGGCAGGGTACTTGAGAAAAAATTGCAGATAAAATTAAGAGTCCAGAGGAGAGCAAAAGGGATTATTAGATGTGTAAAAACATCACTTACAAAAAAATATTAGAATAATTGTTTAGTCTAGAAACAAGAAAATGGAAAGAAGTAAAAAGTCATCAGAAATGTAGGATTAGCTGCAGAGTTGAATTTAAACTAATTTAGGTTAGGGCAAGAAATTATGGTAGAATCATGTGTTATCTTGTGTTGTAAGGAAAATTTAGTTTAAGATGCTTAGGAAAAAAAAAATTGATAGTTAAGTGCCGGAGTAAAATCTCTGGGGTACTCATAGAAACCATACTTCTTCAGTATAAGCATTGCTGGGGAGGGGTTTAACAGCTGTGTTGTTACAGCTATGATGGCCTAAGCCTGTAAAAGACTAGAAAGATGTGGCACTTTTTTATTAAATCAATTGATTTAGCTAGAAAAAACAGACAAGTCTTTCATGCTCACAAGCCATTTCTCAGATATGCAACCTCTGAATGGTTTTGGTACAGCTGCTTCTGTATGAAGCAGGGAATGATGTTCTGTACAGTCTCTTGAGGGTCTTTTCAGTCCCATTTGCAATGATTAACAAAATCTTTCTGTCTTGGGATAGACGGGTGTTAAGGGACTGGGGAGGGAAGGCAGGCTATAAAAGCAGATGAAAGAGCTCTCTCCTACCCTGTAATTGGGGAGATTCCCTGCGATTTTCACTCCATGAAAAAATGCCTGTTTATTACTTTTCAGGAGTGGATGTGAATCAGTAAATCTTATACTAGCTTCTCTTTAAGTTTCAGGTGGTTCTGGATAGTAACAAATGCTTTAAGACAAGTGATATTGTGATAGGATGTGATATAATAAAATGTTTGCTTTTTTATCTTAGAGACAAATAAAATTCTGGGAGTTTTGAAGGCAAGAGGACAAATTTCCTCCCATCTATTGCCCTAAAAATATTATGTGAAATAGTTGTAGTCATGACTTATTTATGAAAATTAACATTTTAAAATCAAAAAATGCACAATCAAAACACAAATGAGCATATAGAAAACAACACTGCAAGAATTGTGAATGAGAATTAATTTTTATATATTGGCTACTTTAGGGTAGTAATAGATATAAGTAGTATTAGAAGAGAGTAGTACTGTAGCTAACTTGAAAATGTATTTAAACATATTTTTGTCTCTGAAGACATGTCTCTAAAACAGTAAAAGTATTTACAACAAAAAGTTTCAGATATTGTCAAATAACTAATGAAAAAGGGAGATATATCCATAGATCTCAAAATCATCACGGGAATATTTTGCTTACAAAGGAGGAATTTGTGTTTCAGGAGAGGAAAACACAGAATCATAGATCCTAGAGTGGTTTGGGTTGGAAGGGACCTTAAAGATTTTAATTCTTACCCCACTGCCATAGGCAGGGACACCTTCAACTAGTTGCTCAGGGCTCCATTCAACCTGAACCTGAACACTTCCAGGAACGAGGCATCTGCAACTGCTCAGCACCCTCACTGTAAAGAATTTATCCTTAACAATTAATCTAAACTTTCCTTCACTCTAAAATCATTACCCTTGATCTCATCACTTGTGAAAATTTCCTCTCCAGGTTTCTTGTAGGCCCTCTTTAGGTACTGGAAGGCTTTTGTAAGGTCTCTCTGGAGCCAAGTGCTTCTCTCCAGGGCTGCCCTCCATCCATTCTCTGCCCAGACTGTTCTTGGGGCTGCCTGACCCGCATGCAGGACCTTGCACTTGGCCTTGATGAGCTTTGTGATGTTTGCATGGGCCTTATAGATTGGTAATTAAGAACCTGCACTGTATTTTAGTACTTATCCAAACCAAGGTAATGGAGTAGTGCCTTGTCAGCACAGCAGACAAAACCAGACAGCCTTTCAACCAGTATAACTTGTTTAGCTGTATTTACATAAAAATTATTAGCTACATCAGGTTTTATTTTTACTTTTGTTTTCAGATTCAGTATCTGACAAAACAGGAACCTTTGGGTTTCCATTCTGATTTTCATGTACTTCACTGAACTGAAGACTTGCAAGAATTGAACAAAAGCTTGACAACTCACATGGCAGCCTGGCTCTTGCTGTGTTTTGCCAATCTGTGACCTGCTTCTTTCAAACTAAGTGGTTTTTACAATGGTGGCACAAACATTTTAAAACACTGAACTTCAACGGTAACAATAATAATGTCAATTTAAGCATCAAGCTAACATAACTTTCTGAGTTTCAGGAGAAAATACTTCATGTTTAATTTCAATTTTTCTCTGCATTCCCATTTTCCATCTCAAACTTTGAGATAAACACCTTTTCTTTTTTTTCTGTCCCTGAAAGGTTGGGGTGGTTTTTTTTTAGTTGTTGTTTTGTTGGTTTTTTTTACCTCTGGATCTTCAGATATCTAAGCTCTACTGAACCTCTGTTGTGGGGCTCTTGTAAGTTCATCCTCAGTTCATCCTTTTCTTCCACTGAATAACTGAGTAGGGGCAACACAGAAGAGCAAAGCCTGGAGAAGAATAGGATTGCATCTCCCCAAAAAGCTGATTTTATATCTAGCTGTATTACTGGTTTTCCTGCCTGCCTTCCTAATTGTACATACATTTCATAACTTTCAGAGCAGTCTCCATTTTGTTGGCCTTAGATCCAGGTCTCTTTTGCTTCTTTTCTTTGGAGAAATACTATGTTGTGTTATCCTGGTGTTACACAGGCTCCTCTGAGGACAGGCTGTGTCTCTGAGCCAAAGGCAGCCACTTTTTCTCTTTCCACACTGTCTCTAGTGGTGCAGAAAAAGTGCAAATATACGATACCAATGAATTATATATGATCTATATATATGTATGGAAAAACATTATTCAAAATGTATGAGCTGCCACATATTTTACTTGTGCTCTGCACTGGCTTTACAGCAGAAAACTCCTAGAAATGGTTGCTGGTGATTCTGTCTTATCTATTCAATTCTCCAACCTATGCATAGCCTCCATTTGTATAATTCAGTGTTTCCTATCGTGCTGTTTGCATTGACTCCAAAAGTGGTGGGTTGACCCTGGATGGATGCCAGGCACCCGCCAAAAGCTCTCTATCACTCCCTTCCCCAACTGGCCAGGGGAGAGAAAGCATGACAAAAGGCTCATGAGCTGAGATAAGGGCAGCAAGCGATCACTTATTGATTATCATCACAGGCAAAACAGACTCAGTTTCAGAAATTAATTTAACTTATTACAAATCAAAATCAGAGCAGGATATTGAGAAGTAAAACAAATCTTAAAAACACCTTCCCCTCACCACTCCCTTCTTGCCAGTTGTACCTCCAGCCTCACAATGGTGCAGAGAGACAGGGAATGGGGTTATAGTCAATTCAGCACATGTTTCTCCACTGCTCAGAGAGAGGAATCTTCCTCTGCTCCAAGGTGGGGTTCTTCCCACAGGAGACAGTTCTTAATAAAATTCTCCAGCCTGAATCTTCCCCACAGGCTACAGTTCTTCACAAACTGCTCCAGTGTGGGTCTCCTCCCACAGAGTGCAGTCATTCAGGAACAGTTTGCTCCAGCAGATCCCCACAAACCATGGGGACACACTCTCCATGGGTCTGCAGATCCTTGCCATGAGCCAGCTCCAGCCTCCTCTCAGGTATCCACTTGCTCTGGTGTGTGTGTTCTCCATGGGCGGCAGGTGGATTTCTGCATCCCTGTGGATGTCCATGAGCTGCAAAAAAAAAAAAAAAATCTCTCGTTAGGTAAGGCACAACTGCCTTACCACGGGCTGTACCACAGGCTGCAGGAGTATCTCAGCTCTGGCACCTGAAGCACCTCCTCCCCCTTCTTCACTGGCTTTGGTGTCTGCACAGTTGCTCCCCTTGCATCTTCTTCCTCTTTTCTCTGAGCACAATTTATTCTGCATAGTACCTTTTTTTTTCCTTCTTAAATATGTTATCACAGAGACACTATTTCCATTTCTGATTTGCTTTGCCTCGGTCTGTTCTGGGTCCACCTTGGAGCAGCCTGGCATTGGCTCTGCTGGACATGGGGGAAACTTCCAGCATCTTCTCATGGAAGCCATCTTTTCCTGTAGCCCCTCTGCTACCAAAACCTGGCCACATAAACTCAATACAACCACAATTCTAGTCTAGCCTTAGATGGATGCAGGATGACAAGTAGTCTTATCAAAGATCCTTGTTCCAAGAGAACAACTTCAAAGAGAACCTAAACCTCAGACAGTTGAAATGTGATGAAATGACAAGCAGGGTATTAAAACATTGGTGGCTGGGAAAATAACACCAGGAATGCCAGTGAACTTACAAGAGAGTTTGGAGGACCAGTCCTTAATTATATTTGCAATTTGTGGCTAGTTCTGTGACTCCAAGTAACATGTCTAATTTACCCCATCACAGTGGTGTGAGTGTGCTGGAGCATATACCACCTTATGGTGGAACATGGAGTGGGCCATGAGGATAAAACAAACCAATAGGCAGTCAGTGCACAGCCATATGTGTCTTGTGAAAAAGCGTGACACAATTAATTCAAAGGAGTATTGTTATCCTCTTTTATTTAAGGATATTAATCCTTTGCTTAAAATTGAAGACAAGCTAATGAACTGCCTAAACTTGAGTAACTAATTAGCTCTACAAGACTTATCATGACAGCACAGAGATAAATCTGGGCAGAACCTGTCTGAGAAATTATATGTACATTAAACAAGCATGCTTGAGTTGTTCTCTGTACTGAGCTCTGTGTTGCCTGCATAAAGCTGCTCCCAAAACCTGAACCCAGCTCTAGGTAGAAGACAGCTGAGCTGAGGCCTTGCTACACTACTCATTCATGGTAGAAACATTTAATTGACCTATCTTACTGGTTTTTGTCAGATTTGCTATGGAAATGATGCTTACGCTTTCATGACGTCTGCTTTTCTTGTGACCTGTTAGTCAGGTTCCAGCAAACAGAACACAGGGACAGAGATCTCAAAGATATTATGTCCCTGAGAGCTTAAAACTGAAACATGCTACACTAATATCCTGACTGAGGGAAAGATTGCAATGCAAGATTGATTGTCTTGTTAGTCATCAAATAATCCATATGGTTCAGACAATAACCTAAATGCCCCAGCTGTAGAAAAACTTTTCATCGCTGCTCATGCCTTCCTATGAAAAGTCCAGCTGCTGTGGCAACCTTTTGTTTTCCTCAGAAGGTCTGTGGCATAGACAATGGAGGACCAAAGTGAAGCCTGGTAGAAAGAATTATCACTCCACTAACTACAAAGTATTGTGCCAGACATATGCCCACTATTAATGTTTCTGGTGTGTTTTTATATGTGCTACCATGTGTATCCTTCCTCATCGACAGAGTGCATGTTAGAAGTTCTAAAAACAGCTGTATTATTCAAACATCACTTTAAAAAACCCATCCAAACTGCATCTAAGCTTTTTTAAGAAGATATTTATTTACATCCTTAAAGCTCAAAAGAAGTGTCCTTGAACTTAATTTCAGGCTTTCTTATATAAACATAAAAAGAAAGGCTGATGAGACAATTCAGTCCCCTGATGAACTTGTTTGTGAAGGAAGAATAACGATTGAAATCATTGTGAAGAGTGTAGCTACATATCCATCCTGGAGCAAAGGGCTGATCTGTTTTAAAGTCAAGCACTTGCAAATTAGGAAACCTAGGAGTAAACATAAATTCATAAAACAATTAGATTGAAAAATACCTCTAAGAACATCAAGTCCAGCTGTTAAATTCCTCACTTTTGTGGACAGGAACTAAACTTAATCTCCTACTAAAGTAGAAGTTGTGTATTTTGTTTCTATTATCCTCATTCACCTCATAGTCCTAGCTCTGTACTACACACTGTTCAAATCCTGCGCAGAAAAAGTGCTATTAATTTTGTCACAGACTATTCGGTGATAATTGTGACTTTTGTATTTAAGTGCATCAGATCAACCACTGAATCAATCTTTATTATACTGCTGAGACATATGGATTTATTAGAAGTGATAAACCTGAAATACTTACTTACTCAATGCCAGGCACTCAGGAGATGATTTTCCAGAAGATGCAGCCTTTGGTTCACGCTCATTCAGAGCTCAGTGCTGGCTGCCTCCAGATGCAGTTCTGAGTGCTCAGTGCTTTTAGAACAGACCAAGGCTCCCAGAAAGTGAGGGCTGGTGCCTCTGGTGTCCCAGGCTGTAGTCTCATGCCTTGCATCCTGCAGATTGCTCAGATTGCAGGTGCTCAGATTGCTTCCTGTAAGGCAGGCAGTGAAGGCAAAGCAACCCACAAAGGACTCAGAAGGGAAATTGCAGTAGGGAGGTGCCGGCCACCTTATTTCTGGCAAACCCCCAAATTTGCAATAGTTACTTTGAATTCCTAATGATAATACAAAAGCAGTGCTCCCAAACTGTCCTTTTCTGGAGATTTTTGGAGAACAGCATCTCTCTGCAGGTCTTAGGGGCGCTGAGCCTCAGGACTACAAGCCTTCTGCAATCCCTCCCTGCCTTGTCCCAATCTGCTTCAGTCCTTCCCATGGCTGGCTCCTTGCTCCCATGCCTTATATTTGGAGTCCTTTGTTGCACCAGGATGATGAGGGACAGCAAGAGGGAAGGTCTAGTGCTGCCTTTGCTGTTCAAAGGGGAGCCCTGCAAAGTGCACAGGGATGCACATGCACAGTGCAGATACCTGTAGGAGGAATGAAGGGGATGACGTGTGCTCAGCTCAGGCAGAAGCTGTAGATAACTGTCAGACTACAACAAGTCTCCCAAGCACACGCAAGCTGGATTTTTTCCTAGAAGCTCCAAATGTAGACAAATTTGTACACATTTTCTTCAAAGACAATTAAAGAGAGATTTAATGTATGTTTGCCAGACAACATATGATGCCTTATACTTGTAGAACACCGTCTCTAAATCAAGCATTAAATACTTTTTTTAGTCGTCTGAAAACTCCTCATGTTTGAGATTTTACCCACTGCTCTTTCACTGGGGAAATAACTGAGGTAGAAAAGGAAATTTTAGGCCCAGAAAGAGCCACTGTGATCTTGCTTCAATCTAATGTAAAACTGGACAATTGGACATCCTTCAATAAATTCTTACCACACAGGTCCATTAGTTTTGTTAAGAAAAAGGTTTTGATGAAAAAATGCTCAGTGATGGAGAATCCTCTACAGGCTTTGGTAAATTATTTTGATAGTCATTTAACTGTTATTTGAATTTAATTAGCCTCAAGTTCAGTAAATTGGATCTTGCTAGAAATGTTTGTTTCTTGTCACGAAATGTTTGTTTCCTACGTAATATAGTTACTTATTGTACGGAAGTTCTCTGTTGCTGCTCTTCATGATAACCCAAACAGTTTGAGCTCTTGCACTCTGACTCTGGGGCTCAGTTTCACAACCCTTATTCATTCTTTGTTCCAGTTATTTTTTCAGTGGGGCTGCTTCAGCTATTTACAAGGATATATCCAAAACTGGCACCATATTTTCTCTTAAGACATGACCATTCATTAGAAGCAGAAATCTTGGCACAAATGTGCTAATCACAATTTAGTGAGAGCAGGCAGGTAGATTTCTGTCCTGTTGGTGAGCCATCATGACTGGAAACCTTTTTTCAGAGCTGACCCTGCCAAGGTGGAAACACATAATCCTGAGAAAAGCCAAGCCACTCTCCAGCCCCAGCCTCTTCTTTCTTTGCTGGTGAAACTGCACCACGGCGCCGTGGCACAGTGGGGATGAGAACACACACAACCTTCCCACTCTCAGGCTGGCTCTTCAATAGCTGTGATGCTTTGAAGCTGTGGTCTGCACAACCCTTTCTTGTAGTTCAGGCATTGAATGCGTGGTATGTGATTACATTTGGGCAGGAAAAGATTAATAAAATTTTGTGAAAGGAGAGATCATTGGATAATCTGACCTCCTATAGCTACCAAAGATTTTTTTTTTCCTGAGTATGCCTGCATTCAACTAAACGGTTTCTATTTAATTTAAGTATAACTTCTCTTAGGGTAAAGTGCATATTACAAAAAGGCATCTAACAGTGGTTTCAAGACAATGGGATCCATTAAATCCTTTGTACCTTGTTCCAGTGTTTAAATGCTCATGATGTTACAAATTAATGCCTTATTTCTTATTTGGATGTATATGGTTTCAGCTTCACTTTCTAAGTGCTTGCTGTATTTCAGATAAAAATAATTCAGTACTCATATCTTCCCCTGGAAGTACTTCACTTTACTCAAATCACCTAAATCTTTTTTCTATGCAAAGAAATTTCTTCAGCCTGCAAGTATTTATTTTCGATTCTTTCCTCACTCTTACCAGCTTCTAACATTACTTGAAAAACACTTACATGGGAACTGTACACAATGTTCCTCCATCAGTCTTATCATATCTTTAAACAGATGTAAATCCACTTCACTTAGGTTAGCATCTGCATTAGCTGCCTTTGCAGCAGCTCCTTCCTGGCATCTCAAACTATGGATTGTATTCATTTTTCACTTTGATCCCTAATTCCTTTCAAGAATCACTTACATTTCAGGATGCAGTCCCTATTCAGTATCAATCAAGTGCATTCCCTATTCTGAGAAGCAAGTGCTTACATTTGGCTATATTAAAATATATTGTGAATAAAGAGAAACAGCCTACTGGGCACTCCAGGTTGTTCTGTATCACTATGTTTTCAGCATTATTTATCAATTTTCTAAATTTTTTTAAACTTTGTAAATATTATTGCCAATGTGTTTGTATTGAACCTCAATGTCTGTAAGGTCTTTATAAAACTTCTATTTAGTAGTGATTTCTCTATGACTATTTTTCTTTTTATTCTGTCACTTGACAGGTTATTTACTTGTGGAAACTGCACTGTAATGCTACATTGAGGCTTTTTAAAAGCAGAAATTTTGTGCTGCTAACTTAAGTTACTAACTAATACAAGTGAATTCCTCTGTCAGCTAGAGAGATTGTAAATTCTCAGTGAGTTACTTTCACTCCAAAAAGCATGATACTCTATAGAATTCTGCTAAGTGATGTAATTCATCCTTCTTATCAGCTTTTCTGGTATTTTACTTGGGATGGATGTCAGTCTTGCCATCTGGTGGATAGCTGGATCATTCTGTTTCCCTTCTCTGGATATTATCAAATAGCAGCTGTCTTTCAGTCCTTCTGTGTTCTCTAGTGTTCAGAGATTCATTGTGACTTAATGTCAGTAGCGATTATGAACATCTGACAGAAGCAAATTATCATGGTCCACATCTACCCTTTTCTAGCAATTCTAATCCTTTTGGTTCCAGCTATCCTCCTAAGGCTCCTCAAGCTTGTAAGCCCCCTTTCCTTCTGCTGGAGTGCCGGAAGATTGCTTCTTTGGGTCCATTTTCATCCTACCTCAAACACATAGAGAGAATGTGAGGGCTCTCAAGCATTACAGGGAGAAAGCAAAGAGCACAACAGTTCTGAGCAGCTGTGTGCTGTTCACCCAAGTTCTTCTTGTTTTTCATCCATGTCAGAGGGGTGGGCTGGCAGGGGAAGGAGCCCCCAGCCTCCTTCAGTGGCTGGTGATGGGCTGTTCTGTCCTAGGGGTGGAGAGAAGGGCTCACAGGTGATCAGAAGAAAACACAGTCCAAGTAGGGCTGTGAATACATGCTCTTCTCCAGTTTTTAAAATAGATGTTTTCATAATTTATGGATCTGTGCAGCTCAACAAAGTCAAGTGCTGTTTTCAGACATATTTTTAGGACCATTAGTTATGAACCTTCTGATTCTGTCTGTATTCCTGTCCATGCATTCTTAGACTCATTTTAACCACATGCCACTACTGGTATTAGTGGTAGTGGCAGAAGCACCTCTTGGCTGTGTGTGTATCTAGGATGCTCAGTTGCTGGGGCTGTGCTTCATACCATGTTGCTCTGTTAACTCTTTGTTCTAATTCTGTAGAAGTTTATTGTAGAAAGCCTGAAGAGTGCATGGCTAATTCTTTTTTGATAGGAGTGCATGATTCTCCTTCTTTTCAGAGACTAGAAATAAAACTGTTGAGCACTCTTAGCTTTTATGCAGTTCTAACACAAAGCCATCTCCATCTAATTAGAACCATATATACGTTTTAGAATTATTTTCTTCATAATATTACTGTAAATGGCACACTATCTTTTGTCTTTAGCACTGCGATTTGTGAATTTTCCTGTGGGCCTTTATATCTTTTGACTAGCATTTTGCACTCAATAAATTATAGCTCATATTGTTTGCTATTTATTTCCTGGTTTTCAGTTTGAATACTGAGAGGTCTTTTTATTTATTTTTATTGCCTGTCATCTATTAATCAACTGATCCAGAATGGGTTTTAAAACAAAGTCATCCTTTTGGGAAATTGAATGAACTCTTAACTTTCAGTATTCAGTTGAATTATGCTGTTCAAGCCTTTCTCCTCCTTCTAACTTCACTCATGAAGGCAAGAGAAGGGAAGTCTAGCATGTGACAGTGTTTTGAAACATGAACTATGAGTCATAGATTCATATTATGGACAGGAAGGACTCAGAACACAAAAGTATTACAATATTGCATTAGGTTTACACGGCAAGGATTCGGTAGCGGGGGTCTACAGGGGTGGCTGCTGTGGGAAGCTGCTGGAAGCTTCTCCTGTGTGCAGTATGTCCATGACAGACCTGCTGCCAGCGGGGCTGAGCCCACCAACAATGATGGCAGTGCCCTTGGGATAACGTGTTTATGAAGGGGCAAAAGAGCCTGCACAGCTGCAAGTGCAGTCAGAGAGAGGAGCGAGAATATCTGAGAGCAGCAGCCTTGCAGACATTGGGGTCAGTGAAGGAGTGGGAGGAGGTGCTCCGGCCACCAGAGCAGACTCCCCTGTGGTCCATGGCGCAGCCCACGGTGAGGCAACTGCATCCTTGCAGCCCAGGGAGGATCCCACTCCAGAACAGGTGGATGCCTGAAGGACACTGAGACCCCATGGGAAGCCTGTGCTGGAGCAAGGTCCTGGCAGGACTTGTGGACCCATAGAGAGAGGACCCCACACTGGAGCAGGTTTGCTGGCAGGATTTGTGATCCCAAGGAGCACCCATGCTTGGTCATCCTGTTCCTGAAGGACTGGGCCCATGCTGGGGCAGTTAGTGAAGAAGTGCAGCCCGTGGGAAAGACTTGTGTTGGAGAAGTTCGTGGGAGAGTCTGAGGATTCCTCCCCCTGAGGGGGAAGGAGTGGCAGAGACTGAGTGTGATGAGCTGACCACAGCCTCCATTCCCCATCCTCTTGTGCTGTGGCAGGGGAAGGAGGTAGAGAAAATGCAGTGAAGCGAGCCTTGGAATAAAGGAGGGGTATGGGGAAGATATTTTTGAGATTTTGGTTTATTTCTCAATTACCCTGCTCTGATTTGGTTGGTAATAAATTAAACTAATTTCCCTGTGTTCAGTCTGTTTTGTCAGTGAGAGTAAGTGGTGAGTGCTCTCTCCCTTTCCTTATCTTGATCCATGAGCCTTTTGTTGTATTTTCTCTCCCTTGTCCTGCTGAGGAGGGGAGCGGTAGAGTGGGTTTGGTGGGGTACCTATCCAGACAGTGTCAGTCCACCACAAATACAAAGAAAATACATTTTAATGTAAGGTTTCAGAAGAAACTGCAGTTCTTTTGGCATCTCCACACCATTTTAGCTTCCAGCTGAAGGAGGAAACCTGTGAGGGTAGATATAATCTTAAAAAACTGGCAGATTGCTAAAAAAAAACCTTGCAGATTAAACCTATTTAACAAGGTCTTTAAAGATGGCAAGAAGGCTTAATCTAACCAAAGGCTGTGGCATAATCTTAACCTGCAGCAGTGTTTATTGCATAGTATCATATCCCTCATCAGCTTTGGACAGGCAGTTCACCCACCTGACATCACAAAATTATTCCAGTAATAGCGGAAAATATAGTCCTGTTTCTGGAAGAACCTAATGCCTGACACTGCATCAACTGAAGTTGATGACTGGTGTTTCCACCATAACCTGCATTTGAGAGAAGGCAATTAGTCTGATCTCTATATTATGCATAATTTTAGAATGAATTCTCAGAAAAAAAAGAACAAATAACAGCTGTAGTTAGCTGGAGTAAAAACAGAATGTAGATTTAAATAATTTTGACAAAGTAACCTGCTAGCTGTCTGTTGACACAATAGCTGATTTTCTAGATGAGGGGAACATAGTAGATCTAAGATATCTCAATTTAGCAAAGAATACTGTGCTTGCATGTATGAAATATATTTTAGATTTTGCTTAATAAACTGGGTCAGTTCTGTTCTCCTAAAATGACAGGAGGAAAAAACCAGTTTGTGACATGAGAGGGAAATAAAAGAGTTTGGGTTGTCCCAGAATAGAAAAATGAAGGCTGACTGAAGATATGACTGATATTTAAAAATATTCCAATGAGTAAACACAATGGAGGAGGAAGAGCTATTTAAACTAAAAGACAATGTTGGCAGAAGAACAAATGGGCATAAAATGACCATGAACAAATTTAAGCTGGAAGGCAAAAGGTTTCTAGTTATCAGAAAGCTGTCTTTTAATGAAAAAATCCTTCTAAACGGTTTTTAAATTAAGCTCAACAAGTTTATGATTTGCTTTACGTGACACACATGTTTACCAGCATGGGATTTGATTCAGTGACATAGAAGTTTCCTTTAATTTTGTATCTTACACAAAACAGCAATTACTCTTGAGATACACTAACCTATCTGGCAGCATGCACCCACTGTTGAACAGCACTCAGCATGACAAAAATATTCTTTCAGACAGAAAATCAAGAGACTTTGATATTCAGCTAATCTCCAAAAGATTTATACAGACTGAATGCAAAGACTTTTTCCCACTCTGCACCTCTCTAGGGCTAACATACTCAAATAAATCAATAAGACCGAGTTTTGTGTGAAAATTGTCACCTCAGTCAGCACTACATTGGGTCCTAGTGCTAACCACAAAACTATGTGTCACATCTTGAGCTGCCGACAGCTATATTTCCAGCCTTTAAAAATGAGGATGTGAGGATCTGGAGAAATGGTGATTTGAATAATTGCAACCTACTAGTCACAATGTCAGCAATGCAGATAATATTCTTGTGTATTTTAAAAGCTGTGAAATCCTCCCTGCAGATGACGGGTAGTATTATTCATTCTGATTTGTTTAGCTGAATTTAGAAATGAGCTGGGAAGGGAAAAAAATTCAGATATCCAGTAAACAGGATGTATTTTATAACCATTTTATATCATGCATAGTATACTTAATTGGAAAAAATGAAAATTGAACATAAACATCAATATTCTAATAATATTAGGGTAGGAAATTGAATAAGCTGTAAGCTTCTGTCTTCACTAATGCCGCCATGCTTTTTAGTGTTGCTGAATGTCACACTCAAGGAACAAATATTTTCCTTGGCGGAACTTTCTCAGTGCTGTCATTTTGTACAGCAGTCTGAAACACAGAAACCTCTGAACTAAGAAACCTATTCCTTTTGTTTTTCAGTGTCAAAGCCATGATTCCTCCGGGGGAATGCCTGTATGCTGGGAGGAAAAGGAGGAAACCCATTCAAAAACAGTTAAGTATCATATTCATCAGGAGGCATCTCCCTCCCAACATACGGGCTAGAAATGAGGTAGAAGAAGGGTTCTCTTCCTCCTATGGTCCATTGACACAGGAGAGACCTTATCTTCTTCTCTGCAATGATAAACCCTTGGCTGGGAGGCTAGCTTTTCATGGGTAAGATGTCTCCAGAAAGGATGCCATGCCTGGCTCAAACCATCCTTACCCATCACTAGGTACCTCAGGAGGAGGCCAGTGGTGGTTGTGGTGGGTACCACGGTGCTGCCGTGGGGAGTGAGAGGGACAGTGACCTTTGGTAGGCAGAACACACCGGTGGACTAAATGTCAGCTGGGCAGTGGGTTGGAGAGGTGGCTGCCACCTTGGTGCTTCCATGCTCCCTGCCACCTGTTCAAGGAGCTTTTTGAGAAGCCATGTGTTGAGTGGCACCACAGCACTGGCATTGCACAGCCCCCTTCCCCTTTCCTGGGCCTAGTGTTGCTTGGGGCATTGCGAAGTCCAACATGTGCGAGCTGGGAAAGTGGGTCAGTTCAGCCAACCGAAAGAGCAGACTGGTGAGTCACTTTTTTGCATATAGAACACATAATTTTCAGACTTTTATTTACTATGGGATCACTTTCATTAGGAGAAAAATGGGAGAGAGTAATTATATATGCGAAGGCAAAGTAGGAAAAGAAGAAATGCAATGGAAATTTGTTACTATAAGATGCTTGAAATGGGAGGGGAAAAAAAGAGGTTGCTATCACTCAAATGTAAATGAGTTCCAGATGCCATAAGCCAATCTATGAAATAAAGTTTTTTAATGTAATCATCCCATATTTTCTGTGTTACACTTGATTATATGATTATGAAACACACACTTTTACTGTCTTAAAATGATGAACTGGCACTGGTGGCCTTCACACACAATTTAAGGATGACAAGGTAACTAAAATAGATTTCCCTATTTTCAGTTGTTCACAACTTCTAAAAATAAGCCACTTGGCTCAAAATTGTACATATTTGCCTAAAGTCAAAGGGGAGTTTTGCTGAATGTTTTAATGACATCTGTTGATATTGTTATCATATTTCAATAGACAAAGATAATAACATAAGCAAATGATCCTTCCTGCAAAAATCCAGTGTTGAATTCAAAATGTATATAAGATTTCTGCACTACTATTTCAGTATGGATGTGGATATTTGATTTTATAACAATTGCAAGAGGGATGGAACATTTCCAGTACATTAAATCACCACTATGCAGAACTGTTTATGGATCATTACTTTTGTGAAAAAGGAAGGAGGCTTGCAGTTGCTTTGAGAAACATTAAGCTTATATTTGGAGTTGACATGCTAGCTAGAGCTCCTCTCAAAGATGACTTCTAGATAAATGAATGGCTAAGAAAACTACTTGCTAACAAATCATGGAAATTACCTCATTAGCCTTTTTGGAAGTTTTGGCTTTAATACTCTCAGAAGAAAACTCTCACTTTACACAACCAAGTTTTAATCTTGGGAACCACGGCAGGTAATGCTGCCTTGAAAATTGCTTTTCTATGATGTTGCAGTGCAGGTACTTGAACATGAACTTATCAAGCCAGGACATGAACAATTTTGATTAAGAAACATGAATTAAAACAAGAGGAACTGTTTGGATTGTTAGAATACTGAAGTCCCACACTGGAGAGAGCACTCCATTTTCTGTGGTTAGTTACTTACCACTTGCTGAGGATGATTTCTCAGTTCCTAGCAACACTGGTCTCTTCCTCAAACCTTATCTGTTTGTGGGCTTGGTCTCTGGTAAGCCTTTCCTGTGCTCATTCCCTCACTCAGGGACTTTCCTCTAAAAAGGCTCTGACTGCCCTAGACTGACTGGCTGACAGAGCTCCTTTCCTGCTCTGTGTCTTTCAGTCCTACTGGTCTTACTGACATTTTAGGACTCTGAGATTACTGTCATGCTGCCTTGAATAATTTATCTTGAATTCTGGAGGGTAGACAAAGACTATTAATTGAGCAGCATATTTAACTATTATTTTAATTCATGTTGTAGCATCTTTGTTACAGGTTTTTTCTCCTGTTTGACAGCACAGCACTTTTTCCTCCACAGTCTTGTTGTACTTTCACCTCTATCATTCTGCCAATGAATCAAGGTAGAAACTGGCATCTGTTCTGGGAGGAGCATTTGTTCAGATGTAAAACCTGATTTTTCACAGAAAACAAAGTTGATGGGTATTCTTTGGCCAGTCCTCTCTTTTTAATGTAAATAGTCTCCAGAATTTACCTTTCTTTTAACAAAAGGATAAGTGAACTCAGGTGCCTCAGTGTGAGCAGGATACTTGATTTCAATAAGGATACATGGATTAGTGCTTTTGAAAGCCAGAATTTAAAGGACAGAAGTGGAGCTTTCCCCTCTGCAGAACAACTGGGACATTTATACCCCTCATACTCAGTGCATCCCAAGAAGCTAACTCTCTGACTCTACATAATCTTTTCATGATCAGACTGTCAATCAGGTGGTGATCCTGCAGCTGGTTTTAAATCCAGAATATAATAGAATTCTATTGATCATTAATGTTTTTCAGGTGCAAGAATTTTATTCTGAGATGGTTTTACAGAATGTGATGAAAATGTATAATAAAGCTCAATGGGACAATACAGAGACCCACAAGACTGGGGATGAATGTGTGGAAAATTTTACTGGGAGGAGCTGATATGTTTCATTCTTGCTTTCTACACAGAACTAGCAGAGACTAACTTCATTTGTTTGCCATTCTTCAGATAACATATAAGGTTCAGGTTCTCTTTTTATACATGCAAGAATATTTTAAAAACAGCTGGTTTCCTTTCTTGTGCCCAAAATCTTCCAAACAAGCCCCATTAAACATGTTCTACACTAAAAAATTCTGGCATTTATGGACGCAGGTCAAACACCTGGAGCTCAGACAGATTGAAAATTTTCCATCAGATATGCTTTTCAGCCAGGCAGCCAGGATTTTGACTAAAGGAAACATTTTCTACCAAGTGTTTATTTCCTGTGGAAATCTAACATTTTACTGGTAATTCAAGCATTGGCAATTAAAGAGATCTTGTCTTTAACCTCAAGCTAAAATCACTGTGTTGAAATTAATACTTAAAAGTGCTACAGCAATGCTTCAGGACAGTTATAATTTGAGAACTTCAGCCACTACTTCATCTCAAACCCTGGCATCTTGTAAAAACCTCACCCTCTACAAAACATTTCTTGTAATGTTTTACAGCTCTTTAAAGGCAACTATACCTGCCCTAGCTCTGAGTGTACCTATAACTGCTCCAGAATCACTCTTTCAGCCAGAACTGTGCCAGTGCCAGGGTAAACAGAGACCTTGGGAGGTGCAGCTCTCTCCTGCTTCCTAGTTCTAATTTTAAGGCCCTCTGTGGCATAGCCCTTCCTCTTACTTGGTACCACACTATCCCACCTCTCATCTGCTCTGCTCTGCTCTGCTCTGCTGATCTTCTTATGTCTTCTTGACCATTAGTTCTGCTTTCACCTTTCCTTGCTGTCAAGATGCAGAGATACATAGAAGGTGGCAAAGGGCTGCCTTTTCTTCAAGCAGCTTTCTCTCATTCTGTCCTTTTGGTCCATAGGAGATGGTGAACATCCACACTCGCACGGCTGCCACTGGAGCCCAGCTCTGCCAAAATTCCTATGCAATGTCCAAGCACAGCTCAGTGACTGAGGTTGCTGGTCAGTACACTCATGATAATCATCTGTTGTTACTTTGCTCTCAGCCTATCTGTTGCATCTCATGGTCTCTCTTCCCTTCCCCTTCTTACTGAACACTTGCTGTCACGGTAAGTGATTAGACCTTTCTCAGCTCAGGTCTTCTGCTGGTTTAACACTGTGGCATACTTATAAAACTTATTCAGGGCAAAGTTTTCCTTAACACGGTAGGGCTCTGCAGAGGGTAGGGAATAGCAGACAGAGCTGTAGTTGCAGGAAATTCCTCTGCGAGCTCACCAAACTGGTTTACACTAGTGGTGGTGTGTGTGTCGTGGGCACACTGAATCACTAATGTGAAAATGGCTCAACACTTTGTGTACCACCAGAACAGAAAATGTTCTCCCCACCTTCTCCCACACAGCTCCCACCACACAGGGACTGCTAATGCAGGTCTTGCACAGGTACAAGTACTTGTTACTACTGGGCAGTTTACTAATGTGAAGAAGGAAAAGCCAGATTTATTCCTTGAATTACGTGTTCTCCTTTACTACAGCTGTGTTGTATGGAAAGCAGAGTAAATGAGGGATCACTGAGTGACTCCTATGTCTCTGTTTACAGTTTGACAATCCTGAGATTAACATGAACACAACAAGCACCATCTCTTTCAGCTCAAAATAAAGGCTAGAATTTTCATGTGCCTCAAAGCAGCCCACTGAAGATTTTCCCTGCCTGTGCCTTTCTGTTTATGGCTAGCTAACTGAGTCTTTCCATGGAACTTACATTGTTTAAAATCACATCCACTTGGCACCTTACTACCTTTTACATCTAACCCCTGTTGGTTTGGATTCACTCCCTTACTGAATCATTTCCTTGAGTTTTCAGGAAGACTCTGACCCGAACTTTCTCCCGTATTCCTTGCCATCTTCTGAAAATTATTCCTTGTACTCACTACAAAGGCAGACCACCTAATTGCTTCAAACCATTCTTCTCTGGCATAAAGCAGTCACTATTTTTTGTGGTAAATAGGCTTGAACAACTTCTATTTATATTTCATGTTACTCTTGACAATTTTTACCTCTTGAACTCATCAGCTTAATTTTCCTTATTGGAATTAATTTCTACTGTCTTATATTGCTTCCTTGCTTCATCTGGTTTGTCAGATGTAAAGACCGATTAGCAAAGCTTATATTCTTTAGCTTCTGCTCAGCTATAGGCTATGTTCCCACAAAATTCCTGCCCTCCATAGATCAGACATCCTTTTGGTGTCATAGGCTGGCTAAGCCCCAAGGTTTACTACAAAAAATAGTTAATTCAGAAAAAGTAAGAAACACTAGTCCTTCTTTGTTGATTGCATTATTTGTTCTCATATTTCCACTCCCTAATATAGGAAAGTAGTTAATTTATCCCAATCAGCAAAATCTTCTCCATGTGTTTGGAAGCAACTCATTGTGTTATTGAAGAACCATATACAAGTATTGGCAATTTTGAATAAAATAGGAGAAATTATGTATTTTCAGTAAAATTTAAAAAAACCCTATTATTTCTAACTCAATTTTTCCCATCCATTCTGTCCATTGATGCTGTTCTCTTGAAGTGAGGTTCTCAAAAGTAGCAATGAATTTTTCTTACCTGACTTGTTTTAAGAGGTTTTCAGCTAGCAGCAGTCACACGTACAAAACTGGTCTTCAAAAAACTGATCTTTTTTTTGCTAATTCCTAGGCACAATTATTTTAGAATTACAACTGCAATGAAAAATTAATACTGATGTAATTTAACACCTTAACCACCTTATAATTGAAAAATGCATTAAATGTGTGTAGAATGAAAACACAGTAGTAAAGTGTGACAAGTAATTAGTTTTTATTCTTGTTGTCCACTGTCAGCTAGCTACTGAATCCTTGGATTCAGTGAGGTGAAAGTAGAAACTGTTAGCACAGCTATAGTCTTCTTACTTGCTGTTTCCCATTCTTGAATATCCATGTAGTTTATGGCTCCAGTGTCGCATAGGTCATGCCTGGATAATGCACTTGTCTACTGCTGGGTCCAGCAATAGCTGGCTACTGAAAGGAACAACCTTTCTCAACCTCCCACTCAGGTCTTCTTGCTTAATGGACAAGTCTGTGCTTCAGTACTGAGCATCCCCCACAGTCTGGGTCCCCATTTCTGTGTTGAAAAGCACCAGCATTTTCCTTTATTCCCTCTTGAGAACATCTTACACATTCTCTGGGAATATCAGTGGACATTCCAAAACTGAGGTTCCTCACTTGTGATGTATTTCATCTTAATGAATTTTCACAATAGCTATTCTAGGTTCTCTAGTACTGTCCATTATATAAAAGGAACACAAAATGGGAATGGACTTGCTTGGCCTAGAAAGCTGAATAACTTTAATCTCTATGTTTTGTGATGAATATCAATCTTCTCAAGAAACTAAATTCTTACCTTTGTTTTTACTGAGGTAGAAGTGAGAACATATACAGGAGTTTTGAGCTTGAGGAAAGAATACCTCTTCACCTTGCCTTCCATACTTTTTAAACTCATGTCTAAAGACAGACTTTTCTTAATTATCTCCTGACCCACAGGTCATTAAATGGAGGGAACTAAGATGCTTTGAATGAATACAGTGGGTATTGAATGGGTTCATGCATTAGTCATGGTAATTTTCCCCTGCTGTTCTGCCCCTCATTTGTACAACAAAGATGAGAAATGGTTTTTCCTGATATTGACTAGAACATGAAGATAGTACCTATCTTCCTAAGGTGAGAGGTTCTGAGTAAAAGACAAAGTCTATGTCTTTGCACCATGGCAAATGTAGAACGGTGAATCTCTTTTTGTCATAGGACAGAGACATTAAAGATTTTCATAGAAGTTAAACAAAGTATTTCTGTTAGAAATTAATTGCATAGAGCATCTCAGTCTCTGGAAGTAAAACAGGTAATTGAAGATGTGTTCTCCACCACAGAAGGCCTGCAGTTGGGAATGAAAAATCAAATCCTTCAAAGAGGCACAGAGACCGTCTGAATGCGGAACTGGACCACCTGGCCAGCCTCCTTCCTTTTCCACCTGACATTGTATCAAAGCTGGACAAACTTTCTGTCTTGCGCCTTAGCGTCAGCTATCTCCGAGTCAAAAGTTTCTTTCAAGGTAGGTTTTCTTAAGATCTCAGCATGCCATTAAAAATATTCCTTTTATTTATTGCTGCTTTGTACTAGTAAAAGTAACAAATGGTATTATATTGATAAAGGCGGGGGAAAAATATATTACTGAACTTATTTGTGCATGGTATATTGCATTGGTAATTTCATTCATTTCCTCTTATGTAGTTTGTGTGTTTTTCACCAAATAGTGGGATAATCTCCATCTTTCATCAGCTTTAGAAAAGGCTTTAGAAAATGGAAAAACACAACTGGGAAAGAATCACTAAACTGGGAAAGAAGTATAGGGCAAATGTAATTAATACCTGTTATAGTTTGAATTCTCTATTTGATGCTGGTATTATGAAAGTTCAAAACACCTCTTTAAGTATGATGTGAAAGTCAACCACCTGCTGTATTACCTATGTTTGCTGTATGCCAGGAGGAAATGGGTTTACATGATAAGCCAACATGATCACTGTCTTTCAGGGCAAGAGAGATTCAAAGTTTAAAGTGCTGAATAAAGCTGTACTAGGCTACGCTTCATTTGTATAGTTGTCTGGCACAATGCAATGTGAAAGCCAAATGTGCATTTGCAGATGCACATAAAAAGAATTCTTACAAATTTGAAGATATTTTGAGTTTCTTCTGTTGCTGAGGAGTTCACAAGAGCAAAATACAGATTAGTGATTTAATAATAGAAATTCTTTCTAGAGTTGTTTTCAAAAAAAAGTGAAAAAAGTCCTGTGTAAGATGGAGTATAATTGACCAAAACTTATAGGTGGACTGCAAAGATACGCAGAAGTATTTTTACAGACATTACTTTTCCTTTATTACTCTTTATTACTTGTGGTCTTCCTGTTACTACTTATGATGTACAGTGTGTACATATTTATATATATATATTTTAAATATTTTTTGCCTTTAACCAAAGAATAACATCTGTTTGTTGCTTTCTTGCTTTTAAAATGCATTTTAGTACAAAAGAAATGCCAGATTGAAGAGACTTCGGCAGACTGCAGGGCATTTTATGAGGCTGACATGAGATTACAAAGGGTGATATCACTGATAGCAGGAGCCTCCTGTGTCAGCTGTGGCAGGTGGTTGCCCAGCCTCCAGCATCCTGCAGTTTACAGAGTGCCTCTCTTTCCCTTTAAACACATACCATACTTGACTGCTATGGCTTCTTCCTCTAAGCCTGACTTTCGTTTGTCTTGCATTCACAAGCAATAATATATCTTCAGCTGCCTTTACTACTCTTCTGCCAGAGTTTCTAAGATCCATTGTCTCCTTTTCTTAAAGGGATAAAGAGATAAAAGGAAAACAAGTAAAGCCAGGCTGCATTATGTTGAAATGTTCTGTGTTCCATGTCTTAAGAGATTTCATTTAATTTAATCCCCAAATTACCTAATTGAACACATAGTTTGTGTTCTCTTCATTCTTATTTTTAAATGTTTACATAATGAAACTAAGGTTACAGAAAGCATTGTTTACAGTAAAGGAAGGAAACTAAGACAAGAGAGCAGCTTCAGAAGGGTGGAATGGAGGAGAGGTGAGCTGTGGAAACTGAACTGTGTGAGGAATGGTTCCAGAAGTTTGGTAAGGGCAGAATCTGCCGCATCCCTCATGAACATCACGATCTACTTTCTTGTAATTATGGAAAAAAAGAAAGGCAGAATCTGTTTTTTTTTTCTTTTTATTTTTAAGCAAAAGCTTTGGTAGCAAGTCACCTAAAAAAGCAAACAAACATATTCATCGCATTTCAAATTGTGTTGTAATGAAAGAGGATAGAAGATTGTTTGTGGCTTTTTAAACCAAAGGATGACACTAAATTGGGAGCTTACAAACATTCTGAGGACAGAGAACAGACCAGTGCATACAGAGATGTTAGCAAATTGGATAAAAAAAGGTATCTGGAAAAATGGCTTAGTAAATCTGTACTAATTCACTCAGGGAAAATTAATCCAAAGAAACTGGTGTTCAATAGAAAAGACAAACCTGGAACAAAGATCATAAATACAATAACCAAAGAGGGACAGTGGTCAACAAGTTGTTCCATGCCTGTAATATGGTATGTTGACATAAACAAGAAAGCTAAGTGTGGATTTTGGTCTGTTTGCCCAGAGGCAGCATGTCACTACACAGGAAAGTTATAATCCCTCTCTGCATGGGACCAGCATGACTCCATCTGGAACAGAGCTTTCTGTTGTGGGCATCTCTTGGTCACAAGGGCATTAGTACATATTAAAGGGTTGGGAATAGCCACAGGCAAGAAGTGGCTATAAGGTTGCATGGGCAAAAAAACAATCAACAAACAAATAAACAAACAAACAACCCCTAAAAAACTAAAGTCAGCTCAATTTATGTTCTCCAGCTGTTTGTCTTCATAGGAGAAAAAGACAAGAAGGAAAGGAATTGCTCAGGATATTTTAGAGTGGCACAGTGGAGGAACCAAGAAATGCCCAAGATGAAATTTGGCTTGAATATCAAGAAAAACAAGTCTGTAATGAATCCTGTTCAGCTATCTAATATCCTTAAAGTGGATGCAGTTGAGATTCAGTACAATCAGTTTTGTAGTGTGTGACAGACTGTACTGTGCATCATTTGTTTAAAAAATTATTCTCCGAGTTTTGAGGAAGTTAAGCTTAAATTTCAGGTTTTTAAAACATGCTTTTAAGATTATTGCTTGTCATTTAAAAAAATAAATGAGTAGTATTACTTGACACGTTAAGTTCATATGTGACATTGCGTATTCAACCCATAACAGGTCAGCAATTCCCATGCCAATTACAGTGGCACACCTTCAGCAATGCCAGTGGTTTCTGGGCACACTCATTTACTTACCACTAGGTGTCCTTTTAGTAGGTACTCTGCCATAGTCAGTGTGCAGCACAAACGTGTTTATGAAGATCAATAGCCAGCTGGAGAGACTAACCTCACCATATTGACCTCAAGTGTCAAAATGGTTTTGCAGAGAATTGGGTATTAGCACATGGGGAGCATTCATCAGTCATTTATTCCCATTTTAGTGACCATTAGAGGTTAGCACCTTGAAGCATATGACCAGTTCATCTTAAGTGATTTAAGCGAAGGCCTGTTTCTTTTCCAAAATTTAGACCTGGCCTGTTGAGACAGATATTCCTAGGATTCAGTGTAAGTCACTGCAGTGAATGCCCTCCCTCATTCTTAGAAATGTTTTATTTCTACTGTCTACTTGTTTAAGATTCTTCATATCTCTGTTATCAGTTGGCAGAGGCTCTATTAATAGCCCCGCTCCCCTCAAGCTACAGGCATTCAGTCGTTTTGCATTTTCCTGATAAGCACTTCAAAATGGCTTGCAGCAATAACCTTCCAACCACACTGGATCTCATGAATGAGGCAGCTGGGTCTGAACCAGGGTTAGTTGATGACTGAGAGACATCAACTGCTACAGGAAACTCTGACTGTCATTTGGTCCTAACAAAGATTTGCTTTGGGTGGGGCTCCCGTGAGCATGGAGTGGCACTTAGTGTCTGTGACCACTTGAGTTTGCTGGACCTCTGTCTTGGACATGTTCCATCTCGGTTAGTTGTAGTCTGTCTTCCTTTACCACCCTTCAAGACACATCCTGTAGTACTTCTTATTTCTCAGTTTTTCCACTGGTCTTGGTCCACTTCAAAACCAGCACCATTTTGTTGGTTGTTTAACTTGTTCCCTTCTGTACAGGTAACGATTTAGTAAATAAATGTCAGAAAAGTAGCACCTTGTCCTTTTAACAGCTCAGGTCCTTTCTCAGAGAGAGCTAATTTATGTTTCCCAGTCCTTGTAAGGAAACTGGCTATGACAATTGAGATAAACCAGCACAGTTACAACTAGGGCTATATAGCTCTTCATCTTTCAGTTCTTAGTGTAACTAACCTTGTATTAATGCTCAAATTCTACTCAAACTTTCCCGTTGGCATCTCACTCAGTAATGTTAGACCTTTTAGCCATAAGCATTTCTGATAATGTTGAGTCTTAGATGGGAAATGTAGAGACCTCAATATGGATGAATTTTTTTATTTTAAATTCTTTACTACATAATTTATATAAAGCATAATTTAATTCAATAGCTTGTTATTTTGCCCATCTGGACATTTTTTGCATACACACATATACATACTCAAAAACAGAGATGTGCATGCAAGCACAAAAGCAGTGCTTTCCTGACAAAAATCTCCCTCCTGTATTATTTTGAATCTCTGTGTTTATTGCAGACTTCAGTGCTTTCTCTGTATTTATTGACTTCATTTTATTTTGAAAGCTAAAAATCAGATAGATTTATGGATGACTAAATATGGAACTCTGTGAATAAATATCTTAAAAGTTTCTGTAAGTTTTATATTTAAACTGCAATCTTTGCAAAATTAGTGACATTAAAGCATGTTGACAGTCAAACATGTTGTTTGACCTGCCTTGGACTAAAGTTATATATGGATTGTAAACTGAATTACAGTAGAGTTTGAGAAATTTGTCTACATATGTCAGTTCATCTGTTTCCACATAGAATTAAAAATTGTAAGAAACAAGCCTTTGGTGAACCTTCCTAGGTAAAGAATAAGCAATGCCTTAACCTCAGGGTCATTGTCTAATATTTTTGCAAATCTGCAACATGGCTGGTTTAATACCTTCCTTTGCATTCCCTAAAATCCAAGCTGGAAATCTCTTGCTTCAGTTTAACCCCTCATCTGTAGGGAAAAAAATTGTTTCTATTTCTTGTGGCACCTCAGTTTTTGCAGCCATGAAGGTGATCCTAACAGATGGAAGCAAAAAGAGGCAATAAACACTAAACTTTGTTGTTTTCATTGTCTGTAGCTCCCCTTCTGCTGAGTAGCAGAAATCTATTTTCCCAACCTTGTATTGAAAGGGCTTCCAGCATGATTTTCATAACCTTCCCTTACTTGCAACATCTGATACTATACATTGGCTTTTCTGTTTCTCTTCCTATACATTTGTCCTTTATTTTATTAATTTTTAAATGTGATTTTCTGTGAGGTTCCAGTCACTGAAGAACTCAAGATTTTGCTAAGGCGGTCTTTTCTTACATTTCCCATTCTTCACTGCCACTGAGACAGTTTACACTTATCTCCTATATATTGATCCACTGAAAAAACATCCAGCATCTATTTCCCTTAGATATGTGTCCTCTGAGATTTTTCCAGATGTACTGAAGTCTCCCTCCTGTTGGTCCTCTGTTTTCCAACGCTGTGGCTTGGATTGCTGCTGCTGCTGCAAGAACCATTGATCCCAGGATCTCCCAATCACTTTCACCAAGCTGCCCTATCTCCTTCTCACCCACTTCTCCCCTTCAATTAAACCTCTTATACACATATATATACACACATCTATACATACATATATATATATATATGTGTGTGTGTGTGTGTGTGTGTGTGTGTGTGTGTATATATATATATACATATACATAGATATAGGGGTTTTTTAAGGTTTTTTATTTTTTCCCATTTTCTGACGGGGTAGCACACACTGTGTGGTTTCTGTCTTTCTTCTGGTTTAGCATTTATGTTAGTGGGTCATTTCCTCTTACTCATCTATGTGTTTGGTGTGATCCAATTCCCATCAATGTTTCTCTTTAATGGTAATCAAATTTATCTCTTTTAAGAAGAAAGCAACAAAGGATTCCTCTCAGCTGGCCTGATTTTCAGTATCCTCAATTACTTGCAGTATGTTCTAGCTTTGTTCTCCTCCTGCAGTGTCCATGGCTGTTACTCTCCTAGGGCAGAAGCATACTGCTGTGACTGAGATTCCTCAGATTCAGTCCTTAGACCCTTTAGACTATTATTTATTGTAACAATTGAATATTTAGTGCTGCAGCCCCCACTGCAGACCTGTTTCTGGTGTGACATGCATGATACTCCAGCGGCACAGAAATTTAAGGTTTTAAAATCTGAGGTGGTTACAGAAGCACAGAGTATCTTGCTTTCAGTGCATACATAATCTGCAACGTAATGCTAACTAATCAACAGTGCTGTAGGAGTGCTGCCTACCTGAACCAAAGCTCCTGGTCTGAGGTTCCAAGATTCCTCTGCAGTGCATGTACTGTGGTTCTCAGGCTTCTCTCTCTACCCCACCATCTCTTCCTAATAATTCTGTTTTCCCAGAGTTTTCTTTTCAAACTCTCAGTAATTACATTTTTTTCCTGGAATGACAAATTCTGCTTCATTGGTATAAATATGTTTTTTAGATTTTACTTTACATAAGCATGGCAAATTTTTCTACAACAAGATTCAACTGATTCTTAAACTAAGTTCATATGGTTGAGCTAACCATTACAGTTATGGCCTGTATTGGATCCATTTCCATGGGAAAAATTAATCTTTCATTTGTAATCCAGTTTCAGTAGCCTGAAGCTTTCCCTTTAGTTTAAAATCATAGTCTTAGTGAATCACAAATTCACAGATGGGTTGAAGATGGAAGGAACCTCTGGAGGGCACCTGATCCAAGCCCCCTGCTCAAGCCAGGTCACTGAGAACCAGTTTCCCAGGACCATGTCCAGATGGCTTTTGAATATCTGCAAGGGTGAGAGTCCACAGTGTCTTTGGGCAACCCCAGCCAATGCTTGGTCATCCTTACAGTGAAAATGTGTTTCCTGACTTTCAGAGAGAACCTCCTGTGTTTCACTTTGTACTTGTTTACTGTGATCCTGTCACTGGACACTTCTGAAAAGAACCTTGCTGTTCTTTCCACCCTTCCTTTAGGTATTTATACACTCTGATGAGATCCACCCTGGGCTTTCCCTTCTCCAGGCTGAACAGTTCCAGCTCTCTCATTCTCTCAGCCTCACCTCATTGAAGTGCTCTAGTCTCTTCATCATTTTTGTGTCCTTTCATTGGTCTCTCTCCAGGTCCTTTATAATGGATATATTTAAAACAGATTTAGGAAAAATAAAATAATAAAAAATCTGAAATAGCAATAAATATTATAAGGAAGATATAAGAGCAGGATAAGATGCCTTAAACAACAACAACAAGAAGAAGGAGGAAATTATACCTCATTGATTCTATCTCTTCATTCTCACCTATCTTTTCTTGGTATGACTTATATATTGATTTCCATTATGTAAATATTTAGAGGCTTTCAGATTATCCTCAAACTTCTTTTTTTTTTCTTTTTAATGAAACTTGTGCTTTGAGACACAAATCAAGGATTCAATTTATGTTCCTCTGATTAGTTAGGGTTGAAGCTTTTATCTTGGGTCAAGAATTCCCCTATGTATTTGAACTTTTTAACAATTAGAAGTTTGAGTTTTCAAAACATCCTCTGCTGAGTTAGAGCATTCCCAGTCCTGTCCTCTGAAACTGAATATCTGAATGTTTTCTTCTTAGAAGAGAAATGAGAACTTTTCTTTATTGATCACATACAAAATATCTTTAGCATATATATTGCCCTAGTCCACAGCTGTAGCTTAATTAGATTGTAAACATTTGGGTAGTTTAGGTTTCTTGGGAAAGCTTATTCAATGGCTTGTACTGAAAAGAAACATTAATTGTCACAGTGGGTAACAGGTAAGGTTATTCCTGTGGCTGTATTGAACTGGCGTATTCAAATTGCACCAATATTTGGAGTGTTTGGCCAAAAAATGGACTGTTCATGAAAGAAACATTTTTCACTCTCTACTGCTCTCTAATTTTACCAACTTTTTAGCAATACAACAACTGAAAAAAGGAAAAACTATTCTTCTGCATAAGTGGCTTATAAGCAAATCATTGAAGGAAGACCTACTGTGTGCAAAAAATTGTCTAATCAAATGCTAAAATATTACATCAGTGAAATTTTAGTAGAAGTGTCAAGACCTTAAGCAGGATAGCTTCATTCATCCATCCCTGACATCTGGCAGGACTTCTTTCTAGAGAGTCCGCTGTAAATTGAATCTCCTCCACATTACGCATTTTCATTATATTATATTAATTATATTCATTACACATTATTTTGAATTTTTTAATATATTTAATTACCAGGGAGACCATTTTATTGGGACATATTGCTTATACTAATGGGCCAATATTTTTTCTTCCCCTTGTTTCCTGGGAACACCATTCATTCCATGTGACAAATAACTGAGGCTGTTTTGTACTACAGGTCCTCTTGCATAACGTGGAGATCTCTCTGTCCTTGGAAGGCTTTTGCTGACTCTTGGAGGAGAACTGCATCTGCTCTTGCTGTCTTGTTGTAAGAGTGTGTACCTCCTTTTCCTGGCTAGCTTTCTCTTTATTTTCCTACAAACAAGACAGGTTTTGTAGGACCAGTGTTGATTTACAAGCAGGATTTACTTCAGAATGAACATATATTCAGGAAGAAGAAGACAAATTTAAATTGCTTGAATTCCCATTACCTTTGAAGATCAAGGGAACTTGTCTGTGCAACACTATGTTCAGTGTCATGTTCTGAGACTGGCTCTAAATTCAATACTTATTTTTGTGAGTAATGGCAAATGAAGGATGTTAGTTTCAGTTATAAATAAGTTTCAGATATTGTTTGGTGCTCCTTGGTGCTTGTGCTGTGGGTTGTTTATATTACCAGAGCTATTACAAACTCAGAGCTGTTAGACTGATTAAGTCATCTGCATAAGAAAGACTGGACTACACGGATTTTACACTGTCTTTGGGAAACCATCATTAGGATTCTTCTTGAAGAATTTCCTCTTGTAATTCTGGATCTGTATCTCATACAACTTTTCTATTGCTGGATGCCATCCAAATGAACATCCCTGTAGGCTTCAGTGTTTCTCTTGCTGTTATCAAGACTGATAAGAAAAACCAGAGAGCTGGAAATGACAAGTGACATGAGGAGAATCTTTGTTAGATTTCTCCTGAGGGAATTTGGCACTGCAAGAGTTCCACTGTTTCTACTGAAAATAGAAATGCACTCAGGACCAGACACAGGGTCAGCCATGCACACGATGCCTGATTTTATAGGTGTTCCCACAAACTACAGCTTCTACATTGCTCCAGTGCTAGGGGAAGTCCCCAAAATACTGTGAGCCATTGAGTGTGGGTCCTCACCTTTCTCCAGCTTGCTCAGTCATTCTTAACCATTTTCATTTGGTAGGCTTTTGTGCTCAGTGCATTTTCTTAACTCACACCGTGCATCTCATGTCACATAGATGTAAATGAAAGCGGCAAGGATGTGTAACTCAATGTGGTAAATGCAAGTGGCAAGGAAAAATCTGGGTCCATCTAATCCAGGCGACTGATATACACATTGCCTTTTGTATTCATTGGTGTACATCCTGCTTGTGCACTGTGCTTGCTTAATCCCTGCTCTGCAGCTAAGGCCCTTCTTGGCCCGGCCTGGTACCAGCTGTTGAAATACTCTCACAGTCCTTCATGGCTCAAATTCCATTATCCTGAGCTACAAGTAATGGACTTTCATTGATCTAATTCTCTTGAGTTAAATTATGTTTAGATCTTGGAGACTGAGGAAAAAAATTGGACTTTAGTTCAACTGTTCTCCTTGGATAGGAAACAAGACTGGTTTTCATCACAAGAAAAAATGGCATTTTTACTTCAAAACTTGCTAGCAATTTCAGTGACTGTAGAAGATACTAGCAATACTTTTGTCCTTATCAATTGTGCAATGGATGGGAAGGAAAGCATTCCCCCAGGCATAAACTTTGGCTTAGTTTACACTTGTTCTCAGCTTCATGAGTGATTACCATCTCTGAGAGGAAGTGTGTATCTTTACTGTCAAGAAAATGATTTACTTTGTTTCTCATTTTAAATAAAGATATGTTTTAAAGGAAAGACAATGCTTCTTATCCAACAGAACACTGAAGTTAATTTGGCATATTGTAATTGCATAAGACTTTGAAGACAAAGAAGACAAATAGTTTTCAGCTAGTGAATAATGTGGGAGATTGTCCTCCTAGCTTCCCTTCTCACTTTTCTGCTGCTGACTTTAGGGCTACAGCACACAGTAAAACTCAGCAGAGAACGCTGATACAATGCGGATCACAAAATCACAGAATCATTTCATTTGGAAAAGACCTCCAATATCATCAGGGCCAGCCTTTGACTGAGGACCACCTTGTCAACTAGACCATGGCACTAAGTGCCACCTCCAGGGACTGTGACTCCACCACCCCCCTGGGCAGTCTATTCCAATATTTAATGATCCTTTAGTGAAGAAGTTCTTAATGTCCAACCCAAACCACCCTAAGTGCAGCTTAAGAGTCTGTCCTCTCATGCTGTCACTGATTGCTTGGGAAAAGAGGCTGACCCACACCTGGCTTCACTCTCAAGTGGTTATAGAGAGGGATAAGGTCCCCCCTGAGCCATATAAAATATGAGTAGGGGGATGGTTTCTGCAAAGCCTGCCTCATTTTGCTATATGATAATCCTACAGTTTGGCTCAATGGATCACTCTGAAGGACTTGTCTTCATCTAACTGTATTTGGTTTAGTGTCTTTTTCATTTCATTAGAAAGAAAATCCCATGTGACTAACATAGATAATTCTCTTCTCTATCTAATGTAACAGTAGCATATTAGTCAGTGCTCTGAAAGTTCCCCACCATGAAATGAAAAGCAAGTTTTTTAGGTGAGGCATAGCAGGTTTTCCTTTCTAAGTCCAGTTTTAATTTTATTACACTTTTTGGTGCAATACTGTAGATAATATAACTGACAAATTTTCTAAAACCTTGACATTGTGTAGAAGCAGAATGCATATCAGCAGACTTAGATGCTCAGTAAGAGAAGTTACAAACAGACTTTAGAAACTTCTTTCAAAGAAGCCCATCATTACTTTTTTGAAAGTTTGATGTTATAAAACATCAATGTATTATATGAACTTACCGTGTCCCTAAAATTCTATTGAAATCCCCTTAATGCATTTCCTCTTTATAGCTGCATGGAATATATCAAGTTGAAGGTACATAGGAAGTAAATATTTGTTATAATAAGTAAATGTCCACTGTTCCCATTTACCTCCTAACCTGCAATATAAATTGGCTACTTACATATTGGAAACAGCTGAAGGAAGTTAAGATGACTGAAAACAAGCAAAGATCAGAGCTAAATCAAAACACAACATATTTTAAGTTGTTTTTTCTTCCTAGTCCATTGACAACTTCATAACCACTTTACTAATTGTATACAGGGAAAACATGTCACCTTATATTAATCTTATCTATTCCCCTGACTATTTCAATATCTGTACAGAAAATGCTACCTTCTGTATGTTGGTATTATGTTGTATATCAGTGTCAGTGAAAACCTGTCACAAACCCTCTATTTTGTTCCAAATAATTTATTAAACCAGTGTTGTGCCATCAAATGACCCCTACAAAACTTGTATGGGAAAATGGCACAATAAATAATGCTTTATGAAAGCATTTCTTGAGAGGATAAATAATTCAGCCATAACAATGTATCTCAAACTGGTGAATGTGAGGATTTATGTGGAGAATATTCTAATATGTTATTAAAAGGACCATAACAGTACATGGAGAAAAATGAAATTGCATTTCTTCTTTTCATGCTTTTTCTACACTGCATCTACATTGTGGCATATAGTAAAAGGTTGTACATCTCACAGCAAGTAATATTTGTAAGAGGAAATCAGCAATGTTTGACATTAATAATTCTTAGAGGTGCAGTCATGCCAGGTGCAGAATGCTCTCAGCTTATGATGGATTATAGAGGTTTTGATTGCTTTCAGCACTTCTTCAGGACCACCAGAACTGTATTAAACCCTAGCAATGTGGTTCTGTATGTCCCCCTTAAGGAAGAGCTCTTTCTTCTGAGCCAAACATTCTCGGTAACACGTCAGAGAGTCTGAAGGTATTGCACATTGCAACATACATGCTTCATTTTTATTGATGCTAGCAAGCACTTTAGAAATTTTTAATAAGTCAGGCAGTAAGTAAGTGCCGTATCATTTCAGGACAGTGATGCACCCTACATTTGTTGCTGCCAACTTATGGTTAGGAAAGAAGAGACAATGTCAATTTGAAGGTTACTTTGCCATCATACCTTAAAAGTATCATGGTAGTAGCTGATAGTATCTTTAAATAGACAGTAGGGTGTCTGAGATTGTCATCCCTGTAAGCATGAGCTGGGAGGAGAGGTCAGTTTCTGGACAGAAGATGTGCCCCTTGAAGCAACATTTAGTGCAGGGACACTGAGTTCCAAGAGGTCATTTGGAAAAGAGGAATTTATTTATCTTGTCTTTATCTAGTCAAGTCAATTCAAGTCACAATCTTCGTACAGGGGTCAGTTTGCTTACTTTTGATATTGTAGCCTCAGCAGATATTCTGTCTTCTGACTCTCTGAAGATTATGTTCAACTAGTGTGGTTTTTCCAGCCAGAGAAAAGCTGCAAACTACAGTGTTGTGACTCTTCATCACGCTCTTGCCAAGTACCAATACAACAGCATGTGAAAAACATGTTGGGGAAGACTTTTAAGCTGTAGATTCCTGTGTCCTGAGCTGCCTGTATTGGAGACTGGGAAATGTAACAGAAAGTTTCCAAGAAAAGAGGACATTGAGAAACTTAATCTCCTTTCCACTGAGGCAATTTGCCAGGAAAGACCTACTGTAGGCAAAATTTGGGCAAAAAGCCTCTTCTCAGAAAACAACAAGTTTGGTTGGGGAGGAAACATAAAGACAACTGGTCACGTCCTTAATTCCTTATTATGTTTTGCTTAACCTTGGCATTAGTGGAGTAATATAAGCCAGGCTTTCAAAATTTGCACCAGTGTTTCAAAAAACACATTGCCTAAAGTTCAATGTATTTTTCAGAATTGTAACAAAAATGCCATTGAAAAGATTAAAGCCTAGGAGGTATGAAGTCACACCATCACCACACCAATAATTTGGCTAGAGAATATCTTGTGCTAGTTAAAATAGGGACCAACTGGCCATTTTATAGCCAGATTAGCAGTGATGAAGGCTGCTGGAGGGAATGAATGTTCAAAAGTTAACTTAGATCTATATGGAGATAATGTGATACATATGAACAATTTGGGGAACTTTATCAGTATACTTTCATGTTAAATTTTAATTAAATCTGCCAGTTTTCTTTTTTCTTTTTACTTTTACTGTTTAACATGGTGACTTCCACTTCTTTTCCTCTGGCAGCCTTTTTAGTAATAATCCACCTAACTTCTTTGTAAAATTTTCTCTTTTGCACCTTCCTCTTCTGTAGATTTTCTTGTTTTCTTCATATAGGTTTTTTGCCCTTGTCTTTTCCCATCTTTGCTACAGCAGTCTCCCTTTTTTTTCTATAGTCCTTGCTCCGCTCCTAAAAATTTTGGTTACATCTGCTCTCTGCCATTCCAGGACTGGATCTCCATCCCTCCTCTCCAGTAACTGACTTTAGTGGGAAAGCAATGATGTCCTTTTTTTTTTTTTTTTTTTCCAGCAAGACATTGCTCTTGTCTCCTATTGGGTGAAAGCAGGACCAGGCAAACCTCTTTTCCATTCTCCTCCATGAGGGCCTTTTTCCCTGAGAGATCTGGGTGTGGTGAGCTCAGATACCCTGCTGATGCTTTCATTGCATGGGCCACAGGGAGGGGATGTACCTTTTATTCCCTCCCCTGCAAAGAGCCCTACCACAGCGTCAAGATGATGAGAATCACTGAAGCAGAGGGACGAGCCTTAGGGCGGGAGGGGGGAATAAATAATGGCTTGTTGTCAACCCTCCCTTCTGCATTAGGCTGCCAGATGATTGCTTATTCCTTGCTCCCACCCACACGCTTCATGCCACCACCAGCATTTTTGGTCCTTTGTGGCTGAGGTTGTGGGCTAGTCAGCTGATGAGTCAGCTCCTGTAACCAGTGCTTTTCCAGCTCCACATGGCAGGGATAGCTTGGGCGGAAGAGTTTCAGCCAGCACTATCTGCGTGGAAGATGGGGGCTGCTTGGGCACGTTAATTGACTTATTTAGAATTTCACCATTCTGCAAATAAAGGGCAGGTTTCCAGGGATGTGCAATTCATCTCCTCTTCTTGTCTTTGCGTATGCTCTGGTGCAGGAAATTTTGAAGCTACACCCTGTATACGATCTGTTAGTATGGGAGTGTGGAGTGAATGGGAAATTCAAACTTTGAATAGGTCAGGAAAGTCAAAGTTTTGTTCCCACAGCAATTAGCTGTGAGTTGGTCTCAGCTGGTACCGTAGCTCATTGGGTTAATGTACAAAACGAATCTTGCACCACAGCTGGGTTCCTGCGCCACAGCTGCACTTGGCACTGGGATTGAGTGGGAGAAGAGAGGATCAGAGCTTCGAAATACCTTTCTGCTGCCTCAATGCTGGGCAGGCCTGGGCCTCTTTAGCGCTTCCCAGGGGTCAGAACACCCTGCGGGAGTGGCACATGCAGCCTCTCGCAGCTCATGTCAACTGGGGAACATCTGGCCAATGGAAAGTGCATCAGGCAGAAGAATGTTCCAGCAGCCCTGTTCTCAGCCTGCCCCGTCTTGCCTTGACTGCATCGACTCTCAGCTCTGTTGCTGTGGCTGGAGTGCAATCATTAGGTACTCCAGCTCCTTCCCTCATTCTCCCCATCAGGCAAAGGCTATGCTGTGCTGGGACAGGCTGTGTGAACCACCACGTGTGGAAGGCTCAGCCATAGCTAGTGGGAAAACAACTCAACAATTGGCTTTAAACTAACTTCTGCAGCTGCACTATTTGCTGTCCCTCTCAGTCTGCCTAGTGCAAGTATATTTCCAGGCATCCTCCAGTGGTTCTGACCAAGCTAGACCTTAATTTACATTGCAGTAGCAAAGCACTCTTTTCCTCCTCTTCCAGACAAAATCTGGCCATTTTCGAGTATGTACAGTATGTTTGGGCAAAAGGAAGAGGGTGAGGGTAGAGGCAATTTTGTGAGTAAGCTTGCTGTAATTTTTATAACCAAGTTATTCAGGAAGCCTTAGGTTTGAGTCTAATAACTAATTAACTTTAAGTAATTTGTCACAGTACTTAAACCTATTTCTAATGAAAGAATATATCTTAGTAGCTATTTAAAGTCAATTTATTAATTGAAAATGATTTATGGTACACTAATCTGAAATGGTTTGATTTTGGATTATTAGTTGGGGTACCAGTGAACTCTATTACATTTCTCTGGATAATTTTCAGATTAAATAAAATCCTCCACGAAAATTAATTTCTCTGGATCATTTTCAGATTAAATAAAGTGCTCCACAAAACGACTAAACAAAATAATATATAGGCAAATTTGCAAGATATTAGGAGTCTTGGAAGGAGTGAGGAAAGCTTGCAGTTATTATTTGGAAGTTGTCATATGAGAAGTCATTGTTTATCCTGATTTCCTTATACTAAATTACTGACTAGTTCTTCATCTAGAATTGCAGATCCAGTGGATCTTAGACATATGTATTAGCTACCTGCTTGCATCTCCATAGAAAATGGAGCAATTGACCACACTGAGTAGGAGAGGTCATATTCTTAAAAAAATATTAGAGATATTTTACTTTCATATAAAAGGACTCTCAGAAAGGCAAGACTTGCCTTTCTGAGGCAATAAGTGCTTCTGTGGACAGACTGGCATGCAGAACAGAGCTGAGTAGCAGTATTCTAGCAGCTGTTTACCCTCAAATGCCCATACATTAAGTCATTCCTGCAGTTAGCAATGATTTATTTGCCAATTGCCTCCAGAAGAAGTAATTTGTTTGTATAGGTAAGGTAGCCCAACAGCATTCTCACGTATCTCTTTCTATAGGTAGAAAGGAAAAATTGCCATGTTAATTAAATACTTGCATTAGTATCCAGTGCTGTTTTTCTCTAGATAAACTTTTTGTACTTCAGCCAAAGTTTATAAACAGGGAAAAAGTCTGTTTAGGCAAGAGTTGATCCTGTATATTTTTCATTTCCATGGGAAGTTGTTGCAGTAATAAGTGAATGGGCTCACATCAGTAATGTAAGACTAAAGGTAACATCTTCCGAAGTCTCAGAAGTGTGACTTATCTTCAAAAATGCCTGCAGCTTTGTCTGCACTAGTACTGTTAGAGGTCACTCTAGATGCTATCAACACCCTCCCTTTGTAGACTGGTGTCTCTGTCACCTGCACACACATTTTGACTGAGCTGACAAGCTGCAGTGATGCTCAGCACCTGAGGTTAAGCCCGCCTCTATGATGTGAGTGCACCGAGCTCTGACAGTGAGGTCCACCAGCAGCAAAGTCCCAGTTCTCTGTCCAGCTTCCAACCTAATTCCTCTCCATAAATATAGGCCAGAGCTGGAGCAGAGATAAGGCAAATTTTGGGTATCATTAATTTTGTATCAAAGCTGGGCTGGGACCTTATTTGTGACAATGAGAAACTGCAATGCAGATGAGAGAGGGTCTCTCCCACTGCTGGGTGAAGATACACATCAAGGTCAAACCTAAAATGTAAAAAGCCCTTGTTTTGGATGAAGCCAAGGGTACTTAATAGCCTGTGGGTGCATCTCCAGAATCCCTGAAACTGTCTCTAGCATATATGGGCACACCTCAACAAGCTTTCACCTGTTTAGTGTGTCTAATAATAGCAGTGAACTTGCAGGACAGTGCAAACTGCATCCCACACTGTGAGTCCTCAACAGGCTTAGTGCTGTGCCCTCATTCCTATTGTTACTTTATTTAAGATGGATTGTAAAGCTGGTTTGGGCAAGCCTGTTTGTGCTGCCATTAAATGAAATGTGTCTGCACACTAATCCTCACAAAATATCAATGAGCATTATAGCTATCATAATTTTTTTTTTTTTAATTGTAGGCTTCAAAGTAATTTAACAGCTTTTGAAAACTTTATTTCAGGTAATTAGTGCAAACAATTAATGATGAAACAACAACGGTTGCTTTCATAGCATTAACTGCTTGTGAAAATAGGCCAAATCCCCCATTCAGTGGGTAGAGTTGACTTACCATAAGAGGAAAAATATTTTTAACTTTTTTCTTTAAATTCCCCTCTGCTTCTTACCATCCAAAGTCATTCCAGCTACCACTTGCAAGGCATGTCCATACAACAGATCACTATATTGGTAATTTGTGGGATACTTGGCTAAAATAAAGTAGACTTTTCTGACCTAGGAACAAGCTCTGACTAGAACTTGTTGTAATTTCATAGTACTCCTTCAGAGTCAATACGTAAGCCTGTTTCCTGGTTTACTGTTTCCATATTGTTTCTAAAAGTGTGGCAGGGCAATGTTTAATTCAGAGCAATAATATTTGTTGGTTATTGAATCTAATGCTTGTTTGACTGCTTACTATGACTTTTAAATATCTAATTAGCATAGTTCACAGTAGCACTTGTTTGATGACCTTGGACCTTTAAGACAATAGAAGGGAAGAGGCTAACTAAATATTTCCAAAAGGTGCCAGTATCATTTAAAAGAACTGTAGAGCTATTTAGCTTCAGTTTTATTTAATTCTACTTGGGTAACAACATTCCTTCCAGATAAAACTTGAAGCTATATGTTTCTTCCCTGATAAAACTGAAATAAAACAGTCCCATGATGTATTTGGGGGAATCCCATATGATAATACATGTGTGTGTGCCTTATATCTGTGGGGGTTGAAAGGATGAGCTGCCTCTTTTAAAGAGCTTCCATGAACCTGCTCTGTAGTAAGCTCTGGTAGGCGAGGGGTTGCGTGACTGCAGCAGACTCATTTGTGACCTCAGAAACGTGGTTATGAAAGTGATCTCTTGATCAGAGGAATAGAGCTCTGCTGCCTGCCAGACCAGCAATGCAGAAATGAGTCTCCTCCCTGCAAATCTGCCCCAGCAGGAGAAAAAGCATTCCTTTTTTGGATGCAGCATAATTTTTCCTCTGAAAAATTATTTGGCTTAAAACGAAGTGTGCTCTAGAATATACACTGCCTCCAGTTAAATTTCACATTTTTTAAAAACATGTAAGATCATCTTTGCTTTTTGCAATTTGTAGTTTTCACTTTCTTCCTCAAACCTACTCTTATTTTCCTTGGTGTAGAGCTAGTAAGTCTTGTTTTGGTGGTTATTGGACTGACTCTGGCAGTAAGCCACAACATATATCCAATGGAGATGATACTGTAACTGGTGAAAGTGCAATAGAAACAAATGTTTATGTCACACGATGAGTATAAAACAGATCTGATTAATCAGTAGGTAAGAAATCATTGTTTTTCATCCAGAGACCTGAGACAGAATAAGAAGCACTAGAAGTAATTTATGTATCATAGTTCTCTTTATACACACTATTCACCTGGCATTGATCACTCAGTGAAAGCTGCAATTGGCTATTACTGCCTAGAAACTTGAAGGCATTATCCGATATGTTTCATGAATGAGATACAAGATTCCTGTCTTTATCCCATAAGGAATACTTGTTATTTCTTTGGTAGCTTGCTATGAGTCAATGCAGCAGGCACCTTTGTAGGAGTCAGACTTGCCTGTTCAAGTCAATGACACATACAGAACAGTTGAAACTGGAGAAAAGGTTATATTTTATTAGCTAGGACTTTGTTTCTGAAATAGAGAACATTGGTTTTCCTTATCTTCAAATGGGACAAGTCTGATAAGAACTCTGTGCCTGCCTTGTAATTTTATCACTATATCTAAGTATTCTCTCATTTTAAAAACTGAAAAGCTAATCAAAACAGGGAGAATATTTACAATTTTAGAACCTTTAAATGTCACCTTTCCTGCCTTTTATAAAGACAGAATTTTTTATTACTCTTAGAAAATTTGAAGGTCCTACTTCTGGCTGTTGACCTAGGGACCATGGCACTTTTAAGAAACTTAATTTCTCTGGTACTGCAAGGGAGAGAAAATGTAAGCTCACTACTGGTCTGTTTAGGCTCTTTGGCATCTGCTTGGAATCTTTTTCTGAGTATGGAACGCGGCTGTCAAGAAAGGCAAAGCAAAACCTTTGTGAGGAAGTAAAAAATAAAGGTTATTGTAGTAATTGAATACATCATGTGCATGCATTTTATACTTCTGCAGAAGGTTCCTGTTCTGAAAAGGAATTTATTTTTGGAAAAACCATAGTGTCTTCTTTGCAGGCCCTCGGTCTTACGAGGGATTCCAGTTGGGGACAACATCCATCTTTTTGGGTAGCTTTGCAGGACTAGTTTTTGAATGCAGACATTAAAATATTAATGTAGATAAAAACACATTTAAGAGATCCAGGGATTGTTGCATTATGAGTTTAGGCTTTTTTTTTGTCAGTTCTGTTGTCAAATAGTTCTTTATTTTGAGCTTTTCAGTAAGATTGTCATGCTACTGGTTTTCTTCATCATTCCCAAAGGTGCTGGAATACAGCTCAGTGTTTTAAAACTACCCTGGAAAGAGATTCTGAAATAATTTTTTTAAAAACTTTCAGATAATGTCCCTGATGTTTCACTTGCCCTTATCTTGTCTCAGCATGTGTTTTTACTTCCTGAATTAGAAAAATCCAAAGCTTAAGGACCTCCTCTCAGGCATATTTTTCCTACAGCACATTGGGTGCATTTAACTTCTCAAGGCTTCATGCAGTTCATGTCATCGTGGCACCTCCACAGGCAGCAGAAAAGGCCAAGCAGAGCAGCTCTGCCATAGAAAGAGAGCACCATGTTCTGTGAGGTGTGTGTGTCTGTTGCTGTGCAGCAGTGTGCTGTGATATTCAGCTGATTTAAAGGCTGAGATTCCCATATTTCCTCTGTCAAGTGTGTTTGCTTCTTCAAAGTACACTGGAAAGTGAATATGTCTTTGCCTTTAATACTGGACACAGTAAGACTGCTATATACAGCAGATATTAAAGAATTGTTCTTATGATATTCCTGACTCTAAAACTGTTGGATTCAGATTTGGTTTTCTGGGTAACACATGCATGTCCTGTGCACTAAGGTCTGAGTGTGAATATTTTAGATGCAGTGTTTATTCATCTTAAAGGTTTCCTTTATCCTCTCCAGATCGTGTGCATTGGCTATTTTTAAACAGTCTCTTGGATGATATAGTGATCTATTGACACATGCTCTTTCAACTCTCTTCTAAGAGATATTGTCTAAATTCCTCCTGGAACCAGCAAGTGTGAATTTATCCTGTGTCTTTCCATGCAGAATGGTGCAATGAAAATTTTAAAGGCACAAGAAATTGAGGAGTGGAAGATCAGGAGACAGTCTGAATCATAGTCCTGGAAAAGAGGTTATCAAATCCAAAAAGGCCAGCAAAGATCATGTAAATCTCACATAAGTTAGTCATTGTCAGATTGCTTTAATCAAGAAGGGAGAGAGATGCTTTCTATGCATTTTTCTAGTTGCGTTTATTTTCATGCTTGATCTTTGATTTGAGTTGGTCCTTCAGTGATTGATTACTGAATGTTCTAAACTATATATCAAAATTGGAGAGGGTAAAATAATGCACATCTTCTGTAACCAATAGAGACTAAAATAGTTCTGATATTCTCAAGGTAAATCCGTTATCAAGACTTTATTGCATTTCTTCTGTAAAACGCAATTCTTACAATCACCTTTCCAAAAGCGGGAAAGATTCCAGTAGACTTCAATTGCTTACTTATGAACACACATAGCTTTCCTCTTAGCTGTCATTTCAGTAAAAATTGATTTTGGTCTCATTACTTATGTTTTTGAAAAATATTTCAGACTCAAGTTTATTTCGATAGTTTTTTTATCATTAAAGAATGTTTTTTGTTGTTTTTGGATGCAATGATGACATGCTGCTCTTTTCTCATATGCTTAAATTTATTCACATACAGGCTTTGTCATAAGGTTCTGATTTTTCTTATTGTCACTTCTGTGATATACTTTGTTTCACGTCACAGATGCTGCTGTTGTGCATCTGTTGCTTATTTTCTCTCTGCAACAAATTCTGTGGACAAGACCATGGCATTGCAGTGAGAATATAACATAAGCAATGCACTACTTTGCCACACCAGTGGTCCATTGAGTCTGGTATTCTCATCTTCAAAATTGCTGTCTTTTATCCACTTTAAAGCATTCTAGTGCTGGTGTTATGGGGTACTTGACAGTCTTCATATTGTGGGGTTGGGCAAACATCAGTTCTGCATTCAGTTTATCCATTGCCTTTATCATTTTGTAAACCTCTGTTGTATCTCCCCTCGTCCTTCTCAGTAAAATTCCTGTGACTTTTAGCCATTTTAGCCTCCCCTCAAAGGGCAACTGCCTCTGCTGTGGACATCAGTGTCCATTGATGTATTATTTTTATCTGGTGAATCAATCCTGAAAAAATGGTCTAATGACAATAAAATAGTATGATCCATATCAAATAAGGACAACATTCTTGGGTCATAGAGAGAGAAAATACCAGGAGTTCAGAGGATATAGAAACCCATTTAAAAATATATATCTGTAAAAGGGAAAAGATGAACAGCTATTCAGACAATAAGCCATTATGAAAGATATTTTGAAGAATGGGGAAACTCTTCAAGTATTTTTGACAGGTGATGTGCTCCACAGATTCTAGAATCAATGTGTCCTGATGTGCTGCTCCTCTGAATATGTATAAATATCACGATCAGTGGGATTTGCTAAGATCCCACTCAAGCAATCAGGAAGTTACAGGTCAGAACACACTACAATACAATTAAGGCTAATTGTGGATCAGTTTGGTGAAGTCATGAATGAAAATATGAAACTACATTCATTGTACATTCTGAGGTCCTTAACTCTGGAACTAACCAATGTTAAGCAGACTTTCTAAATACAGAATAGTTCTCTGAAATAAATTTTTTTTCTACTCTAAACTTAGGCTGGATATCATGATTCTGATTAATGGACATGTAATTTAAAAACTTAAAAGTGCAATGAAGAAGTTTTGGAATCATCTTAATTTTTTGTCAGTGATGTGGGTATTGATTTGAAACTGGAATTAATAGTCTGCAGATTTACTCAAGGTTGCTGATAAATCAGGCTTGCAATTAATTTTGTGGTTTGAGAGAATAACCCATTTTTACTTATCTTTTATGTGTTTATTCAGAAGGGTGTGCAAGCAAATATTCAGACAAGCTAACGTATTAAAGCTTAATTAAAGAATGGAATAGTACACAGATAAAATTAAGGCCCCAAGACTGAACCTATAAATCAATAAGTTTCCGTGATCAAATCATCATATTTAATGTAGTAGAAAATAAAATGGAATTGTGAAGACAAACAGGAAGACTGTTACTTGGAATAAGTCTTATAACCTGGTATAATTTCAGAGGGCTGCATGTCTTCAGCAGTCTTGTAGCCAATATAGTCTACCAGACCAACCCATATCTCAAATATTTACTCACAGTGATGCAAACAGATCTCTAAAATATCTCCTTTGCCAAGGCACAATGTGGGGCTGTCTGTTGGGGAGATCATCTGTTGGGTCATATGAAGAAAGAAAGGTTGCAACAGTAAGCTACAGAGAAGAAATGTGTTTTCTAGACGTGTTCTTTTGAGTCTGTTGTTTTTATAATTAGCACAAAATTTATATTACATGGAACTTTTCTTCAGATCTGTGATCCCTCAGAAATTATGGGATAGGGAAGAAGGTATAGTCCACGCTACATTTAAACTTGACATACAAGTGTGATTTCTTATGAGATACAGACAGAATAAACCAGCAAAAAACAGAAGAGGAGTTAATAACTTATTATACATATTCTCCACTTTTTATAAAAGCCATTTCACTATTCTCAGTATTTCTTAAATGGTTCTACACATTTGCAAACGAAGAATTGAGAGAACAGGAAGTGTCCATCTGGAATTTACCCTAGTGCTCATTCACCTAAAACATTAAGTAACTTCTTATCTTACAAAACTAATCCTGTTTTTAATTAAATAATGAAAGTTTTCCTGGAGGGAATGAGAAATGTCCATTACTAGGAATGCTCAAAAACTCTGAGGAACCTGCCTAAGCAAAGTTATCTCTGTTCTGATCAGGCTGAGGTAGACCAGATAAAAGTCCAACCTACAACTTCCTAAGTTTTTGTGATTCCCTATCCCAACTCAGTTAACAGACCTGGGTCCCCTACAGGTGAACCACTTCCCTAAAGCTTCAAAGAACTCCTTGCAGTGCAGCACAACTGAACATTTACAAGCAATTCTTTTTGGCTTTTCAGCCTGTCTCATGTAAACTCTATTTCCCAAAGGCACACAGATCTCTTTTTCACATGCAAGGAAAAAAAAACCCTGACTCAGTCACTTCTGTAGGAAGTCCTCAGTTTGTGTTTCTTCTTTTACCTGCATCTGGATTCTGATGCTGCCTTTTTGCTGGACTATCAGTACTGCCTGCCCTGGCATCACACCAGGTCCATCCCAAGGACTGTCGATCACGAATCCCAACCCCAAACTGATTCAGTTCCCGACACAACCTTGATCGACAGTTAGATCATGAGGGAAAAGATAAGACTGATGGGTTTTAGAGGGCAGAGTGAAGAAGATGGTGGATTTTTTTTCTGGGAATTGGAGGAAAGCACACCAGGACTTCCCCAAGGAAAGAGGCTCGTTCTCCATTTTTTTGCCTGCTAGAAACCTTGTCTGAGATTTCATCGTTAATATATTGACATATCACTGCTAAGTTTTCTAAGGAGCCAGATCTCTCAGAGCTGATGTTTGTAGAAAAACTATAGGAAGTTTTCCCTCTCTTTTCTCTGCATTTCTGTAGAAATAATTTCCACATGTACTTTTACACACACACAGAGAGCACTGGCAGTTGGATCACTGTTTTAGAAAGTTTATCCGATCTGTAATAATTTCTAAAAACACAAAATCCTCCAGTGGAATACAGTGAAACCGACCATATTGACGGTCGCTCCAGCAGGGTATTTTACTGTTTGTGAGGGGATTTGACTTCGGGGAAACACTCTTCACCCTTCGCACAGCGGGCTTTCTCCCTTCTCCCTGCTGCATGCGAGTTACTCTTCTGATCCTTCACTCTAAGCTCCTTTGCTTTTTTTAGGCAACTTCCAGATATCTGATACAGTATATAATGAGGAATTAGGTTCCATTACACCAAGGCTTAACCTTCTCGAAAAGCATTCAGCGCTTGCCAGGAGTCATCAATATTTAACAGCTGTTGTTATTATGAAATACTTCATAGGGTAATGCGGCTCGTCTGCTCGCACGCAAGGGTTTGAACGGCGGCCAGGCCCCTGTCAGAGCCGCCGGGAGATTGACAGGCGGCGAGGCTTGCGTGACAGCGGGGCCGGGTTAGTCAGCACTCTGCCTCCTCCGCAGCGGGGACCTCTCCTCCCCCTCGCCTGCCTTCAAAAGGGCTCTCCGGACTCGCTGGGACACGGGCTGGGGGGCTCGGGGGGGGCAGCCGGCCCCCCAGCCCCCGGGAGAGGAGGGCAGCCCGGCGGTGGCATCTCTTTGATGCCCCTCTCAAATGGATGAGGCTCGCTGGGAAAGGGGAACAGTGGTTCTGGAAGAAAGAGCGGATGGGATCTGGAAAGCAAAAGGGTTCGGTTTGTACCTTAAATAAATGTCATGCTGTACTCGAGAAACTTCAAAGGGAAGTCAGATTTCAAAGCATCTCTTAAGAAGAAGCAGACTGAGAAAACCGCTAAGTTGGGAAGAAAAAGTCTGCGTTACTGCTAGCGTAATTTCATCTGGTGTTCTGGTAGCCTCCACAACAGGACCAAGCACCGTACAGCTTTTATTCAGCTTTTATGTATTTTGGTGCTGATTTCTTTCCCAAAGCACTTGTACTACCTGTGTGTTGTGCAAACATCCTTTCCATGTTGTTTGGCCATATATAACAACAGCTCCTTATGCTGTGTATTTTTTCATTTCAATGTTCATCTAACGACCCCCATCCTAATTGTCGCTAGGTGTTCTCTGTAACGCAGCCAGAGGAAACAGACCATTTCAGTTCATGGCTTTAGGTTTGTTAAGCAGAATTGCTCATACTGAGTGTTTCCGAGTTGATTTGTTTTGTTTTCTTAGTATTCAGAGTAACACGCATAGCTGATTCTTCCTGCAGCTAGAAGATCCAGGAAGAGAGACCCTGCTCTCACTTCCTTTTGAGTAACAGTTACCAAACGTAAGATTTGCATGCTTAAAGCATTATCTCTGAACCTGCAGTCTGGATTCGGGTATTTTCATCCACCTCTTTTAAGAAACAATTTATCCCCTGGGCATCATTGGAGAGAACCAGTAGTCCTTGCAGGAGAGCTTGAAACTGATTCACCAGCCTAAATCTGAAGAAGATTGTATGGTTCCCTTCCTACACCCCAGGCAGGGCATTCAGTTCAGAAACAGCATCCCTTCACTGCTCATTTTTTGCCCGTGCTGTTGCTTGGTGCAGGCACCTGGGGCACAGTTTGGCCCCATGTTATTCTGTTACACAGCCTAACTTAGCAGCTACTTTTGCTAATTATTTTCTGAAGAATAAAGGCTGTGCAGGATGAGGTACAGAAACACTCCGGAGAATGTAATCCCATGGGTTTAAAAAGTATGGTTTTGTGAGACTCCTGAAATCTCCATGTCTTTGAACTAAGGAGTATCCTGCAATGAATAAATGTTCTGTTATTTCTGGGGCAAAGGGAACTGCTGGTTTCATAATGCTTCTATAGACTGTGTTAGGCAGTTTTTCTCTTCTTTACAATATTCCAGATTTGGGTTTCAAGCCAAGGTGTTTGCAAATGCAGATAGCAATGCTTATATCAGAACTGGAGGCTTGAAAGAGGTCTCTGGTTTTTACATTGTTCTGGGCAGAGACAGTGCAGCTGTGAAAGGCTCAACAGCACTATCTGAGACCATCCCATACTCACTCAGACAATCTTATAGTCTCCTCTGTGGATTTCTTTTCTCCATTAATTAACTGTCAATTCTAACTCTACATTATTTTTTTTGTTTCCAATCTTTTCACTGCTTTCAGATTAGAAATTGAAAAAATATCCTCAGATCTTTGACCTTCTTCCAGGAAATTGCATTGGCCGTTTTATTTCTTTTTTTTTTTCTCCCTCCTCTTCTTCCTAGCCCCCTGTTCCCTTGCCCTGTATATTTCCAGTGTTGTTCTTTGTAGGACCCAGCATTTCCAGACTTGTTGGCTTTTAATGTTGCCTAGGATTGCACCATGCACACCAGATCGCATGACCTTGCAAAACTGTCAGCCCTGGTACATGCATCTCTGGTATTTATCATTCTATAGTATCAATATGCTCGTTCATCTTCTTTGGCAGAACAGCTCCATCTTCTGTTTTGTTTCATGTTCTGGAAGTGCAAGCTCAATACATCGTGCTCAGAAAACGGTCTCTGGTGTTACCACTTCCCATCTCTTGAGTTTGCCAGTTTTGAACCTGGTGGATGAGCTCTCTGTGCTGACCATCAAAAGGGTTGCCTCTCTCATAGAAATTCTAAAGCTCCATATAGCTAAGACTCTCAATTTATTATTTATTTTTTACAGCCAGCAGCATTCATTAGACTGCCTGCAGTATCAGCTTTTCTCTTGCTCCATTCTCGATACATGGGAACTCCAGCAGTGTGTTTCCCCCTCAGGTCACTGAGTCATCCTTTGCTGTTTTTTATTTTTCAGCTTTATTTTCAGACAATTTGCTCCTCCCTGCCCACCAGAGACAGTACTCCTGCATTCTTCAAGCTCTCATTTGTTTTCATCATAGCTTCACTGTTGCTCCAGTGGGACACCATTTTATGAGATGTCTAAGTTTGATCACAGCTGCCTTGCCATCAGGGTCTTTTCTATCAAGCCACCCATCCTAACCAAAACTTGCTGTCCTGTTCTCTCTCATGATTCTTGGTGGTGACAGGGGTATTGTTAGACTCTTCTGTTTTCTTTTCCCTGTTTTTCTGCCTAGTCAGATAACATCTTGCAAGTTTCCCTCATCTGCCTGTCATGTCTTGCATTTCCTCCTCCTCCTCATTTCTTTCAGGTTGTGTGTGATTTTCTGCCTGTCTTGCTCTGCTTTCTCCAGGTGACAGGCAGATAGAAAGCAGCTTGGGATTTCCAGGAGACCAACACCTCTCTTCTGAGGTATCACTGCAGTATCAGCCCAGCCGTGCGTGGATTAATAAGTATTTCCAGCATGGGGAGGCAGAAGGAGGGTGAGCAATGAGTGATGGCTCTGCTGCCTGAGGTGCAAAGAGCAAAGGTTCCCATCTCCGAGGAGCATTCACTTCTTGGAGCAATGGTGTTATTTGTCTTTCTTTGATGGTGCAGTGGGTCTCCTTGCAGTCAGGCCAGTGAGGAGGGCAGTGTACAAAACGGATGTGTGTGGCCTAACATATGGGCAACTCTAACAGGCAAAATAACATTAGAATGCTTTCCATTTGGAGATGGAATTTATAGTAGCCAGACGAGTTGCAGAACAAACATCTCTTGTGCTTCTGCTGCAGTGTTTGTATGAGCCTGAAGGCTAACAAGCAGGCAGGGAGCTCTGGCCTGCTCAGTTGGATAAAATAATAGTTTCCACTAACGATGAAGTCCGAACGGATGGAATTTTCACAACACTAAATGAGAGCATCAAAGAAATAAACCTTCGTTTCCTCTCACCCCTCCCTGTCTGTCCTTAACCTGAGCAAAGACCACAAAACACCATGTCAGTAATTACAAAAACATCTTTTCTGAGGAGGGAAACTCTGGAAGACGCCATTGGAATAGGAGTTGGGCTTTTAAAAATTGTTGTCACAAGATATTTAAAAGATGTGTGGATGTGGCACTTAGGGACATAGTTTAGTGGCAGACTTGGCAGTGCTGGGTTAGTGGTTGGATCTGATGAACTTAAGGGATTTTTTCAACCTAAATGAGCCTATGATTCTGTGTCTGTTCTTATAGATAGGCCTAGCAGAAGGCCTAGCTGACTGGGGGGAAAAAGCAACCATTTTCTATTAGCTTAAAAGGTACACCAAAATGAACATGCAGATTTAAGAACCTGTATATTCTATTCACAGCAGCCTAGGTTACAAGTCTGAATTCTCAAAATTATTTTGGCTGGAAAATATGGGTAGGGATCTGTTTAAAGCAGCTTGGGATTTTCCTGATGTGCTTTCCCATGCTCAGGGGAGGGATTTATTACATCTAATTATACATTTGAGATAATTGCTCTGGGCTAATGACCAACATTATCACTTGCAGCAAATATTTACAATGTAAACCAAAAACCATCACAAATATTTAGTTGGTGTGGTCCTGAGCTGCCATTGTTTATTGTAAAATGCTGATGTATCCTGCATCAGTCCCTTACTGGGCTGTCAAATTGATAAGGAACTTTTGCATAGGCTCAGGACCTTTAGAGGCTTGCTGTTTCTCTCCTATTCTTATTCTGGTTTGGTACAAACTATTCCTGCCATCTAAACCTTTTTTTGTGGGAGGTTTTATTTTTGAGTGGTTGGGTTGTTGTTGGGGTTTTTTGGGCTTTTTTTTTTTTTTTTTCCAGAGGGGTGTTTTTTGTTTTATTAATAATTTCTGGCTGTGGCTGTTCCCACTCCCCTCTGTCTGGAAGGGAAAATGTCTATCAAAGGTCCCAGATAATATCACTAGGATGCTCTCCTCTCCCATTCTCTCCATGAAAAAGAGAAAAAACAGAAAACTGGATCTCTGTTTGCTACCAGGATCCTTATATGACCCTTCTCTGGAAGTAAGAGTGAAGCTGACTTTAAGTTTTACTGAACAAGTGATAAAGACACACTCCTGTTGTATACCCTAGATGATGCTGAAGCCCAATAATCATGTGATGCCAGCCATCTCAGAAGTTCTTTCATTATGCCCAGAAATGGGATTGTATTTCAGTGATTTTTCTGTAGGGTATATTGATAGGAAGAATTTGAGCATTCAAAGACATTTGAGATCAAGCAATGTGAAGGAAGAGCACTCACCAGCTGAGTTTCCCATGAAAACTTAATTGGATATAAGCTTTTTTCCCTATTATTCTGAAAAATATATGTAATTCTAATTTATAGTGAGAAATATTCATGAATTTCATGACATGGGGTAAATGGCATGCTAAAAACAAACTTTAAAATTCTGTGTAAAAAATGAAACAGTTTAAGAACATTCCCTTGAATCTTACAGTTAGGCTAAAACTTGTAGAAATGAACAGGGTAAAGTAAGACCAAAAATAATCTGATATCAAGGAGATCAGCACTGAAAATAAGAAACTTATTCACTCCCTTGTCTTCTGAGTTATATAGACATTTCTCTGTATTGTCATAATACATATTTTTATAAACAAAACAACTTGCTAACTTTCTTTTGTTTCTTTCCTGTGGGTTTTGGTTGTTGCTTTATGTAGAGTAGACTAACGGAAAAAATATGTTCAATAAAAAATGTGATAGATATTTCTATAAAAAACATCTGGACTGCAAAATATGTATCGATCTCCAGCACAAGGAGAAAAAAAAAGAAAAGAAAGTTGTCAGTAACCGAGATCCAGACCACAAAGACAGTAACCACCAATTAAATTCAATGCATGTTAAATGCCTAAACAACAAGTTTAATCGTGACCCTAATCATTATGATTTCTAAATTGATGATAACTCTTTCCAACAGCTATTCAAGAAAAGCACTTTAAGAAGCAAGATGGCCAAATGATAAAAGAAGACAATATATCTAACAAGACTGCTGTACAAGAAGGTGGACTGCTACTAGAAGTGAGTGAAAAAATGCTGGTCTTTTTCTGGCTATAATTTATTCACTTTGATGATATATTTGGGCTGATGATTTGTGGCAGCTTTGAACAAACAGTCTGTCTTGGTGGGAGTCTTTCAAGAGCCACACTTGCGAACACTTCTTGCAAAAGCAAGACTGGCAGTCGTGACAGTCACAGTCAGTGTCTATTTGGGCAATTGCACCTTGCACCCTTGCTTGCATCCCTGAAATTACCAGTGAACTCCAGCAGGCTAGTTCAGAGTTCTTTTTCACTTTCAGGTTTATTTAACTTGGCCCATATTTTGAGGATGTCAACATGAGCTTTCCTGGTTTCTCATCTGAACTGAGAATATTCTAGGATATTTTAGTTTATCCTACTTCCTCAGCTCTGTGTTCTGCACACACACCGTGTCAGCAAAAGTTATCCCTTCTATGTATTTTTATCCCCTTAGGATAATTTTATATTGGCAGGGCAGCATAAAGGGGCCATGCTGTTACTGAGAACTGGATCTATTAATTTTAAGGAAGAATTAATGCTGCTGTGAACTACTGAACCAGCTAGAGCCCAGCAGTTCATCCCAGATAGACCTGCATTTCAAACACATGAGGCAATAATACCTTTTATACACTGAGGTCCTTGGAAATTCCTATGTGATTAAGATTACATATGTACAATCATTTTGGATAGGATAGTATTCATGGTGTAAAAACTGTGTTTTAATGACAGCCCTGAGATGCATGTAAATGTAAATTTAATAGTAGCCTCCAGCAAATAATTGCTGAATACTATTAAAATAAAACACATTTTAGTATGAGATCCAATACCATAAGTTACTCAAGTCTATGGAATGGAAACTGGCACTCTGCTTTCCTTCCTCTAAGTATTTCAGAAGATTTTAATTTTAGATTTCAAAGCTAGTAACACAGAGGCATCTGATTAGTTACTGCTATTGCCAAAACAAGATGTTTGGCTGTCAGGTGTTATTTTGCAGCTATTTCCATTCTCAATGAATAGGGAATATGGGGTGTATAATAAATTATAAATATGGTGAGTATATAAATTTTAACAAGGGTCTCCTATATTTAGTCTTTGTTTAGTTGTGTCTACATGATATGCCCACAAGTTACAATCATTGAGCATCCTCAAACTGTAGATTGACTGCTGTGATTGCATGGAGATAACACTGGCACAAAATTTAGGGCAGGTTATGAGAAACTGCTATTGCTAAATATGTTCTGCTTACTGCAGGGTATGCAGGAGTCACATTCCCTCTAAATACAGGGGAGATATTTTATCCTGGATCATACTTAAAGTGGATCATTAACTGGATGATTAAGTGCATGTTAATATGAATTTACTTGCCAGGCTTCATTTATGGGCACGTGTGACCTAGAATAAGAGGGTGAGCTTTCCTTAGGGCTTGTCGGGAATGTTCTCTGAGGACTGAGTTTGGCTTGGGTCCTCATTCAGTGGCTATGGCACACGAAGCAAAGTGGGTTTTTATGTTGTTCAAACAAATTCACCATGTTGGTTATTAGGAACTGTGGGATTTTAACTAAATATTGCATTTCTGATTCCTTCCAAGAAGAAGCAAACCATGGTTGCTGTTCTTTGTATATTGACTTGTGAATCTGACCACTTTATTTGCAATCAAAAGATATTTTTCAGCTATTGAAAGCCACTTTCCATGTCATAACAACACCTTGCACTGTGCAACCTCTGCTTTATATAATACAAGCCAGAATAATGTGAATCACCAAAATATGCATGAATAATACTGTTCCTGAGTGCAATGATAATGGAAAGTCAAGAATAATTTTTTTTTTTTTTCCTAGTAGTTATAGCCACTCTGCTTTATGTATGCAGAGAAATATGGGATAGCAAGAACATAATTACTGGTAAATAGTGTATCTGGGACTCTTGAGTCTTGGAACAACATGGTATTTCCCCTTTCAGCCTGAAAGAAAACAATGGAATTAGGCTGTCTTAAAAATATGTTTAAAATGTTTTTTATTTCTAAAGGCTTCTGCCACAACATGTGTTTTTTATTTAAGATTTTATGGAGATTTTTTACAGCTATAATCAAATAGCTTTCATCAGCAATAACAGAATAAACAATGATACCAGTTTATCAAAGACTTTTTAGTGGAGCACAGCAGGTATCTAAACAAATAATTTCTTTTGGTGCTTTAAGATAATTTCTTCTGGATTAGAGACTTTGCTTGCCATCTTTGTTTCCCTTTGAAGGGAAGACAGACAAGGCTCTAAGAACCAAACTCTAATTTTATTATGTTTTTTTTAATATGTCCCATTCTTGAAATCTTTACTGTTCTTTGAGCTTTTACATTCCAAGAGTTTGACTGCAGTAATGATTTTTAACTTTGCACTTTCATAATATTTTCCAAGACAGGTGGTTTTTCAACCCCTGTGCCCCATGCCTTCTGGCAGAAAAGGGGCACATTCAGTTTCTGAAGCCTGTTAGTGAATACTTAAGGAACACTAGGCCAAACCCATAACCAGAAAAAGGGGAAAATAAGTTGTACTGGCAGTCAACAAATCCAGATAGAGTTTATGGAGTGATGGGGTGGAGAAACACAATAAAATGGTGACTTGGAAAAATAATGACTCACTGGTGGGTATCTACGCAATAGCCTTGATTGCAGGATTCATCTCATGGCCGCTAGCCACCTCCTGCTCTCCCCCCCAGCTATGTTGTGCTCGTAATCTTAAGTCCAGACTCAGAGTCTACACTACGGTGGAGATAATTGCCCATCCCAAATGGCTGTGTTACACTATTCACTGATCCCTGGAAGAATTAAATGCCTGCTATTATGGACTTGCTTTCTTAATGACATGTAATTGGGGATCACCTCACCATCACCTCCAACACTGCTTCTTGGGCAACCAGCACTTGTGCACTAAGCAGCACCCTGCTAAAGTTGTCACTTGGGCTTTATTGACCACTTCACAGTTGCTCCCGCAGTTTTGCTGCTTGTCATGGACGAATAATTGATGTTCAAAATTCTGTCTCAACCCTTGCTGCTAAGGAAATGCCTTCATGGACTGTCTTTACTTCTTCATTATGTTTGTTGGTCTTCTATTATGCTTTTGTAGGCTGAAGCATAGGGTTTATGGCATTTCTGTCTCCAGATGTATTGGATGTAATTATTTTCACATGTGAAAATAGTGTATTATAACCAAAATTTCACAATAAATATAAAGAATATGGACAATGCAGGCAGCTCCTGAACAGATGCTAGTGGAGTAAGGCTGTCTGAATCTATCATGCTCCCTTCTCACTGATAAATATTGATAAAGGCCAGACGTGGCTTTTTTTGTCATTTCCATGCTCACTGGCAGTTCAGACTCTTTCAGAGAAGATCCATGTAGTTTTTAAGGATGCTACAAGCCACACTTTTGTGCAGTTCAGAGTCAGATTTCCATAAGTCTTCTACTCTTAAGGCTTCAGGGCACAAGAATCACATTTCTGTGGTTTTTTTCTAATATTTTTCTTTATGGCTGCATTGCAGATGCCAGTCATTAGACTGTCCTGAGACTTCTTATTCAGTCACACTGTACATTCCATTTAATGCCTTTATCAAGGACCTGGATAAGGGGATCAAAGGCACCCTTAGTCATTCTCACAGGACACAAGGTTGGATGGGTGTGTTGGCCTGTTTGAGGGCAGGAAGGTTCTGCAGAGGGATATGGAGAAGTTTACTACTTATTTAAATTTTTAGACAGAGACTTTGAGGTGCCTGGCATCTTAAATATCTTAAAATCACAATCATATGATCCTCTACTAAAAAAATAAATATATTACAAACACCTTCAAAACCATGAAAGCTGGGTTTGATGGTGCAACCATTATAATTCTCCACTGATATTAAAAATCCTAGCTTCATTACATTAGCCACTTAATAAAGTAGATTTATAAATAAAGTTGGGTTTTTCAACCTGAGCTTCCATGTTTTGTAGACATGCTTTTGTTCCACCGAAGTATGTAGAGGAATTTTACTGATTAGAGTTGTAAGCAGCAAAACTAGCAAGGCACTTCAGGTTATTTACCTTCTGAACCAGCAGCATTTGTGCTTTGTATTGGGTGCTGGTGCTAAGCTACCACACAATCGGGTGTAGATCCTATAGTACACAGAACAGGCCCTTTTTCACTCAGACAAATCCTTTATAGATAATTTCTTAATTCCATATCACAGGTTTGGAAATTCTGGTTCTAACTTGGTAGCTCCCACCAAAGTCAATGAGGTCATTTTTTGACTGCTTTAATACCAAATAGACCCCAGGTCCTCTTAATCAAAACCAACAAAAGTCAAACTTTTAACGCAAGTGAATGATTTAGAATTTGACACAATGTAAGTTTAAAGCTTATTATTTAACATTATGTTGCTACCTTAGAAATTGATGCAAATAATAATCTTTCTGGGAGATACTTTGGAGAGGTGAATGTGAAGATTTTGGCACTGAAATGTAACTCCCAGTGGCCTCTACTAACATCTTGAACTAGAGTTCAAGTTTCATTCCAAGGGAGTTGGAAAATGATACATTAGAAAACATCCTATTGGTGCTGTTCTTCACTCTGCATAAGGAAATAACATAGGAAACCCTTTTCCTACTTGGTTTCCTGTCATTTTTTTAAACTTGTTAGTATAATTCCACTTCCTCCTTCCAAACTGATTTATGTAATCAGTTTTGATAAAACTGTGCTCTTGAAAAAGGTACTCCAGTTTGAATTTCAGTCTGAGAGCAAGAGATTTTTCCTCTTCCTGTTGTTTTTAAACTTAAACTTGAAAAGGCAAATTGCAAATCCAACAAAGTGCATGGAGATTATATGTATCTATGACCCATGTCACAAACTTCAGAAATCAAAAACTGGTAGAAAGAGACATTTTTGGTTTATTCTGGTCTGGAATCCCTCTTCAGCTTCCCATAGTGTTGACACTCTCTTAGCACAGTCCTTCTAAAGTAAATCCTGATAGATGTTGATACAGTGCTTCATTTTCTTAATCTAACTGATTTAAAACTGGACCATCAAAATAGGAAATTCTCATAAAAAGCTCATAGTCTTTGTGCCTTTTTTTTTTTTTTTGAGTTAATACAACTTTCTACAGTTTCCCAACAACGTTTTTGCTTTCCTTTGTTTTCAAACACAAACCTTCTCCCAGAAATTTAGATGACATGATTTAAGATGACATTAGTCACTTGGGATGACTTACATGGAATTTATCCATTAAAATAAATAGGGTTAGGAGTGCCTTTCTATCACAGGCTTACATTCAATTTCTTCTTGCCAGGCATAGGCAAAACACAAAGGAACACTTCAGAGGCCCTGGTCCCTTTTATTTTTTTCTTTTCAAATAGGCATATTTCTAAAATCCAGACTTGAAATTTGGCATGGCCACAGCTCTGTGCAAAAAACGTCCTTTCTCTTGCCCTTTAGACAAATAACTGATGTTCTCGTTTATTCCTTTCTTCTTTTTTTTTTTCTTCTTCTCTAACAAATCTGGATAGAAAAGCCATGACCGCTAAATTCCATTTGCTCTCTCCTGCAGTCCTTAGTGCTACTGTTATGAACGCAACAATCATGATGCTGCCACAGTACTGAGGTTTCTGAAACACAGGAGGTGGCACCATCCAACTTGACAGGGGGACAGAGAAAAACAAAATTGTGTTATCCCCTCCCTTCAGATCTTCAGCCTAACTATGAAAAAAGTGATAGAAGATGGATTTTGATGGGCAAAATTGTGTGGAAATAATGAACAAAATGGTAACCACAATTGCCAGCACACATAATGTCTGAGAAGCTTGACTTTTGCCAGGACTTTTGCAAGAGATTTATGGAGGAATTGGAAGAGGAAAAATAGGTACTTCTGTAGAGGCTTGTTGTGGAGCCTTTTCGTTAATGGGAAAATGCCAGTAAGTGCTTCTTTTCAGATTTCGTGACATGTTGGGCTGATGAGAGTTGGTATTTATCTTCTCCAACACAAAATTACAGATTACAATTGAGAGGGAGCAAGCTGAGAGTGGATTGGAAAATCAGGACAGGCAGCCTATGTTCAGTATGACAGAGCAGAATGAACGGGCTGTCGGCACAGGTGTGCGGTGAGGAGACACAGCTCTCATCCTCTAGTTGGTGCTGGCATCTGGAAAAGCATCTTCCATTTGTCAGGAGACAGGCAAACCTGCTGTCATATGAAGAGGGCTGGCTGAGAAATTGTAGTTGTACCAGTGAGCAGAGCAGCTGTCCATCCATAGAGTTAAGGGGAAGAATCAGTGAGCTTTGGGCACAGATGCAGCTCTGAATTTCAGGCCGCTGTTGCTGTCTCCAGACTGTTCATCACAGCCAACTCCACCCGAGCTCACTTTTCACAGCCGCTTCCTCTGTTTCTGCTCAGGCTATTTCAGTACCTCTTGGAGACAGTCCAGTGGCCACATAACTTCCTCCTCAACAAAACATATTCTCCCATTTCAGCTCTGTTAGTTTTTTTTCCTCTCACTGACTTTAGAGCTAATCCTTGACAACTATTTCCACCAGTCAATAGGTTTGGTATCTGTATCTGAGCCCTGCATCATACAGATGCACCAGGACTTAATCTGCTACTAGAACTTTTTTTTTTTGTTGCATTCAGGCAACAAAAGCATTCATAACACACTGTTCATTTCATACCAATTTCTGCATTTGCTTTTCAGGAAGCATTTTTGAAGATGGCATAGTCATGTATTGCACAAAAAAACCCCTCAAAACATAGAAGAAGCAGATATACACTTAAAATAATTGCAATCCTACATTGTTAAACTTGTCTTCAACTGGTTGAAGTGAAATTATAAATGAACACCCTAAACTGTATTCACAGATGACAATTGCTTTCAGTATATTCCTCATTCTCAATTCAGAAAAGCTCATGAGCTGCAGCCTTGCTATCTTCTCAATAAGATGAAGTGATGAGCAAGAAAGCAGGTCTAGGCTAGACTGTGTCCAGTCTTGAGAGCTTTTGCAAATTTGCATTGATTTTGTTATGGAGGTTTCAGCAAAAAACCTACATATTTTACTAAAAATATCAAATACATTCCAATTTCATTTTTTGTCTGCCTTAGTTAATAAAACTTAAATGCTCAAAGCAAAGCAAGGGTTTGCAGAAGAGGCTTGGGGAAGGATTAATTTAGTTTATAATGCAGCCTAAGATTTGCAGTCATTGCTGGTGGATAGAGGAGTTGTGTCTAACTTTCTATCCTTATCCCTCTCCATAAGATCCACTGTCATCCACTTGATATCTCAATTAGAGAATGTATTGCCTGCCTCTCTGGGTCAGCACAATGCCTTTATAGCAGGATTCACTCCTGCTGTCAGAATGGGATAGGGTGTGCTTGATACAGGATACTTACAGCATACAGAACATGCATAAGATGACAACCTGCAAAGTAAAACTGCTCCCAGAGTCAATTTCAGGGGTGCTATTCTCCCTGAAAATTTTACTGACCTGAAATAGTGTTTTAAAAGGCCGGTTTAGCATTTATTATCAAACAGAATGTGAAATATGATTGTTTTACTTTTCTCCCCACCCCCTGAAATAGTTTCATGATAGAAAATGTGATATATAGTGCTAAATACACAGAAAAAGAGTGCCGTGAAATTAAGACATAACATTCTGTTTTCAGTATATAGGCTGCAACATTATCTCTTTTAGGTTTTGATTCCTTACAGAAAGAGATGTCTGCTATTCATCCTCATTAACAGTTTGCAAGTACAAATAAAAGTCAGCTGTGGATGGAATATTATGACGGCTTCCTCTATTCAGGACTTGATGCACTTACATGTAAATAACACTGAAAAAAAAAATCCAGACATTTGGTACTTACATATGTCTAATTGTCTAACATGTTGGATAAATATTATTTGAGACTCTTTTCAGTAACTTATTTCTGTGAAAGATAATGCCTAATCTTACTACATTTGTTATTTCAAAGTCTACCTAACTAAATTTGTTGTTACAAATGCAGAGTAGTGAGCAATTAATGCTTCATTTTGGGTCTTCTCAAATGGAATTAATCAGGCTTGCATTTTCTATATTGAAATTTCTTAAGAGAAGACTGAAAAGCTCAGAGCAGCTGCAGAATTCAGAAAGGACGAAGAGCTGAACTTGCACTGAAGATATTGCCCCAGCTTTGCTTCCATCTGCGAATACAACATCTGCTTTTGAGGAAGTAAAATGAGAAATTGCATGAATCAATATAAAGATGGTTTCTATTTGCAAGTGTAGTCCAGGGCATAGTATTTGTGAAAGAGCATTGACAGAAGGGTTCCATTACTAGTAGAGAACACTTAAATTCAACATCGTGATTAATGAGGAGGCTAAAGAAATTGATATAATGATCATGTAGTAATTTAGTATCCTTTCATGATAATTGCTAAGGTAAATGACATGTTACTCATCCACATACCCACTAACTAGCTAGCAAACATCATACCTCTAGCTATGTATTAATAAATAAAATGTGTTTTGCCCAAATAATTTTAGAATTAATAATTCAAATATTCTTCTTTATATTATTTTAAGTAACCTTCAGTTCTTGTATACCATCCATTAACCTCAGGTAGCTTTCATGTTCTTGCTTCCCATATGAAATCCTAAATGTTAAAGCATGCCATATAACAAATTTGTACTGAGGTGTTCAGTGTTAGCCATGAATTCACTCTTGTATCAACAAAACCTTCCCTAACCTGTCTTTAAGCTAGTAGCCATCAGCAGTACTGCTCCTCTCTGGAAGCATGGTCTATATTCTCTTTTCCAGCAGTTAGTACTTGTGGAAAAAACAGGAATTAATGGGGATGCATCTCTTTCTAGTATGCACCACATCAAATTTCTACGCAAACAAAGTCAACTGGTGCTTCAGCTCTTGTTTCTTAGCCCCATCTTGGGCAGAGTAGTTGGTTTTGAGGTGCCAGGTTCATTTGGGACCAGAAATTCATGTATATGTTAACAAAGAGAGGCCCTATCCCAAGCACTTGACACAGACAAAGCAAGCTTTGTTACAAAAGCTTAGTTTGGAAGGAATGCATAATGGAAGAAAAACTGCATTTACAGTTTTGCATCATGCATTCAAAACAACTTCAAAGGCAAAGTTGCTCTTGATTGTGTCCAATACTTATTACATATCAAGCTTATAAAAAACATCACTATGGTTTAAAATGTGTTTACATGTGTGCACACATTGCAATCTCACCCTCCAGGGAACTACTATGTTTTCTTGGAAGTTTATAGCTCACAATTACCGGAGCCCAATGACTTACATTTTCCTAACTGGTTTCCAGGAGGCCGGTTTTGACTGCTGCCTCTTGACGAGCCACAGCGTTCCAGCTCCCTTGTTAGACTGAAGACGCATATATAAACAAGCATCTCCAAGGTTTCCCTAATTCCTTTGTAGAAGTGATGGGATATTGAAAAATGGAATAATGAGAAATTTCACCAGCTGAATGACTCACAATCATTTGTGCCTTTCAGATGCTCAGCTGTTCCCTCTGATAGTAAATGGGACGGCCAGGGCTCAAATCTGTCTGGCATTGCGAATGATCACTGAAAATGTTGACCTTGGTAGTGCAGCACTAGATGCTGAATTTCCATAGTGAAAGAACCCTGAAGTGATATCCAGGGTCAAGGACACGGGCAAGAACATGAACTTTGTTTTATTTGGGGTGACAGGAGGAGTGAAAGGGGCATAATGTTCATATATACACATTTTTTTCGTGTTTGAAAATAAAAATTTCTGCTGTCTATGAAAACCAGTTTATCAGATTGAGCACTTTCTCTCTGAAAGGCTTCCCATATAACTCCATGTCTGTAGACTTCAGCTAGTACTTCCTTCGCTGGCTCAAATGATGGAAATTTGTCTTCTGTTCTGTTCTTTTGCCTGAAATTTAATCTGTACACGCAAACCCTTGATCAAAACTGAATGCTAAAACAGTTCTGCCACTCTTCTTTGCACGAAATAGTGCTTACTCACAGAAATATTCATTTTGAAGTTGCTTTGTAGATAGATAGTCCAGAGGGCTAAGAGATACTGTACTTGTTGAGCAAAGGCCATATTCTGATGTCACCAGATATGGTATTTCTGAATAGTCTTTTATGCTGTTTTTACTTCAGGGTTCTGTAAGAGTTTTGGTTGTTCGAGTTTTTTTTTGTTTGTTTTGTTTTGTTTTGTTTTGTTTTGTTTTGTTTTGTTTTGTTTTGTTTTTTGGGTTTTTTTTTGTTTATAAGGAGAACCTCAGGGGTTTAGAGGGATTTTTGAGAAGGGTGACTATGAGTCCTAAAAACACCAGTGGAAAGACATACTTATTCACTAAACAATTCAGTTTAAGACAGAAGACACAATTAACTGTCTGCATTTTCTTCCTAATACTCATAAGACATGATCAAGTATAGAATTTCTAGTTTTTAAATAGCTACTTATTTAGATCATCAGAAAATGGCCTCATCCCACATAGGATGCAAAAACTCAGTGATCCACTATTAAATGAAGCTGTTCCAGATAAACTGTGAGCCAACTGACCCTGGAAATTTAGTACCCAAGTTGCGTGACTCGAAAATCTGTTCAAAGCAAGGCATGGCTGCAGGCCTTGACTGTTGTACTTTAGTAGCCATAGTAACATGGTCTCTGGAGACCTAATGCTAGTGAATTTTCCTTTATTTCAAGGAAGAGTAATAAGACAAATGTGCATTGAAACTCATTCTCTTTCTTTTTTTTTTTTTCTTCCTCCTTATTTTTACTATGCCATGACCTTGACCAAAATATCTTTGAAGTATTTTCTGGCTGATTTTCTGCTATGAGACCAGGAAAAAAAAATCAGGATATATAAAGGATCTTGCCAAAGGAAGTCCTATCTTCCTCAAAATATTTGCCTTCATTCCCAAAGAGAATCTCTTGACTAATAAAGTTTCAAAAACTTCTTAATGGAAGGAACTGATAACTTTCATCTCACAGCTACTGCAGGCACCAGAATAATATCATACTTTCTTTGAACTGACAGATTAATTGTTTTTTTGTTTCAGTAGCAGGTGCAGCTTTTCGTGAGTACATAATTGGATGTACATGTTTTTTTTTCAAAAGAACACAGGTCCCTATCTGGTGCCAAGCTCTTCTTTTTTTTTCATTTGAGAAAAACGTCCCACATGATTTCATTTTTAAAGTACAATGTAGAAAACTCATGTAAGTGTTTTTAAAAAGCCAAATACAAACAAACAAATGTTCACAATACGTACTTAAGTCTGTCTCACATGTTTCAGCTATTATCCTGGATTAGAAATTCCATCTTTCATTGAGTCCATATGGTTTACCAAATGGCAGTTTAAAACCATGTATTTTTTGCAGATTTGAAGTTAGTTGTTTTTTGTTGTAGAAGTTTTAAGGTCCATACTAATATTTTTGTGTGTTTGTTTCTATGTGTGCATGTGTAAGAATACAATATTGGAAAAAAAAATTTAGTGTGCAAGTGGACTGTACTGATTGAAACACACTTGTACACAAAACACCACCAACACTGAGTTGTAAAATTTGGTTATTTCCCCCTCTAAATATCAGAGCTTCATTTAGGCTGTTGATTATTTCTGCTGAGAGGATTAAACTGAAATGAGAAGAGCTGCCTTTATTTCTCTGTGCTGTCCCCTCAGTGTTTAGGGCAAACATGTGCTTTAATTAGGGAGTGAGAACTGCACAGGTATGAGGCTGGTCCGTATCCTCTTTCCTGTTTCATCTCCCTCGGTTATCCATTTCTCAGGCACATGGCTGCTGTGGTTCTGACACAGCACACCTCCTCTTCACTGAGAATAAGAGAAAGCTATTGCAGATAATTTTACTTCAATAACTGAGAATGTTTAAAAATCATAAGCGGAGCCATATACTTTGTTGTGATGTATAATGTGAGATGTGGTAACTTAGAACAAAAAAGCTGGGAATAGTTTTCACTCATTCTCCTGGACTGAAGCTGTCTCTCCTACTCAGTCTAACAAGTCACTAGGCTTCTGGCCAGAAAAATGGAAAAACCTCTATGCAGTGTTACTGTAAAGGATTTCATTTGTATTTGGTACCTGAGAGATTTATCTGAGAGGTTGGAAATCCCTACTATTTGCACCATTACCCACTACCATTACCCACTCAGGGCGGGTAATGTGCTAGCAAACACCCTCCTCCTTAACCTCACCTGTGGTAAGTACATAGGAGAATAAATCCCAGCCCAGCTCTGACTCTTCTGAGTCTTCTGTATTATAGATGTCTGTTTTCCCACTGAACTACAATTTAGGGTAATATTGAGAAAGCAGAAGAATTTGTGGGCATGCATGAGACTCACTGGTGTAAAGTTTTGCTTGATATCCAGCTTGTCTTTTTTTAATGTGTCTGAAGCAGTAGTTTTCCCAGCTAAAATTAGAGACATAGAATTTGTGTTAATACTCAATTTAGTCATGTGGCTCCATAAAAGTTGTTTTTGCACCAAAGTGGATTTTGCTTTCCCTGCTTGCAGGGCAAAGCATCTGATGTCTGCAGTTGGGGTAGTGAAAACCAGGGGGTGCTTATTTAAGAGACATAACCTCAGGAGAGGACACCACCATTTTGAGAACAAACCAAAAACAAAGCAGGGGAAGTTTGGAAATCTCTTCATTTACATACATGCTTCAAATCCACACTTGTTTCTGGCTTAACCTAAATACATGGCTCCTTGAAATTTTCCTCCACTTCTTCCCTCTTACTCCCTCCCACCTCTTTATTAATGCCTCTTCCAACCTCACAGATGTAGTTGCCAATCCACTGGTCTGAATCCCTGGAAATGCACATGGTCCCATTTCCCTTTCCAATAGTTAGAAAATGCTGCACCTAATTCAGCCTGACTTTAGTTCTGTGGAAAAAGATGTGTAAAGGAAAACCTTCCTGCTTTCCACTGTGGGGGATGAAGTCTCACATTTTAAGGGTAGAGACTGATCTCTTATGTATGTGTCTAAGCCTAAAGAGTATGTACCAATATGCTGAAGATGACTAATTTTTTGAATAGATGAATTGATTGCTTGATAAGCAATCCTTGACAAAGGCAGACATTCCTACAAGGGCTGAAGAACTCCATCTTGCCTGCAGGATAATAGAGGGTACATTTTAAGGATGTTCAGCACGATAATGTGTAGGACTCTTTGATAATATTCAGATCTTGTGGTCTTTGAAGGTAGGGTATTAGTTTGCATAGCTTAAGAACTTTTATTTAATTAAGCACGTTTCTTTCATTTTTTTTTAATGTTCTTAGCTTCTACCTGGTCCAGTTTCATAGGTAGGACTTGAAGTCTTTCAGAATATGTCTGGTAAGGGGCACATAAAAAAGGGAGCCCCCGTAAGTGTCCCACAGCTATCTTTATGGAAAATTTTAATCTATCCAAATTAAAAGGTCTGCCAGATGTTCAAAATGTTATAAAATGCCTAACATCTCATCACTGATGGTTTCATTGTTATGAAGATGAGTCCAAAGAGATAAGATGCCAAAAATGCCTTCTTGCCTCCATTTGACATTGGAAATGTATGTGACAAATACCATCCATGGAGTTTCCTCTCAGTGCAGTGAGAAGTGAAGATGCAGGAATCTTTACATATCATCTTCTGGTTGGTGAGGAGCTGGGACGAATTTGGTCATTATTTAGAGTAGGAAATAGCACCAGTTTGAGCAAGTCCTTGTGCCTGAAGAGTTGATAAGTATAATTAGTATTCAAAACAAGCACAGCTAGGCAGAGATCACTCTTATTCTGCAAAGGTTCTGCACCTATGGAGCTGACCTGGAGCAATACAAGATTTGCCATTGACTGTTCTTAGCATTGACTTAGGGTTAGTGTTGACCTGACTGAATCACTTGTTGCTACAGCCATTGAAGGCTCTCCACTACTTTTCTTAAGTTATTGTTTCACAGGTTCTTCAAGGCACAGAGCCTCTGGCCAAGTGTGGTCCCACAGGGCCATGTTTCCAAAGGTGCTCCATATTTCTAATGAGAGCCAAACCTTCTGAGGAGGTCAGTCTATTGTGCACTGAACTCTTGAAATTCTGCCCACCATTGTCACAGTGGGAACAGCTTTCAAGCAGTCTTGGAAATCTGGTCCTTATTTAAGAACCAAAAAGAGAACCAAGCTCATATGTCAGTGTATCTGGTTACTGAGCAATTGAAAATCTGTCCTCACTGTGTTTCAGGATTAATTCAGGATTAATAAGCACATTGAGAGTAAGGTGAAGCAAGGATAATAATAATACAGCAGTATTTCAGCAACAGGTATTTGAACTGTAATCTCCAAGACCTCAAAACCACCACATGAAAGGATCTAGACTGCCTTGAAGTGCAAGCCTGTTGGAGTAAAGATATGTTACCAAACCTTTATCAAAGGAAGACAGGCAGAATTAGTTAGTCCTTGTGCAGCATGAGGACTGACTTTTTATATTATGCTATGTATGTATTTTTATAACAGCTTAAGAAAAAAGCCATACAAAAAAATACAAATCCAGTTTTAGAGTCATGGTTAAAATAGCACATGTATTTAATTTTCCCTTTGGATATTATTATATTATATGTATTAACGCATATATATTCAAAGCAATTATTATGGAATGTGCAATTTTAAACTAAAAAGAAAAACAAAGTAGTTGACACTTGCTATTAAACTTAATTCTATTAATTAATGAGCAAATATAATTATGCAGACAATTAAGCAGACAATAAACTAGTAATGTAATATGGTTGCTATACTGTAATTAAATATTTTAACTTTTTTAGAAAAGAAAGAAAGGATTTTCCAGGTTACTCACTTTTCAGGATAGGAAAGAATTTAGCCAACTTTTGCAGAGTAAGTTTTTTCATTCCTAGGATATTCTTAAAATTATTACATTGATCCTAATTTTATTCTTTATCTTCTGATTATCTTTTAAAGTATTTTATTTTCGCTTTTCAGTCGCTGAATGGTTTTGCCTTGGTGGTGAGTGCAGATGGAATGATATTCTATGCATCATCAACAATTGTGGACTATCTAGGGTTTCATCAGGTAAATATATTCAGAATTACTTAGAATACCCAAACACTGGAATTGTATTGACTTTATTGTCAATATGTATATTGTCAATATTATACTTCTGCTATTATTTTTAAATGCAGCACTGTATGTTGCATAACTTTGACTGCTGATTAGACACACTTCCTGAAATAAGATTATTTTACTATGCCATCTCATTTTTGTCAATCTTATGGGTGAAGATTTATTTCTTGTCATTTCCTTTTATAAAGCTTTCATTAGCAGAAATATGATCCGTTATAAAATTGAGATTCAGCTAGAAGTTTATTTTCAATTTCAGTATAAGATGTTGCTGTTCTAGGCTGGTTGTCTGTGTGTAATAAGTATATTCTAAAGTCACAGACAGTTGGAAAGGACTTCTGGAGGTCATCTAGTTCAACCTCTTGCTCAAAGCACATCGAGCTAGAGCAGGTTGATGCAGGACTGATCTATGACCCATCTGGAAGATGTGTTCCAATGTTTAGCCACCATGACTATGATTTTTTTTGCTTATTATTAATTCCCAGCTTCCCATGTTGACACTCATGTCTGTTGCTTCTTGCCCTCTCACTTTGCTTTTCTGAGAAGAGACAGGCTTTGTCTTCTCTTCCCCTGCTCATTTGGTTGATGTACACAGTAGTACATTCTTTCTGTGATTTTCCCTTCTGAAGGCTGAGCAAACCCTCTTCTTCTCTCCTGGATGTGCTCCAGCTCTCTTAAGTGTCTTGGTAGCACTCTCCTGGGCTCATTTTGACATTCTAATCTCTTTATTTTCATGGAGTACCCAAAATTAAGAGAGAAATTTGCCTTTGTGGAACTTCCTGAAGTTCCTATCAGACTATTTTTACAGCCCACCAAGGACCTGCCTTGCCCTCCCAAACTCGTACCCTCTGGAAACCTGCTGAGTGTTCATTCTATCCCGTGATTCCTTAGTCAAGAAATTAAAGAGGGCTTGTCCCAGATAAATCCCTGGGGGAATGCCATTAGTCATCACTTGCCTGTTGGATGTTTGTTACTCACATTTGCATAAGTACAAAAAAGTTAAGAATAGAAAGAATCATCTTAGGATGTGAAGGGGAAAAGCAGATGTTGAGAAGTAGGGGTCTTTGAAACAACTTTCCTCATTAAAGCTGCTCTGAAGATGTCCTACACCTGCCATTATTTTAAGCAAAGTATCGACCTAAAGATAAGTGGCTACCCCTGACAGTTCCTAATTAACCATTCCTTGTTGTAATTGTTTCAGACTGATGTAATGCACCAAAACATATATGATTACATTCACGTGGATGACCGCCAGGATTTTTGTAGACAACTGCACTGGGCCATGAATCCTCCCCAGATGTTGTCAGGACAGCAACTACAGTCAGAAACAGGTGGGGTTGTGTATGTTGATTGGAAATACAGGCATCACTGTACAGAGGTAGAATTGCACTCCACCTATGCCCGCATCAGTACCATGTCCAGTCAGATTCTTCACTGGAAAGATGCACAGTGGCCATTTATTTATGTTATTGTCTCAGAGATGACATTTCTTCCTGATCCTGGGCATTTATAAGGCAGAGTATGCCACTGGTGCTCCAAAGTGGTTTCCTTTGGTTTTCTCTAATGTGCCTACACGTATTCATACACGCTCACAATGAGCAGCATCAGTTCTTCATACTGCCAAAATTTTGTTGACAACAGATCAGGACGTCAATAATCCTCTCATTGATGCAAAAGGGTTCTGTACAGAAGCACCATGGAAGCATCACCTTCTGCCATTTGTGTTCTCATGCAAAATTATGTGGACAGGAGCCTCCTGAAGAACAAATAGGTTTAGCAATGAACTTTTTCCTCTGAGGCTATACTTCCCTAGGATGGGGATTGGATGCCTGCCCTCAAAGTTTCTCCTACACGGGATATTAAGCTAAAATCACAACTACAGAACTTACAATCAGGTTGAGATTGTTAACCTTAAAAAGAACTATTGATCCTAGCAAAATGTATGCATTTCACTAGAAGGTGAGGTAGTAATTGAGGAAATAAATTGGGAAGTATAGTCACCAAATGAGTGGGGAGAAACTTGCAAGAAATCCTTCAGCAACCTCTACGAAGTCCTCAGGAACACAGTCATGAAACTTTGGTGGAATTTCTTGCATTTCCTGTAAAACAGTTTCTGTGTTTTACAAGAGTCTTATAAATATAAATATAGGAGCTTTTCAACATTTTGTAGGAAGTATGCAGGAAACTAGCAAAACAAGATGCACTATTATTTCAAACTACAAAAATTTACAAATATTTGGAATTTTCATCCTAATGTATATTGTGGAGAACTTCAGGTCTCAAGTTCAGTTTTGTATAAATTCTTGTGTCTTTCGGGAAATATTTCAGAAAACTGCACTTGTACAAAAAAAATCAAGGAGGTGCAACACCTGAACATTAGCTCATAATCTACTATCCATTTTTTTGTTCTGGTTTTTTTTCCTAGGGTTAGTATTTTTCCTTATTTTGTTCTCATGTCTAATGCATTTTCTGTGATCTTGGATCTCAAACCCAGCAACATCTGTTACCCTGTTTTGTATCATTAAAAATCACAAAAACGCAGGAAATAAAGTCCAAATTTATTAGGAAACTCACCCGAATCCCACTGCAGAGCTTTTATTTTTCTTCTGTAAGAGCATGTGCAGATGTATCCATATATGACACCATTGAATATTCACCCATCCATAAAGCAATTTTTAGCAATTTCCGTAACAGCTTCCTCAATTGGCTACAAAACATTTTCATTATTAGTGTGATCTGATATATGTTGCCTTCACTGTTGTTCCTAGGAGAAGAATATATTCTCAGTAAATTGTTCAAAGCACAAGAGAATGACAGCATGACAACAGATTATTCTTCCTTTTTAACTCGCTGTTTTATCTGTCGAGTTCGCTGCTTGTTGGACAGTACTTCTGGATTCCTTGTAAGTACAACTTCAGTTAGATCAGTGTAGGCATGACATAATAGACTTTAATTACTTCATATGAAATATTCTTCAACATAAATACTGTGGAAATCCATTGACAGGATACACTTTTCTTTTGCTGTGCACTAACAAGAAACACCTAAGATAATTATTAATATGTGTAAAGAATGATAGGAGAAAAAAGGTTGTAATATTTGAAACTGAAAGACTTTAAAATTGGTTATACTTTAAGCTCTCTTTGACAATATCTGTCCTCAATTTGTACTGGGCATAGCACAAGGGTGGCAAGTTTGAATTACAGCAAGTAACATTTAAGTCCAAAGTATTTGCTTTAAGGAGAAGGAAAAATAATGATGTGTTTTTTCCTTTTGCAAAGAACCCTTTAATAATAAAACCCAGAATTAGAAAGTCTCTTGCATGCTCCATACTAGGAGTGGTTCATTTCTAGAAATCAATTTTTCTCCATTTCCTTAGTAAAGACCAGTGCTGTTTCCACTCAGGGGAAACTCCAGCATGTGCAAAGAAATGAAACAATGAGCGTGAGACTGGGAAATGCAAGTTCTGCCTCAGATGCTCATTTGCTGGAAGGCTATGGGTCTCAACAGCTGTCGTTTCTGCATCCCTGCTTTAATCTCGTAGCTCTGGAAAATGCCTAACTCACACAGGATGATTTTTCACTGGGCATTTTTTTGGTAGTTAATTTTTTCAGTGAGAGGCAGCAGCTTGCTATTAACTTGAACCCTGCTCTGTGACTACACAGACATTTGAGGCAGGGATGCACGGTTCCTTCCAAGCTGTGCACTCTGTATGTGGCTATCTTGGGTCTGTTTTTTCCCTCGGTACCTCTCTGCATAGCCCTTGGATTGTATACTTGTCAATCTGTATACTTCCCAGAGAAAGTGCAGAATAAGTGGAAAGAAACTAAGAGACCATCTTGCTGGAGAGAACCGAGCATGGAAAAAGAATGATTCCAGCTTCAGTGGGGTCAGAGGAAACAACTGTTTGCATCACTGTACGTGGCCCATTTTGGTGAACAGAATGTAACACAGAACTTCTACTTCTGAGTACACAAGAGAGAAAAAAATCTCAACCAGCCCCAAAAGTCTCATCTTACTGTTGATAGTACCTCCACCCACCCTGTCTCTGAAATGGCATGGTTTAAATTATATGAAGAAAATTAAATTAGTAGTTTCAATTGCTGATTCAAAACTGGGTTTGGTGCTAAATGATGCAGTCTATAGGTTGTATTAGCATATTAGATGTTTATACGCAAAATGCTTAAATTGTTGGGTTTTTTGTTTTTGTTTTTTTTGTGGTTTGTTTTGTTTTGTTTTGTTTGTGGTTATTTTATACCAGACAATGCAGTTCCAAGGCAAACTAAAGTTCCTCTTTGGACAAAGGAAGAAGTCCTCATCAGGAACAGTATTGCCACCTCAGCTGTCTTTATTCTGCATAGTGGTACCACTTCTGCTCCCTTCTGTGACAGAGATGAAGATGAAAAGCCTGCTTGTGAGAGCAAAGCACAAAGCTGATGATGCAGCAGCAGCGAACACGAAGTATTTACAAATTAATCTTTTGGCATTTAGTGAAGATTATGGGCTATTAAGCATGTAACAAACACAAATTATGCTAAATATTGCTCCATTTTAAAACTCTTTCTTAGAAAAGTGAATAATTTATCTGGATTTACTATTGAATACAAAATAAATATAATACAATTACTGTAATATAACATAATAGAATGCACGATGATACAATATATTGTACTTTATAATACATGTTAAGTAATATATTTCAATATACAAAATTTTATATTAGAAAAGGAATATTAGGGTATCTTTCTAACCTTCAAAAGTTACCAATGCATTAAGCCAGATGTAAAAGTGGAAAAGAAAAGGTATTTTTACTGCAAGTTTTCTAATTTCAGTATCTTATGCTAACACAACTATTTCAACTTGGGCATTTTGGTAACAAACAAAAGAAAAGAAAAACTTCAGAAAGCTGAATGTGTGTGTGGGGAGTGTTCACAAAGAGTCTAATGTGTTGTACTTGGTGTATGCATTTATATTTCAACAGAAGTTTTATGAACATGTAAGTTTACAATTGCACTAAATGCTTGGGGGTGATCATTTGGAAGGAATCACAAAAGATCAGGACAGATTGTGTTCAGGCTCATCTCCTTCCTAACACTTATTTTTGTTACTCTTCTATGGCAGAATTTGTTGATGTTTGGGGCTAGGATTCTATTTTCCCTTATTTGCTTAAACATAACCTTACAGTAATGAGTTCTATTGCTGTGAAGCAAAATGCTCATCAGTATCACCGACAGTGCCATAATTTGGCTTTTAATTAGATTATGCTTGTTGATATGTATGTGTGGATTCACTATCCAGATCTAGTACATACATCCTTTTGAGAAGAACTAAATTGCTGGAAGTCTGATATAATGGACTAATGCAGGCTTTTGGAATACAGTTGGAAAGTAATTTCTACTTGCTAGTTTTTCCAGTGGCCCAGGTGAAATTAACTGATGATCAGAACTGAGTTCCTAATAGAGAAGTGCTTTACTACCTTCCTGTCCAGTGGCCAAGGATTTGACAAGAATGAAGCAACTATTTATCTTCAGTGTTTGCTTTGGTTCAAGTCTGAAGCATGGTAGCCAATGATGGGCAGATTTGTACAGTCTTTTGGGGTTTTTTTCCCCCGATGGTCTTAATGCAAGGAAGCTTTTGTAATTCAGTATTACAGATATTGCACCCTTTTAAAGTCCTGATTCAAGCATTTTCAACTAAAGATCGAAATAAATACATTCAAATCATATGGTGCTTATTGCAAATTGAAATCATGCCAACTCTTAAATGCATTGCTGGTCACTGTGATGTACGTACCTCAAACATAACTTGAATAGGAAGAGCAGAATATGCACAGCATTTATTTCAATTCCAGATGAAATTTATTTTTCCAGATATAGTAAGTCATGAACAGAATATTCCTAAATGTAACTATTCCTCTTAATTGAATAAAGAAGTCCAGTCACACACTAGTTGGAGCAACTAAATTATGCAGGAAAAAGACAATTATTTAGTGCTAGTTACTACATAGTTAAACCAAATGCCTTTGCTAACAGTCATCAGCTTGAAGATCATATCTTTTGGAGTCTGTGATTCTACTGTGTTGTCATTCAATGACAAGGAATTTTCCACATTTTCTACTCTCTACAGCTCCAGTTCAAAAGGCAGTTCAGGACTTTCTGAAGCAACAGAATTATATGGAAGAAACAATCACCATGAAGGTGCTGCCTTCACTAATGCATTACAGATTGCTGAAAACCAAATCAAAGGTACTGCTAAGTACTTCTAGATTATATACAGTTTATGGAAAAAGAAACTCATCTTTTATTTTCTCCTGATAAGTTTTTCAGGTTTTTGGTCCCAATGCTATCTTCTTCTTCTCCCTAGCACCTCTTCTTTAAAAAAAAAAAATTAAAAAAATTGTCCACCTCAAAAGATAATGTGGAATAAGTCTGTGATTTCAGACTGGGTAGAAAATTTACAGAGAAATAAATGGTCAGAGTAAATAGTAAATAGTAAATAAATGGTAATAAAAGAATACTCAATGTATACTTGCCTAAAAGTGGCAGCACTGAATTTAATAAGTTTATGTGAAAATCCTGATAATTAATAACAATATCTATTCCTCTTTGATGAAAACTGGAAGATATGTAACAAATGTTAGTTTTCCCCAAAGATTAGAAAACAGAGGAAAATTAGAATGCATTGTCTTTAAAACTCATGATGTGCCCACAGCTTTGACTCATGCTTTTCCAGTGTTTGGCTGTGGAAAAATTAGGAGAATCTAGGCTCTACTTCAGATTTTACAATGGATAGAATTTTGATGGTAAGCCTACCCCACTGGGCAACTTCTTCTTAAGTGGACATGTACTCATCCTTCTGTCATATCTGCTGGAAATCTTTAATGTCTTTAAAATCATTTCTCTATTATAGCTCCATTTTTTATGAACATTTTTTTTTTGTGGGTACTACTGCAACTGAGATGAAAATATTAGAAGGAATGACTACTACTGTAAAATCGTTGGTTACAGTTTAAGTGCTGTACTAGGCTTTTCAAATTTTAGTTTTAAGATAAAAAATGCTTAATTTTGTGACATATTTTAGATTGTGCTTTCTTAAGCTGATGCTTCAAGGGCAACAAAGAAATCTTTGAACATTTGCAGTTTAGCTAACAAAAAATACTTAATACTGCTTGTATTAAAATCTATTTTCTTTTAAATTATATAGCAAAGAATAATGGAGAAAATGGCATTTCTCTAGTTAAAGTACAAACAAATGAAGATCACTGGGTCTGGGTTCAAGCTAACACTCAACTTCTGTATCGAAGTGGTTGTTCAGAATATGTCCTTACCCAACAGCAAATGTTAAAGTAAGTATATTTTCCAGTACCAAAAAGTAAAAAAAAAACAGGAAAATGAATGCATTCTTTTTGTATTAAATCTTTCAAAGGGCTGTAGCAAACTAAAAGAAGAGCTGAGTGAGAAAAATTTAGTTTACTTATGATATGGAAATCTATTTCTGTTTTGGGACATATGAAATGACAGTTACAATCCTAAATAATATTTATTTTCTGTCTTCAGCGTTTTCTTCTTCTGAAGTTGAGTATACATATACATTAACACCGAAATAAATTACTTTATTATTAATATTTGTCTTTCTTGCACAAAAAAAAAAATGTGGTTTGGGTCTTGTTTTACATTACGGCTGAAAATCTAGTGTCCTAGTTTTTCTGCTTATCAGCATTTGACTATGTTAAGCTTCTTTTTTCCCCTTCATGTAAGACAGTTCAGCTCATGTTTTCAGTTGTGCATGTGCAACATAACCTAAAGAAGGGTACTCACATTCATTGTATGCTTGTAGACAGTTACATCTAGTTAGTTGTCTGTAGGCTCAGTCACGGAGTAACTAATCTCACAGTAAACTAATATCTCAGATTTGCAGTCAAAGAGGAGTTTTTGGATGTGTTTTACCCTTTCCTCTTAAGTGGGTTTTTCATCCTTTCCCTATTGGACTGTCTGTTCCAGTTCCTATGGGCCTTGTTGAAGTATCTCTTCAAGCTGGCCTGAGGGAAGAGATAAGAGAGTGGACTCAGTGAGCAGGGGCCAGGAGTTTTACATAGCCACCATCTGGCCCAGTGCTAAAAATGTGGCTGTTATCCCAGATTTTTTCTTTCAGAATGCCTTCCAGGTGGAATAAATAAATGAAAAAAGTCTTTTCACTTCTAGAGTAGATATTCCTTGCAGGCAGCGTATTTCCCAAGATCTACATGAGTAGCAGGGGACCTCTCACTTGAGGATGCTGGAACTTTTTACCTTTACGGGGATGGCACAAACATCATCTTGCCGTGTCAGGGAACAAATTTCTATTAAGAAGCAGATTAAAAGGGGCTGTTTGTTTTATTATTTTCCCTACTTCCAAGTTGTTTTTATGTAATTAAGCATGTTTATTTAGTTAAATTTTTGCTTTCAGAGTGATTAAAATTCTTCCTTTGTGCGTGATAGTTCCCGCAGACTGAAATATTACAAGAGTTGGCCTTGGTGTTTATATTCAATTATATCTTAGTCTGCGATAGATTTTGTATATGCTACAACTTCTTTTTTGCTACTGTTAAAATGTATGCTGTCTTCCAGAAAACATAGATTCTTTTGCAGAGTTTCCACTGGATACTATTTCACTGTAAAATTCTTCATTTGAGGGCTTAACTTTTTTTGACTATTGCATTTTGTTCAGTCTTGTGCTTCCCAGTTTGACCATTTTCTGAGAAGCATGTTCTGCAGCAAACTTTTATGAGACCATTTGCATCTCCATACTGTCAATAATAAAAATAAGAATATTTAGCAGAAAACTGAAGATATTTAATGCTTTAAAAAAAAAAAAAAGAGAGAGAAAATATTCTTCTTTCATGGTGTACATTATTACAGTGGGACGTTTTCTCTTTATAACAACACGGACTCCCTCTACTGGAAAATCCTTGTCTTGCACATTGATTCAGTACCCAAGGAAAAAAGTTCTCTTGTGAACTAAGAAAAAGCCTTCTAAACCCCTCAGTAGTTCTTCAGGTTTTCATACACAATTTCCTATTGAGATGTCTGCTTCTTGCTTGGAGATGCATGAGGTGGTTTCATGGCACTTGACCCTGCAGAGCTGGGAATCAGCACATTAGTGAATTTAAGACCTAAATCTCAGGATTTGGATCCCAGTTCTGAAAACAGCTGCTTTGGGCATGGACTGCTCAGCCAACACTTTCTGCCAGTGTTCTTCTTTAATGATTACTTCAGCTGGAGGTCATGGAAAATTAATTCACTAGCCATCTTAGAAAACAAAAGGCAACATAAATTAAGTTAGACATAGAAAACAAGCATACACCCAATATGAACATCTGTGACTATTCGGGTATTTAATTTAGGCATTTTATTTCCTCCCAGCTGGGTTCTTGAAATGTAAGACCCCCACGGTTGTCCCTCAAATCACTCTGATCAGAAAGCTCTTATGTGTCCAAATAACTCCTTGTTAACAAAATATATCTAATTTAAGATGCTACATGTATTTTATCTCTAGAATTTTCTATGCAAAAATGTTATTTAGATATATTTTAAGGGAAGAACAGAAGTGTAAGGGAACTACTGTATTGAACTACAATATTTAGGTTCTTTATTGAACTGTGTGCCTGAAAGGGAAGAGTAATGCATGAATTCAAATGAAGCAATGCCTCAGAAAGTTAGCTGTGCACACACATTGACTCCCAGATGCGGTGACACTCTTTAGTTGTCTCAAGAAAATGCAAAGATTATGTGCACAAGGGTGTGAGAGTCCCATACTGAGGACAGTGTATAGCTTGTAACATATGTTGAGCCACTCTGTATCCCAGAAAACAAACATTTAGAAACCCCTGATTGACTTCTTTTTTCTACTGTTCTTGAAAGGGAAGAAGATGAGCAACTGAAGATACTAAGTGGTTTTGCCAGTTTGAAAGGAAACCTGGAGGGGCTTTCGTATAACAGTGCCATTGAAACTCTGGGCCAGTGGAAGCATCTTAACTGGGCAGCAGTGAAGAATGAACAAGATAATGTAAAAGTGAAGTTTGAGCCTCATACTAATGGTGAGTGTTTTATGCAAGAGGAACCTCTGAGTTCTAACACATCACTTTTAGGCATACAAAACAACTGCACCACAAACAGTACCTGGACTTTAAGAAACTCCAGTTCTTGTTCCATGAGCCAGAGAATGAGCACGTGTCCAAACAGGAGAGCTGGATCATTCTACAGCAGAGACCAACATTTTTTAAATTTGGCATCAACTTGTCCTTCCCACTGGGGGAACGCAGAAAACGGCCAGCCTTACTCGGGGCTCCAACAGCGCTGTGCAGAGAACTATGCCACAGACCACCTGAAGCTGCAGAGACCATTAATATCCTCAGAGTCTCTCTATGACACAGCTGTTCCTTTGGAGATGCCTATCAAAATGGAATACGACTCTGATTCGGAAAACATTGCTGATAACTACCTGCTTTCGCAGGGCCGAGCCTGGCTGGATGAGAGCAGCTCGGTGAGAAAGCAGGTGTCCAGCTATCCCAACAGAATGCACCTCAAAACGGAGCCGGACCTCTGTGAGCCAGCCTTGCCGTGCCAGAAGCCAAGGCACTGCCTTTACACACCCCATAATTGGCAATGCATCATAGCAAATCATCCCAACAACCTCAACTTGAACAGAGCTTGCAAGGGTTCACGGAACAAGGAGGTGCCCCCCTTCTGCCCTCAGAACTCCTCTGTGTGTTTGGAAAGCATGCCTGACCTATCACACACAGCTTGCTACAGCCACTTCTACAGCCCCAGCCCAGGGGAGGAGAAAGAGCCGGTTAATGAGGTGTTCAAAATGCCATGTGAATTTAAAAACCCCTGCTTGGTTCAAGCAATCAAGCGTGAGCCCCTGGATTCTCCACCATTGTCCAACAGCGGACAGAACAGAGTACACACAAGCTTCCCTGAAAATACATTAGTAGGTCCTATGCCTCATAAAACCACTGAATGTACATTTTTGCAATAGATTTTATAACACTTGAAATATTTATAATGTTAAAAGCAGAAGTTGTAGATTCTCTTCCAGTTGAGTTAAATGACTTACTAAAATCAAAAGCCAGTGGAAATATTTTGAGAATATGTGTGTGTGTGCACTTCTGTGTGAAAAGAAACAGACACAGGTACACACAGCCTACCCCCTGCTACTGCCCTTCTTTTAGTGATATTTGGAAAGAAGAAAGAAAGATAAAACTTCAGGCGCAGAAAAGGAATCATTACTTGCTGCACAAGTATACCTGATCATTTTTCCTTACCACCTTTCCTCTCTTGTCATTAGCAAAGTCTAACAATTTCTGTTTTCTTTGTTCTGTTTGTTTTTCTCAAGCTGATGTGATGCCTCTGTGCAAATCAAAAATGTTTATGGTCTTCAGTGTGGTCAGTTCACCATAAGAGATTTTGCTTTATAATTATTTTTCACTCTTATAAGAAGGATCAGCTATTCCTTCATCCCAGCATTAAATTAATGGCAATAGGAAAGAGCTTCCCAACACAACTTCCTACTTTAAAAGGACCACATAAGTAAAAACAACAACTTGCATAAATGAATTAGAAATTGTTTCACTTCAAACTGAAGTTACTTCTAAGTTTCTTGATAATATTATTGTTTTAGAATCCATATTTTTCCATTTCATTGCCATCAGCCTTTCATGTTGCTGCTGAAAGACTGAACAATGGAATGTAATCTACATCTATAAATGAGTTACAAAATGCTGTTAAACATATGTGATAACAAAATATTTCTCCTATTATTTTCCTTGCTGTTACTAGTAACATCAACAAAGAAAATGCACTTTTTAACCTGATAGTACTTTTTGACTGACAGCAGTTTGTTAGATATTGTCACCCTACATCAAAACCAAATCCCACACTAAGATTATTTTTGAAAACATACTAGTTTCAATCCCAAAAGAAACCATTCATCTCACTGAGAGCTAGATGTATATTTTTCAAAGGCACTTTAGTGCTTTTGAAAACAGAGTGTATACTTTTCTTTGAACCCAGACAGTAATGTGTTTCCACAACAACAAAAAAATAAAGTTATATTTTGGGTTTTGTTATTGTTGTAGTTTGACTCCTGCACTAACTTTTTTTTTTTTAATTGCACTATTTCAACTTTATATCAACTTCACCTATATAACAACCACATAGTTTTTTAAAAAAAGCTTAGATGTATGTATATGTGCTTTTTGAAGGAAGCCCTGTAATGAATGTTTTCTTTTTCAAAATGTTATAAATAATTATAATGTCTTCCTTTATCTGTTAGTCATGAAGGGCATGGCTTTACATGCCAGATGAGTGGCATAAAAATGTCCCAAATGCTTTAAATATGTAGAATAAGTGGAGTTTTCAGGTAGTGCAATGGTTCTGCACCTGGGAGGCTGCTCTTCTCCAAGAAGACTGACCATCTCTTCTGATAGAATTTACTACCTGTACATTAGAGCTGGCAGATGTAAAGATACTAATTCTCTGCATGCTAGTGCTTATGAACTGTGGTATGAAATGCTGCATACTGGACAGCAATGAGGGGTAACATCTTACTGTATCTTGGTTTAAATCTGTCAAAGTCCAGTTGACCATATCCAAGCCGTGAGAATGTTTCCTTTTTTGTGTCCAAGGTACATCAGCTCCCTTTTGGCCATGTGCTGCCTCTTGTTTGAGACAGTCTCGATATCCTTGCTCTAATACTCCTGCCAATGGTTGCAATGCAATATCAGACCCTGTTCTGAAGTGAGGTCACAGTGGTGGAATTTACACTGCTCTCCAGTACACACCACTGTCCACATCACATAAATTCAAGCCAAACTGCAAAAATATTTGTGGGCAAACAAACTTGTTCTTCATACAGAGTGAGACTACCATAAATCGGTTGCTGCACATAAATCAGGTTGCTGTACAACCTCTGCCTCTCTGATTGACTATCTATATGATTGCAAGCAGCAGTTCTTTAGACTCCCACAGAGTTGCTGTCATGGTCCTTTGCTTGGCATGCAGCAGTGCACTGGAGAACTGTGCTGGTGCCAGACATTACTGTGTGCCTCAGAGCTGCTTGTAGGGCTGTGCTATGAACCCTGCAATATTCTCCAGTCCAGCTCCTTGTGCAGCTGCCTGGCAGAAACAAGGTGATGGGGAGACAGGGTAGTGTGGGAATAGAGGGCTGGGGGCGAGAGGAGAACACACATGCATGACGTCTGACAAGCTGCTTGTTTAATTCCACACTTGGAATCACTCTCACACCCCTCTGAATGAGAGTACCTGGGGTTTCACATTGCCTTGCACTTTCTCACATAATTTGCATTGATGAAGTGCAACTCTAAAACCCATTATCTTCATCTGGACATGCTGATGCCATTTTGCACAAGTGGTTACACCAGGTGCAACTCTGCAGAGGACTGTGCCACCAAAAGCCTTCTCTGTCCTTAGAAATACTACCTGCTGTGACTACAATGGGAGAACTGCCAGGTATCTGAGTGCAGAAGCAATTTATACTAACAACAGAAATTCTCTAAAGTTCTCCCTGTTACAAAATTCCTTCTTCTTTTTTTTTTTTTTTTTTTTTTTTTTTTTTTTGTTGACATAACTCTGTGTGCTCTCAGGCTTTCCTGACATATCAGTTAGAATTATTTTTCTCATGTTTCCAACAAACCCAGACAGTTTACACATCTTGATCAATATTATAGAGATAGGTGAAGCTTCTGCATGTAAGGGAATGTAATCTGACACATGAGATGTAATGGGCTTCTAGGTGGACGGATGAATGTGCGACTCAAAAGTGAGATGTCACCTTCTGACTCCCTGCTGTATAAATGCATGTTTGTTTCCTTATTATTCCATAAAGTCTGAAGCCAAGAAAAACACACTTATCCTGCACATCACATTTGTGTTTGGCCCACTTAATGTGTGGCTGAGTTCTTATTTCAGGCATGAAAATATGTGATATCAGTAGAATTACTGCTAGTCTAAATTATCACACATGCAGTACAGCAATCTCCCAAGAACTGTGTTTATGAAGAGATCAGCAGTTTATCCTCTTTTTTGACAATTGCTAACCGTTGTTGGTAGTAAAGAAAGACCAGTTCCTTTTAAGTACTTGGAAAGAACAGAGGAAATAAATGCTTAAAATAATCTCTTGCCATTTGTGTTTAAGGCACAGATCTGCCTTTATCCTCTCCCCATGATATGTGCCCTGGATTGAGTTGGGACTGAAAACTGACATTGCATTGTACCCTATTAAATTACCACTGATTTAATCTTATAACCATTTTTGTATGCAGACATTAATGACCTCCTGGCACTGACCAGAAAACAGGATGAAAGACAGAGCAGTTCTTTAAAATGGTTACATTTTCTTAGTGGTTGTTGTTGCTTTGGCATTATTCTAAAAACTAGCACTGAGAAGTAGGGTTTAAGATATTTTCAATCACTGGTGTTTAGCTTTTAGCCTTAATGAACTGGTATTTGTATCCCTTCAGCATAGCCCTAAAGTCTATTTTAGGATCCTCCCGATGCATTTATTGTAGCAACAATAAAAAATTATTCTTGTAGAAGAAATGTCTAGTCAAATGGTTGCCTAATCGAAACTTGGAGCATTCAGGCTGAAAGAAATGCCTGACTGATAATAGCATTCAAACTTCCTCAGCCATAAACCCTCCAGAGGCTGAGACAGAATGGACTCACAAATTCCCTGATCTTTGGGGAGGGTGTACTTTGGTATGGAAGGTGAGCAGTTCTAAAAGCTGTGAGAAGGTGTCTTCCCCTGGGATGTTACTTGGACCACAAAGAGTAAAGACTATTATCAGTGCTAAAGCTGCTGTGGAGGTCTTTACTGAGAATGTGACCTGATTTCAGCTGCCAGTGCACAGCTGTTGAGTACCATACAAATACCATACAAGTCCAACACCATTGAAAGCTACTACTTTTACTGAGAAACAGCATGATTGTTGATGTAACAATATAAGCTTGAACAAAAAGATTAGATTTTCCTGCACTTACATAGTGACTGAAACTGGGGCAGACCTCGACTGTAGGTAACACTATAAATAATTTAAATTGACTTTAAAGTCTTTGGATACCAAAGTAAAGCTTTGTTTCAAAAGTTCTGAGTGAAGGCAGCACTGTGTAAGTGCCAAGCTTGTTTTAGTTATCCTGGGTTCAGAGATTTAACAAAGGAAGTGAAAGATTAAGGGACTGTACCTAAATTCACCGTAGGAAAGATTAACTTCCTACTCTTTGATTGTAACATATTAATGCAAAGTTTAAGTTTATAGCTTATCCACCCTTTATTGGAACAGTCATGTATTCTTAAAATTCTTACAGCTGAGTCTGGTCTGGATAGTATCAGTCAGTTCAGTAAGACTTTGGGTGCTGATCCTTTGATATGGTATTGAGATTGGCATGTGCAATTCTTCTGGAAATTCCTAGTGCTTAAAATACTTAAGCGGCAACAAGCCTGAGGCAAGGAATATTCTGTGGGATAAATTCAGTTTCTGCTGCCTAGAAGCTTTTTTTAACTCTTTCTGTTGAAGCCATTCTGAAACTTAAATAGGACACCTAATAGCCTCAACCCACTGTAGTTATTTCAGGAAACCCATTATTTTGTCATAACAAGGTGTTAGGTTTTAATTAAAATAGTTAAAAGCCATAATTTCCCCTGCATATGAATACATATATTGCCTTAGGTAGTGGTAAAAAAAATATAACATACTTATTTTCTTTCATTTCAGTGTCACTTAACCAAGAAAACCAGCTGCAGAATGACAGGGGTGTAAACCCGTTCTATTTTTTCTTGTCTTCTCTCTCTGCTTGTTTTCTCTTTGACTCTACTCTCTTAGAGTGTAAACACTAAAATGGAAATATTTTCCTTATTATACTGAGGCAAAAATCCTAAACCTAAACTAGATTGTAGAAAGTTTCTCACTAGAACAGGAGTTCCTTTCCTTGGATTTTCTTCTTTTAAATCTTGCCATGCCCAATGAGAAATTGTGTCTCACAACTGAAACAGGTGCTGTAACATGTAGAGAGCAAGAGATTGTGCAGGTGGCCCCACTCAGTATGTAGTCACAAGGCTTTTATCCACCTGAGGGAGATTCACACATGAGGGCTGCTTATGTTCATAGGCACTACCACCCTGACAAACAGATCTTTGTCACGTTTCAGGGACATCTGGTGTGTTCTTGTCACTATAAATGCAATTCCCTATCATGCTATCAGAAATGCCTCTGAACAAAGTCATGAGCGACAGGCTGAAACATATTCTAAACAAAGTCCTTTGAAAAAAATCAACCCAAATGTCTAGAGATCCAAGCACTTGCTTGTGCTTAGGCAAAGATATTTGAGTGGTAGTTTGGAAGGAAAGAAAAAAAAAAAAAAAGTTGAGATAAATTTTGGGAAGAGAAAACATATAATGCCAACAAGGTGTAATTATTTTGTGTCTACAGCATTAATTAATTCTGTGGTCTGAAATCACATCTTTTTTTTTCTTCTGTAGAACTGATTCTGTAACTTTGCAGGCTAAAAATAATTTATTGAAAACAAGGCTTGAGTAATTTCAATGCTAAGATGCATTTCTCAAGCAGACTGAAAACATCATTCTAGGAGGCGTGAACTGCTCCTGTTCCTTTCCTGAGGTTAGTTTTCCAAACTGTGGCAAATTCTGGGTGTGCATTAACTCTCTTGCTGCTGGTAATTGTAGAGCTAATGCTCTAACTATGCAGTCCAAACTTTTTCAAGATTTCCTTGATGCTCCACGGACAGCCCCAGTTTCATATTTGTACTGGTAGAGTTATGGTAAACAAAGATGTGGCAGAAGGCAATAGAAAGAACATCAGCTGGTTGGCTAGTCTTATTAATTGTATTTCAGCAATTAAAAGACATGTAAAAAAAAAAAAATCAGGTGAAATTCTGGTCTAGAGCTCCACATTTTGTACCACAGGAGGGTGTGAGCTCTCCCTCTTGAACCTCTTTATTGTTCTTCCCCCCTTTTTTTTTTAGGGTTTTGGATCATGTGTATCCTCCCTATGTTGATTTAGAATGTGAAAGGAGAGGCAAGCATCAACAGTTGTTGAGTTTTCTTATTTTTTACATTTTGTCTTTCTAGAAAGAACTTGAAAAAGGCAAAAGTTATCTCAGTTCTCATTAACAGTATTCAGTTTTGTTTCTATTCTCACTATAGCTAAGAAGATTCTTCCTCTGCACGGTCAAGAAACTTCCCTCTTCTGAAAGGGTTCTTCCTCACACCTTCTGCCCCCTGAAATCCTTCTTAACAAAACCAAAGAACACTTTCTTCCTTAAAGGCAATTCCCTTTTCCTCCTCTAGCTTTTCCACCTTTTTGATTGGTTAGGATGGTACATTTTGGTCTCCATCCTTTCTGTTTTCTGTGACCGTAGCTTTATTTCCACTTTAGGCATACTTCAAAAGTTTTGCCAAAAGAACAGTGTTAGGCAGAAGTGCAATCCCTCATTTCTCCCCCCTCTTTAATAAGATGGAGGTACTCATTTATATAACAGCTGTATCCCCAAAACCAGAAAAAAGATCACTCTGATGGTGAAACATTCTCTCTTCAGGAGTCTGTACTGCCACAAAACCTCCAGCTACCACCAATAGTTTAGTGCAGCAAAGTATGTATATAATGCCAAATACCTTTTTCTTTAGATATAATCTCTCTTTCAAAAAACCAAGGAAGTAATTTTCTCCTTTTTTGCTTCTTTCATTTTTTTTCTACATGGGTTTATTGTTTCACTGTGTAAATGCACTTTTAATTTGCAATTTTTATTTTTTTTTAATTAAGAAGGGTATGTAAGCATTACATAACATATACAGCGCGGTGTTTTCAATTAGTCCATTTTAGATTTTGGGATTAGAACCGCAAATAATGATCAAGCATTTTAATGTGATTCCATGTAAAGACTCTTACAGAAATGTCCAGGTACCAGTAACATCCTCACCAAAGGGGTATAATCTGCCATTACACCCCACTTACAATCCAGTATTAAAAGTGCCATTTCTGCTTCTCCTGAAGAAACACAGTGGAAGACAAGAGTAATTCTTAGCAATCTGGTCTAGTGGAAGGTGTCCCTGCTCATGGCAGGGGGATTGGAACTGGATAATCTTTAAGGTCCCTTCCAATCCAAACCATTCTATGATTCTATGAATAATAAACAGTTAATCCTACATGGAGTAATCAAACATGGAATTCTATGGACAGTTTTGGTCTATCTGGCACTGATTCCCCAAAACTTTTCTGAGGAGGGTGTATTCCTGGAGAGAACACTGCAACCACCGCAGCACTATTTGAAAATGTACTACACGATGCAGGTAATGCCTACACTGGGGCATGTGACTGAGGCACAGGTGCTGCCCATCTGGGGAGATGAAGCAGCGGACAGGTACAGCTCCAGCCCCAGGGAAGACACCCCAGGGAATCCTGTGGGATCACCTTTGGTAATGTGTAACCAAACCAGCACCACTGGCTGTGCTGCTTCGTGCATAGGAGTATCATAGGTCTCGTGGTGTATCACTAATATACCTGTAAAAGATATTGTGGCCAATTCAAACCAGGCAGCGACCTGTGGATTTGATGTTCTGGCATGTCGTTTAAACCCGGTGCACTTTTCTGTTGTGTTTTGTACTGTTTCCTCAGCCTGCTTTTAGAAGGAACTTTTAAGCGTACTTCTTAAATTATATTTTACATTTATTACCAGGCAGAAGCGTAAAGTTGAGACATTTTAAAATAAAATGTTTGCATTTAAATTAAAGCTGCTGCTGCTGTGTGTGTTTCTTGCCCCTTCTCCATACGGGCCCAGTAATCCCCTTGCAGTGGGCCCTGCACTCACATGGTTCGGCATCCCCTCAGAACTTGTCCAGGATCTGCCCACCCTGGCCCCTCACAGTGTTTGCTCTGGATAGGTCCCAGTACCCACACCCAGCCTGAGCTGCTCCCGGTAGCCATCCTAAATCCGCCCAGGCACCCACGCTGCTCTGAACCGGTTACAGAATCCTCCCTTGGCTTCAGCTGGCCCACCAATCTCCGAGCCGGCCCCAGGGCCCTCTCCTGGAACTCCTCCCGGGCCCCTCCGGGCACCGGGGGGCGCCGGGCGGGGACGGGGGCGGGGCCTGGTGGGGGCGTGGCCTGCTGCCGGGCGCGCGGCGCCCCACCGGCTTCCCATTGGCGCAGACGAGAGGCTGCCCGCCAATGGCCACCGGCCGGGGGCGTGGCTTGGCGCTGACGGAAGTGACGAGCGCTGTGGGGGGCGGGATGGGCGCGAGCTCCCGGATGCTTCGCGGCGGCGCCCGCGGTGGAAGATGTGGATTGATCCACGGAATAAAACAATAGCGCTTAAATAGCAAATAATAACCCAGCTCGTCCGCCCGAGGCCTGGCCCCCGCCGCCACCTGCTCGCTGTAGAGCACCGTGTGAACAAGAATTGGTTTTATTTCTTTTTGCTGTTGTTGTTTCCCCCACCCCCCACCCCCCCCAGCCGTGCAGGATGAGCGCCGTGCCTGAGGAAGTTAAGGCAGAAGATGGCAAAGCGGAGCCGGAGAAAAAGCACTTTTACTGCGAAGTGAGTGGGTGTGTGCGGGCATTGGGAGCCACACTGCGCCCGGCCGTGGGGAGCGCGGCGGGCACACCTGGAACGAGAGCGGCTGTGCCGAGGGGAGTAACGTGGCCGGTCCCCGGGAGAGCTGGGTCAGGGAATTCAGGCCGTTCCTGAGCAGTCACGGCTGCGGTGGATAGTTCTCAGTGCAGCCTTTCCAATCTCTGCTGCGTGTTTCTGATGGGCGGCCGCAAAGGCTCATTTATCTCTAAAAGCTGCAGCTCCGGGTCAGAACGCGTTAGATTCGTCATTCCCGTAGTGTTTTTGTAGCGCTGGATGTTTTTCTGGCTCATTCAAGTTCTGCAACAGTACGTAAAGGAAACAGACAATACTAGCATGCATTAGTCGTTGCTTTTTTAAAAGTTAAAGATAGTAAGAAATATTTGTACGTCTGTATTGCCTTCTGTTAATTATTGCAATGGTATATGCATGTCTGTGGATCTTAATGAAATGCACGTGTCTTCCTCCATTGTTTTTCGGGTCTCTGTAACGTAGCTGTGAATGAACAATGAACGGGGCTGCAGTTTTTCTAGGGCGTAATTTTGCCTCTGTTCCTTTCTAGTTTCTGCACGATCATCCCTTTTTGCTGGCTTTCCAGCTTGGAGGACTTTAGAAGACTAAGAATTTAGAAGGTGCTAGTAGCAGAGAAGAGGGAGGCTCGTAAAAACTTCTTACCACCTGATTTATTTAAATATGTGTTTAAGTATTGTTTGAACAGGTTTGCATACTATTTCTGTAAATTTAATGGTAAGCTGTTCTCCTAAAATTCATGCAAACTGTACTGTTTGAGCCAAAGAAGACCTTGAGAATGACACGATTACACTGTAGGAACGGATGTATTCCATATTTATAATTCACTAACGGCAGAATATTCATAGCATAACTGAAGATGTGCTTTCAATTTTTCTCTTTCAGGTTTGTAACATTTACTGTATGTGCGCTATAAGTCTTCAGTCCCACTACCGTGGTGCAAAGCATAAGAAGGTAAACTTTTTCCATATTAAATATATATGCAGATTTAATCCTAAATCCAGGACTCTTGCAAGTTCAGTACTTGATTTCACACAGCTTCAAGTGCTTATCTAACTTATTTGTAATAAAACATGTAGATTTGTAACAATAACTTGCTTGAAATATTCCAAGAAAAAAATGAGGTGGGATCTCTCAACTCTGCTTTGTGCAGCATGTAACTTGAAACATCAGCCGCATTTAAAGGTAAATGTGTGCTAACTGTGAAATTAACATTTGAATGACACAGAGCCACAAGTAGTGAAAGAATTCAACTTTCTATTTTCAGATGTAGTTGGTAAAAATACTGTTCTGTCTTCCAACTCTGCGTAACTCCCCTGTACTTTGAATAAAATGAATTTACTTTTTACTTTGATAGTAACATCAGTTCTGATTTCCTGAAGGAGTTACATAGACTTTGCTGTCAAGTCTGACATTTGTGTTGGTTTGAAGCGTCATAATATCTGCTCCCTTGTGTAAGCACAAAACAAGCAAAGGCTTAAAATAATTAGGCACCGTCTTCTAAGGGTGTACTTAGAGATGAGGCCTTTACAAATACTGAGTTGATTGGCTGATGATTGTTTAAAATTCCAATACATTCTCAGTCTGTAAAGGTGAGACTGTAACTCAGTTGTCTGTACTCTTTGCTGCCATCAGATTGTGTTGTTGTGGCACTGAGGAGCTTGCTCTGATGTTTTCTTAATGTAATGACACTTTATTCTTCTTGCAACATTAGTGACTAACAGCTAAATTGCCTTTCTCAAGTGATGGTGTGTCCTCTTTTTTTTTTTTTTTTGGAATGAAGGGCATCTCCCCATCTCTTTGCTGTTGAGACAGATTAATAGTATTCTGTTACCTGTTTGCTATCACTTTAATAGCATTGATTCTTACTTGAGTCAGTGGCTCTACTTTCTCCAGCCCCTTTTTTCTCCTCACAGGAATGAGTCTTCTTGCTCCCCGTTGATCGAGTAGAAGTGTACAGTTATATTTTTTGTGTCCTACCAAATGTTCCTGCTGATGCAAAGAATTCCTTTGCTTTTGTTGTTTCTTTTCTTTTCTTAGCTAACTTCAGCAATCTAGTTATTCCTGGTTTTCCCTTAAAAAGTAGAAAACACAGCATTTATTTTCTTACAAAATCTGCATATAGTTTTCCTTCTTTTCATGCTTGGATGTTTGCTGGGCTAAATCTCTCAGTTTCTTGTCAGTGAAATCTTTGAGCTGAGAGTGAGCAAGAGTAGAACGGGTTGAAAACTGGATTTTTGTTTGGTGTGGAGTTGTGGTCATTCACAAGTTGCATTGCTGTAGGAGTAACTCTCCAAGCTCGCATCATAATTCTTTTCAGTTATCTCCAATTTCTTCCTTTAAATTATGAAATCTATTGTGTGTTTTGGTGGAAAAAAATGAGAGCGCTCATGGATTGAGAGTTTTGTACCACTAGGTTTGGAGTAACTATAAAGTCCTGAGCTTGTGTTTCTTTTTAATGCAGGGTAGGTGTAGATTGTGAATAGCTCTTAGTTTGTTCCTTACTAGAGGAGTTCCTTTTCAAAATAATACCAAAGGATGTCCTGTAAACACAGCAAAATGAAGAGAAGGCAGTAGTTCTTCTCCTAGACCACAGTACTAGCCTGACCAATCCATCAGTCATATTTTATGACTTCAGTCAGATTGCCTTTTTTCTATCAGTTGCCCATTTGTTTTAAAATGGCATTGTTGAAGATACTCTGTGCTTGTCTGCCACTAGGTGTTTCAAAAATGCAAGAAAAAATTGTTAATGAGAAGGATGGTCATTAAGAAACTTTAAGAAACAAATGTAAACGTGTGCTACGTATATTATTTTCATTTCATTGGCCTGTATTTCCTGTAGCTATCAAAGTAAAATGTGTTATTTTGAATAGCTGCAGTAGTAACGCTTGGCTGTCTGACAGATTTGTAGGAGTACTTCAGTTAACCTTCAGTGTACATAGCTGTTTTATCTCTTTTTTTTCTGCCTGGGTAGTTTGGTTATTCTGGGTTTTGAATAGGTACATAAGGTATTTATTTAGGTTGTTTCTACATACCTTTGTTTTATCTCTAATTTTTTCTAGTGTTGTTAGTTCATAAGGCCAGACCCTTGTCAGACAGGTGCTGATGGCCGAAAGATTGTATGGCTGGGATGATCGCAGTACAAGTGATCTTGTATCTTGTGCATTGAGTGCTGTGTGACCTCTGTACAGTAGCATAATGATGGGGTTTTGTGGCTTCATTGCACAACAGGCATTAAAGGGATGGGGAGTTGTAGAAAGTGAAATAGCCAAAATATTCATAGATATGTGTATAATTCTTGGCTCTGAAAATTTGAGTTGGATGGTATTGGGTACTTTGAAAAACAGTTGCATTATAGTTTTAGCCATTATAGTAAAATGCTTAGAAAACATTTATATATGTTTACTAGCACTTTTAATTTAACCAAGCCTGTGAGAGTAGTGGGGGATATCCTGCATGAAAGATGGGTTTGTTTGGCCTTTTTTTTCCCACAGCTTAGGAAAAATCTTAGGTTTTTTTGCGATAACAGTCTCCAAATAAAATACACCTGCAGTGTATATACCTGGAATATGGTGGTATATTATATAATTTATTCTGTTTTTGTAAATATGCATTAGTTTTATTGTCAGCTTGCAAGGGAAATCCTAGAGTGGAACATCTTTTTTCCATGTGTTTTGATCAGCCCTTTGCAAATATGGCATCCACAGAAGAACATTGCCTATTTTGTGAACTGTGTTTGGAACACAGCTGAAGGTTGTTCTGGTTCTATCAAAGATTCAGGTTTCCTTGCCCTCCCTTCAAGTCTGGAGTTAGATAGGTAGAAATGCCTGCCATGTCCCAGAAGGAGAAAAATCTGTTCTCAAGACCCTACAGGCTCATTAGAATCAAGGAATGTTCAAATCTGTGAAGAGAGCTGTTAGCCTTTGTCTTCATCATTTCAGTGTTCTCATTTCTTCTGTGTCTTATCCCTATTGTTGTGCACCTGAACCTGTGGTTGAAATACCTGATGTGCAGGCAACTTTTCCATCCTTTTTGTGGCAGTAAAATCAACCATTGCTGTTTAAACATTTCAGTCATACATATTTGTGTTGATACTTGGAATGCTAATGTAGCTAGTTACAGGAAAATTACTTTGCTGTTGGATTGTTTATATTTGGTCCCAAAAGCATGCCATTGTGTTCTGCAGCATATCTTCATGATCCAGAGAAACTTTAATTGTGGATATTTGTTTTGAGGGGAAAAAACAAACTGAAGACAAGCGAAACCCCAAAACTTGATTTGCTTATTATGAGCTTGAAGAATTAAAATAAGTAGTTTTCATGTATATCTGATATATTTAAAGATTGTATATGTTTAAGAAAAACTAAATTATGTTCATATAATACTTAACTATGCACTTGAAATTGTTCTGTTAAGTAACTTGTGAAGTTCAATTTTGTGGGCAACTACTTTATGCAGTAGCTCATACAGACTACTGTGTGCACGGAAGGTTTGAACCCTTAAAACCAGTAGTTTTTGAGTTTTGGCTTCTCAAAGTCAGACCCTTTGCCAAAAGTTACTCTAACTTTTCAGTCTTAGCTCAAAAACAGTTGTTGCAATCCTTGAACCAGAACAGAGAATAAGTTTCTTACCTAATATGTGAGAATCTTAATTCCTGATCTAATAGCAGGGATCATGAGTAAAATGGACCCTTTAGCTTCAGTTGTGAAACTGCATTTCTAATATTAACAAAAGCAGTAAACCAGGTGCAGTCAGAGCTGATTGTCTGAAAATAGTCAGGAGGAAATTCTCTTTGAGCAACAGCTCACAATTGCTAATGTTTGCTGTGCTTGTCTGAAAAACTTGGCATTAGCAGCTGTTTGTTGTAAAACTGGAGAATGAGTAACAAAAGCACTTGGAACAGCATAACTATGAGGAGCACTGTGTCTGTATTTCTAAGCTTATGAAATCCTCCTGAATTTATACAAAATCGTCTACTGCCTGTGGCAGTACCAGCACTTGGGTGACTTCCTTATTTTACAACTGCCATGAAAGTACAGCTACTTGGCTTCTCAGACAGCTAATGATTGTGTAAGTCTTGCTTCCTTTTGAATTGCCACACCCATGTCCAGCATCTCTTCTATGCCACTGAATATTGGAAATACAGCACTTAACTCCATGGACTGCTCTGGGCAGAGAGGTGCTGCTGTGGTAGAATGATCACACTTATTGTTCCGTTCTTGAAAAAGACAAGTTTGTGTTTACTTGCCATAAAATTGTCAAAACTAGTCAGGATTGCTTTAGCTATTAAATTGAAATTTAAGTTCCCCTTTTCTTTAGGTTCTGCCAAAAAGCAATCATCTGTTCCGGATTCAGCCAATGAAAGACACTTTTCCTGTTCTTCATTATATGAATGATCTTTCCTGAGATTTGGCTAGCCTTAAGGTTTAACCAAATTCACTTTAACTGGTGGGGGAACTGCTTTTAGTTAATTTTTCCTTTTGGGGTAAGGTTTTTTTTTTGGTTGTTGAAACTGTACCTTCTGAAAGCTTAGGAGCTGTAATCATACTTTCGATTTTTCTGGCATCCTTCAGATGTGTTTCAAGCCATAATCATCCCTTAAAACTTGACTAAATAACAAGGCTTTCTTGAAAGTAACCTTGTGTTAAGTACAGCTTTGTACTTTTGCAGACAATCATAAAGGCTCTAATTTTTCCTGTTTGACAGTGGAAACTTTGGCCTGTAATGCAATTCATCTGCAAAGGCTTCTGTGGAAGTGCTGGGTTTTTCCTTTTTGATGCAGCACATTAATTTATTTTTCTTATTCTATTTTGGGATGACTTGCATCTTCATAATTAAAGCAAGAGAAAGCCCTGAGACGCAGGAATCTCTATTGTAAGTATAATACTTTTTTCTTCAAGCCTCCTAAGATAGATATTGCTTGGGAATTTACTGTTTTGTTGCTTTTCTAATAGTTCAGGTATTTGCATTTGCTGATTTATATGTCTCTGTGTTTCTCTTTGTATGTTTAACATTCTTCTGAGATTTGTCTAGTGAACTGCTGAGCAAAGAATTGTTTTAGAGTATGAAACCTTACTTATGCCTTTTCACATATAAATATTTATATATCTGGTAGTGGAGGGATGTATAGTTTGTGTTTTAGTTTCTCACCTTCTCAGGCTAAACTGTCTCCCACTTGTCTGTCAGCTTGATGCACTCACTGCTGAGTTTCAGACAGAACGCTAAGAAGCTGAATCACAGTCTAACACAGCACTGTTGCAGATGCAGCTCTACCAGTGCTGAAGCCACTTGGCAGCATCACAGGAATGTTCTGGCTCTCTTTATTGTAGTGGACTTGGAGGAGCAAAGATGTATTCAAGGTGAATTCAGTTGTTGGGGTATCTTTTCCCCAAGAAACTGAGAATGTGAATCCGGACTGTCATATGTCAATAAAAGCAGGAGTTATGGTGAAAGTTTGGAAATTTGGTATATACCTAGCTCCCAGTGGAAATGAAAATCTTGTTGTAAAGCTACTTATGATGACATAAGGAAGCAGAGGCATAAGCATGAGGGAAGATGGGGGAATGCTGTTTAAAAAACAAAATGGTTATAGTCAGTCACACAAGAAACAAGCCTTTCACTTCTACTTTATCTTCTTAGCCTATTCTCCCAAGAAACAAGGCTTACATTCCACCTTTATCATCTGTTCCCCAGTGTCTTTTGAACCTCTCAGCCTTTTTGAACCAAGTTGATCAGAGGTGCCTGAAAATACACATCTGCACAGGGAAGAGTGATGGTGTCAGTCCTGTACTGAGGGAAGTGCTGAAGGCTGAGCTCACCACTTACTGCACCCTGAAGAAGCAACACACAAGGAAGATCTGGGAAAATGCTGGTCAGAGGTGCTTTCCTAAGTGACTGGGCTTCATTAGCTGCTCTCAGGGTTTTGTGCTGATAAGAGAATTAGTGCAAGACATGTCATTCAAGTGTGAGAACAGTTATGAGATTTTGCCTCAGCAGTCGAGACTGCTTTGTGGTAACAAAGCTCCCTGACAAAATTTGAAGAGTTGTGAAAAGTTTCAAGTCTTCTCAAAGTCCAATGGATTCAAGTGCTACAAAATTGTATTTTCATCTCAGCAGCAAGAACAGAATTGTGTGGTTCTGGTCAAGGGCTTTTAGTGAAAGACACTTTCTACAGATTTCTTTGAATTTCATTTCAGAAATGATCATTAAAAGTAATACTCATTAAGTATTCAAAATCATAAAATCTGGTTTTGGAGGAATAATGTATGGGATGCATGTGGTAGAAAGCGTGACGTGAATAAGAGGCCAGAAGTTGTGGCAGCAAGACTGAAGAGAGTGGTGCAGTGCAGGAGCCTGTTGCAAAGATGTATGGCTGTAGATAACAGTACTGTATGTACTACAGTCTCTGTGTTCCATGGAGAATTAAAAATTAATCAATGGGTTAAGAATGTCTGCATGCTACAAGTGCTGTATCTTTGGAAGTGTCATGACTTGGAATCTTCAGCTGGGATGTGTTCTGCAGAATAAGAAGTCAAAATATCCGATTATTATAAAGTGAAGAATTTAGAAGCTTTGGTAAGCAAGTTAGTTGTGACTTCTGGAGGAGTCTCAGCATCAGAGGGTACCACATATAGTGGTATTGCAAGATAATGCTTTTATCCAGAAAGTTCTCTGCCTCAGAAATCATTTTGAAATGATCAGAAACTTGTAATAAAAAATTATTATTAATACTACTGATGTCTCCTTTATTCTACTTTATCTATTGCATTGTGCTTCACTGAAGATCAAGATGTGGAAGGTCAATTTGCAAGGCACTGGTAGGGTTTATTTGTCCAAAGAGGCTGAAATTTGGTCTGATGAAATTTATTTGTATGTTGCAGTTGTGTTGCTTTGGGATTTTTTACAACTAGAAAAGCTTTTTTCTTAAGTAACTTTTCAGAGGTGTTGAGAACTAAAATGCAGAATTATATAGTCAGTATATATGTAGAACTGCTTAAACTCTCCCATGGACATATTACTAATTATATAAATAATTCTCCTTCAAGGTCAGGCAGATCCAGTAAATTCATTGTGCTCTGTTACTGACACAAAAGAATAATTATGGATTTGTCATTCCATATTTTTAAATTTTAAATAGCTGGGTTTTTTTATTTACTATTTGTAGACCTATGAGGTAAGCATGGACAAAAATTACTAAATTCAGTAGTAAAATTTTGTGAATGAGCATGGAAAACATGGATATTCTTAAACTGGGTGCACTGTAAATTAGATGCATGCATCTAATTTAATTTCAGCATATAAATTAATGAGATACTTTTGTTATTTTTGCTGGATCTGCAATCATCTAATGTTCATGCTATCAAATGCTCCTGTGAGATTGAACTCCAGCTCTGTGAATATTCTGTCACATTTCAAAGAACCAGGAAAAAGAAATGTTGTAAAAGTGAAGGATGTGTCTTCTTGGAAATAATTCGGGATCGTACCTGACAAGTGTCTGAAATGTACACTGTCTAAAAAGGAGAAGGTACTTCAGAGAATGAGGCTTGACGTATTTAGAATGCTTTACACCAACATTTGAATTTTCTTCCTTGCTGCAGAATTAAAAAAAATTTTCTTTTGTCAGTAGGGAGAACACCTGCCATTTGTAAACCAAAATTTAAAAATACCAAGTATTTGGATTCTGAGTGTTTCCAAATTTTATTCCATGTATCCTTTCTGAGCCGACCAGAAGTTGCTTCATAATCTGGAAGTGGTGAGTGTATGTAGCCTGTGTGACTGTGCAACCATATTGACTTCAAAGTCAATTAAGTGAGGAAATGTATCTGATTCCAGATGTTTGTTTTTGGAGGTGTTCCACTTCCTGTAAGAAAGGTGACTTTCTTCATCACATTACTGTGTGAGTTTCCATATGGCAAAACTATCCACAAGCTATTTTTATTTTAATGACAGAATTGGATATCTTGGATTGTTTTGGGTTGGGTTTTTTTTTCCCCCTCTCTTCAGCATTTCTGAGAAAAGCAACATAATGGAAGATGTGGAAATAGAAGATGCTGAAGTTCTGTGACTTTACTAAGAATGTTAAGTCAAAGCACACCTGAGTACATAAATTTCAATAATGCTATTCCTTTGTACAGTCATGTAATTGGACAGATGGAATACTTTGTTGAGCATTTTTTTAAGGCAGTTGCCCATTTGTTCAGGGATAAGGAGTGGAGGGGAATGAGCATCACTTTTTTTTTTCTTGGGGTCTACTGGCCAAAATAGAAAAGTTTTGAAAGCTCTTTGCTTTGAGCAAGAGGCACTAAATGATGGGGCAATGCCAATATACATACAGGCAAACTTTTACTGGGCAATAGTAAAATGCAGTGGTTTACAACTGTTAGCTCAGGCAAGAGGCACAATACAGAGTATGAGCCCTGTTAAAGCCTTTTATGGGCTGCCTAGCTGTATTGGTGAAATGAATATGTCACAGAGGTGTGGATTGATGGTTTGTTTTTTTTTTTTTATAGCCTGTGGAATTTTTCTTGCATTACAGCATGATGCAGAGGTATCTTGTCCTGCTATTACAGCAATACAAATGAAAAGTGTAATAAAGGATGCTGTATGTTCTTAGCTGCTGGATCTGCTAATCTGCATCTATATCCTTCAACTTAAAATCTGTAAATTGCACCATGAGTAAAGAAAGCTTCATTATGGTTATTCTGTGAAACTCGGAGTCAAGGAGAGAAACCAGCCTGAAGATAAGCTGCGGTTATTAAACAGCAGTGATGACAAGTTCTTCCTCCACTGAAGGCACAAATGTGGTGGATTCTGCCTTGTGTTCACCAGTGATAACCTCACCAGAATCCTGATCAGCATTTCAGCTTAATATTTGAAGAAACTGATATGTTTTAACATGTCCCTCCAGGCTCAGTGTATGTTAAAAATGGATAAGGATTTTGTTTTTTGGGTGTATAACTACTGCTGAGTCTTCCAAGGAAAAGCCTGGAAGTTCTATTCTGACTTACAGACTAGAAGAGGAAATGTTTCAGAAGCCATAATAATAGAAGTAAAAGGTGGAACACTATTTCAAAACCCTTACTGCTTTTCTCTTGGGGAGTTCCTCAATGTGGTGGAATCTGGCGTCTGTGCACTTCCCTCAAAAGGGACTGTGTGGCACTGAGCTCGGGACATCCTTGTTGCTGCTGAGTAGCTGAATTGCCAGTGTCTGAAACTGCCCTTTGATTTGAAACATAGCTGTTACGTTTATTGCAGTCATTAGGAATGGGTGTGCATTACAAATACATATACAGATGTTTCTTTGTTTGCCACCTTTTGTATGTTCAGCACTCTGTAATTGAATATTGAAAGGAAGGGGATTTTGGGGGAATTGGTTTTGTTGGGTTGTTTTGTTTGTTCGTGTACATAATTAATATTTGGAAAATAGTTCTTACTAAATAAAATAATCAGGTGGAAGAGATTTCCTGAGACTGATTAGGTGATTTCCTAACTTCCTGATTGAAGCAGGGCTACAGCCAAAGCTGGATCATCACTTGCTGAATTCTTGAACATCTTCACAGGCAGAGTGTCTGCTACCTGTGTTAATCAGTCTGTAGTTGCTCCTCTGTTCAAAGAAGAATTGAAGCAACTATTTCTGGCTGCTACTTTTTAATGCTTTTGTCACATTCCTACAGGGCTGGACATTTTGTAGCTGCTGTTCAGTTATCCATGCTATTATGTCCCCTCTTTGTCTCCACCAGTCTAAAAGAAGTCCAGCTCACAAACCTGTTCTCATAAATTATTTGCTCTGGATTGTTGTGGTAGTCATTTTGCTGGGCCCCCTCTGCTTTCTCTACATCTCCCTTGAACTGAATAGGGATGATAGTAGTAATCCTTACAAGTCCCAGAGAATGGGGGATAAAATACTCTGCAATGAGCTGCCTGTGTAGTATCTTCAGTGTTCCCAAGGTCCCACTCAGCTGAAGCTGTGGCATCAGTTGTATCCTCTAAATTACTGTTGTCTGTGAATTGTCGGAGGGTGTTTTATGAATGCCACCAACAGTAACTAACCTGGTTGGGGTTGCATCCTTATGGGCCCTGGAATTTGCTCTTTGGGTGATTCTGCTGCATAGTGGACACCAGGAGACTGATTTGTTGATTGTTTCCCTTTGAGCCTAGCAAGCCAGCTGATTTTAAACTCATTGATCAGTCTGATATGCTTTAGAGAAAATACTATTTTGATTTGGTTTTGAGATGTTTAAGAAATATATTATTGATAACATTACAGAGCCATGTGGCTAGTAAATGTGAATTAATTGTTAGCCTGGAAAAACCTGTTGCTGAATGGGAGAGTCTTCAAGACCAAAACTGCTTTGTTAAACATCTGTGGGCAGCAATGGTCTTTACTTAATGCGTTTTCTTTATTTTAATTTAAAAAAATTCAATCCCCCAATCTGTTCCTATTGGTGATAGCAGCAGCTACGACTTGATTTTTAACTTGACCATATTGGTAAACTCCAACCGTGTTAAGGCAGAACGTGCTGAGAGCTGCTTCTGGTGCAATTCTCTTTGTAAATTCACTTTGTTACTAGAAGTAAACTAAATAAAGCACTTTTTCACATATGCCTATTCATATTATTCATATCTTATAGCATTTGGCCATGTTGTCTGCACGTGCTGCACCCAGAACCTTAAATTCAGCTTCAGACACTAATTGAACAATTCTGATGTTAAATAATTGTTATACTTGCAAAATGCCTGGGGATCTTCTTGCTACTGTCTTGATAGTTTGAAGCTTTTAAATGAAAAATATGCATAATTTATTTTAAGGAATTAATGGACATATGCTTTCCCATACCCCTTCCTTATGTTAATACTGGAGAGTTGTTTGCAAAATGTTTGTAGCCTTGATTTTATTTGATTTCCAGCTTTGATACCTATAGCTTAATTCCTTGTCTTATGCAGAAAGAGGAAAAAAAATATGTATGCAACATGACTGTAGAAGAGTTTTTTACTTCAAATTAGGAATTACGTGTACAAATAATTAATAATTTAACTTTCCCTTTTTCCATCAAATGAGTATTAATAAATCACCTTATTTTAATCTTGATTGTTGTGACTTACAAAATATTGACAACGTCATTAAAGCACAGTGGGTTGTGTGTTTATGGATTTGAGGGAGAGAGGGGCAAGGGAAAAATTCCAACAGGAGTGTAAGTGCACACCTTAACATTCACTTTGAAGCTCTGAGTGGTTAGGAATAGATACTCACCCCTTTGTAAAAGAGGATGTAGTTTAATGACTATATTAATTGTGTCTCGGACTGTGATTAGGCTCTGAATGTTTAGACCAGAAGCTTTTGTTGGATATGTGGAACATAGATTGATTATTGAATATGATACTGAATAGTTAAAATAATGAAAATAAGTATCCAATATGAAAAGCACTTAAAAATCAAATTCTAGTTTCTGTAACATTTGTGTGTTTGGTATTTTGTGTTGATGGAGAAGAGGAGTGGAATGGGAGACTTAGAGCAATGAAGTTAAAAAAAGAAAACTGTCAATACTGAGCTTATATTAAACTGCAGAATGAAGATAACTGTTCAATTCTGTAGTATGTTTTAAATATCTACTAAGTACTTAATAAAAGCAAATAATAAGAAGTAAACTGACTGTCAAACTCTTGTCCTAGGTTCTTCAGCTCTAATCCAAGTTCCAATGAAGTACCGAGTGCTCAGACCAGGTATCTGGATATAAATGGTGCTTTTTTCAGATGCAACTTTGAAATCAGTGGTTTTATTCCAATGGTGACAAAAGCTGGTGTTTTTATTATGGTCTGAAGCAATGCAAGCTGCCAGACATTAGAACCATTGCTTTTCTTCTGTGCACTGGTTAATTTATGTAAAAAAAGATCTTAGGAGAATATGAAGTTACAAGTATTTTACAGAAAGACTTTCAAACTTGAGATATAGACATAGTTTCTGTCTTCGTGGTTACCTGTAAATATCATAGTGAATCAAGCTAGTGTTTTTTTTGTTGGTGAAGTTTTCAATTAAAAAATTTGCAGCATGCTCAGAGTGCAGTAAAGTATGACAAACCGAAAGCATATAAACCAAGAGCAGCACGGGTTGGTTGCTGTTATGATAATAAGATGAGTATTTAGTAGTATGTTAGGAAACAAGAAGAAATTGGCCATTACCTTGACAAGACCGTTAACCTTTTTCTGTGTGCATCTTTCTGTATTAAGTCCAAAAGATCACGTACCTTTGTCTGTCAGCTTGGGAATAACCAGCTCACACTGAGCTGCTGCACAGGCACACAGTTGCATGCATTTAAGTGTTGATAAAAGTCTGTGGAGATAAATTACGTGGTATCAGCTTGTTACATGTTGACTCTCTCACGGGCTACTGCTGCATGTCACCTCAGGTGAAAAAAACCTCAACCATAGCATTCAAGGATTTTAAGAAGACTTTGAACTTTTGGTGAAAGTGGGCCATATTGTTGCTGTGGCAGGAGGTGTCCCACAAGATATTTTGTAGCACTGTTTTTCATCTAAGTGCAACTGAAGTTTTTCTTTGTGTGCAGTTCTGCAGTTTGACTTGATGGCACACAGGCACATTTCTAATGCCATGAATATTTAAGAATGAATATGGAATTCCCTCTTCTTGTGAAGTTGTGGTTGGGGTTTTTTTAGCCATAACCTGACATCCTAGTGGGAAAGAATACAGTAACAGTTCCATGATTTTGGTATTTCTAATTGTTTGCTCTTATTTGAAGAAACTAGAAGTGTTAATTACTCTTATGTAATTTACTGGTCAGTTATATGTAATTAGGTAGATGAATTCTAGTTCTGCACTTTTTTTGCAGATTGAAAATACATTTTTTAACACTTTCTCATGGTCTTTTATAATGCCCAACATTTGAGTAGATTTAATGTCTCTTTAAGATTGTGTTGCAGATACATTTTGCTGAACTCTGCTGGTGTTCTAAGCTGAGCAGGAATGGTTTAGAAGTGTTTTAGGCAGAGCAAAAAACAGATTATTATAACTCAGTGAGGAGCAAGCTAGAACCTTGATTGAAACATTGCTAGTTCGGACTCGGGAATATACTGACTGTGTCTGTGCAGCCTTTGGGCTGCCCAGAGCTCAAAAGGTATTTGCCATGTTACTGAAGATTGTGTTCCTTGTTAGCTTTAAGGCAGTATATAATTCTTGACAGGCAACCCCAAAATGCTGTATGAGTGTTAGGGTTTTAGGGGAGGAGGAGGTTGGTGGATTTTCTTTTTTTCATGAGAACTGACACAGTCATGTTCATGCTATGCATGTGAACTTGGTATCTTTCCTCAGTAAACTGAATTGTGTTAGAGGTCTTGTGTTCTTATTTGGTTCTTTTCTTGAAGACATTAAATCCTTTTGTATAAAATTGTTATGGAAAAGAAAGACTTTTTCTGTGGGGGACTGAGGTCTTGCTGATTTTCCTTACTCATTTCAGAGTGCAAATGAATTTTGTCACCATTAAAGTCTCCCATTAGAAACTCCTTTAAGATCATAGACATTATGTGTAAACTATATAATTGTAATGTCTCTTTATGTGTATTTTTTACTTCAGTGAAGAGATCATTCACAGGATACATAACCTGTCTGAAGGATTTTATGAATGATCCCAGAAGAGAAGAGCCTCTAATTGGTATGTTTTTTTCGTTTTATAAATTGTATGCCTTTGAATTTGTTACCAAATAGCTTTCTTTTGAAACAAAAAGTGGGATTTTAGTTACTGTTTCATTTTCTGTAAATGTATTTAATAACTTACCTATCTCATACCATTTTAATTTTAGTCTATTGCACTGGGTATTATAAAGGCCTCCTTAACTGTTAACTTGTTCCTGAAGGAGCCATCTAACTGAAGAAGCTTTTTCCAGATCACAGAATGGTTGAGGTTGGGAGGGGCCTATGCTGATCTTAACCCCTGCTCAAGTCCCAGAGGAGGTTGTCTAGGACCATGTCTAGATAGCTTTTGGAAATCTCCAGGGTGAAAAACTACAATCTCTCAGGGAAATTATTCCAGTGCTCAATCACATGCAGTCAGAATGTGTTTCCTGATGTTCAGACAGTATCTTCTGCTTCAGTTGTGCCATTACCTCCTGTCCTGATGCATGGGCACTACTGAAAACAGCTCTCTCTTTGCACCCTCACTTCAAGTATTTATACACAGTGATGAGATCTCTTGAGGCTGAGCAGTTCCAGCTTTTTCAGCCTTTTCTCATAGGAGAGATGCTCTAGTACCATTGTCATTTTCACGGCCCTTCATATGCCCATGTCTCTTGTACTGTGCAGTCCAGAACTTGACACAGCATTCCAGGAATGACCCTACTGGTGCTGAGTGGAGCCTGCTGTGAGCATTTCTCCTTATGCGGCCCAGGATACCATCAGCCTTTGCTGGCTCATCTTCAGCTTGGTGTCCACTAAGTCTTTTCCGGCCAGTGTGCTTCCTGGCTAGCCAGCCCCCAGCATGTCCTGGTGCCTGGGCTTGTTCTTCTCTGGCTGCAGGACTTGGCACTTCCCCTTGTTGATCTGCCTGAGCTTCCTGTCAGCCCAGCTCCAGCCACTCAGGGTCCCACTGGATGGTAGCACAACCCTCTGGTGTATCTGCATCCCTCCCAGTTACGTGTCATCATCAGACTTGCTGAGGTCATGCTCTGCATCATCATCCAGATAATTAATGAAGGTTTTGAACAGGACTGGATTCAGTACTGACTCCTGTGGTGCACTGCTACCTTCTGGCCTTGTCCTCCAACTGGACTTCATGCCACTGGCGACTTGTCATCAGTCGTGGTTCTTTGTGACTGTCCGTTTGGTGGGATATACAGATGTTTCTACTTTGTGAGATATTTTTCCTCACTGTCCTTGGCTGTACAGAAAGTAGTGAGATTAATTTTAATGCTTTCTTTCTAAGTGCTAGGTTAGGCAGCCCTTAGGAGAGAAGCAAGGCTGCTTGTCAGTGGCCTTAGTGTTCCAAGTGTGTCATGGTGCCCTAGAGAAATAGGTTCTCTGATGAAGACCTAAGTAGCAAATTTCCTAGTATTAGTAGAAAATTTCTCTGTTTAGTGTATTGTCCTGTAGTTACTCCACATAATAAATTGCTAGGCTTTTTAACATGACTACTTTCCTATCAGCATTTGTAATAGAAAACACTTGGGTTGCAAGAACACTTTTAGTTCATTTGGTGATAGTTTATTTTCAGAGTTAAGATTTATCAGAATGATACTGTAGCAGGTCTGAGATGGAGTTGAATTTCTTCATAGCCACGTGTATATTTTGGATTTGTGACTGAAGCAGTTTTAATGACAGCCCAGTGGTTTTTCCTGTTGCTGAGCAGTGCACCTACATCAAGACTATTTTTTTATTCTGGGTTCTCAGCCAGGGTGGGCAAGAAACTGGGAAGTGGTACATCCAGGACACTTGACCCAAAGTGGCACAAAAGAGTCTGTACCACATAATGTTATGCTCAGTAATCACAGTTGAGGTAAGGAAAGAAAAAAAGGGGGGAAGCAAGGTTTAACTTCCAAGGTGGCTGTTCAGAGACTGGGCAGGTATTGGTCTGCTTGTGGGGAAATGAGTGATGAATTTTTGCATGTTGGTTGGTTTTGGGGTTTTTTTACCTCTCTTTCCTTAACTTATTACACTGTCTTTAAGTCTATGAGTTTTGTTGCTTTTGTTCTTGCTGTGTTCTCCCCCGCCTGCTGAGGGGTGTGGATGTGAGTGTCCAAGCAGCTATGTGGTTCTTGGCTGCTGGCTGGGATCAACCCATCACAAATAGAGAGTACTGTAAATTATGACATATAGGAACAGCTGCAAGATTTTCCTACTTGTTTTAAACTGCTTTTAAATTTATTGTGTTCAAGCTTTTCAGAATAAAACTTTTCATGCTAGGTAAGAAGCCTCAAACTTGAAGGTTTCTGAATACTTTAAAGGGATTGTCTCAGTAATTTCTAGGAAAAATGAAGTATATTCCCATTTTCATTCTTGTGATTCTTAAAAGTTTATGGAACATTTTCAGATTATGAAAGATTCAGTTTTGTGAAGTGATTAATGTCCTTTCTACATCTGCTTTTACTCGGATACTGTCCAAAAATTGTTTGACTAAGTATTTTAAATGCAGTTTTTAAATCTAGACATTTGTTGGTCATTTTCTATTCTCATTCTCATTCTTAGTTTCTTGAAAAAATGTCCCAGACATTGGTGGGCTTTGAAATCTGCCATAGATGGTGTATTTCTTCTCAGAATAAGATATTGGAAAGAGATAAATGTAGCTGATTGGGTAATAAGTCCAAATAAGTGTTGAAGGGATCCTGAAGGAGTATCAAATTTTGGAAATTGAATAATTTAATACATTAATTTTGAATTTGATGAGCAGCATTGAAAAGAATACATTTGTTTTAGTAGTCTGTAGTAAAATAGAGATATTTGTAACTCTTTCACTTACAGGTTTAGAACATGTGGTTGAAATCAGATTTGAAGGAAGAAGAGAGCCACGTTACGAGTGCAGGCTGTGTGGGTGTAATTCAGAGGTGGCACCTATGATAGAACATCTTAGTGGATATAAACACAGAAGAGAATACATTGTGAGTAATTTTGGTGCATTTTGATCAAAATTTCTTTATGATACTCCCCTTCTATTTTTTTTTTCTAAATAATTAGATAGTTTGACGTTTAAAACCCATAAGATAAATTGCCAGTGCCTGTATAGTTGACTCTCTCTGGGTCAGGCCAGCATGAAGAGCTCTGATGCTGTGGGCTGTTGAGGCATTGGAGTCCAGGGCTGCCTGTCTGTTTCTGCTTTGCAGTCTGTTCCTAAGTATTTAGATTGCTTTTAGGATCAGGTTCTAAAAACAATGTGATTTTATTTTTCCCCAGCATGTCCATAGCATTGCTGGATTTGGCACAGAGGGCGTTTCCTTTTGGTAGCAAGCTTTGCATGGTATCCATTTTTTGTTTTGAAGACTATGAAGACTATGTAGACTATGTTAGTAGCTCTAAAATTCGATTAGATATGTTGCAGAGAAGAAATTAGTTAATAATATTCAAATCAATGTTTACCAGTCTTTTGGAAGCTTTTCCAGAAGATGAAATATGTAAATTTTTTAATATTGTGATAAATTTTTATATTAACCTTTTCAAGCTGGTTTTTTTTTTTTAACAGTCCAAAGAATTTCCAGATAAAATGAGGAGAAAACCAACAGATGTAAGAGAATACAAAGTCTCGTTTTTTAGACGGCTAGCCGGAGAACTAGAGAAGAGTGAAGGATTAAAAATGTATCAGGTAATTGGAAGTAAATGTTAAGTATCTGTTAATGTGTCTTTTATTAGTGCATTTATGTTTAATAGAGTAAATTTTAAAAGTACTGCTGGCAAAGCCTGTTAAATTTTCTGTGTGTTTCTAGGAAGTGCAGTAGTGAGTTGAACTAAGGCTTACCTTTAGGTTGCCCTGAAAGATCCAGGGAAAAGAACAGTAGTATTGAAATTAATCCGAAAAAAGCCAAAGCTTTATATTTTTAAGGTTTTAAATGTTTTAAATTGAAAATTGTTCAGTCTGAATTCAGTGATTCAGAAATTTTATTACTTAAACTTCAATAATTTTTAATGTTTGCAACTTAAATTTTCTCAGATGTAAGCAAATTGTTTCTCAAATTTCATTGATATTTACAGGAGTCTTTATCTGTGTGCGAGGAATTTAATTGAATTCAATTTAATTATATTGGCATAAATAAAAGTACTTGTTCCTTTCCTAAAGGCAGTTGCAGTAGAGACTGTTGTTATGAAATTTTAGTCAGAAAGTCTAATATGAAACTTTTTATATTTTTAGATGGAAGGTTACACAAGACCAGCTACCTCATGTAAGTCTGTGAATTTCTTTAATATAGTAGTTTTGATATAATTGATATTTGGCCTAATTTGACTTACTAGTTGAACTCTAAGGGTTTGACTGATGTAAAACATTTAACGTGTAATACCACAACATGTTTTTCAAAGATTTTTCTGGGTTTTGTGATTTTGAAATAAGGAAATTGCCGTACTTCCAGTCCTCCTTTGATTTTTTTAACTTCTGGGTTCTGGAGGTATTTATGGTAACTGCAATAATTTGATCATAAAGGAAGTAAAAAGGTAGGGAAAAGTGGTACTTGATGGCTTTCTCTGAATAAGCTGACAAAGTCTCCTCTACCTCATTTCCATCATCAGAAGACTTACATGCTAATCACTGGTGATAGTGGAAATTATCATTCTTTAGCAAATCCATTGAAACAAGTGATGAAAACCAAACCCACAAACATAAACCAAACATCTTCCTTCATCCAGTATGGCTGAGTTACATATTTTGTTACAGTAGGTGTGTTATAGATACTTAATGATGCCAATCTGGAGGAATACCTCCTTGCTACCTCTTAACCCTAGAGTTACTATCAGAAGGAAGGTGGGTTTGATTGAAGTGGGTGAAGGTTGCACAGATCAACAGACTTTGTCAGCGTGAATCCTTTTTTTTTTTTTTCCCTTTTTTTTTTTCCTTCTTTTTATTTCTCACTGGTGGCTTCTGTGCCTTGTACTTTTGAATATTAGTCTGCAAAACAAGGTGGCAGAAATCTTTTTTGTTTCTGTGTCTCTTGTGAAGAAGAGGGAATGTCACCCTGGTAATTAGCTGAGTAATTTTCAGTTCAGAGTAAACTGACATCAGTCAAGTCAGCAGACTTCTGTAGAAGTGGAAGACATCATCAAATATCAATTTGGAACATCAAAAAGAGTGATCCCACACAGATCATATCCTGTCCAACAGGATATGAACTCTGAAAAAATGGACAAGAGGGAAGTTACCTGCAAAAGCGTTGTGTCTTTCGATATAAAGGTGTACTCTGGTTAGGTGATAAGGTCATCATCAAGTGAATTCCAAAAAAAAAACCTTCTGGTTATTTAGAAGAAAATCATGGTTACTGTGTTAGCAGCAGTAAGTAACTTTAGACTAGATCATGTTGGCAAATGTCAAAACTCTCCTGACAGTGAGAATGAGTTTGGGGATATAATTAAGAAAGGCCACTAGTACACAGGTATGAGTGTGCCAAGTAACTAAATGGACATTAACAGCTTCATAGCATGTGTTAACCGTGTTAATGGGAGCTGGCTAACATGGCAACACAGGTCTTTTGGCCTTGTCTTGGTAGGGCCAAAGATGTCACTTGTCCAGAGAACTATTACACATTCTGTTGCATATCCTGGAACACAATGCTTAAGGAAGTGATAAGTTATGTACCATGCAGTAGCTGGTTCTCTGAATCATAGTTAGACTGCCTTGTTTTGCTGAGCTTTCCTTCCCTCTCTCTTCATGCTTATACACTGATAGAGATGACATGATCAGACATTCCAACCTCTATAACTTCTTGTTGGAAATTTAGCTATTGTATGTACAGCTGTTAGGTTCACTGGTATTTACTTGGAAAAAACCCATATGCATACCTTGTATCTTTTTTTCATGGAGGAGACAGGCCCACCTCAGTTTATTCCATACAGCCTTCTTGTGTGGGATTCAGCTGCCTGAACATAGATGCTTGTAGGGTACCCTGCAAAGCCTTTAGGGCACAGGTCTCCCACAGACTATCTATCCAGCAAGGATGCCTGCTGGTTTTTAAGATAGTGTGTGCCATTTGCTGCTGAATCCTGCTCTTTACAGAAACTGCAGCTACATCATGGCCAGTAACTATTCTGTTTGTCTAATGCTTCTGTCACAGTAATACAGTGCAAACCTTGTGATGTTGCTAATAATTCTTTTTCTCATTTTATAGCCCCACTGAAGAAGAAAGCAAGGTGAGAGTACTGTCTGCACAGGAGAATCAAAAGAGACTCTTAAATCTGTTTTCCTGTATCAAATATCATATGGGAAAGTATTTTATATTGTCTTTCCACTATAATTACTCCTCTTCTGTAAATTGTTCCTTTTTGTCTGTGAGGAGATAGCAGTTATGGCTTTTGAAATACTGCACTCAAAAGGTAATTGCAATTGAAATTTCAAACTGTTTCCATTCTATGTGGGATGTCATTGGCTGATTAAGTTTTATAGCTGTTTATATAGGAAGAAAAAACCCAACTCACCATTATTTTAGTCACTTCCTTTAGCTGATTTGTAAACAAGTTCATCTGTGCTACTGGTCTCTTTGAGAGTCGGTCAGAATAAGGACATTTACAGCATATTTAAAACACTGTTATTTCTTAGAGAAAGATACCCAGTATTGGTAAGTGATAAAAATTTGGAAACTGAAATATTTTGAGAAAACCTAATGTTTTAGAATGCATATTAATACTGTAATTTCTTTTTTTTTTTTAAGGTGGGAAGATGATAATAAGCATGAGGTATGTAGAGGCAGTAATTCCACACAAGTGTTCACATGCCCACAAGTGTCTCATGTTGTAGCAGTTTCTTAATGCTTGTTTTTAATTTTTCTGGAAAATGCTTATTCTTTGGCTTCATTTAGTATTTTATTAATATTGTTGCAGAAGCAATTGATCTAATGAGTCAGAGGTTTTTGTTCATCACAGCAGAGGGGAACAGTACATTCACCTTAGCTCTCATAAATCCTGTTCAGAGCCACTGAATCTCAGAGGCAGTGTTTCCAGGCCAGGTCTCCCAGCCTGTGCTGCAGTCTCCCCTTCCCTCTTTTGTTCCTCTTCAGTTCAAGACTATTCTGTACTGAAAGTTTGGTTTAAATCTTGAGATATATCTAAAGATTTGCAATCCTTTTTTATAACTCAGAAGTGAAATTCAAAATGATCACTGAAGTATCTGTCCTGATTAGCTCTGGAGACAAACACTGAGAAGTGACTTGTTTTTTATCTTGGTGGAAGAGTTGGTTGTGTGAGCCTCAGGCTGGTCAGGTTCTATGCTAAATGCAGCTGAGCACTTGACTTTTTTAAACGTGATTTTGCCCCTGAGTTAGGAAAGGCTGGGAAAGATAGCTCCTGTAGGGTGTATGGCCTAGATGTGAAATGTGTTCTTCCAGGTATTGGAAGGAAAGCAGTTGTGTTGGTGTAGCTGCAACCTGAGGAGACCCTGGGGCTTATCCCCTAGGTTAGGGAGACACAAGAAGCTGCCCTCAAAAAGCTGTTAAGACCCCATTGTCTCCTTCCTCTGTTCCTATGTCCCTAAACCACTCCCTGTCTATTCCCCAATTGGCCCTGGTCTTTGTACTGCCCTGAGACCAGGGTTACCCCCTGCCCCTTGGGAGAGAGAAACCTGCAGTCTCCCATGAGTGTGCCTGGGACTCTGAACATCTTACTAGGTTGCTGAATTAAACATCTGTGGATATTATGCAAAGGCCTTTTTTGCTTCCTTCCCTGGACTTTACTAGTGGCCATTCTGGCTGCAACAGCTACCAAACTGATACTCAGCATCTAAGGTTATATGTTTATGGCTACGACCTAAAATTATATATTTTCTTTATGTTGACTTTTGTTGCTGGATAAAAGATTAAAATGTCTGATTCTGTACAAGATGATGCAACAACTGTAGTAAAATTCAGTCTTTTAAATGTTTTTTCCCCTATTCTACAATCTCACAGAACGATCCTGTTCGGAAACAGAAAGCTCTGGAGTTCTTGGTATGTATGTAAAATAATTGTGATGAGAGTTGTGATGTTTTACCAGTATGATGCAGTGAATATTGTTTGAAGGACCCTCTGATTACTGATCAAACTCATTTGACTGCAACATTAATTTCTTTTTTAGTGGACTCTGCCCTCAAAAGTTAGTGCAGCTGTAGCTCAGAGCAATTGGCTGGATTAAATGTGAGCTCTTAGCCTGTTCTGTGGATGACTCTCCCATTTGCTGAGGAGCCACCCTGACAAGCAGTGTTAATTAGCAGCACTGATGGTGCTCAAGTGCTGCTGGCTGCCCTTATCTAATGGGATTGTTGATAATGCTAAGCAAGAGGAGCCAGTCTGGTCTGGCTGCCAGAGAGAGCACAACTGCTGGTCTTGGAGTGATTGGGGAAGTTTTATCAGTTCTGTTGCTGTTGACAGTGGCATAGTAAGCCTCAGTTTGTCTTTTGAATTTATGAAAATACCTGACCATTTGTGTTCACTGTTTTACTCTGTGAAAGTCATGTTCTGTACCTAAGACAATTGGAAAATTTCATTTGAATTTGAATTGTGTTTATGAACCAAAATCAGAAGTAGAATGTTTTGAAATGTGTGCTTCATATCTTCCACACTATGGTTACTTGTGACTTCAGAAAGAGAGAGAGAAAAAACAAGTCTAAGGCATAATCAGTAAACTACAAAAAAACTTGGTAGTTAATTGACTTTTATGTACAGGAATCACAGCTATTCCTTAAAAAAACTGCCTATATTCTTTTAACTTACTGTAATCACTTATAAATTCATTCACTTAGTAATCTGCATGAAGCTTATTTTTTATTCAATTTTCTACACAGATAATATAAATTTAGGACTTGTGCCCTTCTCTGTCTGCAACAAAATATTTATGGACTCGACAGTACAGGAGTGGCACAGAAATCCAAGTTTACATTTTACCTTTTATCAGGCCATAATTATGCTCCCAATTTTATTTTTTATATTTTTGTATACATTTATCATACATGCCATATGTTAACCAATAGTATAAATTTGGTTATGCAAAAATTGAAGTATAACTTTGATGTGTTTGTATATTTGACCCTTTGGCATCCTAGTGACCAATTCTAACCATGTTTATTCACAGGAGACTTTTCACATCACCTCAGACTCAGAAGCAACACTTGTTGTTCGCCTTACACAGGGACTCATGGAGGCTTTGAAGGCCTTTTGTGAAAAGAAAGCAGCAGTAAGTAACTTAATCTTGTCCAGAATTGTTTTACCATTCTGGAAAGGAGTGGTTAAACTCACTGTGGTAACACCCTGGCAACCTGTAACAGTTCAGGCATGGGTCAAAACCTCCATTTAAATGTACTTCAATTTTCTTTTCTTACAATTTCTAAGTAACAAAGGTATTAATTACATAGCACATTTCTCTTAGTATTCCATCATCATGTATCTATTTTGGCTTTTTTTTTTTTTTTGTGTGTGTGTGTGTTCTGTTCTGGGCACTATTTTGCTTCTTGATGACAGGTTGTCATCCTTTTTGTGGTGGTCCCTTGCTTCTTTGTTTTTGTTCTAAGATCGGTGAGGCTTTAAGTGCCACCCAAATGTTCCACTTTTTTTCATATGTGGGCCTTTGGGTAGGTCTGTCTGTCTCGTAACTTGTAGCTTTGCTTTCAGTTGAGAGTTTTAATCTGTTAAGATTAGACAAGATGTTCTTGACTATCTGTTGGTCCATGCAAACCTCCATATTTTCTTTGCAAAGAGGTTGACTATCTGTGGAAAAACGAATCTGAAGAAGTACCAGAATCTGTGAAAAAATGATTCATCACTAACAGCTACTGGTTCACAAAATTCAGGATGTGTTTTTTTCTGAAAGCTGTTTCAGACTGTTTTCTCAATTTTACGTTCCATGTCAGTTGAACTACAGTAACTGTCTCCATGCAAATGCTGCCAACACCACCAGTTAAATATTGTTTCTGTTGGTTAATCTCTCAGCTGGGCCTTCCATTCTGCATTTCCCAGATAGAGGCAGGATTTGCATATGCAGCAGTTTTATGTTTTAGCTAGGTGATGATAAGAGAGATGAGGCAATAAATTTGAAACAGGAGACATTGTCTTCACGAGAGCCCTCCTTCTGTTCTTAACACATATGTCTGCCAAATAACCCCGGAAAATAGTGGTGTAATGTGATAACAACACACCCCTCATATGGACTTTGCTATCACCTAAAATTGTACTCCACTAACTTTCTGTGGGAAATCTGTTGCTTTTTAGAATTTGTAAAGTTCTTAAATTCTTGCATTCACAAACAGACGTTCTGACCTTTTGCTTTACCTAGGATAATTACACCAACAGTATAGGCCCACTGATGTCAGTACCTCAAGATAAATTTCCAGAAAGGGAAGGTGTCCCAGAACACTATGGACCAGATGTAGAATACAAAGGTAATTCAGATTTTTTTCTACTAATTTGTTTACTCTGGAGCCTGCACAGATTGTGAAAATTTACTTTTATGGCCAGCCATAGTACTTCTTAGCTGGTGTACTGTGTGTCTTTGCCCTCTGAGTCAGTTCACAATAAAATTTTCTGGAGCTTTAATGACTTAACTGTCTGAAAACAGTGTCTCACTGAACAGTGTTATAGCAGTTAAGGTTATGGAAATTCAAGTAGTAACCCTTTTTGATCTGTTTACTATTAGAATTTTTGGGTGAAAAGATGCCAAACTCAGGTAGGACATAAAGGCAGGAAATGGGAAAAGAACAGAAGTACACATCATAAAATCTCAAAGTAGTTGTGTTTGCAGCTGGTATTTTAATAGTTTGCTAACTTTAAGTGCCCTTTATTTATTCAGGAAGTTCTGACTGGAATCAAGGTTTTTTGTCTCAGTATGAAGAGTATTCTGAAGGTGCTTCTTTTGTTCCTGCTCACTCAAACAGTTACCAAGATGGATCATCCTCCTGTCATCTGAGATCTGACAACTTTGCAAGCATGTCCCTATTCAGGGACTCTCCTGCTGTTGAGCCTGATATTCCTGCCAGTGGTGTCAGTGAATGGCTGAGACAGCTCAGAAACTCCATGCCGTGCACAAATATGGCTGCTGGGGCCACTTCATACCAGACCAGCCCAGTGAAGGAGTACTCAGCAGAATATATATCCAGTGATGTGCAAGGAAGTGAGCTCCGTGATAACAGACTCTCATTTGACAGAGAAAATACCAAATGGAGAAATCAACAAGCATGTACCAAAGCAAGGCATATAAGTGACCAAGAATTATCCTATCCCAATTCTTCTGCCTCATATCCTTCATCTACACAATTCTTTACAAACTATTCTTCACAAAACTATTCCGCTTACAAGAACTATGAGTCTGTGAATACTTGTACATCTTCTACAAATTCTGCTGTTTCAGGAAGAGGTGGCTCCAGGTGGCACCAGGACACTAGGTGGAATGAGTGGAATGAGGACTATAGGTGGAACGAGGACTCTAGCTGGAAGCAGGAATCTAGGTGTCAAGGATTCAGGTATCAGAAATCAGTCTACCAGAGAGACTGGAGTTCACATCAGGACTCATTTTCTGGCAGTGGTTCGTACCAAGATCACCAGCAGTTCAGAAGCTCTGAAGAGATGTTTGATAGAGTTGATACTGGTCTTGCTCCCAACACTGTGAACAAACTACTAGGAAAGGATGTACCAACAATGACCAGGATGCTCAAACAGCTGGCTCCATATTATCCAGCACTTCAAAGTAAGATGGTGATTGGTTTCCATCTTGTAAAATGAGTTACATCAGTGTGGTTGCTGTAACATAAGCAGAAGATTGCAGGTTGCAGAGATAGGATGAGCTCTTCAGGGGAGTTGAGCTCATTTTGCTCACATCTGTATCAGTTGAAGAAAAGCATTGTTTCCTCTCTGAGAACACTGTGCCTCTTGGCAACTAGATGGAGCAGTGAGTGGGAGATTTTGATAGTGCAAAACTTTCCTGAATTGAAAGGTGTGTCCTAGGTCATCTTTCTAACTAGCAGTTTGTATCGTGAGTTGTGCTGGTAGGTTTGCAGTGGTGGGAGAGGAATGTATTGGCACAAAGAAAAAAATATTTTAATGCATGCAGAACCAAACCTGAATGGCATTATAGCAGATAATCCAAATGAATCAAAACCCATTGGGATAACAAGAGAAATATTATCAGAAAGCTGGTTCATTAAGTGTCAATTTCCTTTTTCCAGTTACTGTAGAAATAGTCATTAATGTTGAGAATAGTGATACACTATTCAAAATGAGAGTTTCTCCTTTGGAAATGGATTATGAGAGGGATTTAAAGAGAAGTGGGTATATGCTCCTGCATAGCTGTCATTGGGCATGAGTTTGGACAAATGCAAACTATGCTTCTAGTACTAGAATTAGTTAATTAGGTAGCTACTTAACAGTAAAACTTTCATTTTCACATTCTCTATGCTGTATTATGGAAATGAGATAGAAGTAACTCTAAATGTTTTTATCTCCCCTTTCCAGAAGTAAATATTCAGACATTCGTCAATGTGCTAATAGAGGCTAGAGAGAAAGATTAAGGAGCAACAGCAGATGAACTGGAAACGGATGAAGAGATTTGAGAATCTCCATCACTTGCTATTCAGGAAAGAGACTGCATTTAACTGTGTTTGACTCGCTTGGGAGAGGTAAAGGGAGGTAGGGTTTAAGTTTTTAACGTGTGAAAAAATAGCTGGAACAGGAACTTGCACATAATGGGTGAACATACTATTTTGTTTAGGCTTTTTGTAATGTATTTGTTATATCTTAGTATATTTCAGAAAAAAGATTTTTTGTTATTTTTTGAAAATATGTTAAAATTACTCTGTCAGCAAAAAGTTAATAATCCTTTTAATACCCTTCTCAATTCAGAAAAGAAAGGTTTACTTTTATGCTACCAACTTAGGAAGAATATTAATTGAAAATACGGGTTTACTTTTTGTCACACAAATGTAATGCCAGTTCCATTAATATGAGGCTTTATAATTAGCATATTTTTAGAAATCGATACACTACATTTCTGTTTAGACAAAGAAAGGAGAATGTCACAGCATAGGTATTCTCTATCTTAATGTGATGCTATATGAGGAAAATGTAATTTATACTAGAGGACTGGTGTTTAACAGGGCATATCAGTTTCAATTTGCAGAGTAAGAAATGGTATGAAATATATGCAGATTTTTAATCATGTTGTTCAAAATGAAATAATTATAAATTATCCTAAAAACTCATTTGGTGGATAGACCCATGCTAAAATAAAAATTCTTGATTCTTTCTACTGGCAAAAGCACATTAAGAAATAGTAAAAACCCATAAGGCAGTCAGATAAAATAACAGGAAAAAAACCAAAATGTTGTACTGACTGAGTAGTACGTACCAGTTCATGAGATGTCTCAGAGCCACATGCTCATGAATGCCTGGCTTTAGATATCTGCTCTATGTAATTAAAACCAGCTTACATGGAGCTGAAGAAAAGAAGTAAAGTGAGACAGTTTACTCCCAAGTGTCTGTTTTCCTTTTCACTGCTGCATTGTGGACTATCATTTTTCTTCTCACCCATGCTGGAACTGTGTCTCTGTGCATTAAATACTTGTGCTGAAGCAGGGTTAGTCTTCACGAGCTGTCATAAAGCATTTTGGATCTTGTTACATAAATTATAATAAAAATTCAGCTCAAAATAATTTATTATTGAGCATGTAAACTCAATTCCGAGAAATTTTCCTTTTGTCACTGTTTTGTTTCTGCATCTTACAAGATCCACTTTCCTTTTTCTGTTCACTGCTCATACTTACTGTAGTGTTGGAGTGGTTTATAACGTCACACACCTCGTAGCTGTACCATATACTTCCATGCACTGAATTACATAGTCAACCTTCTTGCTTAGAAGGGAAAATTGTTTTTTCTACCACAGGTGTCTGCCAGAGTTTTGATTTACAAGTCTGTGGGATTGATTAGTTATTACATCTACATTTTAAAATTACCAGAAGTTTTTTACACAAATGTTACTAGCACAGCTTTTTTTCTCAAAGAAAGTGTAGTGCAACTAAAATTCTGAAACTGTAGAAAATAACATTGCTAGAAAATATTACTGCTGCAACTCTGTCAATTCAAGTTAAGACCTTTTCATTTGAGTCTGTTTCAGAGAACTCTTTTCACCATTTCTCACTCCCTTTTGGATTTTACTGCCATCACTGTATACGCCAGTGGCATTCAGGAGCTGGATGACCTCCACCCAGATTAGATGCTCTTTCCATCTACATGTTCTGTAATTTTTCTTTCTGGGCAACAGTTATTGTCCCTCCAGTTATTGTTATTGTTGTGCAGAGTCCTGCACTGGGGAAGTAGTTTCTTGCATTTGGAAATTGAGTTTGAGTAGTTACCAAATTAAGACAGCATTGATTTATTAAAGCTTTCCTGAACTGTAGAGTGCTGAGTACTTCTTACTTCCAAGAAAACCCTTTACCATATCTTGCTCCTATGTAGTATAGAATTGGAGCAGAACTGTCTAGACTCCAATCCTCCTTTAAGAAACCACCTCACAAAGTAGGTCCTGACAGCCTGCAGAGCAGCACTGGATGCTTGGCACCTGTCAGCACCACTGCAGCTACATCTCAGGCCTTGGCATGGAGGCAGTAGTTCTCAGAATGCACCTGAGCCCTTGGAGCAAATTTCCAATTTCATTAAAAAGCCAGTGACAAAAATCCAGACTGGAACATACCTTGGACTGGGGATAAATGGTCTGCTTTTAGTCAGTTTCTTGGTCTGCTGTGTACCTGCTTTCACATCTTTAGAAGTGTGTTTCCCAGTGGGACAAGAGTGGTTCCAATCCAGAGTCACCTTGATGGTTCTCTGCATCAGTGATGCTCCTTTAGGAAGTGCTGGAGTCAGCTGTTCTGCACCAAGGGCAGTGAAATACAACAAGGCCAACTGGACATGGAGACATCTTTCAGGGGAGACAACATGGGAAATTTCTCAAATTCCAGCTTTTTAGTTTGTACCTTGGATTTACTCCTCAAAACACTTCCCAGTATTACTGGATTTTATGTGGGTGTATGATCCAAAGGGACAGATTCCTTAGTGGAAAGAAACAGGGGAGCTCTTTTGAGCCCTGAAATTTGGGGCTCTTCTGTTTTGTTTCTGGAGAGAGCATACATAGTTATTACCTCAGCCTTCCAGGGAGGGAAGGTTCAAAGAGTAACTGGTGGAAGTCTTTTTCCCTTGTTTTCTTCAATGTAACTTTTCACAGCTGATGGATGAGGTGGTTTCTGACACTGGTCATTACTCCTAATCTCCCTCCTCACCCAAAATCAATTCCTTGCCTATTAGGTGAGGACACCCAGAGTGCTTTGGGAGATCTCCTTGTTTCAGTGTGCTTATGGTGTGGGGGCCATTGGTTTTCCGCCACATACCTGAACCAAAAGAGTGTTCAGAGTGTTGCTGAGTTGTCACTAAGGGTCTGAGTATCACTTGACAAGTAGTAGCAGCTTCTGTGCACGACACAGGTTTGGTAACAGTGGCCAGTTTGCTGCCTTCACTCTGACACCAGACACTCTACTCTGGGTGGGACACAGAATCACAGAATCATCTGAGTTGGAAAGATTCCACAAGGAACACTAAGTCCAGCTCTTCAGTGAATGGACCATACAGAGATTGAACGTGTTACCTTGGTGTAATTTGTACTATTCTCTGACCATCTGAGCCAATCTCAGGGTCACTTGGAAGTAACATTGTAACTGACTTTTGGTTGTCTTTGCTTCCTCCAAGTTGTTTCTTCAGAGTTGTTGCAAGAGATGGTGTGTGTCAGGAATCAGTCATTACTGGTCTTACTTTTTTCCACTCTCCCTCATTAGCTGTACATGGTGATATGTAGGCTAATGTTATGAGAATGTCTGTCAATTCAAGGCCACTTCAAATAAGTGCTTCAGCACCGAAAGGAAGACTTCTGATGGCAAATGAGACAACTAACCAAAGGGAGCATATTGAGAGTCATTTTTGTGGGGAACTTATCAAGTATGACCTTCTTCACAGGTGTGAAGAAGTTGTATTTGAAGCCATCCCAAGGATACCCTGAAAGAAAGAGGCAGGTATAAAATAAAAAAAGGCCATCCAAGTGGAGAGATCCCTGAATCACAGAAAATGAGGATACAGAAATAAAATCACCATCCCCATTAAGCTGTACAAAAGTGAAATAGACTGAAAGTTGACCTGGTATTTTTACTTAATTTTAAATTCTGTATTTAAAAATTAATACATTTAACTCTTATAAAAGTAAGGCACATGCAAAACATGTTGTGCAACTTCTGGCTTTCAGCTGATATAAACTAACAAGCATAATTTTAATTTGGCATTGCTAAAGAGTCATTTTTCCCATGCAGGATATGTGTAAGAGGTAATGTACATTGTACTGGTTAAATCTAGATTCTGTGCTTTCTGTACTACAGTAAGCAGACATGGTCATATCATACAATAATACAAAATAAAAACCAACTCAAGTACAGATTCTGATGGTGATTACCGACATACAAAATTTAAGAATGTGATGTTACATCCATTACAATACATAATATTCAGTAGGGGATGTTTTGGCAACTCCAGTCTGTGTAATGCCAGTGTGCGATTCCTGGTTGTTGGTGTCATACGATGCTGAAGACCATGGAAAGATACTGCTCATAGGACACCTGAATCCAGCCATCCTGATCAGTGTCGTATCGTCGGAACACATCGGTCAGCCTCTGAGGAGGAGAGAGAAAATAATAGACATTTTTGTTCTAGGGGAAGGTTCAGACTGCCACATCCTCCCCTTACCACCTGGGCTTCTACAGCTTTATGAACCCTTTCTGTTCATCCCCTCTGTAGCCATTTTACAGTCTTTATTATATAAAGATAGCTGACTGCAATAGTAATGCAATACCTAAGCTACCTAGGCACTTCTTTATAGACCAGACAACTTTTTATAACTGGCTTTAAAGCAGGGGGAAAAACAATGCAATGTTTGAGTCATCTGGAAACAGAATCCAGTGCATATCCTATCTCACCTTCTAGGCAAATATGCTTCATGTGCCATTGATACCCAAGCTATCTCTGTCTAACCCCAGATATGCCAGGCATTATAGAAAAAGGACCAGAACAACTGCCAGCACAGTTTCATTTACATCAGCTAGCTGAGTGATACTCCAAAGCCCTTTTTAACAGAGTTCAAGTCTAAAACTAACTATAATTGCCTTATATTACAAATGAATGCAGAGGTGACCGATGTGTCTAAATAGCAGAGATGCTACTTTTAAGGGGAACTGCTTTCCCTCCATGTTCTCTCTCTCTCTCTCACTCTCTGTATTACTGAAAGACTGGAAGGCTTTTTGTGTATTTTTACCATTGCCCCTGCAGGATCACCTCTGAAGCCACTGACAAACATCGATACTATTTTGCACTTGTTTGTCCCTCACCCATTGTATCAAATTTACTTGAGATCCAATGGAATGATTAATGAAGACCAATACACAAAGATGTTTCTAGCATTTAGCATATACTTAGTTCAAAAGGCTTACTATAAATAAAAGCAAGGTCCAGATCGACTGTTAAAGTGAGAACTAGAAAACCTTAAGAAAAGGTAATTTTTTTTTCAATTGACATCAAAGTACATCTCCTTTCTTACCTGTAGAACAACACAGCACTGAATAAAATCATCAAAAGCAACTTGTCCTTTTCCTTGTCTGTCAAATTTCCGAATAAGGATATCATAGAATTGATCAGACAGTCGGTAACCTTGGAAAAAGAGAAATACTTTAGAAGGTTTCAATTACTGCAGTCCTTCTATAAAAAGAACAAGGTTGTTTAGCAGGCATGTGTAACAAAATCAGAAAACAGTAAGGAGTTACAATGACTTTTTTTTTGTAAATATCTCTGTTAAACTAAAATGCATGCAATAAAAGCCATGCTCAATAAAAATTGTATACAGAGTCACAATAAATATAATTACAGATTAAGGTGACTGTTCGATTGAGGGAATGGTTTAGGGCTGCAGTTCAAGTCTTTACAGGTGAAGTGACTGGAATGAAAGTTCCTTAGCCATCAGAATGCTTTCACAGCATGGACAGCTGGCCTTGTTTTAAAAAGTGGCAAGTTCTATCAAGTACCCTGTAAGTTCAGACTTTGCCTGAAGCATTGGTAACCCACTCAGAGCATGTCACAGAGGAGACTGGAACTGGATGTGTCAGGACATGTGTGGAATGTTTTCCTTTTTCTCTATATAAGGAAAGAGCTTTAAAAAAATGGGCCTCTTGCATGGACATCATTAAAAGGTACCTTTTACCTAAAAGGAAAGCTGCCCTTCACCTGCCTCATTTTTTTGTCACATTTGTCAGACCAGTACAGCTCTGCAGCAGTACCAGTAAGCAGCTCATTCTGTGACATATCCCCGTCATAAAAACTGTAATCACTAATGAATTACCAAAACCTGTTAGTGCTTGCTTTAGTTCATTTTTGTCAATCATTCCAGAATTGTCTCTGTCATATGTTCGAAAGACATTCTGCCAGTCTGTGATGTATTTCCAGACTCCTGTGAATTCACTGAAGTTCACACCCCCTTTGTTTTCTCTGTCAAACATGCCTGAAATAAAGAAGAAACACATAAAATCTCAGTCATACTACTCCTCAGCAAGATCTGCCAGGACTTTTAAGTAGATAGCAAGAGTGCTTTGTGGAGGGTACTGAAGAGAGAAAAGAAACTGCTAAAATGCAAGTGGTAATTTGGAAAGTTCTGCCAAGAAAAAGCAAGCAGTCATCCACTGAAGGAAAAAATGATAAAGCAAGATAAAAATACCAGAATAAATCAAAGAATGTTTATTTTTCCTAGTTTTTTATTTTCAATTTAAAAATACTGAGGGCTTGATTGATCATCCAGTAATGAATCAAAATGGGCAGAGGGGTGGACTGTTCTTTTCTAAGGATACATTAAAAAGTCTTACATAATTTCCAAGAGTGCTGGGATATTCATCTGCATTTGATTTACTGATACTGTTATCTTTATACAATAAGCATGTCACCCAGTGATGGAACTCAGACTGCTGCTGAACACTTACTGAAAACAAAAAAAAACTGTAGTCCTTGGGTTTATGAACTGTGTGATAGAAAATATTTGATTTATTGTGCTTGAATCTTCATCCTTCTGTTCCATCACCATCACCTTCCACATTACTGGCAATTGGTTTAGACACTAACAGAATTCAAACATTGTAAAAACTTCTGTTTGGTATTTTTGGAGTAAAACATAGGTGTAAATTCAAGATAGGAAAAACTACTTCCCAAGACAATTTATATAATATATTTTTAGAAAATTTAAGATAACAATATTTTCATGCATAAATTACATTTATTATCTAATCAATTATGCAGTAACATTTTCTCAGGCTACTTTAACAAGTGCGCATGTGTGTATGCAAAGGACATTCCACTATTAATCAAAAGTGAAAATAATTTAACTTACTACTGCTGGGCACTCAGAAAAAAACAGTGTAGCAATTGAGAGCATTCTCAATCAATCAGCTGAACAGATTATAAAACAGTATTTTAGGACTATGTCACATCACACAACTACACTCACCAAGAATTGACCTGACTGTTGCTGGATTAAATGGAGTCCACGTGCCTGAAACAGAAAGAATTACTTAGTTCTGAAAATCAAGAATTCCTCAATGTTTTTAAAAAAATTTAAAAAAAACAACCAAACAAATCAGTTAAGAACAGGGAATTCAGAGCTATGTGACATGGAGCTGGCATATTAAAAAAATAAGGCTGCTTGGAGGTAAGGAAGTCTCACCATTCAGAAATTACTTCAGACCAGTGCTTTCCAAATACCACACAGAAACCAGCATTTTAAGGCTGCAACAAAAAAACCCTAACAAACCTTGGAAGAGCTAAGAAGGACTTTTTCATCACAGGCTGTCAGGAAATATTGGATAAAGAGCAAGATCTACACTAAAGTACTCTTTTCTACTGACAGGAGCAGAAGTGTTCTGAACTGTATCTCAATCAAGGCCTCATATATGTTCCTCAGTAAAAACCCATCTGCTCATTTCCTTTTTACAGGACTACTCCAGGGCATTTAGTTTCTGACAGAGTTTCCAACATGGCATAACCATACATTGCAGTTTAGAGTTGTTTAGTACAAATCCCACCTCCACTGCTAAAAGAATTAAGTGTTAGTCTGAATTAGTATTTTTAGACCAAGAAAGTTTGCTGCTTGAAAGGGCCTGAGCAGTAATCATCTGGAGGAGCACTGTACTTCCTTGAGTATTTAGAGGCTTGTCATTATGAAACAGTTTTCACTTGGTTGAGAGCATTCCCAAGTGCTAAGAAGCATTAAGCTTTAAACAAAGGAATCCTGTGCCTCAACTAGAATTTCACCATGGATTCTCCAGCCTGTGAAGGAACCAAGAGCACGAAGCAGCACATAATTAACTGGCTGTGGTTGCCTGGAGGGACCCAAGGAATCGGCGAGACCACAAACAAGCCGGTGAGCCGAGGGCACTGCGGAGGCGATCCCAGGGATGTGTCAGCTGACGGCAAATCCCAGCACAAGGGCCGAGCTGGGATCCGGCACGTTGGCTTTGCTGGGTCATGGGCATGATGTAACTCTACAGGGAGAACCCTGTGACTATATGCATGTAAAGAGAAACTAAGCAGAGAAAGAGAAGAGGAAAAATGGCTCTGAAAATGCTGAAGCAGTATTTTAGACAGACAGTATCAATACCTTAGAGCTGTGTGTCTCCTCAAAAAAATAAGAAATAATAGAATTAATAAGGTGCCAGTATTTAACACTGAACAGAATAAGAAGAAAAACTGAAAATACAGTCTGAAAGTTAACTTATTTCATCTTGAAACATTCAAGTGATTCATATAGCCACCACAGAATGAAATCTGAGCAACTCCAGAGGTGAAGAATTGTACTGATTTCATCCTATTCCAATACACAGTGAAGACTGTCTCTGTTTCTCCTCTCCTGACTCTAGTATTAACTTCCCACAGCAGCACAGAAGGAAACAAGAAGGAAGCAAAGGATTTTATTGTGCAAACAGTTAGACAAAGTGATGATCAGCCTCTCCTAGGGTAAGCACACTATTATCTGCATAAACATAATGGGTTGAAAATGTCAAATTGTCAAAACCACACTGAACTTCAAATGTCAATGAGGACAGTGCAGACTTTTTTAATATTTTAGAAACAAACATAACATTCTTTTATCCCATGTTAAATTGCAGGATGGCACAATCATCCACTAGAGGATATATTTTGAAAATAATATAGTGAATTGTTAGTGGCTTTGGTGTACAAGATCTAGACTCTTGGAATGCAGGAAGCTTACAGTTCTGTAAATATTTTGTCTAACACTTGGTAGGCATTCTTCATAACAACAAAGCACTGAAACTGCTATTCTACACTGTAAATAAGGAAATAAAAGAGGTCAAATAGTCATCACTGCCTACTACCCTTAAATTCAATCATATGAGGAGATATTTAAAATATATAAAATTAAAAATGGCAATTCATGTAAAAAAAAATTTAAAATATAAAAAATTTAAAACAGCAGGTAAAATTGAAAATGACAGTTTTGCACAGTTCTAAACAGCACTGAATAAACAGCACTGATGATTTTATTCAGTGCTGTGCTAAATGAAACTGTGACTTAACTTAGTTTTTGCTAAAGATTTTATTCAAAATTTAAATTATGGATCAGGTCTGGCAGCTGCAACATTGCTTTTAATTTATCAGATACATTATTAAACAAATATTCCAGTACATCCAGTTCAGTTACAAGACTGCAGTTTTACTGAATAGAACCGTACACATTTATTTCAAGTCAGGCATTACTGACAAAATTGGGCCTTCAACCATTGTGTGCTGCAGCTTACAACATCAATTTAAGCCCTTCTCAGTCACAAAGCACAGGAGGGATAAAGGAATAAACTTTGGGAGAAAGTGAACTTGATATGGACTCAAAGGTGGACAAACAGACTGAATATGCCCTTTTTCAGATTTCCAAACAGAAAAAAAACCCCACAGAGTAGAACCCTATCTACCCTGAGTCACGGGAGGAAAGTAAAAATAGGCTACTGGAAAAATGATTCATTTTTTGTTTCCATGAGTTATTTGACAGTACCCTAGTTTCTTTGAATATTACAACAAGGAACTGACTACTAGAAAGTTCTAATACAAGATCTAGAGTGCATCTTTCTATTCTGTTAAGAAAAACCCCAGACATACTTTATTTCCTGCACCATATTGTATGAAAAATAAATTATGTGCAATTAAAAAGGCTGGTTGTAAACAGTTTTTTCCAAGTTATACACTGATTCTCATTAAAAAAACAAAAGGTTCAGGAGTGATAAGCAAGGAATATATGAATCACTGGTTATGATTTCTAGGAAGTAGAGCCGGGAAAAAAATAAAGGGATGTGCACGCCCTCATTCCTCAAAATACAGACCAGTAACAGTTACAATCAGTTTAGAACAAACAAACAAAAAATCACAAGGATTGTTCATTTTTTCCCTTTCCAGCCTTTTGCTGTAGATGAAATTGTAACTACTGAGTGGCAGGAACACTTCCCACCCCCTTCCATACAAAGAATCACAGCCTCAAGTAACCACTCTTGCAACAAATTTATCATGAAGCTTACAATGAACTACCTCACTGCTCATTTACAGACTTACCATTGGATAATGCCTGCTGAAGTTCATTATCAGATATTATTCCACTCCTGTCTTTATCAACTCTGGGGAAAAAAGCCAAAACAAAACAAAACCAGGTAGTAAGTTTTAAATGGCTGAAATTAACAGGTTCCACTTACTGAAGACTTCGACATTCTGCTTCTTAGTCACCAGATGAGATTATTATTTTCCTGAAAAGTCTCTGGAACATGATAAAAGCTCCAAAGAAAACTGCAAGACTTACTTACGAGTGAAGAGACGCACAGAAACACTGACAACGAAACAGTTTGGGCATGCTCTCCACAAGGAAGTATTTTCATTTATTTCTGTTTAAGAGAGCTGCAGAGCACACATGCTGGTTAAATCCACGAAATGCCTAATGTGACAGCAGTGAGCTATTTGTTTCACAAACTGGTGCAACAGGTTTGTCACCCAGGCTCTCTCACATGTTGGCAATGGAGATTAAGTCACTAATGTGACCAAAGTACTGAAAGGTTCAATCGTTTGCAGGGCCCTGCAAAGGGGTTCAAAGAAGCAAAAGCGCAGGCAGGTTCCAGCTTCCACTAAGCACAGTCCATTCACAGTCCATTGTCTTAATGATTCAAGTTCTATGCCAAAATTAATAAATTAAGTGATTTCTGCCCAATTAAAGAAGGAGCATGCCTTCTCTATCAGGGTACCTGAAAATGGTGGAGACTTCCCTCCATTTCATACAAGGATGTTCCCTTAGACTGACAATTTTCATTTCCCCTCATTTACTACCCCAACCAGAGTCCCGCTCAGCTGATCTCCATGCACAGAAGCTGATTTTCTTTTCCTTTAGTTCTTACTGTCTTTTTCTAAACACTTTCAGTTCATTCTATTGCTTCCTTCCCCATCTCCAAGAATTATGTAACCTGCATGCAATACTAAAATTGCTAGCATAAATTGCAAAGATTTCAATTACAAATTCCCCTGTATAATCTGTTTCTCTTCTTAGTATTGTGAACATTTTTTACCTTTTATAAGCTGCTACCAAGTGCTAAGCTGATATTTTCACTAAAATGCATTGACCTACTTATCTTTCTCCTGAGGGTCATCTATCAGCATGTTCCTTTTATAAACAAAATTATGGAAAATTAGAATGGGTTTTCCTCATGGACATCAGATTTCTGCTCTGGATTCCACCTGACACATTGGGATCACCTATCATGCAGGGATCATGATCTGACCATGACAGGCTGATACAGCCCAGTCATTCAGGACTGTAAGGTGCTCCTGCAAACTTTCACAGGCCTCAGTCACTGCAGAAATCAGCAAACTTCACCTGACCATTCACCCTTTTTTCACAGAATCATAGAACCACAGAATGGTTTGGGTTGAAAGGGACCTAAAATATCCTCAAGTTCCAATCCTTGGCTGTAGGCAGGAACATGTTCCATTACACCAGATGGCTCACAGCTCCATGCAGCCTGGCCTTAAAAACTTCCAGGGATGGGGCAGCCACAGCTTCTCTGAGCAACCTGTTCCAGTGCCTCACCACGCCCACAAAACAAAACTTATTCCCACCATCCAATCTAAACCTACTCTCTTTCCCACAACTGCTCCTGAACTGATTACATAAAGATCCCAGGAGAGCTCCATCTGTCAGTGTGGTGCATGACCACACACACACACCCTCCAGTCAGTTTTCCATCCACTGAAGAATGCTTCCATTCATTCCACGTTTACTGAATTTCTTCAAGGGCCTTTTGATAGTGTTGGGAGTATTTTTGAAAAGTGTACAGATTATACGAATTGCTCCAATTTTAGCCATCCATACCCAAATCCAATCCTTAGGAAACATAGTCCAGGATTTATATAGCAGTCTGCCAGAAGGAACATTTTCAACAAAAGCCATGCAACTCCTAACTACATTATTTAAAATTCTTTTTACTGATTTTCCTGGTGCAGAAGTCGGATTGTTGATCTGTTTCTTTCTGGACCCTTTAAAAAGAGAAACGGCTTCATGCCTGCCTCTCCCGAGTCCTCAGAGGAAGTTGTTTTACAGCAGGCTGGGTAGGTAAGCTGCTGCATTCCTGAGTCACTCTGTAAAGATCAGCCAGTTTTAGAAACTTAGTACTGTTTGTCTACTGCTTAAAACCCCTTCTTGCTGCTGCTTGTGTCAGAGGATCTGTCTTGAGTCATCTCCCATAAAAATGGATCCAATGTAGGCACCTCCCGAGTTTCCTCAACAAGACATAATTGGGAAATCTCCTTTGGCTTCTTTACTGATAGGATCTTGCCAGTGTGTTTCTTTAGCACAAGCTTGCTAACTCCCTTGCAGGTCCCTCTGATCCAGGAGAATTCAAGAGAATACTTCACAGAATCCTTCCGGTTGGAAAAGACCTCTAAGGTCATCAAGTCCAACCTATGACCCAACAGCCCCGTGTCACCTGGACCGTGGCACTGAGTGCCACGCCCCGTCTCTCCTTAAACACCTCCAGGGACCGCGACTCCAGCACCTCCCTGGGCAGCCCATTCCAATGTCCAATCACCCTTGCTGAGAAGTTCTTTCCGATATCCAGCCTAAATGTCCCCTAGTGCAGCTATCTTTTCTGGCTGGTAGCTTTAGTCTTTCATTAACATTTATCAGATCCCTTATTACAAGCAAGCCTTCCCTGTACTGCTACACCGATCCTCCGGACTTAATTATCCTTTCTGCAACCTCAGGTTAAAAATTACTTCAGCGCTTTCAAGGTTACCGTCTCGCTCCCACCAATTCCCTTTACCCCCGTTACAAAATACAGCCACGTTTATTCCTCCCCAGCTCTTTCGTACAGCTCCTCCCACGGGGAAGCCACCGCGATGCTCACAGCGCATCCAGCGCCGCGGCAGCCAAACCCCGCGCCGGATGCGCCGGGCCGGTGGCCGGACTCCCGCAGCAGCCGACCCGCTTCCGGCCCCTCCCGCTGCGCGCTGCCCGCTGCCCGCGGCGGGGCTCACCTCTGGAAGACGTTCCACAGGAAGGAGGGGTCGGGCAGGGCGGCGCCGCCGCCGCCGGGCCGGTGCTGGTACCCCGCCGCCATGGCCCCCGCGCGCCCGCCCCGCGCGCCGCCGACACCGGCCGCGCTGACGCACACGCCTGTGACGTCACGGCAGGGCGGGGGCGCGCGCCCCGCCCCGCCGCGCGGAGGGGAATCCCGGGCGGGCCCCGCCCCGCCGGGAGCCGCCCCCGGCGCGGGCGGGAGGCGGGAGCCGTGCCCGGGCCCGGGTCCCCGCTCAGGGCAGCTGGCCTGTCCTGAGGGGATGGAGCCTCAAGAAGCGATACAGAGGGAAACAAAGCCCGCTCAACAGATCCCCTCACACAAAGTGAGGATTAAAGCACACCGGGAAAGAATTTCAGGGAGAGGATGGAATTGGAGTACAAGCCAAATTAGCACCACCTCACTGATCTTTAACTGAATTCTTTACTGGGGGCTGAACACAACCCTCTGAAAACCAGTCAAATTCCTCTCCCTGCACCTACAACTTCTATGCAGAGTTTACTGTCCCTAAGAACCTCCTGTGCTAAAACCCCTCAAGCACAGAGATACCAGGATGAAGCTCTACTGAACCATCTCGGGACACACTGTCCCTGTCCCTGCAGAAAGTCACAATCTCAGATCCATCCTCTATCCAAACTGCTGGCCCTGTACATACCGCTTCCAGAGTACTGATGAGCTGGGGACGGCTGGAATGGCACAAGGCCTGGGTGGCCACAGGCCAAAGGCGTCAGGCACACAAACTCCAGAAAGCTGAATTAAAACAATGTAGGTATGCGTCTTCCTCATGCTTACTTCTGACAGCTCTGGTCAGGTACTAAGAGATAATGCCTTAAATGTGTCCTCCATCAAGGAATTTTGAATCCATAATCGTCTAGTACTATTTTATACTTAATCTGAAAATACTGTAGAAATAAAACCCAGTATCTTGTGTTTTCAGAAAACTATGAAATCCAATTTTTATTCACACTTAGAACAACAAAAAAGATTTACATGCTCTGTAAATCTACAAGGATGCAAAGAATCATAGCTGAACATAGGAATGATTTAACATTTTATTGAACTGGTGTGCTTTATGTGCTGTTTTTAGTGAATCAGTGAAAAAAAATTGTACCTTATGTCTTTATTTATTTATTCAACCTATAATCAAATTGCACTGTAGCAATTTCATTCAGTCCTTTATGTCAGCAAACTGATTTCATAATTAAGTTTTCTGCAATAAACTATTTTACACCAAAGTAAGTACATACACAAAATATAACGTGAAAGTGGATTGACATTAACGCTGAATGCAGTGCCATATAAAGACAGTTCTAAAGCAGTCTGCTTAGGTATTGTAAGTGATGTATGTTAGTATATCCAGCACTAATACAGCTCTGCAGGTCTTGGTATAAATATCTTTATATAGCATTGCAGCGCACTGTGCAAACATATTCCACAAGAAAAATGTATTTGCTGACAGCAAAACCAGCTGTGACAAACAGGTCAGTAAAAAAAAACCAAAAACAAAAAACAACCATGCCATTAAAAGCTTTGCTCTTCAAACATGACCTTTAATTCTTCTTTCAGGTATCTTGCATTTCCTTCCGTCCAAGTCTTCAGAAAGAACTATGCCTAGCAAGTATCAATGTATACAGAACTTCACTCAAAATAGCACTGCCAAATTTGCCCACAAATATTTCAAACCTGTTGATCCCAGAGCAGTAATGACACACAAACACAGAGTTGTCAATTACTTCAGAAGTTTTGGCACAGTGAGAGTAGGAACTGTAATTTCCTTAAAAATTGGCACGTAGTTTGGATTTGGTTGGCTTGGACCTTGATCCAAAGTTTCAATGATAGTCTGCTTCATATCTCTGCTGGCATCACCTCTCACTGTCAGCAAAGCTGCAATGTGGTCATCCCTGCCAAATAAAAAGGGTAAAACTGGCATTAGGAGGCTTCGCACAAGAAAGATTTTGTCAAAGACAGCACTTAATTGGCAATCCTTTCACTCAGTTTCAGGTACTTTTTTATTCTTAACGAGATCTCTACTCACTCAGAACTGGCTTTTCCTGCTCAATATAAAGCACCATTTTGGCTGCTTTTAGGACTCTAAAACCTATTTTATCCTCCTAACACACAGAGCTGAAGTATTTTTAGTATTCCCCTGCAGTACTTAAGTAGTTGTAACTTCTAGTCCAGCTCATGTACATTGTAGATTAGCATTACTTTCTTTTTATTATTAATTACTACAAGAAAGTGGTTACATTCTAAAATATGAAAAATATGAACACATTTACAGACTGTTTTAAATTTCAGAATTTGCCCAAACCTCTAGGAAATTATGTTGTTATCTTTCTATATATTAAATCTGAGGGCAGAGAATTACCTGATATCTGGGTATTTACTGACTAAAGTTGAAACTTCCAGATAGAGTAGTGAAGGATCAGTCAGCTTGATAACCTCGGCAATGGCTTCAATGATGTCACAGAGTCCTTCAGTGTCCTCTCCAGAGCCCTGCAAAAGTAAACAAAAAATATTAAAAATGTCCCAAAACAATAGCAGTACTCCTCAAACCTACAAATAATCCTTTAATTAATATTTTGTCTGACAATGCCCTTGAATTTCCCAAAAAGCTGAATTTTCAGACATTTAAAAAAACAAGTATTTGTAAATTGTCACCGTAATCCTTTTCTCTCCCTGTTTTCCATTCAGAGACTTATGCTGAGAATATCAGTGAAGAAAGTAGTGTCCTACAAACAATATGTTGTATTTATCCACATGGTGATAAATTCCAGTCTTCAACTTTGGGAAATTATGAGCATAAATATTAGGAATAACTGACATAAAAGACAGATCTCTTCTGAAACATTACTTCAAAACTGGCCCTCTGTTACATTCCTTCAAGTCATCTGGCCACCAAAGCAGCTTTCAGCAACTGGTTGATTGATCTGTATCTATTTAAACTCTGGATTATTTCAGTATTCTTATTCAAGGTCACCTGGTTCTGCCAATCAGGTATGGTTTGTTTCCTTTATTCTACAACCTCTTCCATCAACTATCCCAGTTTTTCAGGCTTTTATCTTTCTGCGCATTGTTTTTACAATCGGTCATCTGTTGCCCCCAAGAGCTTTCTGGAAGATCCCTGTTCCTTATGCAGTTAAAACTTTTACACCTGTCTTGTATGTTGATTTTCAAATACCTTTTTTTTAGCTTGTCTTTTCTATTTCTACTGGACTTTAAATGGGGTCAACATACTCATCTTATTGATCCAAATTAACACACTGCATGCTCCTTAGGTAATAAGTAATGGCATCTGTTTGATGCCAGATCAGCCTTTCTTCTGGCCAGGAAAAGAAAAGACAGATTTTTTTTTTTAATTGCTTTTTTCTTTCACTTACTACTATGAATTCCAGGTATCTATCTCTCAGAGGCCATTCAAATATTCAGCTGCAGAGAGCTGTATAAACACAAAGCACTAGAAACTGGTGCTCAGGAATTTTAGCAGCTGGCCTGAGTTTTCAGAATCTGCATCTGTGCCCCCCAGGTGGCATCTTTGATATTCCCAAGTCACTCAACATTTTGGAGACATGGAGATTTAACTCTAGCCATTTCCCCCAAGCAATAAACATACGTGGTTATTGTAAATTACCAGGATAACAGCACTACCCAAAGCAAATACTTACAGCTGCAAGCTTCTTAAACAAAAATCTGAACTGTTCTGCTTCTTTAATCATTCTTTCTGCACCTTCTTTTCTCTCTTCTGCATTCTTGAAAGATATACGTTTTAGCATGATTGCTCTGATGTATTCCACAACTACTCTCCGATGGGCCTCAAGAGTCATTGTCTGAAAGAGATGGAAAAGCTGGTGGGTTATGCCAGTGATACCTGCAGAAGTAGCCATTATTTTTAAGCTATGAACTGTGTATTTGCACTTAAACAGCAGTATACAATTTTTGCTAACACAGATTGAGGAGTTTTAGATTTTCACTGTTCTCACAGAAATGAAAATCTCTCCTTCCCTAACAATGAGCCAATCACAAGAAGCAACAAACCCAACATATCTTTAATAACATGTCTGAGTTTTTTGAGGAGCATCAAAGAACAATCCCTTTCTCAGATCTTCCTTGACTGATTTGCTGTTCTGCACTTATCTTTTTTATGGGAAATATCTACTGGTACCTGGATGGTATGAGTATCATGGTATTTGTGCAAGAGTAATACTGAGATTTGGAAATAAAGAACAAAACTAAAACTCCAAAACCTTCACATGCTTATTTTTCAACAAAAATGTAACCAGAGTTCTTAAATCCGACAAGTCCTCAGGTGTTTTTTCTTCCTCGTAAACATGGTGGCAAAGTTACTTATGATTAAGAAAAAGCTGGTGTAAGAGGTAGTCACAAACTATTTATTATGTTTTATTAGCAGTATGATCAAACTTTAGTTTCAAGTTGTTCTTGAAATATATTCTTCAGTCAAAATTTGAATAAAAGGTTTCAGCAAAGAGAGAAAAAGGAAGAAAAAAAGGGAGAAAACAGATTGCAAAGTACTGGAAGTCAAAAATACAATTTTAAGTTCTGCTCTCAAGAGTCTGCAGAAATACCAGAGTTAGGTGGTTGCTCAGGGACAGCTTCTCTTGTGTTGGTGGAATTGATGCCAGTTACACAAAGAAAAATGAACTCCACAGAACAGACTGTGGGGGGCTGACATGTATAGCCCATCTGGCTGGAGAGGAACTGAAGAACAGCTCCACTACAACTAGAACACTCCAGAAGAGCCAACAGGGAATGGTAGAGCATTCAATTTACACACAAGGAAAACAGTAAAGCAGAATGCCTTAAATGCCAATTTCCTCTGTTTCAGAACTCTGTCCTTCTCATTGGACTACAGTCTTCTTGGAGGTGCTCTGATCATGTGGCTTTTAAAAACTGTACTTTCAAAACAGGGTTATCCAAGAATATTTTAAAACCTGGAAAAATCCCATCACAAATCGGGGAAACAAAAGCATGGTCCAGCCCGTGCTAGAACATATGGCATCTTTCATGGGAGATTTTTTTTGTGCTGGGAGACAGTGGAAAAGTGGGTATGTTGAATGCCAAACAACCTGCTTGTAAGCTTCTTCCCCACAAGGTGGCAATAAATGCTACATATTGAAACATATGTGATTACAGAGATGGGTATTAACACCTCAAAAGCCATGCCAAGCACTCGTACCTCACAGTAATAAACTAAATCTGGAAAAGAAAGCTGTTCCATGGATATAGACTAATTCTGAGACTGACCTAACTCATTTTGTGCACTTTTTCTGGACCGAAAATACATTTACTTACATAATAAGGCCTCTAGGATCTGCAAATACTGAAGGTTAAAAGGTCATAGGAGAAACTCGGAGCGGTTCCCTTTATCACTTTGAGAATTAAGGTAAGAAAGAATAAGTGTATGATTTGGAGACTGTCTTTTAAGCCCTTCTAAGAGCTTCTTCAAAGACCTCACCTAAATACAGATCTTGCTGGCTTCTATTAGGTTCCTAAATGTTAGACAACCATTTAATCCTGTCTTATTACATGAACCTGACTTTAATCTTCCACATTATTGTACTTGTTTCTATAAATAGAGAAATTCAGATATCCTTTGACAGACCAGAGGAAAAAAAATCCTAACCTAGCACATTTACCGTTGTAAGAGAACTTTAAACATAAATATGCATTTGTTAACTCTTATGGCACACCAAATTCACTATGCTTCATTGTATATATTAAAACTAGGAATTACTTGATGTGCATTTGCAAAAAAAGTCATTACAGACCAGGAAAACTAGTTTCAGAAGAGCTAATTTTATCAGACTACAAACTTCTGAGAAGTGGCAAAAAATACAAACTGGTAAAAATATCTAGTAACATGCCAAGAAGTTTCTTGGACTAAATACTACAACTTAGATCTGTCTTTGACAATATTACATGCCTGTGAACAAAAAAAAAAAAAAAAAAAAAAGTAGATTCAGATTTCTGCAATATGATGATGAACATTTTTTCCTTTCCAGTAATGAATCAATTCCAATTTCTGCATTTCAGTTTTGAATTCCATGTGGTGTTCAGAAATTCCAAATCACCATGATGCTCAGAGTACATTAGCAAAGTATCACTATGTTGCACCTACCTTTTTGTAAGGCTTTTTAATTTTTGCAAAGTCATTGAAATAATCCTCTACAGTGACACAGATAGTCCCCACTGCATTAGATCCCATCAGCCACTTCTTTGTCATCAGCTCATTCAGATGGGGCTGAGAAGGTGACAAGATCAGAACAGGTTTTTGACAGTTTCATCAGATCAGTGCAGTTACTAAAACATGCGAGACAATTATAAGTGTTGTCAATTTCTAAACTATGCTTCTCCCACATCCTTCCTCATGTGAGCCACTCAAGGTATTTATATTAGTTCAAAGTTTTATTACAAATTCATCAAGTCCCAGAGCATCTCTCTTTACCATTTCCTGCTGTTTCTCTAATTGCCCTGTTTCCCTCCCCATACTCCCTATTTTTTAAAGTAGTAATTCTTTCCCTGAGGGATTCTATAGAAGAAGCTAGAATTCCTAAACATGGAAATCTACCACACAGAAAGGGGCCCACTGTTAGAATCAATTAAATATCTTAATTACAGGTGAACTGTACCTTCAATATTAATATTGCAGACAACTTAATATCAGCAGCAGTTTCCCAAATAATTCCTACAACTCAACAACATAAGACTAAGTACATCTGCTAGAAAATATTAATTATATACAAAGGACCTGACTTAAGTCATCCCATGAAACCTAATTAAGCAACCTTCCAGTCTCCTACAAACTATACCAGTGAAGAACAATACTCATGTTTCCTGACCCTTTGCTAGCCCATATATAAAAAATACATATTTTACATATTTAGCAAAAGGCTCTACATCTACTTCATTCTGAATTATTTTTTCTTTATAAATAATACTGGGTTTTTTTAGGAAACAATTTCTAACCTCTAAATCCATGAAGACTTCATCTAGCAGGCTAGAGCAGCCTTCTTTAGCAATGATGTCTAAAGTTGCATCCATGTTTGCATGACTGATTGACAAGGTGTCTTCCATGTCACTTTTCAAGTATTTTCTTTTCAGACTGATGATGGATTCTCTGTGACGGGGAAAAAACAAAAAGGGTTTTCGTCACCCACTGATGCACAACTTCACTACTATTAAATTTCTGGAGTACATACAGGACAGTTATTTTTACAAGGGAAAACAATGCCTGCTGCTTGCTTTGGAAGCCTTTATTTGTTCTCCAGCATGATTTTTGAGTGGTCAGTGTAGACTACATGTGTGTTGGTAGCAAATTGCTGATGATGAGTAGACCTGCAAGTGGCAGCAGATACAGATGAACAGGAAGTTGGACTGTTCATCACTGAAACACGAGCCACATTCTGATACTCTTCACAGAAGATCTGTCTTTTCTCCATTTCAGTTCACCTTGATCACACTGCTTGAAGGTGATCTGTGGGAGAAGAGGGCAGGACCCAGACAAACTAACTGAAATAACCTTTTCAAAATCTGGAAGCTGAAGATAAATGTTTATTCAGCAACTAAATTCTTGGGATAACACATGGTTTTTAATTGGTGAGGTGCCGCTCAGCCCCGGCTAGCTCTCCTGTGGGGCGAGTAGGGCAAGTGGAAGCACCCTCCGCTGTACCCGGCTGGGCTTTGGAGAGTGCTTTGTGGGTCCTGAGGTCGCTGCTGATTCCAACGGCGAGGAAATGAGAGGCACTTGTTGGGGGCAAAAATCCGATGTTTATTGAGGTCCTGGGGATCCAACAGCACCGGAGGGGGCCAGCCAACAAATGCAACTCGGGGGTGCTGGCAACATGTTACATAGGGAGAGGGAGGGGGCTGATCAGCCAGTGGGGAACAGACAGGAGTGACTCTGTGGGGATTGACATCTGGGGGATCCAGTGAGGGGGAGACAGGGCAGGGGTACCCGGACCTCATCCAATCACTCGGTGCCCTGGATGGAAGTTTCTAGAGGTAGGGGAAGGGGCACCGAGTGACAGACAAGGCACCTGGGAGGGGACAGGGAACTGACTTGGCATTTTCTAGGGAAACTGACACTTGGGGAAAGGCAGGAAAACTCAGGGAGAAACCAATACAGTATGGGGGTACACTGGAACAAACCATGACAGAATAAAGATGTAATAAAACATATAAAACCACAACTCCACAGTGAGGGGTAATGGCTTGGTTTGCCAAAGGCAAAAGCAATCACGATACCTGTGTCTCAAAACAGCACTACCTTTGAACTTGTTGCCTTTGTTTAGTTAGATAAGCTATCTTAACTGAAACCTACTTTGCATACAGAAGAGAAATTTCTGGGAAGAGGTGGTATTACAACTGAAATATCAATAGCTATTTTTCTCATAGTACTGCAAGAATGTGCAGACTTACTTGAAGGTTTGACAGTTGTTGATGACTGCAATCATGTACTGAACATAGCACTGAGGATACTGACGATTTTTAAGATGATCTTCTTTGTACAACTGTGCTTCATCTTTGTACCTGTAACACATACAAGAAAAGGCATGAAACAGACAAAAATCTGTCAGAACTCAAATACACCTATAGGACCAAATGCTTCATAAGGGTCTGTCAAGTATTTAGAAGTATTTTATAAAGAGTGTCTTGCTCATGTGATGTTTAGTCCTCCTGTTCTGGGCAAAATCCAACCAAGAAGGTGTTTTCTCCCTTTAGAGAAAGAGGTATAAATTTGAGATATGTAAGAAAGCAGAACTGACTCAAAAAATTAAGAGCCATTTGCAAACAGGAACTGAAAGTACCACTCACCAGCACAGAGGAACTTCTGCAGTGAAATTGGGGAAGGGAAGAAAGGAAGAAAAGGAAAGAGAAGAAAACCCTGGTTGGCATGAATGCGATAGGAGAAAGACAAAGCAAAAAAAGAAACACCCAAACAAAAAAACAAGTATTGGAACTGTAGGAATAAAGAGAGACTGAGGCAGGATAAAGCATTTGTATTTTAAACATTATGTTACCTGGTTAGAAATGAATTCATTTGCTGAAGACATAGAATGAGTACCTTTGTTTTCAAATCTTCATTTATCTGAGCAGCCACCTGAAGATTCTGCTCAAACATCTAAGACAAAAATAGTTTAATTATAAAGAGAGGCCTTTATCAGTGGTAAAACAAAGACAGAACTCCTATCTTGAAGTCCTGGAGACTCTCAATGAGCACTGGCTCTACAGATGCTTTTTGTCAGGTTTTTTTTTCCCCCCCAGACAAGCTCACTGACTAAACCAAGAGCCATTATTTTCACATGTGTAATTAATATATTACCAAGAACCATTATTTTCACAAGTGCAATTAATATACTACTGGCAACCATTAACACATGCTGCAGTGTTCTCCTGCTACTGAAAACAGCTGCATTTTTAATTCAGCAAAACAGTACTTAATCTCTTTAATTAAGCAGTGCTTTGGCTTTACAGTGTATCAAAGTTCTAGGGTCAGCTCCTGCAGTTAGTAATGAATAACACTACAACTCAAATTCCTTTGCTTCTCCCATATATGAAAGCAGAGAGCTCACAACAGTGAAGTAAATGACACTCTAAACTTTAGAAGCAGGTACAAGATCTAGGTGATTTACAGGCAACTGTGTTTGAGAAGAGGCAAACTAGAAAGAAAGGATACAAAGCCAGGTGGAAACATGAGCTGTTTCTATGCTAAGATGACTTTCACTGCTACATGCATCTAAGTACTGCAGTCCTTCTCAGCATGACACTAGAGCAAATAATCAGCCACCAGTTTCTTTGACATCACACACTTTCTGAAAATGATTAGATCAAGTAAACCTTGGCACTAATACAAATGTGAAGGCATGTAGCAAAAATCCTGGTATAAGGTGGGAAAAAAATACAGTGGGAAACAAATGCAGGAAGAAGAGATAATCTATCTTTCATTGAAGGTACCTAACACAATATTTGCAAAGAAAAATTAGAAAGTGAGCATAATAAGCTGACATTTTAATTGTTGATAAAGATCACTTTCAAAACTTTCCACTACCGACAACAGGGTGGTGCAGGTTTGGGTATTTTTTTTTTTTTTAAGGATCTTAGAAACAGCCTTATATTTTCTGGTTTTAAGTTGGACAGGCATTTATATTAACTGAAGTGGTCTTTAAAATGGTCTTTAAAACAGCAACAGTTTCAACATTCAATGGAACTTTTTATTCTATTATTAAGGTGTTTTTATATAATGAATAATTTATAGTAACAAATACATGCCTAACTACGTCAGCACCATATTAACAAACAGCACTGTATTAACAAAAACTGTTCTAATAAGTCACATATCATCTGGTGGGCTTATACTACAGCTTTTCATCAAGAGACTTAAGTAAAAGCAGCTCACTAAATACAGGTATCAACTAAAAATGGGTTTCTAATCTACACATTAAAAGAACTATTTCTTTAAGCATTGAAGTAAAAAACGTTAACAAAAGCCTTCAAAGAAACAATCCTTTCAACTAACAGCTCTATAGGGAAAAAAAACTCTCAATATACTTCAAAAGACACAGAAACAATAGTATTCTAGAAAGTTTGGCTTCCCTCCATTCCTCCAAATCCATGTACTGCTTCTGTTGATTTTCTAGAATAAACAAGTTGTCTTATACCTGAAAAACAATAGCTGGGAGTGTAGTCTGATAGTATCCATCTTGATCTGCTTCTGGTTCAGTTTCTTTTATCCAGTCTTTTTTATCTGTCTCCAGTGCTTTTCGCAGCCAGCCAATGATGTTAGACTTCATTTAATAAAGCAACCAAGAGAAAGAAAATATTTAATTTAACACAACAAAACCCTCTGCTACAATATCTAGAATAGCAGTCATTTCCATAATGAAGAGTGGCATAGTAACAGATAATGCTGACCACTCTTGCCATTCCTACAAGATACAGGAACAGACAAATTAAAATTTGCATTGACAAATAATAAGGTTAGTACTGGAACACAAGTGGTGTAATTTGAAGCTTCAGCACATTTTGGAGGGGGAATGCTCCTAACACAAAACTCAGATCAGTTTGTCAGAATCAACATGTTTACTAATTTTGGAAGATTTTATTAAGGCTCAGGCTTTAGGTTACAAACTGAATTTTTCCCCAGCTGAAAAAATAAGAGCAATACTTAATGTAGGAAAAATAGCACATATCTGCATGTACTTCCTTTTACACCTAGGTTTTAGGAAACTGGTGCTTGTTACTGCTGGGGACAAAATTCCGGGATTAGATTAAATGGGTTGTGTTCCTTGGAACACAAGTGCTGCAGAACACAGCAACGGATACAATGGCTGGCTCTCCTCCCATCTGCCCAGCATATTGTACAGCACACAGACATGAAGAACAACTGGGTTTAGAAGGAAATTAAACCAGTTTTCTACACGACACAGACCACAAACCTATTCACAAGAGTAAAGACCAGCATGTTTGCTAAATATGTAATGGGATTCTCCGATTTCTGTCTTGCTTGGGTTGATGATTTCTTCCGATTTTCTGCTTGGTTCACATTTGCTTAAAACCTGTAGTAATATAAATGTTTGTATCTCTCTCCAACACGTTACAGGTGTATCACTGTGTCCTACCATACAAAATTACACATTACCAGTAGGCACAAACAAAAAGGTCATAAAAATCCATATGGTACCCTCTTCAATTGTGTGAAATAAGGCACTACCTTTCTTCCTTATTAGCATGGAATTACTCTAATGAGATATGACCTGCATGACTTAATCTTGCTATGACACAGCAGCCCTAGGGACTTTTTCCACCTTGAGATCAGCATTTACAAGGAATTTTTTGAGGCTGAGGTGATTGGAAAAATAATATGCTAGAAGTCTGTTAGAATCTATTAGGATTTTATTTCTCATAATGTTTTTGTTGATGTTAACTTCAGTATTTACCTTGATAGTCCCAATTACTTGTACTTTGCCATACAGAGCTAGTTACATTGTTTAAAACCACTTTTAAACAACATCAAAAGAAATAAGGTAGAAGTGAAACAAATAGGCAGTTTCAGTATTTTCTGCCTTAAAAGAAAAATACAGCTGAAAATCAAAACCAGCAAAAAGAAAGCCACTCTGTTTAACAGAGTAGCAACTTTGTTTTATTTATAATCTATAAATAAAATTAAGCAACATTCTATACATAGTATTTTTCAGTAAGTAAGGAAAGAAATCTAAAAAAACCCAATATAGGTGTATTTTTTCATGATAAGTGAGGACAAAATTAATTCAAAGGCATTTTCTGAGTCAAGGCAAAAGTAGCTTGAGGAAACAAACCAATGTGCTTTTTGTCCCAAAGGTGAGTACAGAAAAATAAACTTGTATAAAAGTCCTAATAAAGCTAATAGGAAACAGAGCCCCTAGTGACAACTTCCTTGAGCCATTACAAGGTTGGTTCATATTACTGTGATGAGTATAAAGTCCAAGTAGTTGCTGTTGCTGGACATGTTTTAGTAGCTGACACATCCAAAGAAGCACAAGTATTTCCCTCCTCTGCTTGGCAGAGCTTCAAAAGTTAGGAGAAGTAGGAATTAATTGAACAATTTGAGAACAGCAAGTCCAAAGCTACAACTACCCAAAAATTCACTCTTGGAGGCAATTAGTGGATCTGACAATCACATAATGCTTGCTTTGCCATGAAGTTCACCACGAAGTTTCTAGGGACTCTTAGGATAACAAAGAAGCAGCACCTTTATACTTAAGATACACTTGAAATGGTATCTACAAAAGGAAATTATGCTCATGCAGTTAACAGGCGTTGAAAGGAAAAAGGCTGTTAAAAGAATCAAACTGGCAAACATGAACATCCTGATTACCTTGAAAAGATCACATCTGTATCAAATGTTGATGTAGCTACTATGGGGACCAAACTGCCTAGTGTCTTTTTAAGTGCAAACATACCAGCACTATGGATTTAGGCATATGAAGACTGGAATGCCTTCATTTCTAATAAATTATGAATAGTCTGTAAAGCATAACTACTTCTTGAAATGTCATGATTTACATATATAAAATCATCTGATTATGACTTTATAAAGGAACTCACACATAGGATATGAACATTTTCATAAAAGTTATGGTGTTGGATTCACATTTGTCACAGTTTTCTCTGATGGAGGAGCAGGACTGAGGTACTAATGAAGATATAAACTCATCTGAATGTGCCTTTGCACTGTTATTACTCACAGTGAGTGTTGACATATACTTGCTGAGAAGCTGGTCTATCACATTTTGTGAAATCAGAGCATCCAGCAAATTTACATCCACTTCAGGAGACAGTTCTGAATTTCCCATCATCTCTGCACTGAATAAAAAAAAAGAAAAAAGAATAAAACAATTCAGATTAATAAAGAAAAATGAGATTAAAAGTTAAAAACTAAAAACTATGCAACTTCTTCTGTATGTTCGCTGTAAAGGGCAATTTTCCAATACCTACACATTTCAAAAAGTTTTTAATAGCAAGTGCAACAATAAATGCATTTACAAGAAATGTAAATAAAATTATATGAATGAAAGAACAGAATGTAAAAGTTACAGCCCAGGATACAATAAAAAGTATCATAGACATTTAAATATACAACATTTTCAGGCATTCCTTACTTTTATGTACAAGAAGTAATGATTACTTGAAACAAAATAAAAGCCAACTGTTTCAGCCTGTGGGCTCTTTGTAGGGGACATTTTTATGTATCTTTTAAATCTCAGAGGTGATGACAGACAATTTATACATTTTTGAATTTTAGAACAATAAAGATCAGTGACAAGTATGAATTACTGTCCTCAGATCCTCAAAAGAGCTTCTGTTTTGGTACTTGTGCCACATCCATGTAAAAATTAAAATATATTAAAAGAAAAGCTATTTAGGCTTCCTATCTTGATAAAGAATATAGCTAATCTAAGAGGAAGAAGCATCTTCCAAGACAAATCAAATTTATACTTCATGGGTACTGTACAAGAGCAATTGCTTGCAAAGAAAAGTTCTTGATTCTGTAAGATTTAAAAGAAACTAAAGCAAAATATTTTGCCAAGGATTATACAAAATTACTACTTTACAGTGGTATTTTGCATCTATATAAGATCATAAAATGACAGGATTGTGTAATCAAAAAATCCCCAAAGCTATGCTAAAGCACAACGTAGCAAGAACTCTTAATATTTCATGCTCCAAAAAAATCAATAAGTCAAACCCACACTCTTCAGAGAGTGCTTTATTAACAGCTGATGGAAATATATTAAATCATAATATCATAAATTGTTTCACATTCCATTTATAGTATGCTTTTCAGAAGCAAACCACAAATTCTGTATTTGCAGAGGCTACTATAAAACAAATGGTAACTTAAATTCCTAAACAAATGTCCAGTTTGTATAGTTCTGCAAACTGAAGTTGTTCTCTGGGTACACACAGGGAGTCAGCACAGTATTGCTTCCACTTCCTGGAAAAAATAAATCTCAAAGCACTGAAAATGCCACTAACAACTTAAATACCAAAATTCTTGTATTTGAAATCATAAAAACTACTGTGACTGAACCTCCTACACTAATAGCATCTTCTTGGCTTGTAAGAAAAGAGGATGAAATTATTTTAAGTGGCTCAGTCTATTCAGAAAACTGAATTCCATTCTGTTGCTTTTTACAGAAAGAACACACATAATAGCAGGACCTGCTCTAGGTTGATTTAGAGGAAACGTGAGAAGCTGTTTATGGCACTATGCCATGTTAGAAATTATTTCTAGCCACATTATACATCATTATTCCTGTTCACAAGGCCACAGAGACATAAACCTTTTCTCAAAGCACATTACCTGAAACCCCAAAACAAGGACCAAAAGCTTTAGCCCACAACAAAATGATTCTTCCTATACACAATTTCTCTTTCCTGTTTGTCACAACCAAGTGTCCAGGGGAAAAGAAGCAACAGACAACCCTCTTCCAAGTGGCACAAGACTTCTAAGTGTTGGGAAGTTATTTACCCTCAACAAGAAGTTAATACAATTATATTTGAAATTTCAACTTGATTATAATTTGGAAAATAGCATTTTAGAAAGCATCTATTCTGCCACCAATGCTGCTCTATCTGGTGAATAGATATACTGGCCTCAGAGACAGCATCAGCTGTATATATATATATATATATGTATATATATAGTAGTATTCCTTCTGTTCCTTAAAGTGAACATTGTTGACACTGTAGCAATCCTGGTGATCTCATAGCTGTTTTGTCAACACTTGATCAGTATCTCATAAAATGATGCTATGAATATGAGCATCAGGATCTTACAAGCCTTATAATTTTCCTCAACCACAGATCGGAGTCCTGGTCTCAGCCCAGCACAGATTTAATAATAAGAGTACGCTTCCAAAACTGTCATTGACAAAACATGGAAGAGAAACCCACCTAGCACAATAAAACTCCCACTCAAATATTAAAGGCTATTATTCCACATGTAACATCACTTAATTTCTGAGCTGTGAGTTGAGCATATTTCTGAAAACAGCTTTCATGCAGACATGCTCTGATAAAGAAACCCCCATGATTCTTCTGTAACTCCTATGTTGCAAATACTGAAAAAAAAAAGTTGTGCATGACTATATGAATTCATTACATGGGAAAGAACCTCAATGCTTCTTTTCAATCAGTACTCTCTCATTTGGTTTTGAAGTGCAGCTTCAATATGCAAATACAATAGAAATGCATATTTTCCCTCTATTATTCAGAGTTTTCATGATGCCAGATAGTCCGTTCTCCTTCCTAGTTTATTATAGGGATCCCTATAGAGAATTGTTTATTGTATTGTTAAAATATGTCCAGCAACTGTGATTTGATAAGCTCTGCAAATGTCCCTGCTGAGAACTTTACTTTCCCACTCAAAAACCTCAGCTGATTTCTTCTCCCAATGTGCATTACCAATACACAGTGGCTAATTCTCATAGAATCACAGAAAATGGTTTGGGTTGGACCTTAAAGACCATCTAGTTCCAACCTGCCTGCCATGAGCATGCATACTACCCCTAGGCCAGGTGGCCTTAACACTTCCAGAGATGGGGCATTCACAACTTCTCTAGGAAACTTTTTCCAGTAATTATCATCCTACTTATACAGGAATACAATTCCTGTACTGCCCTCTTGGGCTTTTTTTTTTTAGAGAAGAGAGATAGTCAAAGCCTTAATTTTTCCCTTCAAGGTATTTCCTATAATTTCCATCCCACTTGTTATGCAGATATGCAGGGAGAAGAGCATTCTCAGATATCCTGTAGTGTGAAAGAAAGGGAAACTCCTCTCAGTTTCCCTTTCTCCACAAGGCTCAGCCCCCAGGTGCTACAAGCCACATGACTTGCTTTAGCAAGATTTGTTTGCTTTGTAAATAGACGTAACACTGGGTTTGCTCCCTCCCTTTGCCCTTCCAGTGATGGAACACACAGATGTAGAGCTTTAGTTCTGAATTGTCTAACTCAGTACCAATCTACGCTGCTTTCTGGGGGAAGGCAGAAGGGTAATTTTAAGACCAAGAATTGCCTTACTGGAACAAAAGCCCCAGGACACAAATGAAGAGCCTGGGAGATTTATGCCAAGGTCATACATTAGAAGGACTCACATCTCTGATTTTCATTCACTGTAGTTATTCCTCTGGCCTTCATAAGAAGAAAAGGCCAATTAACTCAGCTGCTTATTAGTGGCTGCATCTTTCTTATACCCTGCATGGGTATCAAAGTATGCACAATTGAGTGTTCCTGATTCTTCCTTGCGGGAAAAAGCCAGGAGGATGTAGCAGTTTAGAGTAACACATAGAGTGCTGAACACAAACCTCAAAGCTGGTTATGAAAACTCTCCAGAACAGAATTATCTCCCACCTGTGAGTTTTATGGTACTATGCTGTAAACCCACCAAATGTCTAAACTTGTTGCATTAGTGATACTGAACAATTGAAGACATCAAAAGTACACAGAGCACAGAACCTGGGTCAGTGCCAGCTATTCAGAACAGGATTACAGTCATGAGCCATAGAAAGGCTAGCAGCACTTCTACCAAACAAATCAGTCGCTCTAGTAACTACATGCCAGCAAAAACAAAACAGTTGCCATCTGAGCTGTTTCTACCTGGAAAATGAAAAAGAAAAGCAACAAACCCTCCACAATGCTTAAGTAACACAAATAAATCAGACAAGTCAAATAAAATAAACGTAGAGACTATCATAGAAAACAACCTGTAAGTAGAAATTTTTCTAAATAAACAAATCATCACACAGTTTTGAGAGAAACCGTAAAGGAAGTTACTACATTCTTTCCATTTAACAGTAATGAGGCAACTGAAGCAGTCCCACCCCCAGTAGAAGAGAACAATAGAAAGTTAATAATCATACAGATCTTCCGGGGCCGTGGCCATAACAAACATTCTGTTTCACAAACGAGCTCTCAGTCTCTTGTTCTTCCCAATACTTCACCAAATTGGAACACAAATAAGAGGTGACTGTAGCTTCATGCAGGTCTTTAACTGCATCAAAATTTTAAGCAACTCAAAATTATAAATTATAAAATACAAACAAGTTTTAAGGAGCAATTTCCAGGAAGCAAAATGTGTAATGAATAGTAAAGAACTTGACAGTTTGATATTATGTTTTTTCTGTTTTACCTCTGTATGTTAATAGACATGCAAATACTAGCCAAACTGTGTTTTGCATGTCTCCTCTTTGCATTCTTCCTCCTGTTCCTAACAGAAAGGATAAGGGGGCCTTACCTAGTGTATGTATTCAAAACCCAGCTTAGAAGGCTAACAATCTCATTCGCTTCCAGATCCTCTGCAGCAAGTTCTTGCATTCGGGTGGCCAAAGCCTGATGGTACATGTTTAGCAACCTGTTGAAAATGTCATAATGTGGAGGAAAGCATTGATCCAGTAGGGTCTTGGCCACAAGCAGGTCATCAAGGACGTATTTACGGATGATTTCGAGATGCCGCACAAGCCACATTTTGTCAGATTCCCTGGTGTCTGCCTGAGTGCCTTCAATCCGCGTGCTCACAGTTCTCTCCAAAATATTGAACATTTTTTCTTTCCACTTCTTTGGTCTGCCAGGAGGTATGAATCCAGTCTGTTTTTTCCTGTCTAACATGCGCCTGTCAATTTTCTCCTCCCTCTCAATTATCCTTACAACAGAGACAAGTAAAGTTGGATCTCGACGGACTGTAACAAGAGATCTTTGAACCACCATCCAAAGCTGCTTTGCTAATTCCTCAGACAGTTTCTGCATATCCCCAAAGTATGTGTGGATGAGGTTCATGTCATGTGTGTTTTTGCTGTCCATGCGATATTGTTCATACATCAAGTCATCACGAGAACACTCCAAATCCATCAGTTTCCGGTGAGCCTGCAGAAGTTCCCCTCGCTCAATCAGGTCGTGGGTCTCCCTGACTATCTCTGGAACTGAAAGGCAGGCAAAGAAGAAAAATCACAAAGAGTACAACACTGCTAACAAAATACAATTAATACAAGACAATAATAGTACTAGAAAAAAAGCTAGAGAATGGCTGTAGTAATTATTTTTAAATATTTTGAAGGAAATAATTTTGAAATATTCAAAAAATGTTAGTAAATGTTATGTATCTTTACACATTATTAACTACAATACTACATTTTGATCAGCATCTAAGCAAAAATCATAGTGCCAATACAATTTTCTCTTTCCCTCCTGATGCCAAAGAATAAATAAAAGAATCCTGGAAAGTCTACTATAAACAAACAACAACGCTGGCCTTCTTATACATTAAACTTGCCTGACTAAAAGTCGCTCATTTCGTTGAAAGTGAGGCTGCATAAATGCAACAAATGCTAAGTTTTACCTCCGTCTTGAACAGTGCTTGCCTGCTTTAAGGCACAAATGAAGGATACGGATAATTGCCCATGCTGCTAAAATATTTAGAAGATCTTTTGTCTATTATTTTTCAATATTTGAGGAATCCTACAGAGGAAGATTAGGATCCTGTGGGGGAATAACTGAAAAATCTCATCAGAAAAATTTGTCACTGCAAAAAAGGCAGCTAATGATAAAACTGGCAGCTCACAAAAAGTTCTAATGATTGTGTGTAACAGTCTTTTCAATCATGATAAAACCCACTTTGTTTATAAAACATCTGATCATCTCCCAGCAAAACAACTATACTGTTTAAAAGCTCCAGGGGGAGATGCTTCATACTAAAAACCTCTCAGAAAGCCTCAAAAGGTTTATTGTTTCAGTTGTGTTCATCTGTGTAAAACGAAACAACACCCCCAAAAAACTCCACATTGGAACATGCATAATTTTGCTGTTCCTTGTTTTTAATTGCTAGACATTGCATGCAAACACTTTTAAGTTGCACACTGTATCTGATACTGTAGAGGTTAGGTACATACAGAGAGTAAACTTATCAACCTGGTATGGCTGGGAAGCAATTTTGCTCTATAGGTACACTTTGTGTATTAGTATCAGAAGATAAAAGGAGAGAATATAGTGTTTAAATAAAATCAAATTAGTCTGACAGGCTTAGTCCCTGTTACATGGGTAAGACACTTAAAATTATTTATAAGTAGAGAAGTCCTGGCAATGAATGCACCATGGTCACAGCTACACAAAGTGACACAGGTAATCACATTATCTTTACAGTATCCGTTTTATTACATTATTCTTATTTCATTTTTCAAACCCTCACAGACGTACAGTGTTGCAAAATGTTTTTGCCTCCTAAAATAATTTCATACTATTTGTACCCAAAAGGCTCACTGTAGATGTCCAGCTCAGGTGCCAACACACCAGAAACTTCACAAATAGTCTTTCTGTATTTGTTGCTTCCATATTTCAGTCTTTTATACTAGACATGTTATCCCAGCTACTGATTGCTTGCAAGAAATTTCTGAGTTGAGTGTGATGGCCATACTAGAAGTTCCTACAGCACAACTTATATTAAATGTTTACCAGTTACTTCCCTGTATATGATGCATAGGTAATTTTTCCTTAATTCTTCGTTTCCAGTGAAGTTTAAAGCTCTCAGCATTACTTGACAACCTTACAGCTGTTAGCACCATATGAAAGTGTTTTCATTATGTGGTGAATTAGATAAAGAACAGTAGATTACCTGAAAATATATTCTTGAGATTTTCTACAGCAGCTGCCAGTTGGCTGTGTTGCACTACAGCATCCTTAACATCCTTGAGGTTTTCTATAGTGTTGATGCTCTGTCTCCAGTCCTTATTGACATCTATCAAAGACTGCTGAATGTCCTTCACATCATTCAGTGCATTGTGCAGTTGGCTTAAACCTGTTCGTACTCCATCTAACTGTGACTGTATTGCTGCCTTAAATATAAAAATACAAAGAAGGAACCCATATTAATCTTCATAAGTTTCATACTTTCAACATTACTCAAGATTTAATTTTCATTCCTGTATCTAACATTTTCAGCAGAAAAAAAAAAGCAAATACTATAATTGACTAGAAGTGTGAAAGCTTGTGTGTGCACAATGTTGTGTGTGCCCACATACCATTTTTTTGAAGTTCTGAAGCTGTATCTAGTTTTGAAGGACCTAGATACAATTAGCCCATGCACAAACTAACATAGGAGCTTAGGGAGATGAACTGTAAACTTTGTAATCTATACTAAACCAGGATCAAAGGAATGAGACTTCTCTGCATTTCCTTCATAAATTAATTTCAAAGGGGGATATCAAAGAAAGTTGATGTTTCATCAGAATGTTTGGTATGTACGGATTCTCAGAAGCATTTTACTAATGCAATTACATTTTTACTCTCAATAGAAAATGTTCTAAAAAAGCCCAAATTTAATTCTGAAATGTTCTTAAAAAAACTCCAAAAGTTCCTGGAGGCAAAAGAAGCCCCTAAAGCAATTCAGTCAAAACAAACAACAAAACCCCAAACAGAATATAATTTTCACACTGTGAAACATCAATGACCAGACCAACAATACAACTGCTAGATTATCTTGGCATAAAGACAAGTTATTAATATGGATGTCTTGTGACAAGTGACACTTGAAATAATGACTCTTCAAGGAGGCTGTTAGGCCCGAATATCATTCAGGTGTCCAGACACCATACAGAAAATGCATTATAGTGCATATCTGAGTGAAAGAAATCAGATCACATCCACAGCACATTTTTTAGACACATAGTTTTAAAAAGATGCGATGAAGGTGAAATCAGGGGAGTGAAAAATGCAACTAGAAAAAACAGGCTTCAAAGGACAAGCAAGCTACCAGTGAAAATTCAGCTGTATAACTCGGGAACTTGAGGCAACCAGTAAAGAAAATGAGGCATTAATCGTTTTGCTAAGCTCAAAACATATTCTTTTTTTTTGCCAGACTTTTAAGGCCCAAAAGCTTGGATAATTGTTGAACTTGTTGTCAGATATTAGAAGCCAAAAAGGAAATCCTGGTAACTGCAAACAACATTTACTGTGTTTTAAATGTACTGGGAAAGTGCCAGAAAAAATGCAGTGATTTTTAAACAAATATTATTTATGCACTTTCAAATTATGACATGCTGATTTTATTGATAAAAATGTATTTTCCTGGCAGACTCAGCACAATTAAGCAGTAGTAAGGCATTTTTATACAGTTTCTATCTATAGAACTGCTGCATTAACACATTTTTCCTCTACAGGAACTGAGATAATTAGGATACTCAAACACAATCTTCTGCAGCTGACCATAAAGTATTTTAAAAATCATACGATCATTAAATGTTCAATACTTCTGCTTTGATATTTTTTTCTGAGGCAGATATTCCAAGTATTACATATTCAAATTTTTGCCTATTTATCTTTGTCACTAACTTTATAATGTTGACCTGAAACAGTCAGGGATCTCAGTCTCTGACACAAACGGACATGGAAAATTCTAAAAACAGACATCCATCCATGATCAGTTTGTCTTCAAATAGTTAGCTGGGGCCAGGGGATGAGGTGATGGCGCAGGGAACAAAGCATGTCCCAGCCTAGCATTGTAGATTTTGTTTCCTAGAATGCATATTCATCTTTGATTGAACAGAGCATCGCTGTATTAAAGAAACAAAAACAAAATTAAGCCATCCCGGGAAAAGGGCTCAAAACTTCTCTCAGAATCCTGGCTTCATGTTGAAGCCAGGTCTCCCCATGGTTCAAATCCACAATTGCACAGCAGCTTAGAATCAAAAGGGAGAGGATTCATGCATGGTTATATTCTGGAACATCCACAACCTAGAAACTTCCCTAGGATATGTGTATTTATACAGAGTTTCTTCACAGTGAAGAAGTTCTTCCATAGATTAAAAGCACATACAAAATTGGCTGCCAACAGTTACAATTTTACAGGCTCTGGAAAAGATTTCAAGCAGCTCTTCTACATTCTGACTACAGAAACCAAAAGCACCAGTCTACAATACTACCTGGTGCTCTCCCACATATTCTTTCAGAGTTCTACTACTGCACCCCAAAAGCACTGCTTCACTGAGTGCCATCAGTCTTGTATACAAAACTGATAAGTTTGATATGTTTCAAAGAAGATTTTCCTCTAAGAATTTATGTTACACAGGAAGAAATGCAGTGAGGGATATAAGAAATGGACATAGATAAATATACGGGAGAGGATTTGGAGACGATGTTTAGATTCACCTGAAGAAAATGATGACAAAGATGGCAGCATATCTAGTCAGAAAGAAGCACCTAACATGTTCACACTGAAATATTTCTCATGTGTTTATTCACTCAGATGAAGCAGTAATCAATTCAATCTGAGAAGTCAGCAACTCCTCTGTCTGATAATCCCGATGTCTGTCTCCCCATCTTTCACACCACACACAGATACAGTTGAAATCCACAGCAAAAGTATTTCCTACATCCTCTCTGTGCTCCCATCCATTAGAGAAATTCTCATGGGAAAGTCAGCATTGCTGTCCATTGCATCACTAACTAGCACATTTTTCAGGAATGCATCCTGAGTGGATTAAGGGATATTGAACTTCTTTTTGGAACAGGTATTTCCGACCACCTATGGGTGACTGAACTAACTTAAGGCAAACAATAGGGAAAATAGCTATCAAGTGGATTTACAAGACTTATGAAGTTTAGTCAAGACTGTCTGTAGAAGCAGCCAGGCAAATGACTGTGCTCATATATTATAAATAGATCACAGTAACTAAACAGCTGATCCATTATTAATAGACTCTATATGCTTCCTAACTTAAATCTGAAAAGCCCAGTCCAAGTCATCAGAAAAATTTCTGTTTCTATGCTACAAAAATCAACATGTAATTTGCTATATATAAATAGCACATTATATATAAATATAAAAATTTTTCACTGTGAAAGAAAACCAGTTTTCTTCTACTTCATACAGACTGCCACAAAGGAAGAGCTATTAAATAGCTGTAAGATAAACTAAGTGGAATATAAGATTAGATAAAGTGTATACCCGAGAAAATGTTTCCCAAAACACTTTTTTAAGACTAAACTCCACCTGCTTAATACAGTGGTTTAAAATAACTATTGGCAAATACCTGTGAAGGAAGAAAACAAGAAAGTCAGTCAGTGTGTGTGAATGTGCAGCCACTCACGTGTACACATGCGAAGGAGGAGCAAAATCATGGGGTCACTTCCACAAGAGACAAAAATGTGATATATTTTAGCTATCTTCCCTAAACCCATGTAAAAGTCAGAAGGGTAACTGACTGATCCTTTTTCAGATGCAATCATCAATTTTTTGTTACAAGTTCAGTATTCAGTCACTAAGAGAAGGCTTTGTTGGCTGACAGGCTACACAGCAGGGTAGCTGTGCATGAATAAACTGCAGACCTAAGAATACTTGAAATGCTTGAATGAAACATTAGTAAGATGTACAATGTCAGTTTGCATTACTTTCAGGACACAGATTTTCTGGTTTGGACACAAAGTAAAAACTGAAGTCCCTGGTTTAATACTATCCATCTGGCTGAAATGCAGATTCAAAAAAAAAAAAAAACAGAAAAAAAAAAAGTACACTCATGATACAGCACAGACACTCAGGTTTATCCAACTTTGTACCTTGAGTCGAGCTTCTACTGAAGCCTTCTTACGAGCTTCCCTTCTGCGATACTGTTCCACTTTATCCAGCTGATCAGGACGCTGAAGCATTCCTGCTACTCTCTGAACAGCTGTTGCAACTGCTTCCCTATCCGTTTCCTCCATGGCTGGTTAGGACCTCAGAATGCCTTCATTACTTAACAGGACTGAAAAGAAATAAAACATTTTTTAAAAACCCACCTTTTTTCATTTGATGGCTATGTGAAATTTCAAAGTTAACAACTGGAGAATTAACTTTGGTAATAAAAGCAGTGCAACTTGTCAGAAGCATCATTAAACTACATTCTAAAGAGAAGCAATTGGAATTCTACAAGAACTGCATTTAAAAATACTTAACTCAGTCTCATTAGTTCCCCTGCAGTGTTTTTGGTTGCTGTTTTTACATTTACTTTGATCTAGATTTGAATTAAAAATAAAAAAATACCACCAAAAAAACCCACCACCCCAAGACCACCAAATCTTCATGAAAAGAAGAGATTCTATTTAATCCAAGGGTAGGTTGGCCTATTAAAAGGGTAATAAGACAAGCATAATGAGATCTTGTAGAAAGTTCAAGCCGAAGTCCTAACTCATCCTGAACTACAATTGGGTGGACTTAAGAGAACCACAGCCCTCCTGAGCAATAGGTCAATTCTCCTACCAAAACTGGAGAGAAACATAAGCAGTGGAAGCTCCAAGCACAGAGACTTAATGATAGAGCACTTTCATTTAGGCTTCTGATAGGTAATTTTTTATTTTCTACTCTTGTTTTCAGTTCTCACAGTATCAGTCTAGTCCATCAGGGGTATAGGGAAAAATTATTCAAGTATTTCACCTCAGTCTCCAGCAGAATTTCTAGTGAAGTCAAGACTTGCAGGCAAACCAGTACGGGGAAGAGGTAACATCAAGGCACATCTGTTCTCTCAGACTTCATTAGCTACTAACAGAAAATAGGGAGGATCCCATCACCAAAGATGCAATACCATGGTGTCCAGAGACCTCAGAGGAATGTATCTGGAGCTCCTCATTGTTTCCAAATGATTTCCAATATTTTATGTCTTTAGCCTTGCAACCAAACAGAACATTTTAGGTCCTGCTGCCACAGCTAGAGATTATATTCTCTCATACCCATATTATTCCCTGAAATTCAATATCTGTTTTCAGAGCAGTCTGCATTCATAAACCCAGCACATCACTTAGTCTCAGCAGAATAGTGATCTAAAGAACCATGCAGAGTACGCTACAAAAACAAAGTGCTCTTTCTTTTTGCTGAAAGAGCAAAAGCAAGAAAACTCATGGGACAAGCAAAATTGATAAATGAAGGAAACATTGTGTGGGGGCACCCAAAAAACCCTAAGAAACAATCGAAGCAAAGAAAACTGCTCACAACACCTCACAGGCAAACTAACACTCCAGCCAGTCTCTGAATAATCACTACCCTGGAAACAAAACCCCCATAATATTTTATTGCTAAGTATGATATACAGTAGGGAATTTCCCTTTGGCCAGTTTGGGTCAGATGTCCCCACTGTGCCCTCTCAATCTCTGCCCACCCCCAGCCTACTTGAGGGGAGTGGAGGGCAGATGAGGAAAGAGAAAGCCTTCACACTGGTACAAGCCCCCTGCAGCCATAGCCAAACACCGCAGTGTGAGCAGCATTCCTTCTGCCACAAACCCAAAACACAGACTGTACGCACTGTTATAAAGAAAGTTAACTACATCCCAGCCAGACTCTGTAGAGCATTAGCAAAATTCCTAATTTTTTAATTTATCATGGCTAAAGAACATTCCAGGCAAGGCTTGCCCGTGAGCTCTGGAAGAGCCCAAGTCTATGTCTCAAGTTCTGTATCTCAAGTACCTTCAAGAATTACATACAAAAGTATGAACTTATTTCAGAGTTACTTCAACAGTGTAAACTCCTGTACTTCTTTACTACTGGCCTGGTTAAGTCAAACCATGTTTCATTTCTTACTCTTCATCTAAACATGCAAGATCTATTTCCACCACTTGTGCTTTGGAATGGATACTCCAGTTTCATTTGGCTCAATCCATTTCCAAGCTATAAGAGCTCTACCTAAAATTTAAAAAAATGATACTTTAAAAGTATGCATTTATTACAAAAATGGTATTCTGCAGCAGAGAGCTTTATCCTGAATTACTGCCCTTATTAAAAACTCTGAATACATCCCACAGAGTTACAACATCTTGAGTTCATACAGCCACTACCTAGGCACATCAAGGAGACCTCGTCAGCAGAATCAGAAGCCAGCACACTGTAACTAACACGCCGAGGCAGACAGGCTCTTGTAGAACCACCCAAAAGGAACAGCAAACTTTAGGAAGCCACGTCAATCTCTTACAGAAGCTGTGAGTCAAAACTACATACATCTCCAGCGCAAAATAGAGGCAGAAGTGAACAAAACTACGTCCCAAGCCGACTCAGGAAGGCTCCAGCTGCAATGGCACCCTTATCCTGGGGACTGCCGCTCCAGAGGCGAGCCAGCGGGGCTGACAGGCTCCCGGGGGAGGCCCTGCTCCCGCAGAGGAGCGCAGCGAGCCCTCCGAACAGAGCTCGGGGGAGGCAGCGGCGGCGGCCCCAGACCCGCCCGGCTCCTCCCTGGCAGCAGCGGCTCAGCTCCAATCACTCGCACCGACGCAGGTGCCCGTCCGTGCCGGGCAAAGGCCGGAGACCTGTCCGCGGGCACGCCGAGCTCCTTCGCCCTCCGCCGCGGCCCCGGGACAGGACCAACCTTCAGCACCCGCTATGCCCCCAAAACCCCGGGGGGCTCCCCGGATCGCCCCGGCCCATCCCGCCCCCCACCCCCTCGGCTTCCCACTGCCACACCGCGGTCCCTACCACCCGCGACAGCCCGGCAGGGGCTCACCGGCCGACAGCGGCGGGGACAGGGCGGGACGCGCGGCCGCCACTTACCGGGGCCGCGGCCGCCCCTGCTCGGGAGGCGCTGACAGCCCCCGGTGCGCCGGCGCACGCCCGGCCGCGCACGCGCACCGCGCTGCCGGCGCCGCCGCCTCCTCCCCCTCCTCTTCCTTTTTTTTTTTTTTTTTTAAATATAATTTTAGTGTCAAGGGGCGCAGTGTGTGCTACGGGGGCCTGGTTCAAAGTTTTTGAAAAAAACAAACAAACAAACAAAAAAAGCCAGTAAAAACTTCACGACTCCTGTGAGGTGTTAGAGCTTTGGGTTGGGGTGGTCGCCTGCTGCAGTGGGTGTCGTCTGGGGGAAAGAAAGGAAGCACACGGAGTGATTTCTTCACGGGATGAGTTGTTAAGGGTTGGAAAGGGCTGCCAGAGGGAGCTGGTGGAGTCACCGTCCCTGGAGGTGTTCAGGAAATGAGTGGATGTGGCTCCGTGCCATGGGCTGCCTGACACGGCGGTGTTGGGTCAGCCTGGGTGGACTCGGTGACCTCAGAGGTCTTTTCCATCCTGATTCTGTGATTCCGTAATGAAAATGGATAAGCCGGCCAAGCTGCACTTGACGCGGCGCCTTCAGATCCGTGCGGAAGCTGCTTTTCGCGGCAGAGGAGAAGGGGAGCCCCTCGCTCAGCCCGCGGTGCCCCCTCACGCCTCGCCCAGAGCCCAGGGCGCTGCCGAGCCAGCGAGGGCTGTGAGAGAAAACTACGGTGCTTTTCAAAAGACAGGTAGTTAAGAAATGGGCACCGGCTTGCTGAATCCAGTGGGAAATGGGGACAGGCGAGCTGCCTGGTGGGGGCTGGGTTGCTCGCTGGGTTTTGTGTAGGGGTTGCCATAGCAGCTGCCAGCAGCTCCAAGTGCCCAGGGGAGACCGCAGGCGTGAAAACCTGCTTGGGATTCAGCAGATGCCGCAGCCGGAGCTCGGTGCCCGGCGCTTCGCAGCGGGACCTGCAGGAGCTTCGGAAGGAGCTTAACCTGTCCCCCAGGTGTGAGTTCCCACCTGCGGCAGTCTGATTGGACAGAAAGTATAGTTGTGCAGTTAGAAATACAAGTTTTGGTAACCTGCATAAAGTTTTGGCACTCTTAAAGAAGATTTTATAATTTCGACAACTGCTTAGATCTTCTCTTTTTAAATCACCGACTGAAAGTAGAGGTTTTTTTCCCCCCTTCCTTGCTAGTCTATCCCTGACGGTGGAACAGGGATAAAAATACTGAAGGTGGCTTTATTACAATGTTACACTGTATAGTCATTTTCTGTATTGTTGATTTAGGTTGATTTTTCTGGAGTGCTGCAGATGGAGGAGACTGTAGGAGGTGAAACTGATGGTCACTCTGCACAGCAGGAGTCAGAGCAACTGAGAGCAACGAAACTTTCTTCGAAACCTCATATTGATCTCTGTCCACCTCTCATTGCCATAAAAAAAGGTAAGGGGAAAAAATAATAAGTACTTCATGTCAGCTTTTCATGGGAAAAAAAAATCAGGAAGAAAATGAGGAACCAATTATTAAGTAGTGTTTAGTTTTATATATACTTCGTGGGTATGTGCTATTCTGAATCTGCCACTGTAGGGACCATGTGTGCTGAATGTGCAGTTTTCAGCTTTATAAATAAATATGTACATATAAATAAATAAATAAATAAATGTATGCATGTATGAATCCACAGTGCAAGTCTGATACCATAGCAGATTTCATAGTGTTGAATGTAGTTGTAGTTGAATGTAGTGTTGAATGTTGAATGTAACACGATTCAAACAATTTTTTAAAATGAAAATGACCAGTACTCCATAAGATTTTGCAATATCACACATAATATGGTATCTCTTTTCTGGAATATTTTAACAGTGGTAATAGATTAAATTAGTTAGTTCAAAGGTTATTGGACATAACCATCTACCTCTGTGTCTAAGGGAGCATCTTTACCTATGTTCACTTTGCTTATGTATTCGCTGACCTTGTGGAAGGGGATCATGTTAGATAGTACTGAATAAATAAATATTCATGGCAACTGGGAGAGGGGTGTGAAGTCTGGAGGAAAGCTAGAAAGGCAAGAAGGAGAACAAAAGGCTAGTTGGCCTCACCTCAGTCCCTGGGAACGTGGTGGAGCGGCTAATCCTGGATACCATTTATAGGCACATGAAGAACAAGAAGGTGACTAGGAGTAATCAGCATGCATTTAGCAAGGGAATAAATGTGAACAACCTAATTTCCTTTTGAAATTAAATTATTGGTTTGATAGGTGAGGGGAGTGCAGTGTCTATGGTTTGCCTTTTCTTCAGTAAGGCTTTTGACATTCTTCTGTTGAGAATTTTTTATTGTTCCCCTTGAAGTGAGTTATACACACATTTGTCCTGAAATATATTTAAAAAATAGTAAACAATGCATTGGACAGTCTTAAAACCATGACTGATTCTACAGGAAATCTGCAAAGATGCTTCTTGAAGCAATTTCTTGTATACACTTGCACCAGCACCAGTCCTGTGAGCATCAGCATGGAGCACCTCAGCACAGCCTTGGATCCATCCCCCAGCACCAGCTCTGCTGCCCAAACATAGAATTCTGAGCTAGGCATTACAGGATAGCTACAAGAAAAAGCTGTGGCTGTTTCTTATCACCAAGGGAAACAATACTCCCTTACAAGGATTGTTCTGCCTCTGGTATTCCTTCCTGCTTCCAGCTAGCTTAACCCCTTCTGCAGTTGGACCTTCTTGCTCTCTATGCCAGATTGTTTCTGGGTTACAAAGTACCACTCATGAGCAGTTGCAATTTAAATTTCCCCTTTGCTTCTGAAATATCCTCATAGAGAAGCCATGGAAGTGTGGGCTGTCTGAGCAGAAAGTGAGATGGATTGAAAACATTGCACAGACAAGCTCAGAGGGTAGTGATCAGCAGCACAAAGTCTGGCTGGAGCCCAGAAGGTAGCAGTGTACTCCAGGGGACAGTATGGGGTCCAGTTCTGTTCAACATCTTCATTAATGATCTGGATGGTGGAGCAGAGGGTACCCACAGCAAGGTTGCTGACAGCACATAAAAGGGAGGATTGGCCAATAAATCAGAGGGTTGTGCTGCCATCCAGAGGAGCTTAGAGAGGCTGGAGAAAATTGCTGCACCTAGGGATAAACCAGTCCATGCAACAATACTAGTTGAGGGCTGAACAGCTGGAAAACAGATTGGCAGGAAAGAACCTGCAATTCCTGGTGGGCAGCAAGTTGAACATGAGCCAAGAATGGCTCTTGTGGCAAAGGAGGCTGATGATACTGTGGGGTGGATAAGGAGTATTAAGAGAGCAGATTAAGAGGGATGATCCATGATCTCCATTCAGCAGTGGTGAGGCCTCACCTGCAGTAAGCTTGCTTTAGGCTTCTGAGTACAAGAGAGACATGGTTTTACTAGAGAGTCCAGTGAAGGGCCATGAAAATTATGAAGGTAGCAGAGCACCTCTCCTGTGAGGAAAGGGTAACAGCTGGGTCTGAATGGGATCTTCTCTATGGATGTAAATGCCTGAAGGGACTGTGTAAAGAAGAGGTATAAAGAAGATGGAGTCAAACTCTTCTCCAAGGTGTCCAGTAATAGGACCAGGGGCAATAAATGGTGGAAACTGAAACACAGAAAGTTCTATCTGAACATCAGGAAACACTGTGAGGGTGACTGAGCACTGGTGCAGATTGCCCAGGGAGCTTATAGAGTCTCCATCCTTGGAGATACTCAAAAGCCATACAGAAACTGTCCTGGACAACTAGCTTCAGCAGTATCCCTTCCAATCTCAACCATTCTGTGATTCTGTATATTATACATATTAATCAGTAAAAAAGATATACAATTTGATGCAAAATTTATATGGAAATCAGTGCTATTAGAATTTGAGTTTTAGTCACAATCTTTTAAGTTATATAAAATAGATTAAACAGTAATTCATGGAAGTTTGGTGAGCCACTCATAAGCATTACTGCATGCTCCACTGGGGATCCTATTTGCTGCCAATGATGGGATGTAAATATCATATTTTGAGTAATAAATTGGTCTCATTTTCTCCAGTATGAGAAAAAGTTAGCTAGCAAATATGAAGATACAACACTGCAGGTCTTGTAAATGCATTTGTTGTACTTGAATAATTAGAACTTGTAATTTCTTTTAACTAGACACAGAAAGCAAAAATCATAGACATGGGGACAACCTGAGGACAAGAAGCACTGAGCTAGGATCTGCTGTCACAGGATCATCTCTGACTACTGTTCTTCCGGCAAGTGTTTTTTCTAAAACAGGTGGTGGGTTATTTAAGTACCTTTTGTCTGCTAAATGTTCTTGTATATAGATTTTTCTTTAGGTCTTCACTGACAAAAGCTTGTCTAATATTGAAGCATGCTGAGTTCCTTCAGTCTCTGTTAATTGCAAGGAAAAAGAAACAGTGAACCACTAAAAAGTTTCTACAGTGTTAGGGCACTGACTTTCTGTGCTCATAATATGTGTTGCTGGGATTTTGGGTTCTTTGATGTATTTTTTTTATCATCCACTGGTTAATATCCTTTCTTTACAATGATGAAAATTAATGTTAAGAATATTTGAATAAGGTCATACTGCATCAGGGGAGGCATATGCAAAATAAGAGATCCAGTTGTTAACATGGAAACCAGAGATGATAAAAGACTGACAAAGATGAATTGGGAAATACATGGTGAATGACAATTAGCTTTTAGAGATTTCAAAAGGGTACTGACCAACTACAGGTATTCAGACATTGCCGCTGTCTCCTGATCTCTAAGAGGAGCACGTAGAGAAAAGAGTGGGTGGAAAATATCCATTCAGAGTCTGTGTTAAGACCAAATGGTGGGAAGCAAAGGTGCAAGTTGGCCAGCTTTTTTGTTTTCGAATCCAAGAGTAGGATTGACTAATTACAATTCCAATTAGTGTAGAGTATTGGGAAGTGATGTAACTTATCTTTTTTTCTCTCCAGTAAAAACTGTAAGACACTTCAGACATTTCCAAATCCCAGACACTCATGTCAGTGGGAGCTGCATATAGAGGGAAGTGATCAGTGTGGTTACTTATTTACCCAAATCTTTAGTTTTCAATATAACTTCCAGTGATTTTCTGTTGACCTAAAAATGTTAGTCACCATATCTATTTTCAATCTTGTTCACATTGATAGGAAGATTTAGAAAAATCCTTTTCTTTTTACATAAATCTTCCTCTTTTATAATTGCACTGCTACCTTTATATGATCTGTATATTAATCACCAAGTGTATATTTAGTCCTGTGGTAACTGGTTTTATAGTGATTTGGTTTATGTATTTCCTTTAAGGTAATAACTTGATAATATATATTAAAACTCTGGAATAAGACATCGATCCTAAATCTGGAATATGGACATACAGGAGTTTGGAACGTGGATTCACAAAGCTGAGAATTGAATTAGAGCTGTTATCATGCTAAATTTATATTGTGACCTTAGCATGGATCCACATTTGGTTCTGAGATCCTGGAGTTTCAGTTTGTAGTTTTCATAGCAGCTTTATACTGAGAAATAATTCTGGCTTAGCAAGTTAATTACTACTGTTTTTTTCCCTGTACATTCCTTACATGTAATTTTTTCATGTTCCTGCTTGATATATAGTTTATAAAACCTGCATAAAGATCTACAATATAAAATGCAATCTTTAAGTGAGGAAAAATAATCTTTCTATAACAAACTTCTATTTTGTAGTCTATTGTTCAGAAAAGTAAAGTACTTTCCAGTGAAAGCAGAAAAGAACTATTCAAGCAAGCCAAAGTAACCAAAGAGGAGAGAAGAGCTCAGATAGATGCAAGATACAGGTATTTGATATCAAGATTAGCAGATGGAATAGACTTGAGTGAGCAGCAAGTGGAGGAGTATATAATTTCTGATGACAAGGTAAATAGGAATTAAATTGTTATTACAAGAAATATTTCCAATGTTTTCAGTGTTTTGAAGCTATCTCACAATTATCTGCAATTTTTTTTTTTTTTGGTTTTTTTTTTTTTTAGTTTCAACTAATAGAACAATTCTTCGCCCCTAGCGGACTTAAAAAGTTACTCTTCTTTTACCAAGATATATTGCAGGTATGCTTTTTTTATTGCTTCTGCAAAAGCAAACTTGCATTTCTAAAATAAATAAATCACACAACTGTTGCAGAATTCAAAAAATATTAATGGATCTTTTCTTTTGTTATCTATGCCAGTGTGGAAAGAACTTGGACCTCATTGTTTAAATATTTGTGTCTTGGCTTACATGGAAATTGCAGGATGCCTTGTGGTGTAGTTTGATACTCTTCTTGTTTTCACAAAAGAAAACTTAAAAATGGCCGAGTAAAAATTCAGATTTCAAAAGTGATAGAGATAATTGAGACAAAGTGTTCATGGTATTCAGAGTTTAAAATACTAGATTAGCTAGCATAAGTATTATAGGAATGGGGGAGCTGTTTGTGTAAGAATCAGTTTCTTTTCTTTTGGTTTCAACTGCATCAACTCCACTATGGACAAAACAATCATTCAAGGGAGTGAAAAACGATGCAATTTCTTTCTAAATTAAGGTGGCATCATGTCCCTTCTGCAGAAAACAAGCTTGGAAAACTGTGACTAGAAATAAAGTAGTTGTGGTCCCCAAGCTGTATTTTTCTCCCTTTAAGCTTTGAGAAGGAGAAACCTCTCAAAAGAGCAAAATTATTTGTTCAGCTTCCACTGAGTGTGTCATATCAGAAGGTGCCAAGTGACCCTGAAATTGTCTAACACAACTGTTGTGAGCTTCTAGAACAGCAGAAGTCCTTCATCAGTCCTTTCAAATTGTGCCAGTGAGGAGACATGGTAGGGAGAGCTAATTCACCCTGTGGTGGTATTTTGGGCTCGTTGAGGAGAAAAATTCCTCAATTGATAATTCTTGGTCATCAGTTAAATGCAGAATGAATAACAGAATCATTATAACCTAGATAAATTAAAAGAACTTTTGAGTGTTACTGGAATTGCTTAGAGACTTTGTAAAGCACAGAATGAGCTCTGCTGTCAAAACATTTTAATCAGTTTTTCATTTCACTGGGACTAGGCATGCACATTTCTGGGATGAATGTCTTATTCTCTGACTTAAATCAAGATGAAACTAAAAATCTTGACATTGTTTTCCTTAATTGACAAATCAGAAACAAATGCCCAGCCTGGGTTAAATGAAATGTTTAATTGCTGCATTTAATTTTTTTGACCTTTTAACTATTAAAAAAAAAAAAAAAAAATAAAAGAGAATTCTGTTTCAGAAGCATCAGAGCATAAAAATGTTTCTGATGGAAAGCATGAATACCATCTCATCTTCCACCATCTTCTGATGAGTGAAGAGATCTCTTAATTTGACTGTTCTGTCAATAATTTGATTTCAAGCACATTGGAGAATTGGAGTTTACTCAAGGCTGCTAGATGTGCTTGCCCTGTTGTTCTTGGAGACAAAATACTGAACAGGGCAGAATATTGGCCTGACTGGTAGGCATGTCCTTACCAAGATTTAGCAAAGATCCTTTCTTTGCTGCTTCTCATCTCTTCATCTCTCTTTTTCACCATCTTAGGTACATGATCACTTGAAACCACATGTAGGGGTCAGCAGATGCTGATTTGGGGTGGAAATGAGCAGCCACCCCTGTGTATTACACATAACATATTTAGTCTACCAGGAGCTGAACACTTGGCTTCCCAGGAAGAAGACTCCCGTTAACTTTAAAGAGAAATATACCTGCAAGCTTCTCCCACATTATTTTCTGTCACATTCTTCCAAGTTTCAACAGGTTATTTTCCAAAATACATGACACATAATTAGAAGGAAGCAGATCTGCATTAGGTTTAAGTTTTTTGTTGATTCGAAGAGAAGAGGTTAAAGATACGTGTCAGTGGAGAAAGACCAGTGGCAACAAGTCTTCCCAGAGAGAAAGTTTTCAGTGATGTCTGGTTAAAGAAATGGGCAGAAAGCTAAATTCTTTTGCACTATTGACAGGATCTAGCTGATGGCATTGCCTATGAGTCCCATTCACAGTTACATTATGACTTTGCAGACCAAGCATATGATTGTTTCTCTTTTGTTTTCATAGAGGAAGTTTCACTAGGAATCATTTCAGATTTAATTTCGGGTTGTTTTTTTTTTTTCTGAGACTTTTCCCCCTTCTTGTTTTTGTTTGTTGTTTTTGTTGTTTTGTTTTCTGAAAGAACGGGTGGGTCTGTGAAATTGTTTACTGGGATCCAGGCAAAGCTTATTTTCCAGAGAATGCAAACCTCATGATTTCTGTCTCGGAATTACAAACTGAATCAAAATGGACTTAGTTATAATTCACATATTCAAATGGAGGAAGTATTTGTATAATATAGTTTTTATTTTATTAACCTCTTATTTATAATTTAATTGCTAGCAAAAGTCAAATGCATCATTGAGGCCAGATGGGTCAACAAACAATTTGCCTCAGAAGAAGTTATTTATTACCGTGGGTTTCACTGAGGTATGGTTGAAAAAATTAATTAGATGACATTTAAAAAGTAAATTATTGAAAAGGTATTTCAGTTCTGAAATGTTATACAATTTTTTGTAATCCTTGGATAGATATTTAAGTACTTAGTGTCTGTTCTCATAATACAGGATCTCCCAGCATTTCTTGAGCTGAGGTTGGCCTTTATCTGTAAAGTAGTGATTTCACTATCTGAGAGGAGAGCAGGTCAAATAAATCCTTGTTAAAAAATTGCGGAGCCTAACATTTTTTTAATGACTGCATGCTAAGTATTTTCCAGAGATTGTGCACTTCTATTTTTAAAGTGCAGTTCCACAGTGGTTTTCTATGCCCTTTCATATAATAACACTGCACATTGCTCAAAAAATACCTTTAATGATGAAATAATAAATTTAATGATGAAATAATTAATTTAATGATGAAATACCTTTAATATATCCTTTCTTCCATTCAAATTCTTATAAACTCCTCTCTGTAATATCTAAGCATTAGTCAACAGTGTATTCAGAGTCATCATTAAGATTTTTGATTAATTTTGATTTTTTCTATCTCTTTTGGGGGAAATTGACTCTTCATATACAGTGGCTTTTGAACATGGCCTGGTGATGGTTTGGTTTTCTTTTTTGTTGTTATTGTTGTTTCTTGTCAGCCCCAAAGAACTTATGTTAACATTGTAATGCCAGAAAAGACATAGCAGAATAATTCTTTCTTGCTTTCAGGGGAAAAGTGAAGTTCATCCCTTTGCCAATTGGGCCAACTTGAATGGATTGTCAAATTTGTTGCAGTTGAGTTATTATTAGGTTTCTTATTAAATTTAATGGATAAATAATAATAAAAAAAGCATCTTTCAAGTACAATAACAGGAAATATCCTAGCTCGCAAGCTCTCCCTGTAGTGCATTTTCTTAGTAGAGGTGTAGCACTGAACCAGTCTGTTCAAAAAGGCATTTTTGATATTCTTGTGTCAGACATGGAAAAAACAATATTTGATTTGAGAAGGACAGATTTTCAAATATCCTTCAAACAGTTTCGCTATCTTTTGGAATAATTCACTTTTTACAGTTTTGTTTTCAGCATATTTTTAGGGTAGGCAAATTTCTAAGTAAAATACTTTTACTGTATACATGTATTCTTTCTAACTGTATGCATTTGGTCCTATTTACAGGAATTTACAGGAACATGTGCATTTTTCCTAAGAACATCAGATGAAGTTATAACTGCATCAAATGTCTCTCAGGTCAGAGCAAACTCATGCAGTATTCACATATTAATATTTTCTCAAACCTTTATTCATGCAACTGGAGTCAGAATAAAATAGGGAATGCTGTAATGAAAATGTCTGGTTGTATGGTTAACAGAAATTCTTTTTCATAAGAGTAAGCATTTGTGATAAAGTAAAATTCTAATAATTTATAAATTAGCTACTGCATTATTATTAAAACACAAGATTTTAATTAATAAAAAATCATTATTAATTAATCATTAAAACATAACATTTAATGACAATAGGGAATAAGGACCTAAACTGGAAGATTTTATTTTAAGTAATGAGTCTAAATTATTGAAACGCTGCACTTAAACTGTATCTTTTAGACTTTTAAAATGAAGATAAGTTTTGAAATAAACATAAGGCTTTCCAGCCTCTCATAGTTTCTTGTGTATAATGAAGTACTGTAACAACCTTTTCTGACATTCATGTTGCATAGTTATGGACTGTGAATGTGTCTGCCATGTTTCTAAATTTCACTCAAATAGTGTAATGCTGCAGAAGTCGATATGCATTGTGCTAATTTCTGTTTCTTCCCAAAGGAGGTGAATTTCGGCATGTTTGACTGTACTAATGGAAATATCCTTCAGGGCCTGGAATTCTTCTTGTCTCAGATCATGATACCAGCACTGAAATCCCAACAGGTAATCAAACAATCTGTCATTTTTCTCAAGAACATGTGGAAGTAAGGCATGTTGCTGCTGCAGTTCTATTTGTGCATCTGTTGGACCTAGAACAGAGAATATAAGATAAAAGTCTAATATAGGCCTTTATGAGAGTCATGCAACATTCAGTAGCTACCTGAATATTTGAAATTCAGGTAGCTACTGTTTCTTTTCAAGCAATAGTGCCAGCTATAATTATTATGACAAAGGAGAATATAACACAGCAACCATACCAAGGTAAAGCTATGATGACTATAAAAACTAGATTAAACCTGGATTGTAAGAAGTGTCAGGTCCTTCTGGCAGCACAAGGGATCAGTCCGTGACTTTATTCTTGGAGCAATGACAGCATGAACAGTGTTGTATTCAGAATACCCAGCTTCTTTTAGTTGTCTTCATTCTGTGGCACTTGTAAAGCACCAGTTTGTTCAGTTGCCTCTGGAAGCACACATTCAGAGGTGGTAAATACAAAGAAGCTGTCTGCTGAGAATGATAGTGTTTTGTGCTGCTACCATATCACTGTCATTTTCTCTCCCCAGCAGCAGAAAAAGGACTTTAGAGTCTGTTTTCTCTGTTTAGAAGGAGAAAAAAAAACCTAAACAAAATACAATTCAGTGTGAAATCAGTGACAGCTGACTTCAGAGTCAATTCAAAGTGAAGTCAGAGACTTTTATTTCTTAGAGCCTCTTACTTGTTTGTCTCTTCTTGTCTTACCAAATAATTAAATCAAGGCACACTTTAAAGTAGATGACTATATTTTAAACAGCATGTTGATAAATCTTTATATACTGCCATGAATAAGAAATACTTTTCTAATGAAAAATAGCTTTTGTGGTCAAAAACAAAAGGAAGTGTGACCCTCACTTTTTTGTTTTTTGCATAAATCATAAAATAATCAGAACTGGGGATCTGTGAAAGAAGGCTTGAGGAACAGCCAGATACAAGAGTTTCTCTATGCAGTGGATAAATTTGTGGGTACTTTGTCATCATCTAGACAGAATATAGAAGATAAAATTCAGCTCACAAAAGTGGATATTGATGTTTATGTCAGAAACTTGCAGAACCCATCTGACTACATAACTGCAGGTGAGTAATTCCTACACCAAAGCAAACAAAATGATACTGTTTATAAAATAAATGTTATGTCATATGTAAAAATTTACTTTGAAGAATTCATTCATCTTTCCTGAGCTGTGTACATTTTTGTGCTTACTCTTGCCAGGTTTGTGATTGTTTAATTGTAAGTTCATCAATCATTTGCCCATTTTCCCATCTACTTTCGTTCATAGATCTTAAAGAATTAGGTAGTTGCTTGATATATCATGAAAGAAGTTGTCTGAATCCCTCCTAGTTTACTGGCCAAATAGTTGCTGAGTGATCCATCTACTAGTGTATGTAGTATTCGCTTTCTTTGATACTGGGAAAATCCTACCTAATGTTGTCTGACTTTGTGAATAAAACCACCTGTATTTATAAAAAAATACTTATTTTATATGTGTGTGTATAAATATATATATATATATACACACATATATATTTTGTAAGAAAAATAGTTATGTCTTTTTCAACAATAGCTTTCTACCATTTTTTATGAATTCACTGCATTTCTAAATGTTTCCTTTGTAAAGGATATGCTATAGTAACAGAGTAGGTAGACACAAGTATTATATGTGTGCATCTTGTTGTCAAAGTCTTAATCTTTTCCTGATGGTTGGTGATTCAAATATACAGAGTTTATATAGTCTCAGATTATGTTTGGCAAGAACACTTTGCTTCTGTAGTCTAAATGTCTGTATTTATTTCTTGGTGCTTATAAAATTTCCAATTCTGTGGTTTTGAAGGCAATAACACTGAGATCACTGAGAAACTTGAAGAAGTAGTCATGATTTGGACCAAACAGATTAGACAAGTTTTAGTGGAGAGTGAACAAATTAGAAAAGAAACTGATGATGTTGGTCCAGCTGCAGAGCTGGAATACTGGAGGTCAAGAATGTCATCATTTAACAGGTGAAATCCCTGCATTATTTCTCATAGAGTCTTTAAAAAAGAACTTTTTAAAAATAAGTGTAAACTTTTATTCCAGAGAGAGTATTATCTATGTTTCTTTCTTTAAAGCCTTTTGGATGAGATCAAGAGTTCAAGAGTAAAGAAAATTATAAGTATTCTTCGTACAGCAAGATCAAAGACATTACAACAGTGGAAGGAACTGGTAATTACTACTTTCTAAGTAAAATTTTAAATTATTACAGTATGTATTTGTAATATATCCAGGACTGAACACAATGTTTATGCTGGTTTTACAGTGGTTTATTATCCATTTGTTAGAACATATAGCAGCAATAATCCTGAAATTAAATAGATAACTTGAAGTCAGTGCTTTTATAATGTGTCTTTTATTAACATTATAAGTGGAAAGGCTGTGCAAAAGTAAAGCAGTGCAGCAATACAACATTTTTCTGTCTCTGACAAGCTGAACCCTATGCAGGCCAACTGCAGAAGTCTGAAAGTTCTTCATGATGCTTTTAGAATTGTTGAGAGCAGACTTCTAATGGCACACCTGCTACTTCATATGAGTGGATACCTGTAATGTAAACTTACCAGGCACAACTGTGGGCAAGCCAGAAAATAAGCTGTAGATCATATACAGTCAATGAGATCCCCACCCATGCCCCACCCCCAGAATGCAGGTCTTCTATTGCTTAAGAAAGCATTCTACTGTTTGAAGAATAGACCAGGAAAGGTTTTTGGTTTTGTGATTACCCTATTTGCAGACTTTTATGATAAATGGAATTTGGATAAAAGAAAGTATCTGTACGGAGCCAGTACAAGCCAAGGATGATGAACTTAATTTCTTTCTTCTTATGAACTAGACTGCTAAGTAGTGAATAGTTCCATCTAACATGAACATAAGGATAATACAGGCATTAGTTGTGAACTCATTGTCCCTCGCAAGTGTTTATTAAACAACATCAGGATGCACCCTGGTAACATTTCAGGGATCTTGTCTAAGTTCTGTAGAATGGTTCCTGTGCAGAAACTATGCTAAAATCTAAGTTGGATCCATGCGGAGGAAAAAAGCTTTAGAGGTCTAAGTAAAGGCTTCCTGTAAACCACATCCAAAATGTTGCTGACCTTGGAAGATCTTACCAATTTTTGCATGTAGAAGCAGTTATTTCTCATGTGAAAAATAAATAGCATATTTGAAAGCACTTCTGTGGGAAAGTGTTTGCAAGATTTAATCATAGCCTTGTGTGCTGTAAAAGAGAAAGAACCTGTTCAGAAAATGTTCACTGTAATAATTCTAGTCCTTTCTTTTTTTCTTATCCTTTCAGGATAGTAGTATAACAATTGCTGCCAATGAAGCTAAAGACAACGTGAGATACTTATATGCGTTGGATAAATATTTTGGTCCACTTGCCAATGCTTCACCTGTAAGTACTATAAAGGCACTTAATGTGAAATTCAGAACAGAAAGGAAGGGTTTTTGTTGCTGTAAAAAAGCTGGTTTTCCTTTTAATATTTAACTATTTCACTTAATTATTAGTGGGTAGCTTAGCTCCTTAGACATTAGTGAATTGAGCTTGCTGATTTTGAATTAACCAGAGCTAATAATACTTTTTTTTATTTAAGTAGTTATCATTCCAGAAGATAAATGAAGGATATGAAAAAACTAAGCATCAGATTATGTTCTTCTTAACTCAGTAATGAGCTGAATTTTCTTTGTGAGCTTGAGTCTGTCTGCATGCTTTAGTTAGGAATGACTTGTGATTGTTTTATTGCAAAAGTCATAAAATGATCTTAAACCTTGAGTTGAGCTGAAATTGGTCAGCTTCCACTTATTTTACAGGTTAAAGCTGTTTCTCTTGTAGGTTGCACTGTCAATAAAATTTATTTTCATAACCATATGGGTCTCAGAGTTATTTTTTTTAAAGTGAGAATACAGACAATTAATTTTTTGAAGTGAGAATATACAGACACTAGACAAAATTGTCTAAGCTTGCATAGTTGAGCACATTTACGCATAATCCATCTAGTAACAATTTTTCTAAATAATATTTTCAAAGCTTAATCTCTTTTGAATCCATTCTGCTATTTCACTTCCTTTGCACATATTCACTGTTCTGCCATATTAGACTTGACTTTTAGATACCTTTACCATACTTTTTTTATTCTTTTCTAGATCAGTCTCTTGTTCTGGGTTCTTCATGTATCTGGCTTGCATGCATTTCTCTGAAATATTTCTGTGGGACATAAAACTCTTTAGTTCAGTGTCCAGTGAAAGTGGGAATTTTTTTCCTTGCCTCCCCCTGCTGGATTTCTCTTCTGTACAGACAAAATGAGTAAATGCCAACTTTCTTGCTGTCCTTCCTACAGAAATCCAGCTCTTTTCCAGCAGTGTATGACCTCTTTTCCTCAAGTAGTATTTTCCGCTGCAAAGCAGATTACAACACCTTGTACTGGAGGCCATGGCCAAGAAGAGTAGAGCCGCTGATTTTCCTATGGAAAATCCCAACCTGTAAAAGACCTATTCATTTATTCATTGCCCTTTTCCCATGCTTTTTGTCTTGGTCAAGGTGTGATAGGTCCCCACAAGTGAATTGGATGGTTCATTTTGTAATGACAAAAAACCAAAAAAGTGCTTGTCCAATGATAACATATTCCTGGAGCAGTCACACTTTTCATTGTGTTAAATTTCAGGAAATTCAGATTTCTGTCTTTCCTATTTTTTGGCTATTATAGGTAACAGTGATGGAACACATTCCTGGTTTAATGAACACTGTCTGTATGATCTACTGTACATCACCGTACTACAACACATCAGAGCACATGACATCCCTGTTTCTTAAAATCACCAATCAGATGATTAATACCTGCAAGACCTATCTATGTGAAGGAGTTTCAAAAATCTGGGACCTGGACAGGTGATAGAATTTTAATAATTTCATCTTCTGTTGTTGATATTAGAAGTAAAATTACAGATTAATCATCAAGATGATTAATAGGTAAATTTAAGTAGCCCTTTGTCCTCCTACTAGTCACTGATTCCTATGTTAATTTCAGGCTGGTAACTACTACTTCTTTGTAGAATTAAGTACTCTGCAAAAACAAATTTACTGATTTTACTTTTTTTAAAAAACCAAAACCCTGTTATTGGAAACTGTGTGATATATATTAGTATGCAACACTTGATATATTATCCACATGAATAGTTTTAGACCAAAACACACTTGAGAAATTGGAACTGGGAGCTGAAGTACTTAATAAAAAAGCTCCAAGGACAGACTGGCAAAGTGCCATCCAAGATTTATGTTTTGCTTTTACTGGACATGAAAGTCAATTTGAGGAAGGAAACCATATATTGCAGGGCCAAAATCCCAGCTCAGTTGTATTGTGGGACATTTCAGGGAAGGGATGAGTTAGCTGCTCTACAGCTACTTGTCCAGGTGCTGCATTTAGCATAAAAGGAAGTGCAGAGGTGTTTGAATGAAACTTATTCATTGGGTGGTGAATGCTGATGTCACTAGTAGAACAAGTGTATCTGAAGGATGACAAGTGCAGGTAACATAGGAAGAACACATACTACAAGAGCAGGTCAGTTATTTTCATGCAAAAAAGGAAGGAGAAAACCACAGAGAGAAGTTAAGAAGAACATGACATTTGAAGTGGTCAGCTAGGAAATTTATAATTGGAATAGTCTAACTGGATATAATAAAGGATATTGACATGAAAAGGAAAAGGTGTTACAAGCTTCATCAAAGCAGATAGTCAGGATGCCTCTGCTTAAATTCCAGCCAAGTTAAAGTGCAACTGAGGTAACAGGCCAGAAGACATAAAAGTAAATCTAAAAATTTGAATTCCTCCTGTATTTTGGTGTAGATAAAGGGAATTTTTCAGAAATTACCTGTAGTCAATGAAGTACTGGTTACATTTATTCTAAAGAATTAATGTAAATAATAGTAGAATACCTTTTATTTGGTTTATTCTAGCTGAATTTATTTTTGAGACATTCTTCTCATTTATTTAATCTGCTGTCCCTGCAAAAGTTTGTCCCAGTTAATGTTTTCAGCCTATAAATTTGAATATAATTTTAATCCCCAGTAATCTTTTGGAAGATGAAAGACAAAGCCAAAGTAGAGGAACAGCTGTGGGCAAATGGCCAGCTGTGGGCTGGCTTCTATGCCTCATCCATGTATCTTGTGTGGCACCTCAGGATTAATGAACAATTGTGTGTAAAATGTAACTGTACCATTAGGAACTAAGTTCTTCCTGATGTATCTTTTAAAGAAACAAGACTCTCTTCATCTTTATTTTAGTGTGGAAAAATACTTCTCCAGTCTTGTCTACTTAGGAAAAAAAACACCAAAAAAACAAAGAAACAAACAAAGGAAAACCTATCAGCAATACGCAGATGAGAAATGGCCAAACTGCAAACATTCCATAGCCAGCATTAACCTGTTACCCATCCTTTGTGGGCTATGTCATGCAAATCTTGAATTGATGACAACAAAACCCAAGATAAAAATATCCAATCTAGATAAGAGGTTCAAGTCAAAACCATCATATTTTGAGTGTTTTTTCATGTAGTGTATAATTTTGTGTTCTTATTTCGCAAAATTGTGCATTTGACTAAAATACTTTATTTTTATTTATACTCTTTTGAAGACCTTAGGATGATTGTCTGTCTTATGTATTTTCTTCCTCAGGCAAGAATTGCTAAAGAGGATACAACAATGTATTTTCCTTAAAGAAAAGTACCAAGCATCCTTTCAGAAAATTAAGGAGGAGCTAAAGGAAAATCCTAGTGACAGACAGTTTGATATCAGGTAAATAATTCACTCCAATATTGAATCATATTGATGAGTACAATTTATAAATGAGATGTAATTATATTTGCTGGCTGAAAGAAAAGCTAAACATTCAGTTAAAATGAAGTACTTTTTATAATCAGAAGATAAGCTTGTAGATTGGGTTTTTAATTATTATTCAGGAATAAACCAGGTTTTTGGCAGCACATTGTTGATTCATTCAGTCCAATGGGACTTCAGGGGAATTTAGGCATTTATTAATTGAGTACAAATATATATGCATAGTATGAAATCCTAAAAAATTTGAATCATGAATATAAGTGAAAACACTCTCAGGGAATTCAGTCAGCTTTGAGCTGGGTTCTCTGTCATAATGCCAAGGAATGTTTTACGTGTATTGACACTTAAATCATGGGGCATTTCTTGGTGTTGTGCATTCACATTTTCTTCTCCTGCCAATATCTTATTTGAAAGAGTTACTCCTGTGAAGTGTGGTAAAGTCTTTTAATTGACATATGTAAGGATTAAACATTTTCTGCTTTATATATGTGAATTTAAATTTTTTTTGTTGATATGTAATCATTACAGTATGATTTTTTTTTGTGTGTGAAACTTGATAGCAGCTAGAATATATGTTGATGAAATAAAAATCTGTTGCAAAGATATTTTCATAGAAATCCCTCTTTTTTATTGTTAGTGAAAACTACATATTTGGAAAATTTGCGACCTTCTGTAAACGTTTGGAGAAAATTTCAGATATGAGCAATACTATGGAAACCCTTTTAGAGCTCCAGCGTATAAAAATAGAAGGCATTGATGAGATCACTACTCAATACCAGAGCATTGCTACAAATACAAAATCCAAACAGTATGATGTTCTGGACCATAGGAAAAAAGAGGTACTTATATTCCGCACTTGTGTAACAATCACTCTGTTAATTCTGTGGTTTTCATTGCAGTTATGTTAAGAATGTTGAATATTATAAAAATGCATATATTATTTTACAGTAGCAATAATACAAATACTCTTATATCTTTTAATACAATTTGTAAGTGTTAAGGTAAATTTATTTTTTACTTCAAATGCTTTTCTTAACTTCTTGTAAACTAGGTTTTCAAACTAATTTTCCTAAGCTTGATTGTTCTGAGATGCATATATTTGAACTGCAGGGTGAAAATTAATTTAGGTATGTTAACACACCAAATACAGTTTGTCTAATTATAAATGTTACTCAGTATTATTAAAAATAATAGTAATGGCAGTGTTATAGCAAAAGTTAGTATAGGCACATAATTGCACATTTTAGAGGGAGAAGGAAATATCACTCCCAGTGCCAAACAGAATGATAAAACTAAAGTTGCTTTTCAAATGCTCTGTTCCCATGTTTTAATCCTGTACCCATGTTTTTTAATGCAGGAAATGAGCTGCTTTGCTTGAGCTAAGCCTGCTTGTTTTGCAGAGTTAGTGGCCTCACTATAGAAGTTCTAGAAGTGTTGACTTACTCTCCTGCCTTCCTGAACTAAAGCTTGCCACTGTCATTAATTTTCCTTTAAACATTAAGCTTGGAAGTGCTTTTGACTTTCTTCTGACTTTGATGGCTTGTGTTTCTCTAATACTTGCTGCGTGACTCATTTCTGAAAGAGGGTATTTGCTGTTCACTGGAATTTGGAGGGGTTAAAAAATGGCATGACTTCTCTACACCTAAATATTTGGAGCAATATCTATTCTGTACTGTCTTCCCAAGCTTGTGCAGTGCTCTTTTTGAGAGAAGTTTACGTTGAGCTGTTTTTGTTAGGCCCTCAGTATTTTGGCCACTTAAGAAAAAATTGTTACAGGTAAATACCCAAATTACTTGCAGGAGCTTCCAAATTTGGTAACTACCTCCATTAGCCTGCAAGGTTCTCTAGAGAGCCTGCCAGTTTGCCTTTGTGGGTTTCATACCTGGTCAGTGAGCTGAGCACTCTCCTCTGGCAGCGCTGCAAGTAGCTGGGGAGCATGCTTTCCTCTCTCTGATGAAGTTATGAGTTTTCCTCAGCCTTTCTGTGTTTCTTCTGTGCTCCTTTGTGCCCATGAAGATGAAGCTTTAATCATTCAACCTAGCATGGCTTATGTTTTATTTGCTTAGCTTGGAGTGTAAATGCATTTGCTGCTGGTGTTGTTCCTGTTGTTTTTAATGCAGTGCTGAACACACACAATGGGTAGATAAAACAGATTCTGAAAAGCCTCACAGAAAGGATTTGTTTTTTAAATAAATTAAAGCAGCATATAGATGATTTTTTAAATTTGCTTTTATTCTAGTTTGAAAAAGATTACCTTGAATTTAAGAACCAAATTGCAGCATTGTATGAATCCATACAGGAATTTGTGGATTCCTGGTTTGAGAAGACCTTAACTGTAAGTAAGGTTGCAAATGCAAATTCCTGCTTCTGGTGCTTGGAAGGGCTGAGTACCCACGGCTCCTAATAAACTCTTTAATTACTGCCAGTGTTCTGTACTGTGCTGGTGACTGCCTGAGAGGATGTTGGAGGAAATCAAGCCTATTACAAATGTTCTAGAAGTTGCTTACAGAAGTGTTGTAAAGGAATGCTGATTCTTGCTTGGTGCTGAGTGTATGTGCCATCTTTCCATACCAATTTTATAGCTCTATATTTTGAAGTTAATTTTCTTTCTTCAACCTGGTGTTTCTTGTTATGTTTCTAATTTATTCCTGTTCCACTGGCAGGAGTAATGAAATAATATCTGCCATCTGTTCCCTTAATGTTAGTATTGTTCAATGGCTCAGATGATGTTAATGAAGTGTGAGTAAAGGTGTAGGTGTTCTACCACTGTTTGCTGAAAAAAGAAGAGAGGATTTGAGAATCAGAAAAACCCCAAACTGTAGTGATAATAGTTTCTTGGTTTATACAGTGGTATGTCCTGTATGGGACAAAATATAGAAGTAAAATTCACAAAGTTATCTGGATGGATTTTTCTGTATTTCTTAGAAAACTACTTACAAATTTACGCAGCATATTCTAAATTAATAAAAAATTTATGGACAATGACTTTCTGAACTGCTGTCTTCTGATGTAAATGCTCCATCTTCCTTTTTAGACTGAACAGATGCTGGGATTTCTGATGAAGCTTGAACAAATAGGAGAAAATAATATTGGTCTAAATGAGAAGTATGCCATTGTTCTTCAAAGGTACAGCCAAGACTTAGAGTTTATTCAAAAACTCTATCAGAAGGAAAAGGAAAATCCACCTATACCACGTAATATACCACCAGTAAGAATGAAGTAAATGAAAGAGAAAAATATATCTCTTGACTGTCTTAAGTTAATGAAAATCTAACCTCCTATCTTCTGTGTTTTAGGTAACAGGGAAGATTATGTGGGCACAACAGTTATTCAGAAAAATTGACCATCCAATGATGTTCCTTAAAAAGAAAACCACAATTTTGAAGGTTGGAAGTTAGCAGAGGAGGATTCATCCTAAGCTTTCAAGGATGTTGTTAACAGAAAGACAATTTACTTGTATACTTCTGCACTCGCTATTCTAGCAGCTTGTATCCAAGCTCATCCAACAGTGGGATAATTTGTATACCTTTCTCAGTGAGGCATTAGTACCTTGTATATGTCGTAATATAGATTTTGTTCTATGAACAAGATTGAGAGGAAAAATCAGGAAAAGAGTTATGTTGCTTAGAGCAGTTGAATACTACATAATAATTGAATTCCTAAATATATTACTAGTTTCTGTGTCTTATCTTGTCCCTAAAACAGCATAATTTAGAGACTTCTATTTCTTTTGTTTTCCTGTGATGGAGAGGAAAGGCCTGGTGGAGGGCTTTTCTACTGTGTTAGACATAATGAATTGTTTAAGTGGTGGATTTTTTTTTCTCTCCCCCTAAATTGCAGACAATGGAAATGAAAGAAGTTATCAAAAACTACAATAAAATGACTGCAGTTCTTTTGGAATTTGAGCTTATTTATCATAGGACCTGGTACAGGTTTGCTGACCAGGCTAGGAATGCTCTGTGTGCTTCTTTACTTGTCAGGCACCCAGAAACCAAGGTAAGTATGATTTATTCTTTGTCTTGCTGTTACATGATTTAGTAGTACACGTGCTACTTAAATCATATAATGGATAGACAAGAAAGCATTGAAGTAACCTTAACCTAAATAGGGTTAAAAAATGAGCTACTTGATTTGAAATATTTTTCCCTTTTTGTGTATATTTATGATATGTCTCATGTTTCTTCATAAGGCTTCTGTCTTATTCAGTGTATAAAAGATGCAGTATCCAGCAAATACATATCTACTACTGACTTATCTACATTCTTTAGCTATTGTTTCCTTGTTTATTTTCTATGTTAACCAAAATTTTATTCAAGGAAGGATTTTTTATTAGGTCATGGTCTTTTCTGTAGTGATGAATATCACTGTATTGAATATATAGCAAAAATTCATTAACTTGCTTTCAAAATTGATTCCTAAGGCAGAAAATTTTGCCATTCTTGCTTCATAGATTTTTTTTTCCTGCTGTAGCACAGAGAAATTAAAATGTGGCATTTTTTTTTTGTAGAAATGATTCCATAATGGACAACTAGAACATAGTTTTCAAATTGATAGAGCATCTTAAAAACATTTAGTGCCCCCAAAAGTGTAGATTAACCTTCACAATATTTCTCCCTAGTTCCTGATGGAGAAGCTGAGATGAAAAGGCAAATTAACTTCCAGAGAATGTAGCTGCAGAACTAGAATTAAACTTGGGAAGTCCTGGGATCCAAGTGGTTAGGGCACAGTGAAGGAGTCACAAGAAATTGAAACCAATGTAAGATATTGGTTGATTAATACTTTGGGAAACCCCTATATTTCTAGAGGAGGTTGAAGAAGAAACATGGGTAAATATTTTTAAAATCCTCTCCAGTCATCTGGAGATACGTGTCATTATATAATCCAGTTACATCACACTACATCTAAGTACCAAATTAGTGTCTTATTTTCTATTTCTTTTTTTCACTGCTACATGAAGGAATTATTTGTAAACTTAGACCCAATTGTCCTGGAAGTACTTTATGAGACAAAATACCTGAGAAAAATGCATTTTGAAGTTCCAGATGTTGTCCTTGTCTTGTGTGCAGATGAAGAACAGATTAAAAGACATCAAAGGGAGTGAGTAAACATTTTTTTGGATTTGTTTCTCATCTGCAAATGGAAATCCCTACCTTTGAGTCTATTGCATATATTGCTTTTGATTTATTATAATTTTTCTTTTTGATGGAGTTTAATTGAATTTTAATTGCTTTCCCCTGTATTTCCATATTAAAATGAAGTTGTTCCTATTTACACACATATCTCATTACTTGGAAATGCCTAAATGTTTTTGTTTTGTTATTTCAACAGCTGCTCTCTAAGTGGAGCTCCTAGGTACTGCTATGCTTTTTCTTAGAGTGCATCTGTGCACTCTTAATACAGTAATTATGCTCCAAATTACACTTAGCATCAGAAAGTTTTTTTTTCCTATTAGAAAAATAAGCTGGAATTTTCCACTTGATTATTGCACAACCCAAACATGTGTAAAGGGGATATGTTGCCTAAATTATAACTTGGTCTCTCATGTTGAACATCTAAATTCAATTTTTTTTATTTAAAATAATTTCTTTCTGTTTCTTGTAACAGTCCAAATCTCTGCTATAAAAGTTCATTTTCAGGGATGTTGGTTGTTAATTCTCAAACAGGGATGTTCAGTCTTAAAAAAACAATGCTTTGTGAGGAGTGTTCTTCATTTCTTGATTAGAATTGGACAAAAACGGTTGATATTTGAAGAGTTTCATAAATACTTCAACCCTTCCTCTCTTTTTCTGTTGTTGAAATTTTCATTGTTTCAGTCTTACAATGCAATGTTTTACATTTATTTTCTGTGGAATGTTTAAGGACAACTAACCATTTAATGCGCAAGACAAACTTTGTATGCCACGGATCTCCAAAAAGCAGCAGCCCCAAATTTTGCCATCCAACAGGAAAAAAAGTACGGAAAATGTTTGCATTAAAAAAAGAAAGCCAAACCCAAATAAAGAAAAAATATTTAGGGGGTATAGATTTTGATTATTAACATTTAAAAACCAGTTCTGGGTATAATGTGAGTGGGTTATCTCAGTATATGATTTGTAACAATGATGTCTGAAGTCTTGATTTTAATCTGGTGCTATTGCTGTTCTTGCACCAGTTCTTGTAAGGAACCCGTTAGGTATCTGACCTTTGAATTATATTTCTGTCTAATTCTTGTTTGTGTGATTTCTTTGTATAGCTCCATTTTCATGGAACTATATTGGTAAGCCTTGTTTCAGAATTTGGACTATTTTTCTTTGGGATCCAGGGTTCTAGGTTGTTTGTATGTAGCTTTTCTTATAAGCAGTGTAATATCATGCCATGTCTTGTGAGATGGGAAGATGTAAACAGAAAAGCCATGTTTTCAGTTTCCTGTTTCTATTTTTTTTTTCTTGTAAATAATTTTTCTTGGGAGAAAAATTCTGTGAGTTGATCACAGTCACTTTGCTGGAGGTACTTGTTTCTCCAGTCTGGTTTTGTTGTTATTAAGGACAAAGGCCTGGTTTGAGTTAGGAAGAGTTGGGAAAGGTTCTTATTTTAGGATGGGATTGGAACTTGCAAACCTTATTAACAGAAAATGTGTCCAAAATTCTGTGTGTTTCAAATATCTGAATTAAGAACATTATATCTTATGAAGACATGATCATGTCTTCCAGACTCCAGAACCTGTTGATCAGTTACAAGGAACATCTGAATAGGATCCCTGTTGTGCTGAAACCGCTGATGAAGCCATGGATAGGACAAATTGAGGATGCCTTTACCCCGGGCCTGATGCAGCTGTCGTGGACTTCTTTGAACATCAATAAATGTAGGTAACAGGAGAAGAAGTGGTGAGCCATACACACTATGAGGTACCTGCATTTATTTTTGCTTCTCTGTGAAAAATGTGTTTGTGGACTGATCTCTTCCCTTCAGGTGGATAATTTTAGCCCAACTGCTACAAGAATGTGAGACAAGAGAATGGCTGTGGGTGTTTTAATTAAAAAAAGTCTTCAGAACTTATGCTGAACATCCTAAAAGTGACATCTGAAATCAAGGTTGGAGATTTCTGCCCTAAATCCTAATATTTTTCAGAGAAAACATTTTTTATTAGGTATTGAGATTTTCCACACAACCAGTAAGACACAACCTTAACCCTATCAAATACAGCATAAAATTTATTAACTGCTGTAAAATGTCATTGAAAGGGGCATATATAAAACCATCACCAAGACTTTCATGTTGCAGTTTCATGAGAAAACAATAACTCATGCTTGTAAATTAGCTTTTCAGTTGAGGTTGATTGATGTTAGGTTTTCTCTTTTATTCTTCAAAAGGAAAAGCAGCAATATAAACAGGAACAGGTATGGTCTAAATTTGAAACTGAAATGTAACACTTTGTAGGTTTGTGCAGCTGTTTATTTATGACTCTGCCATGTGGCACTGGTGCACAGGGCTCTGACCAGTGCTTAAGGCTTTACTTGGCCTTTGCCTGACCAGAGCACAAGAACCAAATGGCAAGGATTTTTTAGTATTTGCTTTATAGTTCTAAAATGAATTTTTGTGTTTAATGTTTTGCATTTTTTAGTAACACATGATAAGGAAGGTCTTTACAATAGGAATTATTTATTTATTCATTTACGTATTCTTTGCACTATATTAAGTGTCTGAATAGGTGCACACATGACAACCATCAGGTTGCAATGGTTCTTTGTATCACCCCTGGTTATGGTGGAAACCACCCCTTTTCAACAATTTAGATGTAATGCAGGTATCTGGGATGTTTCCTGCTGCTGCAGCTGAAATGCAGCTACACCTAGAAGGCAATTCTTTTCTAGAGTGTATGCACCATGTCTTTTTAAAGACAGGAAATGTCTGACATGCCCAGAATGTTTGTTGGACACCTACAAATTAGCCCCTGGTTTGGTGTACACAAAATAGTTCTTACCTGACAGCAATGTGCTAAACTCAAGCCTAATGTCTTAAGTGTCTTTTTTCCATCTAAGGGAACTCCATCTAGAAATATGGGAGTCCATAGTTTCATTCTAGACTAAAACTAGACTAAACTAAAAAATGGATTTAGGACTACTGAATTTATATATTAAAAAAAAAAAAATCTAAGGAATTTGTTGGACTTCTTTTCTGCTTTAGACAATAAAAGTGAAGTTCCATTATTAACTTCCTAGCAGCAAGAAATAACATTTCCCACTTAAAATATCAGCACTTGGACAGCTCTGTCACACTGCCTTGCCTTAGATTTTGTAGTGATCTCTTTCTATATACAGTAGAAGTTCACATATATATTTATATATATAAAACATTATGGTAATAATAGTGACAAAGAACATCAGGTGCTATATTTATTTCTATTTTGCAATGGAAGTATGATGGGGGAAGAATTTTTCCAGTCTATTCAGAAGCAGCAGAAGCAGCTGATTTTACCTTTAGTTTCATAAACACATTTATTAAACTAAAACTATAAAACACATTAAAGCAATAAGTTTATCTGTTTCCAAAGTAAATTAGGTCATACATATGAAAGAAGAAATCTAATGGTTTAACAAGTCTTGGCAGGGGGAATTTTAGTAATTTCATTTATAAATTAATTACAATGGTGAAGTACCGTACATTGTGTGCATGCATGCAGGAGGACCAAAATAATTTTTTGGGCACTGGCATCCTTTATGTTTTCTGTTCTGTATTTTTTGATCTTTTTCATTACAATGTTATTATGACAAATAAGAGATATTTTGAAGAATATTGTTCTGCTTATTATGAGATGGTTTAATATAAAGATCAAAAAGTACAGCAAGTCCATCATGTTTCAGGCCTTCATTTCATATTTCATTGCCATTACATCCTCATTTTGTTATAAAACCTGGGGGGAGGCAGGAGTGAATGGGAGGAAGGAGAGATGAGACTTAAGAGATCTGTGTTTTGCATTGATTTGTTTTAATTTTGTTATCCTTGTTTAGTTATTCAGAATGTTTACCGTACCCTGAGGGAGTTGGACTATGTAGTTAAAGCAGCATCTGATACCCTGGAATGCAGAATTGAAAGAATTCTGAAGGACATGTCAAACACTGCTCTGATAGTTTTGACAGAAGATGAACCTATAGATGTGACTTCTTTCTTGGAACAAATAGAAAAGTTTGCTATCTCTACTGCTTCCAAACTGTCTCAGTAGGTTTCTTAATTGAACTGACTTGAAGGGCATTTTTGGGAGGGTTTATTTACTTACTACTTTTGTATGCATAGAGGTTTTACTTCTAAAATGTTATTGTAACAGAGTACTAGTCTAGAGCAAAGTGATAGTCTGAGGTTGCAGGGGAGAAACTCCAAAGTATCTTGAGCACAGCTGTTGTGAAATAGCATAGTATTTGGCATTTAGCATTTATTTAGCATTTCATGCATTTTTTGTTATAGCATTCTAATAATTAGCAAGAAAAATGAAAAATGAAAATAGATAGGGCTTGAAATCATATCCATGTTAATTGCTTGTTTCTTAATACTTCTTTTGTTTTTATTTTAATAAATCTCATTTCACAGATGATCTTACTGCCTCATCATGATAAACCTGTTTTATTAGCTATACCTGGAAACCCCTTTTTTTGGACAAAAGTGTTATGAAGTCCACTTGAATCAGATATAATAGGATCTGACAAATGGGTTTGTTGTTAGTCAACAAGTTTTAAAATCTGCATGCCCAAGGAATAGGAACAAACAAAAAAACATTGAAAGGGCATTTCCCTGCACACAAGTGCAGCAGGATGGGGTGTGTGGCTGGGAAATAAAGGGTATTCCTTATGTTTGATTCCCCATGGGTGACTGTAAAGTTGTTTTTCTAGGCAGAGCCAACAAGTGGAACGTTCTGTGTATGAACTTATAGATATTCTTAAGCACAGTCTGAAAGCAGATGCTGAAAGAACTCTGGAGGTAAGACAGTGTAAAAAAAGTAGCCTTTTACAACCTAGTCAGATACTTGATATTTAATTTATAGGATGGATATCTGATTATTTACCCAAGAATTTCCCTTTCACCATTCAGGATTCCTTTGCCTGTATACATTTTGACATGAAACAGAAAACACGCTGCCAAGAATGCCTGTCCTGTAGCTACTATAACCTGATGGGACAGCTTTGTCAGAAGAATACTGACTCTTTGATTAGATGTGAGTCTGGTTTTTTCAGATATGTTTAATTTTTAAAATAAAACTTTACGACTTTTTTTCTCCCCAAGCTTATTGTGGTAAAAAAAATTCTCACTTAAATATTACATTTATTTAGGCACGAAGATTTCTTTAGAGACCTTAAGACACCGACTTCATGTTATTCACTCCAGGTATCAGACAACTAAGTTTGTAGAGGCACACAGGGTTCCTTTGTTCAGAGCTGAAATTCAACTGGCTATTCCAAATATTGTCTTGAGACCAAGTCTTGAAGATATTCAGGTAACAAAATAATTGCACATCTCAGTCATTTGCAATAAAAATTTTATAAGTGCATTGTTTTAAAGCAATATGTGAAAGTTTAATCTGGTTAAAGAACTAAAAGGAAGGGGAAGAACAGATAAAAAGTCACTTGATTTCATGATGACAGTGGGTACTAAGGGCATGGAACTATGGATCAAGTTTTTTATAGAGGTTATTAGAAGGAACTGTTTTTCTCAAAGCACAGTAACTCAGTAATTCCTCTACTTAGAGGAAAAACCTCTACTTAGAGGAAAACATTTCAAAATGAATGAAAACATAAAAATGAATGCCATCAGTACAGCCTGACTGACTTCCTAGTCTCTTTAAACTCTTTCAGAATTTAAAATCAGTTTAAAGTATCATTCTTAAATTCAGCAGTAGTGAAATGTAAAGAAAAATATTATCAGTCTAAATCCCTAAACTAAAAAAATGTAAACACTCTTTTAAACTTACGCTAGTTTATCAAAATCCTTACACACATATTTGCAATATCCTATGATGTCTGAAATTGTTCAGGATACTAGTTTTTTATGGTGTTGCTTTCTGGACTTTTCATTTAGCACTGTGACTGTAAAAATCAGTAGTTGAGTTATTTCTCAAGTTTCATGTGCAGCCTTCATGATGTTGTCAGTAAGAAATCAGGCCACAAAATGTGATTTTAAAATACCATACATAGAGGAAGTTATTTGATAATTTCTGTAGCTGCCTGTATAGATGATAGACTATGCCATCACAAATTCAGACAAATGTATTCAAGCATTCTGGTGTGAACGTGACCATTATTAATAACACATAACAGTGTTTATAACCAATTTAAAGGGAAATAGTACTTTAACTCAGTTATGATCCCCAGTGATTCATGACTGCAGTTCTTCAAGGTCTCTTATGTTCTTGTTTGAAAACCACATAAACTTGGAAGGACTGTAGTAAAACTTTATGGAGTACTCTTTCCCCTTACAAAATGTGTTTTTGGGTGATCCTATGTCATGCTTATTAGAGTATTTTCTTTAAACACAGAGGTACAATTTTTCAACTTTGGTATTGTTTGGATGATCATCCCCTACCCATGTAATATATCTGTGAGCTCAAGGTGAATGTTTTGCTTTTTTCAGAGTGCTGTAAATAAAGCAGTAAATATCATCCTATCAGTAGCCAAAGATATCCCCCTGTGGAAATTTGCTTACTTACATCATAAACAGCAGCAGGTGAGTATTTTATTTTGATTATTTAAAAAAAATTTGGTATTTTGCTTAACATTTCTTAAGATTATATTCTGTACCAAAACTTTGACTCATTGCCTGATGGATCTTCCTGATAAATAAAAGCCTAGTTTTTAATCTCTATGCCAATTAATAAAACATAAGAGTAATAGTTCATAAATCTTATGTTTGGTAGTCTATAATATTAAAATCAAAAGTTGCTTTAAAAAAATCTTTTAAATATACTGTTCAAATATGATGATGATAGTGTAGAACAAGCATTATGTATGAGTACTATCAACTGAATACAAATTATTACCACACTTCCCAGGTGAAAACTCTTAAGTTAAACTGCAAGCCTTCATATGGTGCCTATAGTACTGCAGTTAATACAGTACAAATATTTTAACTGGCATCAAAAGTAGCACTAAAACCTTGGGAAGGTCTGAGGTTTAGATAGAAACTGAAATATGTTGAAGGACAAGAATGCACTTGTACTGGTAATCATGTGCCCTTAATTGTCTCATCTGTGAACAACATATAGATGTGTGTAGATCTGTGCTGATAAGTGTCTTTGTAAAAATATTTTATTTTTTTGATATGACATGAAAAACAGATCAGCTCATTTCAGTGAAAAAACCCACATTCAAGTCCTGCAAATAAATAATAATTAAGTAAAAAAAAAAAAACCAAAAAAACCTAGGAGAAAGTGGACTGAACTCTGTTTTGTTAAGCAGAATGTTAGCTTATTTCCAAGCAGCTAACCCTCCACTGCCTCCAGGACTTTCTATGGCAAAGAATAGGTATAGATTCTTGGCCATGTGGCCAGGATTGGTATAGATTGTAATTCTCTACTAAAGAAGGTAGAAAGACTTAAGCAGATGTGTAGGAGGAGAAAGCAGCACAATTGTAGTTGTATATGGTGCATATTTGACTGATCTAATTCAGAGATGATTAATACTAAACTCTGCATGACAATTTTTTATAAAATCAGCTTTAACACTAGAACTATAGCTCTGTAAAAATCCAAGCTGAGAACAGGGAGTCTCCCTGTGGATGTTTCTTTGCATATTCTGTCTGGTCTTAGAAGTTATTATTACTTATTATCTGAACATCATTGCATATTCTGTAGTTTAAAAATGAAAAATAAAACCTTAACAACTAGTGGACATATTTTTTTTTCTTGTTTAATTTATACCAGGATGAACAAGCTGTTGCTTTAGAGTTAGGTGATGAGAGCAAACTGTCCAGTATGGTGGCACTGAAGCCTTTAGACAAACAGATCATCGAACATAAGGATGTAAACAAAGTGGTGATCCAACTAAATACAATTATTTTGTCTCTTAAAACTGAAGCACTGGCTCTTCTGAAGACCTTTTCTGAATTTTCGGACATCTGGAACAAGGTTAACTGCATGCTTAATATAATACGTTGCTGTGTTGTAATATCTAAATATATTAAAAAAAATTAAAAAGGTTATTGCATGCCTAAGGAGTCTCTGCTCAGTAGGAAGCATTGGTTTTATTCATAATTCCTGTCTGCTCTTGTGTTGACCAGAACTTGCAAATCTTTGCCAATTAAAGCATCTAAGAAAGCAAGCAGAAGAACACAAAAATATTTTGGAGCATAAACAAGATTATGCTTTCATATGTTTATCCATCTTTCTCACAGCATCTTGTCTGCATGTGTTATGGAAAAGACTAGTTGAGCAGAAATCTCTTAGAAATCGGAGACTACAAAGGCTATTCCTGAATATTAAACTGACCAGTTCTTCTCAAGCAACCACTGCTGAAAGATATTTTTCTATTTTCACACACACACACACACACACACACACACACACACACACACACACACAAGATAATCTATATCTAGGAAATCTTTCAGCAATGAAGATTTGAAAGCTGAAGTGAATCTGGACTGATGTAGTTATCTTCATTAGGAAGTGGCTCCAGTCATATAAATGGTAAAGCTCTGAGAAGTGATGTGTCAGGAGATTCATCATGAAATAAAACCTTGTGTACATTCTGACTAGTGAAATTCAGCTCTGTAAATGGACAACAACTGGTCTTACCTATCAAAGGTGCTTTAGGAAGGCCAAGAAATAAGCAATCAAAACAGGAGTAATCTTATCTTTGCTCACTATTTTTAACTTCTCCTTCCTAAATCAATCCTTAAGTGACCCCATTCTCACAGCTGACTCTTCTGACTTGGTTGAGACAGGGCATTTTCACCTCTTTGTGGCTTCTGAAGTCCCAAAGCTTAATGCTTAGTTTAGTTGAGATGCTGTTTGATCTAACTACATGTTGGTAGCATTCCATTTCACCCAAAATGCACAATCAGATTGGGTAATGCAGTAGAATGAGGTTTCTTTTTTACTAAAATATTCTAAAATAGTCAATTAACCTGCTTCCTTAACTTAAAATTCCTCAGAAGTTGTCACCGTTCCCCCCACCTTTACAATCTCAGTTGGACCATTGGGAACTGTTGCTGGTAACTCATTACTGGCCAGAGAGGTGCAAACAGATTCTCAGGGATCTCACAGTGCAGACTGCAGGGGAATGTCCCTGAGAGGGGTGAAGGTCATCTGTTTGTAATTGAACTGAGAATCTTGCACATTTGTTGAGCTGGTGACACTGATTTCTAATCTCTGCAAAGGTTTCCAGCAGTATGTTTCCTTATGAAAAGGAAGGATGCTCAATGCTCTATTGCCTATAAACAATCCTCAACAAGCCCTCTTTCCCCTTAGATCCATCCTTCCCTGCCAAACTGTTTTCTTCAAATGGCCAAGAGACTGTCTGCACCTAGAAACTGCATTTTAAAGAGGCTGTTTCAGGAAGAGTGAAGAAGATGGAGTGCAATTCCTCCCATTAAATACCTGTTATAGGATGTGAACTGCTTTCATGGGATTGCAGACAGAAGGAGGACTAGGAAGGAAATATTTCCCCCAAAATTTTATCAGCTACATTATAAATTTTGTAGTAACATTTGGATGGAAAAGGGATATCCTGACCTGTGTCAGTTTTTGAGTTACAGATTTCAAGTTATTTAAAGAGTATTATATGAAAAATAAGAGTCAGGAAAGGCAGTTCAAGTAAAATAATTTGTGCTTGTACTAATGAATGCTTATCTCTCAAGTCCTTTTAGAGAGGGAACATTTTATGTTTGTACAATACATCAGGCAGCTGGGCATCCTGTAGGTTATTATAATACCAATGCTAAATATTAATTAAAATAAACTTCTTTTAAGTAGGATCCAGAAGAAAAAGTGAAAGAATTTATTGATAGTAAACTAACGATGGCTGAATTCCAATCTCAAATCAGATACTTTTCTGTAAGTATTATATCTTTAATAAAAATTAACTGTTCAGATAAATTTTAGTGAAATTAAATGCTGAACACTTGTATTTTTCTTAGCAATTAGAGATGCAAATCAGAGAACTGCCCAATCATTATGCACTGCAATCAGTGGAAGTTGCAACAGAGTCATTGAAAATAGCTTTAATTCAGGAATGCCACTCAGGACAAAGAACATTTGGATTAGCTTTAAATAAAAAGTCTGCCACAGTGGTGGGTGAAATTTATTCATTCATTGAAAATGTTAGCAAGAGGTTAAGTAGACCTATTCATGACCTTGATGATGTACGGGAAGCAATGGAAGCACTGAAGGAGATCCGAGAGAATGAAATTAAAATTGACACGACAGTTGGACATATAGAAGAATCTTATTCTGTGCTTCATAAATACAACCTGCTCTTTCAAGATGAAAATACAGAAAGAGGTGATGGATTGGCCTATGCCTGGAAGAACCTAAACACACAGGTATTGTAATTATGTTATTTCTCAAATAATTATTACCAGCTCTCTTAATATTGAAATGATAGAACAAACCTATTTACCTAATTTTTTTTTTTGTTCTTTTGTGCCTGTTTTTTTCTCTTTGTCTGCATATAGGCACAACAGGTTGAGGACTTGCTGCTGAAGGTACAGTCAGACATGAAAACAGATTTCCTGAGAGATGTTCAAAACTTCCAAATTGATACTGCAGTGTTTTATAAAGAATATGATGAAAAGTAGGTAACCTGTGTTGCAATATAATTGTGTTTCATTAGTGATTGTTTCAAAATAAAGTATCTAAATGGCTTCAGAAAATAAACACAGCACAGCATCACTGTATATATTACACCTGAAAAAAGGCCTAATTTCAGATTTATATAAGGTGGGCATACAGTTTTATTGTCAAAGATTCATTCCTGTAATTTCAGTACTGGAGTCAGTGATATTCCATAAGAGTTAATAGGTTGTGGGGAAAAAAAATATTCTCAATCCAGATTAAAATGCAATTTTTTTTTTGAGTATTAATTCAATAAAGTGCTTTGGGGGATATTTCACTGCAAGTATTAAAGCAGTGTCTTGGATGTGACTGGAGATACCACTTCTAGGTATTTCTAAATTCACTGTCTCGCTCAACCTTACTTTTAAACTTATGTTATCACTTTTGAAGATGTAAATTGTGGTTCATTGGATGCTCCTACTGTAGCAACAAGGAAAGAAAGAAAGACAGGATTTGGCTTCACCCATTATGGCCCTAGGACAATATCTGACCTTTGAGGGCTTCCCTCTTCCTTTGGTGACCTCAGAGCAGCCTGGTTCCCTTTTGGACTCTGTCTCATCCTGGTTACCTTCCTTAGACTCTGCTTTACTGACTTACCTTCCCTGCTTGACCTTGGTCCCGTCTAATTATTGTGGGCTTGTCTGAAGACCTGGACTATCATTGGAACCTGATTACCACCCCGAGGACCCTGCTCTTCCTGCTCAGGTTCCGTGGGATCTTGCCTTGGCTGCCTTTGCTGACTGTGTTTCTGCTTTCATCTCCTGGTCCCATTTCCCTTGCCAAAAAGCCAGCCTGCTCTGCTTTCTGCCCATCTGCCTGAATTTCTTTCTAGAAATAACCAGGGCACAACAGAGGATGACAGAGTTCTCATCCCAAAACATTATGATAGAGCCAAGAAGTTCTCCCAGGTGTGAGAACTGGGAATTGCACGCAGTCCTACGGCTGAGATGTGCTCATTAGGCAAAATGGTATTTTTTCTCATATTTTTATGATTACTTAATTGTGGTTCTCGTGCCAACTGTGCAGTTTTCACTCCTGATTTATATATCTGCTATCTTTTCCTTTTTAAAATAGAAATGAAAATAATTATTAAAATTTATTTTACAGAAGAAAAAAGAAATAACAAAGATAAACATTTGCAGATCTTTAGATGTTTGTAAGATTTTTTTTTATTAGAAAAGAAATTGGGCTTTCTTCAAGGACTGCTGAATATGTAATCTTGGTACACTGAATATGTGCTACATTTTTTCTTTTAGTGTTGTGAAAATTCACAGAAAAAAAATGTAAAAAAATATTACATAATGTTCAGAAAGTATGGTTTGGGTTCTTTTGAGCTCATTTGTAAAACATGTATGGTTGACAATTTGAATTTGTTTTGGTTTTTACAGGGGCCCAAGCGAGGACAATATTCCTCCACATGAAGCAAGTGACAGATTACATATCTTTCAAGCTAAATTTGATGAACTGTGGAAGAAGTGTCTCTCTCTTTCTGGTGGGGAAGAATTATTTGGTCTTCCCATCACAGGTAGTTTCTCAGGGGATAAGGATAGGCTGTTTCTAGGCTATTAAATTTTTCTTGTGATTCCTTCTAAATGCATGAAAATTTAGAAAAATTGCAGAAAAATTCCTTGCAGAAGAATCTTGTAGTAAATTATTATAGTCTTTCCTATGAAAAGTAGCTGGATGAAACTGGCCCTAGATGTGCATATACATAAACATCAGGTGGAAAAATACTGCACTGCTCTGTGTGTCTCAGGGTCCAGATGCTTAGCTCTCTTGCTTTTTCTGTTCAGAGCTAAGCACATCTTGTGCCAGTATTCTGTCCTGTACAAATTTGGGAAATGTGTTGCCAAAGTACTTAAATTGTCCCTGCTCCAGTTGCATAATGAATTCCCTTGGGCTATGCGGCTGAGCTGTAATGTCCTTATGCCTCCTAGTCAGACACAGTTCCTTTGGAAGACTGTGGTGTGAACTGCAGCAGAATGTATGATAAGCACTTTAATTTATGCATACTAAATTGAGTATATTTTCCTGTCTAAGGACATATGCAGTAATCCAAATATATTTTGCTGGGAATTCCAAAAGATATGAGAGAAAGTAAACAAACCATTTATGTTAAGGATGTCCATTTTAAACACTTTTATTCTCTAATATATTCTATATATATAATTTGTAAGCATACCCATCATCCCCAAACTTTGCCTCTTAAGTAAATGGTTTAAATTGACATAGGGGATATTTTAGTTCTTGTCTAAAATTATATTGTATTTCATTGCCATTTCATCTACTTTTCAACATTGTCTCCTTCAATTATGAGATGACATCTACTGCTACAGAAGAATATTAATTTAAAAAAATCAGCAATCTAAACAATTACTGTGCAGCAAAATCTGTTGTTCTTACATAGTAAGTGAAAAAGTTTGTCTTCCTAGACACTATCTAGAAAACTGCAAGTCTGATTTCATTCATTTATTAAATAACATTGCTAGAAATGCATTGAATCTTATGTTCATGTTGACATGACTACCTAATTAACACACACAAATTTCCAATTTTAAAATTTGAAACAGAGTATCCTGAGCTTCACAGAATTAAACGTGAACTTTCGTTGCTTCAGAAACTTTACAGTCTTTATGATACAGTTACTTCTAGTATTGACAGATACAATGAAATGCTTTGGAATGATTTAAATATTGAAAACCTTAACAGTGAGCTTCTGGATTTTCAAAGCAAGTAAGTTATTTTTTGTTGAAGTACATGCAATTTTTATTTTTAACTCTGTTTATTAATTAGCCTGTGAAAAATTCTCCAAGGGGCTGAATAATGTTGATCCTTCTCATGCTCAGTGTTGGGCACAACTGCACTGTGGTGCAATATGCAGCTGGTTTGTGAGTCACTTGAGGCTTGTTGGGGTATATTGACACGGTAGGCTGTAGCTTATTCAATAAACAAGGTGCACAAACCTGTATCAAGGTGGTTGTACATATAAATAACTTTCAAAGCTGATCTTATACAGTGCCTTCTCAATGATTTAGTGTACAGCTAATTAATTGTTAGTCCATGATATTAGATGGAATTTTGAACCTACTGTTTACTTCTGCACATTTGTCTAAATTGTAATTGTTATTTCAAGAAGGGTAAATAGCCACACAAAATTCTGAGTTTGAAGCAATGTTTTCAACAAAAATTGACTGAACTGTCTTTTAGTCATTATTTTGAAAAAAAAAAAAAAAACCAAACAAACCAATAACTCAACCTCTTTTTAAAAAAATAAGAATAGTAAAACTGAATGTATGTGAAATACATATACTTCTGTATTTGGACAATGCAAGTATTCATCTCATTTCGGTAGAATTCTGGAATCTGCATAATACTTTTTTCTGTAGTTAATTATATTTTACAGGCTGTAGGAATTTTTATGCTTCTTTCTTCAGAAACCTGAAGGAAGCCATTGCACAGCAATAATTTTCATGGATGTATTTCACTTTGAACTTCTTGTGTGACATTTTTGTATTTCTTTTCAAGTATTTGCTGTATTTGGAGCAGTATGACTACCAGTAGGCAATAAATGCCTTTTTTTTTTTTTTTTTTTTGGTAATAAAAGTCTAATTAAATACTATCCCCTTTTGGCAGTTTGCTAGCATTATTGCATCAAGCTGTTCTCTTTAAAGGCAGAGAAACTGAAACAACATACCGGGGATACTCACAGAAATAGCTAAGGTGGTATGCTGTGTTATGAAAGGAGGAATGCTGGAAGTGTAATTACTGCTTTAGATTGATTGTAAAGATATGCATAGTTCTTTAATGTAATTTTGTTTGCTACCTTTTAAAAATAGTAGTATAATAGACAACTTATAATCATGAAAAGAAAAGTAAAAAAATAACTGTTGGTTTAAATAAATCCAATTAGAAAGAAATAAGGAGAAATATTTAGAGAACATTATGAAAGTTTATAATAACAGCTGGAGAGAAGTTTCCGTTTATATTTTACTGTGATACACTGCAATTAGAATCCAGTAAATTTAGGACAGAAATGTAAACCTGATCCATTAAGTAGTTTTTTAACATAATGTGCAACGCATGTAACTTGCTTTTAGAAGATAGTATTGAGACTAAGACAAAGGAAAAAGTTATTTGCATTTTTTTTTAAATTGCCATTTTCACTACCAAGGTGAGCAATCCCATTTCCAATAGCCATCCCTAGAAAAGTTTATGTTACGTGCTAAGCCTCTGTATAGAAGTAGCCAGGAACTGTACCTTAAAGCTTTCTTGATAAAGGCAGAGTATAAATTTTCCATTCTACAGTGCTTTTCTCCAGCATATTTAATGCTATCTACTGTTAGATTCAAGATGACAGACTATAGCAGTTATTGTAGTGCCATGACAGTATGCATATGTTCATCTGTCTCTTACCAGCAAGCAGTGAAGAATTTGCACATGTTCCAGCATTGTGTGACAGATCTGTCTGATTTTGAACTGTGAAAAATTGAGAATATTTTTGAAGGAATTTGTCATTATGGGCAGGTTTTATGCGGGTTTAGTTTCTGGAATTGAGCTGTAAGAGAACTACTGTTAGTCTTTGGTCCATAGCTTTGGCAGATGAAAATTGGCATGACTGATGTAGAAGTGAGAGGAGCTGTTACTATTCACAGTACAAGAGGTTCTTCATTTTAAATTTGTTTTCATCTTAAATTGTGCATAAAGGAAAATTTTGCTTTGAATGTCTTTCATGCAAACCAGGTATGAATTAAGATTTATTTGATTCAAATGGAAGTTTTTTCTCTTTGCAAACAGAATAGTTTTAGTTTAGGATATACTTTATTTGTTGTTTAATTATTTATATGTTGTTTAATCATGTTACCTCTTTTACAAGATGAGGTGCATTTTCAAATTTTACTAAAACAGTGACACTGCAATAACTTAATTCAGGTATTTGTTTGCACATAAAATTAACTTCCTTTAATTCAAACTGGAATAGAAACTAAACCATTCTAGTGTAATTTGTGCTTTTGTGTCTTTTGTAGTGTTTCATGCCTGCAGTCACAAATAACTAGCTATATATAATATTTGCAGCTTGCAGCTGGATTTTTATTTGCAGTCTACTGGTCAACTCATTGAAAAATGACAATATTAAGTTGTGGATGATGATTATTAAGAATAAAATATTTCTTTCTTTTTGTGTTTTTTAAAGAATCCGAAAGTTACCAAAAGCATTGAAGGAATGGCAAGCTTTTCAAGACCTAAAAAAAAAAATTGATGACTTCACTGAAAGTTGTCCTTTACTTGAAATGATGAAGAATAAGGTATGTTTGGCACAATAATTTGGAAATAAGAGTCACTTGAGAAACTCTATAGAAGGCCATGTTATATGACTACAGGATGCTTTCCATAATTCTTTTTTATAGATAAATGCAGTTGTATTTATAGCAAAAAATCTAGTTGGGCTTCATTATAGAAAAGTAGAACAAAAGACTTTGTAATGTGATTAGAATAACTACTAATGCTTTCAGTGGAATGGAACTCAAGACTCTTCTATTTGTCTAACAGATGCAGTGCAAAAGTATTTAATCATTCTAAACCTAAAATTAATATAATTTTTAAAAACCCCATCCCTATGGACTTTTCTAGGCAATGTTGTCAAGACACTGGGAAAAAATTGCACAAGTAACTGGGCATCACTTTGATGTTGACTCTGAAAATTTCACTTTAAAAAATGTAATGGATGCCCCTTTATTAAAACATAAAGAAGATATTGAGGTATATGTACTTTTCTGTTTTGTTTTGGTTGGTTGGGTTTTTTTGTTTTTTTTTTTGGTAATTATTAACTTGTGATCTGGTGCTTTGAAATCCTGTTTCTAGTCAGCTTTGTAACATTAAATATTTAGTTTAGTTGAAGAAGTCCTTTGAAAATGTGGAGTTTGGTAGTTGGTGTTGGCACTGATGGTTAGTTTATTTCCCTTTTATTCTGGAGAATTAAATATGTAGATGTATTACACTAATCCTTCTATAGAAGGACTTCTATTGTTTTAAGAGTAGTGGGATTCTGTCATGTTTCTGATTTAGGGTCTGCCTACTTATATATTTTTTTCTTCCCTTTAAATACCTAGCCAGAGAAAAAAAAACAGTTGATGTAAAACTGATCCTGTTAAGTGCTAAAAGTCCTTGGAACACAGTAGAAGTGGAGGATATGGGATTAAAGAAGAATGAAGTTGTTTAGTATTGCAAAAGTGACCCTTCATGTGGGAATCCAGGGCTTCCCTCTGGCTGCCCTGGAAGGCCTGGGACCCTGGCAGGGAACCCCCCTGTACAGAGCCCCGAGAGACACTGTCTCTGATCTCTGTCCATGGAAAAGAGTTTTCAGTCTTAGAGGATGAATTACAAGCTCTGAGTGTTTGATATGAGTAATAATTAAGTGTGGCATGGTGCAAAAGTAAAATTTTAGGATTCTAGATTAGGGATCCAAAGGGGACAAGATGGAGGAAATTTGGTGTGTCTTGCCTTTTTCTCCTTCTTCATGCCCTCCATGTTTCACTGTGGTGTTGGCATTTTTCTATTGGTTTAGGCTGGGGACACACTGTTCAATGTAGATAATAGATATTGGCACATTATTGTAAATACAGCATACATAATTTCTGGTATATAATGTTTGTAACATCCCACTGAGGGGCAGAGCCCCAACGCTGCCCTGCAGGACAGACCTGCGGCAGGGCAGCAGAACGTGTTAGAGAAGCAAGAATAAACAACCTTGAAAACCAGCACAGACGAATTATGGCTTCTTCTTTGGCAACGGGGCTGAAGGACAGAGATTTTCTACAATCTCGGGATCATCAATACCACAGATTCCAACACCTTCACAAGAGCATGGATAGATGGGAAGGCATATGGAGCATGCACAAGCTGTAAAGCCATTGTCTCCTCTGTTCTGGGGACAGAAGTTATCTAGCAAGTGCCTTAGCTTCATGCTTGTTAGCTTTCCCAAGAACAAATCATAGCTAAAACTAAAGAAGTAAAACACCAACAGTTTTTAACTTCAGTTCCATGGTCACTCAGCAAAATCTATATTATTTCCAGAGTAGTGACCTCTTTTGTCTTGTTCCACAAATAAGCATTTTTAAAGCAAAACCATGAAATAAAACTTCTTCTCTACCCAATGCCCAGACAAGAATTTCAGCCTTTTGAAAGATTTGGAGTTCCACCTTACACTTCAGGAAACACTTTAAACCTGTGATAGAATCCAGTGTACTACTGAACCGGAATTTGGGATCTAGTCTTGAGTATTTGATCCTTTTCTCTCTGATTCAACAACCAGGTTTATGACAGTCCTGTCCTCACTGTCTTCAAGAAGTAGCAGATAGGCACATTGTCAGTCTACACGGTTCTCAGAATATTTATTGGTTTTGATTGGCAGTGTTTATTTTCTTTAAACCCCTCTGTCAGTTTATTTGATTTCAAATATTAATACACGCAGAGAGACAAATTCTTCCTGCACATTCACTGATTCAGTGAATTTTGTGTGTGTAAGATGCTAGTAGTAGTGAAGATGGATATAGCCCATTAGATGTACCTGTTACAAGTAGTACTAGAATATAATCTTATTTAAAATAGAATAACTTTGAGGTGTTTCAATGTTTATTTTCATTAGCCTGAATTTACACTGAGATCTGGATTAAGCCAATACATTTTAATAGTCTTTATAAGTGTGCTTTATAATAGCCTTAGATGAATGTAATTTACTATTTTAATTTTACGCAGGATATCTGCATCAGTGCTATCAAAGAAAAGGATATTGAAGCAAAACTGAAGCATGTCATCAGTGAATGGAGTACTCATACTTTCAGTTTCAGCCAATTCAAAGCTCGAGGAGAACTACTTCTGAAGGGATCAGATACATCAGAGAAAATAGCTTTGGTGGAAGATAGCCTCATAATGCTGGGATCACTGATGAGCAACCGGTAGAAAACTAAATAAATGCACATATTGTATAAATCTAGTCAACCCCCAGAGTAAGCAATGATCATCTTAGGTTCTTCTTCCCTTTAATTCATATTCATGCAGGTATAATGCACCGTTTAAGTCCACTATACAACAATGGGTTCAGAAGCTGACTAGTACTGCAGAGATAATTGAAAACTGGATTACTGTACAGAACCTCTGGATTTACCTTGAAGCTGTGTTTGTTGGTGGTGACATTGCCAAACAACTACCTCAGGTATATTTATATATGATAATAATACATTGTACCAGGAGATTAGCCACATCACAGAGTTTATTTGCTAGTGCATATAACTCATATAAGATTTCTGGGCAGTTCAGGAGAAGCTTTGCCAAACTAGGATCTATCTGGTTAAATTGCTTAGAAATTGGTGAAACCTAAAGGAACACAATTATTTGTTATTCAAATTTAAATGTTCCTGTCAGCATGCAATATTAGTCAATCACTAAAGGGCTCAAAACTATTTAATGGCACAAAACTGATTTATCATTTTTGCCATATGTACAAATATCCCTTTCTTCCTGTGTGCACATGTTGATAGGCTATAAGCTGTAATAGAAGAATGATAGATTTTGTATTTGATTTCTGTACTTGCTAGGACTCAGTTTAATGAAGTTCCACAGAGAGATGCTGCCAGGCTTGGGAGCTGTACATGTGCTAATCTGTGTGAACCATTGCAACCTCTTCAAAAGGCAGTGATGACCTTCCAAGGTAGCAGCTGCACAAGAGCTTAGGAGCGATCTGAACAGGAGAGAAATAGCACAAAAAAAAAAAATCATTATTTTTGTTGTGTCTCCTAATGAGGGGTTTTCATACAGTTCTAACAGACCACAGTTCAGTTGTGCTGGATCAAACGGTGCAATTAAACAAATCCGTTATTATTGGGAAATTGTTAAATAATAATTTATTTCAGGATACATATTTTATAATTAAGGCTTACAATATCGCAAATTAAGATTAATTTTGTAAGCTAAACAAAGCTTTCTCAATTGTTGTTTAAACAACAATTGCTTTTTTTTTGTTCATGAGATGAATTTATGTTGTTAGGGCTTATCCGAGAATCAATAAGCAGCTTGTGTAAATGAACAAATGCTACTAAAGCTACTTCTTCCAAGGATGATAGATACATGAACCAATATTCTGGAAAAAAACAAATGTAGTGACTGTCTTTGATGAAGGAGGAGAAGGAACAGCTTGGTGGAGGAGTAATGAGGAGTGGGTTTAATTGCAATTTCTGGATGAATACTGCAACAAGTAACTGTTAGCATCTGGAAATTAACAAGAAGATGAATAATGTTCAGTCAATGTGAATTTGTTAGAAGCAAAACATGTTGAAGAGATCTAATTTATTTTTAGGGTGGGCAACAAGCTTTGTGGATAGAGGAAAAACAGTAGTTGCTATTATTTTGATAGGTTTTTGCCATTGTCTCTGATAGTACTACTAAAAAAGATAATTTGAGTTTCCTGGTGTGCAAAATGAGTGGGATGCATAAACACCAATAACCAATAACTAAAATATTGTATCTGGTTTTGGCCAAAGAAACACACTGACAAATTTGAGAGAGCACAGAAGAGGGTGGCAATAATAAGGAACTATTCAGGAAGGATGAGGGACAAGAAAGGGTTCAACAAACTAGACTTGTTTGACTTGAAGAAAAGGAAAAACTGAAGTGCAGACATGATAAGTTTTTTAAAATATAAAGGCTGTTCTCAACAGGAAGGAAAAAACCTTGTTTCGTTATCTGATTTAGCTTAGGTATTAGAAGAGAATCACAAGGATCAAAAATTTCCTAGAGAGGCTTCTAAATCTCCATCTTTGAACATCACTAAACACAAGACAGAGAGGTATTTTGGGTATGATCCTGCCTTGTGACAGACAAATTGCTTTGGATCTTCTTTTGAGATCTCTTCTAGGTCTCAGATAATTTCTGCTTCCATTAACATTTCATTGGTTGTAGATGAAGAAAGAGTTTTTAATGTCAATACACCCAGTGTATAAAAATATTTATTTTTCAGCTTCCAGTTTGAGAATTTGTTTCCACCTACAACACTTCCAATGTACAAGTGGGGCAGCTTCAGATTGTGCAACTGGTTTTGTTCATCAAGTGCTGCTACCAACAGATTACATGACATTGTGTATTGCTGTTAGGAAGGCTATAATTTCTGAGAAATGTGCTTTTTGCGTTTCCTCATGTGTGTTTGAATACTTTTATGTGGAAAATTTTGGTGCCCAACGTGAAGTAAGACATTTGCAGAGCTATTCCTATTGTACTCTTTTTCTTGCAATTTGAACTCTGGTCAATAATAAGCATACCTATAAATATTCATACATAAGTCTTCCAAAGAAGACTTTAACAGCAAGGGAGATATTAAACTGTTACTTTGTCTGATAGAATTATTTAATTTTTAGAATATGACAGACATGAGGAAAAGCTAATGCATTTATCATGTACTTCAGGAAGCCAGAAGATTTCAGAATATTGATAAATCATGGCAAAGAATTATGCAGAGAGCCCATGAAACATCAAACATTGTGCAGTGCTGTGTTGGAGATGAGACTTTGGCACAGCTGCTACCACATTTGCTGGAACAGTTGGAAATCTGTCAGAAATCACTGACTGGCTATTTGGAAAAAAAGCGGTTAATATTTCCAAGATTTTTTTTTGTATCTGACCCTGCTCTTCTGGAAATCCTTGGTCAAGCATCTGATTCCCACACTATTCAGGTACAAGTAATAAAGCAATAGTGTTCTTATGGTCTATATCACTAAGTGAAGACTGTGGTGGATTTTGTAGTTTATTTGAGAGAATTTATTTCACTTATGGAAAGATTTACAGACTATTCTAATACAGTATTTAAAGACAAAGTAAGAATGCCATATGAGGACAGTTTATGGAAGCTTTTCTTCTGATTCTATTGTAGGCACATTTATTAAGTTTGTTTGACAATGTTAACCGAGTGGGATTTCACGAAAAAAACTACGACCAGATTTTATTGTTTGAATCTCAAGAAGGCGAAAAGGTCAATATTATTGAACCAGTTTTAGCTCAGGTAATGAAAGAATATATTACAGTTTTTCAAGACTTGATTTAAAGTAGATTTATGTTTTAGAGGCCAACAGTATTGCATCATGCTATTATTTTACTAGCTGAATGAAAACCTCCCAATGTGAACAGCAAGAGCAAAGAGTAGCAGGGACAGAACATTTGTGTCAGTTTGTAACGATTGCTTTACCTGTTTTCTCAGCAGTACTGCTGTGAAGTGCCAAATCCATCACATATCTCTAAAAGGGCAGTGGAGCAGAAAGAGGAAAGGAATCTGCTAAAGATTAGAGAATAACAAATACAGAAATGGGAGTATGAAGGACTGGGAAAACAGTCACGTAGAGCTCTTGCTTCTTGTGAATTATTCATAAAATAATTCTCTGAAAGTACTTTCTTGTTTATTTCAGGGCAATGTGGAATTCTGGTTAGGTCAGCTGCTGGATGGGATTAGGAAAACAATCCACACCATTATTAGACAGGCGTCAATGGCCATTAACGATTCAGAATTTAAGATGTATGACTTTCAGGCAATGTTTCCTGCACAAATAGGGCTTCTGGGAATTCAAATTATCTGGACCAGAGACGCAGAGAAGGCACTGAACAGCACCAAAACAGACAAAAAGGTAGTATTTAATGAGTCTTTGGGGATTTATTAAAAGCATTGTTTGTAACAGTACATATTGTGAAAAGTTAAAAGTAGCATGTAGAGAAAAGCACAAAGGACTAGTTAATTACCCAGAATAACAAATAAACTATCAGGAAAACAGAATAATAAAAATGTGTTAAGGAGTCACACCTCCTCATTATCCACCCAGCATGTGCTTTGGAATTGCTCCTAATCCTGTGATTTTCTCTGTTGTTTTGTTACGGACTCGTCTTGGGAAGAGGCAGTTTCTTAGTTCTGGAATATGGGGAATTTTATAATGTTATTTAACAAGAGCTCCTGAACTTTGGGGAAGTAACTGTGCTTTGTGGACATTGGTCTAATCTATCCAAATGTATTACATCCTTCAGCTGATGAGCTCTTTTTCTAGGGAAGGGGAAGAATAGTATCTGTGTTGGTTTAATCTCAAACACATGGATAAGATGCTGTTAACAGCCAAGGTGTCATTCCTAACAGTGAATCTATGAAAGAACAAGGACAGAATGTGAACTAAAGGGTTGTAATCCACCATTAATCAGGAATACAGAGTGAGATTGAACAAAGAAGTAGTAACAACATGCTACCATAAAAGTAAATGCAGGGCAAATTCCGTGCTGTACTTTGATACTGCATGAAAGTAAGGGCTTAGGCTATGGAGAAAACCATGTACTGCTACATTTTCTGCACTGTTCAAAGTTTAAAAAGAGCATAAACCTGCTTTTAGTCCACTCTAGTTCGTAGAATAACTAGGTATAAAGATTCTTTTGCATTTACAAGAAAACAACTTCTGTGGTTTTTTGGGCTGAACTGCATATGTATGTTTGGGGGGTGGGGAGGTTATTTAATTCTCTGTTAGTTTTAACAGTGTTTTTAGCAATTTTTTTCAGCAAACTGGGTGAGTTTTAGGCTCTGCATGTATTTACAGAAAGCTGGTGTGATTGTTCTGTCACACATTTGGCATGGGGTATAAATGAGCTTCTCTTTCTTAAATCTCAGTGCTTTTTTGTTGTTTACATCACTGGCAGAGGCTGTGAGTTATGTAAGTCTTAGACTTATTTATGTAAGTCTAAGACTCATTTATGTAAGTCAGTATTGTATAGTCAGTATTTGTGGAACTTTATAACAGATCTGCTACTACAAAACAAATTATTATTTTAGTGTCAGCATCTAGAATTATAGTAGGTTTCTAAACCTCTTCCCCCTAAACTTGAGCTAATATATTCTACCCAAAATCATTGACTGATGGTTTTGAATATATGCAGGGATGCAGTCAGTTGAAAATGTAATGTATAATAAAAGGAGCAAGTCTTGGAAAAAAATCTTACGGTGTGACCTGTTCATCAAGATATAACCTTATTGTACTCTGTTGGGTAGCAATGCATGAATGGAAGGCAGTCTGAAAATCCAAATTTAGGATTTCAAGCCTAATAAATACAAAGCAGGATATGGACATTATAACCTTGGATATTTTCAGATTTTTTTTAAATTTAAATTCTAAATATTGGAAGAGCAAATGGTGTTTATATTAATATGATCATTCTTGCTTGTGGAAAAGGTAATGCACACAACAAATCAGAAGTTCTTAGAACTTTTAAATTATTTGATTGACATGGCAACACACAATCTGACAAGAATGGAGAGGACAAAATATGAAACTTTAATCACCATTCATGTGCACCAGAAGGATATCTTTGATGATTTGGTAAGTTTTGGAAAACCATCAAGGGAACTTTCTGTATGGATGGTCTTGCACATATAAAATAATTATAAGTAAATCTTAGAATCTATTCTCTTTGAGTAGCTCTGACATTACTGCTGTGATAGAGCATATCAGATTTAGTTTGATTTAATATAGATGTGATACAGTAAGAAGGGTGAATTTTTATATTGGTGTGTTCATAGGTTTAGACTTCAGTTCTTTAAATGTTTGTTCATACATGCACAAATTCACTGTGAGCAAAAGAGTTTAACTTTTAAAATTAAACTATCCTCTCAGTTTGAAGATTTAATGGATTATTTGATTGGAATGTAAATGTAAAAAAAACCTCACTTTAGTATTCCTGTCAATCTTGTGATTTCTGATCCAGCCTATGTGTTGATGTAAGGTAATAGTTATTCAAAGGTAAAAGCAGTGAGGCTTCATATATTTGAAGAGGATAGCAACAAAAAATATAACAGATATTTCATTTTTTTTATAATTGAGTAGCATCAGGTTTCCTTTAGATAAGTATGTTGAATAATGAAAGAATAATTATAAAAATGGAAGTAAAAAAGGCTAATAATTCAATACTGATTGCTTAATTTATGCATATATGTTAGGAAAATAAAAATTAAGTGCATGTGTAAAGAAAATAAGAAACAATAAAGTACTGAAATCTAGAAAGAAAACTGCTGTCTCCTAACATAAACTTGGGGTTTTATCCTCCACCTGTAATTTTAAATTTATCTTCATAACTTTTCTTAATTTAATGTCATATTATAAAAAAAATATGGAAAATGGTTTAAATTTGTAGGTCCTGTATATGAAATAAAAAGTCAGGAGCAAGTTCACAGCTGGGGAAAGGGTTCTTAAATTGTATATGTAATAACAGCCTTCTCTCTTAAAACATTCTATTCTATTCTCTGCTAAACACATCCTTTAGTGATTGAGATAAAGGAGAGGGCAGTGGCTGAGATTCCAGAGCCTCCTCTTCACCTTACACAGTGTTTACAAGGCCAATAGCCAGGGCAACATTTTCTGTAAGAGGCCAGTGGTTTTGAGATCTAGTGTCAATAATAATGAATCTATTAATTACCACAAATCTAAATATGTGTGTGGCAAGTTCGTACTGAAAAATAAAACCCAAAAAACCAAAGCACTCAGATGTCTATACAATGTATTCAAATACTGTGCACAATTTAGTATTTCTGTGAGTAATGGTGCAGTTAGCATGCAGGACAGCCAGTATTGTTCATTTTTTATGTTTTCCATGACTGCTTTTCAATATCTCTGTAAGACATAATTCATAATGTCTGTGCCCATATCAGAGGAAAACCAAAGTGGACAGGAGGTTCAGAGCATGTCTTAGACAGGTTTGAAAAGATAATTCTGGATGTCTTGGCTCATGACAGATTCTGTGCTCATTCTTCAAGGTCATGAATTTATATTAAGTAGACTTTTTTTTTCTCTGTATGGAATTCAAGATTAATTTGTTACTGATTAATTTCTGTATTAATAGTTTTTCTTTTCCATAATAGGTCCGTATGAACATTAAATCTCCATCTGATTTTGAATGGCAAAAACAATCTCGATTTTATTTTCTTGAAGACTTGGATAAATGCATTATCAAAATCACTGATGTGGAGTTCACCTACTGCAATGAATACTTGGGCTGTACAGACAGGCTTGTTATAACTCCCTTAACTGACAGGTATTTGCAAAAGGAATGAAGTGCATAGTATTGGAGCTAAGATTTAATTCCTTTGACTTAATTCTTTTAACTTTCACGAGTCAGAATTACTTAGTATTACTTAGAATTATTACAATGCTGCAATATCGCTGATGAACAGCAGAGGCCAGTGCTTATATATTCAGCTATCTAAAGCAGGTTAAATTTGAGTGTTTGCTTGAGCTACATGAGCTGTGATGAGCATTAAAAAACTTAGCTGGTCTCAAGGTAAATATGCCTGAACACCATACACTTCACCAGCCTAAACAGAGTCAGTCAAATACCAATATATTGCTGCTTTCAATAAGCAGGTAGTTGCATGGGAATTTGGAATTGCAGCAAGTGATTAATTTGAAGTCAACCTATAGGAAAAAGCAGTAGCTCAGGACATAGCATTGCATAAGTAGTGCCAGTATGGTTTTAAGCAAAGCCTATGGAGAATTGCAGGAATACAAATACTGAAAAACTCTGAGGGCAATCACAAGGAGAAATTTTTATTGCTTGAGTGTTAGTTATACAGCATAGTATAAACTTTATTAGATGCCTGTTTTCCTTAAGGACTTTGTTCAGTGCTTCAGCTAGGCAAGAGGCAGATATATTTGCTATGCGAGAGCATGTTCTATGTGGATATGAATGTCAAAGTCAAAATACTTTGCCTGTTCAGTCATTTATAGAATTATAGAATGGTTTGGATTGGAAGGGGTGTTAAAGATCATCTAGTTCCAATCCTCTTGCCTTAGACTGGGAGATTTTCTACTAGACCAGTTTGCTCAAAGCCCCATCTTGAGTTAATGTTGGAATTGTCTTTGCATTCTTTGTGCTACTAGATTTTATTTATTAATGAAAATTCAGATTTTTGCCTATTTCTGAACAAAAATTATTCCCTATGAGCTATTTAAGAGACCCAAACCTCTGCATGTGGATACCTGGCTTTTGATAAGTAACACACACTTCCCAAATTCTATGTTATGCACCCTACTGTTCCTGTGTTAGGGGTTTGTTTGAAGCAGTACACAAACAGCTGATTAGTGGCTATGGCAGCACTAACACACCAAAAATATTTTTATCCACCAGGAGAGCCAGTATCAAGAAAGTGTTGTTCAAAATTTGTTCATAGAACTAAAAGACAACCAGGGAAGTGCTTATGGCACCAAACCTGCCAGAGTTCAAAAGGCATTTGGACCAAGCTTTCAGGCATGTGGGGTGGTTTTTGGGTTTGTCCTGTGCAGAGGAGGAACTAGACTGGAACTGGACATAGGATATATTATGATTCTACAAGGTGCTATGTCACACAAGATTGAAAATGAGCACAGGGTGACATGATTTAAGAAAACAAACTTTTTAAATTAGTTTAAACTATAATAATAATAACAACAGCAACAGAAAGAACAAGCAAATCTGTCTTTAAAAAATCTGGAAGAGCCAAACAAAGCTGCAGGGATTGGAGGCTACGCACTGTCACATATTGAAAGGGTATTTGAAGCAGAAATGTTTCCTGATGCTAAGGGAACTTATGTGCCTAAGCAATGTTGCACAACAACAGATTTTATTCCACTTGTGGACTTTTTCCATTTTAGTATTTATAATATTTTGCGTGGAATTGTCTGATCTTCTGAAATATTCAGGTAATGGTGTCTTTGTTCCATTAATCAGCTTGGAGTCAAGTCCTGTTTGGCTAAAGATTTCATGTTCAGAGAGATTCCCTAAGCAAGTGATAAATACACACAACTGGTAGTACATTGCATTGAGATAATGGCACTGAAATTGAATGCTCCTACAAATCATATCAGACACAGTCCATGTCATGGCAAACACCAAAAATGGAGTGAAAGGTCTGCACAGAACTTGTGCTATGTATTCAGTTTTGTCCTTACCTTGTTTTCAGTAGCAGAATTGTTAGGAGTGGTATTTTTTAAGTGTTAAATGATGACAGATTACTGAGTAATAAGGTGATGAAGCATTCTTACTGCTATTGTATTAGAATGAGTATTTTGTTGTTTCTTAAGAAGTCATACTAGGTGCTATCATTTGGGATTTTTTCCAGTGCCCATTTTATGTCCCCACATATATCATAAAGCTATTGAGTTTTACACTGCTAAAATGTGTTTGCTGTGATTTTGAGGCACTGAAGGTTAGAACAACAGGCTTCCTTATATGCTTCAGTAGCCTCCACAGTCTGGGAAGGCTGAGACTTAAACTTGAGGATCTCAACCCAGGATGGAGGCTGAAGCAGAAGATGATCATAGGACACATGGACTCCTCCTCTTTCTCTATTGCCCATTGCAATCTCCGCTCTCATCCATTGCCCTCCTGAACTCAAAACCTTACGTGACTGGCAGCACTGCTGTGATTTGGTATGCTGCTATGGAAACGTCAAGAACAGAAGGCACCCTCTGTACCTTCCTACTGCCAGATCAGAGAGCCCATCATGAGTACTCTGGAGACTCAGAGGGAAAGGGGAAAAGCAGAAATCCAGTGGCTCTGGGTGCTGCAGAATAAGGCTGTAATGAAGGAAGTATAATAATATGATAATCTGAGAAAATAACAATACTACAGTATTTTGGTATTCAGCATTTAGAATTGGCCTGTGTATATCCTAGGCTATTGCAGCCATGGCTGTGCTGGATGAGTGCTTTTCTGCAGGTGGAACAAAGCTGGTCCTGATAACTCAGCTTCACAGTGTGCAGGGAGACCTGAGGACTCATCACACTCAATTACATTTCTTCATGTAATTCCAGCTCTGGATAATACTTCTGTTGTGGTTGCATTGATGGACTTCAAGTAATTAATAGTAGGAAAATTTTCACAGATCTGTTTGTTCTGTCTTTAGGTGTTACATCACTCTGGCACAGGCCCTGGGCATGAGTATGGGTGGTGCACCAGCAGGACCTGCTGGGACAGGGAAAACAGAGACAACCAAAGACATGGGCAAATGCCTGGGAAAGTATGTTGTTGTTTTCAATTGTTCAGACCAAATGGACTACAGAGGACTTGGTCGTATCTATAAAGGTAAGACAATACCTGCTTTATTCTTTTTAGAGTTGTAAGTTTTTGCCCCTTTGGTGTAGTGAGTTAGCAATGATATGAAGGGCATTTTCACCTCTGTTTCCTCTTATTTCCCGGCACTCATCAACTTTACCTGATATTTGATTTTTCATCTCTTTCTTCTTGCATGTTTCCCAGTACTTTTTTGTTTGATTGTTCTTCAGTGGTGTTTCCCATCTATGTCTTCTTTTCTTTCTCCCCTTTTAATCCTTTCTACTGTTTGAGGGTTTTTCAATGCTTCTATCCTACCCCTCTCATGTGGAGAGGATTTATATTGATTATTTGCTATTTTTGTGTTGAACAACGCTATCAAATGTGAAGCTTAATGATGTTGTGCAAGGCAGGGTTGCAGTGTCTTATTTAACTATAGGACTGTCTTGAAACCAGGAAAATGGCACAGTGATCAAACTCTAGTAATGTTCATGATTAGCAAAATTGTGAATTTTGTTTTGCAAACAGTGATTAGTGATCCCAAATCTGTCGATTTCATCATAATTGTCTGTTTTATTGTATATAGCTGCATATATGTACTGACCATATATAAACCAGAATGCCACCACTTTCTGTGAGTGGTGGGCTTTTAACTGTAACACAAGGTATCAGAAACAAAATTTTCACTGTTGTGATATCTCCTGAAGGCTAAAATATAACCTGGGGATAATATTTAGTTCCAATTAAGAAGCCAGTGAAGCTGGTCATGATATTTTAAGCAGAGGAATATTTCTGAACTAGAAACTGAACCATCTAGGCATATGAATACATTCAGTTAAGGTCACAAGTTTCTCAAAGCACCTCTTGTAACCCCCACAGATTTGGGCCAAGTTTTACTTGCACATCATATCATATCATATCATATGTGCAGACCTTTAATGTCACAGGTTTATTTTGCTCATTATTATTGGACAGAAGAGGGCTGGGATATCTGAGTATGCTCATAATGCCAAGCACAGTAATCTGCTGTACCTGCAGTCATTTGTTTGTAAGGGAGATGTCAGCCTTTGTTTCTCCTTGCATTGGGTTTGATGTCACCTAACTGTTGTCTTCTGCTCTGCTCCTTTTGTGAGAATATTTGTATGTCTTTATATGTAAACACCTCTTTTCCTGACTCCATGGTGATTTCACTTCTTTGTATTAAACTATTTGTGACTCATGTCAGTTCAGACACCTATTTTTGTATCCTTGCTTTTTTTCTGTCTTCTTATCCGGTGCACTTTGGTAACTTACCTTTTCCCATTTCAGATTGAGGCAGTAGTGATCATTGCAGCTTGTCGTTGCTTTCTTTTATTAAAACTGGACACAATTTCTGTGTCTAAAAGCACAAGTTGAGTTTTAGGGCTCAGTTTTCTTTTTCTGTTTTTTTTTTTTTTTTTTTTTTTTTCCTATAAGCCGACCATTTTCCATGTAGTATTTTCATCATATGCTTCAGAAGCAAAGTAATAGTGTGTAGTGTATCCTTCTCTGGCTGCCTCATTTTATTGCAGGCTGATGTTCAATATGAGCTAGAAAAAATATTTATAGAACTCATCTAATTGCTGCTCAAGAAACCATGATGCCTGTGACTGCTTACTTCAGTAAATTTGCAAGTAGGATCATAGCTTGCTTCTCTGAGAATTTGCCTGAGAATTAGGTAATAGATCCAGCTGAATAGAGCCTGAATAGGGTGGGTTTTTCATATGGCAGTTGTGTATATGGGAGTAAAAGTAAGATTCTGTTCTTATATAAGTCATTGATGCATTCATTTGTGAAGGGACATTTGAAGTCAGTTGTTTTGGACTTAGGGTCACTGCTTGGAAGGGCCTGACTTCCAATCACCTTCTTAAAGTCTTTAAAATATCTGCAATTTCTTGAAGTGTGGATATACTGAAGTTAAGAAGGAAATGAGCACCTTTTCATTTCATATAAAGGGCAAAGTGACTTCAGATAAAAGTTCTTTACTGCACATGAGGTCTTTAATGGAAAAAAAGGATGGCTCTTCTCAGCTGTGGAAGCACTTCCATGCAGTCTAATAAGAAAGTTCTCATTAACACACTACATATTTCAGTGCTCACAATGGGAAATTTTTTTAGAATTCCACCTCTGTTGTAGGCTTGGTGCTCCATCATCAGAGTTTCCAGACCCAAACTTTTCACATTAACTGGTGCTGTGGGTCAAGTCATCAGACATTAGCAGGTTTAACAATAAGGAGAAAAGAGGCAGGGTGAGGTGGTGTTGTCCTGTCTGCAGGCATGTCTCCAGACTTCTGTAAAGACAAGAAGTTTCATCTTTAGAAAAAATTAATAGAAAAAGATAAGATAACTAATATAGCATATATTGTATACTATAAAATTATCATTTGAAGTTCTTCTGGTTGGGTCAGAGCTGAGGTTTGGTCTCTCTGTTTCCCTGTTTCCATATGTTTTGTTTTTCTGTGTGACTCAAAAAATTCATAGGCAGATGATCTAATTGATATATTCAAGGCCTGGACTTTGATCTTTGATAGTTTTGTTTTTTAAAATTGAACCAAAATGTAGATTCAGATGCAACTTGTCACCTAAACTGGACCAGAGGTAACCTGAGAAAGAACCAGGGATGCAAGTGGGAAGATGAATTTTCAATTTCTCTCTTATATCAAATTCAATGTTGAAGTTGCCCATGAATAGCAAACCAGAGATACTTCATCACTTTTCCTGAAAAGAGTGGATACCCTTCCAAAAACATTTTGTCTGTGGTTGCCTGTGGATGGATATAAAAGTTGTGTTTGCTTTGGTTCTCTTTTCTATAGTTACAGTCAAGCAATTCCAGTCTTACCTGAAGTAACTTTTTGTGATTTGGTATTTAATGCAATATTTAATGTAAAATTTTATATTTATCTTAATTCAGAAGGTGAATACACAAGTCTGACATTCTGTAAATTCTTTCAGGACCAATGATTATTTTTTAGTTTGCTGCTTCTGGGTTGCACTTTGGCTAGACAGAGTTTTGTTTCAGTGACATTTCCATTGCATTATATCACTATAGCTCTACTCCTGTGTGAAATCTGGGGGAAAAAATGTGGAAAAATACATGTAAGAAGACATGACTCTGCATTGCAGATAAGCATTATATATTGCATGGGGCTAGTAGCTATTCTGTGAGATTCTTTCATCATTTGAGAACCAGGTTTGTAAGATGTCTGTACTGATGGGGGCAGGGGCATTGCCATATTTTTTTAGATATAATTAAGAATCTCTTTAGTCCTGTCATTTATTTTCTGCTTTTATTCCATTTCTGTATTTGATAGCCATCATATGTTCAGCATGGGGACAGAATTTAATTCACAATATGAAAAAATTACATTGTCTCTGTTTTGCAGCTGAGAATTTGCCTGCTGTTCCTTTGCTTGTGTGTGTGTTTTTAGCATATATATGTATTTTCTTTCCTTTTTCAACCTCACCAGAATGAAATAAATCTTCAAGAACTGAGCTTATTCAAAGCTGTGGGATATTGGCTTTGTCTGAGAATGAGGTTTCCTAACTCCATGCAGCAGGTGGCATTACAGAACAAGTGAATTTCTTTTTCCTTTCCCAAAGAAAAAATTATTTGCTCAGAACTGAACCTCACCATTCTATAGAGAAATTACTTTCAAAACCCTTTAAGATATAGACAGTAAGTGTAAAAGACCATGTTATACAGAACTGTTTCTTAGTTAGAAACTATCCAGCTTTAGAGATTTTTCTTGTTGCATCCCAAAGAGGAGATATTTATGTTTAATAAACAAAGCAGAAAAAACCCACTATTTTGGGATTTTTTTATGATGGATCCTAGGAGTCATGTAACCTGTTACAAAAGGAGTCAAATTAATTAAAAAAAATCTCTGCAATAAATGTTTTTTTTTTTTTTTTATCAGGGAGCAGCAAGAATGGGGCAGTTCCATGAGGGAAGATGAGCCAGGAGTCCAGGGTGATCAGCACAAAGGCAGGGGCAGGGACTTCACTCACCAGGGCACAGTCCCACAGTGCCTAAGCAGGTCAGGCTGTTCATAGCTTGTTCCCATCAGCAGTCCAGTGCCATCAGACAATGTGAAATGACCAGCTGGACACAGGATTCATCTAGGAAGTTTAGTCAGAAACAGCAGGAGGCAGGACTAGGGGTAATACTGTGGAGCTGTGGGCTCCTCCAGAAAGTTCATTCAGCAATTCAGGATGAAAAGAGGTGGGACTGTGCACAGCCCTGTGCAGAGTACAGTTCTGACCTGCCTGAGCTACAATGGAACTCCTGGACTGAAAGACAGAGTTCGGATAGAAGCCTCAGTGAAATGTAAATTTTAAGGAATTTAGATATTTTAGAGGAGCTAAAATTTTAGTTAGAGATAAGCCTTACTAGAGTTAATTAAAATAAATTAGTAGGCCTTGATGAAGTTAAGAGTCAGTAGTTTAATAATTGATTGCTTGTCAGCACAATGTTTAGTTAGCTGGGTTTATAATGAAGAATATAGAAACTGATAAATAGCTTTTAGGAACATAAGACAATTGTGGGCCTCCTCTGTTCTGAAACCAATTGAAGACAAGGAATGGGAGTTCTACCAAGTTCATTTGTCATATTTGCATTGAAAAGGTAGAAAGTTCAGAATGAGGAAGACTTCATTTACTTCCTCATTTTGGGACCCCTCCCCATGAAAGGGACCACCGACCCATTTCAAGGGACAAACTACGCATACTTAATAGATTTTAAAATGATTAGCATACGAAGCAAAGAATGGGATGTACCAAAATTATGCATATGTATTTGTATTTTGGTAATTCAATACTTGTATGGATAAAAGGACTCTGTAATCACCTGGAAGCTGCAGTGTGTATTTGGGAGCTATCCCACACGCTGCCCGGTGTCAAATAAACATACACTTTCTAACTTTATACTGTTAGAGAGATTTTGTCTGTCACAGTTGGATATCAGTACTGGATCAATATCCATATTTTTTAAATAAATCATCAGGAAGGGCTGTTGAGGGCATCCAGGGCCCAAATATTCCTCACAAAAGGAGAGGAACATCAGTTAAAGGACTTGATGCCACACCAATGAAGTCAAGGAATGTTGTTCATTTGTTTTCAAAGACAGTAGGATTGAGTATTTCATGTTTTAAATTTGGTAACTTTTGATATAATTACTTCAATCTTTGCATTATTATGGCATTGTGGTATTTGTATATATTCCAATTGCTTTTAATTTTTTTTAATTAAGTCCATGTAACTTTTAATCCTCTTCAGATTCTCTTCCTTTAGAATATCTTTTTTGCTTATAATATCATAGAAATTAGTTAGAAGCAGCTTAGGGGAAGGTTACATATGGAATTGAGATAATTTTCATGGGAGATCTGCAGTATCGCCCTGACTGAATTAAGCCTTAAGAAGCTAATTTTGGTTTTACTACCACTGATTTTGACCTGGTTTGACTCTAGTTCTTTTCTTCCAAAATTGCATGGGTAAAAAAGACCAATTGATGCAACATTATTAAAAGAATTGGTTAAAGGACATAAAAAACCAAAAAATTAATGTCAGAAAAGAAACATAAAAGTGGCATTAAGGGCACTTGGAGGAACATCTTAAAGGGCAAGAGAAGATCAGACAAGGAAAAGGGAAGGGAAGGGAAGGGAAGGGAAGGGAAGGGAAGGGAAGGGAAGGGAAGGGAAGGGAAGGGAAGGGAAGGGAAGGGAAGGGAAGGGAAGGGAAGGGAAGGGAAGGGAAGGGAAGGGAAGGGAAGGGAAGGGAAGGGAAGGGAAGGGAAGTAGCATATTATGAGAAGAACAGGCTGAGCAAAGGCAAGAGAGGAAAAAAATTAAGAAAAACAAAGTGAAAGAATATGTCTTCATAGTATTGTTATTGATTTTTGAGTACTTTCTCTTGAACTATCTTAGCTCTTAAGGAATCAACTTTACACATAAACCAGACATAGATTTATTTTACCAGTGCTATAGGCATTGCCATATAAAGTATGAGGATTCAGGGGAGGTCTGTGCATGGTTATTTAACATTGCAAACACAATGCCTTTTCTTTGACATGTGCTTAATTTCTGCATTTAGTACAGCCTTCAAACTGCTTAAACCAAGCTGAGCTCCACCACTCAGTGGAATGCATTAAACTCCACTTCTGAAAACCTCTAGATATGGACTCAGGCAATTTGAAATACTAGTACAGTGTGGTCTTTGGGAAGGGAGGGATGGCATCCATGAAGTTCTTGCATAGACTTACTAGACTTTGTCTTTTCTAAAAGGGGTGTAGAAAAGCAGGGAATTATGTGGCTTTCCCTCTACTGCTCTAGAAGGCTGCCACTGTAGACTCTCCTATTTCAATCCTGTTAGCATGATACAGAAGAAGGTGTACTTGACTCTCCCAAAAGCCATTAATTTAGTTATGTTTGTGTGTACTACTTTCTGTCTAGAACTCCAAGGCCTGTTCCATGTAACAATTCTAAATGTAACATCAGATTCTTTCCTCTCTCTTCAACAGTAGGATGTTAATCTCCAGTTATTTTTTTATCTATTTTTATAGTAATATGCTAATTTTTTACCTAATTGTTATAAAATGCTACAATGCTCCTGTCAGAAATATAATAGTCTCTATTTGGTTTTGTACTTTTTATTTAAGTAGGTGTTTCTAATGCTTGACAGCTTCATCCCCTGCATAGATGAGTTTCCATACTATATGCACATTTGTGCTGCTATATGGTACTATATACAGTATTAACACTTTCTGCCTAATGGTTGCTGTAGAAGTCTAGGATTCTTTGTAAAGAAGTTTATGTATCTTTCATTCAAGGAGAGATACTTTTTCTGAGTGTCATTAATGCACAGCCCAACTTATTTTGAGTTTTGACTGTGTTCATGTTCTCTGCTCTTCTCATATTAAACTAAGTTATATAGAACATGTTCTATTTTGTATATAAGTTACTCTTGTTTAATCTGCTATTTTATCAGAATTTTTCTCCTTTTGCTTTTCTTAGGTTTAGCTCAGTCGGGTGCGTGGGGATGCTTTGATGAATTTAACCGTATTGAACTTCCAGTTTTATCAGTGGCGGCTCAGCAGATATATATTGTACTTCAGTGTAAGAAAAAAAAGAAACTTCAGTTCACTTTCACTGATGGTGATGTCATTGACATGGACAGAGAATTTGGTATATTTCTGACTATGGTATGTCTGTAAATGCATGTAAATGGCATCATTATGAAAAATCTTTTCTGTTCCATTTCCTATTGAAATTTCCCTGTTGAAATCTTGTAACTGCCTGTTAGAAAATAGTTAATGAAACTTGAACAATAATTTGGAAAAGTAATTATTATATAATTTTCTCTTGTCCATATTTTTAACTGGATCTTAGGACTTGAGGTATGCATTTATCATTAAGTATGTATTTTAAGGACTTTTTTGTTGAATATTTGACAGATTGACATTAAACTTAACCCTCTCATATTTTTAGTCAAAATAAAACAGAATTGACCATTGCAAGGACTACTGTGGCTGGTCTGGTCAGTATTTTACCACCTGTAAAGAAGTTTTGGCCTCAATCCTAGAAGACAGCATGAGGGAAATCACTCTCACTCTGGTTCACTGGCCTCCTGAAGATTTATCTTTGGTGCCTGTGGACTGCTTCTAGCAGTGAAGGAGGCAAAGCAGCAGTAAAGTATAAGAATACCTTAAAATCATCTTTTTATCTCTCCCTCCTTAGCTACCTACATACCCACTCAAAATGGAAGCCTTTGTCTTTATTTTAGGGGGTCCTACCTTTGGAAAAGTGTTAATGTTATCACTGTAATTTGAAAAAATGGGCAAATAAGTGCCATACATAGGCCAGGGGGAAGACAGTTTGGAAAGAGCTGAAAGAGATGAAAGAAGTTATCACTGCACAGAGTTGTCACAACTGAGCCATGCAGTACTCATATGAATGACTTAGACATCTTCAGAGAAAGGTCAGATCCATTAGTTTAAATTATACTGGGTAATGGTTTGCACTGCTTGACTGGCTTTGCGCTGAAATGGTCTGGGAATGCTCACAGGGAACAGTAACCTCCAGCACTGGAGTACTGTCAAGACTCTGAGGTAGTAACCATTTAAAAGAACTCCAGCAAGATCTGTAAGTGGCTGTCTGTCTAACTCTTTAAGTCTTGGACATCTCCAAATAACGTGTGATACCCCATACTTCATGAACTGCGGTATTGAGTCAACTGTGCACTGATGTGTCATTGTGCTCAAGTTATCCTTCGTAATTTTGTGTGTGCTCCTGCATTTGCTGAATGGTTAACAAGAAAGACAAAACTTCCTACCCTGTATATTCCTATCTATTGTTTGGGTTTATAAATTGCATTTTCAGAACCCTGGCTATGCAGGACGACAGGAACTTCCTGAAAATCTGAAGATTCAGTTTCGCACGGTTGCCATGATGGTGCCTGACCGTAGCATTATTATGCGAGTCAAGATGGCAAGTGCTGGTTTCCGAGACAACCAAATCCTTAGTCAAAAATTCTATACACTCTACAAACTCTGTGAAGAGCAGTTATCCAAACAGGTAAGATAAATATTTGTCCAACTGTAAGCTGTCACTGGAAGGATATGAAGATGATATACTTTCATAGAATATATAATTATTTTTACACTCATGAACCTATACATTTTTTAGAGTTTTCAAGTTCCAGAATCAATGTCTGAAATGATCATGTTATTTTTATTTTTCATTTAGTAAATTGAGTAGTACAGGAAGTTTGATTTGTGATTCTTAAATAGAGTGCAGATCTGGAAAGGTAATGAGGACCAGTGTATATTGCTGTGCTGAACTTGCAGAGTGCACAGTTTTCAATGTCTTCACTTATGAAGACCAGGTCTATTTCAGAGGCAGTGAATTTGTAATATAATTGTAAATAACTATAGAGCACCTACAAGGCTCTGTCTTGCTGAGTGCTACTAGAAAGGGAATATTGCTGTTCTATTTGGGATGGGGTGATTAAGTAGAAACAAATCTGGTTCTTTCATTTTGAATGCTCTGTGCTGGCTGTCCAAAAGAGAGTCTTATTGAAAATCATATGAACAGTAGATAAATTGTGGCTCAAATGCCTGCTTTTGTTGGACAGTGATGAACCTGTGCTAATGGACAATAATAGTACACTACTATGTACTACACTTTAATATACTACTACATTATACTACTATAATTTTAGTTCTGTACCACATATTTATTAGTGCATGGCTTTTGTAAGCCCATGGTAGTATGCTAGTTTGTCCTGCCTGTGCCTGTGAGCAACCCTTTGGACAGTTCTTCTCTTGCCTAAATTCATTCTATACAGTCATTAAATCAGAGAAAAAAAAAAAAAATTCTCTGGGACTTCTGGAGGTGAGTAGGTGCTATACCTCTTCTCAAAGTGAGATCTGCTAGAGCAGGTAGCTCAGCACCTTGTCTAGATGAGCTCTGAATATCTCCAAGTATAAACAAACACTGCACAGACTCTGGTCAAGCTGTTGAAATGTCTGAGCACCTTGTCTAGTCACCATTTTGTGTGTGAGGATGTTATTGGAGACAATGTTGAAATCTCTTGGAATGGCTCTGCCCTGCTGTGTTGCCCTTCCAGCAGATATTGGAGTGTGTCAAGCCCCCAGTGAGTCAGGGCTTGCAAAGATGAGGCTAATTTCAGTTGTCGAAAGAAAGATTCATCAGTTTCTTCCTTATCGCCACAAAGTTGTTGAGCCTCCAATTCTAACAAAAATTCTCTCAACTGGCTCATTAGCCACCCGAAGGGAAAGTGTTCCCACTCTTTCACTTTAAAGGGCAATTTCCCATCTCTTCATCCTGTCTTGTCCTTCCTAAAGAACCTGTATCCATCCATTGTACCTATGCCCACACATTTCCTAGTTTGACTGTAACCCTGTACCTGCACAGAGCTGTAATTATTCCATTTTATTGTCATGTTGCATGCCTTGGCAAACAGATATTTAAATTAGCACCTCCTTCTGCTGTGAGAGCTTCTGCCACAACACTGTTCTCTTCACTAGTCCTGATCTGTACACATGTATTTGAGAAGGGTCTCTTTCCACCCTGTTCCATCATCCTTGATACCTCTCTTGTCCACCACAGACTAGATCTTCTGCTTCTCAGTTAGGTCCATCACTTCCTCCCTTGAATGTGTGTTGTTATTGTAGTAGTAGTGAAATAATTTGAAACACTTGCTGAAGTTCCTTGTAAAGTTTGCTGTAGGTTGGGGAATACATCTAATGTAATATGTGATTATATAGAGAGATATCTAATGAGTTTGTCAGATTAGATATGGGAGTCTCATGAGCTGAACATATTTCTAAGACTACAGTGGGACATAAATGGTTTCTGTGTACTCAGAAAACTAAAATTGTAAAGTACAGACAGTCTTTCTTAGAGGCATATTTGATTAGACATTAGGAAGAAATTCCTGATTGTAAAGGATAGTGAGACACTACAACAGGTTGCTCAGTGAGTTTCTGGACTCCCCATCTCTGGAAGTGTTCCAGGCTAGGTTGTATGGGATCGGAGTAACCTGGTCTAATGGAAGGTATACCTGCCCATGACAGGGGATTTGGAACTAGATGACCTTTAAGGTCACTTCCAAACCATTCTGTGACTCCATAATTCATAATCTTTCTTTCCCTAGTGGCAATTTTTTAATGTTAAATTTGAAATTCCAAGTTAAGTAATGCTGGGTTTTCCAGGCAGTTGACTGGAAAGATCAGGGTCACATAAAGAACCAGTGCAATAGGAAATGGCAGAACATTGCCTGCTTTCAGCAAATGCAGTATATCAACAGAAGGAAATAAAGAAAACAAGCATTCACCAGCTGAACTTACCCCACAGAAAATCTAAAAGGAATGTGCTGGAAGAAATACATGAAGTCCTCAAAGAGGAACTCTGACTCACAAGTAGCCAAAGGCACCCTGACTGTCATCTACTTCAGTAAAGAAAAAACAATAAGCACTAAAGTAAAAGAATAGTCCTTAGCAAATGTAGGAAGCCCAAGGTGTCCACAAGACTCTGAAAGAGTTCTTCTGAAGAACTCTAAAGGTGAATTACTTGGCTTTGTTACCGGACTTCTTCCTTAGAACCTCCTTCCACAAAGCCTCACAGAGCTTAGGGAAAAACAGAAACTGAAAGGCAAAAATCTAACAAAGCTTCAAAGAAAATGAGGTGATAATCCTTTTTTGAGAATCATCTCTTTAAGGTGCTTTCATATGGAGCAAACCATTGATATCCCTTTTTTTCTTTTCTACATAGAGCAAACTCTGCTTCTAATAATGATTTTTTTTATTTAATATTTTAATTCTTTCTTTCAAGAGCATCAGCTATACCACTGCAGTGTATTTTGCTCAGGCATAATCTTTAGAGATTGTTGTTAAAAGATGTAGCAAAGAAATAACTCATAACCCACATTTTCCAATAAATTCTAGCTCTTCTGTGCCATTCACAAAAAACAAAGCAGTTGCAAAACTAGAAAACAGATTAAGATAAATAAAAGATAGTCACCTTGAACCACCCATCATATAGGTCAGTTGGAATGCACCAGAAGTTCTGTCTTTAAAAGTAACTTAAACTTATTTTAAATTTTCTGGTAGATACGAAACTACTTCAAATTTAATGAACTCATCACTTCTGTAGAATCACAGATTTGTGTAAATTGGAAGGGACCTCTAGAGGTCACCTTGTCCAGCTTCTTGCTCAGCACATTAGAGCAGATTGCTAAGACCCTTCTTGAGTTTTGAATATCTCCAAGGATACCTGGATACTCTCTGGGTACCTTTTCTGTGTTCAGCCACTCTTATTGTGAAGAATCTTTTCATTATGCAAACCATTGCAATTTCCCCTGTTGAAGATTTTGACATTGCCTCTTTTCCTCTCACATAGCCATCATTTGCTGAACTCATTCCAGTATGTCAATGATGGTCATTTAGCATGGAGAAAAAGAAATAAATCAGTGCTTGTGATGATTCTGGGCATTTCACTAGGACATGCCATTTACTAAATGATGATGAAGTCAGGTGACATCTGAGTTCCTCAATGTCACACTGAGTTGTTAATCTTTTTGTGTTAATGTTTCCATCTGCAAATAGGATTTCCTGGCAGTACGTGGCTGTATATTCATACCTAAATTTTTCAACTGGTAACAACTTGGCACCTGATTGAATAATAGAAAACGAGGCAGAGCAGAGCCTTGAGGAATCATCCATCTACTTTTCTGGAGACAAAATAATTCTTAGTTAAATAAGTTGCTATTAATGTTTGTCAGTGCTCTTAACATTGTCTATTGATGGATAGGTTGCAGTTTCCCAGGCAACATGATCCAAAGTTTCATTTTTATTATGGTCACAATGTTTTCTCTAAAAGTTAACTCAAATCCCCCTTGCTGTAGTTAAGCACATTACTTCATTTCCTTTCTATTCCTTCCATCTTCCTCTTTACTGGTATCTTTTGCATGTTTAAGATTTTTATCATTACTCATCCTACATATTCACTCTTCCTATTTTTACAGTGGATTTTGTAATACTTTTTTCCTGAAGCAGTATGTTTTCTAGTCAATTGATTGCTTTTGTTTTTTCATTTTCAAATTTTTCTCCATCTTTAAATGTAGAATCTAGATTTTGGTCACAGTATAGAAATGTCAACTACAATAGCAATATATTTTTAATTGTCCTAAAAAGGACATTTATGTTTTTATTGCCCACTAAAATTGCAGATAATTCACTGGGGAGCTTGTGACATCAATCCCATGTAAGATATTTTTTCTGTAAAGCCTTGTGCACCTGATTTGTTTCTAGACTCAATGAAGAAGAGCTGCTACTCTTTATTAATGCACTTGTTTATTACCATCTTTAGCATTTTGCACTTGCCTTTATTTAAATGCATCACACAGAGATAATGTATTGAATTTCTCTTGGTAATTTTGTACTCTAGCTGTGATCTAGTTCACCAGTTTGGTGTCATCTGCAAACCTAATCAATAAGTTATCTCTTGCTGAAAATTCTGGGATTTACACAGCAAATTTCCAATTTATCAGCCTGGGAAATAAGGGTGAGCTCTGTATCACCAGAATATCATCACTTTCTGGTATGGACATACAACACTAGAAAATATCTTCAGGATTTGATAACAACAAAACTGGAACTCTATTTGAAAAGACAAAGAGCTGTGAATTGAATATTATTGAAAAGTTCTATAACATTCATTTATTTAGTGAATTTAATTTTCAGTCCTCTCTTGTTTTTTGTTTTGATCTATTTGATCTTTGTAGTTCCAATATTGTTTGTGCTTTATTTCAAGGTTCATTATGACTTTGGGCTTAGAAATATCCTGTCTGTTTTAAGAACACTTGGAGCAGTGAAAAGATCTAATCCCCAAGAGCCAGAGAAAACTGTTGTGATGAGAGTTCTGCGGGACATGAACCTCTCCAAACTGGTACTGTAACATTGATGACTTTGCCCAATAGAGTATTTTGTTTGCATTTTTAAAGGTCTTTATTATGCACTTTAAAAAGATGTTTTTTTTCCACCAGTTGCATACATTATTTTGCAGTTTTTAATATGATTTATAAGTGAGTTGAGAATCAGAATACAGTTACTGTGTGAGCACAATTTTTCTTTTAAAGCGAGAAAAACATATCATAAGCTTTAGCTGGAAAAATCTTTGGAAATACCATGAGATCCTAGGGGATCTACCTGGTCCTCTAATAGGCTTTTGGTTTTATTTCTTTATACCCTAAGGAGAGAAAGGAAGAATACATTGTATTAACTCTTAATAATGTCACTAAAAATCTTTCTTAATCCAGAATTTCAATTTATACATTTCTTGGGAGTCTGTTGCCTTTTCAGAACATCATAAGAATTGCATTAAGTGAGGTAATTGGAAGCAGCTAATAACTACTTGTATAGTGTAACATCTTTTGATAATACTATTTAAAATATTCATCTTTCTTTTTATTGCTGTAATTAAAAGGTTATAGCATATCTAGACTCTCTGTATTTACCTTTGTAATCACTTTTGTGATGGAACCCATTACTCTGTTTCTGATGTTAATCTATTCAGCACGTTGGTACACGCGTTTAAACCTATAGCAATGCTTCAGAAGGAAAAAATAATAAAAATCCTAAGGCAAAATATGATTGGAATATATCTTGCTGGCTTAGATAACAAATGAAGAAATATATCTGTGTATACATTGAAGAAAACTGTATTTAAAGTTGTTGACATTTTATCAGCCTAAAGTATTTAATTTAGAAATTACTACTTGTGATTTCATTGTATGAAACTCACTTCATAAAACTGATGTATAATTATAATATTTGTTTTGGAAGATATAAGATTTTCCTTGCCATCTTTTGAATAGCTTATCTTGAAGATTGTTTACAACTATTATAATAATTTCAATAAATAAATAATGTGTTTCCCCCCACTTTATCCTTGACAGGTGGATGAAGATGAACCTTTATTTATGAGTCTCATTAATGACCTATTCCCTGGAATTACTCTGGATAAATCTGGGTATCCTGAACTACAGTCAGCCATCCAAAAACAGACAAAGGAAGCAGGGCTTATTAATCATCCACCATGGATACTTAAACTTATTCAGCTGTACGAAACTCAACGAGTCCGACATGGTTAGCATGCTAGATGAGGCTTTGAGACTGCATTGTATTTGAGACTACATTATATTATCTGCCACTAGAATGCAAATTTATTTAATAAAAAATGTTTTTAAAAAATTAATAGATGTAATTTTAAAGCCTATGTGGGTATTTTGCTTAGGAAGCTGTTATGAACTTTTTTTTAGTGTGCAATCCTTTGTTGTATTACATTTTTATGGGGGGTATGAGTGTGGCCTTTGGTGACTGAAATTTCTATAGAATTATATTTCTATAAAATAGTTAATATATTCTCATTCAAATCCAGAAACAGCAATTTTGTTCAGTGTTCTGAAAACCATTCAGAGTTCAGTCATGAAGCTTGAGTTTAATGTTACTGTGAGATTATAATGTTGAGAAGACATTATAAAATTCTCAGACCTTTATTTTGATAGATCCTACCATGCATGCGATATAATTCCAAGTGTTTTCTTTGAGATCAATTCTTGCTGTTTAAACTGAGGAAAAATAAGCTTTCCTCCTGCAGGATCAGGGGTAGACAAGATGGACTCCAGAGGTCCCTTCCAGTTCAACCATTTTTTGATTCTATGAAAATGTATTTTTACAGTGCAGAAAAAGGCATTGAGTAAAGTTTATCCCGTCCTAGGAAGGGTATAATAGACATTAGTAAATCCAGGTTTACAATTCATAGCTCAGTGAAAAAAAAATACCCCTACTTTGAAATATCCCCCATACCCCTAACCTCTAACTAATGATTTTTTTATTATAATAAGGGGAAGATACTTAGGAAATGTAACTAAAGCAGCAAAGATTTATAAAGATATCATCCTTCTTATTCTCCTTTTTCTTGTCATAATATAAGAATAGTCAACTTAAAGTAATGAAATAAATGAAAGGAAATACTCATTCACATACCACAGTCTGAGTCCTTAATGCCTCAAACTTTTAATTCAGATTATTGGTTAGACCAATGAACTGGTTAGTGCTGTGCAGACTTACTAATTTACATCCAGATTTCTGGATGCAGTGTTCCTCAACAGTTATTTCTATATAAGAACAATGGAACTTTTAATGTTATTAGTTATGATTAGATGTGTCTCTTTTTAAAAGAATCTGTTTCAGCTGTGAGACACTACAGCTCCTCTATTCCTCAAAAATCTTCAGGATCCACCATGAAATTCTGTTTAGATGCCTCTTCTCTCCACACATCCCTACTATTCCCAGGAGATTGTACAGCTCCAATTGTCTGAACAGGAGAATGCTTAAGCCAAAAGTTTTTTTACTTTCTATGACAAAAGTTACTTCACAGAGGGGGAAAGATTATGTTTTCCAGACTTCCACTTGTCCTACTCATGAACTTGAATTTATGGAGAGGTCACCATGGAATTTCAAATAATGAGGAGAAATATGGCCGTATGTGCACATGAAGTGCTTTTATAAACACGCGTGCACACACATACACACACACACAGAGAGATTCAGTGCATGGATCTTGAAATCTGTTTGGCATAACAATTTTAGTTGAAATATCACTGAAACCAGCAGAAAAGCCATTTGGTTAACATTGAAGAGTTTGTATTGGATTTCTGCATATGTAACATATAGCATGAGTAGTGATTTTTTGCGTTCTCAGATTGTTTCAGGGAACATCCAGCACCCTTTGGTTTAGGGGAAATGTCACACAATTTGCGTGGCACTGGATTAGGTTTATTATTTGGGTTTGTGATTGATCCATACTTTTGTTGAAGAAGTTTTCAAAGGCAACTAAGAATTATGTTGTCCAGTTGCCTTTAGGGCTAATAGGAGTTATCTAGGTCCATTAAATGACTTTGGAAGTCCCAGTTTGAATGTTCCATCTAATTTTGGACAGATTCTGGGCCTATTGAATGAAAATATAACTAAAGAAGATCAACAGTAGGCTCAATTTATCGTTGAAGACATGATTTATTTTTCTTAGGTAACTTGTATGATGAATTAAGTATGGCTGCTCTTAACAGGTTTTATGAAAGAAAAATCTATTGAATACCAGCATGAGTGGATGCAGGTACATATTTTTGTTACTTTTGCATCAGAAAGATACACTCGATTTTGTACATCGCTGAAGATATGCATTCTCATTAGATACACTTAGAAATTTCTACGTTTTTTTGCCACCATTCATGTCAATGTCATTGCATGAGAACATTAAAAGGCAGTTGTGTTGTCCCATTAGAAAAACGGAAAAGAGTTGCCTACGGGCAGATACAGACCCACATAGCCTTGCCTATCATAATAGAGAGACATTTATAGAGGCCTTTAAATAATAGTTTCAAATTCTTGTTCAATCAACATTAAGTGGAGTGAGAAACATCCTTTTGTATTGGCTTTTGATAAAAATAAAACAAGGATTGTTGATGCAATGAGCCATTAAATGGTAGCATGACACATTGACATTTCATTTTAAACCATGTTTATATTGTTTTAAGGTATGATGACTCTAGGTCCAACTGGTTCAGGAAAGACAAAATGCATTCATATTTTGATGAAAGCAATGACAGATTGTGGTGCTCCTCATAAAGAGATGAGAATGAACCCAAAGGCAATCACAGCTTCCCAGATGTTTGGTACCCTTGATGTTGCTACAAATGACTGGACAGATGGTATTTTCTCTACATTATGGAGAAAAACTTTAAAGGCAAAGAAGGTAATGGATATGGTATCATGACAGACATTTAATACTGTTTCCATAAGGTGTCATTACCTGTCATTTATCTGAAAGGTCTTCCATTATAAAATCAAATGGGAATATGGTGTGTTAATTTTGCTTTGTGTCTGATGAGCTCCATGTGCTCAAGAGTCAGAATTATATATATATCCCAGATAGCACTAGGATTCCCAAGCATTTGAGGTTCAAAAATTAATTTAGAAAAGGTTTTAAGTGGTTTACTTCCTTCTGTAAGCAGTCCAAACACAAAAACAAGGTATGTTCATGTTTTGATGTGAGGACAGAAAAGTCAATTTTCTCCTGTCTGGTTTCAAGTCATTGCCACTTTATTTCACTAGTTCTATCAGAATGTAAAGCTTTGGTAAGAAACTGATGTAGGCATTTCCCAATTCTCTTATCAAACCTGCAGATCATGTTTCACGAAATTGTAATTACACTCACACCTACTGAACAGCTACCCAGTTCTGGCTTGGAAAATGGGACACCTTACATGAAATTGTTGTGTGACATCCCACAAGGACTGACTTTGTGCCTCTGTCTATGAGTGCATTTAATGGGAAATGTTTTTGTCCATCTTGATAGATGCTGGGTTGGCTGATGTGCTTTTGTAGAAGAAAGATACAACTTTTTGCTCAGTACAGCACAAATTCATTTTTGTTGCTGTTTCTTAATATCACTTGTAGTGTGACACAAGATAACAAAAGAAGAATTAAAATCAATGAACAAATTAAAAAATTGCATTTTTATATTGCTTTTTTTGCTGAGCACCAAGTGTCATGATTGACATTGTTTATATCTAAGAGTATATTTTCTGATATTACATGAATGTGTGTTTTTGGTCAATGTAGGTAAAGTTGAATGTGTGTGTCTCTCAATATTTTTTTTAAGGGTGAGCACATCTGGATAGTTTTGGATGGACCTGTTGATGCAATATGGATTGAAAATCTGAACTCTGTTCTGGATGATAATAAGACCCTTACTTTGGCCAATGGAGATCGCATTCCGATGTCCCCCAGTTGCAAAATTATTTTTGAACCTCACAACATTGACAATGCTTCCCCTGCAACAGTTTCTCGTAATGGGATGGTCTTCATGAGTTCTTCAGTGTTAGACTGGAAGCCTATTTTAAAGGCTTGGCTGCAGACACTACCAGTCACATACTCCAACGTCCTATGGAATTGCTTTAATGCTGTATTTCAGGTACTTTATTAACTACTTCAGAAAAAAAAATTGCATTTTTAAATCTTTTTTTAAAATGAAGCATTGCTTCTTTCTAAGTGCTCTTTCAATTATTTGCATTTCTTTGCTTATGTAATAAACTAAAGATGAAGGGTTAAAAAAGGAGAGAAAATTATCTCTATCATTAATAAAGGACTGAAGCCATAACAGATGAATAATATGAATTTTTTTTTTTTTTGTCAGCTTACGATAGTTGGCAATGAATTGTTAAGCCTGTGATTATTTTATATTGCATGTTGGCAAAACAGATGCTCTCTTTGCTTGTAATTTTAGTACTGCAATTTTAGTTATTGTTAGGATACACAAAGAAAGTGGATAAACTTCTTACTTTGTTTTAAATATAAAGAAGTAAATTCAGAAATAAATTAAACTAGTTTTACTCAGGTGCAACAGGAATGCATTTGATCCATTAGTTATTTTTATTCTATAATTCAAATTAATCCAGGGTAGTTCTGTGGTCTCTGCTGCTCTGAAGTTGATTATAGTTCTGAAGATCTGACTACAGTTGTCTCGTCTGATTTTATTATCCATGTTTCTGTTCCAGTGGAAATTTTTGAAACTGCATCACTTTGATACATTGTTTGACTAAATTGTGTTCAATCAGTAGATCCAAAGCAAGAATCCTAAATGTTTTTCCCCCTCTGTTTGGCCTTACCTTACTGAATCATTAGAAAGGTTCCAGCAATATCATGGATGGTTGCCCTCAATAGTGGCTATAAAAGCATAATCTCAGTATTATACTTCCATCATATTGAAATATTTATTTTTGCTTTTGAATTATTTTAAAGAAATAGTTATGTCTTTGCAACCTTTCAGTGTTGCTATCTTCTGATTTCCTCAATATCTATAAAAAAATGTAACTTCCAACATACCTTGGTTTTCCATCAGCTTGCTCCTGCCTCTTTGCTCATGTAATTGGTGTTGCATTTCATAGGGGTTTCTCCTGTAATATTTTTCTTTGCTCTTGCATTTTAAAAATGCATTTTTTAATGAACTTTGAGTGACATTTCAGAAAGCTTTTTATATATCATGGTAAAAGCAATGATTGATATAGGATTAGAATGCCCTGAATGTTAACAAATGTCTTCTAACATTCTACTTTTCATTTCAGTGCACATTTACTTCAAAAATAACGTTTAACAAGCTATTCATTTTGTTCTACTTCCAAAACATAATGATATGACATAGTATTTACTGCAGAAGCAAGAGAAACAATTCTGATAATGAGTTTTAAAATATGCTTCTAAAGTAATGTATATGTGGGTCAAGTTACTACTTCTTTGCCACAGTTCTATTTACATTCTATGCTACAACTTGCTCAAAAAACATAACAACAACGCTTAAAATGCCCAAGCCTGAAGCAATAGCAATAAAGTCCAGAAAAATATGTATTTTATTAGATTAAGAAATGAAAATGCAGTGAAATATGAAGTTAGTTCAGTGCTGAAGGCTGCATTTACAGCTATCAAAATGTAAATGAAAGCTGTCATGCTGGCAGTTTTCTTTCACTTTTAATGTGTTGTCTTTGCTTCTCAAATAATAGAGGCAATAAAAGTGATTTTACAGATGAGAGCAACACTACTTTTGTGTTCACATAGCTCTTTTTATAGTTATTATTTTCTGTCACATTAAGAAAAAGGATAAAATTCAAAAATAAAATTTTTGAAATAAGATTCATCAACAGTGGTAGTCAAACCTCAGATATAGACCTTGGTGGATTTAATGCTAGTATTACAAAAAAACCGTGAATATAAACATCTTACAAAAATCTGATTTTTCAAAGAACACGAAAATTAGAGTATAAATGGAAATATAGTAACCAAGGAGACTCAGTCTTAAGTAGACATATAGAGACTTTCTGAATTTAATCTAAACTTAACTAAAATAGATATAAGACAAAAGTTGTAATAATTCCAATTTGCTTATAAAACACTCATTATTTATGATGACCAAAATTGTATTTGTCCACTTTATTCATTTTGGATAAAGTAATTCTTAATAAAAGTGCAGCAGGTAGTGGTAATGGAGGAGGAAAGAGCAGAGAATAATGGTTGTGAATCAGTGGAATTAATGTATTTATTCTTTTAATCTATATTGTAAATGGCACTGTAAGTCACCATTTTTAGGCATTAAAACATACAAATCAAAATACAAAAGAAAAAAGCCCAAAACCAAACCCCTAAACCCAACCTTATTTCAATTTTAGATTATCTTAGAATCCTTTCTATTTCCACAGGATTTTGTTTAGAACAGTGATTGAGGGGTTGGAGTGTCTCTCTGCCTTTCCCAATTCCTTCTTGGCAATATTTCCTGCTTCGCAGTAATTTCAAGTAAACTCCCATCCCTATAAAAAGTCTCTCTTAAATTTAGAATCACCATTTCCAATTCCTGGTCTATGAATGATGCTGCTACCTGTAAGCAACAGAATTGCTTAGCTCATGGAAATAATTATCTGAGACAGTTTCAAAGAACTGAAATAATTAAAATAGTTACCCAAGTAGTGTTATTGAGATTGTCTGCAAAGTGTGAAGCTCAAACCAGTGATGGATATTATGTGAATAACGTAAGTTTCAGCACGTCGAGGTATTGTTTAAATGAAAAAAAAAAATGTAGTAGCAACTTAATTTTCAGATGTGACTAATTTTCTTCCTCCACATTAAACCTCACACTAATTCAATTTGTGTAAAGGCTGCTACTGTGCCTGGAGCATAGAGCTGAATATATAATCCAAAGATTTTCTTACCTTTAATATTTAAATACTGATGTTAAATTTAATATTACAAGTATTAATAACTTTCTATTACTGAGTTGTTCTTTTGCTTGTCTAAACCCTTTGAATATATTACCAACTTCCTGTCCTGAAGAGTTGTTCTTTGCTTGTCTAAATTCTTTTAATACGTTACCAGCTTCCATTTCTGAAGAGCATTCTGTAGTTCAGTGAGTTCTGTAGTGATTGTACCTTGTGCAAAAGGATCATTCTTTCATATGAATTTTTAGCATCTGACTTAATTTTTCAGCCTCCTTGTAAGGATTAGCAAATTTCTGATCCAAATACTTAAAAATTTATGTGTATTTGTCATGACCTAATTCATTTTTCCAGTCCCCCTGTCCAAACAATTAATGTAAATTTTTGTGTTAATCCTGCATCCTTTTTTCAGCCATGTATTGTTTTAAATATCATAGTTGTAATAAAATACTAGCATGTATGGAACTGATTTTTTTGCCATAAACCCAAAGAAAAAGAAAACATTTCAAAACCCTTCATAAACTACAGAAATCTCATTGGAATCATAAGTACCATAAAACTAGTTCTGGTGAAAATTGGGCTCTTGATAGTACAGAATACTTTGACGCATAAAATATCTTTATTCTGTGTGTTTCCAATCAATTATTAAACCATTTACAGTGCCCTGTGAGACATCTGGTCTATTTTACAGATGAAGAAGCTGAATCTCAGTGAGATTTAGCTCCAAAGTCTAAAAGTCTTAGATTTGAATTTCGCACAGTGCTTGTGGGCACTCTCCTGTGGCACCCATAACACCCTCAGTTACTCAGCTGAGCATCCTATCCACTGGGGATGGACCAGGCATTTTTGAGGGAAAGCCACAAAAAAGCAGCACACAGAGGTGGAGGCACTAGTGCTAGTCAGCAAGAAATAACAAAAGAAGCACCTGATAGAGTGGGGGGCATCTCTGCCCATAGTGCAGTGAAGGAAGTAGGTGATCTCTAAGGTTCCTTACAACCCTACCTATTCCATAAATTCTGTGTATGCCCACACTCAGATTGTTTTCTTAGACCACGTATCTATAAGTTCTACTCTAGATTAAGATGCCTAAGTGAGTTTTTGATCACAATATATATTTTTGTTGTGTGTGTATTACCTGCTATTCTAATGGGATGGAACTTGGGAGGATGAGTAAAAATATCGATTTATTCTCTATGACAAAAATATCAGCATGGAGAACTTCAGTGCAAAAATTAAACTGAGAAGTGAAACAAAGCTGGTGAGCATGTGGGTAAACAGCTCAGTGATTTTTAAAAAAGTATCTAAGTAAATTGTTTATGTCTTTGGGTGACTGAATGTTTTTTTTTGTCTTAGCTTTCTCCCTGACAGGACATGATATCTATAAACGGAATTCCTCCAAAATTACTATCTCACATAGTATCCCTGTTATACTTTCACTTCCCAGAATGAGTGGGCGGTGTTGATTTCCAAAGATTAAGAGGGCAAATAGAACTCACAAGGAGAGTATTATATTACAGACTGTTGAATGAAGGTGGAAGTAGGCTATAATTTACATTAGTCTGTGCTATTGGATGGCAATTGATATTTTAAAATTTTGCACTGCAAATCTCAGAGAGGACTTTACATCAATTTGAAACTTTGCTCAAGATGTTGCAGAACACTTGGCAAAGACAGACATGGTAGCCAACACTATGAAGAAACCTGAGAAAAGTCCAACTTCCATTAAAATTACTTCAAAAATTCTTTTTGGATCTTGCCGGGATTCTACAGAAAAATGAGAGTATTGGTTTCAAGAGGGACTTGTACAGTCTGGCACAGTCAGAACATATCAGACATATAGAAATTTATAGTGCCAAGATTGTGGATTATATATATATATATGTATCATCAGTGCTTTTATCTTCCTACTACAAAAATATGAGTGGTAGATTACAATCTCTAGTGGAAAGCACAAATGGCAGGCAGATCCCTGAAGTAACTGAACAGCATTCTTCAAATTGCTCTTCAGGAAATTACTCTGTGGAGCTCATACGATTAGCTCTGTTGACTCTGGTACATCAAAGTTCTAATATGCTATTGTTAGAAAAAAAATCATGGTCAAAGTCTGAATATTTATAAGCCCAGAAATGGGGAAAGTTGTTGTTTGGAAATAAAATTTGGAATATATTTGAAAATAAGGAATTCATCTCATCTAAGAATAAATCACGTCATTGAAACTGGTAAAGAGAATCTTTAAATAATGTTTTTTTTCTTCCCAGGATGTGATGGATTTTGTTTTCTCTGCTGTGACACCAAAAATGTCAATTTTAGAATGTATGTACATCAAGCAAGCTATTGACCTCCTGCAGGTAGATATGGCATCTGTTTTTCTCTCTTTGATTATGTGATTTGTTCCAGGAAGGCAGTAGTTCTATATTGCATCCACTTTGCAGGGTTTGCTCTCTGGCCGAGATGAGAAGCAGCTCAGTGAGGAACATATTGCTCGCTTGTTTGTTTTTGCTGTGATGTGGTCAGCTGGAGCCCTTCTGGAGCCAGATGACAAGCTGAAAATGGAGCTATTCCTACGGAAGCACTCTGCAGTGAAAGAGCTTCCAGCTGTGAATGGAGAGGAAACCATGTTTGAATTTGTTATCAATGCCTGTGGACAGTGGGAGCACTGGTCAAAGAAGGTTTGTATGCTGCAACACACTAAGCTTTCTTAATGGGTACACAAGATGTATTTGGTAAGACACATTTTATTTCCATCACCCTTTTAGAAAAGTATGACAAGATACTGATTGATTACGAAAGGATACTTGGCTTTCAGGAAGAAAAGTTTTGCTGGTGTAAATTTTATAAAGTACATTTGATTTTGTGTTCTGATGCAAAGTGATTGTGTGGACAGGTAGAAATTCTCAAACTTTTTGCACGTCTTTCTTATGCAGGTCCCTGAATATATTTATCCTAAAGATTCAGTACCAGAATATACTTCCATTCTAGTTCCAAACATAGACAGTGTCCGAACAGACTTTCTAATGCACACCATCATGAGGCAAGGAAAAGCTGTTTTGTTAATTGGGGAACAAGGAACAGCAAAAACTGTTATGATTAAGGTAAGTGGAACAGAAAAACATATGTAATATGCTAGTACAAAAACATTGCAATAGTTGATATTGGCACAAATGTCAAGCTGAAGTTAGGGATAGTTTGAGTTTTCTTCAGGGTACATACTAGCATTCCCACTGAGGCATTTTGCCAATACTCACATGGACTACAAGCAAAAAGCCCCACGTCTCTACACTTTAGTATAAAGGTTTCTTTTAAACTTTGTTCACTGTGGTCACAAGGTCAGATGATAAACCCTTTTTCCTATGCTTTCTTTTCTTTTGAGTAGTCTAATGGAAGATTTTGCTAAGAAAATGTTGATTCTTGGAGGATTTTTTATTTTCCTGTGCTTTGTTGGTGGTGCCTTGTGTCAACTGGTCATTTGTACACCCTTGTTGCACAGCCTTTCTCCAAAAGCCAAACAGAAGAGATAAAAAGAACTTCCTTATTTAGTAAGAGTGGTTTTCAGAGGGTAAATTTACTGTTTATTATCTGCTCTATTAATTTCTTCACTGAAAAGGACATGCTCTTTCTCTAGAAGGAAATAATAGGATTGCTATTAACAAATACATGGTTTCTGTATTATGGAATGGTGCAGATGAATCATATGACACAAAAAATGTAATAATTTAATACAGAAGAGACAATAATCAAAAGGCTGAACAAACCCAGATATCATACCAAGCTTGGCACCCCTTATTTAAAAAAATGGAAGCACAATGTTTTTCAGTAAGGTTTCTGTGTTTTTCAGGGGAATGTGTGGATTCTTTGATCAATGAGAGACAGCTAAATAAAACTGATCTACTGTTGGGACAGCTGAATTGGTTGTACAGGCATCTGTACCTCCACTGGAGGATTTGCAGAGGTCTCGAAATGGAAAATAGCTGAAAACCATCAGCCTAAATCGACCTTTGGCTTTCTTAAAATCTGGAGCCATTTTGTGTGCCCTAGCCATGTGCTCTCTCTGAGCCCTGACAGAGAGCAAGTTGTACCTGTGCCAGCAGCCATTAATGCTATTTTTTCAGCATAGCTGTCGATGCCAACAGGCATGCCAGTGTAATGTCAGTTTCTGTTCCTGGCACCAGCTGAGAACTATTTTAGCAGAGTGAAGAGGCGGGGTCTGGGTAGTGGTCTTGATATTCTGCATACTGGATTTTGTCCAGATACGGGCAACCTCCAGCCTTCAGCTGCCATTCCTGTCCCTAAAAATAATTGGAACTGATTCTTGGGAATTGCTTACACTAAGTCTATGCTATAGAGCAGAGTAGCAGATATTTGATCTCATGTAAGGTTAGGGGTGAGTGTTAACTACCTTCACAGCTGTTCCCCTTCTGCTTTCATCTTCGGTAGAATTTTGTCTTATTACACCTTTTAGAAATTTCCAGATATAAACAGATGATTGAAAAAGTAAAAAGAGTCTTAATATAGAACACTTCAGGTAGTAATCTGAATTAATCTGAATAATCTTTGGTGTTGAGTAAAGCATTAGTATAAATTGAAATAAAGAACTTAAAATGGAATGTTAATTTAAGACCTTTATTCTCTGTTCTATTAATTCACAAATTGCAAAAAAATTTTAAAAATAATATTAAACTGGTAAAGGACAGTTGAAAATTCTCTGATATTTTAACTAACAAAAATAATCATATTCAATACCCTCTTATTTTTCAAAGATAGTTCTCATTTCTTTACTGTGCAATATTACTGTTGTCATGCAAACATTCTGATATGCCATAATGATAAAATACAAATGTGTTTTTTTAATGGTTGAGAATTTGTAGTTGCAGTTTGTTGGCCTTGGCCAGCTGCAAGACCCTTACCCAGCTGCTGATTGCATCTCCTTCCTCAACAGCACAGCGGCTGGGGTAAAGACAGGGAGATCCTCAACTCACCAAATACTGACATGGAAAAAACATTTGACTTGGGGAACACTTTTGAAATTTGTTTATAATTAAAAATAGGATTGGATGATGCAAAACAAATACTGAAAACACCCTTTTCTCAGACTCACCTTTAGTCCTTCATCCCTGACTCCTCTACCTCCTTCCTGGCCAGCAGTGCAGGGGGATGAGAAATGGGGGCTGTGGTCAGTCAATAACAGCTCCACTCTGCCTCTCCCATCCTCATGTTGCTCCCTCCTCCTACATGGGATACAGTTCTTACCAGGGCTGCAGTTCTTCATGAACAGTTCCACCATGGGTTCCTCACAGTGTCACAGGTCCTACCAGCAAGCCAGCTCCAGCGTGGGCTTCTCTTTCTATGGGTCTGCAGGTCCTGCCAGGAACTCCGGCATGGGCTTCCCATGGGGACACACCCTCCTTTGGGAATCCATCTGCTCCAGTGTGAGGTCCTCCATGGGCTATAAGTTGATCTCTATTCCACTGTGAACCTTGATGGAATGCAGGGGGACAACCTGCTTCACCATGGTCTCCATCACAGGCTGCAGGGGAATCTGTGCTGGAGCACTTCCTGCCCTTCTTTCTACTCTCACTTTGGAGCCTGCATGGCTGACTTCCTCACAGTTTTTGCACTTCTCTATCAACTGCCAGGCAGCATTTCACCCTTCCTGACACAGGCTGAGTGTCTCCAGTGGGTCTGTTAGAGGTGGCTGGCACGGGAAAGCCTTGTCCTTCTCTTGCCAGGGGGTGCCCCACAGCCCTGCTGCCAGCACCTGGTCACCCTCACCTGGCACAAAGGTTGTACAAAGGGTTGGGGTCCTGAAGAGATGTCTGAGCACTGTTCTGCACCAACCCCTCAGCTGTGAAGAACACACACCAAAGACAGGACTGTTGCATCTGCACGTTGCACACATTGCACGTGTGGGTTGTCATTCATATGAGGTCTGAATAAAAAAACCTCTTTCTGCAGGGCACCTTTTCTTAAACTGCTATCACTGTATCAACAAAATTAACAACTCATCAAAATTAACAATTCATCAAAATATTTTGAGGGCATCTAGCTGTATCTTCCTTTCTGTTGTCATGCAGAGTGTATGTCTCATTGGAGTTCTTAGAGCACTTAATCAGCAAGGATATAGATTTATTTTTCTGAAGTGCCAAAATGGGAACATTTCTAGTCAACCCTCTTATAGAGATAAAAACTTAATTGCAGAAGAATCAAATATTTAAAAAGAAAGTATGTTGGAAATTATGGAACTTTTAGTGCTATTTCTAAGCTCCAGGACTTCTCCTGAGCAAAATATTTCCTATGCTCTCTCTCTCTCTCTGTATATATATATATATATATATATATATATATATATATATATATCCCTTTATCCCTTGGTGTGACTCTAGGGTTACATATTTTTATTATAAAAACTCACTAAACATGAAAAGTAGAACTTTGTTGCTTTGGGGCATCCTCACCAGCTGTGGGAATTTTACTTATTCATAAAATTCAAGGATTACTTTCTTCATTAAGAGAAGATAGCTATCAGTAAATGTGATGTAGCTGGGTTTAATTTTACACTGCCATTCCTTTACACTGCTTTTGTTTTAAGAGTTTTGCTTTTGTAGAGTATGAATAAAAATGGATTTGTTTTTTCTCTTGTTCCTTGCAGTCTGCTGTAATAGATCATCACTAACAGCTTAAATTTAGAAAAACCCTGACAATTGCTAATGCAAACTTTATTTGCACCTCGAGTTGGCATACATCTACTTGTTGTAATACTTAGTGAAGTCTATGAAGACCTTATAAATTTTAATACTTAAAAATTTTATGCAAAACAGTAACTGACGAATTGTTTGTATTTCAAGTTGCAGATGGTGTATTTATCTTAAATAAACTGTGTTTCTAGACTTTGAAGTTAATAGCAGGACTGAGTTTTTTTGCAGGGCTGCTGAGCATCTGTATCTCCTTTTGTCTTAATTCACCTGGAGCTAGTGATGTGCTTTTAAAAGTGGTTTATCTTGCAGAATTACACAAGCAAGTATGATCCCGATGTTCATGTGACCAAACGCCTAAACTTTTCCTCTGCAACTCTGCCACATATGTTCCAAAGGAGCATAGAAAGTTACATAGGCAAAAGAATGGGTGCTACACATGGTCCTCCAGCAGGGAAGAAAATGACTGTCTTTATTGATGATATCAACATGCCTCTGATTAATGAATGGGGTGATCAGGTAAAAAGGAAAATATTAACATTTGGGAACTGGTGGTCTTACCATTGTTGCTGAAAAAATGGGATAGATTAGAAAAAAGGCTTTATAATATGGATTAGAACAAATATGTTTACCCAAACCAATTTCCCCAAGCAAGTTTTTGACATGACTAATAAGCTGTCAGTCCCAAAAGATCAAAGACAGTGTCAAGTCACTTGGTGCAATCACTGTAGTACTTAAGCCTTTTGCTTTGGCTGCATACAAAGCTAGTAGGATTTCTAAAGTAGCACTCCTGAGAACCAGTCTGGGAAAGGAAGCGTGCAAATCCAAGAAACACTCAGAGATTTTTCTTTGATCTCTTCTTGACTTTAAATTGCAGTTTCTATTATCACCACTATGCTGGTGGTGAGTCTAAAGAACAAGACTTGTGAAGAAGCTGGGGTTGTTGAGCCTTGAGTAAAGAAAGCTCAGAGGAGATCTTACAGGTTTCCGTACTACCTGAAAGGAGGTTGTAGCAAGGTCAGTGTTGACAGGACAAGGGGAAATGGCTTCAAGTCGAACCAGAGGAGGTTTAGATGGGACATGAGGGAAAAGTTTCTTCACCAAAATGGTTGTTGAGCCTGGAACAGATTGCCCATGGAAGTTGTGGAGTTACCACCACTGGAGGGGGTGATGGAGGTATTTAAGAGAGATGTAGATGTGGCACCTGGGGGCATGGCTTAGTGGTGGATTTGGTAGTACTGGTTTAATGGTTGGCCTCAATAATAAAAAGATCCTTTCCAACCTAAACAATTCTATGATCACAGTTGACATTAAAGACTAGCAAGCTGTCTTGAGGTATTGATGAAAGAATACTTATAGATCTATACTCTGAAAATATTACTTAAATAAAAAAAGAATCTGCTGAGAAAAATCCTAATTTCCCTGCTTCCAGTACAGCTCTGTACTCAATTCCTCTGTGCAAGTGGATGTGTGACTACACATTGTGCTAAATTAACTGTTTGTCACTATCTAAGCACCTGTGTCAATCTGAAGATATAGTCTGGATTGAAAATTGAAAGTTCTGTTTTCTTAAATTAAAATTATCCAAATTCAGCTGAATGTCTGACTTCATGTCTACAACTACTTATCACATGAAGTTTACATGCAGCCAATGCACTGCATCTGAATGCTTGGTTGCCACATTGCATGTTGACAACCCTGGAACACTTAACTCCTCCATTCCTTTTCTTTTTTTACTTTTGGCTATATTTAGATCACCAATGAGATTGTAAGACAGTTGATGGAACAGAAAGGTTTCTACAGTTTAGAGAAGCCAGGGGAATTCACAAATGTGGTTGACATCCAGTTTGTAGCTGCTATGATTCACCCTGGTGGAGGTCGAAATGACATCCCACAGCGCCTGAAACGCCAGTTCAGCGTCTTCAACTGCACACTGCCTTCTCCTTCCTCTATTGATAAGATATTTCAAACAATAGCTGAAGGCTATTTCTGTGAACAACGACATTTCCCCACAGAAGTATGTAAACTGGCTTCAGCATTAGTATCTACAAGTCGAAAGGTTTGGCAAATGACAAAAGCAAAGGTAAAATTACATCTATTAAGCCTTAATCTGTTGTACTGTACATTTTGTACTGTTTTGTGTGTTCGTAGTTCATATTGTGAAGCTGTGAACTGTGGCTGTAACTGCTGGCTGATGCCTCTGTTCTGAATTGGATGCTCTCAGCATCAAGTTGCTGATGAAAATCCTAATGACATGCAGTGTTTTCTGTAGCTGATATAAGCATCATATTATATACATATAATAGAGTAAACATATCTGATAGGAAGACTGAGAGATCTTCCAGCTGAGAAAATGTTGAGATGAACCAGAAATTAAAAATTAGATAGAAATCTTCCATAAAAGCTGTTTTGGATTGCAAGAAACCTTGAAGATCTGAATTTTAGGAAAGAAGTCAAATTTGGCAGAGAGGCAATCAGTTAGAAACAAATAAAATCTGGTATTTAGTAATTTATAAATATTAAATTTTTCCATTTCAAACAGACTGTTAAAAACATTTGACTGCAATTTCTGGGCAAATTTTCCTTTGAGAGATACAAAAATATTAGGTATAAAATGAAATTTGAAAAGAACAAAACTATAGCATAGAAAAGTGTGTCAAATTTGTTCTTCTACTGAGAAAAGTGAAGGAGAGAGGTGGAAAGATAGGGATTTGTTAAATTCCTGTCCAGAAAAGGCTGCTCAAAATTTCACAAACAACTCACTGTATGCACATGGTTTATGCACAGAGAAATAGAGGAACTTCTAGAGAAACTATTGACTTGTCACCATTGACCAATATAATCAACAGAACTGGTGCTTATTACTACTAATTAACTTCCTTTTCTAGAGCAAATGTAGATTTTGCTAGGTTGCAAATATTTTCCCAAATACTGTTTTCTCAAACTTTTCCCCTCCCTTCCCTTCCCTTCCCTTCCCTTCCCTTCCCTTCCCTTCCCTTCCCTTCCCTTCCCTTCCCTTCCCTTCCCTTCCCTTCCCTTCCCTTCCCTTCCCTTCCCTTCCCTTCCCTTCCCTTCCCTTCCCTTCCCTTCCCTTCCCTTCCCTTCCCTTCCCTTCCCTTCCCTTCCCTTCCCTTCCCTTCCCTTCCCTTCCCTTCCCTTCCCTTCCCCTTTTTCTCATGAACCTTTAATCAGATGTTCTTGGAAAGGACAAAAGAGAATAGCAGACATGATCTGGAAGACAGGGAGCTTCTTAAACACCAAGCATGTATTTCTGCTTTAATGCAAGACCGAATTTTGCGAAAATATCCACATTCACTTCCCCTTATTATTAATTAGAAAATATTTTCATTTAGCAGTTTTTTGAATATAGCTCATGACATTATTTTGTAGATGTTGCCAACTCCAGCAAAATTTCATTACATCTTCAATTTACGAGACCTCAGTCGTATTTGGCAAGGAATACTTACAGTTACTTCTGATGTCTGCCAGAGCACCAGTGTTTTGGTAGCCTTATTCCAACATGAATGCAGACGTGTTATTGCAGACAAGTTCATCAACCAAAGTGATAAAGACTGGTTTGAAGATATGATGAGGAAGGTAAGCAAATAGTATTTTAGTGTTTGCCACAGAAAGAGGCCAGTGACATATTTCATTACTAAAACAATATTGTTGTAGATTGTTTCTGAGGAACATGGTCAAGATATGTTTGGAGATGAATGCATGGAATTATACTTTGTGGATTTCTTGCGTGACGTCCCGGAAACTGCTGGAGATGAGCCCGATCATGCGGAGTTGAAGGCTCCTAAAATTTATGAGCCTATCCCATCTTTGGATTACTTGGCTGAAAGATTACAGATGTTCCTGCAACAGTACAATGAAACTGTCAGAGGATCAAAGATGGATTTAGTATTTTTCAAGGTACTAATGCTTGTAATTGTATTAATACAGAAAGTGCCTGGTCTTTTGCATTTAGTGATACATAGGTCTGGTACGTTTCTATCACATTATTTTGGAGATGGCTCTGAACAACTAGGTTGTTTATACAGTGCATGTAAATGACTGTGAATGTCATCTTGCTTTCCTGAAAGTCACCTCCTTGTCAAAGGTTTTGATGAACAATGCTTTCTTCAACTTTAGTTTGGGTGGCTTGATAGAATAACTACAGCAGTTGAATAAGAAATGCCTATAGTGCACTTGTATTTTACTTTTGCCAGTCTATTTAGAGAGCTTGTAAATAGGCCAGCTAAAAGGCTGGAGGAGTCCTTTCTGCTTTTCCACTGTCCCCTAAGGGGCATGCCCCCAGCTCTGCTGATGACAAACTGTGCATATGACATTGCTTCATACAAGCTTGATACAAGTAGAACGTTTCTCTTGGGCTAGCCCTACTGCTCATTGAAGTCAGGGGGAAATCTCCTGTTGATTTTGAGGAGTACAGAACTGAGTCTTTGGCATAGGTTCCTGAGAAACCATCTAGCTGTTGGGAGTCTTTGGCATAGGTTCCTGGGAAGCCATCTAGCTGTTGCTTGGAGACATGCTTCTAGTTGATTATACAATGCATCATTTTTGCATCTCTTCATCCCCTTTTCTCTCAATAAACAGGATGCAATCATCCATTTGATTAAAATATCACGGATTGTTCGTACTCCACAAGGAAATGCATTGCTGGTGGGTGTGGGTGGATCTGGAAAGCAGAGTCTGACCAAACTAGCATCATACATTGCTGGATACGAGAGCTTTCAGATTACTTTAACAAGGTAACACAATGCAATGTACATGGACATATGCTCCTTAATTTGCCATAGAAGCGAACTCCTCACAATCAGCTTAAAGAAATGCAAACCTCTCAAACATTTTATCCCTCATTGTAAACTACATTTTTAGTCTTATATAGCCAAACTGCATTATGACAATTTCTGTTAATGTCTTAATATTTTGTAGTACTGGAATTCTGTAATTTATAGAAATTTGAAGTAAAAGGGAGCAACTACTGCCTTCCTTCTTTGTCTCTTTTGACATAGGTTTTACAGGGCTAAGCAATAAAGACCAGCAGAGTATATTCTCCTTTGCAAACTATTTAAAATGCTGAGGAATATTCTTTAGAGAGATATATCAGGTCTGTGAATAATGTTATGAGACTTCTGATGAAAGGAAAGATAAAGAAAGACATATCACAATCTCCTTCTGTGTCCCAGAAGCAGAAGAAAGGAACAGTGAGAACAAAACAAGTAAAGAAAAAACCCAAAGTGATAGAACAGAATCCCTAGTTTTCCAAGATTAGCAAGACAAATATTAATAATAGCAATGAATATGGAGGGAGGAAGAATGAAATTAGCAGTGAAGAATGGATGCTGGAAAATGTTTGGTCTCTAAGAATCACTTCCGATAATTGGTGTTAGGTTATTAAACCAGATACACTGCTATTCTGACTCAGTAGAGAAATTCTTATGTCCCTATCAGAATAACACAAATCACTGTAATAACTGTAGCTGACACAGACAAACTGAAGAGCTGGGTTGTTTTCCAAGCTCTGCAGTGCTTGCTTTAGGGGTATTTATAGAACATAAATAAGATGGAGCTGAAAGAGAATTGGGACACTTCCTGTGTGGTATATCTAATATATGAAGAATGGGTCATGTTTGCATTGCACAAATTACTTATGACTTTGAAGAGATTCTTGGAAATAAGAGACTGGTTACAAATAAAAGAGGTTAGTAATTTCAGCTTTAGTTGGCTTGGGACACAATCTGCCATTTTATTAATCTTACTTTATATCATTTTATATTGCACAATCTGAAATATGTAGTTAAATTTGTGCAGACTTATCTGAATCTTACTGTGTGCACCACCTATAAGACACATAACAACAGAACCAGTCACGGTCTCAATTTGCAGAAGAGCTGATCTACCCAAGTGATAATGTTCAAACATAATTTCTGGGCTTGATTTTAGTTAAATCATATAACGCAATAAACCCCTCAGTTTCATTCTCTTTTGTCTCTTAATGATTTCCTTTAACCTGCTCTTAATATCTTCAGAAGATAATTCAGCTGTATTTACTTAATGGTTACAGGTATCAGAACCTACTTGACAACTTAATCCAGATGTATTAACATATTTCTAATAAAGAATTTACATCTGCAAACCATGGGGATACAAAAACTTAGATATAGTATTACTCTCACCATACTTTTCCCAGCACATTATTTTGTTGACTTCACCTCATTTCACATGATTTATATTACTGATCATTCACTTTGGGAAAATTTTTTTGAAAAAGAAACCTAAAAAATGTAACCAGGAGCTAGGGTATTAATTTCTTATCTAGATTTTTTTTTTCTTGCCTTAAGGAAGCTGATCCAGATGATATATGTCTCCTAAGGTGATCTGTAATTCTTGTTCTCTCTTTCTTTAACCCTTTTCTATTCCAGAACATATGCCACCAACAACCTTTTGGATGATCTGAAAATGTTGTACCGCACTGCCGGTCAAAAAGGAAAGGGTGTTGTCTTTATATTCACGGAAAATGAAGTCAGAGATGAATCTTTTCTTGAGTACATAAACAATGTTTTGGCTTCAGGTGAAGTCTCAAATCTTTTTGCACGGGATGAAATAGGTGAAATCACACAAGACCTGATTCCAGCAATGAAGAAGGAGTACCCAAGGCTTAGTCTCACTAGTGAAAATCTTTATAATTACTTTCTTGCTCGAGTTCGGAATAACCTGCATGTGGTCCTTTGTTTTTCTCCTATTGGGGAAAAATTCAGAACTCGTGCACTCAAATTTCCAGGTCTGATTTCAGGCTGTACCATAGACTGGTTCCAACATTGGCCTAAAGATGCTCTTGTAGCAGTTGCACAGCATTTTTTAGCTTCTTACCATATTGAGTGTACAGATGAAGTGAAACAGAGTGTTGTTAACACCATGGGAACAATTCAAGATATTGTAGCTGAAAAATGTGTTGAATACTTTGAACGATATAGGAGAAGAACTTTTGTCACACCAAAATCTTACCTGTCCTTCATTGGAGGCTACAAAACTATTTACAAAGAGAAGATTGCCAGTCTTGGAAGTTTGTCTGAACGCATGAGAACAGGTACTGTAAAAGCTTCTTGATTTTTGTTTCTTTCTTTTTTTTTTTTTTTAAAGGGTGAGAAGAATCTGAATAAAAGGATGTAAAAATGTTGATTTAGATTGTGAGCTTGCATTCATTTGGAAGCAGAGTCATATATGTTTTCAGCTGTATTGTGTGTGAATACAAAATATACAGAGGTTTTGTTTCCATGAATTTTATGAATGTGCAGATTCAAGAGGAGTTTTGGAAATAGTATTAGTTAGCAGTTAAAATACTTGAAACTCCTGCTTTGACATGTATGTATGCTGAGGAACTAATGAGATCCTACTTTTCACATGTAAACATGCCATGAGTAAATCTGAGAAAAGGTAATTAAGTGCTCATATTCAGTCCCTCTGAAGAATTTTTTAAAGAAACAGGTATATGCCAAAGGTATAATTTTAAAAACATTGCTCTGCACAAGGTCATGCATGGTAAACAATTAAAGAGTCTCCTAAACTGAATGCTATTTGGAAGTGAATGTGAACTTAAATTACACACCTGCCCTATGTACACATAAGTCCAAAGGTAAAGGGTGGCTAGCTGTCTGGAAGAACAAAGGTGGAGTTTTTTGAGCTAGAAAGATGTGCATTTACATTTAAAGACATGCATTTATATATGAGGATGTTTATACTTAAGAGATTTTCTCATAATTTGTTCAAATTATTGGAGCATTGTATTGCTTAAGAGTCTGTAGGTTTTTTTACCCTCATCTCATCTGGATCTTCATGCAATGTTGAATTTAGAAGCTCAGCCTACTCTCCTTGTGTCTTCACTTTCATTGCCAGGTTCCTCCTCTTTGTTTTGTACAGAGTACAGCCTAGTACTTTTCATGTTCTCACAGATTTCAGAGATTTCACACGCAATTCTAAAGTGTCATTTGCCATGCTAATGTTTTCAAGCATGTGTTTAATGTTCAGTCTCTTTCTCATGTATAGGAATATAAATAAGTGATCAAGTGACAGATTCTGAATGCTTTTATGCATAAAAAAAAAATTCCCCTGCTGAATTTTGGTGTTCAGTCAATGAGATTACTCACTGGTGTCCCTAAATATGAATATGAGTGATTTATGTTAAATATCCACATTGCTTCACTAAGGTTACATTCTCATAGGTCTTCCTGTTGCTAAAATGGAATTTGTCCATCACAGGTCTTGCAAAACTGATGGAAGCTGAGGTTTCTGTAAATCAGCTCTCCAAAGAGTTGGTTATGAAGGAGAAAGATTTGGCTATAGCTTCAAAAAAAGCTGATGAAGTTTTATTGGAAGTAACCATGAAAGCCCATGCTGCAGAAAAAGTTAAAATGCAGGTGCAAACAGTAAAAGACAAGGCTCAGGCTATTGTGGATGGCATTGCCATTGATAAAGCAGCAGCAGAAGACAAGCTTGAAGCTGCAAGACCTGCACTGGAAGAAGCCAAGGCAGCCCTGCAGGTCAGAAGCAAATATATTCTGAGCAGGCATGTAGTTAATGATTATTATGTCTAATAATATGTCTTGTGTATCTAACTTGGTGTGCGGGGGAAGAAGATTAAAAGAATGGCACTGACCTGTAAATCCTTGTAGAAAAAGCCCTGAAAAATGAAGAGGGGAAGAGGTAAGACGAGCAGTACTCTACTGTTAGGTAATAAAGCAGTCATAGTGTGGGACTACCTTTAGGGACTTTCTGCAGTCATGCTTCTGAGTGACCTGCAAACCTTCAGCAACTGCATTACATGTACAGTCCTCCCAAAAGAACATCATTCTTTGCAATCAAGTGACTGCTTAAATAAATGGACTATTTTCTTCTATAATTTTTCAGACAATAAAACCTTCTGACATTGCAACTGTTCGCAAACTGGGTAAACCTCCTCACCTGATAATGCGGATCATGGACTGCGTACTGCTTTTATTCCAGAGGAAAATAGACTCAGTGACACTAGATCACGAACACCTAGGTGTGAAGCCATCATGGACTGAGGCTCAGAAGCTAATGAATAATTCAGGATTTCTTAGTATGTTGCTTACTTTTCAGAAGGTAAGTAATTAAAAGGGGCACTACTGCTTCAATAACTATCTTCAGAGTTCACATGAAAGTGTCTTCTACCATGAAACAGTTTTGTCTATCTATAGGTGTAGATACTTTGTTCTATTCTTCTTCATTTTCATGATTCATTATCTGAGTAATTTTTCTCCTGGGTCATGCAGTGACTTCTAGCAGACAGAAGTATCCCAAACACTAGACCAAATCTTGAGAAGTTTAGTGTTATCTTATTCAGGCACTTCCTTCTTCTGAGTAGGAATTTTCCTTAAAAGGCCTTACTCTTGGATTTTTAATGGCTCACCTTCTCCAGTGCTACCAGGCCTGTTTACCGGTAAGGCATTCGACAATTCTGTCTCCAATTTGCTAGGGAGCTAGCAGGAAAAAAGAGAAAAAATGAGCAGGAAAGGTAATTATATGATTATGGAACTTTTGGGGTTCTTTCATGAGAAAAATAGTGAAATGAAGAATGATCTTATTATCAACTGTATGAAAAATAAAAGTGAACAGGGTTTTATTTCTGTCAGGACAGAAACTTTTGCAGTAAGTTTCACTGAACTGTGAGACAAAGGAAAATTCTTTATAGGGAAGATAAGAAAGATGTCACAGGTAGCTGCACCAGAAAAAGACTGAGGGTAGAATATGAAATGGCACAATCATAGCCCAACTTTTCATAATCCAGGAGACCAAGAAGATTTCAGAAAAACCTGGCTTTTCTGCAACATTTGTACACTAATGTTTTAATCTACTTAGCTGTGCATTTTGCTGATGCCTTTTCTAAGCTGCTGGAGTGTTTTTGTTGTGAAGATCATCCTCACTATCCCCAGGAGCCATTTGTCCCAGAGAGCCATATTGTGGAACTTGCACTGCCTCTGTGTACAGTTTTTTCCTGGGGCTGTCAGTCTGGTCACTTTCCCTAAGCAGAAAAAGGAAATTAGTTTTAAGATAACAAGGACTAATTATGCCTTCCTTACTCAAGTTTTTGTCTAATGACACTTCCAGAATTTTGGCACTTATTAATAGTGCATGTATTCCTGCTGGTAGTTGGCAGCACATTTAACTCAGAGGAGTCAGAACAACTTCTGTGGGACTGAGTTCTTGCAGGAAGGGATACTGGTGAACGTGGGCTAGAATACTGGACTACTTCAATCCCCAATGAGGTCCTTCACATGCTCCTTCACATACTGTCTATTTCTCATTTTGAGTATATATGACAAGAAAGCTCATTGTGTCTCAGTAGACCACACAGCTTACTTGTTTGTGAGATTTTTGTTATTTCCTGATATTTTTTAGGCAATGAAAATTAGTGGATGAAGAAGTTCATTGAATTCAAAATTAATTACTTAAAAGGAAAAGCATGACATTTTTCAAGCTTTTGAACAGAGATTTAGGCCAGTGCTGATTGATCTTTGCTTCACCTTTGCCAGCTTGTTAGTTCATTATTTTTGGTAGGAGAATAAAAAAGTCAAAATTTTTGTTCAGAACTATTTTACATTTTAGCAAACAATCATAGTGACAACATCACCATGGCTGATCTTGGGAGTAATATAGTGAATATAGTAATATAGTGTCTTTTTAATTAGAGTAGCTAAGGAACAGATAAGTACAAGGCAGTCCTTTCTGCCGTGCAGAAAAACAAGAAAAGAGTAAAAAGCTTGACAGTATGAATGGTGGATGATTTTTAGATGCATTAAAAGAAAGGCATTAATACATTGCCAAAAAAAGGGAGTATTCTTAACATATCTATTGTTAAGCAGTCATTCTTAGCCTGTATAAGCTCTTCTACTTTCTACCTTGCTCGAGGAGATGAATTCCATTTTCTTCTGACACTTACATAATTATAGATTAACCACCATCATCAAAGATCTGGCTTTTCATATTCTCAGCAGATTGTGAAAGGGAGGAAAAACCTGGGATTAGAATAACAGCTGAAAGAAATTTCTTTCACAGTTAAGGAAAAGGGTTAGCTTCAATGAAGTGAAGACAGTGCCTTGCAGTTTCTCCCTTTTCCTGCATGTTTGGTTCCTTCAGCTGTGTTCACACCAGTGCCTGTCTGATGCCATGGTGAGATTGTTTATGGAACTAGATTAGAAGAAAATTAATCAGTAGCTTTATGACTTACATTTCAGTCATAACAGTTTCCAAACTAAATCACTGAGCATTGGTGAGGGAATTAAAGATGGGGCAATGATATCAGATTGAGGGGAAAAGGGAAGAAGGTGCAGTGTTGTAGCAGCAATCACTTAGAACAGCTTAAGTTGTCATGGAGCTACAAGCACTAGGAATATCTTTAAAACTTAAGTGTCAAATAGGGATATTAAATGCCAACTCAAGTCAATCTGTTGCAATGGAAGTAGGAGTTATTTTCATGGGTACACAAAAACTATTAATCTGTCCTTTATAAGAGTGAAAGGCGACAGCATTGCTTTGTTGGTTTATTCTGTAAGAAGTGATACCCCATGGTTTTAAAAAGAAAAATGTTTCTGTGAAGCAGACCTTCTTCAAAAACCCATTTTAAAAAATGATTTTTCCTTTCCATTGACTAGGACTCAATTACAGAAGAAACTGTGGAGCTTTTAGAGCCGTATTTGGATATGGAGGATTATAATCTTGAGAGTGCTAAAAAAGTGTGTGGAAATGTAGCAGGTCTTTGCTCATGGACACAAACAATGGCTTACTTCTACAGTATAAATAAAGAAGTTCTTCCTCTTAAGGTATTTAATATTGATAATTTTATATTTTTGAGAGATGAATACAGTCAAATGGGGAAAAAAAGCCATGTTATTTTGGCTAAAAAGAGATCCTTGTTTCTTCACACCCAGTGGTTGAATCAAGTTAATATGTCCTGGCAACTTTTTCCCCTTACGCACAACTACCCTGTGGTACAGCTGTAACTTATGGGAACACAGTAGGCATTCAGTTGGTTCTTTATGGAGCCTGTCTAGCTGTGTGTGGGAGATAAAGATACCTTCTCTGCCCTCAGAGTGGGTGCCAGGCACTATGGCTTCAAGAAAACACCTCAATCCTGCTGGCCTGGTCATTACAGAATCTGGGAGAGGAGAGTGGTCATTACAGAATCTGGGAGAGGAGAGATCAGTGTTGGCACAGAAACATTCTCTAACGAATTTAGCTGGAATTCATCTCCCTAAAAATTTCTTGGAGTTTCAAACTACTACGTGCAAGTGTACATGTGTAATAGAGAAAGTAGTTGTGAGGTATAGAATTCTGTTGAAACATTGAACTGAAGTAGAAAGGGATCAGCCTCTGCTGTGTGAATTCCTGGAGATAGCTTTATTGTCTTGGAAATGTTCCATTTGTGAGCACATTGAAAATAAGGGTCTTTGCATATTTATATAATGATTTATAGTCATTGCTCCTACAGTGAGTTTTATGGCTCTTTTCTGAAGAAATACATCCAATCAGTTATGCTTCCACTGCACTTGTGTTAGGTTTCTTATTGAATAAGCCACTGTATCAATGGTACAGTTAAAACTCTTGGCATAATTTTTTGGTATACCTAGACAGATCTGATTCAAATATGTTAAAAGCATATTTTTTTATTCAAGTAACTCAAGAGAATGCTGTATTTTTGTGATATATAACTAGCTATTTCCTTTTCAAAGAATGGGATGTTCACTAATGAAAACAGAATTTGAAATGTTACTATTGAGAGCTATAAAAGAGAGCAAGACCTGGGGGAAATAGTGGCTTTATATGCAAATGCAACTCTGAAAGCTGAAAATGTGCTCTTGTAGTTTTTATTTGAATATATGTGATTTAGGATTACATATAAATTTAGCTTTGTGTTCAAGTACTTGCATTCTTGTCACACTGTAGCTGATAAAAAATGAAACATATATATCTTGGCAAAGTGGTGCCTACTGTCAGGTATAGCAACAGTCACAAATATTTTAAAAACTGAAGATGACAGAGGGAAGGGGGAAGTGTTTAAAGTATGCAGGAGATATTGCAGGAAGCAGTGTAGTGATGCTAAGAAAATAATTGAAATTAAATGTACAATTAAACTGCATAAAGTACTAGCCCAGGCTAATCCATCCAGTGCTAAAAGCAGGTTTACTGAATGAATTAATCAGGCTGCTTTATCCTAACTGCTGTTCTAGGATAGAAATCCTGTTAAACACCTGCAAAATATATTTAATATATTTTTATATTGCATCTTAAGTGAGACTCATTGCCTCATTTATCTTTCATATATATATATATATATATATATATATATATATATATATATATATGATATAATGTAGTGTGCAGAAACTTATATTTTATACTTTTATATTTAGTGTGTAAAATGACCTAATTCCTAGGAATGTATACTGGCATTCTTTAGATAAGTGACCTGCAGCCCAAGGATCATTAGTTAGGCTTTCCTGTAAACCTTCAGCATGAGGATGAGCTGTTCATCCCCAGATTGATACCTAGTAAACCAGCCTGCTGCACTAACCTGAGAATTTTGGAGCACCATCTGCTCCTTATCCATTACATGAAGAATATAAGAGCAGAATGGAGAAGCCCTGACTTTTGCTGTGATACCGTCAGCCTCCAATTAAAATAATGTGTATAGGAGTATAATTTCCCATAGGAATGTCTGCAGTGACTTTAATTAAGTTCTCCTTAGGCTGTTATAGTGATGAAGGGAAGTTTATTTACAGTTTATAAATTCTGTTTGATATTGAAGATTCTCCCTGTCACACTCAGTTTTAAGCATGAGACTTTACTGCCTTTTCTACTTTCGTTTGTCTCCATGCTGAACTAAAAACCACAGCAAGAAATGAAAGGAATGAAAGCACCTGAAGAAGGGGTAAGAGTCAAGGAGTGTTGAAACTTGATCATTGTCCATTTAAATAAGGGTGTCCTTGACAAGGTGATGCCCAGTGGGCAGGAAAACAAGTATGTAAGTCTGCATTCAAGGCCCACAGTAACTGTGGAAGGAAAGTATATATGTTGAGGGGTGAAGGGGAGGATTAAATCACCTAATAAAACAGAGTGAGGTCAGGACATGTAACTGAACAGAAAATATGGAAAGTCTTTCCCTAGCTAGTACAGACAGTGAAAAGCAGATAAAACATATGATTTCTGTGCCTTTCAAAGGTAATTTTAATCCCAAAAAAATGGTCACAGATAGCAAAGAAAGTGAGGCCAAGGTTTTATTAATGTCACTCTTGCATGGATCTGTTTGCATGTGTACATAGGTATATATGTATGTGCAGGTATATATCCATTTTTTAAAATTTGTTTTTGGAAAGACTGCAAAACCTGTGTATGTCTTTGCCTTTTTTACAGTCTTTCCCTAAATAATGGTGGGTACAAGTGTATCGTGGTATTGAGTCTCTTGGAAAGTTGATACAAAACCAATGAAGTGTCTATAGGAAAAATCTGCAGTAATATGGGACAGAAGCAGTTTTTATACAGCATGTTCATGAAGAGTCTTCAGTCAGATGCCATGTTCCCAGAACAGGACTGAAACAAAAGGCAAGGATGAGCACTTAGCTCATCTTAGCACTTAGCACATCCCCAGAAGGTCAGGAACAGAGTGGCAGAGTCCAAGAAGCCTTCTGCTCTAGTCCAGCAGCAGTGAGTGCTCAATAGACTGTAAGAAGAGTGGACTTTGAAAGCTGAAATTCCTTAACAAAAGAAGTGCTAGGAACACTCCAAATCATCCTTACCTGTAGTGAACTCTATAATTTTGGATGCTTTTTCCCCCCTAATGGGATTTCCCTAGTAACATTTCCTCAATTTACTGAGTAGCAGTTGCTCTTCAGAGTGATTTGGGGTTGATCTGGGCATTCCATTCAAGATCAGGAATAGTATTAAATAGTATGAGGCTTCTTTCTGTTGGAGGCGTCACTTTTATTGAACTGTTTCCTTGGACAAGGGTCAGATATACTTGGTACTTTGCAAAACTGAGTTTGCAATGAATCAGCGAGAAACTTAGTGTCTATGTCAATACTAATAAATTAAATAGTACTAGTGAATTTTTCTAGGCACTGGAAAGTGATCATTTACACCGGTAAGTTTTTAGAATGATCCCTAGTGTGATTTGGTCTTTGCTAAACAGCATTTTTCTGTGGTCTCTGGGCACCTTTCAGGTTCTAGCCTGGCCCAAGAGCCATTCCCACAAGGCTGCCAACATGGAGTCATAGTGTTTTAGAGGGTGAGAGAGCTTAATGTGAGGGTTTTTTTATGCTGGTCAACCTCAGTGCCAGAGAAAGTTCTTGGGCATGTTTCATTTAAGAGTACAGCTGTGACTGTAATTATGTTTATTTCTTCTGTTTTTGTGTGGAATGCAAAAATGTTAAGAGGGCCAGGATCATCTGCTATGAAGTCCTCTCTGAGGGCAGTTTGGAAGAAGGCAAAACAGCTGCTAAACTCTTCAGGCTGTGGCCCTTGTTGGCACAGGTGCTGTACCTGCCCCACGCAGGCAGGTGCAGAGGTCAGGGAGCAGCACTGGCTGGAGCAGGTGCTGAGAGGATTGTCTGTCTGTCTCTCCACAATGCCAAAGGCAAGGAAAGGCTGAAGCTGCTGTTCTCTCACAAGCCCAGGCATATTCCAGTGTAACACCACTTCTCCAGGAGTGCAGATCAGAGTGTGGACCTCTTGTCTTAAATCCTCATGATTCATCTGCATAAAATCCATTTATTCGGGCTTTCACACTGCATCCAAGTGGAACAAATTGTGTATCCTTGCTTTGCTGCGTGGTTCAAAGGGATGAAATGAAGGGTGTGAAGCTTGTTCACAGAGCAATGCCACTAAAATTAGAAAGGCTACGGTGGTTCTTAGTGGTTGGGAAACATGTTTCCTTCCTGCTTAATATTGGCTGGAAATGTTTGTATGGAGCTGACTGCAGCTATAATAGTCTTGTGCAGAAGATTCTCTTTGGCAGTAGGACTCACCTCCTGCTCTCATGGCAGAGCTCTATACTGGAGGCTGCCAGCCAACCTGACACTGATGTCAATACAAAAGCTGTGTTTGTACCCATGAAATTTTGAAAACTTGAGTTTGGGAAAAAAAAAATGGGGAGAAAGCAAATAATTTCAAAGGGTCATCTGAAACAAGTACTCTTTCTGCTTTTGGGAATCAGATAGGTTGGTCATCCTGCATGAGCTGTCAGTCTCATGCAACCAACCATTGTTTATCACATATGATCAAGTAGCCTATAAATCAAACTAATATAATCATGTCTTATACTTTGTTATGAATACCCTGAAAATGGCTGAGAACTCTGGTTCAACTGTCTGTAAAATAGTTTCTTATTATAGGTCATCTTCCAGAAAATCTGTAAAGTCTTGTGTAAATAAGTTTACAGATATTTTTCATGTTAGAATACAATATACTTTTTTTTGTGCTCATCTGAAATATTTTGTCGATGTCCCTACATCTTCAAAGCTGATAACCTTTTGAGAGCTTTTAAGAATGGGGAAGTTTGTTTCATCAATCTTTTGCACTTTTCTGGGTAGTTTATTGCTGCACAGGGACCTGCTTTTTCTTATTTACAAGGCATCATTGCTCATATGTACTGGGAATTCACATGCCCATCCTTTTCCACTGAAGTTCACATCCTGCTGTGATAAATGTCAAGGTGTTATATGAATCCACACAGCCAGGTGTGAGTTCTCTGGTGTTCCAGCTGTCCTGCCAAGTCTGTTCTTTATAACCCTCCAAGGATCTTGTTTCCTGTGTAACCTCAGTATTTCTCAGCTGAGACTGAAACAATATGTCATAATAGTGTTCGACCCCCATTTTTAACCCTCAGAGAATTTAAGGATACAAGGATGCTCTGCAGCAGGGAAGGTGGTAGGAAGAGGAAGAAGAGGGCTGGTGCAGGGCTCCTTTTGGATCTCAGTAAGAAAGGCTTGACAACAGATGGCTAAATGAGGCATCTACTTCAATAAGGCAGAATAATAAGAAGAATTTAAGACAGTTTGAATGGCCAAAAGAGAAAGTTTTCTCTTCATGGACAGGATCTGCTCTGCACAGGATACCATGGGCAAAACTATCCTAGCTCTCTCTGATGCTGCATGAGTGTGGGGTATCCAGCATTTGCAGGGATGCAAAGCTTACTCACTGTTTGTCTTCTTCTTATGAATCTTTTTAAGGTGGTTGTCTTATTAAGTGAATTGTTGTCAGGCCTTTCTTATTCAGATGCAGAAGGAACCCTGCACTATCTCTCGCACAGTAACACTATGTCACCTCCTAAAAACTCTTTTGCTGTTGGAACTTTGCCCAATGGTCCAAGATTCACTAAAACACAACAGCAGCTGATCTGAAATCTGCTTAGCTGGGTTTAATCAAGACTCATTGATTGAGCAGTGTTTATCTCTAGGTGATGCTCTTTAATGCGTTTTTTGATAAACAGTGAGGTAAAAATATTTTAGCATTCTTGCATGATGGAAATTTTATGAGCAGCCATTTTACTGGTTCATTCAGGTTCAAAATATGTTTTTATCCCTAGGATCTATCAACATAGCAGGTGGCTACAGTAGATGAAATTTTACTGACAGTGCTATTCTCTAGCATATACTGTCTGCATACACCTAGATTGCTAATATAGATGGGCAGCAATACATGTGATTTACCTGTATCCAATGCACATGTATGCAACATATGTACATGGATATTAGTAACCTACTTCATTGATCAATACGTATATGCATCTCTAATTCCCTGCTCCCAAACCACTCTTTTGAGATAGACCAGACCCCGACCTGTGCTTATGCTGTTAACTAGGAGTTATCCCTTAAAAGGATGCCTTCAACTATTACTCTTCTGGTGTGATGTAGTACAAGTGTCAAGTTTCGTATTTGTAATAAAACAGGTTTTACAGATTCTTGGTTTCCATCTTCATAACTCTTACAGAAGAAAAAAACAGAAATAAGCTACATGATATTTAAACAAGCTTTTTTAAATATTCAGAGTAAATGGAAGCAACCTTTATCTCTAAGTGTGAATTTCATAAGAAATTTGTCAGGCTCTAATCCTTTGCAAATGTATATGGAAATACTTTCTGAATTCACAGAATATTTTTTCAACCCTGTTAGGAATATAAATGTTAAGAGGCCACATTTAAATGACTGGTAAGTCATCATGCAAATTTATAGAGAGATGTGAAAAAAGTCTCTAGAGTTTTACTTTCCAGAGGAGCAAAAAATACATTTCTTTTATTTTTGTGGTAGAAATAATTGACGGGAAAAGAGAGAAGGAGAGTAGTTTATGTTATAGTTTTTATTATTTTATAATTAATGAAGACAATATTAAATTTCTTTTGCACTGAGAATATATTACAGGAGGCATATATATAAGGCAACCCATAGTATATGTCGCCGCATATATCTAGTTACAGCTATTTCAAGTGTATTGTGATTTAAAATCATTGTTTCTTGTGTGATCAATAGACCATTCTGAAAATTATTATTAAAACATCTTAAGATTACCTTGAATAACTTTAGTGTTATGCTTCTGTTCCAGAAGTAAAACAAAATAAAAAATCTTCTGTCACCTTAAAACTTGTATTATTTTTAAAAGTACCCAAACCAGTACAGTATGTACTGTTAAATGAATGTCATTTGCTTCTGCCACAAAAATAGGTATTAACTACTCTTTGCTTTTAAATATTTGTAGGCAAATTTAGCTTTGCAGGAAGGAAGACTTGCAGCTGCCCAAATGGAACTGAATAGTGCACAAAATCAGCTGGATGAGAAGCAAAAGGAACTGGATGAAGTACAAGCCATGTATGATGCTGCTGTGAAAGAGAAGCAGGCCTTGCTTGATGATGCTGAGGCATGCAGAAGGAAGATGAACAATGCCTCAGCTCTGATTGAAGGATTAGGGGGAGAAAAGGTATTAGCACATGTACAGGTTTCCAGCACAAAGTAGGTGTGCAGTTTTGAGAATGCTCTGTAATGATCATAGCAGTGCTCAGCAAACTCAAAGTGTGGTGACATCTTGCTATCACATGACACTTTTTTTAGTTATATGTATGTTTATTTTTCTCTTCATGTGAATGTACCTAAAAAATTAAAGCAATTTCTTATGTTAATTCTTCTGCATGAAGCTTTATGTTATAATATATGATTTGTATGAGGATAAAGTTTGGATTTAAAGCCAAGGAGCCAAATTCCTTTTAGGTTTTTTAAGAAGAGGAATTAGGCTTAACCTAAATAATTGCCCTAAAATATTTATAAGAAGGATTACTCTTTTTTTCTCACCAAGTATACAAGAATACAAATTTGAAGCTTGACTAATTTCCTGAATTATAATTGAAGCTTAGATTCCTATTGGAGCCTTTTACAAAATTATGGGCTAATTGTTATCCTCTGCAATGAACTTGAAATTTACCTTTCCTATGCAGATCCTTCTGACTTCACCCTGAAGTTTTTCAGATAAAGCAAAATACTCTTTCCCCCCCTTCTTATTTGCTTTGTTAATTCCTTCATTGATTTCACATAAAGTCAAAATTGATGAGAGTTCTGACTTCAACCATTGTGTCCTGTGAGGCCAGCACCTCAGCATTTCTTTGCATAGCTGCCCCTCAAATTACATCAGTTTAAAATCTTAGATGTTTTATCATATTTTTTCAGTGAATTTCTAAATTTGGAAGCAACACAAAACCAGGAAATTATAGTGTCTTCTTGTGGGTTTTATGAGGTCTTGTAAGAGCTGTAATTCCACTCTACTTTTGAAAATTCAGACAAAAAAAATTAAAGACTCTGTATGGCACTTGGAGGATTCAACAAAACTGACACTGGGTTAAATGTGTATCTTCTAAACTTGAAACATCTTGACCATATTGACCAAGATTGAATGCAGAGTGTTTGTAAGGGAACACAAAATCTGGAAAGAAATTAATAAACAAAATATTAGTTAATTATTTTATTTTTTTAACACATTAAATAATAATACTTATTAAATTGCAGAATCATGGAATAATTGAGATTGGAAGGGACCTCTGAAGACCATCTAATGCAAAACACACATCCCTCCTTTCCCCCTACTCAAGTCTCAGGGCATTTTTAGGTTGGGTTTTGAATATCTTCCAAGATTCCACAACTTCTGTTGGTGACCTATTCCAGTTTTTGACCACTCTCACTGAAATAAAGGGATTTTTTGTGTGTTGAATTTAAAAATATCATATTCCAATTTGTGACCATTGCCACATGTCATTTCACAGAGTACCAGTTAAGAGTCTGGCATCTTCCTCTTTACACCTTCTCATCATGTATTTGTGCACATAGATACATGTGTACAAATTCCCCTGCACTCTCTGTGTTCAAGGCTAAACAATCTCAGCCAAGGCTGCCCCCAAATTTTAGATCCCTGATCAGTTCTTTATCTGCAAGTCTGAGGTTAAGCAAACTTCCTTTCCCTCATTAAATCCCCACTCGGCTGTGTTGAGAACTTTTGTCAGTGCTTTCCTTGAAACCTCAAGGATTGCTTGTGTCTTTCTGTGTTGTCCCTTCAGATACTGGATTGTTGAAGTTCTCCATGTAGACCAAAGCCTGTGGATGCCAGGTTTCTTCCGCTGTCTGAAAAAGCCCTCATTTACTTGTTAATCACATTGTCTGTGACAGACACACACATCTCCCATGTTGATCTTCCCTCTGATGCTAACCCATAAGCTCCCAACTGGCATATTGTCCATCCTCGAGTCTCCCATGCTGACCACATGCATTCCACTGCCTTCTCACCTTCCCAACCTGTCCTTCCTAACAAGCCCACAGGCAGCTGATGCAGCTCTCCAGTTCTGGATGTCTTTTCACCATGTTCCCATGACCCCCATCATATCATGATGCAACCACATGCAGGTCCTCTTTTCTTCTCCATGCTGCACACATTCATGTGTGAAACACTTCAGAGAGGTGCCCAGCTGTGATAATTAATGTCCTATAAGCAGTATGAAAGCTGTCCCCACCATTCTGTCTGGTGGACACTTCTTTGTCTTTGTGGGTATCCTTAGGGTGGTCCTTCATTAGCCCTGTTTTGTTGATTACAAGGTCCCTACAGTTTATCTCACCCCACACATTTTGTTTGCCAGCGCCATCCTCCACTTCCTCACATGACTATTTGTCCTCTGCCTGACACTTCATTCCTTCTTTAAAGCTCTTCTTACCAGTTTGACTAGCTTGTTTGCAAAGATGCTTTTTCTCCACTTGGTCAGGTTGTTGCCATCCCTTCCAAGCAAACTTCTACTTCTGAAAATAATGATTTAAAGCAAAAAATAGTCCTGTTTTGAAGAAAAATAATTTAACAGAAAGAGATTAATTTTTAAGTTAGATATTTGTGTTAGCTTTGTGTCTCCTTAAGCTAACTTCTTTTAAATATTTTACATACAGCTTCGTTGGACAGCAAGCAGCAAAAACTTTCAAAATCAAATTATTGATTTGGTGGGGAATGTTCTTCTGGCCACTGGATTTCTCTCTTACTCTGGACCTTTCAATCAGGAGTACAGGAATTTGCTACTCCAATTGTGGAAGAAAGAGATGGACAATAACAAGATTCCATACAGTAAAGTAAGTGTTCATGTTTTGTTCTGACCTTATTTTTTGCCTTGCTGAGAAATTATATGCAGAGCATTTCGTTCCAGAAAAGTACATAATTGGAAGATTATATACAGGCTGTCACATTCAATCAAATTTTTAATAAATAAAAAATCTGAATAGTTGACAACTGAGCTTCTAAACCAATATGTTTTAAGTTCCTCTTTAAACTGTCAGGCATTTCACAGTTGGTATGTAGGACAGTGCTCTGGCAAATCTGAGAGAGAAATGCTGACTGAGATCAGCTGCCCCGGGAGAAACTGCATAATACAGGAAACAAAGTAAAATTTATCAGAGGAAACATCACCTTTGCACTTCTGTGTGTTATCAGTACATACCCTCCTGTCCTGCCTTCTACTGCATACCCACAGCATTTAATTTAGTTTAATTTGATGTGTCTTGTAGAAATTATTGGTTTAAATAAACCCTGCATTTTGCAATGCTTGGTTTGCAGCACTTTGGAACTTCAGATTGCTCCAGTGTTCACTTTTAAATCCTGCACTTTTGTCACCAGTGAGGCTAACCTTGCAGCATATCTTTCCCTGGCCCGTGTCTGTGCAGGCAGAGGTGGCCTAAAATGCAGTGGAGATACAGTCCCATACTCAGTTTCTGTTTCCTGCCACTGCACATTCTACCTTTATTAAAATGAGCTGCCTGCATGCTGAGACTATGACACAGGGCAGGATATCTTGCATGAATCTTATCCTTTACTTTTACCATTATCTGCCTCAGGAGTGCCAGACCTGGCAGATGTTCTGGTGCAAAGGCTTTGCTCATGGCCAGCAGCAGCCTTGCTCCTATTCCATGACTTTAGGAGGTCTGTCTAATAATGTTCCCTGTACCTGGAAGACATATTCATACTGAAGGCAGAATTTGGGCCATAGTAGTCAAAACTGCCTTTCTGAGTAGTCTATGTTTTCTTCTACTTGGTTTTTTGAATACCTGGGTACATTTTCTTCAGCAGTAAATGCTGGAGAAATAATTCAGGAACTCTCTCTTCCTCTCAGCGGAGGAGTTGAGGTATTTAAGTTCAAACATTTCCTATTCTCAGTTTGTCAAAGATTTTGACAAAGCAGTTGCTACTGAAAAATGCTGTGAGCTACTGAGCAACCTGTGAACAGCTGTATCATTGTGAAACAGCTAAAGGTAAATCTGCATCTTCTTTTCAGGTTTTTTGGCATTTGGCACTTAAAACCTCTGTTAAGGAGAACTCTTTTCCGTGAAGTTTGTTCACTTCATCAAAGTTACTTGCAAATATATTTTTTATTATTTTTTATGTTAGATTACCATAATTCTTGTAATGCTGATTAACCTTGACCTGAGAGAGGGAAACTTGCAATCCAGCCCAAGTTATGCTGAGACTTAAAAGATGAATGACTCTGACCTGCCCAGTAAAGCTCTCTGAAAGCTGCTGATGATAAAAGATATGTAAGGCCAAGATGGATTTTTTTAATAAAGTACCAGGAGCAGTGCAGTTTCAGGCAAGGTTCTTAACCAGTGTGGCATGGGATTTATCCTACATGTACTCATCCCAGGGAGGCTCATTCTCAAATTCAGTATATAAAATGTTCTTTAAAGCTACTTACCTTGGGGAATATCCGTCAAGATTCTCACCATTTAAGGATAAGAAACTGGATGTACAATGTCCTTAGAAAGCAATACGTAAGGAATTAAAATTCTGCTTTCATGAAGGTATTCTGACCACATTACTATTTGACTGAATCCTTGAAAATTTGAGGAATACTTTCTTATAGTTTCTATGTTGCTCCCCCCCTTCAAAAAAAAGGTCTCACTTAGATGGAAAATACCATAGTTAATGAGTTTCAAAATGTATTTACTATTCTATTTAGAGTTCCTATTAAAGACAGAATTATTCTTTCCATCATAGTGTATTGAGGAGAGCTTTGATTTTTCCCAGGGAATTAAATACTCACAAAAGGCAGCATATGGGCCTTTCTTGATACTTCACACCACAGGAAAGAAAGCAGCTTTGCAGTTCAATCAAAAGGCTTGACATCTGCCTTACTTTGTCACAGACTTACTGACCGTGGGCGTATGAGTCATTTAGGCATAACAATTTAGAGAGATCTGTTTAAAATTAGCCACCTATCTGTTTAGTTAGACACTTAAATTAGCTGAGTTTCAGAGTTGCAGGATGACTGGTACTTCTTGCTGTAGGTAAGAAAATGTTCAAAGCTGTTTAGATCCTATTCATCTGCTTATGGAGCTAAATACAGTTTTAGGTTCCTATTGCTGAAAAATTTGCCAATTAAATGCTTTTCTGTCTTTTGCACAAATGGAAACTTGATTCCTAAAATTTCTCTGTCTTCTGAGGATGATTTGTGTTGCTTCATCATGAGTCTTCGATAATTTTAGAAGTAAAAAAATCAAAGAGGTAAAAAAGCTTTGGCATCTTGCAGCCACTGGTATCATTAGGTCTCATGATTGTATCACAGCTCTCAGAGTATTTGAAGGTATGCTTTAGGCTTCAGATGCTGAATTATGTGATTTTCACAATATTTACAGGCTTTTACTTTCTTTCTTTCATGACTTTATTTCGAACACGTTTTTAGATAAACCTACAAGTAGGAATTGTTGAATGAAAAATGTAAGAAGCAAATAAAAAACTCCTTCAATTTTATTATTTTTAAAATTCTCAATCCTTACTATGGTGCTTTTTCTAAATTTGAGAGTTTGGTTTGCTACTTTCAGCACTGTATTCTTCATATACACCTGTTTGAGAGACCAGTCACTTTTCAGAGTGAATAAAATAAAGCAAGTGAGTTGACAAATGCAAGTCAGACTTAAGGAGAATGTGCTAACTCTGAGGGGTTTTAGCTTAGCAGCAATAACCTCTCACAATAGTTCATGGTGGCTGATCCATAGCACATCTCCACATTTTTCTCTTCGTCTCCCACAGTCATCCTGTAGCTGAAAGGCACTTTCCAGCAGGTGGAAGGTCTTGTGAGCAAGATGACAATTCCACTCGAACTGGCAGGAAAAGTGTTTGCTGTTAAAAATGGCAAAAAATCAGTTTGTCAATAGATATTGAACTAGTTTTAGAGCTTTTCTGGCACTCTCTGATGGACATTGAAGCCTCAGCAGAATTCACTTTCATTACTTCTCAACTACAGTGATTGAGCCACTGAACTTTAAAGAAAAGAAATAGTAAGCAATAACTGCCAAATACACTCCATCATGCATTCTGATCAGAATAAGAAGAAAAAACATCCAGCAGAAGTTTTAGTATAGCTTCTCTAACTGGCACTAATTTTGTATTTACATGTTTTCTACTGGTACTGATTTTGTAATTGCATATTTTCTATTAGAACTTGAACCTTACTGGTATGCTTGTTGACAATGCTACAGTGGGTGAATGGAACCTCCAGGGTCTTCCAAATGATGATCTTTCAATTCAAAATGGCATTATTGTCACAAAAGCATCTAGATATCCGCTGCTGATTGATCCACAAGGTCAAGGAAAGATCTGGATCAAAAATAAGGAAAAGAATAATGGACTTCAGGTAAATAGTTAATTCACAATTCTTTAAAATGTGTATGTCATTTGTGTCATCATGCTTTGGCCATGTGTAATTTAAATTTGATGTTTATTGGTACACAGTTATGCATAAACTGAAAAAAGGCTGACACAGAAGCTGTACCCTATATTATGGCACCAATAACAGGGCAAACTAGCTTGCACTGATATGTTATGGCATATCTATTTTTATGATGGATATTTTAATTGCTTGCCATAGTGAAAGAGAAACAAAGAGGGAAGTAAAAGGTTGCATCTTATTCTCCACCTTCCTGGAGACTTGTATCTCCTACTCTGAATCTGAGTTCTCCCCAGTAAGTGCAGAGGGAACAGAGTTATGTCAAGATTCTAGATACACAAGTGTTTAAATTAGGGCTTACATCTGGCATATTGTAATTTCCTATGTCTTGTTAGTGTTATGCTGTTGCTCACCCAGACATTAGCTTTATCCCTCAGCTGAATTTGAAATAAAAATGTAGGCAACATGCTGTATTGGTGGATACACATATGTCTACAATATAACAAAAAAAAAGTGTAGAGTGGTGGAACAGAGTATTAATTTTTAAATAATATACTGGTTTAATTCTGTGTAATGTGCCTCTGGTTATTTTAATTATACCTTTTTCAAAGAGCTTTGCCTGTAAGACAAGGATTTATTTTAAAAACATATATATCCTATTTTTTTTCTTGGTAAAAAAAAGCACCTGAAAACCATGATTTAAGAGATGCCTGGAAAGGCTATTCAATTATCATCTTAAAGAATTAGGTAAATAAATGAAGAGGAGTCTGTGTGACTTTTAGCAATTTTAAGACTGGTAGAACTGAATTGAAAATTGAATGTCTGATGTCAGATCAGGCCTTCTATATAACACTGGTTCCCTTTCTGAACTCCATAAACATTTCTGCACTTCACATTTGTGTTCTAAGCATGAATCTATTTATATTTAGGGGATATTAAGATATTGCAACAATTAGATAGATATGTAGATAAATAAGTAAATAAGTGACAATAACGAAATGTGATCTCTTATCCTCTTAAGTTTAAAGCAAAACTTCCATTCATGTCAGCAGAGGCAAGTTTTGGTCCCTAGGAATGTAGCCATTTGTATAGATATCCCAAGACTTGTATAAGTTTTTAAAGCTTCAATAGATTTTATGCTGTTTTCTGTGTGCTTTTGAACACATGATGTATTGTGACTCAATCTTCCTAGGTTACAGCTATGAACCACAAGTTCTTCAGAAGTCACATAGAAGACTGCTTGTCCCTTGGCCGACCTCTGTTAATTGAAGACATTGGAGAGGAGCTTGATCCTGCTCTAGATAACATCTTGGAGAAAAATTTCATAAAATTTGGTTCAGCACACAAAGTAAGATGAATTGTAGGCATGAAATTAAAACCCAACAGGACAGATGTTGGGTATGGGGTAGTCTGAATACTTACATGATTTGTACCTTTAAAACAGTTAGAAAATGAGTAGTGAATTCATGGGATTGTTTGAGCGGCTTTTTTGTTCTTAGACAGAAGGTTTAAAAAGTGTAAATGAAAATGTAAAAAAAAGAGTTAATAGATTTTTTTTCATTGGATAAAATAACAGTTTTTCTGCATTCAGCTCTCAAAAATTGAAATACGTTTTTTTATTTTCAGGTGAAAGTAGGTGACAAGGAGGTAGATCTAATGAAGGGATTTACCCTGTATATGACAACAAAGGTGGCTAATCCTGTTTATACTCCAGAAATTAGTGCAAGAACAACTGTGATTGACTTTACTGTTACTATGAAAGGGCTGGAAGATCAGCTCCTTGGCCGAGTCATCCTCACAGAAAAGCAGGTATCAAGTCTTGCAGTATTTGAATAGAGGGAAGGCTTGTTCAGTATCTGCACCAGGAGTGCATACATATTCAATGGCTTGGTTGAAATCAAATGCGAGAACAAAAATGTGAATGAAAGTTTAAAGGTTGTTAATCCACTGAAATACAATGTAGAGCTGTTTTTTAATTGAATGTGGAAACTTAAACATTTATTTTAAGATCTGGCCTTGGAAAGAGAAGAAAGAAAATTATTCATTAAAAATACATCATAGCATGCACATGACATACATAAAACAATTTTATTCCTTCATATATGGAAAGGGCTTCTTGTTCAGCCAGAAATCTCTTGTATTTCTGAATTCCTTTTTAAACTTAATTTGAATTACATGAAAAAATGCTTATGAACTTGAACTACTTTTACCAGTCAGGCTCTAGTGTACAAGGAGATAAAAGATTCTTAAGGAGCCCTGAAAACACTGACTTGACTCTAGTCTTACTACAATTTGCATTGATTTAATATAAGTTAATATTAAGAAGAAAATCCTCTCTCAGGTGAGAGAAAAAGAATTGAGGTTTGCATTAGCAGAGCTGCTGCTTTCAGTAAGTATCTCAGGTAGGCTTGCTAATGTGAGAGGAATTGCCTACCTAAAGGAATTAATTCTTCCTTTGACTTCCCCAAAGCATGTTCTAACCAGTGTTCTTTAGTGGTGCTGTCATTTTCTCCAGCCAACACCCTTCCACTTTACTCAAAATGAGCCTTTACTGAAGTAAGGACTGGAATTAAGGAGCCTTTCCTTCAGTCTGACAGTTACAAACAGAGGCTGGAAAGTCATTGTAATGCACAAAATCCAGGTGAATTGTTCCATGAAAAACAGAAAGATTGTAACAGGAGGTACTGGGGAAAAATACGGCAGGACAAATGCTTTAGATGCAGAACTTTTAATCTTTACTCCAGTAGATGTAGGTTTCTCTAAGCAAAATCATACAGCATCAGCAGGAGTGAAGGGGAGTATCCTGACTAACCTCTGAAGGGAGGGAGAGGTCTAAATCAAGATAGAAATAAAAGAAGTGAAATAGGTTTTTTCTCATGACCTACATATAAAAATCCTCTTCACATAAGATACCCTTGTTCTGTGGGGTTTTTTTTGGTTGGTTTTTTTTTTTTTTTTTGTTGTTGTTTTTTGTTTTGTTTTGTTTTTTTTTTTGCTTGGACAGAACTGTTAGAGAATTCAGATTAAATGTATGTAGCAACACCTCAACACCTAGACTGCATTTTGAGTAAAAAATAGTCACTGAAAAATATTCCTCCAGTGCTGTACATCAGCTGAAGAGAGTTGCAAGGGAACCTGGTTTATATTGGCCCTATTTGCTGCACAGGGACATGGTTGCAGCTGATCAACATTTATTAAAGTTCTTTTGGCATATATGAAGACATCATGGTTGTTTCTTCTGTCTCAGCAAGAGCTGAATGTTGTGGTGTAGAAGTCAGAGTCAATGGGATTCTGAAAAAATTAGTTCAAAGAAAAGACACAACATGAAGAGAGATTCTGAAGAACCAGTATTCTATTACAAAGAGACAACTTTATGATCACTGAGCTAAAGTAATAGATTAAAGGAACCAAGACATTTTTAAGGATTGCTCTAGTGATCAATGAGATATGATCAAAGAAGTGTTTATTCTTCTCAGCTTTATAGGTTGATCCTGTAAATATAGAAAAAAAATCAGCATATTTTTGTACTTTGATAATGGAGTTGCTGCCACTATTTGTGTTCAGAACAACTATTATTTATGTTACAAATATGGTTGTGAAGTTCCCTTGTAAACAAAAACTTACACCTCGTATATTTGCTAATTTTCTGAAAGATACCTTTTACAGACTCTTAAATAGTATGGGTAAAGTGTCGGATCTTAAACAAAGCACATCCTTATGTGGAATTTAAGCATGTAGTTAAATATATTTTTGAGTGTTTTGTGGAAGTGTTCCTTTTGTGTAATTCTAATATTTTTTTGTATTAATGGTATAGAAAGAAGAGTAAATGTAGAAAGCTGAATTACTGATGCTTAAGTCATTTACCAATTTGGGGATGCAGTTACTTGTAGCTTCCAGAGAGCACTCTGTAGCCCTAGAACATATTTCAAACAGGTTTCCAAGTGAGAAGTTTATGAAAATAAAGAAATACATCACTTTTTTGAAATACAGGAGAACCTCTCCTGTACTGTATAACTCTGTACATCTCCTTTTTCTCTAGCCTGACATATTGACAAAAATGAAAATAAACTGAAGCCATAGGTGTAGATAGACTATTATTAACAATCCTTTTCTTATAGGAAGGTTGACTGGATTGATTAAATAAAGACAGCCAGCAAAAATATCCCTGAGCTGTGTAGACTGTGCTGTATAGATGCCTCATTTCACTTGGCGTTGTGTTGACTTGTCTGCCTTTTTTCCCTTGTCATTGTCTGTCTTGTAGAAAGGGCAAAAAAATCCATAGGACATTGAAAATAATTGTAACATTTCCTGTTTTATAAGCAGTAGAGAATTGTATCTTTCAAAGTCACAGAATGGTAGAAATTAGAAATGGAAAAGGTCATCCAGTCAATTTTGCTCATAACCTAAAATCCAGCCATACAATGCATCTTTCAGGCCTTTATCTGATTTAATTTTAAGTACTCAATGTAATGTGGCTTTTATCACTTGCCATTGGAAACTATTTTTGGTGGTTTGTGCACCGTATTATGAGGAAGATTTTCCTGATAATTCAGATGTGTTTTCATTCTCCAGCATTTATGCTTCATTAGTCAAATAAATACAGGGTACATATAAGTTACTTTATTGTATATATTCAGCCTGCATATAAATTATTTTAGTACAGAAATATTTAGTAATATTTCAGTATTTTATGGAAAAGACAAGTCCTCACTATGACATGCATATAATAATTTTTTCTGTGTCTTTATAAGGAATCTTCCTTTTAATTGACATTAAATAAACTGTATGGCAAATTCTTGAACATAGGAACTAGAAGCAGAAAGGATCAAACTGATGGAACAAGTGACATCCAACAAGAGGAAAATGCAGGAGCTTGAAGATAATCTGCTCTTCCGTCTAACCAGTACAGAAGGCTCTTTGGTTGAAGATGAGTCTCTGATAGAAGTCTTAAGGATCACTAAAACAACAGCAGAAGAGGTGAATTTTGAATGTACTGCAGATACATTTTTTAATTGTAATTTAAAGATAGTATATATAAAGATGTATGTATATATTTTCATTCCTGTTTTATTTTTTTTCCATTCAGAGGCAGTATATAACATCTGACTTCTTAGCAAATAAATAGCAGTAATTTTTTCTTCATAAAAAATTGCAAAATTAAACTGCTACCTGGATATAGTTTATATTCCAGGCATATTTTGCAGGTGTAAATTTGAATCAGTTCCCATTGTGACAGGAGTTGGAACACATGAAGACACTATGTCTGTGTTGAAACACTGGCAGAGGGAAGCAAAGCTCAACTAAAAATATTATTGTGATCTTAAGACCTTTTCTATTGGCTTGTGTAGCATAAATCACAAGTAATAAAACTTAATCTTTATGGTCTTTTCCCTTAATTTCAAGGTCAGTGAAAAATTAAGCACAGCAATGGAGACAGAGGTGAAAATCAATACTGCACGAGAAGAGTATCGGCCTGTGGCAGGTCGTGGTAGCATCCTTTATTTCCTAATTGTGGAAATGAGCTTGGTCAATGTCATGTACCAAACATCTTTAGGGCAGTTCCTTGGCATTTTTGACCTATCAGTGGAAAGATCTCAGAAATCTCAAATTCCAGCAAAAAGGGTAGTTTATATAATTGAGCATCTCACCTACGAAGTCTTCAAGTACACCGTTCGAGGGCTGTATGAAAATCACAGGTTCCTGTTCACATTGCTTCTGGCACTGAAGATTGACTTGCAGGCCAAGAAAATTTCACACACTGAGTTTGAGACACTGATCAAAGGTAATTTCTCTAAAAATGTTCCTGTTTACATGTCTGTATACTGCTAAATTCATATTTTGCAGTACTTGCATTTACAATGTGCTATATATCCTGTGGATCTACTTGTTTTTAACTTCTGAATGAAAGCATATACAGTCCAAGAAAGAATTAAGACAAAAATTTTCCAAAACAAGAGCAATATAGATTATTTGTTATCAAAATAATGCTTAGATAAAGATTATTTTAACTGTTATACATTGCAAAATGGGAAAAAAAAACAAGTCCATTAGTTGTTAGAGAATTTATAGCCTCTACTGCCTGCCTTTTTTTCAAGTTGTCACATATGTGTGTCTATGAGATTGTAGACAATCAGCAAAAGCTCTCTTGATGGCGAATGAACAGGCAAGTGAATGCTGTACCAGGCTTAAGTATCAGCACAAAAAAGTGGAAGCCTGTTACATGTTGTAAACCACTTTTATATTGCATTGCATTATGTCACCACTGTATGTCACTACTTAGACACAATGACAAAGAAAAATTTGAGTAAGGTTTATAAAATTTGATGGGGGTTGACCTCACTGAGGTCTCCAAGATTAGATAAACACAATCTGGTACAAAGACAAGTACAGTCAGGTGCTTGGCATCCAAATATCTCAGTTGGTTTGGCAAACACTGAGTAACTGTTCAGCTGTGGCTCAGCTGTGCTGGGTGTGCAAATGGGCATGAGGCTGAGTGGTGGTTGAGATAAGAGGCTGCTGATATTGCAGACCTGGAAATGAATACACCATGTGCTTTCTTATTCTTTAGCACAGATGAAAGGAGACCATTGTATGTCTGCTCTGAAGAGCTGGGTTTGAGTATCCTTTTAGGTGGTCATGTTTTATTCCAGCTCTACAGATAGAGTAGAAGCAGCACAAAAATTAGGGATATCAGCTTTGCGACTGAGACCACTTTCCAATTAGGTCTTTGTTAAATGTTTCTTCCATGCAAATGTTACATCTCCATATCCTGATTTACATAAAATTTTACTCCCTGAATTATATAAAACCAGTATTTTTTATTACTTGTCATTTTTCTGTTTAACAATGTTTGTTTGTCTCTATAATACTTTTCACTTTGCAGGAGGCGCCAGCTTGGATATGAATTCTGTAGAACCAAAACCAAGAAAGTGGATCCTTGACACGACATGGCTCAATCTTGTGCAGTTATCTAGCTTGTACCCTTTCAATCAACTTCTGGTGCAAATTGCTAAGAATGAGAAATCTTGGAAAGCCTGGTTTGATGAAGAAGCTCCTGAAAAATCTGTTATTCCTGATGGTTATGACAGTTTACTGGATCAATTCCATAAACTACTCCTTGTCCGTAGCTGGTGCCCTGATCACACTGTTGCCCAAGTAAGATATGCTTTTGTACAATGGTTATGCCGTGTGACATCTCCTGAAGAACTGCTAGTTCTGAATTTCTTGTTACCACAATACTTGTTGCAGGGTGAACTATTTTTAAAAATAAGATATTGAAATGCTCACCAAAAAAAATATGTGTGAAAACACTAATTTATTTAATTGCAATGAACTAGGAAGCAGAACATGAAATAAACTGTTTTGGAGCTGCAAAAATACAATTTTTTTCATGTTATGCTTTCAAAGTTGAGTCATGAAACCCATAAAGAAATTGCATTCTGCTGGTGAATCAAAAGATACATTCCTCCCTGTTCTTTTGCACAGAAGCAGTGGAAAAAGAGCAATTCGCTTTTATGGCAGGTGCACTAAAACAGCAGATAAACTGTTTACTTACCCTCTCTAGTGAGGCAGTAATAATTAAGGCTGTCTTGTGGCAGATGTTGTAAAAGAAACTTCAGTAGACTAGCAGCTTCTCCACAGTTTGTGATATTTTGGTTTTTCTTCTCTATGTAGGTGTAAAAGAGATGTATGAGCCTATGAGTATCCTCTTTTAACTTTTTTTTTTTTTCTTCTTTTTCAGTACTGGAAAGTAGTAGTTTTTCTTTCCTGCCTATATCAACTTTACATGTTACATGCTGTGATAGCATCTGTGTAGTATTTAGGGGACACCATATTTTCATGGGCCTCTTTTTCAACAAGTCTTGCTCCACTCTTTTTCGTTTTCCACTCTTCACTAAGTAGGAGAGAAGTATGGAAGCTCCAACTGCCATAATTTAAACAGAGCAAAATAATAAAGCTGCTACTGCTTATTTATCAACTTATTATCTATCAACTAATTTATCTAATTTAACTAATTTATCTAAATTAACTAATTTGTTATTGTCTTGCACAAACATCTCTGTAAAATAATGTCTCTGAATAATGGTTGCAAAAAGAGGTCACTTTAATTTTTGAGGAGAAAGGGGATCTCTTTTGTTACTCTTTTTAAATCTCTTCTTTCTCTACTGTGTCTTCCCAAGTATTAGAAATTTTACCTGTCTAGGACAACATTTACACTTAATAGTGGGTGACTGAGGGTTTTTTTCCTACATCTGAAATTTTCCTCAGTCCACCTTGTTCCTCAGTGCTTCTCTTCATCATACATGCCTCAGAATCTATGAGAGTCAATTCATAGCTAGAAATCACTTCAGTCGAAAAAGAATTTAATGCACTAAGGTAGCTTTAGAAGTTCTTTTAGAAAATGTCTGTGAAAAGAAAAAAAGATAGAGGCATAAAAAAGGTTTGACCTTTAAGGATCAAGTATGAGCTGAGTTCATGTTTTTAGAAATAGATATTCAACCTGAGAGACTTGAATAGGATAACCACGGGACAGGAAAATTTGTTTGAAGTTCCAGTAAATATATGGGAGATTGCATCTGGGTCAGATGAAAGATCTGTCTAATCCACTATGCTGTAGAGACAGTGTCAACAATACATACTTAGGGGAACTAAAAATGGAACTGGTATAGAGAAACTCTTTTATTTGGTTATCCACCAAGTTTTAACAGGCAGTAATTTAGGGTCAATATTTGGGCTGTCCTCAGAGCTGACACTGGATCTATTCTGCATGGATTTTTTTTTTCCAGTTCTTTAAAAAATCCCATTTTGCATTTTCTAGCAACAGTGTTCACAGGATGGCTGTTGTGTGAGCAGAATGCCTTCTCTGCTGTGTTTGAAATCTGCTATCTGAGAATCTCAATAGTTGCCTCCTGTGGACAAAAGCTGAAAAATTAAAAAGTTTGGACAGTCATTGCCTTCCAATGTAGATGCTGGTAAATTCCATATCACTAATTAATGCTAAACTTAAAAAAGTAAAGATAGATATATTTTTCTGGTAACTTTCTTTTCCAGGCTCGGAACTACATTGCAGAATCTCTTGGAGGGAAATATGCAGAAGGATTTATTCTTGAAATGGAAGTGATGTGGACAGAAAGTGGTTGTCGAACACCTTTGACATGCCTTCTATCAGTGGGATCTGACCCCACTGAAAATATAGAACGTCTTGCAAAATCAAAGGTATCCTCCTAAACTGAGTTTGCTAGAGCTGATAAAGAATTTTTTCACTTATCTTTGCACTAGTATGTATTCATACCTAGCATTCTCTGGAATTTAATTTTTGACCAGTAGCCAAAATGCATTTACTAAGAAATGAAAATGTTGCAGTTTTGCAGTTGCTTTTTGCAAAATGTTGCTTTTTGCAGTTTTTTGATTCCAATGAGACCTCCATCATTATCCAGCAGACTATGATAGCCCACTACTCAGGAAATGTACTAAGCTATGAGAATAAAGCAACATTTGCGGTTTAAATTGTGTTACATTCACTGTAGGAGCTGTCAGTAATGATGATTACAAGAAGATACAAAAAAAAATCATAAATATGGTGACAAGAGAAATTAATTTTAACACCCTAGCATTCAATCTGTGCACTTGATGGAGACTTTCAACATTTCCTACAGAACAGCATCACTTTAAGGCACTCTGTGCTCTGTTTTATGGTTCACAATGTAGCAGCATATAAAATTTTCCCAAGAAGAAGTTATTTACTTTAGATCTCTGTTGCTATAGGACACGAGAAAGTACAACACAATCTACTGCGATGGCAAGGTAAAAAAGAAAAAGGTTTATTTTCTGACTCTTTCATACTTTTCTAAAGGTGACAGTGGATTGGAATGGCCCACCTCTCCAAAGACATTGGACAAACTACCAGTATATCAACTTCCTCCACCCCCATGAAGGAATGCAAAACAATATGTTGTTTATAGAAAATGTGTGGGAAAGTTTTCTAACAGAATGTAAACTCAGAAGGCTTTAGAAAAATCTTAAGAATTAGGGCGACATCTCTCCATAAATTTTCCTCCTTGTTAAAATGCATCTTCATTTAATGGTGCAGGATTTTAGAATACACTGAGTAAGACACACTTGAAAAAGTGGGGAGGACCCACAAATCTCTTTAGCTTATTAATTAGAAAGTGGAGATGCTCATTCCATTTGAAAATCAGGACCCTTATTTCTCTGTCTGTATTGAAGATGGCTTAAATTATGACCTAACTCTCACTTAGTGTTTAAATTTAGGAATCTTAAATCTGAAGTCATTAATTTGATCCTTGTCTCCTATCAGACCGAAAGGATATTGCAGTCTTAATATGTTTTCATTCTTTCAGGAAATGTGTATAGAATAAATAGAAAGTGAAGTTGTGAAAGAGCTAAAGGGATTGCCTTGTTTATTCACACATGGTTTATGAGCATCAGCTAGGCTGTCATAACGTGAAGTTCAACTCATATCACCTGTAAATGTAGAGTCAACCACACTGTTTAACTGTAAGGTTCTTTTGTAATCTCTTGAAGTAAAGACTTAACCACACAGCATATAGGAATTTTTCAAGTTTACAAAAGCCATCCTAATGTCACAAAACAAAATGCAAACACAGCTGTTTTTAAAAATAAAAATGCATATAACAATGTGCAACTTAAGGAGCATTTCAGCAACTATTTAGCTTTTGAAAAGCATATCTAGAAATAATTTAATTTTCAGAAACATTTTCAAGGAAGTTTTGTGTTCATTTTGCTAGTATATCAACAAATTGTACTTAGTTCCTATCTTTCTTTGGGATTTCTCTGCTTTTTTTCCAGATTATATCTTTAATATAGGTTAGTTTTACCAGGGACCTGACCTTGAAGGGGGGTGGTGGTGGTTCTGGGGTTTTTTTCTTCTTAATGATAAAAAACTCGAGCCTATTTTTTCAACTATTTCCCTTTTACAGTCATGATTTGTAGTCCTAAAATGGATTTCCAGTGCTAATGGTGTCTCTAAGTATGATATTAACAGTATAAATCAGCTATCTGCTGTTGGTAATGTTCAAATTTGTGTCCAGAATTTATTTTTCACTCTAAAATTTAGTTGTTCAGGTGGCCCACTCCCAAAGAAATGAGGACAGTGTCTGTAGTTATCAAGCTATGTAATCTTGTTTATAAACCAAACAAGCTCTATCTTAAAACTAGTTGCATTTATGCCCCCTTTACTTTCACTTTAAGATGGTGTGAACATTTAACTTTCAGGATTAAAATGAAGTTTCTTATGCCAGCACTTTGACTTCATTAAAATCAGATTTTTTTAAAATTGTAGACATAATTTCTTCTTTTAGAGAATGATGCACAGAACCTTCAACAGAACTGTCAGGGCCACTGTAGTGACTAAAATGCCAGCATTTTCATCTGGATTGTGATGTATTAAAATGACATGGATATGCTGACATGATTTGCTATTCAAAGAAACATTCTGTATGCAGACATTTGATAGAGTTCTTTCAGAAGGAGTAAAATGAGGACAATTCATAGTGAAGAATATTTTTTTCCTTCTCTCGATGTTTCTATGACCTTTAATGACTGTACATTTCAAAGGCAACATTGCTGAGAAGAGCAAATTATGAGTAGATGCTTTGTTAGGGAATAATGTACCTGCTGAATATTTATGCACTCTGATGCAGGGGTAGGCATAGTCTTTGACTTACAGCTGTACTCAGATGCATCTTAGAAAAAGTAAAGCTTTTTGTTCTCTGGCACATAACCAGCTTCACAGGCTGTTCATCTTTGCTTCTTTTAGCTATGGTTTCAGGTTTCACTGACCTAAGAGTAGGATTTAACTGCTTTCTTGTCTTTGGCATTCTCATGTCCTTAAATCTTGCCAGGATATGGGGGATCATATACAGCAGCTGTATTTATACTGTTCTGTAAAATCAGGTCAGAGCCCATTCCCTGACCCTAAGGCCAAATGACCCAGCACAGTTTGTGTCCTTATAACCTTCTCCTGCAAAAGGAGGGCAGCCTCCTCCACGCTGCTTAGGAGTGGATGTCTTCCTTTTTGTTTCACAATAAGAGAGTCTGAGTAGCTAGACAGGTCAAGACTAACCTTTGTAGCTCTCAGCCAGCTGAACATAGTCCCAGATTGGTAACGCAGCTCGTTGCTCACTGCATGAGGGATACTCAGCTGTAAGTCTTGAATGTGAAACTCTCCATGAAACAAAGTCTCTTCATCGATTCTTTTGCCCTCAACATGTATGCAGAATAATATGTTTAACTGGATTTGATAGTTCTGGTTTTCCCTGGCAGGAGTCAGGCAGCCAGCCTGAACCAGACTTAAAAAGAACAAGAGTAGCAAGAACAATAAGCAAGAGAGGATCTGCCTGCAATGTTACTGACAGACCTGTGTGGTCCTGATCTCAGCCTTATCTTTTGCAGATCCCTTTGTGAGAGCCTTTATCATCCTCTGGTTTTTTGAACAATTGCCTTTATTTTCCCATAACCTCTGGAGAAGATGACATAAAATTCCAGAATTTTATGTTTGCATTTTTAAGCTTTCTCTCTTCTGAATCCAGATCTGCTCTAGATCTGCTTGAGCTAGCAGATCACCAGACTGGAATCCTCTGGATCAATGGCTCCACAGCTGCCATTTAACAACACAGGATGTTTCCTGAGTAATGCTTTAGTGGGAACCAATCTTTCTTGTCCTACCTGCTTCATCAACAGTTCTCTTTTACATGTAATATGTTCAGGCAGTAAAAAGTCATCAGAGTTGTTTGGTTTACACTATGTGTTAATTATTATCTGAAGCCCTAATATCTGCTCATCTGAAGATAGTACATTATAGGAAAAAGAATGGTCAGGCTTTACTTATGTCTTTATTTGAAAAAGTGGTAAAAAAACTGAATAAAGGTTTCAGGTGGCTTATCCCACAGATATTGCTAGACCAGCAAAAAATAAAAAAAGTGATTTAGAGTGTGTGTAGTTTTCTTCCAACAGATGGAAGAGGAACTTGAAGGATTTTGCTTTTTTTTTTGTGGTTTTGTTTTCTTTACTTTGTTTTAATATAATTAATTTAATATTAATATATTTAATAAGCCTCCATTGATATTAATGGCTTTCTTTGTGGCAGAATGTCAGTTCACGTGGATCTACAGAAGCAATATATCACATGTATAATTCTAAGGAACTACATATAAAATAAACTTTCTTTTTTACTTTTAGAACATTCCATGTCGTGCCATTTCAATGGGTCAGGGCCAGGAAGTCCATGCAAGGCACCTGTTAAATCAGTGCATGCAAGATGGAGGATGGCTCCTTCTACAGAACTGCCACCTTGGCTTGGAATTTCTTAATGAATTAATGGACACCATCACAACGAAAGAGTGTGTGAATGAAGATTTCAGAACCTGGATCACTACAGAGGCTCACCCAGAGTTTCCTATTAATCTTTTACAGTCCTCTATAAAATTTACCAATGAACCTCCTCAAGGTAGGAATGACTTCCTTTCCCATCTCCCCTCCTCTCCCAGGGAGAGGTCGCTGCTGGTCCAGGAAGGCTGGGCAGAAAGTAATGCTGGTTTCACTGTGCAGCTACCTGAAGCTGCCAGTCTTGGACATCACTGACCTATGTTCCTGGGCATCCCCCGGTCTTCTGGGCCTCCATGCACCTCCTTACACCCAGGATCTTTCCTCACTTCCAGGATGTTTCCTCATATTCAGATGTTCATTCACCTTATGCTTTCTGAGCCTCTAAGCCCCCAGCTTCCCCAACCTAAGTAGTCTATGTGAAGCATAATATGAGGTCTGCATCTTAAGTGGCCGTTTGGACTCATGTTTCTGTATTAATAGGGGTGCAAGAAAGACATGGATGGAATGAGTCCAGTGAGAACCCACAAAGATGCTGAAGGAATTGGAGAATATGCTATGTGAGGAGGGGCCAGGATGATTGTTAAACCTTGAAGAGAGAAGGAGTATCTTATTAATGCTTACAAATAAATAAATATGCCCTTTCTTTATATATATATATGTTGACACTGATTTTAGTTGATGATGTCAGTAGGAGCTAGAAGTTTTTATCCAAGGTCCTATTTAAAGCTTCAGACATTTAAACTTTTTATTTCAGTATTTAGCTTCCTTTGAACATTAGATGTCTACAGACATTGTGAAACACATCCTGTTTCAGCATTTATACTCCATCTCAACAGCAGGTAGTCAGTCTGTTGATAAAAGTTTCTTACTTCTTCCTCTTTTCCTCTCTCCCTTTTTAACTCAGAGCTCATAATCTTTTTATTTCACAGTGGACCTCTCCTAATCATTCTAATGGTAACAACCTATAGCTCGAAGAGGCTGTTTTAGAAGTCAAGTTATAGCAAATTTGCAACTTGCATTTAGCAGCTGAAAAAAGCCCAGTGTAAAAATTTAAGTCAGGATGAAATATAGACAGTTTTAGTTTCTTAAGACTGTCCTGTCATATTGGTAGCACAATACAATAAGACACTTTTGTTTGATTTTGGAACCCTCTGATGATACCCACTCTATATTTTGAAAAGCTATTTGTTTGAATATTCTACAGGATTTTTGTGAAGTATGAACAAAAGTAAAAGTACTTTTATTGTGCCATATGAAGTAGGGGGACTTTTACATTCTTTCCACTGCACTTAAAATCTGCTCTTCTAGACTTGTGTGAAGGTGATTATGCGGAAAGTATCATAAGAGGGACCTGATGTCATTAACTCATGGTTGGGTTGTCTGCCCAAGGCAAAAGATGCTTGAGTAGCACTGCCTAAAAACATCTGGGAGCAGTTGAGCCTCTGTATTCCATGGTAGCTGAGACTGTATCAGTATCAATTGCCTAAAGCAATTCCTGGGATATAAAATGTCAGTGCTCAAACAAACTTCACCAAGTATTAATATTTGCACTATGAATTTAGATTCTCTTCTCATAACCTTGGTGCCTGAAGTCCAGTTGAATGACCTGCCTACAGAATTTGGAGATTTTTCTAGGAATCAAATCTAAATAAATTTTCTTCAATAAAACTAAAATATCTTATTAGAAGTAAATAGCAAAACAAACTTTTGGATACCCAGTGCTGTATTTTATATAATTCTAGGTGTCTTGTTTATTGCCATATAGTTGCTAAATAATTATGTTTCTATTTCAGTTGTTTATAGGATCGTTTAGAATATGATTACTTAATTTTAAATCCTCCCAGACTCCTGAAATTAATTTTCTGTGTTACCTACCTAAAACAAAATGTTATTGAAGTTTGCCTACTATGACCAGCTGAACAGATATTTGATTCTAAGACATAATTTGCAGGTATAGGTAAGATGATACTGTAAATTGGAATAGAGAATTATGCTTAACAGAGGTTGGATTTATGGATTCCATAGTTGTTTCTTTTTTCGCTAATGTTTTACATTTTTATATTTACCTTCTAGGTGTGAAAGCTGGCTTAAAACGAACATACTCAGCTGTTACTCAGGATCTGCTGGGAGTGAGCAAAATGCCACAGTGGAAACCATTGTTATATGCTGTAGCATTTCTTCACACAACTGTTCAGGTTTAAAAATATATTTCTTCTCTTCTGTCATAAGCTATGTTTCATTTATTAATGAACCTTGTTATTAAATGAGAAACATTTTTAAAGTGAAGACCCATGTTGGCAAATTGACACAAATAAAATAACGAAGAGAACAGCATATCTCTATTACCGCAGCTGTGTTAGAACTTATAATTTTGCTCATGTTGGTCCTATACCTCCAACAGGGATAATAGTTCAGAGATAAAAAAAAGACAGTCAAGCAATGATCAATTAGAGTACTCTTCTATTAAAATCCTGATCAATGACTGTGATCTATCTTTCAACTAACTGGACTTTTACTAATATTAACACATAAAAGCATAATAAAGAAATTTACAATTTATAGTTTGGAAAACCATAGTCTCAAAATGCTGCATTCACAATGACAAAGTGTAAGAGGGTAAATACAAATCCTTTCTGCTCTGAAACTGTAGGAGGAAATTAAAGTAGATTATGGGTCTTGACTTTCAGGACTTCCATTAAAGGAAGTACTTTATGGATTAAGCACAACTTTTCATCACCCTATTGATATATTTTGCAGTATCCTTAGTTTATATTTGAAGCCTGGCTAATTTAGCTCTGTGGCATCCGTGCACTGAAATATTGTGGTCCAGTGGAAGCCTGTGATAAAAAATGAAAATTTGCAATTACCAGATATTATCCTAACACCTATGTACTGCCAGCTGAGTCTGTAGATGATTCACTAAGAAGCAGTTTTTCCTACTTGCATCTGCACCATACTGACACAGCAGGGATTGGAATATAAGCAATAGGAATATATCTAGCTCATAGGAAGACCCCACACAATGATTATGGCTGATGATTTTGAACACCATTGTCTCAAACAGTAGCCTAATTTTTGAAATTCAAAAGCTATGGTTATGCACTTAGAGATTGAAAAAATATTTCCTTCTGAAATGTTAATATTCCTATTCTTTGTTTGTACAAATTTAGCTACTAGATAATCAATCAAGTGTTTGGCCTTGCCTGTGTTGAATGTATTTTTTTAAGTTACTGAAATAGAGTTCCAGCTGGACTACTGTATTCTTAACATATTTCATGTATTATTCTGCACTTAAACTTTCTTCACAATTAATATCAATCAGTGGTTTACCATTAATTCCCACTGTTCTACAGGAAAGAAGAAAGTTTGGCCCATTGGGCTGGAATATTCCTTATGAATTTAATCAGGCAGACTTTGCAGCCAGTGTGCAGTTCCTTCAGAACCATGTGAATGATGTGGGCATCAAACAGGGAGTGAACTGGAGCTGTGTCCGCTACATGCTTGGAGAAGTGCAGTATGGTGGCCGTGTGACTGATGAGCTCGACAAGGCACTGCTGAACACATATGCAAGAGTCTGGTTTGGAGAGCACATGTTCAGTGAAAATTTTTGTTTCTACAAAGGCTATGTTATTCCTAAAGGGAATACAGTGGAAGACTATCTCCAGTACATAGAGCAGTTGCCAGTGATTGATACACCAGAGGTAAAATATTTTAATATATTAAAGGGAGTTTTTGTCAGATGAATCACTTAATGAGGTATTTTTTTCAGAATCAAGTATGCATAGGTCAAGATTTGCAGGCAGACCATTATAGTGGGTATTCAGTGTAGATCTGCTGACCAGGAAGATGTACATGAGGCCTTCTTCAAACAATTGCAAAAAGTCTCATATTCACAGGCCCTGGTCCTTATGAAGGACTTCTAGCAACCCTAATTATCTTCTGGAAGGTTGGTACAGAAATGTTCAAGTATCAATGTGTATAACACCTGGTTGTAATGCTGCAAAAATGGAGCTGGAGCCTTTTTGATAATAGCCAATGAAAGTAAAAGAAGCAATGGACAGAAATTAAACAACAGGAAATGCCATTTGAAAACAAGATAACTATATTTTAAGTGAAGTTGGTCAAAGACTGGAAGAGTTTTCCCAGAGATATTGTGCAGCCTCGTCTTTGTAGACATTGAAATCCCAACTGGACACTCTGCTGGAGAGCCTGCTCTATTAGCCCCTTCTTGAATAGATGATTCAGATTAGATGATCCTCAGAGTTCCCTTCCAAACCAAACAATTTTGTGGTTTTACAATTCTTTATGGGATTCAGCAGATATGCAACCTGAGAAATAATGAAAGTAAAAAAGCCCTATGGTCTCATTTTGCAAGTTATAATTGGGAGTTTATTCCATTTTGACAACAGAAAGATATGGATGTTGTAATGAATTGATGGGATAGGGTGCAGGGTGGCTTCTGGTTGTAACCAGTGTTACGTGATCCAATGTGTGCATATCACAGTGGTGACAGGGACTGGAGAGTGGAGACTTTCTGCTCTCTCCAGTACAGACACTCATGATAAAGTTAGTTAAAACTGAAACAGAAGAGAATGCTCTGGAAAATTGAAACAGAGGTGAATGGTCTGGATTCCTGTCTCATTTCTATTAAGTTGATAAATGCCATTGGAAATAACTTCTATTAAAATTAAATAGACTGAGTGGAACAGAAAAAGCTAGTTTTCACTTACTGATAATGTTCTGGCTGAGAGGGTGAGAAGTTTCCAAGGTCATAAAATAAGCTTGGAAAGTTCTGTATCTCTGAAGATAGTGAAACCAGATTGCAAAGGTATTTGTGCCAGCAATGATGTACCTTTTCCAGATGAGAGTAAATGCAGACATGATAATGTATCACTGGGATCCATTTGAGCCCAACTTGTGAAGTGGTTCCTATCAGTGTATGAACCTTGGCTCTATCAGATTTCAGGTTCTGCTTTCATGGGTCTGCTCTTTTAAGCACCTGGGAACCTATCTCACAATGCTGCATTGTATTTTTAAAGTGTTTTGATTCCTGTAAAAAATCTGTATGTATTGTTTGAGGTAGGGGAATTTTACCTTTGGCTTTTATGTAAATAGAAGCAAGTCCAGGAATGCAAACATCTTTTTGTTCTTCATATTTTCACTTGTTAGGAAGAAAGTTGTGACTTTCTTCTGTCATTCTAAAATCTGCCAAAATTGCTCATTAAAACCTTTAACCTTTTAATCTCCCAATCTTCTTTGTTTCACAAAAGATACTGCGCTAGTCCAAACAGTGTGCCCTTGATTTGTTCCTTTTCCATTTTTAGTTAAGAAAACTGAACTGACCCGCTTGCAGGCCAATTGGTCCTTGCTCCTTTGATGAGATTTCATCTTCTGAGCAGAATGAACACTGTCTTGTGAGGAGGGCAGTTGAATTCAGTGTATTGGGTTAGCATGGAAAGTTTTCAGTAGCAGGGGGCCAAGGAGGGGCCTCTGTGAGAGACTGGCAGAAGCTTCCCCTGAGTGTGACAGGGCCAGTGTCAGACAACTCCAAGACAGACCCACTGATGGGATAAGGTATTTATGAAGGATAAAAAGCTGTACATGAACCTTCAGTCAGAGATAGGAGTGGGAATATGTGAGAGGAACAGCTCTGCAGGCACCAAGTTCTGTGAAGAAGGAGGGGCAGGAGGTGCTCCAGCTGCTGGAACAGAGATTCCCCAGCAGCCCATGGAGGACCCCACCCTGGAGCAGGTGGATACCTGAAGGAGGCTGTGACCATGTGGAAGTCCATGCTGGAACAGGTTCCTGCAAGATGTGTGGCCCCATGCCGAGAGGAGTCCATGATGGAGCAGATTTTCTGGCCAAGGTTATGACCCCACAGGTGACCCATGCTGAAACAGTCTGTTCCTGGAGCTGTGCACCCTGTGGAAGAGACCCACACTGGAGCAGCCTAATGGAAAAGTTTGTGGAGGACTCTTATGCTGGAGCAGGGGTAGAGTGGGAGGTGTCCTGCTCCTGAGGAGAAAGGAGTATGTGACAAACTGACCACAAATCCTGTTTCCTGTTCCTTGTCTCCCTGTGCACGTGTGGGAGGAAGTAGAAAATTTGGGAATGACATTAAGTTTGGGAACAAGGGACAGGTGTTTTTATGATTTGGTTTTATTGCTTGTGATCCTACTCTGATTTGATTGGTAATAAGTTCAATTAATTTCCCCAAGTCAGGTCTGTTTTGCCTGTGATGATAACTGGAGATTGATCTCTCCATGTTCTTATCTCAGACCATGGGCTTTTTGTTGTGACTTCTCTCCCCTGTCCAGTTGAGGAGGGGATGATGGAGGAGTGATTTCAGAGGTGTGTAGAGCTTTAACAATTGATTTTGAGGATTCATAAGGCTGGAAAACCCTGAAAGACAGAATCCAATATTCTCTTTAAACAACATTCCCAGAGATTTTGGATCAAAAAGAATGAGAGATTTGGGTCCTTGATTAATGTACAGGACATTCAGAAAACTGGGAATGTCATTCAGAAAACCAGTCCACCCAGTGATTTCTTTCTTCTTTCTTCTTTATACATCACTTGCAAGAAACCATAGGACCAGAGCTGTCTCCCACGTCTCCCTGTCTTAGTAAATATTGCTCCAATGTTTTAAGTTAGCCCTTGGAATAGGGCTCCATTCACAGATACAGCAAATATCCTTCATGGTGCTAACTTGGGCTATAATGTTGCCACAAAATCTACTAGAGCAAAACCAAACAAATGAGCCCTCACTGTGCAAAAGCAAAAGCAGAAAAATATTACCTTCAAATATTTATTTCCTTCCACATAGAATATGAGTGTAATGACGTGCATTGGTATTTTTGCCTTTTACAGCTCTAAACATATAATTTGAGTAAACCACTATTTGCAAAACATTAAATCCTATCTGGAATCTACCTGCACACTATTGTAGTCAAACCCTCACTCAAATGTGATATTAGGTCTGTACTTTGTGCTGGTCTATGGATAATATTCCCAAGCTTTGTAAATCAGTGCAGCTTTGCTGGCTTTGGCAATGGTGCAGCCACTTATATCCCTTGTCCCTTAATTTCTAGATTTACAAGTATAACAATATTAAATGGCCCTTTTAATTCTCTCCACAGAGTATGTAAATACTGGTTTCTAGAAGTGCCTTCTTGCAATATACTGATACTAATGTAAAATATGAAAACTGAATATGTGAAAAAGTGAAAAATGAGAAACAGAAGATTGCTTGGCTTTTGTGCTCAGGTTGAGGGCAAGCCTTCCTCATTGATGGATCAGTGATTCAAAGTTTGTAAGAGATATGCAATATCTATAATTAAATGAGGGCTGGTGAAATAAGTCACAGTACATGCAATTCCTCCTGGAGAAGGGTTGCAATTGTCAATCTGACAATTATAGACTTACTGATATTTCAGTAGAAGTTTCTGAAAAAGCTATTACCATTCAGACAAAGGGCAGCTTTGCAGTAATTCTATGCTAGCTCTATCTTAAATAAAATAATTCAATTTTGGGAGAAGGAGAAGTAAGGAAAGGGAAGCTTCAACCAAAAATAGCTAAAGCATAAAATATCCTAAATATATTACCATCTTTAGGTACTTCAGATGTGAATTACACTTCACTTTGATTTATTCACCATGCTACATACCTTATAAGCCTAAGAGTCTGAGTAAAACAAAACATGTTAGAAATGTTGACTGGTTGGATAATGGCATATACTTGAGCTGGTACAACAGCAATATACCCATAGAGACAAAGAACTAATGCTAAGGGGTCAATGTCCACGTATGACATTTCCAACAAGCTCTAGTCTGAACCAAAGGAAAGGGATCTGTTCTCACTCCTTGATGGCATTCCACAAAATGATCCATGTGGAAATAATGAGATAAATTAAAAAACCCTCCCCTGACATGATTGAAAACACTATTGCACATGCAGCCTGTATTAATATTTTAGTGCAATTTGGGTTTGGTCCTTGGCCATTTAAATGGAAGAACTTTCACTGGCCTGTCCACATCTGTTGTTTTATGGAGCTGAGAATTTTCTTCCTCGATTATCCATTTTCATGCATTCTTTTGTGTATATACTTTTAGAAGAAAAATCACCTTTTTCTCCCCAATTTTTTATACCTTTTACTTTAAGGTATTTGGACTTCACCCTAATGCAGATATAACTTACCAGACCAACCTGGCTAATGAGACATTCAGTACCATAGTGAGCATCCAGCCCAAAGACAGCAGTACTAGAGGGGGAGAAACCCGGGAAGCAGTGGTGCAGCGTCTTGCTGATGAGATGCTAGAGAAGTTACCTCCAGATTATAGCCCTCGTGAGGTATGTCCTACTTTATAAAACAGATGGTTTATGTATGCATGTATATACATTCGTGTTTTGTAAGTTTTATTGTGCTTCTTAAATTTAACTGGCATGTGTTTTTAAAAAATCTTAAAATTATGCATAGGTGTTTATAAGTCTGTTTTGGTTTATTATCTAAAAAATTCCTATGTCACAAAGATATATTTCAAATGCCACAGTCCACTCAATCAGTCACCTTGACTCAGAAGACCTATTAAGGGCTTCAGAAAGTTCTTGCTTTCCTTAGTAGCTTACAGAAGTAGCCTGCTGTCTCTTTCTGAGGGACTGGTGATCCTATAGTGGTTACAGCATTCAATTTACCTACTCCCATTAGGACACCACCATTATGAAGGGTGAATTTTATCACTGATCTTTTTATGCTCCAGATTTTTTTGGGTCTGAGCCATAAGAGGTATCTTCGTCAATCTTTTCTTGCATTTTTAATTAACAGCCCCATTAAATGGAAAAATCCAGCATAGAGACTCTTGCGTCAGTTTATAAGTAGGTTCTGCTGTCTTGCCAAGTGTTTCATGAACAGTAAATATTAAAAACCCCTCATTTCCATGATTTTATTCTTTAGAATTCTGTTTTGCATTGATAGTGCCTTTTCCCCTGCCTCAGTTGTAGTTCAAGCTGGTAAAATGCTCAGTATGAATTAGAACTTGCTATGCATGCTTTATTTTCTTCTCTGGCCAACTTAGAATGTCCACCTAAGTAACAACTAATGGTCTTGGGGACCCAGCAGTATTTCCTGTCTTCCCTTCTACTATTAATTGCACATTGAATGTGTCTTGTATAAATAGCCACTTTTGTACTGTCATACTTCAACTTGGAACTTCTCTTTTCATTCCCCTGTTGTCAAGCTGCTTACAGTCTGCAACATTTTTTAGTGAGGTTTCCTGCCATCTATCTCCATATTGTTGTTTTTCCATCCATTCCTGCTTGCATCTCTCCTTTTTGTCACCCTCTTATTGAATGAGTCCTAATGACAGTATATACATAATTTTTGGTAGAATTTGATTAAGAATGGAGTCAGTTTTCTAGTTTTCATATTATTATTTAATAGTGAATAAATATTAGAAATAGAAAATAAAATTAAATCTAGTAAGTGTAATAATAATTCATAATTTAATAAATGTAATAATTTTCATCTTGGATCTTCAACTATCATTTACATCTTAAATTGTTCTCAGTCCTCTTCCCTTATATTTCCAATCAGAGTAAAGCTTTTTTATGGAACTAGATTCTTCTAGTTTCATTCAGCTCCTTAATTTTTTTAAATTTACAGCAGCAGTAAAATACTGCATACCTGGATAGCATGTATGTTTTTGCCGTATTTGTGATATGTGTATTGAGCTAAGTTTTTCCAATATACTTGCTAAATCCTCCAAAGGACTATTTCTTCATTCCCTTGTTAAGCTGACAACTTTTTCCTCCTGAAGAATATCTAATGCTTAGAAACATCAATAGTACTTACGGAACTTTACATTGCAACCAGAGGGTAGTCTTAACCTCAGGTTTTACCCCTGGGAAATCTGTGCAGTACCTTTTAGTCATGTAAAATGCACATACAGTTGTTTAATCCAAATTTCACTTTGGATTAAAATGCTTTTCTCTGGTATTTCTTCTGTTTAATCTTAGACTCATTCACTTTCTTTCCTTCTTGGTTTATTCACTGAGGTTATGCACACAAACCACATGTAGGTGATGCCTCCCCTTTTAAGTCACTTCATCAAATTTTAGCTTTGGAGACCATCAGTTTTGGAGCCAGGGACTGTGATTAAGGGAAAAGGATCTGGAAGGCTTATTTCAGATGTTCCATCCTTCACTCTTGACTTGTCTCCCTCTATTTTACTGCTGTATTTGTATTTGTATATAATCAATACTGTTTGTATTAAAAAAAAAATCAGCACCAATTGTTTTCATTGCTCTTTCACTCTCAGCAAAAAGCAGTATGACAAACTATTATCTTTTCTCATGATCTGCCAATCATACACAAGGGGTTTTATTTTCTAATAAGTATTCATCATTTCAATGGTGCTCAGAATTTACATTTCTATGCTTCAGTACTGTTTCTCTTACATCTTCTATGAGCTTCAAAGGAAGCTTATTTTGCTTTAATTTGCTTGATAGCTGTCCTGTTATGATTCAACCAAGGAGATTTGAGTTTGTACAGAGGATGTGGTGGTAGATCTACTTTTTTCTTCTATATTTCTTGTAGATACATTCTGAGTTCACTAAGTGTAGGTACCACCTCTTTCTGGGGATATCTAGTTTTCTAAAGCTCTGTGCATCTTGATCTGTGAATTACACTTCACTTTGATTAATCATACCACTCTGTTTATGTTCCTTTTTTTCAGTCTGCACTATGGATGGATGGCATGGTACTTTCCCACAGAAACATTCAAAAACTATGCTTAGTTTCTATAGCATGGTACTGATCCCTTTGCTCTGACCATCTAGAGAATCTCCTCTGTTCATTTTCCAAGTGTTTTATTGCTAATAATGTATTCCTCTGTATATTTCCTTGGCTGTCTTGGCACTACAACATCTACAGATTTTACTTCTGTAGTGTTATGACATTTGACATTGTTTCTTCTGGGCCCTGATTTTTTGATATTTCTTTCTTCAGTCTGCTTAGTGAATTTATCCTTTGTTTCTTCCTCTACATTTTAGAACTTGTCTCATTCTCTACATCTTAGCACTTGATTTGGTCTTTACAAATTCTTCCTTTGTTGTAGGGAAATTTCCCTTTCCTGCCATTTGTGCCCAGTTCCATGTCTTATGTGTTGCTTATGTGCCAGGAGTGTGGCCACATCTGCACAATAAGCAAAAAAATCTATATCAAATGTGTTTCTCATATGGCCTGTCACTCCATTATTCTGGAACCTCTTAGAAAGCATGGATATGGCTGGAGTGAGCTGTAAAGAGAGCTAAATGTTTAAAGGCAAGTTTGCATAAACTGAAAAAAGCTCCAACCCAAATTACTAAAATACAAAAAAAGAAAAATAATATCATTCTCACTAACATATAACAAAGAATTTCATCAGAGCAGAAAAGAAGGGAGAGTTTAGGTATTCTCTGAGGAAAGAAGCAACAGTGTGGCAGAAGCTACAATACGGCAAATGTTTAAAAACTTGCAAGTATACAAGTATAAGGAGTGAAATGGATTATGTATTTACTTCCTGCAATGTCTGAAAAAAAAACCGAAATGAGATGGGTTCTGTTATTTGTCAATTTAAGTCAACATTTGGTCATTCAGGACATTTTTACAAAAAATGTACATATTAATTAGTTTAATAAATCTGAAACAAATAAAACAAATATCCTAAAATGTAAAAGACTGAGGCACTGTGTCTAGAAAAAGAGTTTATATGCATGCCTTATTGGAAAAGATCAGTAAAAAGAGAAACACTCATTACTCCTAGCAGTGCAGCTTGAGTTTGCTTTTAGAATAATACTGTACTTCAGTAATGCCATGATGTGTTAGTCTTTGAAAACCTAGGTACAAAGATACTATCAGTGGAGAAAAGGAGCAAAATTTTTTGGAAACAATGAAGGTAATTAAAAGCAAGTTCTCTTCAGGGAAATTGGCAGGTGCCTTTGCTACCTTTGATCAGTTCTTGTGGCTCCCTTTAGAAAATGCGGAGTGAATTTGCACAGAGCTACAACCCCAACAGACTGGGTTAGGGACAGATGGTACCAAAAACAATTATTTGCTGACATTCAGAGCTCCAGATTGTATTTTCTCTTGATACTTTGTGAATCCAGAGAAGTTTCAGGCTGTCACAGAGAGGCCTTCGTTTCTCAATTATTAGCCTTCAGCAATGACTTTAGTCTCAACAACTTTCAAAACAGGGCAACCATTTTACCCCATGATATGTGTTACTTCTTTTGCTATTGTGTTCTTGTAATGCTTCTCACCAGTCAAGTAGCTTACCTAAAAGAGTAGAAACAAAATGAGTCACCTTTGCATGCTTTCTCAGCCTGTGGTTTGAGACAGGTGGTGGAAAAGCAAAATAAACCTTCCTCCTGACCTAAAACTGTCCTCATTTTTCTCTGAGTAAGAATTCTGCTTTCATGAACCTTTTTGCTTCTGGGTCTCGCCTTGCAGGTTACAGAGAGATTAGTGGTAAAATTATTAGGTCCCATCAGTCCATGTGAGTGAAGACAGGTGTACGAATAAATGTCAGCCTGTCACACAGAGAAGTTTACAATTAAAATGACCCTTGCATCTTGAAAAACAGCTTTCTAGGGGATAGCAAGTAGCAGCAGTTTTTTTTTCCTTAAGTATTTTCTGTAGTATTGATTTAGCTGTAATTCCTCTAAGGCTATGGCTACATTAGCAAGTACTGCATGTAAATAGGAATTTGTCTGAGAACCCCAGGCCTTCATTAGATGTTTTGCTGGGGAATTTGCTTTGGTCTAACTCTAGTCTGGGCCTGTAGGCTGAACCCATTAGTAATTGAAATACCTTATAGTCCCGGAAGCACACCTTTTGCGTTAGTTTAATTTGAAGCTAAGACCTTTGTGTGCCTGGAATTTAGTTTTCAGTGCAGGACTTTTGCTACAAAAAAAAAAAAAAAAAAAAAAAAAAAAAAAAAAAAAAAAAAAAATCAGGGTCGGAACTGAAACACTGACATAGATGATTCTGTAATGTGTCTCTGGTTTACTAATCAACACTATCAGATATGATGGCCATCCATCTCTAGATCTTCTATTTTCTATGTATTTTACTGTCTGCTTCCTTATGTGCAGCAATGAAGGGGTCCTTGGCATGCCTTGAAAAGAGTTTTGGCTTATCCATCTACAGAGTGATGGACTTCCCATTTCTACTGACAAGGAATGCAGCAAGTAGCTAAGTCTGGTTAAATAAAATTTACTGACAACCATAGGCAGTCACTACTCTGGTAACTTGATCAATGATCATGGCATGAATTCAGCAACTTCTTTTCTAGTGATAGTCCTATAAAGTATGTGCTGATAAAGAAACTGGTGACCTGAGGACAGTTAAGAAATATGCATAAAGGAATCTGACACAATAGAGATATGCATTGCAAAATCATGTAGACAAAGCTATTAAGATTATGATTTTAGTAGCTCCTTTCTTAAATCACATTGTTTTATGTTGGATGATAGCTGTTTGCATAATGAAAAGGGGATGTTCTAAGTGAGCTTTATGGAATTAGTATATTAATCTCTGAAAAGCTATTCTGGTTAATGAGTTTAGCCTTTTGAGGTTTTTTTTCCTGAGAGTCAGTAGCCACATCTTTATGTCGTAATAAATATAGCCCTGGATGTAAGTTATCTGATTGCTTGATAAGAAGAATTCTAATGCAAACCTACTTAATAATACTTCAGTGTAGTATTTGAAACAAATCTTAGCAGCAAGAATTCCAAGAAATGCACTGTTATACTCAGTAAATCTCACCATAGATCAGGATGGATTGGTGTACAATAAAGTAAGAAGTATGGAATTTTTTTTTCAGTTTTGATATCTGGTTACACTTGGTGCTCCAGACTCATAGCATATCTAGGTTGGATTAGCAAATTTCTGCTTTATTGGTTGTTTCCATTATTCAAAACTTTATAGGTATTTTTGTAGGTACATGAAAGTAAATCAGAAGATTGTGTTAGTTCTGATAGTTCACTAGTTAAATTGTACAACTATCAGCGCAGTAATATTTTAGAATCTTTATTTCATGTCCTCTTTGTAGAGTAATAAATATTAATATTTTGGAAAATAACCCCTTTAATAACATCTTCCATACAGTTTTTCCTCAAATGGGAAAATTCTTCCTGTAAATGATCCCCAAAAGGAGCACATGCTTTGTAGACTAGAAATAAAAAGTGTGTTTCTTATTTAAAGGATAAAATACATAGACTATATTCTGTATAATTCCTTTCTTATTAGTGGCATATACTAGATTTCTTAGTATTCTGAAAAAAATAAATCAAATGTTTTTACTTTTTGTCAAGAAGCAAAATTACCAATTCCTGTGAATTTTTCAGAAAGCAGAAGTTTTCCCTGGATTTTGTATTAAATAATCAGAATACTTAATTGTGTGGATTATCCAAAAACTTTATTGCCTCAGCTCTAGTCTATGATAGCTGATTTAAGTTTTTTTTTCCTCTTTCACAGGCAGGATGCATTAACTCAGTCTGTAAAATGTACTGTCACACTGCAAAGCATTAGCATAATTGGCTGGCACCTATTTCTTGGACATTCTGCCTGACAAACCCATGGGTTCTTGTAATTAAAATATGATGTATAACCTTGCTGATAGCTGTCTCCCAAGGAGGATAGCATAAAAAGTTGAGAAAGACTATTTTATTTAGCTTGGAGTTGAAATTTAAGATTTGGAAATTGCCAAAGCATTTGCATATTTATACTAGTGATTATAAGTACTCATCTGCTGTAGGATATTCATCTTGAAGAAATTTGCTATTCATGGTAATAATTAAATATTTAGTAATATTTATTATTTGTATAAAATGTATAGTATACATAATAATGTGTATAATGAGATGTATGAGCCATTGGCTTTCTAAAAGTGGGGAACAACTCTTGAAAGTCTGAAAAATCAGAAATTCTGGTACTGTGTGTACTAGAGGCACCATGATTTTTGCAGGTGCCATTAAACCCTCTCTCATGCACAGTGAACTTCAATATACATGGAACATGCAGTGCATGTGTGAAGCACATTCCATACACATCATATGCAAAAGTGTGACAGGGAATGCCATTGCTACCGTCGTTATGACATGTCCTTAACCAACACCGGCAACTGATTCTGTTTTGAAAATATTCTCTGTTGAATTTGAGAGAAACTATTACCCTTGAAAACTAAAAAGGCCAAAGGCTTCTTCTTGCAAAATGGTGCACATAATGGTGTAACAGATTTCTGTGGCATCTGTATTATTTCTGGCAATCTTGCCTCTCTAACAATGTATCCATGAGCATCTTGTCTTATGAGCAAATTGTGTGCTACTGAAGCTAGCGGCTTTTACATATCATTGTTCTTGTTAAGTGGAACTCCATTTGTTGCACTATTTCAGCTCAGCAGGGCAAGAAAAGGTGAGAAAGTTCACCCAGCACAATTTGGAAGTACAGAGAAGTTACCATCAAACAGTACTTTTGTAGAGCACATGGGTTTTTTAATTTTAAGATCTAAGACCCTGCAGCCTAACAAGGACAGAAGGAACTGCTGTGTCCCTTCAAAAAGAGGGAACTTTCCCTTCTTAGAATGATGGAGGAGCTTGTTCTGGTAAGCTAATGAGTCACAGTGTGCTAAATCTTACAGTTGGCACAGGACTTGAATGGCCATCTGTTACTAAAATGTTTCTTTTCTGAAAATGTTTTTACTTTCAAAAATTATTGTGTGGCAAACAGAAGATTAGATTTTATAATCATTGCACTATTCTTTTTTAGGTGAAAACACAACTTCAAAAGATGGGAGCATTTCAGCCCGTAAATATATTTCTCCGTCAAGAAATTGACCGGATGCAACTTGTTATATCCAGAGTTCGAACTACACTGACTGATCTCAAATTGGCTATTGATGGTAAGCTGCAATATCAAACATTGTAATTAAGGTGCAATATTTATTATTAGCAGTTGCTTATACCATATAACTAAATTAATATTTCTCCTAATTTCCTTCCTTTCTCTTTTGTTCCCTCCCTCTCACAGTTTTTCTCTTTTTCTCTGTCTTTATCACTAATTCTAATTAAAATCTCCTGATTGCATCTCTAAGGACATTCCACCTAAATTTATTCTGTGTGCATCTTCTCCAGTATTGCAGTTCGTGTCCCTCAGCACTACTTCACTTCTGTGATTTTCTCTAGTACCCTAGAGAGCGCAGAGGAGCTGAATTGCATGAAAAAGTCCATGGGCCATGTATGTACCAGAGTTATTTAAGAAATTAAGCTGAGACATAATGATATAGAACAAGGTAGAACGGTTGCTGCTAAGTAATTGAGAGACAGGGAAGTCAGGAGGCAAGGTGATCAAGACTCTAATTCAAGGTGAAATTTGACACATTTTTGAAACTGGTTATACCAAATGGCATGTTTCTAAATGGAAGCTGAAGTGAGTGGCAGTGTCAATCAAAAGGGAGAGAGAGAGTTCTTCGCTTAGGCTTCATAGGAAATAGCACTCTGTATCTCTCAGGGACAGGAGTATTTGGCTGAAAGTGAGCAATGGTGAATGAAGTTTTAAAAAAAACAAGAGTAGAGGCAACTAGAAGCAGATGGAAAATTTGATCATAAAAAGAGTGAGGAAAAAGAAGGGATAATGCTGTTGCCATTTGCTTTTTGTTTTCATTTCCTATTTTGCTTCCTCTTTTGCAAGAGTTGAAATACCCAGGAAGGAAAGTGTACTGTTGCTCAGCCAAGCTTCTTGAATTATGAAATTAAAATGAAGCAGGAATGGGTAGATTCCACTGGTAAAACTCTCACCCAAGTCTGCTGTTCTCTAGCAGAGAGACAGAAATTATCTGACAGAGCAAACTGTCCTCACAGGGAGCAGGTCAGAGTGCCTCAGAATTAGTCCCTTCTGATGTAGCTAATGGCATTTAATGTAATCTGTCTTACTGGTGTTCTGACAATGTATTTCATGAGGGGGGATTATTTTTTAATTTGTATTTTTATTACATAAGGATTAAAAGAGATTTTTTTTTCCTGTCATTTGTATGACACACTAAGACAACAAGACATGCTTCAGAAACCTCATGCCTATAATCTGAATCTAGGAAAGATGTTCCCAAGGCTAATAATCTTTCATATCCTGTAATAACATACGCAAAGATCAAGCTGGAAGAAACATTTTCCTCTCTTCCTGAGCTGAAAATTACCTTTTATATGTGAATAGAATCCCTTTTCAAGTATATAAAAGGAGTATTTTCCATCCAAGAAAGTGTTAATCTTTCCTTGATTGTGATAGATATATTTAAATTCTCAATATATATAATATTCTGCAGTGGGGTGGATGAGTAACATAATTTATTTGCAATTCACATTCAGTTCCACAGTGGGCACAGTCCTCTGCCAGATGTTTAATCAAGTTAATGCTGTAACTTCCATGCAATTCTCTAAAACATAATTTCTTATGGACAGACAAGTTAAATATAGTGAAAAATTACTTTGAAAACAAAATTGGATGTATAGGTAACAATAACAATTAAAGGCTTCTGGCATGTTCATGCTATATCAAGTGCATGTGGTGGACTGTTAATTAGGGGTTGGAAAGAACATTTAGGCACTCTTTCTCAGCAAAAGGGAAAACCCCACACTGTCTCATACTAGATTCTCTCCCAAAACTAGTCAACTGCAATCTCAGGTCATCTGAGGTGCTTCCTTTTCTTTACAATGAGGTAAACTGATGTGCCTGCTCAAACTGGTAATACAATTTTTGACATCTGTCCTGCTCATGTATCTGACTCTGGCTTCACAAACCTGGTAAGGCCCCAGGACCCACTTTAAGCAGACCTAAAATTTCAAATAAATTTGGTGTTTAGGAATATAATGTGTCTTTAGGTTGTGAAAGGAAATCTGAATAACTGATTCTGCAGTTTGGATGTGAATGGATGGACCTTGTTATTTTGATGTTGCGCACCAAGGTAATGTAAAGCCCTCCTCAGGGGCTTTTGAGGTAATTTGAGGTAATGTAAACTCCTCCTCAGGGAGAATCCATGTGCAGCTGAACATGAGGAATGGGGAAGGAATTTGCAGACACAGTTTTGTCCCTCTGTCCAGAGGGCAGATTAAGCAGTTCAGCTTTTGGGAGGGGTGAGGATGCTCAGCATGTGTCCGACATGTTTGTCGGCAAATATGCCCCAGAAACTTGCATCTCCACCAATAAACTGTGCTGCCCAGAGGGATACTTTTTCTGGATCAAATGGTAGTAATTAGATTGTAGCTGCACTTTGTACTCTCACTTATGTCCCAACTATTACTTCTGCTTTAATTACTTATTGATTGCCCAGAGTTTATTTCACAGTTGGCATAATACAGAGCTTCACCATAAATCAGAACACAGCAGTGATGGTTGTCCTCTCGAGTGCCCTAAACAGAAGCCATGTTCCAAACAGAGAAATCTTTTCAGAGACAAGGAGAAGGAAGACATTGGGTTTGCACCAAAAATGACACATCTTAATGGGTTATGAACAGCAGATCTTGAGCCCCTGTCAGAAAATTACCATTCTTTGTAGGGCAGTACCCAAGCTGTAGAGTTCCTGTGTACTTACCTTCTGCCTCTGGCAGTGTAGAGGCCTCTAGTACGGAATACTAGTTCCCCACTCTTCATTGTAAAGTGGGTACTTCAAAGCTCCTCTCCCACTAATGAAGATAGTGTCACTAAATGCAATAAAATCTAATGACCCATCCAGTTAATCCTAGCCACTTAGAGTTTGTTTGAGTTTTTCTGAATGTGGCCTGTCTGTGAGATTTTGTGGGGCTGTCTTTATTTCTCCATGCACTGAATAAGAGTGGTAATTTTTGATGTCTTCTCTTGGTGAAGAAAGTGAGAAGAGAGATTCTGTGGGAGTGTTTTCCATGAATGAAGTAGGGCATACTTGTAATAGCACTGGAAGTGGGTATTGAATTCTTGGCAATGGAAATAAGCACAGCTTTTAGTTTGATTTTAATCCTTGTTCTTTTTAACACACTTACCTTGTGTTTAAGGGCTTCTTGTGAAACAAAAAAAATGCTTATCTCATTACTTATATCTAGGTTCTACTTTAGTCATAAAACTGCATCCACTTGGTTTGTGTTTCTAGTACCTTACAGCTTTGTGTTTTCAAACAAATCCTTGGGAATTGCCTAAATTGTCTACTTCATGAACAAGTGAAGAATATCTGAGAAACATTGGATTTTTATCTTTTCATGTCATATATGTGCCTCATGATCTCAGAACTCCCACTGCTATTTGTACAGTATTTTCAGAGTTAGGAGAGATAAGTCCTTTCCTGATAACACATTTCCTGAAAATGCAGCAGTTCTATGGCAATGTAGCTCTACACATTATAGGAGTTGTGTAGGATTTTATGGCATTTACACAAGCTCATGAGTGAAGCCCAAGATAAAGATTCGCTACTTTTTTTTCCAACTCAGAATACCATGAGGTTGAAAGTACCATTTGTATCATGATGCTGAAAGGAATTTCTGTTCATTATATGTAGCACCTTATAAGAGGGATATAAATGAAGTCCAAAAGAGTCAAAATAGGTAGCTGATAATTTATTTTAACCTACATGGTGAAAAAGTGAAGCTCAGGAAACTAGTCTTGCTAGAGTGCACAGGAAAGGTAATTTCCTGTCAAAAGAAGAGGTATGGACTCATTCACCATGTCTGGCTAAATTCTGTTTTGACTCTGTTTTGCTAACACTAACACAGTTTTAGTTTGGCTTGCTGACAATGGTAATAGAAGTTTGAACTGAAAGATCTTGGGCTGTTACCTTACTAAGTTGTACTGTTTGTATGTATATGTGTGTGTGTGAGGCTTGTAGGGATTCATCACTTTTGAATGAAGATTTTATTTGAAAATAATTAAGGGCACTCAGTAAAGACATTAATGGAATGTAGCAATGGAGTGATCATTTGAGGAATGAAGGGGATGAGTCTAGTATGTCTTGTGGTTTAGTTACTCTTAGCTCAGCAGCTCTCATCCATTATTTAATTCTCATCCTGATAAGAATGCCAGAATGCCTCCTGTTGTCTTTCACAGTGTGGCACATAATTTCTGAACTTCTTAATAGGTGTTACATATGCTTGCCATGATGCTGGCCAGGACAACTGTTTAGAAACACACACTGCACATTAAGGACAAACTGCAGAATAGAGTTTATCTGTCTATTGTATTACTCTAGCTCAGGGTAGTGATTTGTATTACTTTTGTGTAGAGTTGTATGTGGATTTTCATCTTCAAATTACTGCTTTATACTTTTCAGTCTTTTGATGGAAAGGACTCTTCAGTTAAGAGCATTTAGTACTGGAGATGGTAAATTTTCATAACAATTTCAAAGGTTACTTTGAAATTACCATCTTTCTGACTGAAGGATTTAGCTATTGAAGAGAATCTAGGATTATTGTACTCTTCTGTATGAAAAAATGTGTGCTACTCAAGTTTCTTAGTCCCTCTCATCTCTCCTGACTTGAAGAATTGAATCAAAGGATTCTGCACCAGAGAATAAAGGTGGAAAACAAAGAGAAAACAGAGCAGGAGCAAAGGATAGATGCAGCTGGAGGGAATGCAGTCTACAAATAAAACATGGAGAGAGTGTTGAGCATTGCAGGCCTTGTCTGTCTGTTTTACTCTTCCTGTTTTAGAGTTGGAGCAAAAGAAAGTGACAAAATTTTGAGGGGCCTTGGGATTAAAACAGTGTGGTGGAGTTCAATGAGCTTCTGAGAACTTCCTGGGAATTACCTCCAAATGCTTAAGTGCCCAAGTACTGAAAGTGAAGAAAGAGAAAAATACCCAAGTAACTGCCTGAAGCAAAAAGTAGTTTTAGGTATGGGAAAACATAGATTAGCTTTCATACCTTGTGCCTTTTGGGTGGAATAATTAAAAAAGCTTTGAAAAAAGCTTTGAGAAAACCCAGGCGAGTGTTAGCTGTTGCCATAAAGCAGAAAGAGAGGAAAATGTAGGAAGTTATAAACAATTTGGTATTTTCTTTTCAACCTGTTCAGCAAAGTAGAGGGAGTTGGAGCTTGGTGGTGGAAGCAAGGTATGACTGCTTCAAGAATGAAGTGAGTCAGTTTGGAGGTAAACTTGAGTGGGAATTAAAGGCTGAAAAGGTCATCTTCTGGAGCTGGGAACTGGGGCAGTCAATAATGGATTGATGCTTTTACTGAGCTTTTTTCTCTATGTACTCTTCAGGCTAGCTTAACAGATGCAGTGTCTAGTAAGTATTGTCCTCCAGGGCCAGTCTCCAATTTTATTATAATGATATTAGCTATTGGCAAATTGTACTTGATGGAGAAAGTAGCTTTTTCCTTTTTCTCATTTCATTTATATCCTACATAATTATTCTTGTTATTTTTGATTTACATCTGTGCCTGTGGGAAGACAATCAGTCAGTGGACCAAGGCTTTTTTTGGTTCATGCTAGAATTTAAGATCCTTCCTTTGTTCCTAACTTTAGCTACTCATTTAAATAAGCTGTACAAGTTTCCTAGTCCAGGAAGACACTTTCATAAATGTGAAATGCAAAACAGATACAAATTATACAAATGCCACAGTTTTCAAATTAGTTTGTGGGAGGTATGGTAGTGAAAAGGGTCAATTCCAAGAAATAATACAAGCTCCTCATGTAGTCTATTCAAAGCATTATATTTATAGAATGAATCACCTTAAAACCAGATCATATTAAAAGAACAGACTATTTACTTTATTTATCAATAAAAACTAGTTATCCTCAAAACTGAAAACCTTTAAATGGGTTATTCACCCCTCAGCAATAGGATAGATTTAGAAATAGTTTAGAAGGGAAATTATCTAAATGTAGGTCAATCAAAAAGGGGAATCCTAATTTTCAAACTGTGTATTCTGTGCAAACAGTATGGTTACAGTAGATATTATTTTTAAAGTATGGAAATGCCATCTTTTCTTTAACTGACCTGACCCTTCATCAGTCATTTTTGGATGGCCTTTATTCCATTCAAGAAAGGGAATACCATGGAGTAACCCCCAAAATAACCAAGTTATAAACAGCTGGCCTGTCTGATTCATAGAACATTTGAGCCTGTCATGTTAAGTTCATGGGACATTCAGTCTCTTCATATAGTACAGTGCTCTGAGGTTCCCAGAAGTTAAATATGAGAAGCCCATGACATTGTACTACTCATTCAATTTATCAAAGATAGTTTTTCAAACACCTGTACCACTTTTGTCAGAAAGATAGCATGATTTTTCTCCTGTAATACTTTTATTTCTGACAATTATTTTATTTTTTTAATTATTTTTATTTTTATCAGACTATTTTGGCTACAGGAATTCATACCAACACCCACAGATGCCATTTAGTGCTGAAATTCAAGCGCTGAATGCCTCCTGCCAGAGATGACACCCACTCACTAGGAATATTCATGCAGATATAGGGGCATGGCCTGGGCTGTGAACATACCTCATCCTCAGGAACACTCTGGCTTAACAGTCTCAACAGCTGCTCTGAGTCATAGCAGGCAGACATCCTAAGGGATTTCACAATGCTTTGGGGCAGAGAGTGGTTGCATCTCCCTATTTGAAAAGCTCCAGCCTGCCCAGAAGAATAGAGAAAGAAAGGAGAAAGTTGAATGTATCAGCCTGAAAACAAGGAATAACCAGGGATGAAAGAGTTCTTTCTTTCTCAGTTCAATGGTAGTGATCCCCAGGGCTAAACCAGGATGCTCCTCACTTGTTTTGTGCCCTCAGTATGGTTGTTCTGAAGTTGAAACCAACATGCATTGCAAGACTTTTTCCCTCACTTTTCTGCCTCTAAAAGGTGAATAAAGCGTATGGTGTAATACTATGTTTTTCTAAGCAAAGTGGAGTAGACATGGAATGACTTCTTTCTTAAATGTTGGTTGTCTTGGTTTTATATTAGAGAAGATTAATAATCAAAGAGTAGGATTATTAACTGTGTTGTAAAAGTATCTTAGCTACCCTAGAATGTGATTCTGAGCCTGACTACAAAGCAAGTGCAGAGAATGCAGGATAGGTGGTATTTTTAAATATTTACTGTTTGGTAAATTTAATGGTTTTCTCAAATGATTTGTTGCACAAAAAGAGGTGCATATAAATGGAAACAGATCACTCATTATCTGCTAGAAGAAATCAAGGCCTATTTACCATTTATATATTGTAAAAATGCACTAAATTTGCACACACTGCTATAAGGAGTGTTTAGGTTTTAATGCTATATTCAAAATTAAGCTGGTGTTTGCTTTCTGGATACTTTTTTCCTTCCCCTCATCTGAGGCCCTGTCGACCTCAGTGGAAGGAAGAGATTTGAAATACTTTCTTTTTACAGGCCACATTTCCTTATGGGTATGTTTGAATGGACCATTGCAGTTTTTGTTTGCAGTTACCCACACCACTTCCCTTTCCTTTACATGTTCTGTGGTGGAAGCCACTTAATTCTCTTTGATATCTCATGTTGTCCCTGTGGGAATTACAGCAGCTGTATGTGTGATGATACATTGAACTTTGGTTTTATATGAATATTTAATCAAAGTTGGGGTACCAGATCAGTTTCTGTGGGAGAATAATAGAACCAGTTTCTGGAACAGAGAAGTCATCCTGAGGCATGGCTGTGTTCTAGATCTCATTACTATTGAGGGTACACAAGGTGTAGGCATTTCTAGCACATGGAATGGTGAATGTCACTGAAGAATGACTGTCTTAGTGAACGCCAACATTTTAGTGTAGACAGCAGCACTATGCATGGAATAAGTGAGTACACACTGCCAAAAAAAAAATCTTGCCTTTAGCTTTATTCTACCTCCTGCTTTCCCATTGAGAATCTTGATAATGGAAATGTACAAAGTTATCATTAGTAATAGTGAATTTCATTAATATAATCACTGCCACTACATGCTTAGGATATAGATGAGTTACACATTGTAGCTCTATCATTGATCATGCATGTAGGATCCATTAAAATTTATAAAACAGTTTTCAATGATTAATCACATTCTAGACACACTGTGAATATAATGAATATAAATAATGTGTACGAGGGAGAAGAAGTTGTTTAAGAAACATATCTTTGTTTTGGATCAAAACAACAGAAGAAATATCATTTATCTTATCATCTTTAGCTTTGAATCAAGTCTTATAATTTTGAACAAATTAACTGCAAACTGATAAGACTGATAAGACTGCAGCACTACAGGTGTGCAATTAAGACACAACAAAAGAGGGTTTATTAGACTTTGAGTGTCATTTGGAAGTTTTAATTGCCTTTGCAAGCTAGGGGAAAGTTCATTCTGAACATTTTACTTATCTTCCAGGAACCATAATTATGTCAGAAGAATTGCAAGATGCTTTAGATAATATTTATGATGCTAGAATTCCAAAACTGTGGTTTAAGATTTCCTGGGAGTCAACTACTTTAGGATTTTGGTTTACTGAGCTTCTTGAGCGAAACCAGCAGTTCAGCAGCTGGCTGCAGGATGGCCGTCCAAACCAGTTCTGGATGACAGGATTCTTTAATCCACAGGTAAGATTGCCACGTTGACCTTCATAACATCTGAGTAACAGTTAAATTAGACCTTGGGAGAACTTCAAGTTGACTTAATATTGACTATGTGAAGTATAATTTATATTAATTTTTTTGCATAAATATAGAATAAAACATCTTCAGTATCTACAGAAGAAATTTTTGGTAGAACAAAATAATGCTCCTGAAATAATGAAATACATCTTTTGGCTGCTTTAATTATAGTGAGGAAATTGGGTAAGCACATGCTCTCTTATTTCAACTTAATCTTCCTTTTTTTACCTCTTCTGCTACAGTAATCTGGTTTTTATTTATTGCATGAAAGTCCCTCTGTGTACAAAACAAGTTAAGTTCCTTTGGCATAAGAAGAAGAGAATTGGACTTGGTTCTCAATCCTTGCAAATCAGTTCCTTGAAATGGAAGGTTTGTTATTCATTCCACCCCAGAATTGTGCCAGACATGGTCTGCAGAGAAATATGAAAAATACAGCCTCTCATCTGCACCGTCTAAAATAAAAACCTGGCACGAAATGAAATACAAAAAAGGGAACAGCTGAGAGCAGAATTAAAAGAAGTAAAGTATACATACCTAGATGATGTGTAGTTTCTTTGCAGAGCTATCCACATTCATTAAAGCTTTTTATGATTCACAGATGTTTGTGGGAAGTGTGAGTTGTGGAAATGAGTCATTGTGAGAGTATCCAGCCAACAGGTTTCTATGAAGCCTTAGGAAAGATCTATTTTAAAGATCTATTTTAATCTCAGTACTTGTTAGCAATGCAAAAGCTAGCTTAAACAGCTGCCTAGAACAGAGAAAACAACGGTGGCAAATATTCCCTGGGACTACTGCTGGGAAGTATCCATCTATCATCTATCCTATGTGTGTCAGCTGTCAGCTGGTACAACTTTATAGCATGGAAGGGGGCTCACAGAACCCCTGAGCAAAGAGTGCTCAAGTAGGAGGGAGAGGAGTAGGAGTTCTAATAAAATGATTATGCTTCCACCCTTGGTTTGCCAACAACATGCTGATAGCAGCATTCTAAAATACTTCAAAGTAACTTCTGCAATGATCAGGCTGGATGCAACCCTAACAGCCTTTTGGCTTTGTTGGTGTTTGCTTTTGCACTATAGATGAGCAAAAGCTGATAGAAATTTTGTACTGGTCATTTCAGCTGGCATTTCTGTGCTCTGGGGTTGTGTCGGTTCTGAAATTTTGCCAGCCCAAATTTGGCAGCCTACATTTTTTTGGATCAAAATAGCTGGATTTCTGAAAAGTGCTGCCAAATAATCAGTGTAAAATGTCCCCAAACAAATTGTGATTTAATAGACCATAGTAAATGAGAAAGCCTCTAGAAATACAAAAATTACACACTTCATAACCCCTAGTTCTTAAAGTCCCTAAATACATTGTGTGCAGAGATTAAAAATTTTATTTGTGCTGACAATTACAAGCTTAAGAATCAGATGGTTATTTTAGTCACCATTTTCTGTAACCTAGGCTGTGGGAGTGGCTCATTCTAAAAGCAATTCACCTGAGCAAAGACTAATTTTCTATTTAATTAACTATTATCTTGTTAATAGTCATACTGCTGTGTTTAAAATCAGTATTTCACGTGTTCAGAAAATTGATTTTTGTCTTCTCAAACAAGCTGAGGTGATGAGGTGTTAGTGCTGTAGTTCTAATGGCTTGTATGTAATACCTGAGAAGTTGTCAGAAAAATCCTTTCATTTTTAAGATGAAATGCAGCTCCTAAGTAATTTCCCTACTTTCATATATTTCACTGTTAGCTTCACAGTCAACGGATAAATGCCATGGATAACACAAGGCAATAAAATAGATTTATAGCACTGGGAAAACGAAGCATTCTGGCAATAAAAAATAATACAGGACCAGACTCTGCCTTCTCTTGGACTGTTTATACACTAGGATAAATTCAGTAATTTCACAGAAGTTAATCTTTATTTTTAGTGATACAAATGAGGGCTGGCTCAGACTTCTGTGTATAAGAAACCTGATTCCCCATGTGTGTCTGCATTGGGCCAAGATAACTGGGGTGAACAATGCAAGAAATGCCATGAATTTTCTTCCCTCCTGGAAGTTAATCTGAGGTTACTGGATTTTTTTAATCAAAAACTTGACATTAAGTATTTCTCTTTCTGATGGCGTAGTATTCAGCATAATGACACCTCAACCTACTTCTGTGACCCTTAGATGCTAAAGTAATGTGAATGCTAATCAGAATATGAAGTAGAATGCCTCCATTCCTCAGTGTCCACTTAGTTCTACCAAACCTGCCATAATCTGCTCAGTATTTGCAAAGTGACAAACAAGGAACTTCCAAAGTAGGCTAAAGGAGAGAATATGATCCTGAGAGCAATAGACTTAACTGATTTTCATGTTTTTTTGTCACAGCTTCTATGTGTGTCTGCTTTCCCTCAGTAGAAGGTTCAGAGTTAGTTCACATGAGCTGTTAAAAGGCAAAGGGGCAAACCTTTAGCAGGCTTCAGTGAGCTGGACAGGGAGAAATTCAGGAAAAGGCAAACACACATATACAAGAAAAATGCCAAAACCCTAACCAACCAACCAACCAAAACAAACCAAACCAAAACAAAACAAACAAAAAACCCCACAAAAAAACCAAAAAACAAACAAACAAAAAAAAAGGATTTCCAGAAACTGAAACAAATGTCATGGCAACTGGTGCATTATGTCCCTGACAGAGGATTTTGGGATGAGCCAGAGCCTCAGCTGTACAGTGGCACCTCAAGCCACTTGATTCTGTCTTGCTCTTTGTTGTGCCATTCACCCACTCTGGAACACACAGCTGGGCCTCCAGTTCACAGCTGCAGTCTTCAAACGCTGTCTAGAATTCATTCAAATGAGCAGATAAGCATGAAAAGTCCCACTACAGAAAGTGTATAGGTCCTGCTATCTCTAGGAATAATCTGCTATCTAAACCTTATCCCTGAAGACAACTCACAGCTTGGAGCTTACTTTTATTCCAGCGTTTCCATGGTGCCTTTGAACTGATTCCCTTAATACAGTCATGGCTCTGTCCTCTTCAGGCTCTTCTTTCTTTAATATTTCAGTTTATCTGGGATCCAGTAGCACTCTAGGGCCTTACAGCAGTGAACACTTCATGTATTTTAAACTATTGGTTCTATCATGTTTCTACAAATTAAAATTCCACAAATTACTGCAGTGATTTTGCTTTCATTTAATGACATTTCTGATAGAAGAACTTGGCCTTTAATCCTGTCTCCCTCAGCTATACACTAGAGTTCTCAACTGCTTCAAATGCAATTACCATTATCAGCGCTATCACAAAGCCTCTTCAAAAAACTTGTCCTGGGGTCTCTGGTATTATATTAATGAGGAGCAGCCAGTGTAAGTTAACAGAAACATCTGGGTTCCTGAAAGTTACCTCACATTCTCATAACTTGAAGGGTATTGCATGGCTACCAAGTGCTTGGAGCACTCCAGTCCTATCAGCCAAATACTGGCCCCTGCTTTCAGCAGACAATTTGCTAATTTTCCCACATCTGACTTCTTTCCATTCATTTGGCCCTAATGGTAGCTCAACAGAGCATCCCACCCTGTGAATATTGAAGAAAGAAACACTTTTTCAACTCCCTTATTCCTATCCTGATTTATTCCTTGCTGTGCTGTTGGCTCACTGATTCTCACCTCTGTGTTCCTCATGTGGCTCTCTATCCACCAGTCTCTGTCTCCAGATGGTTTAGTTCCCTGCTCTGAAATATGTCAGAAAACTTACTCTTTCCTAGGTATCCTTTTCAGTGCTCTTGCATATGCAATTTTGTGTTGTATTAGTTCACCTCCTCACTACACAAATGGGTTTCCACATGGTAGAATAAACATGTAGAGCCACAGCATGACCACTGGAAAAGCAAAGGAGTTTGCCCTCCTATCTCTAAGGACTAAGGCACTTCCCATGTACTGTACTTTCCCATGGACAGCTGTATCAGGGAAGCTAACCAGCATTTTCAGCCTGGCTTGTCTTTTGATAGCTTATACCAATGTCATGAGACTGTAGCTCTCTAGAAGAGTCAGTTTTATTTTGTGCTTCTGGAGTGCTCTGGGTTTATCTTGCTGTTGTCTGAAACACTGTTATTGTAGAATATAAAGACTTCAATGAGCGAAGTGTCAGAGGCATTTCAGTATTTAATGGCATGATTCCAGCTGGCACTTCCTTATGTTCTGTAAAATGCTTATTTGTTGACTGAAAAGCATTTCTTACCATGTTAGTGTAAGAAAAAATGAATAATATAGCCAGTGTTATAGAAATTAGAAATCACCTGTGTTTGGAATTTCTCAAAACACATTAATCTGGCAGATTTATAAACCTCTCTCCATCTGGTTGGTTGTAAAAAAAGGCATGAGAGGTGAATGATACAGACGCTTCTGATATTTTGAGTAATATGTTGAGTAAGCCAACTTAGGGGCTGCTTACCACCAATATATGCAAACCAATTATGTATGGATACTTGGTACTGGATTTACACTACTAAATTTAGTTTATATGCACATGAAATTCTGTGGGATGAGCTTTAATACAGTTGGTGTCTCTTACATAGGAAAAAGAAAAGTAGTAAATGGTTTAAATGCAAGGCTTTTTAAAAAACCCTTTCTGGTGTATTCCTGTGTGTCTTCTTAGGGATTCCTAACAGCCATGAGGCAAGAGACAACTCGCATGAATTTAGCCAAAGGGTGGGAACTGGACAGTGTTGTCTTGTGCAGTGAAGTGACCAAGATGATGAAAGAAGATGTTGTTGGCCCTCCTCCTGCTGACATCGGTGGGGTTTATATACATGGCCTGTTCCTCGAAGGGGCAGGCTGGGACCGCAGGAACAGCAAGCTGATTGAGTCAGCACCAAAGGTGAGCATCTAATGAGTGTAGCAGGCTGTGGCATATTGCATGTGCTCTGGGAAAACCAGGAAGAATGCTGAGTGCCTGCAGCAGTGGTTTCACAACAGGTTTTAAGAGGGTAACCAACACTAGCGGTGCTGGGAAGAGGACAGACTCTTTACCTACCAGAAGTGAAGAAGAAGCTTCTGTCAGAAAATGAATTTAGGATGCATAGCACTAGAGCAGACCAGATGCTGGGTTTCTTGGCTTCAGGGGCCCTAGCAGCACAGTTATATTTGAATAAAATAGTGTACCCCATAGCCAGTCTTCTTTTGACTGACCAAGGGAGACCTTATCAAAGCTTCCAAAGCCCTGGGCTAGGTTTGATATGGAGGTCATTGTTTGGTTGACTAGAAATCCCTAGTGTTTGTGTTTTAATATGAGACAGAGTATTAGTTCTGGGCTTGTGCTCAGTTATCCATGCATTGAGTTACATTTTACTGATGTGACTAAGCAGATTTAAAATCTGGCTATGCAGTAATGATTAGATACTGTAGTCATGGTCCAGGGAAAATTGTCATTGTTTGCACTGGTACTTTTTCCAAGCCAGTGCTTACTGTCCTGGAATTGGAATTGAAATAATTCTTGTCCATAGGTAAAATACTTCTGTGTCTGACTGAGAGAAAATTTTCCAAACCAAACCTTGCCAGCTGTAACTTCTCTTGCCTGGCTTGTCAAAAGACCCCTTCAAACATGGAGTTTACTCAAGTGCTCTGAGTGTTCAGCAGGTTTCCATGTTGCTCTTGGATCTGGGTCTGTTTTATCCCCTGACAATGAATACTTCATCTTGGTGGAAGACCTGAGGTGATCTAGTTTGGATAAACACCAAGAAACACCTTGGATGTTAGAAGCTCCACTGTTCAGCAGTGCAGAGGTAACAAGGAGGGTTGCAGCTTGGTTTTTGTAGCTCTAGTCCTGACATTCAGGAAAAAGGACGTGGGGAAAGAATGGGAAACATCAGTGAAAGGGATAAAGGAAGGGAAAAAAGGCAATGGTTGCTGTCCCTCCTAGAACCACCCTGACATTTTTCCATCTACCTCCACAGCATTCAGGTTTCCATGCTTCCACTTTTCTGCTCTCCTTTCCTTCCAACAGGCTTCCTGATGGCTGTTGTCCCTGAGCTGCCATGAACCTAAAGTTAGTGTCAACATAGTAGTGAGTGTAGGAGTTGTACTCTCACATGTACCTCTGCTGAGGTGCTTTTGCTGAAGGCCATCACTGAATCTAGTTCTGCTGTTAAGAATTCAGTTACTCTATCCTGTTTCTGTAATGCTGAGCCCTGTGTGCCTTTTAACATTCTCAGGTGCTGTTCACAAGCCTTCCTGTAGTCCACGTGTACGCTGTTAGCACGACAGCACCGAACGACACAAGGAAGCAGCATGGAAATATGTACTGCTGCCCTGTCTACAGAAAGCCTCGGAGAACAGACCTGACGTACATCTTCTCTTTGTATCTGAAAACATTGCAGAATCCTGATCATTGGACTTTGAGGGGTGTTGCACTGCTCTGCAGTTCGAAGTAAGGATGGGCAGCTATGGAAGAGAGAACCAACAAGTAGGATTAAGCTGCAGCCAGTATTGCATTGTTATTGTCAAAGTGGCGGCTCCTTCCCACAGAGGGGTGGGAATTGGCAGGTGATACACAGAGATTATGTTAGTTGCACAGAAATCAGCTTACTCTGTTCACAACAAAAATACTACATTTATTTACCCTGGGAATATCAGGGAAAACAGCTGCAGGTGTAAATTTGGCAACTCTTATAAAGCAAGTGAGAATATAATCAACTAATTTGCTCATAATGGAAGCACTACATAAAAAAGTGCTTGTGATAGTGACAAATGCTCTGACATCTTATGGTGGTTCTTTTGTAGATGTTATCTTTCTTTTTAATACAGTAATTTTTCATAATATAATGTAATTATTTTCAATTCAACTTTGTAGTTAAAATCTCATCATCCATAGCATTATTAAAGCTTTAATGACAAGATAATTAAATTCATGGCAAAGTTTTATGTTTATCTGCATATATTTCAATATACAGTTCCTTTGATTTTACATTTCTAAACTTGCCGGGTGGTTTTACTAATGGCTGTGACCATTTTGTTGAACAGTCACTTTTTAATGCAACCAATCATAGAAAAAGAAGTGTTTGTCTTTGCACAAGTACCTTTTGCACCTATTAACTCATTTCTAAACCTATATGCACTTGTAAGGAAGGTGTGCACACCCCCCATTATTAGCAGGAAGAAAGATTTTAAAGTTTTCTGAGTAAACACATCTGAACACCATTTTTGCTCTATTAGTACTCTTTTATTTTTTGCATTAAAGCCTGAATCCTGCAAACTCAAACCTCTTAATTGCTTTTTGTTCTGTATTTTGCATCAGTTTAGTTTAAAAAAAGAAGATGACACACAGTCCATACTTCACCTGGAATGGTTGAAGTACTGTCATGTTAACCACCACTGCTGTCTACCCTGTACCTGAAGGATGATTGATACTTCTTTTAATAGACAGATGGCTATTGGCTGAAAATGTGTTTGGCTTCTTTCACTAGCACAAATTCAAAGCAAAATAAATTGCTGTTGGATGTTATGAAAGAAGGACTTGCAGTCAGGACTTTGTTAATATTTTCTTTATCCTTGTAAACACTTTTAATTTTTGTATAGCAAGTGTCTAAGAAAGTAGTTCATCCCTTTGCATAGCCAGTTTTACCCTGCAGTTGGCAATTGCAGGGCTCATTCCATGAGGAAGTTTGATATTCACACCCACACCCACAATGAAGTACAGAGTGCCAGCTTTCTTCTTGGAAAACAGAGCAGACAGGGACAGGGTCCCTTTTTTCCATTTAGCTAGGAGCAACAGTGCCGGCAAGATTATCTTTTCAAGTGAAACCAACTGTTCCAAAGAAGTACACCAGACCTCCCTGCAGTGCAGCTGTACATCAACCAATTTCACTGAGAATTTTTTTTCTGGGAAGGCTGAAGGATTTGGCTTCATGATCATTGATCTTGGAAATTATGAAAAACATGGGGGAGACTTCAAGCAGCAAAGGTCTGTACTGTTCCACAGAAACTGAGGTTGCAAACCATAGTGCAAACTCCATCCCATACCTTTATGATGGGATATGGAATAATTTAACTTTGATCTCTTGGCACATGTAAAAGTCAGGTCAGCAATTACAGTGATAGTAATTTAAAATAAAAAATGTAATACTTGAAATATTTTGCAGAGCTAAGGAATTCACTGCTTGCTATGAAACAAATCATCCTCTGACCAACTGAAGATAGAAGTAAACATTAAAAAATAGATATTTGATAGAGGTTATATCTGGTGCTACATGATAGGCTCCATGGAAACTGCATGACTTCGTTACTTTGTCAAGCAAAATGAGAAAATTAAATGCTATATGAAGAAAATCTACAGGCAATGATGTTCTATCACATAGTGTTCTGCTGTATAAAAATGCAAAGAAATATCTTATTTGAACATCAACATTTTCATTTCAATAACTAAACCTGTTTATCAGTTTAGAAAAATGCCAAATCTTGCAGAGCAGAATGCAGACCATATGACTGAAGAACCAGAAAAAATCATGCAGTATTTCACTGAAGATAGCTAGAGTTCTACACAGAACTGAAGAACATAAAGTGACTTTGCTCCAGAAAGGCTTCTTATCACTAGTAAAGAACACCAAACAAAACCTTCAATATTATTCCTACCAGCAAAATGTTCTTTCCTTTTTGCATGTGATTATAGTAGAGTGGAGATGAACAATTTGCTGTTGACAGAAATGTGTTCCTTTCCCCATCTCCTTCTTTTGCTCTATCCTGTCCTTCCACTCAGTGGAATTGCTGTTCCCAATGTAACAACATTAATTTGATTTGAAATGTTACTGATACAGTAAAACATTGATCTTCCCCAATCAGTGTTCCCTAGTTACTATTGTTAAAGCTGTTTAACTTCAAGTGGGATGTACACCAATCTAAATGAAAGAACTGGCAGGCAGAATACTTGAAATCAAACTAATTATATTTGAATGATAGATTAACAATTAGCTGGAAGTCTTCAAACAATGTATATAGATAACCAAGTTATGCTCTTCTGTTAAAATGAACCCAAGATATTAAATACAATCATACAGCTTTTGGCAGTATTGTACAAGTTTCACACAGATAGTAATGACTAACATTGTTTTAGATAAGTGCTTGAAGGCAACTCCATTTAAGAAATAAGAGAGCAATACAGTCCTGCACCCATGTCAGCGTAGCAGTCATGTTTACAAACATATCTGATGTCAGGGCACTGGCTCCTGAGAGTTGCAAATAAACAGCATTCCATAGTCCAAAGGGTGTCTGTCTCATAATCCCTGAGGCTGTGACTGGTCAATAATGATGATGATAGGAAAAAAAGAATTGGGTTATGGATTGGCCCTGTACATCTGTGACTTTGAAGAATAGATTTTAATTGCAGTGAAGCTTGGAAAAAACACAGAGAATGGAAAACAAAACAATTCCCTTGTCTGGTCAGTTATGCTCATAAGCTCTATGATCCTTTGAAAAGAATAATAGTTTTCTAAAAGAGCTCAAGAAAACTGTAGTTTTAATATTCTGATTTTTCTCTCAATTAATCCAGAACCTACACATTTATCTTACTCCATTTTTACTGCTTCATATTATTGCCTTTCTCACAATCTCTTCTTTCCAAAACATGAGTACGGTACCTCCTTCCTTTTTTTCCTCCTGCTATTCCATATTTAATGTGTCTTCTTTTTTATTCTTACTCCATAAATGCACAAAACACATTGCTTACTTACAATGAACCTTCCTATTCCAGAAGTCTGGAAATAACCTGTAATTTCAAGAGTTTCTCTTTTCCACTAAGAAAAAAAACCAAAACAACTATTTACTCAAAACTCTGTAGTTCCTGCCACATTTCTTCATATCATGGGTAAAGCAGGAATAAGCTCTTCCTGCTTTTTCTGTGAGGGTCCTTAAGTGATAATACTTGTACAGCTAAATGACATTTTTCATAGTTCTTCCTTTTGCTAGTATGAAGTAATAGCTTTGCTATTATTTTCTGATTAGATGAGTTGGTATAACATAATGGAAATAAACTTTATACTGTTGTACATGAAACAATGAGAGTGATTAGGCTGTAAAGTGACTGCTAAATCAATCCTGGAAATGCAGCAGATTCTCATCTCCCTTTGACATTGTGAGTTCCATTTGGGTTAATGATGGCTATGGGCACACGCCGAGACAGAGGGGGAGCCCCTTCATTCAGTTTGCATGGCTTGACTTCTGTCAGGAAGACAACACTACAGACATTTATGTGGATGGCAGAACAACAACAATATGGTTTGTGATATAACACAAATTCACACATTTTTCTAAAGCTGAGTGAGTACATACTGTGTTCTCTCTTGCTCATTGAGGACAGTATGGGGCGTGTGCTCATTGACTCCTTATACTGATTGCTTTAAGTCTAGCAAAGGGACATCATCATCACCTCCTCCTCCTTCTTTTCTTTCCTGCTTAAGGACAACTTCTGGGATAGTCACACCTATTTCAGTTGACTGGGAAGCACCTTTTGTTGCACTATTCTTGTCTTTCTTTACCTTAGTGATCACTTCTGTGTAAGAGATTTCTTCAGTGAAGGGCTCTGCTGCTGGGAGCTCAGAGGCGATGTGTACACTGGCTTCCTGGATCCCCTCCTGACCTTCAGCTCCTGTTCGTTCTTTACTTTTTTTGTGGATCTTGAATGTCTCCTTTGTTGGAGCAGCTTGTGAAATGGTTTTCTTGATCCTTATCCCAGATTGTCTCAGTCTTTCTCCTGACTGCCTGATCCTCTCTCTCCTCTCAGGGGTTACTATCCTAGTTTGAAGCCTGTTTACCTTCTTGCCAAAGTTTTGTCTTGTCTTTTGGATATTTTCCCTTGAAAATGCCTTTTTGATGTCATCAATGCGCCTCATGCCCGATTTCTTGAATTTGGTTGCTTTGCTTTCTTCGATATAATATTCTTCATCAGAAGACAGATCATCAGGTGGGAAGAAATCATCCTCTATAGTTTCACCTGCTGTCATCTCTTTGATAACAGAGAGAGATGAAGGACACTCGGTTTCCTCCTGTGAATAAAAGCAGAGAGTCATGTTCCAGCCAGTTTGTTTCAAAAAGATGGTGGTTCAAGCTTTTTTTTTTTTTTTGGTTGGCTTGCAGTTAATTAGTGCTAATTGAAATATAATACTGAAACAAAGTAAGGTAGGCTTGTACCATTGTACTCAATCTATGCAGAGCACAAATCACAAAAGAAATCTGTGCCAAGTTCTCTAAAGATATTATATCCCTGGTTAAAGATTGCTTTTCACTATGGTTCTACCTGAAATTAATTAATGCAATGGTCCTATGAGTCCTGGCCTCTAATGGTTTTCAGACCAGACCAGACTTGTCTAGGTGTTGTTTTGTTGGGGTTTTTTTTTTGTTGTTGTTTTTTTTTTTTTTCTTTTTTGAGCTTATCTTCATCTCTGCATCAAACCTAGATCCATCATTCCTCACCAATAAAAGCAGCCACTGTAGACAAAAAAGGCTCTTGGGCTGGCATCAGCTGTATACTGTCCAAGCAAATGCCTCAATGATATGAGTAGCTTCAGTCTACTACTGTTACCAAAACAATTGTGCATTTTTGACTGTTTGCAACTTAGCAAACACTGCTGTTGCTGCCCAGAAGGGAATGAACCCCAACATATTGACTTACATGTGCTGGCTGCACAAGGGGACAAGTCAGTAAAAAAGGAAGATATTATTTGGTAAACCCAGTAACACACAATTCATTCAGCACCTGCACCATCACTGAGGTGAACATGATTTGTTCCATCTGGAAATGAATGGCATTCCTGAACAAGCACCTCTGTCTCCTGTGGTGAATTTGGTGGCCTGTTTGAGAGTGCAGAATTATATATTTATATGACATATCTAATGTGTATCAGCAGCATGCTTGGAAATGGTGACTATCCTAGATATCTTAGCCCTAGGAATTCATGCAGCCTTTCCAAAGAAAAATTGCTAGAGGCTCAAAGCTCAAACACATGGAAGACTTCCAAAAACTGTCCACAGTAAACAAAAAAATTACCAAGAATGAAAATGTCCTTGTGGTTAAGGATATCGAAGAGGAAAAAAAAAAGGGAAAAAAGTTTATGGCAATGAAGGATTTATCTGAACAGGGAGAATCTCCTAAGAAAGTTCCCTGATCTACATGGACAGTACAAATTTGTGGCTCCGTGTCAGTGAGTTACTTTTATCTAGAAGTTCAGTGCATGCAGAGCAGAAAAACTAACTTGTAGGAGGGGTATGAGATAGTGCCACCCCGTTCTTCCCTACCAGCTTTTTACATGCACATGCCTGTGCTCTTCTCCCAGGAGGAGTAGCCCTTTGGGGTGCAAACAGCTGTATGTACAACAGCTGTATGACACTTGTCTAAGCTGTTTCTCGTTAGTACTAACTACTTCAGCTGATTTCCGAGGCATGGCAGTATCAGGACTCTACCCTTAGTATTATCATCCTAATGAAGACAATAGGAGAGAGATTGAAGCTATGAACCCATGAATGGCAAGTAAGGCTAACTGAATATTTTGCTGTGAACCTCTTTCCAGTCAAAAAGATGTCTGCCATTTTTTACAGTGACTAATTAGTAGTGAGTCATGTTATTTTACTGTGTGCTAGCAATACATAAAATAACATACATCGAGCTATTTGACAGATAAAGCCCACTAAGCCCACTTAAGAGGCTCTCATCATGCCTTGTCTTCAATAAAAACCTTCTAGTAAAATAGTTGTTAATGCTTAGAAAAAAGAGGGACAAATTATGTTACATTGATTACAGCAGAATGTTGTTCAACTCATCTGTCAAAGTCAGCAGGAACAAAACTACAATGCTTTGCTAATAATCTTCATTAACGTGCAAATTAACATTAATTATATAAAGACTTCTACACATAAACATAATCTCTTTTTCCTGAAAATTAACTAAAAACACAGCTGGATAGTAATTCCTCAAAGTTTTTAAATTATACCCCACTCCTTCAGCTGAAATGGTAACAGAAATATTTTCAGAATTAATGTTCTGAAATTTCAGTACATACAGAGATGAATACAATATGGGGAGAGGAATACGGCTTTCATATGAAGATTACTTTTTAAAAGGAAAGAAGGCAGAGACACTATTTTCTCTGCAATATTTGTCTTCCTCTGGAAGAAGAATTTGTCTGTAGTTTTTGTCAACTGCCAGATTTTTATTGTGTTTACCTATAGTCTGTTAGCTACAGAAGAGAGCACTTTAGTTTTCCTACACGTGTTCAAATCAAGAGTTATGAACAAGAACATGTGAGATGAAGATCTTGTAGATGAGACACAAAAACTAGAGCTGCATGCAGATCCTGAGAAACATTTTCATTCAGCATGAACTCCGCCAAATATTTGATTTTCTTCTTTTCCTTGGTCTCTGCACACATCTTGCAGAATCAAATGTAGCAAGGCAAAGCATTAGTGTGAGTTTCTCCTCTCAAGATTTCTGGATGTTACCGAAGTGGAAAGTATTACTGAGACTGTCTAGCATGTTGGGAAGGTTTCAGAATAAAAATTCAGTGATTTAGGCTCAGTAGGTGAGCTTTTTCATCTGCTTCATTTTTCTCTCTCCTGCTTCTAACTCATTTCTTCTTATCGTTAGTTATCTGTGGGGCAGAGAGAAGAGAGGAGCTCATCCTTCCTAAGGCAGGAACAAGGAACTTTAAGACCAAGAGGGAAACAGACAGAGTCAAAGCATATAGCTACCAGCTCCTTTATAAGCTCACTAAAACCAAAAAAATCAAACACCTACTGATTTCAGCAGCACAGAACAAAGTCCTAAATTGGGTGAGAGCTTCCTCCTTGTGTATAAAGCAGATGGGACTGGGAATAGCAGGACTGAGCAGTCCAGTCTTTGGGGAGGGTGAGAAGGGACTTGAGCCATTGATGCTGCTGCTTTCAAGATTTTCGTTAAAAATCTGCTTAAGCATTTTTCTAGGAAGAACCCACCACCACCACTCAAGGGAGGTAAGAGAGGGTCTAAAATGAGGGCAGAGATTATTTCACAGTAAAATATTATACCAAGCAGTCAATTATTTTTAACATGATTTCTTGAGGACAGAGGCATGCAGTCATAGGGACTGTCTATCAATTAATACATAGGACATATACTCTGCTTGCCTTATCTACTGGCCAACCACAAAGACATGCACAGGCCAGAATCAGAAAATAAATCAGTGGAAGCTGAGCATTCCCTTTTCATCACTCCTCCTAGAAGGAGCACCTGCAGAGGGTGCTCACACTGGTCCTGGTTTGCCTGTTTGCCATAATGAGCAATTGCTCATTGGCCATAATCCCCTGAAAAGTTATCCACCACTCAACACACTGGAAACAGACCTTTCAAACAGAACAATATTTTTTCTTTCTCTTCCAAGAAAAACATTGGTAAATCTGTCATGAAAGTGTTTGATTTGGAAGTTGTCTTCAATTTGTACAAAAAGTGCAACACACACATGCTTGTATTATGCATCTCCCACCTTCTCACCCTTACCTGGTCCCTCCACTAACACAGAAACATTTAGGCAATTTCCACCAATTAGAGAATGGATCTGGGTTCTGACACAAAGAACTAAGTGCTCTTCAGCCAGAAGAGCAGAACACTGGCTGTGTTCTGAGTCATTCTTTCTGTCCCCCTAAACTGACATCTGTTTCAAGCAAGCATGTCATGGCTCAGGTACCTTGCTTGTAGCACTGAATGTTGTCAGGGGACAAGGGGGCTGAGAAGAGGGGTTGTGTATTATGAATGGGTGTAGGAGGAGGGAGGGGAGAAAGGAGTCAGATTAGATGGTGTGTTGAAACTGGAAATGTTTCGGAGAAATGCTTGTGTCTGGAGGACATGAAGCCTGAACAGAGAAAGACTTCAGGTTTTGTGGTAACAAAGAAGGGACCAAAAGCATTGGTTGAATGGTAAGGGAAAATCCTGGAGACATTTGCAGTTGTAGTTGCAGGGTAGTTAGATCCACTGCTTAAGGAAAAACTTTAACATACAAAACTTAGAGGTATAACATCATAGCAGAGCAATTGAACTATTCAGGAATGGCTGGTGAAGCCCCCGGCATGGCAAGTTTACTAAGAAAGCATCTTAAACTGAACTTAGTTTTTTCCTATTTTTTTAGTATTTCACCTCTCAAATATGCCTAGCCAAAAAATTTTGAGTTCTTAAGGGCCTGGCTGAATACAAAGTAAATATATAAGTAACCCTCAGCTTTGATGAAGGAGACCAGCATGACTCCATCGCTGACATTTTCACCCCGTCCTCTCATTTCAGTTTCATTCACAATTAGAAAATTTTCAAGGGGACATAGACTGTGTCTTTCAAACCCTCCTTTTGCTCTTCAAGCTTTCCATCAGCTGCCAAAATTCTGGCTGCTAAGCACCCATGGGAGGGAACAATGACCAGTCTGCAGGCACTGTGGGCATCTTCTAACCACAAGGAAGGGATCAAAGCAGTAGGATTTTTTTCCCATAGGCTGTAGTAAAGCATTTATGAGGGAAGGCTAATGCACCTGCTCCTCAACCATGCAAAGGGAAACACAGACTTTTCCACCGTGCTGAAACCTTAAAATCAGTAGGTAAATAATCTTAAATGTGGCAATGCCTCTAGTCAACCCTATGAGACTCTCAAGTTGGCAATTATCAGATAATTGAAGCATGCAGGGGAAAAGAGGCTGTTTCAGGATGTGCCTGCTTGATAACCCTGCCTGAATAGTCAGGCTCTCCTCTTCTCTGGGAAGAGAAGGGGGAAATGGCAGAGCAAATTGTTTAGCAATGTCTCAGGTATTTTGCTTTGGTGCTTTGGCAAAGATCAGGTTGGCTCTAAAAGCAGCCTTCCCTTACTGCTGCACTAGGGAGCCAAAGGAGACTGCTGGAAGAATGTCATGCCTTCAGCAAGGACTGCCAGGCTGGGAAAAGAAAAAGGTTGTTGAAAAGATTCCCTCACAGACTTACTAGCTAAATTTCCAGTCTTTGGGAGCACAGATGGGATCAATAATTAATAGCAGCAGTACTTTTATTTTCCTTAAGAAGATGTGTGTTTTTCATTTAGAGTTCACTTCATTTGCTAAGCAAGGCAGCGACTTAATATCACTGTAAAACAATACTTAAGTTCATGAACATTTTAAATTATAATTTCAGCAGTAATTTTATTATGTCAGTCAAAAAGAAAAAAAAAAGAATTTGAGGGCATTTTAATGAATATAGCCAGTTCAAGAGCTTTACATCCCTTGTCCTTTTGTGTTTTTTGCTATATGTATTCAAAGCTTTGTATTTCAAAATTCAGACTGGGCTTCCCAAATTTGGAGAGAGGAAAAAAGGTAATGTACTGTATTACACATAAATATTTGCAAGAAATGCTATAAACTGGTTTTGTGCTCTCTTTCCAAATAGCTTGAAAATGTAACTCTAAAAGTTATCTAAAGGCAACAGTTAGTAGCTCTCAACTATTACCTAATTTCAATCAATACTTTAGCAGAACAAAGCTTTTTAAAATTAAAAAACCTCATAAAATCAGAATTACTAAATAAATAATTCTTTTTTATATATCTAAAATGACATATATGTATATATATACTTATGTACTGTATATGTACAATCAAGACTCAAAATGGTCTTAAAGAGACTGCGCTCAGCATAAGCAAGGAGGAGAGACTGATGAAACTCCATAACTTGGAGTCATTGTGTTGCACAGGGAAAAGGTCACAGCAAATGATCTCTCAGCCTTGGGGTGTATGACAAGAAAAGTGCAGGTGATGATTAACACAAGCACAGATGGGACTGGCTGGTGATCACCTGACAATTCTGAAGCAGAGCACGAAGCAACAAAATGGTCAAAGGCTACCCAGCGCCTGCTCTGGCATTGCTTGCTGTGTCTGTGACAACTGGGGATGCAAATGATGGGCAGCTTATGGGCAGGAAACTGCATTACCACAATGTTTTAAACAAATCTTAGAAATTTGCATGTTAGATGAATGATTTGTTATTCAGACTGTTGGCCAAGGTAAATCATTAAAACACCTCCTTGAAATTGTGCTGTAAATCAGCATGAAACCACTGATGAATAACCAATTACAAATCATTCAGTACTTTTACTCATATTCTAACAATTAAGAGTGAAGCTTTATAAATCTCAAGTGATCCCCTCATTTCTTCTGCAAATATTTCGGAATCTATGACAGCAGGCCAAAAAAGTGCTTAGATGAGAGAGAAACAGGATTATTTTAAAAGACCACCTAAAGAAATTTTATCAGGTAAACACTTCAGCATATAAGACTTTATGGCTAAGTGCAGTTGCTGCATTTAGAATTATTTTTACACAATGAAAAACCAGTTTGGACCAGTCAACTCCCCTCATTTCTCTTTTGTGAAGCCTAATACACATCCCTTTTATTTAAATCCTGACAGAAATTCATTAATTCAACCACCAGCATACAATGACTACAAAAGAACTCATCTCATTTTCCCCTTATCATTGTGACTTGCAGCAGTCAATGAGCAACCAGTTCCCAGTTACAGCACATCACTGGAGAAGCCCGTGGCTCCAGGCTACCACATGCTGCATAAAAAGAACAACTGCAGCTTCAGGGAAAAAAAACCCCAAAACTTCACACTTTCTCTGCTCTGCTATTGCTTTATGGAACTAGACCAGGGAATAGCTCTGCAGGTCAGTTTGCAGGCTCGCAATCAAACTGGTGAAATTCCTCATTTCCAAGTTTTCTAGAAGCCCCTTGCATGTGAAGGGGAAAAAGCATCACAAAGTGTGATAGGAAAAAAAAAATTGGTAATGTTTTGATTCATTCATTCATCACATGATGACTGCTCCTACAAGTCAGCTAGATCAGGGGAGTGTTCTCAAGTACAAGTGAGAACTCCATATAAACTAATTTCTGGACAACATTTTAACTGTATGGGAAAGCAGATACTTATAAAGTAGGAGCTGTATCCAGAAGTAGATGTCTACAACAGGCTGGGAGAATCAGGTTCCACACATTTCTCTCCACTTGGAAAGGAATACAGGCCAAATGTACAAACATCTGTGTTACTAATGTCTAATTAATGCCTGGCAAGATGAGTCTTGTCCCAGATCCTAAACTTCCTGGTTTTGACTTCAAAATTTCTTCATCTCCATTCCTGTCTTGTTTTGATCAACTTTTTTCCTGTAGTAAGGGAATAATTGCAAGGTTCAGCTATCTTTAGTAGTGTTGAGAACATGAATCCCAGCTGCATGTCCCCAATCAAGTCCATTCCCAAATCTGTGCCTCAGGAATGAAGGGTTTAGCTGAACAGCTGGATTTGATGATCTCAAGAGGAATTTTCCAATCTAAGTGATTCTGTGATTGCATTCTAAGATATGCATGTGCCAACAGCAGCCAGCCACAGCTCCTGGTGACAATTCCGAGCAGCCTCGAGGACCAGGGAGAAGAGGCACGACACAGGAGGCTCATGTTGTAACTGCACTCCTCTGCTGACTTGCAGGGGAACCCCAAGGGAAGCCCTGAACAGCTGCATCCAGTGCAAACGTAAATTAAGATCAGCTGTTTCCACCACTCATTGCTAATAGGTGGAGAAAAATCAATGGGAGCTCTGTGAAGGGGACAGCCTGTCCCCTTGTGAGGATCATCCCAGAGAAATGGGTCTGGGGGCACCAGATCCAACAGTGTTGAGTCCAGCTTGTAAGCAATTTCATTTTAGGAACACAGAAGCAGCCCAGCATCTGTTTTTTATAACTTTTAAAACTTTTTCTTTCTCCTCTTTCCTTGAAAACATGTCACTAGAAACACAGTTTTTCTTTAGCTGGTTGATAGCTTCTCCATGAGTGGCTGCTGCACAGCACGGGGCCAGCCCTGCACTTTGAACTGGAGCACTGGGCTTGACAATGCAAACAAAGGGCTCTCATGACACTCTCTGACACAATAATTGAGTTTATTTTATTCTTTGTTTTCTCAGCAAAGGCAATTACCTATCACAGCTGTAAAAATATTTTTAGGGTTTCTGCCACAAGACTCCAACAAAGGCCCTGTGTCGCTGGGCTGCTGAGGCCAGTGTTCTGCTGTCAGAGGTAGTCAGTCAATTCACACTATTTTTTTCCCCATTAAGTTTTCAGGCTGCACTTTAATAACAATTTGTGTTTTCTCTCTTCCCATGAGTTATAGAAGGCAGTTTTGTCCAGACCCTGTTGTCTTCAGCACTGAAGACATCCATTTATGGTTTCAGATCAGAACTAAAAGTACAGGAATTAGCACCATGTACACTAAAATTAACATTATTCCAGCTGTAAAAGTAATTTGGTTTCTTGTCTGTATTTCTTTCTATGAACTGACAGCTTCTAATTTTGAGCACATTTTTTTTTAGTATCACACTTTTTCTGTATCAAGATTTTCAAGGAAGATATTACACCGTTGACAAAGACAGAAACACACCTCAGAAACCCATTGCAAGCTTCACTTCACATTTCAACACAATGCACTGCCACCTGTTGTTTTTCCAGACTATCTGTTATGAGGTAAGATACCAGGTACATAAATATGAGGAAGGATAAGACCTCCTGTGTTACTGCAAACTAGAAAAATTATCAAATACGAGCCATCTAGCATCTGCTATGGGTGAGCTATTTAACTCCATTCTACTAAGGATTTTGTTCTGCAGGGCCATTTTTGAGCCTGCCATTCTTATGGCTAAATGGTACCAAATTAATGGCAATCTTGTGAGCTCCTGACACCCTGATTTCTACTGCCACTTCAGATGAAGGTGCTTTCACCTCAGGTTTCCAGATTATTATCCCCATCTTGATCTCATCATTCTTACTGTCCCAGTCTTTACAACCAATGTCAGTGGGCAAGACAAGACACATACATTTTAACTTATTTATGCATAATATCAGAGGCATACACAAGACTGCTTCTGTGAGCCTCTCCTGGTGTGTGCAGTGAAGCAACCACAGGGCAAACAAATCAGTTGTAACCCTAGGTGTAGGTCAGTCAAGCCATAATCTTGGTTTATGACACATCCAGTAATTTTAATGTCAGACAGCAGTGAATGAAACACAAATGCACATGCCACTTCATAGGAAGTAGTTACTCATTTATGGTGCTTATGTGAAATAATAATAGACTGAAAGCCCAGTAACAGTAACATGGACTTTATGGTGCCTATACAGTTCCATTTAAATAGGTCTTGCAGGACATGCAGAAAAGCAAATGAAACAAATTCATTCAGGGTAAAAGAAGAAAGAATCCACTTTAATTTCTGAATAATGTAGTCAGAATTATTTAAACTGTTAAATGCTCTTTGACTTCAGAGAAATGATAGCTCTTACAGCTGGTTGCTGAACAGAAATGAGAGTGACCTGTACAACCTACAACATCCTTTTTATTCCCTACTATAGTCTCAGGTCACATAGCACTCCAGGGTCAAAGTCTTCACTAGAAAGTCTGAAGTAACCTGGCATTTTTAATCATGCAGACAGCCTAGGGAGGAGAGCTGCCTGCTACCAAATCTTTTCCTGAGCACATGGCCTTCTAAAAATGAATGCCCTCAATTCCCTAATCGCTCTGCTCAAGGATGATCACTTTGTCTTTTTTTAATGTGAGGATATCGCCAACTCCTTTCATCATTGCTGAGATCTCTTGGGACAATCTCCTTCAGCCAATGATCCTTTTCAACCTGCCTACTCCCTCCATCAATGATAAGATCAAAGCTATTCACTTGAAAGGAAATCTTTAGTATTTAATTGGTGTTTCCTTTTTCTTCATATGCTGATGTTCTGGCAAAAGTTAAAACTAAAACCCACATGTGCTCGCTCATGTAAAGATTCCATGCCAGCAACACACGGGTCATTGGCCCCATCACAATGTTCTAAATAGTTCATCAGAAAAAACCACCTCTCTGCAGAAGAGCAGTCAATCACAGCCACAGAGTAAACAACTTGGTTATATCCATTTGTAACGTACAGCACAGGGAGTACGCTGGTTCCGTAGCTATTAACAGACTCCCACTAATCCTAGCCAAGCTCCAGTCATTCAGGTCTTGGCACTGCAGCAGTGTGCCTACCCTGGTGCAAATCAGCAGTGTGAAAATCACTGACTTGTGTGAAACACACCTTTGTTAGTGTACCTGTGCCTTGCAGTTGCAATGTGCTCTTGCCTACCTAGACTGCAGGTATCATGCAGTATTGCAATTATCCCTCTCCAGAAAAGCGTTACATGGTGGATCCTAGAGGGATCTACATATCTACCTCTCCTCCGTGCAAGTGGGAAAAGGTTGTTCAATTTACCTTACAAAAGGGATGGAAATTAAGGAGGCAGTCATTCATATTCTCACTGACAGTTTTAAACCACGCTAGGAAGAGGAAACCAGAAAGACAAGAAAAAATGCTGTTTCCCTTCCTGAAAAGTACCACCTAAGAACTAAACATACAGAACAGGGTGCAGGTCATTCTTGTCCAGCTAAACCAGCAGAGATAATGAACTCCTACTGAAGATGATTCTTAGGGAAAGCACACATTGGGAGACCCACCTTTTGTATGAAGTACCTGAAAATACCAATGGCTGTTCTTTACACCTGCATGTAAATCCATTTGGACCATATTTCACTATATTTTTAATAGACAACAGCTCATGCCTTGCTAGCAGAAAAATTTACATCATGTAATGAATATATTTTAAGAAAAAATATTTTCAAAGCATTGATTCTGCTGCAGTCATTATGGTAAAGGTCCATCAATGAAATGGCATTATGTCATTAGCCAGGGGAGTCACAGAGATTTATTACCTTTAGCTAGGAAATTATCTGCAAGCAAAAAGTGAAAGTGCCTGTTTTCTATTCCATGATGATGATGCAGCTTGCAATAATGATAATAATAGGAGAGATTTGGCCTGTTTCTACTGAACAACCATAGTAAGTCATTCAGTCAGAAAATCTGGGAGGCACAGTTTGGCTGTATATGGTACTAACATAACATTAAAGAGGTAATATTCCCTACCTTCAGCCTTTTCTCTTTTTTTCAGCTATTTTTTCCCAGTAGTGGAAAATGAACTATGTAAGAAAGCTGGGTTATGAAGAATTTGTCAGCTGTTCACTGTGGTGAATAAACTCAGTGAAACACACAGCCCCATTCATTGCAAATGATGTCATTTATGTACAAACAGATGCAAGATCAGAGTGTGAAAGAGTGATGGAGGTGCACTGTATTACTCATGAGGGGTGGTATTTTCAAGAATGCCTAATGAGGAACACAATTCATTTGAAAGACGCTTTAGCAACTTGCTGGTAAAAAAGGAGCAACTATGCTTCTGGCAAAATATCAAGCACTCTTACTTTCTACTGACCTGGGAAGCTGGGAAGTTCCAGCACAGGCAGGATCAGACCAAATGTATTTCACAGCACTCATTGACAAGACCCCAGAGCTGTCTGTGCTGTTTGTACAGATGCAAGTGATACCATGCTGTTTCATGAAACTTCCCTTCAAATACAATTATTTTAATGTACAATGAACATCCTAGGATAAGGTCAGTCAAAGAAACAATATGATTTCCTTGCCCACTGTGATTGAAAGAACAGTGCTATGTTAAACCATTTCCAAGGTAGACCATGCAAGGGAGTATTTCTTGTCATGAAGGGTTTGTGGATCTGAACCTTAGTTTGTACATATACTGCTATAGACTGAGACAGTGAAAAAAGTCTCAATTTGTCAGCAGTATGATAGCCTGGTCAATGCTGAAAGTTAAATAAGCTATGCTTTGAAATTAGTGTTAGAAGAAAGTCTGCATTTCAGGGAGCCAGAAAACACTTTTGCTATTTGCACTTCTACCTAATACGGTGAAAAAAATAACAGACGTGAATGTCAGGCATGGTTTGTATGACAAGATTTACAGGGCCTGCCTCATATTACCCTTCGGAGAGGCAGCAAATAGTCCTTGCTGATCTGCAGTTAATCTTACACGACTGGCTCAGAAACCTACCGACACTAATAATAGACCCTGTGTGCTGCTGCCAGTAGGTTCACGCTGAAAGGCACTGGGGAGCACAGATCAGTGTTAAAGAAAGCATAAAATAACTCCTATGTTGGACAGACTGCACCTTTTGCTTCGTTAGCCAACACCTACAGAAGTCACCGAGGAGGTGGCAAGGCCACAGTACCACAACAAATTAGGTTCATGGTTACCTGATAGATCACGACCCGGAATTTGTTTTTTCTCAGCATCTCCTCCTGTTTTGCTTCCACCTTCCGCACACTGATGCTCTGCCTCTCCACGCGCGCCCGCACCTCCTTCATGGTGGAGCTGACTTTGCGGGTTTTCTGCAGTAACTTGTTCACTGTGAAGCCTGTATTGCCATGTGCCTGGGCAAGCTTTAACATGTCAATCTGGATGGTCTTGATGGCATTTTCCATCTCCCTGTGCTTCTCCTCTATCCTTTTCTGGCTCGCCTGCACGCTGTCAACAATGTTGGCCACTTTGTCCAGGACTGTCACAATCGTGTAAGCTGCATCTTGCTCTTCCTCCTCCTCGATGACACTGGAGAGACGATTTTGGTGCGTTTTGTCAGCTTCCGAGGTGATTTCATGGCGATCCATTCTGCCTGCCTTCAGCCAGGTTGGAGGGAGGCGAAGTTTCGGTGATCCTGCCAGAACGATTCTGGCGCTGCTGCGGGGAGCCAGCGCGACAGCTGGCTCCGGCGATGCTCAAAGTAGGGCGTGAAACGCCGCTCCTGGAGCTTGGTCAAATACTTCTGACTACAAAATATCCACACATGATTGCTCAGATACTTTCAGCAACATGAAACCCCTAAAATTAGGAAGCAATATCTGGAAAGGAACATACGTTTAAAGGGTCACGCTTCTGTACTGATGAAGTTATTAGTGTTAATCCAGGAAAGTTAAGTAACTTGCTAATTAAGCAGGAAAGCAAACTTGCATATTTTTAAAGATCTACTTTTGTTTTCATGTTACTGGAGTGCTTTCCTCTGAGGGAATTCAAAAAGCGGTCAGGAAAATTAGCATGGCTGTTTCTTTTCCAGCAAAACAACTTCAGGTCTTCAGCTTGCTGCAATTACCCCATGGGGTAGCAAATAAACACACTAACCAGAGGCAATATAGTGAAAACGTTGTATTGTGACATGCTTTTCCAGTTCAAAATGTTGAAAGCATTTTTTTTTTTATTGAACAAATTATTAAATCCTACATGCAAAATTCTGAAAGCCTACACTACATGTTAAAACAGCTGAACACATCCTATTCACACTTTATCTTGGGATCTTTCAAACGACAACTAACAGTCTATTAATATAACTATGACCAGCAGACTAATTTGGATGGACTTCTTTAGCTCTTGAAAATACTCTATACAAGAGCACTAGTAATTCATTCACTTTTATTTTTTTTAATTTTAATCACAAACACTATACAATCTGTATTGTAGGTGTTAAAACATGTATTTTCTTTAAAAAAGTTTAAGAAGTATTAAAACAGTTTTAACAGTGATAAAGTAGGCTTTATTCCAATTATTTGTGTTCAATTATTCAACACCAATTTTTACAATACCTAAATCTACTAAGACCTACTTCTTTTGGACCTGTGCCATCTGTTCTAGCAGGTAACTTCCCAAATTATGAAATTTATAATTTTCGTCTTTAAAAATAAATTGTTGGAATTATTTCTGAAGATGGCAGTGCTTAGACCCAGCCCACACATTTTATAAATATGTTACAACTACACACAGCACACAGCTTCACAGGTCATGCGATAGGCAGTGTCTAAAAAATCAGTTACTAACTTCCAAAAACATTTAAATATCTACGGTATTTAAACACAGTGTTTTCTAGTTTCTCATAAGAAAAGTAAGCTGTAAACATTTTTACCTTTAGTTCATGCCTTTTTTGTTAGGTAATGTGGACTTATTTTGTTGGTTTTTTGGGGTTTTTTTAAGTCTACAACCATTGTTGGAATAAATCTGTGTTCCCAAAAATATTACATTCCATGGATAAAGCACAAGTCTATTACATAACCATGTGATACAGATACAGAAAATGAACTACTGTATTCAAAAACATAAAAGTAAATATACTAAAACAGTCCATAGCTGTTAGAGCTGATGCTTTCAGAATACAGACCAACATTGTGACACTAAAAATGTTCAAAAATAAGGCCTCTGAAATAAATATTTCCATTCTTTAAAAAAAGATATAATAAAAATGTACATCACATGGTCAATGTAGGTATAAAAAGCACTAAGTTAAACCATTCTGGATGATGTATCTGAAGTAAAATGGCCTAGGTTTTGCTTCTGCCGACGTCCTCTATTATTTTTGGGGCATTTTCTGTTAAAAAAAAAAAGAGAGAAATAGGAAAGGAGGGCTGATTTTATGTATACCACCTATAATTAAGCCTAACAATCAGGCATTGACTTAATTTTCTGTACTTAACAATAGCAAGGAGTCCATGATCTGTGCTGACAAGTGGGACACTCCTGCTGTTCAGTACTGGACTGTGACCTGGGAATGTCTGTAGGACCCCAGATCATGCAGAAGGGAGTCTTGCTTGACCTTGAGACTGAAACCAGCAAAGTGCTACATACTTCAGCCTTGATCCAGCAAACATGTTCCATAGGGAATGATTGCATTAGCTTTACTTGATGCATATTTCATATTTAAAACCCAGTGGATGGTGAGACTGGATCAATCAGCCTTTTGAAGCGCTGGACCTCCAGGTGCCTTGCTGCTCACTGCAGCCCATGAGACAGAGCCCACCCAGGTCTCTCTGTGGGGTGTCTCTGGCGGTCCCTTTCTTGGGCCCAGACACACAACTAAAAGGATTCACAAAAGCCAGCAATCCTGAATGGAATGGCACTTACTCAGCCAGGGCAATGAATGATGGAGCAGTCCTGCTGGGATGCAGCAAGACGTAAGAGACTGAGAGCTGGGGAATGATCATACAGAGGCTGAAAGAGGAGCTGAACCATAGCCTAACACACCACTGCTTTGGCCAGCAGGATGTTGAGTGAAAAAGGCAATGACATCAATTGCATGAGCCAAGTAACTTTTACATGTGCAGATGGTGTTTTATACATGTGCAAGTGTCTGTTAGGTTGAACTTTACAAGGGATACAGGGAAAATGGCCTGTATTGTTCATTCACAGGATGTCCCTCTACATCAGTGAGTTTTGGAAGCCTTAAACTCATGCAGTAGCAGAAAGTTTTATGGCCCAATGTAAGTGGAGCTGAAAAAGTGAAGGACAATCTGAGGAGGAAAAGTCAAACTGCGGCATGGATGCCCAAGTGTAAGACTTAAATACTTCATGCATCTATAAGGTAACAAAGTCACGCTTTATCTATCTCAAAGACCACAGTGTTTTGTTTGGTTCAAGTGCTAGAACTGTATGCCTTGTCATCAAAAAGAACCCATGGCTCTCATCTGAGTTTTTACACAGGGTGAGAATTTGAGACAACTCTGAAACCTGAACTTTGTGCTTGTGTGTCTTTAAGTTTCACAAAACAGATTTTTACAGTGAGTGTCTAATAATGGGACTAAGTTGCACGCTAATTTTCAGAACGTGTATATGGTGTAAGGGGTATTTTCTCTGTGTAACACCATTTACAGTGATGTTACAGGGAACAGCTTCTTGTCAGTCTCTCTGGTTTCACTAGGTGGTAGCTGGAGATCATAGGTTCCACAAAAATTTCAGCAATCCTAAATAAGTCCAGTGAAGGTATAAGACATCAGCTTAACTCTTGGATTTGTTTCAAGGATGATCTGTTCTGCTGTGTATTTGGTTTGGAGATTCAGAGTGGTTATTGGTGGTCTCTGAATTCAAACAAATCTGTCTTTTGTGACCAAAGAAACGAAGGGGCAGATAGGATGTTGCATAATTATCCTGCTTCAGTCATTAGGTAGTTTTTAAGTGGGTATTAAGCAAATAAAATGTTGGACATCATATAATTAAATACACAAAAAGTATATCCATACAATGTGTAATTTTTCACTGTTTTTGTCTTTACCTACCTGGTTATGCACATGACAATTGCAACTATAATGGCAATCTGTACAGCTCCAATTATTGCTGCAATAAGGACATGCGTAAGCTTTTGTCTACTTGGGACAACATAAAGAATACTAAAGTCTGTCTTTTCACAGTGCTGTCCAGTATATCCTGATTCACACCTGAAAAAGAAAAGGAATATTTCATGGAATCTGTAATTTGACAGCACCCTGGTCATTTTGCAGATGAAATGAGAAATCCAAGGTCACTCCAGCTGAGAAAGAGCTGGTGAGAAGGTGCACGTGTGATAATGCTTGGGTTAGGGAATGGTTTGGATCTGTGTGGCAAGAGAAGAGACAGAGCAAGTAGATATGTTCTGCTTTTTCTGGATAAGGTTACTAGTGGCCCTCTGAAAAGACACCAGTGTGGGGAAGACCCTCATTTGTCAAAAGAAATATTGGGTCATAATTATATTGATACAATATTGAGGAAGAGTGTAGCAACTGGGTGGAACAAGTAGACACTTGAAAGACAAATAGACAAGGCTAAATTAAATGCAAGAATCATGCTCATGAAGCACAGAGAGAGCACAGCTCATTCAACTCCATTGTCAATATGGGACAGAAGTGACAAAGAGGAAGGGAAATCTTGAAATATGGATTGAAAATCCACCTTGAAAAAAGAAGACCCCTTTTCAAGCTTCAACATAGAGAAGTGGTATCTTGCAAAATCTTCTGGACAAAACCAGCACCACACCCCCTTCTGCCTTGTGGCTGAGACAGAATTCGATGGAGGTCAGATTAGAAAACCCAATGGCTGACATCTGTTTGTTACACTATGAGTGAGAGTGAGAGTTTGTTACACTATGACACAAAATAACTCACACAAGCAGGCTAAATGTAAAAGGAAAGAAAAGAAAAGAACCCAAAAAGCAAACTTTATTTTCTGACTCCAGTATATATACAATAGAAAAAGTGACAGTGGATTAGAGGGTGAAACTGCCACCTCTCCAACCACACTGGTCAAACCAACAGTCTATCAATTCTCTCTACCCATAAAGAACAATGTAAATCAGTATTTATATGAGCAATGTGAGAAAATTTAGTAGAAATATGTAAACATCAGAAGTCATTGAAACTTTTAGAATAATTTTAAAATCCTCAAAAGAACAGGGCAACAATAGTTCAAGGAAGAATCCAAAATCATTTGCATGGGGTGGGGGAGAAATAGGTGGAAGCAGAAGAGAAGCACCTCTCTAAATGGTAACTTGCCTGAGCAAAGCAGCAGTTGTCTCAATGAGAAGCTCAGCAGAGGCTGTTCCTGAGCAGTGAGTGACATATTCAGGCAATGCAAGATGTGTCAGAGCAAATACACTCTGAAGCAATTCATGTCTCAAGGCAAAAGAGGCTGAGGCACAAGAAAAGGCAAGAGTCACCCATAACACTGAGATGAAGCCTGCAGAGTCAAAGGCCACCACTTAGAACCCTGAGCAAGTTCCTAGTACAGCTTTTCTTTAGACTGACATGAACGCATCACTATGGACAACTGAATCATACAAGTGGCCTCCAGCTCTACAGCTGGAGAAGAAATATTCACATACAGGCAGAGCAACAAGCCTTTTGTAAATTGAATCTGACAAGCCCAAATGAAACACAAAATCAGACTCATCCATTCAAAAGCTTTGTGCTAGGGTAGGCATTAATTCTGTGTGGAGCAACAAAATAATTACACCAAAGACCTTTTTACAAACACTAATGCAACTCCTAATCCCCCTCTGCATGCAGGGATAATAGTTGGGGTTTACATGTTCATAATCTTGTGACTCTACTTTCTCCAGCCATGAGCTGCTGTGTAAGGAGTTTTGGTTCAGGCATGAACCAAATTCCAGTAAGACTTGTTAAAGAAAACCCTCCATGTGGTGTAAGTGTGCCCAGCGGAAGCCAGGAAGGGAATAAAGAAAACTTTGTATAACCATACAAGAAGAATGAGGACAGTGAACACACTGGTAATCATGCAAGAAGACACAGAAAGGAAGAGATCTCCTTAGTCAAGAGGAATTTAATTTTATTTCTACTTCACTTTTGTTTTCATTAAAGAAAGTAGCAGATGAAATATTATCAATGTGAGAGCTGCTTTAATGCAGAAGAGACAAAACAAGGAAGAGGAGGCACAAGGAATTCAACCATGTTTCCTCAGAAACACTGAAATGCAAGAAATTATTTCTGAGAAATACTGAATGCAGATTCAGGAGAAAAAGTGCTTGCATTAAAAATTACGTTATGGCAGGATGAAGTAGTAGCCACTAGTTTTCTACCTTAAGCTAGTAGAACCGATTTTAAAGCATTCTGCTGCATAAATGTATAACAAGATAATATAGCATTAGTATAATAGCAAGATCAATAGAGGTCAGCAAGGATTTATCAAAATAAGCTGATTAGTCAATTAATTGATTTAGCATAAATAAGTTTAGATTTCTTTTTAAAGGGTTGGACTGTGTGTCCTTGACGCACGCTGCCATAAGGGCAGGGCAGAACTGCACTGCACAAGGAGGGCAGCAGGAGACAGACCCGATCCCATCTGTGCAAAGGCTGCTAAACTCAATACTGTGCAAGTGACTGCTACAAAACCTTCCTCCCCACTGCCTGCTGGCAGTCCTGGAGGGCTGCTGTACAATAAGCAAGGAGATTTGTTGCCCTCAGTGAAAGCAGAACTCAGAATTTGCTCTGCACAAGTATTTTCTGCAGTTTTATAGGTCATCCAATACCTCAAATGCATGGCTACCAGGAAATGAGGACCAAATTAAACTATGTATATGCTAGATGTCTATGAGAACTGAAAGCATTTGAAAATAACAATTTGCCCTTAGCATTCATCATTATATTTTCCTTGCTGGGGAAAGATATTTTTTTCTCTGATAGAGGTACATGATTACTACAGCGGATTGATGTCTGTTATAAGCTATTTGTTTCCTTAATAACTCTGCTCCAGTAAGAAATATACATAAAGCATGAGACCATCAGTATTTTAACAGCCAAGAAAAATCCAAAGGAGAACTGATACTCAGGGTCAAGAACTGATAGTCACAAATTCTGGACTGAAACCAACCACGTGAGGTTTGTTGTGCTAGGCTCAGTGCTGAGAATGTTTAAACACATAGCTGAAACTAGTAACAGTAAATGTAACTATAAAATAGAATTTTAAAGGATGGTACATTAATTAGATCCACCAAAACATTGCCTATCAATACTTACTAGAGTAATAATAAATATTAAAAAGATTGAATTTATACTGAATCATAAATTGATAAATTACTATAAGATTAGCACCTTCCCGAAGAAAATTCGGAGACAATAAAAATTAGTTAATTCAGACAGGAATGTTTTCCTTGAAATACTGCTACTTTAAACATTTTGAGGACAAATACATTATAAATTGTGTTAAATACAATTCTAGATCAAAAGTATACCGTAATCAGATAGTGTTGCCTAGTACCCATCAAGATTATGTTGGGGATGCACCCAGTTTCCCAAAAAGAAGCAAAGCCATGTTGAATTCTCTTGGTTCCAGACCAAAAGAACACCAAAACAGTCCTATTGGAAAGCTGAAAATAAACAAGAAAGGGTCTTGCACGGTAAAAGAAGTAATAGAAGCTTTCAAGTGCTTAAGTTGACAACAATACTGGCTCTGCCATTTGGGCTTCCTGCTCTCTGATCTGTCTGGAAACCCTTAAATCTTAGGAGTGCAAAAACACCTAAATATCATCAATCAATAAGGATCAAGGGAGAAAATATGAAAGCATCCAATGGATTTACAGCTGAAGTTTCAAAAGCGAAGGAAGCCTAAGAGTTATGGCAGTTTCAGCCACATAAATCTGAAAGTACAAGCTTGCAAGATAAAAGCTCAGGAGTGAAACCTCCTAATAAGTAGGGCACTGCATCTTGTTGCAAAGTGGCCTTTTGCTATAAAAAACTTTATAACAACAACAACAACAATAATAATGATAATAATAATAATGAGGAGGAGGAGGAGGAAAATAAATATACAGAATTTGATTAGTGAAATGTAAAGAAAAAAATTATCTGTGAGCCAAGGAACATTCATATATTCTGGAAAACACTGCATGGCTTAATATTGAGTGTTCTGAGTTGCTTGCTAGTTTACACTGTAGACAAAAGGTGTGGGCTAAAGAATATTTTGCAATTTTTTATTCTCTAGATGAAGCCTATTATTGTGAAAAGGGGCAATAAATGTTAAAAAGAAGGTATTGATTCTCTAGAGAGAGTTTACGACAGGAACAATAAAATGTACTGATAGTGCACTGACAGGCTGAGGGGTCAGTGGGGAAAGAGCAGTTACAGAGAGGAGCCATGCAAGGCAAAAGCCTTTTTAATGTGTTTCTGTTTTGTTTGGGTTTTTAAACTCTGGATATGATTTAGCAGCTGAAAATAAGAATACAACACTGAGGCTACATTCCTCAGAGGGATTCAGGTTTTGATGTACCTGACTGACCAAGCCTCTTCTCTGAGCACTATCTCCCTCCTGACTGGAGCAGCTGGGTGCTGCCCACAGCACAGGATACTCCCCCTATGCCACTGCTTAGATATCACAAAGTGACACATCCTGTCATTATGTCCAGAGAGCATTTTGATTTAGCTTTACAGTGATTTCAATCCGATTTTGGAGACATGAAGGACTTACCGGCAGGAAGCCTTCTGAGTGGAATAAATGAACTCACATTTTCCATGTATACAGTAACCATTGAAGCTTTCTGAACAAGGTATGTGGTTTCCAATGTAAATGTCTTCTCTTTGATCACTGGCATCTTGAAAGGAAATATACATAAACAATTATACACGGGTCTATGATGTTAATTTAAAATTCTCAACCAAAAATAGCATATCCTTAAAAACTTGCAGTGAATAAAGGAATAGAGGATAATAAAGCAGAGGCTTAAGGGGGAAGTTTCAGAGGCACCTACAGAGATTTGCTAGAAGGTACTGCACTGGAAAATTTATCCTCAGAGACCTCTAAGTAAGCTTTTTACATCAGGTTTCTCAAAAAGGAGAAAAGTGCTCATGACAGAAAGAAACCAAAGCAGGAACATCAGCAGAAGCTTTGTCAGTGGCACTGGGGCAAAGAGTTAATACACAGATACAGAGCTCTCTCCCATGTGTAAACAGATGAAAAAGAACCCTCTAAAAAGGATTAGAAAGATGTTGAACCACATTTTATGATTACTGGGTAGAAAACCACTTTATACAGCCCAGATCTGATTGGTTAAAGTTAAAATCAAACACACTTCAGTAGCAGTCTTCTTCAGAGAAACATTTTTATGGACAGAGGGTTTAAAAATATTGAAATATGTATAGAATACCCATTCCACTGGGAGGTGTGCTGGTTCTGGCTGGGATGGAGTTAACCTCCTTCACAGGAGCTGTTGGAGTGCTGTGGTTTTGATTTCTGGTTGAAATAATAGTAGTAACACAACACGGTTTTGGCTATTGCTGAAGGGAACTCACACAGCATCACACTTCCTCTGCTTCTCACTCTGCATCTCCCCTCAGCAAGAAGACTGAGAGTGGGCAAGGCCTGGGAGGGGACACAGCCAGGACAGCTGACCCAAACTGGCCACAGGAACACCTCACACCATATGACATGCTCAGCAATAAAAATTATAGTTTTGGTATTTCCAAGGTGGCAGTTGCTCTGAGGTTGGCTGGCATCAATCTGCTGGTGGGATATTGTGAGCGATAGCTTTTGCATCTCTTGGGTTTTCTTCCTCTTTTTCTCCTCCATTTTGCTTCTTAACCTCCTTAACTTCACCAATGAATTTTTGTCATGTGTGCTTTCCTGATTCTCTTTTCCATTGTCCTGAGGAAAGCTGGGATAGAGCAAGCAGCTGGTGGGCATTTAGTTGCTGTCCAGCTCAGCCCAGCACAGGAAAGCGGTACCATCTGCCCCAACATCTTTCATGCTTCTGTCCTGTTACCAAAACTATCCACAGCTGTGTTCATTTTCAACCATTTTCCCCCCAAAATTTTTTGGTAAAAAAGTCCTAAATACAGAAGTTGATATTTCATAATGAACAGGGATCTTAAGATGTGAGCGTAATTATTGAATTCTGTTCATTTCCAAGGCATTAGACTATAGCTTCACAAATAAAAAACTATAAAGCAAAAGGGAGTGTGAAGAAAAAATCTCTTATACAGTTGCAGGTATTTGAAATCAAACCAGCAAGAAGGAGAATGTATTTTTGCAAGACGAAAAGAGATATTTTGCTGGTTTAGGTTTTTTCTGAAATGTCTGGGATGTATTTTAATTTGGTTCTGGAGAAAAATCCCCAACCTTGTATTAGAGGTTTTAGATATAAGGAAGCCTGTTAATTCAGGCTGTTTTGAAGATACAGCAGACTTGATACAAAGGAAGAATACTGACTAATACTGACAGTGTGTCCACCACTGCACTGATGGAATGGACTATGTGGTGACATGTCTAAGAGGAGAAAAGTGGGGATGTCTCATACCAAAACTATCATCTCCCTCCTTGTCCAAGAATTTAATTACTGTCGTATCTGGTCCCAGTCAAACCTTATAATGAGCTACAGACAATTATATTAGTATATTCAGAGAGCTGTACCATATTTGGTTTTAATACATGTATTGATATACAATGTGAGGCCCACTGGAAAACTGAAAGGTGCATCCCCTGAAAAGTGGTCAGATAGCCACACACAGGTCAGAGGCAAAACTTACATCGAGCAAGGAGATGTTAAATGCAGGAGGTGATTCCTAGTGTAAAATAGACATTTACCCCCGTTTTGACAGGAATCCATTTTTAATGGGAGACACCTGCTAGACTGCTTCAGAGCTTCAAAGTGAAAGATGTAACTGGTGTAGGAGCCTTGAAAGAGTGACTGGATATAGGAGTTCAAAAACTTCACCAGAAGGAAAAGTCATGCATAAAAACTGAAACCCTGATGCTCATCTTGGTACAATAAAACCACCAAGCCATCTGAATCTGGAGAGACCTTTCAGATGGAACTTCAGGTAGCCACTTGCACTGCAGGAGGAGACTGTCACAGTTCCAGAGACTAAGAGATATTAGCCATTCAGAGAACAGAGTTTAACAAGATTAACTCACAGCAACTGAAAGCAAAAGCAAACAGGTAGGAGTATGGAGTGTTCTCTTATCCTGGATGAAAAAGAACAATTCAAAGAAGTTCACTTCAGGCTCTCACTGTCTAAAGAGACCTGAGTACTGTATTAAAAAAAATCAAAACAACCTTTTTTCATGAAGCATACTCTCTCCATCCACATCATTTGCTGAATATGAGACTGCACAAGTCATACACATTAATAATAATAATTATATACAATGGTCTTTCCACTAACTAGATTTCAAGGGCAATTTACATGCAATGAATAAAAGGCTGTTACCTCTTTGGAATAGGAACTGAAAGTGGTGTTTCATTACATAACATAATAAGATGCATATTGCATTTGGTGCCTTTTATACCTTCATAATGTAAGTGAAAATTGACATTAAATCACTCCAACTGGTACATCATATGCAGTGAAAATAAGAGAATTTGTGAAAAGAGAAAAATATATGAAGCTTTTTGACACTGAATGACTTTCGAGAAGAACACAAGGAATGTTGAAAGCCATGTTGGAATGGCTTTACTCAGAGAAGCCATGGGAGTGCAAAAGAAGTATGATAGAAAAAACTGAAGACCAGAGGTAACAGAGAAGATAGCAACCCCTTGGAACAAAACATGGATTAAGACCTGAACTGAGGAGAAAGAACAGTGAGTTATGTTCATTTGTGATTCCTTCCTGTGCAATATATAAAGACCCATTTGCAGACTGGATTCTCTTTTCAGGGAAGTTTTCTTCCTTCCTGGGACTGGAATTAGAGATGTCACCACAAGACTGAAGAGTTTATTGCAACCTTCAGACTACTACTCACTTATTCTCTTTCATGTGGCTACTAATTATGATGTAGGCACAAAAAGTCTGAGTTCAATCAAATGAGGTTTCAGAAGCCCTGGGGACAATGCTAAAAAAATTTGGGAACACAGATAGTGTTTCTCTCAAATCCTCCCAATAATGAGGGGGAGCTAGAAACAAACAGATGAACCCAGGATGTCAATACCTTGTTCAGGGACTGGTGCTTCCACCAAAACTTTGGGGTTTTAAATGCTGGGGCCTGATGGAACCAACCTGTCCTGAAGGGTAAAATTACTTTTTGGGTGTAAGGTGGGAGGATGGAGAGGGCTTTAGAATCGATGAGGGAAGAAGGTTACAATATCTTTACAGTAAGTAAGTCACATGGCATCACCTGAGGGTAGCAAGTGCTAGTGGGAGCACTTCCACTACTCCTGGGAGCATGGGGAGCTCAGGAGCACATTTGAAATGCTTGAACACCAACACACACATTATGAGAAACAAACAGGATGAACTAGAAGCACTGGTCATCTCCCAGAGCTACAATATCACTGGTATTTGCATGAATTGGTAAAATGAGTCCCACGAGTGGAGTGTTGAGATGGAGGGCTCCAGGCTGCTCAGGAGTGGCAGGCAGGGCAGACAAGTTGGAGGTATCATGTTTTATGTGACTGTACAGCACTTACAGTTAGTGCTGATGTGGCTGAGAGCCTCTGGGTGAAGGCTAGAGGGATGGAAAACAAGGAGATGTGGTAGTGGATGTCTGCTACTGAGTATCAAGCCAGGATGGGCACTGATGAGTTATTCTAGAAGCAATTATGAGAAATTTCTGGATTGCTAGCCCTTGTCCGTAGGGGAGATTTTTAACTTCCCACACATCACCAAGGGAATCTAATAGTGCTGTGATGAACAGGACTTTCTTGACATTTTCAGGAGATAATAACTTCTTGTCAGAGGTACTCAGCGAGTACCTAGGCTTGCTATTTGTGAATATGGGGATCATGGAAGGGGTAATTTCAGGTGTCTGTCTTGGCCATAGAGATCATGAAATGGTTGAGTTTAATGGCTGAGCTTTCAGTGCAATAAGAAAAAAGGACACTGACATTGCTACCCTGGATTTCAGTAGAAAAAACCTTCAAGCTATTCATGGAACTCTTTAGCAGAGTACCCTGGCAATCTGCCTTGGAGGGGTCCATGAGTACTGGTCAAGGTTTAAGAAGTGCCTTTGGAAGCACAGGAGCAGACAATTTTGCTGCATTGTAAGTCAAGCAAGTGGGCTAGAAGATCAGCTTGACTGAACAAGGAGTGAAGCTCAAAAGGAAAGATAATTTATATGGCTGCTGGAAGTGAGATCAGGCTTCACAGGAAGAGTGCAGAGCTGTAGTTTGTAGACACAAAAGGCCAAAGCTCATTTCAAACTGAATCTGGCCAGTGTTGTGTAAGATAACAAGAACAGCTTTTTCAAGTGTGTTCTAGCAACAGGAGGTCTAAAGAAAGCATTGAAGTGATACTTGATGTGTATGGTCATCTGACTAGCAGGAATGAAGAAAAAGTTGAGGCATTAAAGGTTATTAAAAGGTAAGGTAGGGTTCATGTAGGTGAAACATTTACAACCAATGTGATTCAGCGTATTAGTTTACTGAAAATATTTTAAAACAACCTAACAAATACAGAATCATCCATTTTCCCCAAACGTTAACAGAAAAGATAGAACCATGGCAGGGAGGCTTGTGCTATGTTATTTCATCAGGAATATCACAGCTTGGTGTCTTCTAGTAAAGTCATTTTCACAGCACTTGGAGGGAGTCCAACCGTGTGGCCACTGCACAGGATACTGAGCAGCTGGGCGTCTTAGAGGAATAGAGCAGGCAAAACTTACAAATCATGCACATCTACCTGCTTGCCTTGCAACACGCTGTAAGAAAGAAACTGCTCACAGGTCTGTCTCAGCTACAGGAATCAGAGCTGTTAGGCAGACTAGAAGGGACTTGCATGCTCTATGTTCTCATCTTGTGATGCTGTAACCAAGAAGCACAAAGTCTGCACCGTACCTTTCACGTCTGGCCGATACTGCATGCCATCATCTTTCTTTCCAACTGCATTTGTGTCATCTGTTTCTAGGTGATAAATACATGCATGGTCACTTATTAGGAAAGGATATTTTCCAGACCAGTAAGTGTGCATCACTGATAAGCCAGAATGATATTCACAGAACTATTTTAAAATTGCAGTCAAGCTGGACACACTCCCACATTGTTCCTCCCACACAACCAGGTTGGTATCACACCTAGTTGGTAGCCCTGGAGTCCAGACCAACATGGCACACCTCAAACTTTGGGTTTTGAATGAAAAACTTTTCTGTGGCATGGACCTAGGTTATTTTGGTGACAGTCTGTTTTGGTGTTGGAACTGCCCAAGTTACAGATCTAGATGTAACTGGCAAAAAGTTATAAAAAAAGTTAGAAATCTGTTATTCACATGAGAAAGTCCTAAATGCAAGGCTCCAAAACCAAAGGATTATAGGCAAGATTAGCTACAGGACAGTAGGCAGAGGGCTTCAGTGGACCATTCCAACACTGGAAAAGGAAATTATGGAATCAGTTTGGTTGGAAATAAGCGTATTTCAAATGCTTATTTCCAAATAAGCATTTGAAATGCAAATAAGGGAAAAAGCCCTTAAGAATAAAGGATCAATGTCTGTGCGATCAAGGCCTAACCTGACTCACACTGGAAGCACATTTTTCAGCCCACAGCAACAAGAGGGAAGACTTCCCACACACTGGTATTCCTTCTGTTCTCCTACCACCCCCTCATGTAAGAACTGTAGGATTTTTGCTTATGTTTTCCCAGGAGCTTTTCCTGTCTTTCCAGGTAACAGTAGGCAAAGAAAGGCAATGTGAACATAGCACTATGTGTGTAGTATGGGGAACTCAAAATTACAGGTGATGAGTTCAGTTCGCTGATAACTGCATCAGTGACTTCTGACCAAAAATGCAAAAGGGAAAGTCTACCAAGCCCAGTTACGCCAGAATTTCTTTTTTCCAAAACACCAAAGTTTTATCCTACCTGAGCAGTGCCCAAGGTGCCTGATGTCAATCTGCTCTTGCCTCAGACATGACGCCTCTCTGACAAAGCACGGATTGTTATAGGAACTTCCATCAGAAGCACATACAGGATTAAAACTGTATCCACTGCAGTCTATGTTACATACACACCTGTTAATTGAAGCATACAGCAAAACAAAATTGACATCCAGCAAACAAAGATTAAGCCATGTTAAGTCCTAAGTAAGCACTAGCTCGTGCACCAATGCCAGGAGGGGAGAGCATGCTGCATGAGGATGCTGAAGAAGTCATTGACATCTCAGGCTTCCAAGAATAATGTACAAAATTGTGAATATATACTTCAGTGTGTTTTCAATAATGTATTAATGTTTCTTGTAGTTTTACTCTGGTGTCAATCACATAAAATACACCTGAAAAGTGATAACACACTAGTAGGAAGATTTACTACATTAATTGATCAGTTTGTAGTATTTATTCTCTAGTGTGAAGAAAATCAGAAGAATATTCTAACCTTTTCAGTATCAGGGTCCTTGAGGGGGAAAATAAAAAGGACTCCCTTTTCTGTTAGGCAATAGAAAGAGTTTTATTTCAAAGGCTGTATGTATAGGCTCAATATGCTTGGTTAATATTGGTTAATATCTTGCTGTGTCATTTCAAGAAGACTTTCATACCTTTGAAAGTTAACAATAGGTCTATTATGTTTCATTTAAAACAGGATTATGCAATCTTAATTATTTCATGTTGCATCTCATTAACATTTTGGTTGTTTAGGAAGAATCATTTTCCATACAATTTTTAACTAGGGATTGTAAAATGAAAGCAGGAAAAATGAAGACCTAGTGTGTAGCTGCTTCCTAACCACACAGAGGTAGGACAGCCAAATACTCAGATAGGCCTATGACCTGTTAATGTTTAGATTAAACATTTTTTAATGTTTAGATTAGACTTTTGTAGCCCCAGCAAGTCCAAAAATTTTACATATGTGAATGGCACAGGAAAACTTTGCAACTTTCCATGCCTCACACCCCCTGATTATTTTAATCAATATTCTGCTTTCTAACTGAACTTCTATTTTTGAAAGAAAGTTTCTGTGTATGTTTCACAATGCTCTGCAAGTTCATCTCCACCTTTGGGATGGGGAAAATAAAGAGTGTGGCTGCAGAATGAGGGGGAAGACAAGGTGGGCACCATGTCCAGTTCTCAGTCAAGCTCCTCCTGATGTCCTGACTGTGAGAAAGCCACTCTGCAACTTCTGAGAAGGTGGCAGTGGGCACAAGGACCTCTCCTTGGCAGACAGCTCGACAGGGGGCACATGGTCTGACTGCCAGGAGTAACTATTAGCTTCATCTTGATGTGACTTAGTTTTGTAAGTCACAGGAGAGGGAAAAATGTCCAAGCAACCAACTTACCAGGCTATGTTCTTTCCCACTGTTGCAGATAAAATTAAACTATTAAGGAGATGAATGTATGCCTCAAGCTGGTAACAACTCTGCAGCAGAACCAAATTCCATGCTGCAGAAACACTGAAGACTGCTAGCATACTTTCCTCTCTTCCTCTTTTTTCCATGAGAACCTTTTGTTGCTTAATTTAAATATTCTAATTTTGCAGGTAATTTTCCATGCCTGTGCACTTCAGATTGTTGCTAGACAGAAAATCTCTAGTGCAAACAGGGTTTTAAGTGCACCTACTGACAGTGAAAAACTGCCCCAGTAATGAGTCTCTACACATCTTAGGGACCTACTTCCAAGTACTAATGAAGCCTCTAAATATCAATATGATGAACGTATTATAATATTTCTTACTAGAAATGGTAATGGTTGTAAACCTTAGAACCAGGATGGAAATACTGTTTTGTTTACCTACTCCCACATGATGTTAAAACTAATCAGGGGTTTATTAGGGTTTACTACATACAAATAAAAGGCTCATGGCTCAGCAGTCATGCATATTTATTGGCACAAACTAGCAGAGTGCTGGTCCTCATTTGTATGACACTGGTTGTGTGCAGACAGATACCTTTGCTCTCCCTTAAATCTGCCTGTAGTCACCATCTGATGCCTGTAGCACCATGATTATGGTTGGGTTTTGTCATTCCTGGTGACAAATAAGCTGAGTTTTGAATATATCTTTTTTTCTTCATGGTAACATTACAGACTAGAGTTGGAACTGCGTGAAAATTGCTTATGTTTCCATTATTTGCTGTATTTAGATTTACCATCAATTATTAAATGCTTACTTTCTCAGAATTGTCAGATGCTTGTTTTAGGGGTGCTTATGAATTCCTGATGTTCTGGTCAACAGTCTCAGTCTTATCTCTAGCCATCTCATCAATGTACAGAAATTTCACATGTTGGCCCCCTTCACATGTAACTGATTATCTGCCTGGTGCCATTAGCTACTTCTTTGCCTACGACCATGATGCCAAGTGGTACTTCCAGCCTTCCCCTGGCCAGTTAGTCCCTGGTCACTTGGCAGAGCTGTCTGACATGTAAAAGCAGGTGGTTTAAGCACACTGTGGCATAATGAACAGTTGAACTGGACTGATGCACTTTGAAAAAAATTGAAACTCTTATTCCAACGTAAACCTCTGAAGCCTTTCAGAGGGCTGAAAGAGGATGAGTTAAGGAGAGGACATGGCTTGGGTGCAATGGTCTGAAGGGAAAAGGGCCTCCACAGATGCAGTAGGGTGGCAGAGAGGGAGCCAGGAGCACATGTTAGAAACCAGCACTCATCAAAGAGCCTGTATAGAGTGTAGTGAATTTGTCCTTGCTCATAGACAGTTTCCACTAGATCAAAAATACTGTGGGACTGTGGGAAGTGCCAAAGCGTGAGATGAGAGCAGTGACATATGGGGAGTACTGCTCCTGACAGAAAACATGAAAAGAATGTTGTTTTTAACTGCTTAGTGTTTGTGAAGGAAGGTAAAACCATGGGAGAGCAAGTTGCTGCTCTGATGTTTCACATCAAACACTTTGAAACTGGAGCCTGAGTCCCTGTGAGCGGATGGGACCACCACAGACTGAAACAGAAGAGCAGCTCAGGAAAGTGTTGGAAGATTTGCCAACAAACCCACTGTGAAATACTGAAAATATGTTATATCCTGACGTCAGAGAGCTACAGAGGGCAGATAATAGCTCGGTACTGAGATGACAGGAAATCCAACTGCTTGGTGGAAGCAAGTTTCCCACCACTAGCCAGTTTGGGAGCCAAAGCCAAGAAGGAGTCAAAGCTCCACCAAGCAGAGTCCACAGGTATGACCCATACCACAGACCAAACAAGAAGCACACGAAGTATGTGAGAAGACACAGCAGACAGTGAGAATGAGCTAAAAGTGGTATCTTAAAGGGCAAAAATCTTATCAGAGGCCTTTGCAAGCAGGAGAACCTGTAAGAGGCACCAAGAACTGTTTTCCTTCAGAGCTAAGACTGAAACTGAACACAAAATTTCAGTCCCATATGGCAATCTGTTTCCTGAAGTCTCTGTCCTGCTGGGGACAGAACACAGAGAGAGCATAAGGACAATGCAGAGAACTGCTCACAGAAGCAGGGCAGGAAAAACTTGACATCATGAAGGGGGAGCAGAGACACATAGGAGAAGCACAAGAGGGGCACCCAGGAAGAGAGTGAACCTTAAATGTAAAATCCAGAAGAAAAGAGTTAGTCATTTAAGGTAAAGTCACTTAACAGAACTGTGTATTAAGGGCATCTTGAATGTGCTTCTTGCTTCATACGAGGAAGAAGTGAATGAGTGCTTCAAATTTTTGCTGGAAAAGCTTGTTGTAAAAGACAAACTGGAGTAAAAGAAGTGAGAACCCTACAAACATTTTCTTCACTATAACTTTCCAATTGGTTTTAACCAAAAGAATCTAAACAGTTAATGCTCCAAATTGATGTCTTGCTGGCGGAGGCTCCTGCTTAAGGTCCTCAACAGATCATTCTTTTAGCCCAGGAAAGTCAACAGCATATATTCAGAATTTTTCCTGAGGTACTAGGGTATACAGAAAAAGTATCTGAATTTTGTCACCTGTCATCAGAGAGCTGATGCATTATCATTCATTAACACCATTAGTTAAACAGAAAAGCATTTGAATTTCAAGAAAGTACAAAGTGATATAATTAAACCAAGCAGATTTTTTGTGTGGTTTTTAATAAGCAAGAAATGAGGATGTACAACTCATTTTTTTAGGGGCTACTAGGTATAACAAAATAAACGTGCTTAGTAAAATGAAGTGACAAGCTCAGGCTGTAAGAGCACTTGCTGCTATTAGTATATTAATTAGATCCCCAGAGATTAGAACACATTTTAAAGCTACCTTTGTTATCATGCTTCAAGGTGTACGTGGTCTGTTGGAAGTTCTGTGTGCTTAAAAACCCTGGTAGGTTCAAAGAAAAGAGAGGGGGGAAAAAAGGAAAGGAAAAGCATGACTGACTTGTGGAGCAGGCTTGGCTGCTGGGAGAGACTGGCATTCCCAACCAACGGATCAGGCTGCTGCATTTATGCCCACCTGGGTGTTTCTCACAGATGTATTTTTCTGGCCTGGCTTCGCAGGGAGTGCTGCTTGCTATCCCTCCCCAGTAGCTGACAAGAGTGAGCATTCTCAGGTACTCACCAATTCATTGGTACATCTGCTTACAAATGTAAAATGGAAACACTAGAGTAAAACAAAGTGTGTGAAATGCACACAGATGGATAAGGGTAAGCTTGATGGAATAAATTTAGGTGAATTGAAATAGCAGGGGTGCTGAAATTGCAGTTAAGAATATAACCATGCCAAATGAAGGATTACCTTTCATTTGATGCTTCTTCCCTTGTGTGTAGTTCTTCCCTGATGAAACCTGAACTAAGAAAATCTGGATTTCAAAGTGATTTTTCTACCTCTTTGACTAGAGTTGAATCTTCATCAGGTTTTTGGTGTGTTTATAAAAATCCCTTTATAGCACAAGAGAAGTAAAATTCAATTCTACAAAGCTTCTTTGTGCCTGGCTTTAGCACTCTGTCTTTACTTCTGCCCAGCAATCCAGAACACCCTTTGAATACCATAAGCTTCACCTATTTTCCACACATCCCTTTTCCTACATTCTCCTTTTTCATGGCATGGCTCTCTCTGACCACTGAAGAAATAGTCTTTACTGCAGTGAGCTTCTCAGAGCATACATGGTGAACTGATGTTTGCTCTCTCAAAAGCAGCCTAACCCTCCCTCCCCCCTCACATAATAGGAACCTTCAAAGACCTGGCAGACACTGCTGCAAAGATCACTAAAAATATACATTAAAAAAACAGACATGGATTATTACCCATCTAGGATCTATTCAATTTCTTAATAACCAATATAGTGAAAAGACCATTATGCTATTCCTATCATATCAGAATATCTTGCATCAATATTTTCATAATTCATAATCCTACAACACAGTCTTTAATCCCTTGTTTAGGTTGATTTTCTCTATTGTCTGAATGGTTTGTTTTGTGCACAAATACTTAGGATTTTTTTTCTTCTGTTGGATCAGAAAGCTGTGTGTTGCATTTACACAGGATTTAGATACCCTTTCTTATGAATACTTACATACAATGTCATACCCTAAAATGTTAATTAAAAGAAAAGAAAGATAAATGAGTGAAAAGGTGGTCAAAAGAGGAAGGTAAAAACTTGCATGCCAGGCTTCAAACAGTCCAAATCTTTCCCTGGAGGACAAATTATATAGACAAGGCAGAGACTAGGACTTTATAATATCCACATTGGCATTTTCTAACTGTTAATACTGAGAGTTCTGAAATTCTGGTTTGGCCTTTGTAAAAACAGACACTATGCAAATTATAGGCCAGTTGAATTTATATATTGCTGAGGTACCTTTGCTTTGCAAAGTAAATCTCATAAAATGTTAATCTCAAAAGGTCTACTTGGGGATCAGCTGTCAATCTTTCTTGAAAATCTACATTATAAGTCAAAACATATCTTTGACAGCATAGTACACTTATTAAAAAAAAAAAGACTGAATGTGCCAGAATCCAATTTCCATATTTTTTCTGTTAAAAAAACAACATAGGTAAAACTGAGAACATGATAAATTTGAATTTTTACAGTGAGGCTATTTTTAAGTTAATGACTTCTTTATCAAAGACAAAAAAAACCAAAAACAAAACAAACCAAAAGCAAAACCAAAAACAACAACAAAAAAAAAACCAACAAAACAACTCAAGTGGGGCCTTCACAAGATGGAGAAACCTCCAGAGGTCTGAAGATGACAGGATATCAGTCGCACTGCTGCAGGACAGATTGTGGGTGGACCAGCAGGGAAGCAGCTCTGCAGAAAAGGACCTGAGGTCCAGGGGGAGCAGCAGGCTGGGGGCCTGCATCACAGGAGGGTCACCAGCAGAGCAAGGGAAGTGGCTCTTGTCCTACATTCAGCACTCATGATGTCCCATGTGAAACACTCTGTCCTGTTTTGGGAGTCCCCAGTAACAGTAAATACTCTGAGAAACTGGAGAGGCTGTGATGGGCAAAGGGATGGAGTGGGGGCTGCTGTGAGGAATGGCTGGGGGCTCTGCACCTCTTCAGCCTGGAGAAGAGAAGGCTAAGGAGGTGACTGCTGTCACCAACAACCCAAGAGGGGTTATCGAGAAGGTGAGAGTGAGGCTCTTCTGAGAGGTACATGAAGAGGAGTGAAAGACAACAGGTGCAAGTTGCAAGGAATGAAACTGTGACTGAACATGAGGAAATTATTCCAAAGTGAGAAAAGTTCAGCCCTTGAACAGATAGACCCAGCTGTGAAATCTTTCTTCATGGAGATGGTTGGAGCTCCTGGAGAAGTCCTTGAGCTCACACGAATGACTTATCCCTGGTTGCAGTGCAGGGAAGGAGCCCAGACCCTCTAGGGATCCAATCTTTTGATTGTGTACTGATATAATAATCTGGTTATCACACAAACAGTCAGTAGAACTGAAAACCCACTGTGTGCTAAGAAAAAGTCAGGTGCAAACCATGTGTGTTTGTGATCTGGCTTACAGAATTTAGCCCATCAGCTCTAGATGGCCACAAGCTTTGTGCTGCCCCCTCTGTGTCCACTTCTTAACATGACTGCATATCTAATTCAAAATTCCAACAGAAAACACAGTCACATGCATACTACCTATGTTTATGAGCTTCTTGCCACTTTCTCCCACAAGAGTGTAAGTCTACCAACCTCTTGTGGACACACGTCTTTTTTTTTATTTGTCTTTTCAATAAACAGGAAGAAACTTTTGGCAGAGAGACATTTGACAGTCAGAGGAGAAAGGCAGACACTGACTGAATGATGTCAGGAAGCAGCATTTCTCATGATATATATAACCTGCTTCAGTTTTGTCACTAGATGGAAAGTCCCACCCAACCCATGTGAATCCTTTTCTTTGCATTTTGTTACCTCAGACCTATAGAAAATCCCTGTTCAGGCAAATGACATGCTATGTGTTTATGCAATTTCAGACCAGTGCATCCACAAGTGATTGTCTATGCCCTTGAAAAGACTGACCACAAACTAGCAACTCTTTGAAATACTTACAAGTTGTATGAAAAAAAGAAAAAAAAATATAAAGAAATATATTTCTGTGATGCTTCCTCAACCTGATTACTTTCAGAGTTTAGATAAAGAATTAATGTACTGATTTGCATAAAGCTGAATACAAATTTTCCAAGTGTTCTGTTTATGACAACCCTCTCCTCAGACTTTATTTCTGTGTCTTGACCTAGAATCTACATTGAAATTTTTTATTGAGGCAGTGGAAATTATAAAGTTGTTTATACTTTTGCATTCAGTTTACTATGCATTGTTATCACTTTTGGTTTAGACAGAAAATGTTTCTTTGAAGTAAAAAAAAAATGAAGATACAAATCGAAAATCCCATATAAAGCCTGATTTCTTCAAACTACGTGAGATCTAGTGCAATAAAAGCATATGTACCATTTTTGATCAAGAGATAGCCATAATGCTTTAACACCAAGCATGAAAACTAAGAATCTGTAACTTTTTCAAAGGGGAAAATACAATTTAAGAGCAACAAAAAATGAACATCACTAATTTGTAATATGGCATGTATCTCAGTTCTACAATTCTTCTTTAAAGTTGCTATTAAAATGCACCAAGATTCGGTAATTACACAGATTCATGAATTAATTTAGGCTTAAGAGATGTGTGGAGATTATCTAGTCCCAGCCCCTGCTTGAAGTTGGTCCCAAGGCTGTGTCTGATCAAGTTCAGATCATCTCCACCACCATACATGGTGCTGGAGTGTCCAGCCACCCTCAGGGTAGAAACATTTTCCATTATGACAACACAAAATTTACCATGCTTTGACCTGTGTCTATTGCCCCCCACGATATCACTGTGCACCTCTGAGAAGAAAGGACCTGCTTAGATAACTCTAAGGACCTTCAAGTTCAACCTTAAAAAATCAAGAAGCAACAAATGGTCTTACTTCTGCTTCTCTGTTGTAAGGATCCGCCTACAGTTTTCACTGAAAGTGTCAGGTGCTACCACTTTTTGCATAGGATCTCAAAGTTTTCCAGACCCAAAAGACAAACCATATTCTGCAGGGAATAAAATCATCTTTAGCAGGATTTTTCCACTATTGTGAGAAAATTTGCCTATTCTGCTCCCTAGGCTATTGAGGCTGGCCTCTTGGCAGATCCTGGGATTCCTCATTAATCCCAGCTCATTTTCCTCAAACGAACTCAACATGCGGTGGCATGTGTGGCACCTTTCCCACCAATTCACTAAACATTTTACCCATAAATTAATTTTCTTATTGATAAATGAGGAGTAGAGATACTCTTTCACTTCTCAAGAGCAGTCAGAGCAGAAGGAGCTGGTCTTTGTAAAGTCTCAGATTGCACAGCTTGGAAAAGAAGTTGAAAAAATTCCTAACTGTGCATTTACTGTTTGTATCATAAATATGGCTTGAGATGATCTACTTAACATTAGGGGACAGTTCAGCTAATTCATTTAGTTACCATAATGGAGCAAAATTTTCTTTGAATGCCCAGTTATCACCTGGATCACTCTATTAAGTGTCTTAACATCACAAGCTGCAAGCAAAGGCTGTCCAGGCCTAATAAACCTACATAAATGGAACTAAATGTACTTTTTCTTTGTGGTTCAGTAAATATTAGCACACTATTCAAAAAAGTTACAGTGGACATTCTTATGTCTTAAAAAGGAAAATCAAACCAGAATATTTTTACAAAATTAGGGAATTCTGTGATTTGCTAGAATTAGGGTGATAGTCTTTGTAATCTAGTGAAATTTGAATGAAATGATAATTCTGACTAGCAGTTATGAGAGATATTTGTGTTGCCATTTACTTTGTATGTCATGATATAATTTTATGATGTCAAAACCCATACTGAAACACAGCAGTAAAGAGAATAAGAATTAGATGTTAAAAGCAGTTATAAGGGGTGCTCTACTAAAGTTTCCCAAGAGAAGATTTTAATCCCATTTTGTTTCTGCCAGGTAAATAACTGTTTTAATTTTATGAAAACGTATGCCAATTCCTATATTCTACTTTAGCAAGTTTTTGAGTTGTTATGTGACTTGTCAAAACCAACATTGTGAAGGCAATCTGTGTTAACAGACCCTGATTTACCTATGGCTAAACAGTGAATATCAATGAAGTCTATTTTAATGGTTAAAGGCACTGGGAAAAATTAAATTATATTAAATTCCTGTATATAATTGAAAAATATTATCCAATAAATTGCAAATAACCTACCTATATAGGAATATTTTCTAACTTTTGAGCATTTTCTACAAAAAAGGCCTTGTTTCCACTTATATTTTTAATGAGGACTAATTAAAGAAATCTTAGAGGCAAAAGAGCACTCTCTGCCTGTTGTCAAGAAGCAGGAACTGGTTTCATTTTATATGAGTAGGATGTAGATAATAAATTTACTCCCCTCAGCTTTATCTGAATTTTCTTACAGTTACTATATACCTGCAGGAATTCCAGCTCTACTAGTGCAGAAAGACTAAGCAAGCTTTTACAGAAGTTGAATGCTTCAGGATTTATTTTCCCAAGCCAAAAGCACATTTCAGTGCATATAGCAAACATATATATATATATAAAATCTATGCCATCTTTCCAGTCATAAATGAAGCAGACCAAGGCAATATTTCAAAAGAATATTAGTATTACAAAAAACAGCTCTAGTTCATCTGTCTATCTCCTGGAAAGAGCAAGCTGGCTTTAGTACTATGGCATTTGATGAAATGTGAAGTATGATGTTAGAATTCATGAGCATTAGTACCATTTTGCTTTCCCTTGTATTCTACAATTTAATCTTGAATGTACATCTTGAATGTTAGTGCTAAGCTGCTTTACTGTCTGAGATGTCTTCATGCTGGTATCCTGTAATAAAACCTCGTGCAATTAAAGACATATTTCAACATTAAATGGATTCCAGCTGGAAGACAAGAAAAGGGAGAGTGATGTTTTCTCTGATTAGTGATGTTCAGGCACTGTTATTCTGAGATGCTGTTCCCTCTGTGGATACAAAAATGTACCATTTGCAAGTCTTTCAAACACCTTCATGCACTGTGTCTGCAGCCACAACCCCAGTACCTGCCACCAGCCCAGATCCCAATAAACCTTATTCCATCCTGGTGGCCACTGCCAGGACAAAGGCTGTTGCAAAACAAAACCCCATCAGCAGACAGGACTTCTTTTAATTCCCTAAAACCCCCTTAAAGCCTCATGGAGCTGTCTGAAGAAGACCTTTCCTTCATGATATCTCTGCCCTTTCTGAGAGCCATGCAGAGCCTGGACAGCTGGGGTGTAATACAACCAAGTACCTCGGTCAGGTAAATGTGGTGCATCTGTTTCTGCATTATGAATTGTCTTTAAAAGCTTCTTGTTTCTTGATCATTTGTTTTGAAATTTAATTGACAATAATTGATATTTTTCATTAATTTTCCCCTGTGTGCATCTAGGAAATCAAATGCTACAGTGAGTTTGGAAGATCTGACTAGCTCAAGTCTCCAGTTCAACTTCACCTTTAGGTCCTACATTAGCACGGATGGAAATAACTGCATGTAACACTTTATAAACATGGAGAACATAGAGAAAAAAAAATCTCAGGGTTGAATAATCAGTATTTATTTTGCATTCCTGTTTGTTTTTTGAGTTGTTTTGTTGGCAGGATAAAACAAATCAAGGCTCTTTGTTTGAAAAATATTAGCTAAAGATTTTCCAGTACAACTCTCTGTTGTTTTCTCCCACTAATTTTCAACTGCAGATGGTTTGTTCTTTACAGACACATATCAAACACATTATTACTGGATGGCACTAAAGCTTCAGTTAGTAAGAACAAACATAGTCAAGCAGACAATTGTGTACCTTTAGCATTTTTCCCCTTTTGTTCAGTGATATTGTTAGGGAAAACATTACATACCCGACATTCTCTGCATCTTCATCACACTCAGCTCTGTATTTGCAAACTCCACATTTTGAGTGCTTTCTCTGAACTTCTGTCCCAGATCCTTCATACTCTGAAAAAAACCCAGTAACAGAAAGCATGACTTTCAAATTAAGCTCTGGTTTTGCTTACCTAAATCCATTTGCTTTCAGGAATACTGTCAACATAAAGCTGTCGTATACTGAAGCTATTAACCTTAATAGTGCTCCCTTTTTGAAAGTCAGTCAAATGGAGGTTGATAGAACTGTACCAGTGATAGAAAAGCATCCCTGAAAACATTAATGCTTCATTGATTGGCTCTTCCTTTATTCTTATTTCAGTCATTTTTATTTATTCCCACTTCACCAGGCACATAACTGGCATTGACATGTATCGCAGTCACATTTAGTTTTAATTGCCACTGATAATGTATAAACCCTGTTCCTTTAGATGTCCTTGAATATTAGGTATTGGGGATGTAAATACTATTTTCTGTGACAGTCTTTAATTACAGATATCCTTATGCAAGGTTACTGCTTGCATTTTTTCTCCTTTTGGATTCCTGACTATGACATTAGACTGTGTTCATGTCACATATGCTGTGGTGTATTTTCCAGACTACTTTGTTTAGTTCCATAGGAATAAAAGAAAAAAGTTGTCCTAACAAGAATCTGGTAGAAATGCTATGTATCCTAAAAAGTAAAATCACTATCAAATATTCTGATCCTAAAAACATCTACAATAATTTTACTGTTGACATGGATATCAAAAGTCTTCACCACATAAAAGAGAAATAAATTATACTCTTACTGTTTCACTACCATTAGCCACTCCTATTTTTGATTTTTAACGAAGTGATTGATGAAGGAGATCAAGGTACTTGAAAGGAAGGAAAAGAACCACAGAAATCTGCAGAGGGAGTCGAGATCCACTTAAAGTATCACAGTGTCGTGGTGGTACACAGCTGACTGCACCAGGCTGCCAGATGGACAGAGATCAAAGTGATCCCATTCCTTTCCTCATAGCAGCTTTGTGTGCTGTGGCAACAGTAAATCAAACACCACCAATGAAACAGCTGAATTTACATTCTTTAAATACAAACAGGAAAAAGAAATCCACAACAGCTCTTCCTAATTTCCCTGAATCTTGGCTGCAGGGAATCTCTCCCTCCCACCTGTGGGGCTGTGTTTCCATGAAGAATAGTGCAGGTGAACCTGCAAGCTAACTGCCTTCTGTCTAAAGCATGCTGTGCATTTTCCAGAAATTAATACTTATCAAACAAAATTCCTGCTGTAAAAATTCTATCACCACTCTTATCAAGTTGCAGTAGAGGTCATCTGCTTTTATCTTTACAAATGCACATCTTATTTGATTTCCCCTTCTTTCCAGATGCCACATTCCTATGCCTATATTTGGCATTTTAAAGTGTCCTTTAGTGTCAGATTTCACTTTTCCATGCTAATAAAAATGATCCGCTACGGTTTGAATAAGTTAAACAAATGGCACTGCTTTCGTTCATGGTATTTCCACTTCATTTTCTGTTCTTAGGACCCTTGATGCCCTTTGTCAGCAAGTTGACACCTTCTGGAGGTATGGGTACAAGAGCTGGACATATTGTTCCAGAAAAGTTGTCATCAAAGACAAATACCATTTGTGACATTCTTCACTTTAAATATCCAACAGTCATATTACTTTTTGACCATTTTTCTGCACTGACAATCATATTTACTTTATTATCCACTTTATTCCCCAATGAATACTTTTCAGGGTCAACAGTCTGTAGGAGAGATGTTTTCCTGACATCAAGGAAAAATTACCTAGGTCCTGGACTTGCTACAGATAACTGTCCTCAGACATTAAAATCCTGCTTGCTTATGCATCCTGTTAGCTCAGTGACCTGTTCTCTGTCATCCACACCAAATCAGTGCTGACTGATTTGCTCCCAGGTCTCCAATTGAAGGGGTCATGAGGCCAAGAACAGTCTCTAGAAACACTCATTTTCTACCTACTCCTTAACATTAATGAGCTATTGATTTGCAGTATTTTTTCACATTAGATGTATACTGTGTGGATGGTGTGCTTTCTAGTTGCTTAGACTGGTATGAGATTAAAGATCACATTTGACTGAGAAAGGTTATGGCTCTGTGGTGGTCCTCTTAAATAAAATGTTCTGTTGTACAAATGCCTTTCTTGGAAAAATCAGTTTAAAAAATGGTAATTTTCTCTAGAAAGGTTTTCCATGATCTCAAAGTGACTGTAGTATTTTTAGTATTAGTATTTTTTCCCTTGCTTAATTTTGTACTCAGTTAATTTTTCCACCTTCTATTTCACTGCAGTGCTTCTCACAGGTGCCAATGAGAGGTTGCTGCCCCCCAGTCATCACATTTATCTTTTCTGAAAAAATATATATATTATTTATCATTATTCTACTAAAAAAAAAAAAAATCATCAACAGCCTAGAGAACTCTTTACCGCCCATTTTTAAAGCTTTCAAGTGCAAACCTGGCAAACCTGCTGATTACAAAATACTTCTTTAACATATGGTGCTTAATATCCTTCTATGGTACCACTAGCATGCAAAACATTTCATCATACCCCATTTATATTATCTGACTTGACTACAAATGCAAACAGAGCACTTTACTGAGCACTTTTACTGCACTATTAGCATTTCAATTTTGCAATGGAGCAAAAGAAGGTAGCATACACACAAGCACATGCAGCATAAATACCCTTCCTCTTCAACTCAAGTTATGCTCCCTGTGAATGTCCCAACACCTTTTTATTTTCAGAATCATAACCCAAAACTACTTGTTCATTGTTTCTTTGTATTATCTAATGTAAAATTCTCTCTCTCCTTTCTCCCATCCCCCCTTCCTAAAATTGCTTTCTCTACCTTTTAAAATTACGTCTGTTTTTTAAAAATTGCAACTATTGTTTTTTCTTGATTAGAACTTGCTGGATCTCATGTGTACCAGTCACCTAGCACTAAAAGTATTAGACACTGCATATACTATAGACTGATGTCCTATTGTGGTTTAGGAGTGATACTCCCCATTCAGTGTCCCAGCAAGAACCTCCAAATCATGTGCTACTCTCTGGCTCTGCTCTCCCCTCCCCTTTGTCCCTGTGGTAAATTGGAGGCACAAAAGCTAAAACTCACGGGTTGAGGCAAGAACAATTTACTGGAGACAGCAATGAGATAAGAAAACAAACAGTAACAGCAACAATATTAATAACAAAAGTGCACACAGAATAGACAGCTATTCACATGCTTAAAAGCTCACTGCAGCACCCATGGCTGTAGCTATGCTGCCCCTACCAGAAAAGAGCCATTCTTTCAGAAAAAAAACTCCCCTTCCCCTGCCCCCAGCAATGATGCAAGGTGGTGTAGAATAACTTCTGAGTCCTGGCCATGCCACCTCCTGGCTAATGCAAAAATGAATGTTGTTCTGGCTGGAACAGGTCTTTCAAGTCCTTCCACTAACACAGAGTAGATGAATATTGTTTTTCAACCTGAATTGGTAGCAGACCTATAGACCTATATCCTGTTAAAATATATAAACCCATTAATATTCAACAGCATGTTTCTTTGGTGCAAACATCTTCAAATGTTGCCTCTCCCTTCTTCATTCTCCCCCACATTTGATTGTTCCTACGTAGGTTGTAGGCATTGATTTTAATATTCCAATCAATTGGATCTTCCCAGCAGGTTTCAGTAATAAAAATTAGGTCAAAATATGCTCCCAAATGAACAATTCAGTCTCCTCTTGTTTATTATGCAAGCTTCTAATATTGGTGTATAGATGACTACAGAATTTCTTATTCTTGGTTTTGTGGGTATCTTGATTAATTCTGTTCTTAGCATATTAATTTGATGTTGAGTGAAAGCTCATTTCCCCTTTCTTTTCAGCTTCCTTACATGTTTCAGGGCAGCACCTCATTAATGCCGTGTCCTTCCAAAGAAACAAGGCACAAAGATAGGATCAGTGACTCCCAGTTGTCTCTCTGAGCTGTGCTCCCTAACACTTCTCCTCGAGTCATTATTCCACTGCAGAAGATGGTCAGCTATATCTTAGGAGCTGTAGGGTAGGATCCTGCCAGTGGACAACAGCTCTAGAGGAATTGGGCAGCAGTAAATTGCTTCCCTCAGCAACTCATTTGTGTGTTCCTACATTGGCAGTGTGGCTGGGTTTCTGCTGAGGGCTTTCAATCAAGCTTAAAGCAAAAGCATCCATCTGTGTCAAGGTGAAGTTTTGTCTGCCCTAAGGCATAGCTTGGAAAGGGAGCTATGCTGTATATTTGTATTTATCACTGTTCCCGGTGAAGTGGAGGGGGGGCAGCTGGAACCCCTTAGTAGCCATGTATAGATAGAATTCCCTGATAGAGTGTCCAGGAAAGCCCCTCTTGAAAACTAATTCTTAACTGGTTTGGGATCGTAATGATATTTACTGTGTCATACGGGATCAACTAATCTCAAAAAGATTTCTGACTGTGATTACCTCAGTATGGCTAGCACTGGAAATTCCTCTCAAAATACCACAGTCCACAGGACTCCACATTAAGGACTGCAATTCACTCCAGAACTTAGTGACTTATCCTACATGCCATTAACTTTTAGGGCAATTTTAATGATGCACTTAGTTAAAAAGGAGATTGTTCCCATAATTTGAAACAAAGCTGCAAACTTTCTCTTTTTGTCTGTAAGTATATATTTAAAGCAAGTGCAACACTACCCTGAGCTCTCCCAAAGTTTTGGCAAGTTATGTCTTGAATTCGCTTGACCACGCTGCTGGATCATATGCAAAAGCAGTATTTGGCAGTGTGGAAGGTCCTGCTCTCTTATCCAACAATGCAGCTGGCTTAGAATCAAAGCCCAGCTTTGTCCAGCAGAGATCTATACATGGCTGAGAGATCCTTTCCATGTGCAGTGTGGACCACACACTGCTGCTTCAAGAGCGCTTCAGTAAAGGCACCAGCCTTTGGAATTGGATTTTGCAAGAGCAGGCATTACAGGCTTAACAGGAGGATGCCAGGTCTACTTATGACTGCGGTGCCTGGAGGAGGGGAGTTTGAAGATTGGTTCCCTAATCACAATCCAGCCAAGGTGATTGGCTTGCCCAATGTTTATGACAATGAAAACGTGTCACTTAATAAGCAAAGGACGTGTGTGCACCATTAGATTCCCTCATGAGGTGTTAGGGATTTAACATGCCTGAGATCTGGAACTTCTGCTTTGCTTCTGTGCATGTGACACCGTGGATAATGGCAGGAAAAGCTGGCATATTGCAAGACTGGGTCAGCTTTCACACTGCAGAAACCTCCAGTTACTGGAGGTAACTCAAGTACCCATTCACTCCAGTGTCCCGCTTCAAATGCAGCTAACTCCTTTTTCTCCAAAAGAAGACTCAACAGCTTCAGAGTACGGATGATGGAAAATAAGCATGGTTAGATAATGGTAGAAAACAAAGGACAAGAAAGGCACCAGATACCAAGGGAGGTATCTCACAATGTCATGAACACACTGGACACCTTTTCTGCAGGCCCACTGCAGGGTATGACAAATCTGTCCTCATTTGCTACATATCCTGTGCAAGAAAGAAAAGGCGTCTGTCTTTATGTGCCTCTGGCTCCAGCATCCTTCCAAGAATACTCCAGCATCCCTGAAAAACCTGCTTAGAATAAGTCTCCACCAAGAGAATACCTGAACATTTAGGGCCTCTGCCTCTGCCTTCATGAACCTTTGCTGTAAAAACAGCAATTCTTTCTTGTTTTATTTCAGTGTTAATTTTACCTACATAGAATATGATCTTGACAGCAATAAATAGGGCTATTTGAAGCTGAAGTGGTATTCAATGACAGTGATGGAATCCACATCTTAAATCTTTTTAAAGCACGCATCATTTTAGGAATAGCAAAAAGACGTGATGCTACCTCCTAACCAGGGTGCTAATTACGATTAAGTTTCTGCGAGTCGTATTGAAATACATTAAAACAAATCAGTAGCACGATTACAAATTAAAATAGAAAATATTCGAGGCTCTAAATTGTGTGTGTTTTTTCCACCCTGACTGTGTGACAATTACTGGATAAGTGTTGTCCCCAGTGAGGGGAAGGAACAGATGGCAGCCTGCTAAAAAGCACATACTGTATATCAATTTATTAATTACTAAATGCAATCTGCTAGACGTTCATCACAAGATACTTCAGCTATTAAATTTCAGAGGGATTAGAAATTCAAAAGAAATTATTTTAATAATAATTAACGTAGCTATATGTATTGCAAGCATGTTATTTCCTTAGCTTAAAAGCCTGAAATGATTGGGTGCCATCTGTCTAACTACCATTACAACTTTTTTAATATCAAAAAGGCATTTTGCTCAGGTACACATACAAATACTGAATAAAATGAATTAAAAATTAATGTTATGGGCATAGTAGGGCACTTAGAAATCTCACCATTGTTGGCTGATTACTAGAGCAGAGAACCTGCCTCTTCTAGGGCAGTGATTTGTTTCTGAGGCTGGCTTGAAAAGCCTTTACCATTTGTTAGATCTTTCATGGTGTATGCAACAAATGCTGATGGTTTTAAACACATTCTTGCAAAGGCCTTACTATATCACAAAGTCAACATCACAGATGTGAACTGGCAATCTACTTTTTTCTGCCCCAATCTACATGTTGTGGAAATACATCCAGCAGGCCAAATAGTGCTGAAATTTACAACTGGCAGAGATGAACACAAATCTGAGCCTGTACCTTGTCCTTCTCCAGTTCTGCCTTGAAGTCTAACAAAATATTGAGGAAACAAAGGGCCTAATTTTATGACTGTATTCTTCAGAACAGGGAAACTGCAGAATTATTCATATGAGCATATAGAGAGAAGACCACACTTTAGGTGCAAATTTAAAGGATCCCACCATCTTCAGCCATGACCCTAGCCAGGCAACTCTTTAAAGTCTGAGTAGAACCCTTTAAAGCCTCTCCAATATTGCCTTCTGTAGGGCAATGGTAGAGTATTGAGAATTTTGAAAATTCTCTCATTTCTGAATTGACAATCATATATTCTTCTTAGAAATGGGTCACGATACCCATTGCCACAAGTGACCAACTGCTTGGTTTCAAAACTACAATTTTTATTACACTAATGAAGTTCCAGACTTCTGAAATTAGAAAAATGGGTCATTTTATTACAACTCAATGCTAACAGAGCATAGAAAATTGAAATAGCTCATTCAGAATGTCAGAGGGCAACTAGACAATTGTCTCATCCTTAAAAATTATATTACTTGATCTCATGCAGGCATACTGAAAAAATTCTTCCACTCTTAATTGTTTTCCTAAAATCTAATCTTTTCCTAAATCAAATTATTTTACTAAAATCTATTTTGTAACAGTAAAGATTATTTGTGGAGAACCTCAACCATAAGTTCTGTGGTCTTTAGGTGTTTTTTCTTGTAGCACGTGATAACTACTAAGGCAAGATATTTTCTGAAACAATCTTTGACAAAAAAAATATTTTGTGAATTTTTCTCTTGTTTCTAAATCTACTTTTCTTTTTTCTTCTTTTTTTAACATATAAATGAATGCATTATCATCATACTATTTGAGAGTAGGAGGGAGAATATGCACGAAGTCAAGTTCAGAATCATCAATGAGATTGTTCTGCAATGAAATGCAGAAAATGAAAAAGAACAGTGGGAATCAGTAGCACAAATCTCAGCTAAACATGAGGCCAACAGCTAATTTCAGCCGTGGAGACTGCCTCAGGCAGAGCTGTAGCAGCTGAAGAGCACAACTCGGATGCTTTCCCAGTACTTTATTTCAAAGTTAAAAATCCAGCAACAGTGCATCTGCACAGCACTTGCAATGCCTCCTGAATGCACACAAGCAGCTGTGCTCATCCACTCCGTGTGTGCAAGCATCACTGGTGCATACACAATCACACTAATTGCATGTTTGAGAAACACAGCAAGCACTGATTCTGTGATTAACACAGATCCTAGGAAGAAAAATCACATCTCTAAGCTAGCATGTTTGCTTGCTGGGTGGTTCTCTCTCACTCATTTTTGCATTTTTCCACTTCCACTGAAGTTTCCTCATGCTTCTGAGCAGCAGCTGTACCTAACCCATAGGGCACAGAGTCTCCCCAGGAAATTTGGTTCCCATTTGAGCACCCTTATCCAAGAGTATGAGATTAAACATTCTGGCATGGGTGGTTATTATATCTCAGTATATCCTGACTTTCCAAAAGAAAAGGAGGAGGAAGGTTGGGCCAGGATGCAGTTCTGCAGCAGACAGTCTCATAGCTGAAATAACCAGAGAGGAAGAAGTGTGGAGGGCACCACTGAACACCACTACCCTGCAGGTCACCCTCTGCCTGGGTCCCTATTCTTCCTTCGTGTTTGGATTCTGAACAATGCATCTCCATCCTCAATAGGTCCAACAGTTTTCTAGAAGTCTGATTTTCTCTCTGAATTCCCTTAACTTGTAGCAAGACTTTTCAGGTTTTAATGTTTTCATGTAACACTTCAACAGCTACTTGAATTATGAAAAAAACCCCAATTCTAGTTACAAAAAAATCCTTGAATTTTCAACCAGGGCAGAGTTCAATAACCAAAGCAGCAGTGGATTCCATTTTTTGAAGGACTGCTTTCAGACACAGAAAATGACTCAACATGTTGAAGACTAACCAACTGTCCCACAGAAGTATCACCCAATACTCAGTTTAGTGAGGAAGCTACACAGGGACAGGAATAATTCAATATATCTCAAATAGCTAAGATGTATTAAAAAAAGGAAGAAGAGCCAAACAGGATTTTCAATGTCTTGTTGTGCAAATTTCCTTTTACTTAACCTAAAATTAAGAACTAAATCCAACTGTTTTCATACTGAAGAGAAGAAAGAGCATTTCAATTGTCCCAAAGGCACTCAGAAGAAACTCTAATACATGAAGGCCTAATGTCACAAAACTGCTGGAGGACAGAGTGGGTACATTGTTTCTTCTGAATTCAATACCCAGGCAGTGCAGAAACTCACCTGGGGCCAAGGGAACCAGATTCAATTCTTTCTGCCTGAAGTGAACTGAATCTACATATTCCACCTCCCAAGACAATGCATCAACTACTTCTGCAAGGTATCGAGGGACCACCAAACCTCCTAAGCCGATGGCATTCTATTTTGCATAAATAATTCAAATGCACTGGCATGCTGAGCCCCAGCTAACAAAGCCTTTCCACAGCACGAATCCTTCCTCCCCAGCTCTTTGTCCCAGGCTCAATGAACATTTCAAGTGAGAACAAAAAGAACAGCAATGACAAAATAAAGCCCATGTGGGTCTCTCTTGCCCCTACAGGTGGATTTGGGCCCAGCCTCCTGCCCCAAATCAAGGAATGAGTATATTTGAAGGGACCTTTCACCTCTTCAGTGAGCAGCCAACAAAACAGCATGTTTTGGCCTAAGTTTTTCCAAACTGCTGTTAAAGCTACCCAAAGAATCCTGACATCTATCAGTCAGCTGCCAATCTCTTCCACATCAACATAGTAACATTTACAAGGGACTTTAACCAGGATTTTTGTATGCAGTTAGAAAATATGAAAAAAACCCAAACCCAACTAATCTCAATGGCATTCAAACTTTTCTAAAACTGTTCTAAAAATAAAAGTGAAACATGGACTGTTGGTCTCAGATTCAGTTAAAGAGAAAAACGGAAAGTTTCTAACCAGGCAGAAGCCTGACAAAGTGCTGAAAAGAATGTAAATAAGGTTCTTTATCTCTCTTGTTGTTCACATTGTTTATAGTTAAGTTCTACCACTGTGCGTCTCCGCACTGGGCATCAATGGTGTGAGTTGTTTTCACTTCAGGACCAATGGAATTGGTCTGGACAAAGCTCTCTATAAAGAACGATATATTTTGAAATAAATCAGAGTTTTACTCTCTCAGCCTTCTGAGTGGAGTCATCTCATTCCCGTCCTGCCTCAACAGCGTCAATGGACTAAATTCTGTCATCTGTCTCCTACAAGAACTGCATAGCAGTACCAAGGCCAGAAAGCTTGGCTTGCAGGGAGCAGTTGGAGTGAAATAACGGGCTGGCTAACAAAGGGGGAAGAAGAAGCAAACAGAGCTGGGGAAAGAGTGTAAAGCGTCAGAAAAGTCACCTGTGGAGGTAAGAAGAGGAAGTGTTTGGGAAGAAAATTGTTTCTTCAGACACTGTCCCAAAAGGAAACAAAGGTGAGAATGGCCCTGTGCTAGCAGCAGCCCAAGAATTTACTGATAGCAGTAAGGGGGAGAGAAATGCCAGTCTTCTTCAAGGTGAAGAGTGAGCTAGCTCCTGATTTTTGAAAAGTTAACTGTTACATTTAGCTACAGAGTGATGCCATAGATGGTTTTCCATAAAAACACATTTTCACGTAGTTATAGAAGATCTACAGTACTTCAAAACTCAGTCCAATCCATATGAAATGCAACACCTTCTTAACAATACCAAAGCCTAAAAGCAAAACAGTTTTTCTGTGTTTATATATATCTGTGTAACATATTTTTCATTCTATATGTATTATTGTTAGTAGTATCAAAGTTAGAAAAAGATTTTTTTTTTTTTTTAAATCTTTGGAAGAAGATTAAGAGGTGTTGAAAGATTGGGACACTTCTACTGCTACCGGGGGTATTACATCTCCTCTTTGAATATACAGTTTTGAACAGAAAAATACTTTATTAAAATACTTCATATAAATAGATATCATAATGCAATTGTTGTATATTTTAGGCAACAAGCTCAACCAAGCATAAGGTAACAACTAGAAGTTTTAGACACTAGGGAAATAAATGGTAAGAAATTTATTGTGAATGGTAATTTTCTGGACAGAGATGCAGGTAAAATAGGGATTTAAATATTGCACTGCATTTCTGGTAACAAATGAATAATAATATAGGTCAAATCTGAGAGAATAAAATTGATGAAATGCACACTACAACCTATTCTTCTACCACTACTGTTCTAACATGGCCCAGTAACACTGCAACCTTAAAGATTATTTTAAATCCCATAATTTTCCCACAATTCATGTGGTATACAGTAGCCATGTAAATATATATATATATATATATATATATATGTATGTATAAAAGTGGCACACATTAGTTTGAAAGAGAGATCAAAATCAAAGATAAGTGGAGTTTGGTACTCACCTCCTTCTCCTGACCCAGAGCCATTATCTGAAAAAAAAAAAAAAAACAAACAGAGGGAGAGGGAAAAAAAAAAAAAAAAGCAAGTGAAAATATTGCTCCAGGAGCAGATGTTTGTACAGGAACTTGTCATTGTAAAACATTACACAGATGTCACATTTCATGAGCCAGCTGTAAAAACAAATATTCCACATAAGGTCTGAAATCCTTTAATATGGTTTGTCCATACTCACTGTGCCCTAGTTTCACTCTTCCCTGTCAAGATATTACTCAAGGAACAGCATTATTCAATACTGAAAACAAATACCTTTCTTAGCCTCTTTTCAACTCTTAGAGATTAAAATTTGTTAAACGAAAAAGAGATGAAGAATACAAAGTCTAATGTTTGGAACATTTATTTTTCTTTACCCTCTAGCCCTGGGAGTGGTACTTCAAGGATTACTTCAACACATAAATCACCTGACTGCAGAAGTACCTCCAGAAGACAACTAGTCATCCAAGTAAGGTTAATTTAAGTCATCTAATGACAAAATTGCTTCTGTCAGTTGAGTCAATCACTTGGTATAAAGATGCTCTAATGACATTGTTATTTCACTGACATTTGACTGACTGGATTAGCATCTGGTGAGTGACAGCTTTCAACTGGATCCCATTTGCATTAGCAGTTCAAGTGTCAGCAGGACTTGAGCTTCTTCACCACCCCCAGCCAACTAATTCTACTTCAGAGCAATATGGATCTGTTTAGGGATTTTGCATGTGCATACTGCTGGGCAGCACTCTGCACAGGCTTCAGCTAGCACGGCAGTAAAGAAAGCCCTTAAACACATGAACTGAGTCACAGAACTTCCTGTGAGAATGAATGGCAACCACTGTCAGTGAATTGTTTCCCATTCCCATTAAATTAGCTCCTCTGGAAGCTGAGAGGAGAGCATGCACTCTGCTCATCCCACAATCTCATGCCTGCTTTGGTGATGGAGAAGGCAGTTGAATTTATCTGCTAAAAACTGAAAGAAGAAGGGGGACAGACAGAGAGAGGAATTTTACTTCCACACATGGAGGAAAAACTCTCTGTTTGCTCAGTTCCATTTCCTGCTTTTCTTTAAGGACATGTATTTCTAAGAATAATTCCTTCTAGTGCTTGGATGAAAGTGTGAAATTCCACGTTACTGGGTCACTTCACACATTAAAAATAATTTCCTGTCACATGGAGTATAAGGAATAGAGATTTGTTTTTCTTTTACCTTAATTTTCCTTTCTTTATTCCTATACCACTATTTGGTGTCTAACAGACTGAGCTTATGACTTTACAGAAATTAACACAAAAACCAGAAGGTTTTTTTTTTTCCATTGATAGTGACCCACTTTACTGACAAAGCAGGCAATCCCATATAAAATGTCCTTGTTGAGTCACTGGGAAATATGTTTTATGATGCAGTATTGCTTCATTAAGAATTTTGAAGGAGCATAATTTAGTTATATGAGTTAATATATAGGATTATTTGTGCTGTTGAAATCTTGTCATAAGCTGTTTTGAGGGAGAGGAAGCTGACATACAAATATGAGCAAGTTCACCATATGTGATGCATATGAAAGACAAAGGGCAAAATGTCTCAGAGAAGCTTGACTTTATCCATGTTTTTATTTCCAGCTCTCACTCTCTGCTTTCCCCTGAGGTGAGAAATGCTGCTCAGCCCCAGTGTGAGGGGCTCTGGCTAAATCCTGTGTGCATGGGGCAGGGCAGGTACCACACATGGAAAGCACCCTGTAAATCAAGGAGCTGATGTTCAGACCACCCGTCTCCATAGATAATTGGCTTGATATACATGAAGTCCACTTGGCAGGACATCACAGCAGCAGGAGAGATTCATTTCTACTTCTCTGGACTTTCAGCTCTCAAAAAGGATTAAAAGAAAAAAGTATCATCCTCTCTAATACTGTATAATTTTCAACCTTTCCCTGGGAGCTATGCTAGGACTCTTGTCTCCAGGGTAACCATGCTAAACTAAGCTGGTGTTCCTGCTTTTTTTGGTTTTCCCGGGCCTTGGCTAGATTTTCCCAGGCAGCTGCTAGTTATAAGAGTAGCATTTTTTTCGATCTTACTTGGACAAGCAGCCCTGCTCTTTCAGGCCTTTAATGAATTCAGAGTTTTCAAAAGTTGTTTTCATGCACCAAGATCAGTCAAGAAAGACACTCAAAGAAGTGAAGATGCTGGGCACAAGCAGCATTCCCCCAGCCACTGGTCAGCAATTAGAGGAAGAGTGACTGATGTCTATCTTTATTTAAGCCACCCTTTTCCAAATATGTGTCTTTTGCTTCAAGGTGTTCAAGGCCAGGCTGGATGGAGCTCTGACCTGGTCTAGTGGAAGGTATCTTCACCCAGGGCTGTGAGGTGGGAGCTGGATTATCTTTAAAGTCCCTTCCAAATGAAACCATTCCATAGTTCTATTAAAAATATGCTAATACAAAATATACAAGCTTCTGCTGTGAGCTGCTTTAATCCATAAGGAGTTTCTGGATAAAATACACAAAGAAGGACTTGGATGACACACAGCATCTGAATGCTGCAAGCACTCAGCTACAGTCAGAATCTCCTCTTTTGTTCTTTCTGAACAGGAGCCATTTCTGTACTGTGGGACTGCTTTTGTGCAGAGGCAGAAAAACTCCCCAAAACCAAAAATGTTTGCAGCCTCTCTCATTCAGGAGGGATGGCTTTTAACTCAAAGTGGCATGAAAATTGAACCGGTCTCTTACCTATTTAGGGCAATAGCTCCAAACTGCTAAGTACAAACAGGAGGGCAAATAGTCCACTGATGAATTTTAAGCAAGTGGACCTTTTCATAAGCCACTCCTAAGATAATAATTCCTGTCCTTGTTTCTAGATCTGCATATAGCTTTACTCTCCATTTTCCTTTTTTTTTTTTTTTGACTTAGAAATCCCAACATGAAACAAGGGACTGTGGCTTCCAAATGTATACAGTACACTAAGAAGCTGCAAGTCTAATCAAGTACTATATTATTCTGTAGTAATTTTCATACAATATAAATCTGGCACGAGTCAAAATAAATATTAAAATCTGTGTAGGCAGATCCAAAATTTCAGCCATGCATTCATTTCTCTAAACAACCATTTTTAATGTCAAAACTTGCATTTTGTTTATTTCTAAAGCATCAATAATTGACTCTTTTTTAAACATTGCTTATTTTAGAATCCTGAAACTCTGACAGCCTTCTGGCAAAGGAAATGAGAAAATATGCTGCAAATCACAAATGTCTGTAAAATTTTAATCAAAATATTACCTGCCAAGAAACAGAATAATGATTTAGTGACTAAATCACTCAGTGTAGCCTGTTCTAGTGCTGTAGCTACAGAAGGTATCAATCCCTAGGAAATGGGAAGTATTTTATTCTTGTATGAGATTCAAAAATCTGATATACTTTAAATATTAAACAGTTGTTCCAACACTAAGGAGGAACTTCATCCTATTGTCTTGGTGCATCCCAACTCTGATAGGAAACCAGTGAATCTGTACTTGTCTCCCAGTGATGCCCTAGAACAAAGCATTTTAATAGCAAATTCAAAGGTAACCAGTGAAAATTAATGGGGGTCTACAAAATATATTTTAATTTTATATATGAGTCTCCATTATGCGTGCAACAGATCAAGAGCACAAATACGTCGCTGTCTTGTCAGGGCATGGAGAGATTGTGGGTTATGGCTTTTATCATCCGATATTTTCATGCCACCTGAAGCACATCAGACACTCAGGGAGCAGCAGGTGCCATTCTAGTGGAGCTCTGCTGAGGCACTTAAAGTTGCAACAGTGTAGAGTGCAGTATGCAGCCTGAATCAGAACCTCTTATGCTGCATTTCCTGGCTTTTATGTAGGACTTAAAGAAAAGAAGAGGAAGGTTGCAAAAAAAAATTCCCATACTAGCTGAATAACGTAGTAATTAGCTGCCAGCAACCTGAGGCTGAGAAGAATTGATTTTTCATCTTGAAATTTCTCTTTCTTAGTAGAGTAGAATGCACATATAAACATTTTTTGTTGTTCCTAAAACATTATCCTAAGATTTTGTTTTAATGATAGAAAGAAACTTTCATGCTGTGTGTCCATTTCTTAAAATTAGTTGAGCGTAAAATTAAAAAATATTATTTAATTATGCATCGAACCTTCATGCTTCTCAGGCATTGTTATAGTAATATGTGAGTCCTCCAAAACTGGATTGATTTTTTTTTTTCCTATTTTTGCAGCATCTGGAGATAATTTACAGGGGGGAGATTGGGAAAGACAGTAGGTTCAGTCATCAGCCTGAGGGATGCTGGAATCAAGCTTCTGAGCTGGGCACAAAACATGGGCTTCCTTCAGTAGTAGGACCAACAACACAGATGGTTTTGGACCTTAGCAAACGTGAGCCAGACCTCAGAATAGGTCTGTGCTGCAGTCAAAGGCCTTAGAGCAGCTGGTGTGAAACATGCTGCATTTAAATGAGGTAATGGGACTGGCAGCAGTGAGAACTTGGACTAGGTACCCTGCACGTGCATTTCCCCTAATTTCCTGATAAGATTCTGCAGCTACCAGTGAGCTCCAGGCCTGATAGCTCTAAATTGTCATTGCAATTAACCAACATAAAGGTACTAAGGAGTGTGCATCTGACCCACGGTTATGCTTTTGGCTGCCATATGGATGTAACCTTGTTTAGATTAATCCGAACTTTTCTGTATCCAAAGATTGCAGTTGTTGACACTACTGAGTCATTTAATTTCATTCTAAGAAAGCCAGCCATGAGTCTGGTCTCACCAGCTTTGAATCCACAAAGAGGTTCAGAACTTCAACTGGTGGTTAAAGTTTCTATGTCTAAGAGTATGTTGTAAGATTCAAGACAAGGAAAACCTGTTCCATGTATCTGAAATATAGAAAAATCTATGCCTTAAGTATGTGGAAAGACAAAAAAGAAATCTGAGGTAGAATGATTTTGTAAGTTATGCATATCTTCAATGCAATGACCCGAAGTCAAAGATGATGCCTTGGGTACAGGTATGATCAGTGATGATCAGGATGATCAGTGTTATTTGTTGGATGCTACACTAATTCTGTATATCCTAAAAGTCCTAAAGAAATGGCTAATTTGGAATCTGCTCCAAATTTGTTAAAAGCCTTTTGATGGATATCAACACTCCTCTGTAAGCACCACAGAAGAATTCATAATCTATTTTCTCAAAGTATTTCAGCTTGTAATGTTTATTTATTAATCTGTTAGCATATCAGAAGATGTATCAGATTTCTTGCCTAGCAAAAGGTTCCATTCCTAAAGAGGACTTGGGCTTTCCACATTATTTCATTTTATAAAAAGCACAAAAATTTTAATTGCTGGAATTATGGGCAAAACTAAAGACCTAACCATAAAACATCATTCATTAATTACACAAAGTGGTGTTTTACATACCAGAATAACAAGGTCCTCTTGATACCATTGTTATCTCTTTCTGGTGCTTGCAAGCAGCTCTCCTGAGGAAGCATTCATTTTGGTAAGTGTCTCCATTTGACCCACAAACTGGAATATAGTTTGTGTGACACTGGAAAAGAAATTATAAAATAACCCAGTCATACAGAAATCAAGTGATTAATCTGAACTGCATATTAATATACAGGAAGATAGTTGTGTTATTAACAGCATCTTATAACCCTTTTTGCTAAAGAACTACTTGAAATATATTAGTTTTTCAGTATCACTGTATGTATTCCTCTTGGATCACTGAAATAATAGTCTAACTCCACATGGACTGAACATAGGAATTCAGTAGGAAAGATTAAAAGCACAAAAAAACTATGATGGGACTTTGTACTGGCTAGAGGGAATATGCCAGGCATCTAGAAGTATTTGAAGGATAAACACTGAGGCAGGAGAAAACTTCAAGATAATACAAGAAAGTATGACTAGGCACAGGGGGCTGAAACTGAGCAAAGGAGAATTTAAGGAGAACGGTGCTTAAGGGGAGATTTGCTGACCTTTTTGGTCAGAAGAGTCTTACAAAAGTGGAAAACAATAGCCATTCTCATTAAATTCAAGAGCATAATGAGTCTTTTACTTAGTCAACAGCTATAATAATGCTTTTCTATTACTACACTGAAAAATTTATATTTTAAATTGAGTAGAATTTGATACAAATAAAAAGAAAGGAAGGAAGGAAGAAAGGAAGAAATGAAGAAAGGAAGGAAGAAAGGAAGAAAGGAAAACTTATCATTCCAAATAGCTTTTGCAGAAGCCACCTGCATTTTGCTGTTTTCTTATATTCTAACAGAAATGGATTATAAGCCCCTCATACACATAATGTGCATTAAGATTCTGGGACCACCAATCTGCCTAACATCTGAGAGTTATGCATGACTTCCTGCTGAACTGGAGGTCCAAACCCTGCTTTACAGCATGGAAAAGGAGATATTGCCCTGTTTGGGGGTGTGGTAACTGTAATGTCAGACATCTTTTGCATCTTCAACACTTTTTTCTCTTTGTTAAAAAGAATCCAATCAAAAACGAAAACCAAGAAGCAATGATGAAATAGAGTAGCTACCAAATTTCTTAACCACACAAAGTTTATGATTAAACTGGTATAGTTCAACCTGTGAGAGTGCATGCAGAAATAAAAACATTAGTTAAGTTAAAATTACTTAAATGACTTAAAAATAGAGGAGTTTCTTCTCCCAGTATCAAATGAGAGTCTCTCCCACAACAGTTTCGTTATGCTTTGACATACATAATGGTCAAAATACTGAAATGTTAAAACATAATTTTGAAGGGTATTATCCTCCAATCCTTTGTCATCCTGCCATAGATGACCAACTGAGAATGAACTAAGCAAGTACTGACAAAAATAAATCATTCTGCCAGCTCTGAAAATTATTTCTATCAGTTCTGTAATACTTCCTTATACTAAGCAGCTCTTAGACACTCAACCACAGCCATTAGTCCTGCCACATGCCATACAAAACAGTCATTTCTAGAGAGTAATTAGCAGGCAACTCCCAAGAGGGACAATACTTTCCAAGAGATGATTGTCTGTTCAATAGATAGTTCTCAATTCTCCTAAAGTCTCTGTGTGATGATTTAAATTTGCAGGTTCTGTTCTGAGGATAGAAAATGAAAAGTAAAGGGATTCCTTTTGTACAGTTTGGTAAGCCTTTAGTGATTTGTTACAGTACAGCCCAACGTTCTCCTACAAGCATCCTTCAGAAGTGAAGGTGTTTTCTTCTGAGGAAGTACTCTAATACCTCTAATACCTCAAATGGGCAAAGGGGACAGCATCTCTTTGTGCACAGGATCTGCTCAGCACAGTGTGCCATGGGAAAATCCATCCGAGGTCCATCCAGTGTTGTGTGATTTCAGAGTTTCCAACATCTGAATGGACTGTAAGATTTCCTCACCGTCACTTAGCTCTTTTTCCTATTCTTTCCTATTAAAGCAGTTATCTTATTAAACTAATTGTTGTCAAGCCTTTCTTACAGAAATTGGAAAAGAGCCCCATGATGTCTCTCTCGTCATCCCACCTCACCCCATCTTACCTCCCCCACTGGTTCATAACACAAGCACTGTGTTGATCAGTTTTTCATTCAGGTTTTGTAAAACTCATCCAAAACAGAGCAAAATACCTTTTAGCCTGCAGAGCTCTTGCTGCCATGACATTAGAGGTGTTTCAAACACTGAAACTTATCATCCATTTTCCCTAATCTGAAGAAAGGTTGTGCCAATCTCAGCCTTAGTTCAGGGGTGGCTCTGATTAGTTGTGCTGCTCTGATCCCCAAAACACCCCTCTGGCATGCAGACCTCACTGCAGGTACAACTTCCATGTGAGGGGGACAGGAGAAACAGGAACTGATCTCTTCTCTGTGGTCACCAGTGACAGAACCCGAGGGAATGACCTGAAGCCGTGTCAGGGGAGGTTTAGGTTGGATATTAGGAAAAGGTTCCTCACCCAGAGGGTGTTTGGGCACTGGAACAGGCTCCCCAGGGAATGGTCACAGCACCAGCCTGACAGGGTTCAGGAAGTGTTTGGACCGTGCTCTTGAGCACACAGGGTGACTCCTGGCATGTCCTGTCCAGGGTGAGGAACTGGACTCAATGACCCTTGTGGGACCCTTTCAAATCAGCATATTCAGGAATTCTGTGATTTCCTCGCTAGCAGGAACATCTTACCTGACCACAACCTGGATCCCAAATCAATTTAATTTTGCAGCTCTCTTGTTAGGGTACATTTTTCTAAAAATGGCAGTTTTAACAACATAAGAAATGCCTTGCTGGATTAATTCAGCAAGTGTTTTCCTGGCTAAAACTTTTGACATACATAACATATAAGTTATATACAAAGACACAGATTTCTGAACTACAAGCAGGGGTGGCAAAGTAATCTTAGGAAAAAATGCAGTGACACAGTTATAGGAAACACACTTCTGGAAGAACAGGCTGATATTCCCACATCTTCCATTCAGCGCCTCTTCAGCTGAACCACTACACATAAATGTGTCTATTTTCCTTTCAAAACCTTGCAGTATCAGAAAAAAAAAAAAAAAAAGCTAGCTCTCAGATATTCTTGCATGTGAAGAATCTAACAGTTTGGGCTGGGTGTTTGTTGCCTGAAACTTTTGGTGCTGCTAGTTGCAGCAAATTGAGTAAGCTCAATTAAATTTGAGAATTACAGGAATATTTTCAACCTGCTATGTTTGAAAAACACAGTATCTTCTCACCCATAGACTTCTTTTCTAAGAGTACAGAATAAATTATTCAAGAAGTAAAAGTAAACATGCAAGTAGTTTAAAAACAATACTTTTTAAAAAGCAGTCTTCAAAACAAATTAACAGTTTAGTGCATGGACTAGTTCTTTTTTTAATGTCTTCAAGACCTGGTTATTAGGAAGTCACAAAATTTACCACCAAAAAAAATAAATTAAACCACTGGCGATCCTAGGGTTGTATTTTTTTTCTTTTTTTTTTTAATCATTACTGGGCTTTGATTTTACTATTTCGCATAAATAAATGTTACAGACAGACTGAGACAGATGAAAAAGCCTTTTCTCATGAGAATTTTTTCACCCTTTAAAAGGCAGCTAGAACAATGTCCCCAGCACAGGTGACCAGAACACTATTTAAAAGCCAGCTCTGAAACACTGGAATCCAGAAACAGTGTAAGATCATATACACACCATTGCTATTCTGGTTCCCCTTGATTTATTATTTATTGGAAACAGAACACATAATTATTTTTAAAACACTAGATAGGCCACTCCAGGGTTTGCTGATAACACTGCCAGCTCTTCCAGTCTTGCCATGAGTCTTGTACATAATATTTGATACATTTGCCTGTCTATAAGCTGTGAAAAGAAAGAACTACTGTATTTTTCTCTAAAAAAAGTTGGTGGCGGGAGGGGAGAAGAATTGCCATGATAGTTATAAAAACTGTAAACTAAATGCTCAAAACCCAACAAAAAATTGAACCTGATATTTACTTATTTTTAAAACTTCAGAAGACATTTATATATATATATTTTTTTTTTTTTTTTCCCTGAGCAGGACTAATTCATAACTTTTTAAATCACTGGTGACCCTGCTATTATCTGATGCAATCAGTGCCATTGGAAAAGGAGCTTATGGTTAGAGTCCATAAGCCTATCCCTGAGCGCAATTTCTGAAGCAGTGACTCTACAAATACTTCTGAATACTGAAGGATTAGTTAGAAATGGCAAACAAAAAGGTGAGCAGCCCTTACCTGGAACTGACACGCACATTTCAAGCCATCGCCCTCTTCCTTGCACACTCCTCCATATTTACATGACAATTCATCACACACTCTTACGTCAGATTCCCTTACATTTAGCTCTGCAGAAGAACAGAAAAATGAGACAGAAGAGATTTGTAAGATGAGTTATTTTGAGGACTGCCTTGTCCTTAAACCCTTGGAGCACCCCTGCTGCCTTACTCCCATATAGAAACTAAAGGAAAAATGCCAGAGATCTTCCCCAGGCTGCCCTCCAGGGGCAAATCCTGCTTCTCAGAGGAAGCTTTGCCTGCTTGAGAGACTAGTTGTGGCTAAATGCTGATTCACCACATAAACAGACACAGAGAAAGCATATATTTATTCTACCCAAATTCTCTTTCCATGTTTCCCCTGATGGGGATGCCACAGTGTAAAACCCTTCTCTACAGAAGTTGTTACTAGTAGGAGTCAGTAGGTTTACACAGGTTATAGCCTATGTTTCTCACCTACTACCTCTTTTTGCTTTACTCTCTACAAAGATCCTGAGGAAGTAGAAAAGCTGAACCATCAGAATTTCTCTGCCTGGTTTTTCAGTCTCTGCCATGGCCACATTGTTATCCTTCAGACTAAAAATAAACCTAACTGTGTTTAAACTATTATAATTTGCTTGCACTCTAGGAGCTAGAGTAATGAACCAGAGATCTGTGTCTTAGTTCCTGCATAAAAATATGGAGCACAAGTGGCAGCTCCTGTCACTGTAAGCTTGCAGCAGTGGCACAGCTGGCAAGAGGCAAACCAAGGTGTTTTACACATTAACTGCATAAGCACTAGCTCCAGTACAAAGGTCTCCTAATTAGCTTCAAGCTCTTTCTGGACATCACAATCCAAGGCTAGTTTTAAAAGAGAATAAATATATTCTTTTGAAATAAGTATTTGATTTGTATTATATATAGGAAAAAGAGCAAAACAAAGCACAAGGGGGATGATGGAAGTGGTCAGTGTCCGCCTAAATGTGAGCTCATCAGGCTGTGTGGGAACTGTGCTGATACCATTGATTCCACTGAAAAGGTGAAATAAACACCAAGGTCTCTGCAAAAATCCCCTGACACTGTTAAGTGTACAGTGAAATCAGAGGATATGATTCAAAGATGTCTGTGCTATGGTTCAAGCCAGAAACCTTCAGGAATACATAGCAAGTATGATCCACAAAAGAGGTTCACTGACAGTTATGTGATTTAAAATTATATCTGTGACTTTTAATAAGCAAGCCCTATCCAGAAAACTGTCTTAAAGAAAGAACTGAATACCAGTTCAGCCATTCAGAAATGGGGAAAGATAGGTCAAAAGCTGAAGGAAATAATCCTCACTGCCACTTAGAGTCTTAAACAGGCAAGCAGCCTCCTTCTCAGAGCAGTATCAGCAGTTTGGTATGACAGTGATAGACATCCTGGAAAAATGCTCCTATGTGTTTATGTAACATTATACGCCCACACATACAGTTTATATAAATAAATAAATAAATAAACAATAATTACTGTAATAAATTTTACCACTTTTGCCACATGCTTCTATATTTAACAGAGCATAATTATGTATTTTTTTATGGCACTGAAGTCACAGGATTACAGCTCAATGAAAAGTCCAGTTATAATCCACATATTTTTTTGTCAGCCATGAGAAAAAATTGAGAAACATATTGATTCTTTTCCCTCTATACGTCCATCACTCCCAAAAGCATAAATGAGGAGGGCAATGTCTGTAATAAAGGGCAGATAGGTATCCTGGTTGCCATCACAACCCCGTGCCTGTGTTCTCTAATGTTATTCTTAATGTCACCGTTTATCAAGCGTGACTGCTGCATTGTAGGAACCAAGCTAATGTGACAGAACATTGCAGCTTTTCAATTTAATGTGTTCATAACTCCCTCCTGAAGGAAATGTGTGTTTCTTTCTCTTCATGAAGGTCTGCTCCATGAAGATGAACAAACTATAAAAATTAATTAAGGGGAAATGATTGTCATATCTGAAAGAAGGGTCCACCTTTAGGTGATACCACATTTGAGAAAATGCAATTCTAAAAAGGAATAACCATACAGTCAAATTAGAGTGCACTGCTATCAAAATATTGTGTTCATCAGGTCAGAAAGGAAATCAGATGTTGCCCCCCCCTGCTCAACTCTCAGCTGAGCACGCTGGACTCAGTGCTTTGCAACATCCTATCCCCTGCTCTCGACTGGCAGAATAAATCCCTGGGTAGCTGCATCTCCTGCTTGAATTTCTGTGAGTCTTCACAACATCCAACTGCCTAAATAGTGTAGTGCAGACTTTTCCTCAATATTGGTGTTCCCCCAGTCTGGAGAGGGCACACAAACATCAGAAAGCAGCCCCTTCAGCACAGTGGTGGGCAGGGGACATCACTTTTTTGCAGAGGAGGACATGGTGGGCTCAGAAAGAGAGGTCAGAGAGCAGTTCAGCATCAAGGGTGGACGCCAGATGTACTTGTTCATTGCTTATTTCTCTGCCTGCAAAAGCCAGAGAGAAAGAGAAAGACTTCACAACAAAGCTATAAGAAATTGTATGAAGATGGGGATGCAGAATTAGCTCTTGTGAACCTCCCACACCCCAAGGAAAAAAGACATCTGTCTTTGTTTTTGATTCCAAAGGAGGAATTAAGTGGACAGAAAGGACACTGAGCATTAATGGTTACTTCATTTTAGTCATGGGCTGGTTTTCTTTCCATATAAATGATAAATACTGATTATAAGCTTTATGGCATTAAAGGAACACTGAGCAGGAAAGGTCATGCAGAGACCAGGTAACAACATGATTTTCCAAAGTTGCACAAAAACAAGATATCCTGTTGACTGGCACTTGAACATGACAGATGAACTTTTTTCTATGACAGGGTGTCATCTAATCCCTTATTCCATTCAGTGGCAAATTCCAGTGGCAGAGAAATCAGGCCTCCAACATGTGCATGATCACATCTGATGGAATCATAAGTACCAGGAAGTGTGGTGGCTGTAATTACTTCCACAGCCACAGCATTCCATTCAAAAAGGAATACATGTGGACGGGTGGATGGAAGTTAAGAGAGTGATGTGAGGAGGAACTGTAGATGTCTTGCATGTCTGAAATGTGCTCTCTTTTCAGTGAATTCCCCACAGAGAATTAAAATGGAGTCTCTGCAATTATTTGCAGATTAGTGGAATCATCATTGTAAGAACAGATCCATGAGAAGCGCAAGAATATGTAGCAAATGGTTTAGGGTATTTTCTTGCATGTTTCTTTAATGCCTATTGTAACTAATTTCCTTGACTTCCAGCAGGTATAAATAAGAGAAAGCCTCAGTGTGATTCATTAGGCACAGTGAGAATATGCTAGGTAGCAATCCATCAATTCCCAAGAGAAAATATAATTAACGCAATTAAATCAGGCTTCCAAATTTATGATAAAATTAATCTCCAAAGACCTGAAATGAGGCATTAAAAATGATTTGCTAGTATCTGTTCAGCCAATACACTTCTGTTGCAGAGGATAGATAGATATGATTGTTATTTTAGCTAGCCGGATGTCACTTCTACCCTTGGATGAATCCTGGAGTGAAATGGACTGTTCCATCCCACCCTGCAAAAGATTGTGGTTCATCCCGCACCTCTGTACCTGCCCCTAAAACAGAGTCTGTAACCCCATTGGCCCATGCCTTGTCCCAGCCCACCTGGGAGCCCCTGAAAAGGGGGCTCCAAGCAGCCATGCGGCCTCTTGGACTTCCTCCCTCTCTTGGATTTCCTCCCCTCTAGAACTCCCTCCCTGCCTGGGGCTTCCCCTCTCCTAAACCCTCCGTTTCTCTCTCCCCTCCCCCATCCTCCTAAGCCCAGCCACGTGCTACGCCTGAGAGCACGAGGCTTGGGCATCCCTGAATTCTCCAATAAATCTCTTCCCCCAAGAGCAAGCTTCAGAGATCTCTGCCTCCCAACACCCCCAACCGTGCAAGAGGAGCCTACTCATCCCACAACTGGCGCCCAACGTGAAAGAAAAAGGAATCCACGAATTTCGACACCTCCATGCATGGTAATTACCTGTGATAGCCTCCTCTTCGCTCTGAGCACAGGCTGTCGTTGCTAAGCAACGTAGAAGCCTTATCTCTTTAAAGTTTGCCGAGGCATTTTACCCTCGAGCACCATCGCCTGTGAATAGCCGGCTTTTGGAGCTCTTGGGACTGCCCGAGCAAGGAGCTGTGAGCTGGTGGCACGTGGCCACGTTAAGAGAGCGCACCGAGCACTGCCCAGCACTGCCTGCGCTGGAAGCCCCGAGGGGGGAGGTCTGAAGGTCCCGAGCACGGAAAAGCCGTCCGGAGAGACGCCCGGAGCTCTGAGGGGACCTGTGCAGAGTCCTGAGGAGAGGATCTCTGCTTTAGCGAACTCGAGGTGAGCTACACAGGTCTAAAATATGGGACAATCCCACTCTACCCAAGATAGAGATCTCTATAAACAATTGAACCATCTGTTACGTAGTCATAATAGTACTTTGCCTAAGAAAGAGTTAAAATCCCTTTTGGAATGGGTCCTGCCCCACTTCCCTCATGCGGATCGATCAGCCGCCTTTACCAAAGAATTCTGGGACTCAGTAGGTGATAAGCTTTTTATTGAGATTTCCAGGAGAGACGCCGTTGCCTGCGACCTACTCCCACCTTTTAGAGCTGTGGCCGAATTGTTCGTTCCACGAAAGCCGGTCCCGGCCATGTGGCCAGCCCACGCGGCTGCTGACGGCCGCGCCGCGATCCCCTTCCGCCCCGCCCCTCCCCCTCCCGCCGCGGCCCCGGCCGCAACCGCCGCGGCCGCCCCCCTGAGTGACGCGGTTCCCGCCGCCCCCGCCCCGGCCCCTGCGACCCCCCACCCAACCCCCGCGCCGCGCCGCCGGGCGCCGGCCCCCGCGGCCGCTTCCACCCGTGCCGCTTCCGCCGCGACCGCGACCCCACCCCCAACCGCCGCGGCTGCTCCGGCCCCCGCGACCACCCCCCGCACCCCCCCGATCCCCGCGCCGCGCCGCCTGCCGCCGGGCTCGGCGGCCCCCGCCGCGGCCGCTCCCGCCGCGGCCGCCCCCGCCCCTCCCGACTCCACCATGACCCCACCCCCAGCCCCCGCGGTCGCCGCTCCTGTCCCGGCCCCCGCGGCCGCCCCGCCCCCCCCACTGGCCGCGGGGCTCGTGCCCGCCCTCGCTCCCCCCGAAAACCCTCTAATAGCAGCGGCGGTTGCTACTTTAGCTGGCTCCTTACAAAGCGCCTTCGCCGCGCTTCTACAAACGCTCAATCCAGCGCTCACCGCCGCCGCTGCCTTGCCGCCGTCGCCCGCGCGGGGAGAGCGCGTGGCCACGCCCCCAATCCCGGACGTGCGACAGGAAGCACCGGGAAGCCCGGTGCGCCCACCCCAGCCCGAGCCCCGGCCGTGGGGGGACACCCCGGGTCCCCGCGCCGCGACCCCGTCACCCCCCACCCCCCGGCAACCCCCCCGCGGAACGTCCCCATCGTCAGCAGGCTCCGGCGGGGCGGCAGACGCGGCCGCCATCTTGGTTCGGCCGGCGGACCACGTGACGCCCCCCGCGCATGCGCGGTTCGCGGTGTCCCCGGTCCGGCCAGTTCCTGCCGCCTCTGCCCCGCCGCCGATGGAGCCTGCTGATCCCCACGCCGCCCGTGCCGCGATGTGCGATCAACCAGAACCCCCGAGACCAGCAGCGGCGCCGGCAGGACCCCCGGAGCCGCCAGAAGGAGTTCCACTGCCGCTGCCGGGGAATTTCGAGTCGCTTCCGGGTTTGCCGCTAAAGCCCTCCGTGCCGGGTGCCCACCCAGAACTCCGGCCAGCCGTGCAACAAGTAATTCTTGTCACCCCACCGCCGCCCCTACAGCCCCTGGATGCCCCCACTTCCTCTCCTAGGCTGCATCCACATTCCACAGCTGCAGCCTCAGCTTGGAGAGATCCCTCCGCATCCTCAGGTTTCTCCCATGAGCCTTTGCTGACAGTCTCCACTCCTGCCCCTCTGCCCCAGCTGTTGGCAGCTACTGCATCTAATTTACAGCTTAGCATGCAGCCAGGGAAAGAGAGACAGCACCTGGCAGCTGCTTTGACGAATACAGGATCCACGGAGAACTGTGCTAGCCCTACCAGTACCACCCCTGCTGCCTCAGTTTCCCAGGATGCTCAGGGAATCATTGATGGCCTCCAACTGATGGACAGGCATATATCCAAGCCTCATGGTCCCAGAGAGTGGACGGCTGTCCCATCTCTGGACAAGAGAGAATTCCTAGTAGCAGCAGGAGATAGTTGCTTCCGTTTCTCTTATGGTTACCAACTGTTGGGGGGTACCATAGAAAAGACATCTAAAGCCCTAGAAAGCAGCTTATTAAAACAGAAAAGGGGAATATATAAGGCCACACCCCAAAATAGCTTCAGCAAAGCCCCATATGCATACAATCTTTCAAATTGCTGTATAGGACAGCCTGACATGCCCATTTACAGACACTTTCTGAACAACAAAAAAGTAAAAATAAAAGTCTTGATCAAGACCTCAGTCACAGGACAAATAGAAAGCCCATGCAACCTCGTAACATGGGAGAGAGGGTTTGCTTGTGTCTCTACAGGTGAAGGACTCAGATGGATCCCGGCAAAGAATGTAAAGCCTTACCATACACCGAAATCTGGCAGTGCCCTCACCAGTGGCAATGACTTTGCAGGTGCAAACCAAGAAGCAGGCGCTCAGATTTGAACTGTGCTAAGACGAGATGAAAACTACCTGCCAGAAACAATTCAAGACTATGGACATTTATTTTCACATGCATGTTAATTTTGTACCCTTGTTGTTACATTTGTTCTCTTATTTCAAATTTTTGTATTGAGATTTCACCTATAGGTTAACCGAAGACAAATGCCTGGGTAACTCTGGCCAAGACTGCAAGCTCTGATACCATATCTCTAACTGATACAAAGCTCTAATAGACTTTTTCAACCTAGTCAATTATAGAACCTTCCTCAAAAGATTTTAATAACACTACCTCAGTTAAATTCTTCCATTAGACTAAAGCAGTCAAAAGGTTAAAATGCTCAATCAGTAAAGAAATAAACGCCACCTTGATTACAATTAATAATCTAGCTAAACAGTTTATCTGAAGGTTTGAGCTCTGCATCTTGGCTGAAGGAACTCTGTAAAGTAAGCTTGATTGTTTTTGGAGTAATAAATATAGTTTCATTAGCAATATGTTATGTACCCCAAGTTGTGCAAAAATAGTAATTAAGTCTGTATTTACCTTTTCAAAAGTTTAATGAAAAGGGGCAATTGTTGCAGAGGATAGATAGATATGATTGTTATTTTAGCTAGCCGGATGTCACTTCTACCCTTGGATGAATCCTGGAGTGAAATGGACTGTTCCATCCCACCCTGCAAAAGATTGTGGTTCATCCCGCACCTCTGTACCTGCCCCTAAAACAGAGTCTGTAACCCCATTGGCCCATGCCTTGTCCCAGCCCACCTGGGAGCCCCTGAAAAGGGGGCTCCAAGCAGCCATGCGGCCTCTTGGACTTCCTCCCTCTCTTGGATTTCCTCCCCTCTAGAACTCCCTCCCTGCCTGGGGCTTCCCCTCTCCTAAACCCTCCGTTTCTCTCTCCCCTCCCCCATCCTCCTAAGCCCAGCCACGTGCTACGCCTGAGAGCACGAGGCTTGGGCATCCCTGAATTCTCCAATAAATCTCTTCCCCCAAGAGCAAGCTTCAGAGATCTCTGCCTCTCAACACCCCCACCGTGCGGAGGAGAATAATCATCCCTTACACTTCCTGGTTGTGTGAGGCCTGACTGGCACAGAGCAACTTGCAAAGACCTCCAGCAAGGTCTTCTGGGTTTGTCTTTTTTCTCTGTCAAAAATAATTCATTTTGTGAAAATTTGTTACATCACTAAAAATGAGGAGAGACTTCTCCATTTTGACTCTTTTCAGAGAATGTGAAGTGCAGCTCAATACAACTAGCTGTAGATTGGCTTTTTGCCTGTGACCTCAAAATGCATTTCTCTGAGGTTCTTGTTAAAAGGTAAATTACATGTGTCAAAATGCTGAAACTGAAGATGAAATCAAATTTGTAGCTTTAAGTACATCAAACATGTTGTTTCCATCTGGGTACCTCAAGAATAAAGTCAAATCTAAGATGGGCAAATCTGTTTGCTTTGCTTTTTCAAAACTCATGTTTCTCCTGGGGTTGGCAATAGTACATAGTAATGATGAATGGATATAAGGAACCAAAAAATACCTTTCCCACCTGAAAGTGAGGGTGTGAATATTGCAGCTGTGCCTGAGAAAAAAAAAAACCTCCCTGCCTGCCTGTCTATCTATTTTCTCTTTCTATGGGTGAGATTGCAAACAGTAGAAGTGTTGGGACCCCTTGTTTCCTTTTGCTGTTGACCCATGGGTTTGGTAAAAAACGGCAAACAATTTCCACCATTTTCATTAGAGGGAAGAGGATTTTCTGTCCTCCAAGCAGTTTGTTCTTTGTGAAGCCAAGCTTTAAATTAGGCTGTACGACCTCTCGTGGTGGTCATATATAGACACATACACATAGACAGACCTGGGAGATTCACAAAATGTCTGTAACTCTACAGGTCAATAGAACCCCCAAAGTTGTAAGAACTTGAATTGAATCAACATTGGCTTGGAAAAGGGGGCCAGGAAAAATTATGTTCTGTAAGAATATGTTAGAGCACACAAAGTCCACTGGAGACAGTGATGTGTTATGACTGCAGCTCTCAGGACAACAAAACAGAGTCAAAGAAGGCAAAATCTGATGAACAGAAAAACTATAACCTGTTTGGTTTTGGGAGTCAGTCTTATGACTCTGGATTGGCTTGAGTAAAGCACTGGCTTTTTTTTTTTTTTTTTTTTTTTTAGTTTTGCCAAATTATTTATAAATGAATGGAGAATTTAATGGGGGGAAAACTTTAATGGGGGGAAAACATCCAACAAAATCCTTCCCTTATAAAGGGAATTATAAAGCTGAGGTGCTCACACAAGAAGTACAGTAATAACCTGAGTCTTAAATCAAGCTCCTGAATAAAACTTTACCTGCCAGTCACAGCCTTTGCCACACAACAGAAATGATATTCAGAACCAGGCCTCTAATCCCATGCTTCTCAAAGGCATCCTGCCCACTTCAACTAGGTGAGTTTGAATGGCACTGCAAAAAAACTTTTCCAGGGAAGTATTTTGAGTGTCCCTGGAATACCTTTGCTCACCTCCTGCTGCCAGCTCAGAACAAAACTGCACAATTCTCCTGTAAATAAATCCTACCCATCACTTGCAGACATACGAGCATCCCATCTGGTAGTGGCTTCAGTCACTTTAGATTTCCATCACCACCAGAGACTCTGACATTGGTTCAGACACTTAGTTCACATGCACACATCTATACATAAACATTTACATTTAGATGGCTTCATCTACAAGGTCATCTCCATCCCACAGCTTTTCAAAGTACATTCAGAACAGCCATTCCTGCAGGAAGTCATGCAAATGCTTACAGAGATGTCTCACCCAGGCTCTGAACAGAAAGTGAAATTGTGGGAACTTCCTAATGTCTAGGAAAGGTATACATTAGGAAAAATACCTTAAAAATACCTAAGCCTCCCCTGACACAGCTTCATGCCTTTCCATCAGGTCCTGTCACTGTTCACCAGAGAGGAGGGATCAGTGCCTGACCCTGTTTCCCCCCGTGAGGAAGCTGCAGACCACGAGGAGGTCTCCCCTCACTCACCACTTCCCCAGGCTGAACCGACCAAGTGACCTTAGCCACTCCCTTGTGTGGCTTCTTGTCTAGACCCTTTCCCCATCCTTCTTGCCCTTCTTTGGACATTGCTGGCTTTAGCACCAGCACTGTAACCAAAGGAGAAAGTGGCTTTTCTTGCTTCATCAGTTAGAGAACAAAATACTACTAAAACACTGGAACCACAAGCTTCCCAATTAAGTGTATATTGTTGATAAAACCTGAGATTACCATTTATTTGATAATTAATGAACAACATCTGCATTACGTTTTCCAGAGCATCTTATTATCCTCATGTTTCAGCAGTTGTGGATATGTAAATCACAATAATTTGCATTGTAGAATTTATGTTTGCTGTTTTTCTTCTCAGAAATTGTCATAGGTTATGGGTAAAGAGAGCAGACAAGCCCCTCAGACAAAATTAGCAATTACTTGTCCAAATAAATAATACTTACTCGTGTCAAACAAGGCAAAGCAAGACAGAACAGGTCATACTATCTTGCTCAAATGAAACATTATGATTTTTGGAAAAGAAAACAGACAATAAGACAAACTACTGGGAAATAGTTCAGGGAGAAGAACGATGCCCTTCAGACACTGCATATCCCCTTTGAAGATGGCTGTTGCCACTGATTTGAAGTGACAGTTTAGCAAAAAAAAAAATATAAGAAATTAAGAATATGGAGAGTGGAAAGAGAAGAGCAACAAAAAGAATTTTTAAAGAAAGTCAATCAGAGAATAAAAAAAGAAAAATCAAAATGTAACACAAGAAAAACTAGAACAAATGTAAGCTTTAAATAATTAAACCAGTTAAAAGTCATCTAAATGTCCTTTTCATGATGTGATATGGTATAATTTTCTTTCAGACTTGAATAAAAAGAGGACAATTCACTGGGACAACCAAGAGGTTATATGGAAAAAAAAAATTAAAAGAAACATAATTATTAAAATTATTTTACTCTAAAAAAACCTAGACAATTGTAATCTAACAGCATGCAAATACTCCCACATTTTTTTAATTGGTCAATTCATGGATGCCTTATGTGGCTGATGGCAAATCTGCTGTTTTGGAAACAATCTTAGGCAGTATTAGAGGATAGCAAAACCTGTTTTGCTGTGTCTCAGTGCAATATTTAATGCTCAATTGTGCAGAAAGAAAAAATAAAGCTGTTCTTTGGCTCTTGAAAATGCTATCTGAGTGAATAAAGCTTGAAATATTTCCCTAAAACTACTTTTACAAGACTGCATTAGCTTTTGATTGCTTAAGTGCTGTCCAATTTATCTAGGATGATTATACTTTTACATTTCAAATCACCATAGTTTCCTTTTTGAACAGAGGAAAACTGAATGCATACATGCTGCTGAAGCAATTAGTATTCTTGTACACAATAGGAAACCACAGCAATTTTTAACAACTAGCACTCACACAGCAAGGTAACAAGACAGGCTTTGAACCTGAGAGTCCCCCACACTGCAATATTCACATTGCTAGTGTGCCTGAGATTAACTCTATTCAGTGTGAAAAAAGTAAGGAAAAGTGCCATAGTGACGAATGTTTGTATGACAGCTCCACCAAAATATTGGGTGCAGCCGGTGGTACATTTCTGTTTCCATCAAGGGAAAAAAGATACTTGCAGAGAAGTTAACTTCTTTCTTATATTAAAAGCTTTGGCAATATTTCAGAAATTCTATATGATCTGTAGGTGAATATGTAACCAAATGGTACAAATTGACAAGCTGTGCAGTTGGTTGGGGACAGGGATACATGTGGTAGGTACCTGGAATTATTTTCTCTCTCATAAACACTTTTGTATCAAGGTCGGGCAGTAGAGCAATCTGGCCTTCAGGAACTCAATCTGGTGTGCTTCTCTGTCAGCAGCTAACCAGGACACTGACTTTAAAACTTGCTTGCAAAGCAGAATATGTGTTACTACAAAAAAATTATTGACTATGATTATGCAAGGGCATTATAAAAATGTAAGCATGTCATTGCATATTTTTACATAAAATTAAAATAAAGTATTAGAAAAAGAACATGCTCATATAGCATATTTACAGCAAGATTGATTAAAACATATTTTATCAACCTCCAGTCTCTAAGGAAACAAAGGCTATGCAGGAGCTCCAACTTTCCAGACAGGTTGGTTTGTTCCTATAACTTCTGGGGCATTTAAGCCAAATCTGACAGCAAGGGAGGCCCGGGACACTGATCTTCCTACAAGCTAATGGAAAGTCAGTGGCTGCTTGGAGAAAAGGGGTCTAACATCTCCACTGCCAGTTGGAGGAATTCAGGGCATGTCCTGGTTTCAGCTAGGGGAGAGTCAATTTCTTCTCAGTAGGTGTTACAGTGCTGTTTTGGATTCAGAATGAGAATGATGTTGATAATACACTGATGTTTCAGGTTTTCCTTATGTTTATCCCAAATCAAGGACATTTTTTTCCTTGTCTCATGCCTTGCTAGTGATGAGGTGCACAAAGGAAACTGTGAGGGAGCACAGCTGGAACAGGTGACCAAAGGGATATTCCACACCATAGAACATAAAGACCAGTATATAACATGGAGGGAGTTAACCTGTAAGGGTGGCCGATGTGGGTTCAGGAAGGAAGGTCTGGCATCAGACAGTGGGTGGAGAGCAATTGCATTGTGCATCACTTGGTTTTTTTCCCTTTTTATTGTCATTATTATTTACCAATGTTACTGTATTTTACTTTAATTTCTATTATTAAACTGTTCTTATCTCAACATACAAGTTTTAGTTTGATTTTACTCCACATTCCACTGGGGCTTGGGAGGAAATTGAGAGGGGGTAAATGGCTGCATGGTGCTTAATCTCCAGCTGTGATTAAAGCCATGACATTGGGACGAGGCTCATGAAACCAGAACAAACATATGTAATGTGTTTATTTTTACAAACACAAGCAAATAAGTGGCTCTTATTGACTCTTCTCCACTCATGGCACTGTCATGGTCCTCACCATACTGAGACTCAGAAATTTAGACTTGGATCTTGTAAACACATGGACTTTCAGGATACAGGCAAACTTGTGCTGCTGAATGCTAATGCCTATACAAATGGATTTATTCTGGTAGGCTAACTTTAAAAATAGTGCTCTTACACTTCACCAGCCTTTGACAACTAATGGCACTCCTAGGAAATTTTTCATTTGGGTAAATTATACTGTTAAGGCTTGACAGTTGTGCAGCATGTGCAATTACAGTCAGTGGGAAAATGTCATTTGTCCTTGCTCCCTTAATGTTCCCTTGCTTTCTTGCTCTGTCTCTCAGTTTGCAGAGTAGATGGTCAAACATCCAAAATATTTGCAAGCAATTTAGTAAGGGGCTCTGTCTCTCCTCTCCCCTGCCTTCCAAGCTGGAGAGCTTCTCTGGCTTTCCAGCATCATTGCCCATATAAGAACACATTCAGCAAATACGGCACTCCCATGGAAACTATAGCTTTGGCTAATGAATCCTTGCCCTGAAAAAAAATCTTTCTATGCCAATTACAAGCCAAGGTGAACTCTTCAGTCCTGGTCATGAAGTAAATCTGACTGTAACTTCCCTAAACCTATAGAGGATTGGCAAGCTGTTCAGACACTGAAACAACAGAGCCCTCATTTATACTCCCGAAGAACCTGAATCCAAGTAAAATAGTGGTAAAAATTAACACTAAATCAATTAATAATCTTCCACAAACATTGCAGGGAATTTCTTCTTCAATCTGCAAGTGAGATATGTAACTCAAGATGATTTCTAAATTGGAAAATAATATTGGTCAAATTCCAATCCCATTCCTTACACAAAACTCAAAGGCATAATAGTTCAGGGATCAGCTAGCCAGATTAAGAGCCAGAGTAGAGGTGTCCTTATCTATTGGGTCTCCAGAATTACCATATTGGTGTACAGGTAGGGGATGGATGGCTGATGGCTCTACCTTGCCCTGATGCTAATTCCTGAGCTCCTTCTGTTTTCTGCTCCTCACTTTCATTTTTTCTATAGCAGAAGAGAAACAGGCCTTGGTGTAAGCAGCCAAGAAGATGCCAAGAAGATGCAGCCTTTCTATAACCATCAGATCACTGCCTACAGAGCTCCAGGATGCAGTCAGAGAATGGAGTCTTCATCTCTGTGAGCAAGAGTAAGGGAAGTGTTTAAAGGGCCTGATCACGAGGTTTCTTGTCATTGTTGAAACAAGGACTGAAGTCAGCAGAAACCTGATCACATCAAAAGTATGTCCATTTGCCAAAAAGCCCATATATTTTCTTCACTCTCAAGGTCATGTCAATCTGTTTGTCTTCAAGTCCTAGCATGAAAAGAACTGAGCTCTGTATGTGGATTGACACTTTCCTCTAAGCAAAGCTATGGAAGTGACTTGGCTTCTTGTTTGTTTTGCTTCATTTTAAAGATATTTGGGAGGAAATCAAAGCCAACTATAATTCCTTATTAACCTCCCTACCTTCTCTTATTCTTCTTGTGGTTCAGTGTCAGAGAGACAGTTGAGTCTTGGTCCTTGAAATTCGTTGTATTCACAGCTGTGGAACAGCCTCCCAAGTTGTCATGTAGGGATGAGTTGACCTTCTGGGAGACATTATTTCAAAAACTAAAATAAATTCAATAATGTTTTTTAAAAATAAAATCTCTCCCAAGTATAATGGAAAGCACTTAAAGGGAACTGCTAGCTTTTTATGGATGAAGCAACACAATGCTGACATAGATAATGCTGCACAACTCAGGTTATTACACATGCTCTCTGCATATTACACACATTATGCATGATTGCCGACAATTGTATGTTTCTTGGGGAAAAAAAAGAGAAATATTTTTAAAATGAGACATAAATATATATACATATATTCAAAACCCCATTAAAAATAGTAAAATATATTTAGTAATATATTTTATTATAAAAATATAATAAAATATATTTTCAATGTTTACTTTTGGCTCCAATGCTACTACTCATTCCCTTCTACCTTTTCATTTATCACAACATTTTTCCTTTAGAGATAAAAAAACAAAGAAGAAGAAAATTTTCTGGAATGGAAAGTCCTTACATTTCTCAGCTACAAACCCTAAAAAAGGAGGTGTCTTTGGTGAATTTTCTAGAAAAACATTATTTACTACGAAATGTCCATTGAATCTTGTCCAGGAACATGTCTATTTGAAAAGGTGTTTTGCCATTTGGCATAGATAATTTGAGGCTCCAGTCCTATAAACGCCTGTACAGACACTTAACCCTGAGCATTTGTGATATCTAAATAAGCTGAATGGAATTGATTATGTCCAAGACAAAGAATGTCCTTAAATGCTTGTAGGATCAAGGACACCAGCAATTTTTTGAGGATTTGATTTTTATGCAGGAAACAATTAACTTGACGTAGCCATTTGTCTATTGGTTAAAAATGTGTAGAATTATAGACTGGAGAATTTTTTTAAAGCACTATTTATTTGCCAGGTTTGAAACTTTTGCTTAAAAGCAGCAGAAAATATCTGACAAAAAGTTGTCAGATAGTGTATTAATTATTCACTCTCTACAGGGAAAATGCTGCTCTCTGCAAGACCATTTGATAGTGGAAATCTATAATGTGACTTCAAATAGCTTAAATTTTAGATATTACTCATTGCTCCCAGTTACTATCATTAGCAGCTATGTGAAACACCTAGAGGCTGCAGCGAAGATTGGAGCTCCCTTCTGAAAGGCACGGGTGAGGAGCAGCCCATTACAGTATAAGCACAGAAGCCATACAAATTGTGATAAAAATTAGAAAATATAATTTCCCTTTCAGTGGAAGTGATAAAGGAAGAAATAGAGGGAAGGATTTATTCAAGGTGGCAACACAAGGCCAAGGCAGGATGCCACAATAGAACCTGTCCCTGTCCAATTGTTTTGCTACAAGGTCATCTTTTCTCACTCTCATCACCTTTCCTTTAATAGACACCACAGCTAGAAAATAATTTTGATCACCAAAAATGGAGCAGACACAAACAGATTTAGGCAGTATATGTTGATTAATTTAAAAAATGAGAGGAAAAAAAAAATCCTAACTCGCTAAGGCTACTAATGCTAACTAAAGAGCTATGTTGATGCATTAAATGCAGCTTGGAGGACTCATCTGCTGTATTCAAATAGCTGATAATCACTGCTCAGAATTCAAACTGTGCTGCTGTGATAGAGCCTAATGCAGACAGTGTCATGCAAACCCAGAAATGTGTCTCATAGTCCCACTGGGAAAAACTTGTTTCATCAGGAACACAACACTGTAGGGGGTTGGCTCTTGTTCAGTAGCACATGGAAATATGGAGGAGCCTGAACAAGCTTTCGGGATGTGCTTTGCCCTAGGGAGGGTGGGACAGGGGGACAAAGAAGAGGGTAAATTTGGCTTAAATCAAATACAAATACTATTTTTAAGAAAAGACACTGTCTTTGCAAGGGTGTGAGGAAAAGGACCTGTGCTCGCAGCTCCACCTTATGTGGTCTCCTCTGACAGGGCAGGTGGTGTCCCTGTGCACTCAGGACCAGTTTTCTACTGGAAACACCTCATCTCACACACTCTCTCTTTCCAGCCAATGGAGATTTTCAGGACCTGATCCATTTCTTGCATAAACTGTAAGAGAAACCATTCCTGCAAGGCTCAGCTATGAATGTAGCTCAAGACTGACTGAACATGGGGAGAAACCTGCTGTGTCTAGAATACCCAACTGACATTTTCCAAAAATGTCAGCACATCACCTGTCATCAGAAGATGATGGGGGCAGCAAAGGTTTTGAACTTCTAGCAAGATCTGAAAACTGTAAACTTGTCATAAATCTTATTTCTAACTTTGCAAAAGTGGAAGAGCCTGCCAAATTTATACACAAATTTATGAAGAAAAAAGTGAATTTCATGTCTGCATAACCACCACACTAGAAGGACTACAGATCATACTTGACAGGTTGTGGTCACAGGATAGGAAGATCTTAATTTCAGAACCAAATTTCAAATTTTATTTTAAGTTAATAGTGCCTCACACCCATTTTATATCTGGAAGGGTTTGCCTTGCTTTACCCAGAGAAAATCAGTAAATCATTTCCCATGTCACAAATACCCATTCTGTGCTACTCCTGGCAACTCTTCTGACAGCTCTGAGGAGTGGGCCACCATCTCCAGCTGAGTAAATAAGGGAATGGGTGGACTGAACACTTGGTGAAGGATTCAGCATTACCACTGCTCATCTGCACCAGCATTTTCAATGTTAACAGAGACCGATAGAGCTGAGGCAAAAGAAAAACTTGCAGAAAACAGTCTTCTTGAAATGATTATGATTATGATTATGATTATGATTATGAATGTTTTCCATAACCTCCGTCAAGATCTTCGGGTGAGTTCTTTGCTGACACTTCTGATCAATTCTTCATACACAGGATTACTGAAAGGCCTGTGAAAACAAATAACTGGGAACATCTTCCCTCCAATTCCCTAATGCTGTTCATAAGAGTTTCATATAAACACAACCTTACTTGTAACCAGGTGAGGGAAATCAGCAGGGCCTCATGGCCATTTCTTACATATTATATCTGCTTCCAGCAGCTGTAAATTCAACACTTCACTAGGCATTAAATTTACTCTCAAGAAACATTTTCTAAGAGAGGTGACAGAGTTATTGCACTGTTGCAGCTGTGGAGTCAGATGGCAGTGTGCCAGAATTCCAACAAAATTTTAGATTAGAAATCTGACCATCTGCTATAGGTCGGAAAAAGGGGCTTTTATGTCTAGGCTCCTCCCTTGGTTTTGTAATTTCCCTGGCTCCGAAATGCATGGTCTGGTGTGCCACAGATGTCATATGCTTTCCAATGACTTATTTGCAGCTGATAAGCACTGGAATGTCTTAAATATTGAAGAGAATCAGGAATTACTTCTTAAATGGTATTATGTCCTGCTATTACTCAGTCTGTGACAAAGCAGGTAGTACTTTTCAAAAACTTCCAGATACTCTGAGATACTCCCAATAATAAAATACTCCAAATATTGGGATAACTCCCAATAATAAAATCTGCTGAGGTTTACTTACTTGCTACCTGAAACAGGATCAACAAGGAGAACACAATGGTTTTTTACCACCTGCATCCTAACTAGCTCTTCAATCAATAGTTAGAGCTGGTATATCTTTAAATATGTTTAAAAGCTTCTTTGAAACATACAAAAAAATGGAAGCGTCTTCAGATAGGAAATCATATTTTTGGGGTCTGACTTTCATATGAAAATACTATGAAATTCTCAATAAATGCAAGACAGGAAACATTTTATTGATGCTTACATGAATATTGACTGTACCGCTTTTATATAATTCTAAATCACAGCCTAAAAGAATGCTAGAAAAGTACAAAAATTAACCTGAGGTATCACACTGCACACTCATAGATGGGAAAACACACAATGCATCGGATCCAAGATGAGTATGCAGGTCCTGATAATAAAATGCACATGTCAGTAGCTCATTTAATCAATGGTGAAGATCAACACTAAAAGAAGGATTCTGTTTTAGTGTATATTCTAATACTGAATTTTAATTGTATATATCATTTTAATCCCCATGCATTATTCAAATGATCACTCCTGTTCCTATTTTTGCTATACAAAGTGGGGAGAAGAAAAAAGCCCCTGAATTGTATCTAGAGTCATGTATTGACTCAATAGCTACTTCAAAGGCCAGTTACACTTATCAATATTAAACTTCTAGAAAAAATTGAATTCACTCTTTCTCCTGACAGATAAAAGGCTCAGACTTTATAGGGGATATTTTCACAGCCCATGGGCCACCTTTCTTTCCTTTTCTTCATTCTGCACAACACTCTATGAAATATGTCTGGGGGCTCTGGGTCCATTAAATGCGCATCTTTAAAGCATTCTGACTCAAAGGGCCCCATGATTAGGCTGAAAGAGCTCCCTTCTCCAATGTGAAATGGCACCAGAGACACTCTAAAAGTGTTTAAATCCCGAACACCATGTCTGCACCTGAGCTCAGCCCTTGTGCACACAAAATAGACATTTGTAATATCCACTGTGCAGAACAGTGTTTTTTCCAGAATGCTCTTTGAAATCTGAAGACATAGCTGACATACCTTTACAATACTAAAAAAAATCACAAAAACTATTATTAGAGAAGTCACATTTCCATACCCTTTTAGGATTACTACAGAGAAGTGTCATGGAAATTTAGCCAATTTTTAGCACATCCCAAGCACATTTTAGTAGCTTTTATAAAGAGATCATATCGGATACTGATGGGTAATTATGAGTCACTTAATCAGCTTTATATTCCTGTTATATTTATGTCACAGTGTGCAAGTTTCCTGCAAAAACTGGTTTGGGGCTAATCTCTTGATGATTTGGTGGCTGTGGAAAAACATTCTGCCTACACGAGGGTGCCTGAAACATTAAGATATCAAACACATAAATTTGTTATTATGCCACTGCAGGACTTCAAAATTACTATTAATATGTATTCTGTAATACCGAAGATGTCCACAGGACTTTAAAACAGATGAACACAAATTTCAAAGGCAAGGTAAATATGAATTGGGTTAGATCAAAATACAGAAAGATAAGAAGAATAGATAATGAAGAGCAGTGCCAAGAGTCAGATAAAGGATGACAGGCATTAGCAATAAACAAGAAGAAAAACTTAGGAGAGGTTCAATAGTTCCTCTTAGCTGCCCCTTATAATAAGATTTTTCAGCATTGTTTACTGGTCATGTTATCTTTTTAAAACTGGTTCCAAATCATAAATTAAATATCTTTATTCTAAATTTAGGCTTTAGACTCTCATTAAAAGCTCTCACAGCTGGGTACTTCTAGAAGGTTTGGGGAGAAAAGAGTGAACTAGAAGCACTCGCTGTTTGGAACAGCATGAGTCTTTTATGAGTATTTTTGCTCGTGCCATGCAATTTTACACTTTTTCATGCATTTCCTTACAGTTCATGCAGTTTTTGGAAAGAGCTGCAGCACAGCTTGTGTCGGGTCTTGGGAAAGACCCAACACATTAAGAAGAAAACCCAACGCTTTGTGAGGAATGCCATCATACAGCACTTGTTGATACACTTACACAAAACCCTTCTGCTGCCTTCCCAGGCCGTTGCACTGAAGACGCCTGAGCCACAGCTTTGTAGGGAGAGCAGAGGGGCTCCAGTGCTGAGCACATGAACCAAAGCTGTCCTAGGTTCACTCCCAGCATACAGGGGAGAGGAAACATGGGATTGAACTCTACCACTTCTAAATAACTCAGGAACTGTGAAACCTCAGAGGCATCCAAAGAAATGTGCTTTCTCTCCTTATTGTATTCATTTCTTCTTCTCGCACTAACCTCAGTCATCCTGCATTGCTCAGCAGCTCAGCAACCTTCAGGAAATGGAAAAGACCTTTAAAATTAGGTAAGGCTGTAAGACTTAGTGATCAGATGAGTTCACTCATCCTCTCTGCTTCCAACCCTATTGTAAGGTTCTGCGCATCTTCCCTATTTTTGGATACAAATAAAAAACCCACCTTTGACAAAGTCCTATTTTCACTGATAACCATGAACTGACATGATTGAGATTGTTGAAAGGATCCATAATTCAATGCTAGAATTAAAACAGAAGATAAAAACAAAATAGGCTGAAAATTTCATCTTTGAGAAGCATCATGTAGAAACCATCAGCCATTTAAAACCTACTATGGTGGGTAGGGAAATTTTATTCTATTTTATCTGTGAACGATCCCAACTTCATACTTTCTTTGTCCATATCTTATATTTCTTTTCTTAGAATTTTGACCTCCTCATAATTTTTGTAGGTACTTAAGATCAGCTTCCATCTTGGAACCTAGCTTGGAACACATTGGCAGCCAATACTTTGGAGAGGAAACTGGACTGGGGTAGGTATTGTAAAAAGCAATTTAGAATGTGTAAGAATTAATTGTAATAATTTTAAAGAAAATAAGTAAGAAATTGTATAAAAATGGATTATAGGTAGTTATGGGCTATATTTGTAGTAACTAACTTACAGTTCCAACCCAACTTTCATAAACAAATGTAGATAATAAAGACAGTAGCAAACCTGAAGCAAGAAAGAAATTATTTGAAAATACAATTGTGCGACAAGAGTCTACTTCATATATCCTTAAACTTATAGGCAGTGATGTGTCACTAGATCTGTCTTTGGAGAGACTGACTGCAAATAGAGCATATTTTACACATGCATGGGTAAAACTTATGCTTGTATTTTTTGTCTTATAGAACTGAAACAACTTCTCTTGCCTGAGTCAAGCGCAAATTACTTTATCTGAGTAAAAAGATGGTGACATTCTCTGAATCTGTCTCTTGAGCCCTTTTTCTAACCTATTATATATGGTTCAAACAATTCTTTAGATAGGCTATTAAAAATAAATGTAACATTTCCCTTCCTCTTCCCAGTATCTTCATTTGAGATCTAACACTTCCGTGGTGTCTGAAAGCAAAGAACTCTACAATATATTACAGATATAAAAATACTGCTGCACTCAACATGGGAGACTTTTTTCTCTTTCAGAGTACCTGAATGAAATGAATGCAAGAAGTACTACTTCTGGCCGCCTTTTCTCACCATTATGGCATTTATGCTTCCTGTGTCTGACATTTCAAATATGTCTTAAAGAATCTTAAGGATCATACCATTTTAAAATGGCATTTGAAAATGATTTTTTGAATGATCCTCACTACATGCTACAACTTTTTAATTGCACTATTTATATTTTAAATACTATTTTATTCTTATATTTTTATTATCTTTTTGCAATAGCTTTCTACTACATATTATCTATGCTAAATAGAAACAATACACTTAATATAAACTCTCTCACTTTCTGCATCTGAGTAGTTGAGACATGCCTTAGACGTGTCTCAGCTGCTTAAGCAGGAAATGTGAACACAAGTGTATTTCCCAGAACTTTCTAAACAGACCCCCAGTATAGATAACCAGTATAGATAATGGCTGCTATAATAATAGTCATGAGTGCTTCTGCCCTGTCACCTGAGTGAAAATTCAGATTATTTAACCCTCCAAAAATTCCCAGGGAATTCAACAAATCATGGAAAGAGAAAATGGAAATGCATACTGGTTTTATACCTGGTGGCTATAGTTCAGATTATTTTAGATTGAAAATCCTTTGGGCAAGGATCCCTCCTGTAGGTTCCACACGACTGAGAACAGAGAAGACTATGACAGAAGCAAGGGGGAAACCACCAACTACAGTATTAAGATTTTTTAAATCATTATTTAATGCACAGGACCACAGTCAGCCATGTGGAAGTCACTGTCCACAAATACAATGGCTGATAGTCCACAACCAAAGAGAAAGAATGAGCCTTCAGAAAAGACAAAAGTGTCATAAAAATGAAACAGCTTCTTTGCCTGAGTGTTTACTGTGAGCACTGGGGAGAGGTTCCTTACTTATACACAAAAGCTTGGTACCAAATGACTGGTAAACTTACAGTTTCCCAATTTGTGTAGGGCTCCTGTACAGTGTTCCTAGGCAAATTAGCAGAAAAGCAGTCAGAAGAGCAAAACTGTAGCAGAAAAAAAATCACAAAACAAATATGGAAGAACCAGGATGACTTTGCAAATCGGACCTATACCAGAGAAAACTGCTGGACTCCTTTGAAAGAGTAAAGGAGCAGGTGGACAAGGGAGATCACCAGATGCCTAAATGTGCACTTGATAAAAGTCTTCATCAAAAACTTTAAATAAGTTAGTACACCACAGTGCTGGTCACATGGAGAAAGTGTTGGCTAACTCCCCAGAAACATTAGGCCACAGACAGTCACTTTCAGATCAGCAGGATGTACCCAGTGGAGGTCAAGAGAGGTCTGTGTTCAGCCTTGTTTTTCAATCTGTTCCTGAAAGATCGGGAAGGGTATGAAGAGCAAGGTGAAAAGACTTTCTGGTTGTGTCAGGGTGCTAAAACAGATGGCTAATGGAAAAGTTGAAGAAATCTTACAAGATTGAATGACTGGCTTATAAAATGCCTGATGTAATTCAATGCAGATAAATGAAAAAGAAACCATATGGAGAAAAATGCAACTTTCTTCACACATACATATTAGAGATACATCCTGAGACTGTTATTACCATTTAAGAACAAAATGCTGGTGTTCTAATAGACAGTTTTACAAAAATGTCAAGTCTGTACTTAATAGTGGTAAAACCCCCTAGACTGAATGTTATGAATTGTTAGGAAGAGAACAAAACATAAAGAGTACGTTATTATGCCACTATATAATCTAGAGTGCCTTTTTAATAATGTGTGCAGTCGGGTCCATTATTCCAAAAAGAACATAGAATGGAAAAAAAGGTTCAGAGACAACAAAAGAGGATGAAAAACATCAAACCTAGCTCTTCAGTAGCAAAAATGGAATCCAAACACAGTTGTTTTTCTCTTCAAAGATAATCCTAAATATGTACCAGAACTCAGCATGTTTTTCTGCAGCTGCTGTACAATGATATTCCTGATATTTACAGCTGTAAAGCAATTAGAAACATTTGGCTGAAAATCACTATGTAGATAATAACATTATTATCCAGTGTCCTTAAAAGAGAAAGAGGAAAAACTTTTTGGAAACTACTATGAAGTCTTAGTGGTGTGTCACAAGCTAAATTTAAGGCACAGTCTTCTAAATTACCCTACACAATTTGTGCTTCTTTTCACTAAGACTCTCACAGTCTCTAAAAAGGCTGTTTAGCTTCATCCTGAGAAAGAAAAAACCCCAAACTGCTATTTTTATTCTTTTTTACTATGTGCACTCCTAGCTATGTCCATTCCCACTCCCACCTCTCAGTGCAACTCAGAGAACAGCATTTTCTCAGCATGGATGTTAGAGAGGAAAAGAAAAAAATTCTAAGGATATAATCTGTGCTACCCTGTGGTCTCCATCTGGCATAATTTTGGCAGCATTTTGGCTGCCTCCCAAGAGACACTTGGGTAGTTAATTCACTGCTGTAGGAGCACAACATTTAAGCCAGCACCACACTGCTTCTTTTACTGTGCCAATCTCTAGTGCATCAGCCTGGATCTACCAGTGTTTTGCTGAATTGACCATTTTGGCCAAATACATCTCAATAAGACCCAATCTAGGCAGACATCATACTCCCTCATCTTCCTCTACCTTCCCTGACACAAGTCCCCTTGCTTTTCCACCTCCTCTGGCTTCCTCAGCTCAGGCTGAGATCCTCACGACATGCTGTAGCAACAGGGTGGACACTTGCAGTCTTCTCATACCCTGCCTTACTCTGGCAGGGCATTACAAAGAGGAGACACAAATCTTTCCTGGCAATGCTGTGACATCAGCGTGACCTCCTGAAGCTGGCCCAGACCAGCCACCGTGCCTCTTCTCTAGGGAGGCAACAAAAACCAGAGAAGGACTTAAAAGGGAAGAGGGACAGAGGAATTTTCAGACAGCTGAAGCTGCAGCCATGGATTCTCATGCTTCATTCACAGCTTACCTGAGTCAGGCCTGCAGGTGCCCTGGGCATTGGACAGCTTTTCTCAAGCTCTGTTGGTGCACACCACAAGAAAACTAAAATGCTGCTCCTGGTTCTAAGTGTACAACTTCACATGGAAGGGTAAAATATCCAGTCTTATGATGCATGTATCAGAATAGGTTTTAGAATAATATTTTTAAGTTTTATTTATGGGACACTTTTTATAAGCAGGTGATGGTGTATTGAGGAAGCATCTGTGCATATGTGCAAGTTTCCTCTATATTTCACCTCTTTAAAATTGAGTCCAAATGGCAAGAAAGATAAGCTAAAGCCTTCCCTTTACCCACAGATAAACATATTATGATTAAAGTATTCTTCCAGCATTGTAACGATTCAAGCAATAATAGAAAAGGGTAGTCCCCCTTCCAATGTGGGGAAGATGGAATTCAGCTGGACTTTTCTCCAGCTTACTGAGTTCCCTCAGCGTTCACCACTTGCAGTGTTACAGACATATCTCTATCCCACCTGTGACACATCACATCCTAAGCCAAATACACTATCTAGGGATTTTATATGGAATAAAATTGGTGGAAAGGACTGAAGGAGAACAGTCAGCTATTACCCACAAAGCTGAAAGGTTAGTGGTAACTATGAGACCATGTTTTCCTGAAGTTCAGAGAAGAAGTCTGTAGTTTAGAATCCTTAGGACTACAAATGCTTGTATTGAATTTCAGTATTTGAGGCACCACACAGAGCTTTCATATATGAAGATCCATCAAATATGTCATCAGTATTATGCTACAAATGATTGAAACTAAACCACTTCTCATAAGCAATGAAGATACTTTCCCAGCATCATTTCTCAATTTAAGTTACTAAATGCAACTACAGCATGACTTTAAATTTTAGGGTCAAAGCATACTATACAGTAAGGCAGGTGCTTCAATGAGATTTTCACAGTATAAAGATGTACTCTAAGTGAAGCTACTTGAGAGCCTTGCTATAAACACATTTTAGTCCGGGGTGAATTCTCTGAAGAGTCATAAGCACTTGAAGACAATGGGACTAAAACAAATAATGTCTCCTCAACCATAACTGCTGAATACTGGGAGAGATATTAAAATAAAATGCCATGACAGTTTATCAGGTGAACAAAATTTCAACCTTTATGTTTTCACCTCCTTTTTCAACCAGGATCTTCCATCTGTGAGTGTGGCAGTGATTAACTTTTCTTGCTACACCCAGATGATGCGCTGCTACTCACTGAGCACCCTATGCCACAGCACACAGAGAAAGCAAAGAGAATAAAAGGTTGGTAATTCACCCCCACAGAAGAATATATTTACGCTTTTTAAAGCAACCTGGCGTGTGGGGGAGGGATAAAGGAAGCACAACTCATTAAGGCTAAAGCAGAAAGGACCAGGTCAGGAAAAGCGAAAGGGATGTCCAGGAAAGCCTGGGACATGATTATGTAGTTACTTTAAGGCAAAGATTCTTACAGCAGAGGAAGATGGTCCCTATTTCAGACAGACAGCCTGCAGTGAATGGGACACAGCTCACCACTGCTCAGCAGCCCGGGGCCCCTGAGTGCCCCCCACCACCCTGCTCAAGGGCACAGTCCTTCCTGAAAGACTGGACTCACCCAGAAGCATGGCCTGGATATCCAGACCACTGGGAAAACAAAAGACTATGGGATTTATGCTGTAACATCAACATGGAAACAATGAGTTTCAAAGAAATGTACTGAAATAATTAATGTCCTTTTGACGAAGGAAACTGGAGATATGCTCCATTAGACATAACTTCTTGCAGTGCTTTCTTAAAGCTTTCTTTCATCCTTAAGTTTACTTTCTTTGCTTCTTTTTTTTTTTTATTGAAGAATTTTGCTTGGTTTCTTTATATTAATCAGACTTCTTGAGAAGTTACTGTCCTGTGGTGTTAGGAATTTCCAAGATAGGAGAAACAAATGAAAAAAAAAATTAAAACAAATCAAATACATTGCCCTCCTGAATGGCAATGTTCAAAGTTGCATGTCTAATAGTATTCCGTATCCCTGGTGTTAAAAAAAGCCCTCTGTAGATACTCACATTCTTTGAACAGTACATCATTTATCACAGTTTCTTTTAGAAAGTGCTGGGGAAGATTTTAAGTGTCCAACAATGTATTCCTTTGATTTAATTTTTCCTGTTGGGGCAGAACTTCAATATTAATACTTTTAATACTTCAATATTAATACTTTTGGGGTCCAGTGGGGTTTTCAAGAGCTCTCTTTTTAGTCTCTCAATTTAGTCTCATGGACTTCAAACAAAAATAGGATGATAAACATATTTGAAGAATCTATACTAGAGGAAAATTTGACTAAATGGGGAAGTTCTTGAGCCAAATTTGGAAGCTGTATCCACTTACATTAGGAATACATTTGACATCCTGGTAGTAATTATTTCGGTATTTAACAGTTTGAGATGGTAGTAATTATTTCGGTATTTAACAGTTTGAGATGGGTGCTCAACTGAATTTTCTTTATGAAAACATGTCTGGATACCACCAAGAGTATCTTGAAATCTCAAGTCTGAGAAAAAGATACTGAAAGTGCTAAGTTCCAGGCAGAATGTGCCCTGTCTGCTCTGCATGTACTGTTAAATATGAGTCAACTAAAGTACAAATCAATAGCACCATTTTAAAATCTCTAAGATGTTTTGCCTTCAACTCTTTTTTTTTTGTCTCACCTAGCCAAGTGTGGAAACAAAAGCAAGCCTTCACAGCCAGAGGTGAAAACAATGCATGTCTTTCCTTTCCCCTTCCCTCCACTTCATCCTCTGAAGTAGAAAAGCCAGTATCCCACCTCTGAGGAAGAACTAATTTCCATGCCTGCCAGAGTACAGCTGAGAAAAGGCAATGAGGCAGGGTCTAAGGAAAATGGGAAACAGAAAAAGAACTTATTTCATCTGAAATACAACATAGGTAACATTCAAGGGTGGAGGAATAACTATGTCCTTTTCAAAAGCCCAGGAGTGTAAAGAAGCACAGGCCATCATTATTAAAAGACTGAAGTGGATTGGACACTGGTTGAAAAGCTTAAGAAGTCTTCTCATTTACAAATAAGAACTGCAAATTATCACAATGCTTTATAATTTGATCCCATCTAAATAATTCAATATTCATTTGTGTCTGATATAAAGCAGACTTCCACTGCAAATATATTAAATCCAAATTAATTAATACTGAAACCTGTTCTCCAGTAAAATAATGCAATATAATTTAATATTTTCTTCCCCCTGAATATATGGTTATATTCTGGTTATAGACAGTTACAGTCTTTCAGTGAATTCCCGTGCTGTGTTACACAGTGTTGCATCTGCAATGTGTTCTCATGAGATTGGAAAGCTAGCATGCAACTCAGTGTAAATGTCAGAGTTTGCTCAGGACAAGTAATAACAGATAAGTAGCTGAAAAATGAGATGCTTCTCTAAAGCCCTAAAGATTTAAAAGGAAATTATTATATTCTTCAGAGAAAAAGACGATGTTCTTCAAAAGTTCCTGGATCAGAATTGAAACACAATACTAGTCTTGGACACAGCCCCTGTGCTAATAGAGTGCTTTGTCAGAGTAATTGCCAAGTAGATGTTCAAAAAAGATAGCTTCTAGCTAACTTGGAGGTGTTTAGATGTTAAAAATGGGTTTTACAATTCCCACACCTCTTTCCAAAGATATTAGGTTCTAACTATTGTGTTTAATTATGGTTCAATCTCAGCAAAGCTAAGTTATTTTAGATAACTGTAAGTTACTGTGGCATTATCTATTTAGCTTTGCTTGACCACCATCAACAGGAATAAAGCCATGACATATCCTGGCCCTCTTGAATTAATTAAATTCTCTTCCAGCTTTAAAGATAAGGAACCATCAGCCATTCCTATACCCTAAGGACAGACACAAGCAGCCAGGCACTGCTGCCACCATCATCAACAATAATTATTCAGCTCTGCAGTTCACAGGCATGCACAGAACTGCAGGTCACTCAGGAATGCTCCACCCTAAGGCACACAGTAAGTAGCTTTTCAAACCCAAATACAAGGCACAGGCTGAAAAACAAAGCTCTTAGGAGTGTGAGAGAAAGAAATTGCAGGGATGAAGGTACCCACTGTTTCCCATGAAGGAAGGAGAGCAAGGAGATCTGGGTTTCATGAGAGCATGGTACAAGAGCGGAACTGAAGAGGAGCCACTGAAGAAAGTGCTGATGTTGGTTCTGGGTTGAAATGTGAAAGCCAGGTAAAAGGCATGAATTGCCATTTGCATGAAGGAAATTGCAGTTCAGAAAACTAATGAGGATTGAACAAATTGATGCCTCTCAGTCCACTGTCCTGCTTCCCCTAAAATTACTCAGGGGAGCACAGGTAGCATCAGTACTACTTAAGCCTGTACTTAAAGAGTTTTGACAAAAATGTTTCAAAATCTTCTTCCAGTCACTTGTCACAAAAGAAACTTAAATTCTGATTGAGAAGATACTGTTGGCAACATTTAATGGAGAGAGAGCTTGCCAGTTCTTCCATCAGAAGCCTCTTATATAGCATGTTCTGGGGAATTTCCAATGGCAGTAGAAGTAGGCCAGCCAAAACACCATAAATAAAATACAAAGGAAGACAAAAATCCCACCACTTGAAGGACAAGATTTAAACTGCTTTCACTGTAACTGTGACATCAAGAATCTTTTAAACCATCATTTTTCCTTTGCTTAATTATGCAAAATATGTTGGGTTGGTTGTGGGAAGAGAGAAAGTAAGGGATTGTTCATGTTCACCATTAAAAATAAAGCAGTTTTCTAAGCATAGTATTTCAGTGGCAACAGTAGAACAAGACTAGGGCAAGCCATAAGGCTCCAGAAACATCAAAGGGAATTCAGACTAAGGGGAAATTCCCTCCCTTGAACTTCAAGACAAAGATGGATGGTGGAAAAAGAGTAGAATTCTCATTGTGTATAAACATTTTCTCAGAAGCATACAAGTCTTGGTAAAGTGGTCAGACTACCAAAAAAAAAACTTTAAAATAGCATTGGTTTTGCTAATAATAAATCACTCTGTTGTGCCTACATGGATTGTGCACAATGTCAATGGTTTTGAAAAAAAATCCTTTCACCTGAACCTCACTCAGCTGATCTTTCTTAGCCTATGGAGTACTTGTGAGTGCTGCTGATAGTGTTTTGCCACACAAACAGAGACTGGAATCCCCTAATCTGACAAAGAGGACACTGGCTGCTTCTTTATTGCTCCTAGAGTACAATAACAGAAGCCATGAAAAATCTGTCTCCTACAAATTGTCTTGTCAAAGGTAGAGGCTTCCTTTTTCAAGAAAATACAATTCACAAAATGCTTTTGAATTGTAGATTTTCATTTCCATTCACATTTAACTGACTCATCCAAAATAAATATCTTCTAATAACAATTTATTTTCTTTCACATATATACAATCACTATTATTTTGGCTTATTTTAGCTTTGTGTTCCTCTGAAAATCAAAATGGAATTATTAAATTGAAACAACTACTTGTTTATAAAACCTCAGTGAAATTCATCAGGAATGCTCATGCTTACCTGAAAATAAAAAGACTCACATGAAGCAAAGTATTTTTTTATAAACTCCCATCATTCAAGTATTATGCCATTATATATTATGTCTCTTAATTAGAAAAGCATTCTTAGAGCTTGCTATTTTATTTTAAAAGCATGTAAGCATTTTTGCCATAATCATAAGACTGGAAATTAAATCTTTGTATTTTACAATACAAAATTTACCCTACAATAATTACAGAAAAGTGAAAGAGATGTTTCTTTGTTATCTTGGGTAAATTACTATGATCATATTGGAAATGAAATAGGTTTTCCAGTATCAGCTTATCAACCTCCCTCATAACACTATCTTAGTGTTAATTTAAATTGTCATTCCCAAATCTCAATTTATTCGTAAAACTAACCTCAATACCAAAAGGATATAATTTTTGGAATAGTCTTTGCAGTGTGAAAATCATAGAAAATAGGGTTAGAATACAAACAACAACCAGATCTGTAATCTTCTATTATCATGTCAATTATCTGTCATTGGTAAACGCAACCAGAGTTTTATTCAGCTCCTGTCCCCAATGCTCAGGGCTGTGCATCTGACATTTATGCGTTTTGTCCATTTATCTATAAGCTATTGAAATGTTTCTTGATATAAAATGTGCTTTTTTGGTTGGCTTTTTCTTTTGCCTTTTTTTTTTTTTGTTGGTGGTCTTTTTTTTTGGATGGGAAAAAAGAAAATAAATTATCTGACATTTTCTATAATAGCCATCAGATGTTTCACAGTAAACATATCAAATTATACAATCAGGGGCTCTGAAAAACTCATCATCATGTCCATGAATAAGGATGGAGTAGCAGACATCCTAAATTCAAACTATCAGAGGCACAGACACACGCTCTGCCAGCTGGCCATTTCTGTCAGCAGTGCACATTTGCATTGTGACCATGTATCAGATGCTGAAAGGGAGCCACACAAACCACTCTGCTGCCAGGGATGCAGGAGGCTGTAGGGTGCACCATGAGGAGGGAAGAAAACCACAGGCAATGCTTTATGGTATCGAATGAGGGGAATACTGCAGTGCCATTGCTATTAAAGTCTTGTATTTTGTGATGTGTTTGGCACTACTTAGGCTGATTCACACCCAAAAAAAAAAAGAAAAAAATCATTAAAAATCATGTTTGGTGGTCATTTTTATGTCTGCACACATAACAAGTGCAGAAGCATTTCCCTGGTTTGGCTGCACTGGGTGGCCTTGTGATTGTGGCTGGCAGTATGTCCCAGAACTGCTCTGATCTCCCTGGTCTTCCCAGGCATGGTGAGAGCCACTGAGGTTGAGAAGAATGTGTAGTCCCACCCAAGCCACAGATGATGGGAAAGAGACCAAGTCCCCTCCTTGCCTGGCTGCCACATGCAAGGGCCCGCGGAATAGGGTGGGAGCTGCTACATGACCCTCCTGCATCCTGCATCACATCCTCGGCAGCTCAGATGAAACCACACAGATGACAAGCAGTGAAAGACCCCAAACCTGAGACATTAAGGTCTGGCTCAGCTGCTGGTCAAAGCTGGGAACAGCTGTTCACAAGTTGCACTCTGCTTGGGTCACTCTGAAAGAAACTGGGAATAACAGTAGAAGTAATAGATTTATTTTTTTTTTTCTGGGAAGCATGAATTATTTTTTTCCCCCCTTTTATCTTCTTTTTAGTATTTTTTCAAATTTCTTTGTCTGGATTAAGGGCAGTTTTTGCTTCTGGTAATTCAGGAGTTCCATCACTTACTACCAAAACTTAAGATTCAGTCCTCAGGCTCTTCCAAGCTCAGCACATACAGATAAACGAGTTTATATGCTTTAGTGCAAAACACTGATGTGTTTAAAAGTTAAACTCCAACTGTGGTGATTTTCTGAACTGGGGTAAGGCTGTTGAATTAATGTCAGAAATAAGTCTTCACCCTTTATATTAGTTAGTAAGGGTACACATCATTATGTAAATATGCATTTATATTATTGATATACTTTTCCTTCCTTTCTGTTGAAACAACTTTGTGAGAAGTTGTTTTTAACATCGAGGCATCTCAGTTGATTTGGATTTATCTTCTTCCTTTTCACAGTACAATAGCGTATTTTATATTTCTGGTGTAATTACTAATTATCTTGATAAGGTGTCAGATGATATTACTAATATCACTATACTAGTAAAATGTTTTCCTTCAGAAATATATTATCATGAGAAATAGTATTTACCAGTAGCACTTTCAAGAAAATTTAAGTAAATGCATGCCACTTCATCCTTATTTTAAACTTAGACTTTTTTTTGAGCTGACCACAGTTGATCTTTAAGATAAGAAAGCTTTTAAATTGAGAAAATATGTTATTGCTGAGCTCTATTGAGAGTATAAAGTGGGAAAAGAATTGTCATAATCTGATTGTGCTGTTCGTGAGAGAACTGTAAATCTTGCACATTTTAAAAGATCAAATTTAATTAAAAAATGAACAACACTTCTGAAAATCAAGATATGTATCTGCACAATGCCTTTCTTTAAAGGTCCATTTTGGTTTGTTTCCTCTTTTCTGTCTCTATCATATTTGCATGAGCTTTTTTCTTTGAGGGCCAGAAAAAAATCTTATTTTATTACTTTTTCATTTTTCTTCTTGTTTTCTGATACTATGCCCATATGAGTTGGTATGTTCCATCTCCCACTTGTAAAAGAAAAGGAATATTAGCTAGCCTGCATAGTCCCAGTAGATGAAGAACAGCTAAACCACAATAAAATGGCTTTGTAAAGGGCAGAGCTGGCTTTCATAGGTACACACGGACAGAAGTGCAGAAAGGAAAGGAAAAAAGTAAAGAAATAAAAGAGAGGGAGAAGTTGGTGAGAGAGAGAGAAAAAGCAAGACAGCAAGAAAGTGAAAAAGAAAAAGCCCTGAAGCAGCAGGCTGCCGTTGTTACCCTTGATGCTGAATGTAAATTCCATATATTAAGAAATTCTGTTCCCTGAAATATGACTAATATTTTGGCTGTGCAGAAACATATGAATCTTAATAATGTAATCTTTTGGTCTGAAAAAGAGATAAATTTAAGAAAACACCATCAAAATAAGAGACATAGAGAAGCCTTTTTGAGAGAAGTCTTTATTTTCTCTCTTTCTCTCTCTCTCTTTCTCTTTACAGGGTGTCTGGACACTTGCTTTGCAAAAATTTCAGTGAGTTTTATGTGCATTTAATTGCAAGTAAAACCTATTAAACTTTTCAGTGCACATCTAGAGGCTCACCTCATTTCTAGCAAATACAATCAAATCCCAGTGATATTCCACTAAAACCAAGATAGTTTTCTTTTGATGTCAAATTGTAAAAGACACACAAAGTGGCAGGGATAATAAAAATGAGTAGTTTCTGAAAAATGCTCTTTTTCAAAATGTCCATTGTGATTGAAACAAAAGGATTTTGAGTCACACCTATAGGAAAGCACAAGATTCTAAACCTGCTTGAACCAGTGGAGTCATACTGAGGTACTTTGACACAGGTGTATTCTGCAGTCACCAACACACTTCCTACCTATGAACCCCTCAGAGCATACCAGGATGCTGATGTGAAATAGCTAAACTGGGTGTGCCAAGAGCTTGCTCATATACATGCTCCATCTGCTGTCTTGAACATTGCTTTCCCCTCCCACAGTCCCACTCAGAAAATAACTCCCAGACTAAGCTCTGACCCCTGTTGGCCTGAACAGAGATACACGACAGAGAGGCAAAGGCAGCAAAGCTTTCACTAGCAGGTAAAGTCACTGCTCTCCTTCCTTCCTTCCAGAAAGCACCATCTGCTCTTTTAGTGAAGAAGCACTGTAGCTTATTATGATGCCATAAACTTAATTTCCCCTAAAGTCTCGATATGCTGTACAGACCAAGAGTACAAACAGGGGATTCCATGCTGCTACCAAGCTGTGCATGAACTACTGGAAATGAATAGATAGAGCTAGAGAGAAACCAAATGCGTGATGCCCAGGTAATTCAGGGATAAGCATTATCTCTGGGGGTTCATGCAATTCCTTTTGCCAAAAATTTAACCTAATATGGAACAGCATATTAGGAGAAAAAACATCACTCCATTCCCCCTGTAATAGAGTCACACTCATGCTCACACTTGAATCCATGTGTTACCCTGCAAAACCCTCTTTTCCCCAGTGTGTCTAAGAGATTCTGGAGAGGTTTTTCATAACCAGCTCCTATAACAGCATGCTGGAGTAGAATTTTAGCTACCTAGCCACTGGCTTTTAGATCTTATAAGGTATCTGAGGGGTCTGCATGGGGCTGAAAGACAAGGCATGGGATTCCCAGGAGTACCAAAAGGATGCAGTACTTTAAATGTAGGTAGGCGTCCTGAGATGGCAGCACAGTTGGCAAAATAGCAGACATCCACTGTAATACTAAGATGCCTAAATTTGCTGCTAAGTAGCAAGCAGGAATGTTGTTACAACTGGTACCAAAACTGGCACCCTGTGTGTGAGGTACTTGTCACAGTTTTCAGTATCTAACAGTCGACAGACATCTTCAGTGATGGAAAAACCACTCATGAGATCATGAAATGTATTAGAGCCAGTGAAAAACTCACTGACAGAGAGAGGCAGTGAAAAACAATTGGTCCCAGTAACAGTGGAAATACTTCATGCTGAAAAATGAACCTGTTATCATCTCACACAGAAGATGTGATAGTCATCCCGTGTGTCAAAGTACACTTGCTACACAAAATGTCCAGTCTCTCCTGACTGAGGCCCAACCATCCATTTCAGGCCAGAAATTGCAGAGAAACTACCTGCTGCCCTCAACAAAAGTGTGAAAATATCACAAACCTGAAACCTAGAGACTGGCCAAACACCACTAATGTTGTCATACCTACATATAGCATGATTTCTGGGCTGACGAACCTTTCCTTCACATTAAACCTGCTGCTTGAAAAACACAAAGTACACTGGAAAAAAAAACACTTCTACAAGTTCAGAACTCTAGAAACCATGGCTAGAAGCCAGTTCATTTTTATTAGATAATGCTGTTCTAAATTTCAGTCTTCCAGAGTGGAAGGAACAGGAGGATTGGAGCAGCAGCTCTCTGGCCACAGAGAGCAGGCACAGACTTTCTCAGACATTTTTCTGGGGAAAGCTGTGAGAAAATCAGAGAAAAGAATGAGAAATAATTCTTATCTCCACTTGTTGCACCTGCGTATGTGAAATGTGTCATAGAGATTTGTTTACCAAAGGGTGATTTCTTAATTAGACACCGGATGGTGTTTGGATTGATTGACCAATGAGGTCAAAACTCTATCAGACTGGCTGTAAAATTTACTGGGTTTCTTAAGAAGTATAGTATAATATAGTATAAGATGATTATAATAAAGCAATTAACCAGCCTTCTGCAATCATGGAGTCAATGCTAATTAGTTCCTGGCTGGGGGCCTGCAGCAAAGAGGATCTGAAAAAAAAACCTATTTGGTCTTCAGAACTTGATGTCATGTGTTCCCTGGAGTTGACATTTCAGATGAGCTCAGGGATGGCCCCGGGTACAGAATGACCATTAGCACGTGGAGCATTGTTGGGGCAACCCTTAAGTGCACATTTCAGTTCAGTTTTATCTGAAATGAACCCAGTGCATGCTCAGCACAACCATACCATGATGTAAACCAAAGCACAGAAAGTGGGGACAACTACAGGATTTGTTTTGGACCAAGAGCCGCTTTCTGAGCTCAGATGCCAACTTTCAGAGATATCCTTGGCTGAGAGCCTCTATATCCCTTGCCAGAGGTTCACTGAAATCTCTGCCTTCAGAGGACTGCATCAGCTGCTTGTCTTAGCTCAGGAAATGGAAGCTTCCTTTAGAATGGTGGCCTCTTGGTGGGAAGTTTTTTATTCAGTTAACAATTCTCTGGACAAAACATATGCTCTTGAGAAATACAAAATCTACGATGTGAAAGAAAAAGAAAAAATCCAAATCTCTGCAGGCTCTGCCAAGAACAAGTGATATTACCTTTGCTTCTCCAAAGCTGTTGGCAATGTTTGTTGTACTTTATGACTTTTTCTTCAGAATGTCCAAAATGAAATCAGCACAGAAGGAAGTACAGGAGAAGACTCTTCTGCTGGTCAGTGCCTCTGAAGGTTAGAAGATTTATTGGGAAGTCTGTCTTTTTATTGGTATTCTTGGCTGCTCCCAACTGTAGCAACGGATCAGAGACACCACACAATTCTGAAAAGCGATTTATCCTGCCTGAATGGCAGGTATTCATACTGGAGAGGATCTATCTGTGCCCATCCAGATCTTCATTCAAAAGCATTTATCTCCAAAAGTCATTCCGGATAAGATCATTAAAAAGCAAATAATCAACTCTCACTTCAAAACTAAATCAAAGACTACAGAAGCAGGTAAATTATTTGAACAATTCTTTCCACCTTATTTTGTTTGCACTTATTTCTAGCTCCAGAAACAACTTGGAAACTGAGCTTTTAAGCACACTCGGAATTGAGTTTCTCTTAAATTTCTATTCAACTGTTCACGCTGAACTCAGGTCAGACTGAGCTCTTCCCTGAGGATTAAGGACACACCTGCCTGATAAAAGAAAGAACTGAGGGCAATATTCATGAGTTACTTCACCTCTTCAGTGCATGGAGCAGATCTACAAAGGGCTCAGAATTTGATAAGAGAACACCTTCAGAGAATGATTTGCTATTCATCAATTAATTTTTACAAAGGACACGTGAAAATCAGTCCTCGAATGCATGTTATTGTAAGTCACTATGAGGTGAGGAGCACTCAAACACAGGAGCATGGAAGAAAGTTTGAAAATTCTTCACACAAACCTGAATTGAACAGAAGAAAACAACAGTTTCCAAAAAGCAGGATGGAAGGTAACTGTTTCCATAGAAGCTGCTCACAGATGAAAGCGAAAAAGGAGGCAGAGAAGGAGGGAAAAATGAAAGAAAGCTACAATCGGTTAAGCCTTGCAGAGAAAAGATAAGGGCACCAGAAAGGAAGAATGATTTAATGCTAGCTAAAGTGATTACAGAGAACAAAAGGGCTCTTATAAATTCACTGCGGCTGTGAAGGGGGAAGAAATACAAGTGAGAAATTATGACTGTTAATAAATAAGGAGGGAAACAATACAAAATAGTACCACAAAGTGGCTGAGCACATGACTGATATCTTTAAAATCCTGAGTCTTTGACAGAAGAATATTTTTCAGAGAGGAGCAGGTAATTAGGAAATTAGTAGATTCTTGTAAGCATCATTTTCAATACATTAAAAAAAAAAAAATAAGTCACTTATTCCAGTGACTTAATTTAATCAAGGAACTCTTTTTAAATTAGTGGGGTTTTTAGCTCTACAAAACTGGAGAGCATCCATGAAGGGATAATACTGGTTTTGTTTAAGCCCTTTAGCAAAGCATAAAACTACCAGTATCATATATATATATATATATGTGTCAAGAAAAACAGTTGCTTGTATGTAGGTACTACTGAATGCCATTTTGCCTCAGACAAGCCTTATAATCATTGTAAAATACAATAAGTCTTCAAGATAGTCCTGTGGAACCTATCACTGAAGCCCTTTAAATCACATTTCTCAAAACAGATAAAAACTAAAGCAAATTAGTAAATTTGAATTTGATAAAGCATGACCAACATAATGAAATATTAGAAGTTTAAGACTTTGTCAGATTCAAAGATTCTGCTGCTCTGGGGAACTCGGACAACGCGTGGGGACTGCAAGCATGATGCCACTTCTGAAAGCAGATTATTTGCCCAGGTTTTGTGTCTGGCACTGGATAGTCAGACTCCATGGCAGATTAAAACATGCAGGTGATTTCTCCAGCCAGTGGACAGCCACGCTGCCCATGCTGTTTGTGCATGGCTGGAGCCAACTTCCAACTTCCCAGGCACAGGCACTCACTGCTCACCTTGCAGCAACTCTGCCAAGACCTCTCCTCTGCAAGTCACTGTGGGATTTCCAGGTACAAGGCAGAAAATGCAGCTCAGTATATCCTTACATTATATCTCTCAGGTCACAAAAATAACCGAGTAGTTACCAGCAAAATATTAAAATTGCAGGTGACTTTTTCAGTTCTTATTACAGAAAAGGGGTGAAAAGGAAGCTTCAGAAGAATTAGGACCTTTCTCTCTGGTTTTCTTGTGTTCATACAAAAAAAAAAAAAAGGAGATCAAATATATTAGAAATTACTTGAAGGTTTTAAGACACTCTATTCTGTACAAGAGGAAACAAAATGTGACCAAAAGACAGAATAAAATAGAAGACTATAAAAACATTAATTTATTTTAGCTCAATGGAATGAACATCCATAACTGAACCCTGATTTGTAAATGCAAATAGAGCAAACTATAAAATATACAGCACAATATTAGCATACTTCAAAGCTGTGGGAAGCAATTAATCACTGAGACAAAAGGCTCCAACTCAGGAAACACCACTCAGACTTGGCAGTGGCGTTCTGAGCCAGAACTCAGTGCAGACATTGGGGAAATCAGCTTTGCCATAGGTACAACCAAATACCACAAAGTCAAAATCACCCCTGGCCTCTGTATGCCTCAATTGCCATGATTAATTAGCAAAATTCCTTTGACATTGCTTCTTAGAGACCTCGGAGTCCACAGGAGAGCCCACTCCCAAAGGCTGCCCGTGTACCTTGGCCAGGAGTTGGAGCCAAGCAGGGGCATATGAGTGATGTGCAAGGTGACCAGAGCAAAGCCATGAGGTGCCTCTAGTCAGGGCAAGGGAGGAAGTGCAGAAAAACCCCAAGCCTTTCTTCCTTTGTCTGAGGAAAAAAGCACTGAAGCATCTTATGAATGGACAATGACCTGCAGCCCAGGTCAAGGGGAGAGGGCTGGGTGAGGAGAGAGTGAGAATGGCAGAAGCCTCTAAGCAGAAAGAGATGGGAGTAGAATAAAAAGAATGGGAATCTGCTTGGCTAGGGAAAGAGTTATGGGAGGCCTAAAGACAAAGGAACAAGATATTTGAGCTAGAGGCAGTCAAAGGTGTCAGCACAAGGATTCAGAGAGCGAGGTAATAAGGTCACCGTGACAGGCAAGAAAGGGGATATTGACGGCTGCCTTTCACCGGGCTTTGAAGTAGGAGGTAGAGGTGTCAGCAGAGATAACAATAAGTGAAATGGAAGGCAACACATAGATCTTGGTTTTTCTGTAGGAATAGGGACTAAAGGCCAGCCAGGGTAAATGTTTTTTGGGAGTAATTATCAGGATTTAAACAGAGCCTAAACGTGCAGGTCACAGAGGTGGTGGCAATGGTTCTGAGTTGCAGATGTAACACCAACAGAGGAGAGAAAAGGGAGTTCACTGTGCTTCCTGGGATTAGGTAGGCGGATGGGGTGTGTTTAAGAAGTAGTAATTACAAAGAGAAGCCCACTCCAAGCCTGAATGCACCTTGATATCTGGTTGTGACAAGCTTCCCAGAGAGATTCCCAGGGAATGCTACAATCCTTTGCTGCTCCCCATACACACATGCTGTCTGCTACTGTTATTTCAGGAAACAGCATTGGTAGAAAGTGATGGAGAATAGCAGAGGAAAGAAATTCTATGAGAAATAAAATTCAGGTAAGAGGAAGGATCTCTGGTGAAAACGAAAGCAAATCAAGAGGAAAGGAAGCATACTGTGCAACTGAGAGTCTGATCATGAGTCCATAAAAATATAACGTTCACAGTAGGCTGGTTAGAGGCTGGGGTATGGATGGACAATTGACCAAAAGATATGCATGAAGATATTGCATGAAGACAACCAGCAGAGGAGGAAATTACTGAAGGGCATGGGGAAGATAAAAAAAAATAAAGTCCATATGCTGAAAATACTTTTTTTTAAGCTAAAGTAAGTGTTATAATGACTCTAAGCTACCACAGTGAAGTGACTGATGGCAGGTACAAAGCTCAGTTCAGGTTACTGGTCCAGATCATTAGAAACCTCAGTGAGAGAAATTCACAGACAAGAATTCAGGAAAGTTTTGTTTGAACAAAAGTAAGAGGGGAAAGATCAGGCAGCCCTAAGGGTTCAGAACATGACTATTTGTGGTGAGGGAAAAGGTTTTTTTGAGGACAGAATGAATTGATGGTGCCTGCTGTAAAGAAAGGCATGCAGGCATATGACCTGAGTGTGCAGATGACAAACTGTGACAGAGGAAAGCAAGGAAAAACAAGAAAATATTTCCAGCAACAGGTCCCTGGGTGGTCCTGAGATTTCTTCTGTGGAGGCACATGGCTGACATATATGCCAGTAACAAGGCAGAGCTGGATGCTTTAACACACAGTGCTGAGAGAGGAAAATGGTAGCCAAGGGTTAAAGATAAACTGTGCAGAAATGAGAGCAGAAGCAAATTAACGAGAGCAGTGAGGGGAAGGATGAGATTAGGAATTAGATGTCAGGGATTTTGACAGATGGAAGGTCACAGAAAGGACAGGTGAGGATGGGCAGGTGGGATGGGGAGAGAGGGTTTTGAAAGAAAAGTGGTGGTGGTGGTGGTCAGATGAAGGAACTCGGTTAGTGGGAGGTCAGAGAATGACTGCCTCCTCCCCCCTGAAGTGGAAAGGGTGGATATAAATGTGTCATTTGCTCAGTATTTCATGCTTCTGTGTCAAAGGGCAGGATCCTTAATAGCACAAGCATTAAAAAGCATGGCAGGTTGGAGGGGGTTTCTTGGGATGTTTTTACTCTCACAGGACAAAATAAATGCCTACATTTTGCATCCTTATTTTTATTCCATAATTTAATACAAAGCTGTTTTTTAAGAAAACACCGCCAAACATTTAAAAAAGTTTACAGCTACATAAATAGATAACAGCTCACCTTGATACATAAAAACATCACAACACTTCTAATGCCTTTAAGTGTTGACATGAACAAGAGTAACTTGATTTTAAACTATCATTATTTATAGCATATATTGTAGTAGTTTCTTGTTTTACTGCATTTCTATTGTATCCAATAAAAACCACATCACTTGTCTGGAAATTTAGCACCAACACACCTAGCACTTTTTTCCTACAAGGGAGATGGATTGATAATACTTCCCACTATAATGGCAAGATATGTATTCTCCACGCAACCTCCCACTTACTTTAATTATGAAGAGAGTAGGGGACATGGATGTGGTGGTCCTCTGGCTGAGGGTCAGTGTATATGGAATGCACAGCAGTGATCAGGAGGACATTATGAACCTCAGCTGGCACATACTAGAGCTTACAAACACTTGTAAATTGCTTAAGCTACGGTCAAACTAGCTCTGGGCATAGAAAGAAACACATTAGAAGCTTCAGGAAATTATGGAAAACACTTTAAAATCTCCCTTTTCCTTCACAGAGTTTTTGAGTTTTAGTGATTTTTTTGAGGTTGAAGTCAAACTTTCAAAGCCTTGTCTTTAAATGCCAGCTGGTAAAAACCAATAACTTTAGATTACAAAATTCACAGCATGGATTTATAAATGCTATTTTCTTGTTTAGTGAATGTTAATGCATAACTGAACACCAAATTTCTCTGGCAATCCTCTGTGGCCTTTCTCTCAGAGTTCCTCATTTTTTGAGCTCCAGCCACTGCTTCTCAAGAACCAGCATGCAGACACTCAATTCTGCAAATAATGAATAAGTGAAAATGAAATGCCACGTTACCACCCTGAGCCTCCCTGACGCACACTGCTCTGAACAAAACAGAAGATGCTGATCTGAGACTTCATGGCTGTATTTTGCCCTCTCATACATTTCCAGGAGCTGGATTAACATTCATTGTGGCTGTTGGCTTGCCTGTGCTGAGAGAGTGACAACATCTACAGATACCCACCACTGCAAGCATTCACGGCTCCTTATCAAACCCACACACAGAAAGAACTGTGCCTCCTACTCAAAAACCTTGTTCCCTTAAAAGTACACGCTTCCCTCTCAAGATGTCAGCCCCTTTATTAAGCCTATTTATAGATAAGTAAAATGAATAGCAGATGGCCTGTGCAGATTAGGATTTTGAGGCCTGCTGCAACCCATAACATTTTGTCTTTGATGCGGTTAACATCAACCAGGAACAGCCATCTGCAACCTGGAATGCTCCTCTCTGAATTTCCTCCATTAGCAAATGCAGCAGTGGCACTGGCTAAGAAGTATTGATCAGAAATCGTGATGGATTATTCTAGTGTTGATCAAGACAGAGGGAGGCACATCGCAGGGGAGCAGTGCTGCTGGGAACCGAACCGATTCTGGCAGGTTCTTCCCTCCACTGATTCACTGATGACTCTTCTCATCTTCCCAGGTGCCTGGGCAGCTCTTGCATAGCTTTTCCTGCCACAATAATTCACTAGGATAGTCTTCTTATGGAACAGATAGCTTTAAACATCTTTACGAGCAGTCCCCTAAAAGTAGCTGTTAGCTTTAAAGGAAAGAACTTCATTTCTCACACAACTAAAATCTTTTTAAAGCAAGGGTGAATGGTTACAATGAAGGTGAGAACAAAGCCTTTGAAACAACACTGTTCAATTTTTAAAGTAAAAATTAAAATGCTAATTTGAGCATGGTGCCCTCCTATTCTTATTCCACTTATACACAAACTCCCTAAATTATAACTGGCTTACAGGGGAGGCATTTATAATTAGCTCATTTTTTCTGACAGGTTTATTCTTGTAAAGTATCTAAATATTCACTTAAGAATTATGGTATCTTAAAGTAAATTGATACGGGATGCTGAGGACGGCTGAACTTGGACAAGGCTAATAGACGCATTTTTCTTATGTGAAAAAGCAGATCTGGTTGATCATTTCAGCTGCCTTTTGTATTGTAAAAGAATCATAATTACCACTTAGAGGAAGACTCATTCTTTTCAGATTCTCTCCACCATCAAAAGTCTCAGAATGCTCTAAAAAGACCTCAAGGAATTAATTTCTTTACTTTCAAATCTACAGGAAGAAAGTTGCAGAAGCCAGCTTCTGCTTAAAAACACAACATGCTCATTCTTTAGATTATCAAGACAGGATCACAAAAACCTTCATCAGACTCATGCTCAACTCAGATGTGTCCTAGAAAAGAAAAACTAGGAATAAAGGACTTATGCAGGTAAGAAGCTATTAAAAAAAGAAAAAAATATTATTAAACTGACTTGTTTCTTTGCAGTTATTTGCAGCAAAAATGCTCTCAACAACTGGGTTTAAGCAACTTTTCTCCCATCCCATCTCAAGTGGAACAATTTATGTGATAGTCCAGCCCTGAAGATGCTTAATACCTGATACACTGATACCTACCAGAACAGACACTGATTGGGAAATCCATTTACCCAATACACAAAATCCAACATTCTCCAGTTTCTCAAAATAGAAGTACATGTTTTCTGCTATTATAAGACAATGAGGAAAGTAGGTTTCATCAAGAAGGATGATGGCAAAGAAAAATAGCAGCAAGACCTGTTATATATCCAGTCTTAAGCTTATAAAACCTTTCCATACTACCACAAAATTAATGAAATTATGTTTGGAGCTATAAATTAAAATTCCCTGCATTAATTTTGGATTTGTCTGTTCCCAACATTTCTCATGGCCATTACAGATCATTTTGTCTGTTCATTTATGTCTAAGACTTGAGACTTTCCAGCTCTCATTATTGCAAGTTATGTCAGCATTCTCGACTATGAATTAAACTACAGCTTAGTTTCCTCTTTAGGCAACAGAAGAGGAAATTGAGGATGGTCTAACATCCGAGGAGAAAATGTCTGTGTTGTGCTTATAGCAAAGGGACTTGATGATGCTGTCCCTGTCTGGTTTAGTCTGGCTTTGTAGGGCCATGTATTTAATTTTCCAGCCTTTGCTGAGGGCCAGTGTTTGGAAGCCTTGATAAGGTGCTGGTAGCTGACTAGCAAGCTTATTAGAACACAGGTGTGGAAATTAAGATGTGAGGTTCATACAAACTCTTCCAGTGATGAAGAAATTCAGATAGGTTGTTGGAATTTGTTGGAAGCAGCTGAAACCAATTCCTCATAAAATTTAGGGCATAAATGAGATTGCTGGGAGATTTGCTCACTTCAGTTGCAGGGAAAGGCTAGATGGTTTTTCTGACTTTCCTTGCTGCCTGGAGAAGCATTCATGAAGCACCATATTTTCTAGATGTGTCTGGTTCTTATGTCATGCTGTCTCTTTAACAGTCTATCACCCCTTTCTTCTTATTTAAAGTGACAATATCTGCATTGTCACTTTCATGACCATGCTAGAGGAATTCTGCAGGAAATACTGATTTTATATGCTGGAACCAGCTTGATGGCCAGGCTTTGGTTCCCTCTTTGCCAGTCCCAGTTGTGCATCATGTGCCCCTTCCTTCAGTCGAGATGCTGACTGGCATGTGAGTGACATGCAAAGCTGGGCACATTTGCTTTCCAGACAGTTAAGCAAATTTGCTGTTGTTTCACAAAATCTGTTCTAATTCTGGGAAAATTCACATCAGCCTCAGATTAGGTTCTCCCTTGGCATGGGGAATTAGCTCAGTTTGCTGAAGAAAAGAAAGCTCCAGAGGGGAATTGTGTTTCTCTCTGGCAGAATGAAAATTAAGGACAGGACAAGCTAATCATGAGAGATTATGTAATAGATGCAGCTTCTTATACAAACAAGACTGCTTCATACACTCCTAACAATTCATGCTAGGCTGATGTTGTGCTGGGTAACATCACAAAACAGCAAATGGGCAATAAAATGTGTATGCTGAAATCTTAATTTCTTTATTTTTATTATTGTGAATTGACAGTTTTATGACTGACAGCAAACATGTCTCTGGTGAGATTATTTCTCCTTTGTGAAGAACAACTCTGTTGGCAAATAAACTTTTGCAAAGCACTTAATTTAGAATTACTTTTAAAAAATCATACACAGATATCTGTGACACATACTGTCGTATAATCTCTTAAAATCTCTTACAGCAATAATTGTAACTCAGGGGTTGTGATTTCTGTGGGGCATTTTCAATGAGATGCTCAGATACCTATTCTCAGCCTGACACCATTTACACTTTTATTGATGGTCTGAGAGAAAATAGAGAAAATATAGTCTTCACCCAGATAAAGTTCACAGGTCACACAACAGATGAAAGGGTGAACAATGACAGAGAGAGGTTTAACTGCAGAGTGATCTGTGTTGCCTGGTAGCTTAAGTTTCCTTCAACTCCCAAAGGACTTTTAACACCACAATACCAAGTCACGGGCAGCCGTAGGAAAAAGAAAGAAATTATGTTGTTCATGTCCATAGAAAGAGGAACTTTGTCATGGTAAAAATGTCTCAGAAGAGGATTTAGAGGTCACAAAAATGAATTGGAAACCTGTATCTAACAGGAACTGACATTCCTGTTCCCACTTCTGTCCTCAAAAGGGAAACCTTGATAGAAGTGTCTACTAAAAGATTGAGGATGAGTGAAAAAAAGCAAAATCTCCAAAACAAAAATCCTGCTTAAGTGATTGTTGAGTTGTTTAGCTTATTCATTGTCTCCTAGATCAAGAGGCATGAAGATCTTCAAGACGTGACCTGTTGGGCTGCCCTCCTGGGCTGCACTGGAATGACATTTCCCCAGGCAGCCACCACTCCAGCCTCCTCATTCTTGGACAACTGTCCTGCTGTGGATAACAAGCATTTCCCAGAGGAGAATCCCATTTGACATTTTGAAATATCGGTGAAAGAATTCTGGAAATATCCCCATTTTCAGCCTTACTCAAACTTAGAAACAGCCTGAAAATTATTAACAGGCTCTGCTTAAAATTATCCCTAGTTACTGTTGAAAAAGAATATACTTCCTTCTCCTCCTCACTGTTTCTTGCCACACATGTATCATTTGGCTTTTTTTTAACTTCAAAGAAAAATTTTTATTGAATGTTTCCCTGAGTTGAGCACTTTTCTATACAACTATTGGCGATTTTCTGCTCTATCCAAACAGTAATGACAAAATATGTTTGTTGGGTTGGGATTTTTTTCATCCTCTTGTGCTTTGAAAACATTATGCACTGTTCTTACCTCTGCTGGGCACTGATTTCTTCTAATTTGTGTCTTCTTGCTTCCTTTTCCCCAACCACAACTCTTCCTAACAAGAGCTTGTATCAACATCCTCATTTTTCATTTCATAAACACATATGTGTGTGAATAAACAGATATATACACAAGTATAGACACCCACTCCAATGGACTAGACAACCGCTGGAGATAGTTTGCAAGATAAATATTCTGTGAGTCTATGATTGTACACACATGCATACAATTAAACAAAATTGTACAAATGGACTTGATGCACATGTGGAAACTTTAATTCACCTCTTAACTTCCCTTCCCTCCCCTCTGGACTAGACTATGGATGGATAATTATATTCAAGTATTTGGTAAAGCATACTTGGCATTTCATCTAACAAAGAATATGCATGCTCAATGAAAATATTTTTTCCTTAGAGCTTAATTAGTATTACCAGCTTTGTGAAACCAGCACTTTTAAAGCCCAAGTATATACATATACACTATCCTAAGATGTACTTGTCTGAGGTTTATGCTTTTGTCATATCAGTCATGTACAAAAAAAATTATTATTCGTACCTCATCAACAACTCCTTTTGTGTCGAGTTCCCTATTTTTCTGTGCAGGCAGCATTCCTCTGCCACAGCCTTCTCTAGGCAGGGAAAGTGCCCCTGCTTTTCTAAGAGAAGAGACATCAAAGCAGTGCTTAACACGGACACTTCAGCCACGTCAATGACATTTTCCAAGAACATGCACAGCTGCTGAATCACTCCCCTGAATCACGAGCACCTTCTTCCCATCACTGTTGGGATTTGCTGAAGCAAAGACCAACAGCACCCTGCTTCCAGCCTCTTCCCACTGCCCTGGCCATGCCATGGTGCCTCTCTGGCAGCTTCAGCCCAGCCCCTGGCACCCACCTTGTCTCCTCAGTCTGCTCTGGCTCTGCTCCCCAGCCCCTGCTGCTGGGGCCCCCAAACCTGAGCAACAAAGCAGGGCTTAGATATTTGCAAAGGCTTTCCTTACATAGGCAATTAAATGCTCTCCAGCCCCCCACTCATCTAGGACTAGTAGAGGAGGAACTCTGCTCTGTAGTATTCAGAAATTTCAGGGACAAAGCTCTTGAACCTTGGCTGCTTTTGTTAAAACAAAGCTTCACGTATGCACTAAACATCAGTGCTCATTTATCTGAGTCAGGTGTGCCATCATGTGCACTCCCAGAGCCCCGTGGTGGCCTGTGCCAGCGGGGCCTGGGACAACACCTCCAGCACATCCACATCCAGCGTGCACCTCAGCCGTCAGTAAGTTGGAAACCAGTTATGCAGTGTCTAGCAACCACTTCTAGAGACTTCTGTCTCAGCTTGGAGCTCAGGAGCTGATGATGCTGTACCCAAATGCCTCAGCAGAAAGATGGCTCCTGACATTAGAGAGCACCTTAATTTAGGAAACAAAAGAACAACAAGGTTTGGCTGCTGGAAGCAGATGCTCAAACGAATTCAAAGCCACAATATGGAGTTGATTTCACACTGAAGAGGACTTAACACTGAGACAATACACCTGGGGACTGGCAGACGTTCTGCCTATTCAAGTCTTTAAAAATCAAGTTTGGAATGTCTTCCAAAAAGCCACATCTTAGCTCAGAGAGAAATTATGGACTTTTACATGGGAATTACTGGATGGAAGTCTACACCATGCACATGCGGAGGTCAGGCCACATGCCCATAGCAGTCTCTTTTGGCTTTAAAATTATATTTCAGGTTGCTTTCCCTCCCGTTTTATGTTTTGTGACTATTTAAAATTGTAATTTCTCCTGGCTTGAAAAAGGTAATACACACACACCCACATGCTTTGAAAGAATTTAACTATGGCTTATGTTTGTAAACCAGCCATAATCTGAATTACATTACATTAAAGCTGTTCAATATTCAAATATTCAAATGCTATTATTTGCAGGAGAATTTTGCTACTCTGCAATAATGCTGTTTCCATTTCTTTGAATACTTTCATTGACTATATTCAAAAGACTACCTGCAAAAATCCAGCTTTAAAATATTATCTTCAGTGAGAGACTAAGGTGGAAGAAATATAAACAATCTTTCAAATTCCCTTTGAATTTGTCTTTAAAGAGATAAAATAACAAAATAATATTAAACAGACCTTCAGAGACAAAAACCTACTCTTTTTCCTCAAATAGCTAGTTTTATGAAGTCATTTGCAATCCAAATGCCCTATAAAAATGCTGTGTATGCTTTTTGCAATGCAAAAATTGGTGTAATCACCTATCGAACACAAGCTGCAGTGTATCATTCATTGAGCATCCTTCCACATATTCTGCTGACAACTGAATGAATTTAATACTTATATATCAGGCATGATTATTTATATCAACTGCAACTATATGTTAATTATTCAATAAATATAAATTCACAGGATTGCTGTGCCATGTAAATCCTGTAAAAATACATCTTCCCAAAAGTTGTTAGTAGACTGCTCATTTATTACCTTATGAAATAATAGCAACATTACAAGGAAGAGTTAGGAAAAAAGGTATGCTTTATTACATGTCAATAAATTGATCCGGTAAGTATTTTGATCTAGTGTTTGTCTCTTTTTATTTAATTACCTTTTTTTTCTAAATAAAGCATTTCTTGATAAGCAAATAACATTTTCTTACACAAGTCCTCTGTGGATATTTGACACAACACAATTAAATTCACAAATTGCAGTGTCCTTTTCTTTCCCTCTATTCTACCAAAATATGTATGAGGGAGGAGAGCAAGTTTAGTACTTTGGAAAAAATGTAGATAATAACATCTAAATCTCCCATGATAAGCATGAAACACTGAAATGTAGGGATTAAATTCAAGTGTAGGAAGGCACTCCCTTAGTTTTGCTAGAAGTAGTAGGAAAACCTGCCAAATTCATTGTTTAAAATCCTCATTGAAACTGGTCCTGAGATGCTGAGGAATTTTCTGTCCTACTGTTGCACAGAGACAGAGCTGCTGCTGACACTTGTAACAGTGCAGAGCAGGCAGGAACTGCACCACCTCCGTAATTAGGAGTCTCTGTCTCCAGGATGTGGCTGCTCTAATGATGCTCTCCAGAGTGGATCCAAACAGTAAGACAAATTTGTCTGGAGCTCTCTGAGGTCTGGAGCAAAAAGAGGGAGAGATGTAATGTTTGTTTGTTCACATATCAAGCCTGCCCAAAGGGGATGGATATGGACCAGCTGGACAAAGGATCTGCCCAAATACCTTCCCCATACAGCCACAATCAGTATCTGCTGAAGTACCTGTATGCACTTCACACACTTCAGAGAGGGGATAAGGGGATGTCAGTAAAAATTATTCCAGTAACTTTAAACTGCAGCTTTAGTAGTAGGACTAAAAGGGGCATGCAGATCAGCTGAAGGCAACACTGGGTGCAAGTGATGAATGAAATCATGATTCCATTTTTTCACTCATCCTGGACTAATCACACTTCTCAGACATGGACACAATGACTGTGCCTTCCCCTTGCTGTTCCTAGCACTGGAAAATAAAATCTTGCTTGAAATTCTCATGGTCCCCTGATTGCTGGATCAGTTTCAATTAAACAGAGAGGAAAACATGTTTCTGATGTAATTCACAAAGAGCAAAATGTCTTTGCCCTGCCACAAGAAAGTCAACTTCTGTGCAAGACAAGAAAGGCAAAAAAAAAAAAAAAAAAAGTAGAATAACAGGATAGAATGTAGAATAAATGTAGAATAAAGGAGTGATAATGTAGAATAAAAGAGTGATAATGTACAATAAAGGAGTGATAATAAAGCACAAGATCTTGGAAGTGAGTTTTGGTAAAGGAAGATGGTGGCCAAACACAGAGCATGCCTCAACACTCAAATACTGGGAAATGCATTGTCCCTTGCATATCCAATGACAGTGCTTGTGACAGCCCTTAGACGCACAGGCAGTGTACTCCACCTCCTGCCAAGGTGCTACATTTCCTGCTGACAGGATTCATGCTCTGCCTCCCACAGTTTTACTGCCTTGACATATCTGGTCCTCCAATTTTTTCTCTCTTTGTGTTTTCCTACTCCTCAACTTTTGCTTCATTTACAAGCTCATTAAGTATGGTGATATAATCAGGATCCTATTTTCCCCAGGGGATGGAGAGAGAAAGGGAAGGATACTACATGACAAATGCTATCATTTAATTTAATGTACATCAGGCAGATACCCAAGTACCATGTCTATGGGCTTGTCACAGCAACACATTAGCAGAACAAAATGAAGTGGAAGGGCTGCTTTTATCTTCTCTGTCCATAAGCCTGAAATATCATAAACCTAATAAGGAAAAGACAAGGAGAAGGCTTTCCTCAGAGAGGAAAAGAATAGCAAAAATGGGTGGCAAGACAGACATAAAAACCTCTCAAAGAGCTACAAGATCTGGAAAGATTGAGTAAACAACGGACTACAGAGGAAGTTTCTGAACTCTTGTGTCCACTGTGAAAAGCTGGAGACGCTGGCCTGTCTCTCATGCACAGGGCTGTTGCCAGAGGATAGGACAGAAATCAGCAAGGAGCTGAGACCCAAGGAATGCAAGACCATTTCTCACAAAGAGAGATACTGTCAGAAATATTCTTGCTCAAGGGTGCATCTTATTTCTACCACAATTCTGCTAACATGGTAGCAGAATACTGCTAGAAGTACACTAGTGGAATTACTGCTACTCTAGTATATTGCTACTGGATCACATTACATGGATAATGTGCCTCAAGTGTTGCAGCCAACCCTACAAAAAATTATATACAACACAATGCACCTGCCCTCTGCCCAGCACTAATCCACTACATTATTCATCTATCAGACAGCTCAGCCAAACCCAAACACTGCTCAAATGGTAGACAAGTTAAATTGTGTTGTCCCAGGGACAACCTTAACAAAAAAATCCCTGTATGTACACTGTAAGTACACCAACAAAGCATTTGCTTTGTCTTCCTCAGAGTGTGGAGCATGAATTATAGGAGCAGAGTCAGACCCAGATGGCCTTGTGCAATGGAAAGGAAAACAGACACTCATTAAAATGTCGTCTTCCTCTCTGCTTCCAGGATGGGTCAGCAAAATTTCTCAGGAACTAGGAGATCCTTTTTCAGTCTGGCAGAGGCATTCAAGGGAGAAGTATTCAGCTAGAAGACTTTCTGATTAATCTGTCACTGGCCTGCATTGCTTTTGGGACAGCACACCAGGATGTTGTGTTTCTCTGGGAGCTGAAGAACCCATAACTGTGCCTCCTGTATTTAATGCATATTTTTCAAATATAGCTGTAAAAATTAGCTTTCACAAAAGGGCCTTGGTAACAACAGAAACATTTTTTTTCATCATTTTTTACCCTACCAGTTTTTTCTTCAAAAGATGCATTCTCTGACACTTCTAATATGCAACAAGGCGTCTTGCTTCCACAAAGTGACCAAATCAAAACACAGAATGACAGTGAGCACATTTAATTGTGAGCCCATTACTTTTTAAGACCAGGACATAAAGCAACATCAATTTTCTGAAAAATACTGAAACGTATAAAATAATATAGTCATTTCTGAATTGTTTAAAAAAAACATCTTGTAATTTAAACTTTACCATATAATTTCAGTATTTAAAAAGTCCACATATAGGTAAATATAATGATTTGAGAATCTCAAATCAGGGTACTACATTTCATCCCAGAAGATCTTGCTGTTGCCAAGATAAAAAGCAATGAGGATCAGCATGTCTACATTAAGCTCTGACAGTGTAATAACATCTATATTTTAAATAACTAAGTAAAAGAAAGGAGGAATAAGACTTACTTTTCTAAGTCACAGTTATAAAAGTATGCCATCCTTTAAGCATAGAGATGAGGGGACAAAAATATTACATTGGGTGATTCCAGATTTATAAAAAACATGTATCCAAGGAAAAAAGGGAACAGTTTCTTCAGTCTAACTTTCTTCATCAAAACTTTGCAATACCTAAGAAAATAATGCCAAAAATTCACTATATTTTTTTAAGTAGAATGGCCTCCAAATGCTCAGAAAATCCTGACAATATAATTTCTTTTTAACTAGAAAGCATAACTAAATATTCCAATTAAAAATCTTAATCAAAAATCATTAATACATTTTTGAATGAACTGGATATGAATGATAAAGATGAAAAGACCAACTTGTGCATGTTGCCTATTTCTGATTCTAAACTGGAAAAATACCTAGCCAGTTTAAATTTAAAGACTTGATCTAGTCACTGTATGTTAAGTCCAGCACCATCTGTGATTTAATTTAATTTTTCTGAAATTAATTAGGAGATTTTTAAAGGTACCAATAACCATTAGATAAGTAATTTCAGCTTTGAAAAATCTCATTAATGATAAATATATGGAATGAAGACATCACAGCAAATTAAAAATTATGTGAGTCTTTCTGGGTGAGTTTTTTAAGCATTCTTGATCTAATATCCATATCTGTTAAGTCTGAAACAGTATTAAATCCTTTTGAAAGCATCTTCATTTTCAATATTTAAAGCAGTTGAGCACTTCAGCTCTAATCTAACAAAACAGTTAAGAACATAAGTATATAACTGTAGAATTAAGCACGTGCATATTTTCAGTATTAGAGGCTTAATCTGTCATTTTGGCTCATGGTCTGTTAAACAGAGAAAAAAATATTTCTAAGGGGAAACTACAATAACTGATAAAAGAATTTGGGTAAATATCCACTAGCAGGGAGAACATTTGGTTCTCTGTTTTCAAGGAAGAAGAAAAAAAGAAGAAAGAAATTATATTTTTGATGAATTGACTTTCCCTCTCCTGCTTCCTGACGCAGGATGCTTTTTTCAGGAATCTTCAACATGTTTCTCTTCCTTAATCCCCTCACTTAGCCAACTCCTCAGCTAGATGCAATGCCATCCCTTCTTTCTCTCTTCCATCCACTCTCTCCTTCCTGTCATAACACCCTTTTTCCAGTTTCTTGTCCAACACCGTGGGTGCTGCCCATGACCTCTCCTGCGCGGGGCTGTCCCTCCTTGTTGCCTTCTTCCTCACAGCCACGCACTGCCTCCTGTCTCCCAACAATGCAGTTTTGCTCCCTAATGGCCAGAACAAGTTCCTGTTTTCACCCCATGTTTTCTTCTTTATTTGAGGCCAGCATGATTTATTCCCATTCTTCCTGTCCTTACATTTGCCTCTTCCTCTTTCTTCAGCATTTACCTTGAATAAGCAATTTTAGTCTTTGCTAACTTCTGACTGAAGACCACTCCTTTTTCACTTGTTTCATCCTGTCTCAATCCCTTGATTCAGACTTAATATTGAACTCTTCCTTCTGATATTTTAATTTTCAAATTCCTTTTCTCTGAGGAACAGCTTTTCTCACCTGCCGTTCTGCCACACTTTCTCTGACACCTGGCCAATTGCCCTCTCCATCTCACCTTACACACTGACCTTCAGCAGACCCTTCCTACATCAACACACACAACTGTTCCATTTCCTAGGAAAGCTCTCTGCTTTCATTACTTTCCTTCTGCCCTGTCCACTTTTGACTCCACACTGAATTGTGCACAGCTGGCTTGGTAGCGATGTGGCTGCAGTTATATGAAGTTTAGCGTGAAATGAAAAATTTACTGAAAAGCAGGACAAACACTCTGACATTTCACCCAGCCTCATCTCCTTTCAATAATTGTTCTCTTCTTGGACAAAGACAGACAAAACTATGTCTTATTTTAAAGTCCTTGCCCTCATCGGCCTAAATCTATTGCCTCTAGAGAAGTTGTTCACCCGCTGCATTTCTCACAAGTGCACCTTTATGTGGCTCTGACTGCTCCCTGTCTTGACTTCACCTTTTTGGCAGTGTGCCTGCTTGGCTGAAAAGAGTCTTAATGAATTGAAAATACAAAAAGGGAGCACACAAGTGTAAATAAAGATAGGCAGGACAGGAGGAGAACAAAAGCATTGCCTGGGCACTCTGGCACAAAAACAGGAAGGCAAAAGCCCAGCTGGAGCTAGCAAGGGACATTAAGGTTAAAAAGAAACTATTCTACCAGACTGCTATTTGCAAGAGGAAGGGCAGGAGAGATGTGAGTCTGCTGATGAATGGGGAAGAGACAAGTAACAGGCATCAAAGAAGAGGCTGAACCTCTCAATGTCCTTTCTTACAAGTCTTCATAGACAAAGCCTGTTCCCAAGTCCCAGCAAATATCAACCCCGTTCAGAACACACAGGGCCAGACAAAAGCAAAGCAGCAGCAAGTTACAGGCTACTTAGAGGAAACCAGGTATGCTGAGATCCACCAGGCCAGGTTTCACCAAGGATCTGACAGAGATGACTGATGCGACCGTGAAGCTGTTGTCTATCAACTGTGAGAAATGAAGGTCACAGGGCAAGCTCCCTGATGACAAGGAAAAAGCTAACATTATTCCCATCTTTATGGAAAGGCAAGCAATGCAGTGAAGGGCATCAAGGGAATAATTAGTGGGTCAGCATCACCTCAGGCCCAGGAGAACATCTTCTTCTAATCCATCACAAAAGACAGGAGAGGATGACTAACAGGAACAGCCAGCATGGATTTTTCAAGGGAAAATCATGCTTGAATTCCTCACTCTCTTCCACAAAAGAAGAGTTTGAAGGAAGAGCAGTAGAGGTGCACTGTAATTAGACTTGTGATACTATCTCCCCTTTTAAGACAAGGAAATACAGATGAGATGGACCCATTGGTTGCAAACTGACTGGACTGCCAGACTCCATGGCTTGACATGTCATAGGTGGCCAAGAACAGCAGGGGCACGAACCCTTGGATACCCTCATCCATGGCCTGTGATGAGACAGAAGTTACTGTGGGTAAACACGCAGGACACATCAGGTTGCAAGGAAGGGTGGAAGTAGATGGATAAACAGCCACTGTGTCCTCTGTTTCCCTATTGTCCAGTGCCTGGAAAGGCTGTTTCCATAAACACAAAGAGAGAAATAAAAACCCCGGTATATTTTTTTGCCGTGTTTTGAATCAACTCTCTTGCTAAAGTGGAGAGGGCTCACACAGCTCTTTTAGAAACACAGCTCTTTTTTTCTTTGGGGTTTGTGCTCATAAGCCAAGCTGGCAGATGCAGATCTTGTAAGCTCAGGTGATGAAGCAGACCCCAAGAGACAATGAGTTTCAGCAGGTTAAAAATCATTCATGTTTCTATTACTTGTTTGATTAGATGATTAAAATTTACCACCAAGTGTGTTTTCAGAGATGTGAACTCAGAAAAAAAGGATTCCTCTGAGATAAAAGGTTTATGTTTTGGTTTGTTTGGGGTTGTTTTGTTTTCGTCATTCAAAGTGAACTCAGTTGCTCTTCCTTTTTTGTTGCCATGCTTTCTTGGATTGATCCAGTAGGGTTTCTTTTCTCTATAGCAGTTTTCTTGCTCCTCTTAGAAAATATAACATCTTTAATAGCTCTGTGAGGATTATGTATATTGTTGTTCTTGTGACTGCATTATCAGTGCCATGTAATAAAAATGCATTCCCCATATTTTGTTAGCCGAACATGCAACTGCTTTTAACTTGCAATAACTGCACAAGCCCATTAAGAGATGCTTCCCATTATGCTGCCATATCACTTACAGATTTCACATTTTTAGTGGAATAAAAAGTTTAATTGCTCCTCAATTTTGGGAACAACAGTGCTTAACATCTTGCATTAGATTCCTACCTCATCTTTTGCTGTTTCACTCTGTGTCTATAAAATCTTTCTCACAGTTAAAATTCCTTTTGTGTAGATAGATTCTGTCATGTGTAATGGCAGGCATAAAGTAAATATATTTAGTGAAGTGTAACATGAAGAATAAGGCAAATTAAACAAGATGAATCATAAGCAGGGCTTCTATGCTAGCTATGAAAGGCTCCAAAAAAGTGAACAAACTCTTTCTTTCGGACAGATTTCTTTATTCCACAAGATTTCTGCCCATTTTGCATAAAGAGAAAAACTGAAATTCATTATTTCAATATAGTGATGAAAATTTGTGGCATAAGGCATATTTATGGTTGCCATGAGGTCTGTCCAAGCTAGGGAGACATTCAAATTTCACTAAGGGGTATGAGTTTGTGAAGAAATGCCGAGAATCCACTCAAAAGTTAATCCATATGTAAAATGGATGTATGCACCTCTAGTCAAGCAAAGAAGTATAAACTTTTTCCTAAAGGTTTTATCCTCCTCTTTGGCTGACCTCTGGAGTTTATGCTGCCCCACCAGCTGGGCAGTGAAGCATTGGCATTCCTGCTCCAGGACCTTCTCCAGGTGGAGCAAGGGTACAGCTTGCAGGCAGCTTGCTGGTGCCAACAGGGACAAGGACTCCTATTCCCTTGCAATCCCTTCCCGTTCTCCACTTCATGGTCTCGTTCCATCTGGTACTTGTCACAGAATCATAAAATCACAGAATCATTTAGGCTGGAAAAGGCCTCCAAGGTCATCAAGTCCAGTCTTTGTCCAATCTCTAGCTTGTCAATTACAGCTTGGTACTAAGTGCCATGTCCAGTTTTTTCTCAAACAGCTCCTTGGATGGTGACACTAAGAACCAAGAAATAACACTAATAAAAAAATATCCACTATTTGCTGCACTACGGTTCTTCAATTTTTAGCTAGTGCTAAAAAGCCAGTTGAGAGCACGGTGCATTGAAGGCTGAAGTAGGTGAAACCCTTGGCAAGGTCAATCTTCAACACCTTCTATCATAAAAGCCTTTTTTGAAGTGGGATTTCTGTCACATTTAATAACCAAGATGAACCCACTCTCCAAAACTAAACAACAACTTTCTCTTCCTGCTCTGCAAAAACAGAGACAGTTTTTCAGTGTTATCTAATGATATTATTCAGCTGATGCTTCTAAGATACATAGAATAAATACTTGTTTCACTTCTATTATTTTCCTTTTCACAGCAAGAAATAAGACAGCCTTACTGACCATGGGAAAAAAAAAAATCTGTTCAGAGCTTCTTTAGGGTAAGTTGTGAAAGAATCTCAGAAACATGCCCATGAAAATGAGGATATCTGACTTACTGAAGAAAATGAGTTTTACAGTTCAAAATTTTGAGATTTTCTAACTTCTGAACAACTCAAGCAAATGTGGAGTTCTTTGATTTTAATGCAACTTTCTAATGCTAAAGCTGCAATAATACACAGAGCTGGAAACTGTATTTTTAGTTAATGGTGTATAACATTTTCCATAATAATATCAAGTTTTAAGTTGCTCATAGTGTGCAGGCTCATTGTTTTCATATAAAATTTCCAGCTGTGTCATTTTTAAGAACAAAGCTGGGGCACTCACAGTGTTTTGTTCGGTTGTTTGGGGTTTTTTAAGTAGCCAAATTGTAGCTATTGTGTTCTTGTGTTTGAGCATGTTTGCATTCAGGAGCTGAGATACAAGGTGCAGTAAAGGAGGTGTGAGTTCCCAGGCTCACACCATTTTATTCCGCTATATGAACATACATCCAACCCACCTAAGTTTTAAGCTGCTCTAAGAAGTTTATCTCTTATAGTGCCATCAGGAAAACTGGTCACAGGTTCCACCTTTCATGCACTCTTTTTAATGATGTCCCAGGTGAGCTCTGGCTTCAGCATTTTCAAAATCAGTGCTGGCAAACTTGTATATCTGTCCTACTTGTCACATTCATATGGTCTCAGTGGTGTCCTTGCCCAAGAGCAGAAAACAGTCCAAGTACAAAACTGAGAACTGGCTGTGCAGGAAAGAGACCTGGCAGGTACAGCATTGGTGGAAAGAAGACCACAGGAAAGCCAGAGGAGAGGGATCACAGAGTGGAAGAGGCAAGGATGGATAAAAGACAGACACTGGAAAACACAGGCTCCCAGGCCTGGAGAGACAGCACAGGGTTGCTAGATCTTTTCTTTTTCCAGTAAATATGTGGAAAAATTCCATGTCTGATTTTCAGGTGACTGGTTGATAAAGAACTACTTTCAGGGGTACCCATTATGCCATTAATTCAAGTGAGAGGTCTCTGCCAGGATATAATGGTCTTAGCTTTCCTCACAGCCACTTAAAAATTAGTCCATCCTTAGAAATGTCTGCATTTTTCCTTAGTTGTTAGTGGGGAGGTTTGATCTCTTTTTTTTTTTCCTGAAGAAACTTGTGTTAAGCAAAGCTATATTAAAAACACAAATCAAGCGATCGGAAACAGAAAGATTCCTGAATTAATGTTATTTGAGCAAATGTAATTTTTATGTTCTTGTGCAATTTTAGACAAGTTTCTCAAATCAGATTTTCCAGACATGTTCACTAATTGGGTATTTCTCATCGTCTGGAGGCTTTTTTTCCCTCAAAGCAATTCAAGCAGGAATGCAATAATTCACAGCAGTGGAAGCTGTTCAATGAATGTATCAAGTTCTATTTAAAAAATCTATGTGTCCATATCCCCTGTTTCCCTAAAATCCAAGTTTTCACAGACTTAAAGTCTAACTAACACCAAATAAATAAATAAATAAATAAATAAATAAATAAAAGGGGGTAAAGTCATTTTCAGATTAATCTGGCCCATGTATAAGTTTTAGAGATGGTTCAAACTATATACAAAAAAAGTTACTGATTATAATTCTGAGGTGGGAAATTTCTGAATACAGAAATTTAAAGAGCAAAATTATTGTAAAAATGTTTACAATAACATTCCTAATATTTGTTCTCTTTAATAAATTTCTAAACTAGGTTTTTAATTCCATTGGTAAGATAGAGTCAAGAAAATACATGTATGGTGGGATCAATCAAAAAGAAATGGGACGTAGGCCTGAGTGCAGAAACAGTGACCAAGGAGGCCAGATGCCACGACAGATCTCCCCTAGCACAGGGATGACACACTGTCAGCATGACAGTCAGCATCTATGACAGCTCTTTTGTGGGAATGTTCTATTTACAGGAACAGAAAGAAATAGCTGTTTGCAAGTTGCAGAACTTTACTAGACATAGGAAATGAAACACCCGCTTGCCTAAACGTGAGATATCCAACAAAAAAAAAAAAAAAAAAAGGCTGCTGCAGTTATTTGTGGTCTGAAAGAATTTAGAGCCAACACTGCACCTTCTAAAGCTACAGACATTTTCAAAAAGAAAACAACAGGAATACTCTTCAAAACGTACTTAGAGGGAAATGCACCACAGAGCCTGCCAGACTACATCAAAATCAAGAATTTACAAAAACATCTTAAGTGGTTACTGATTTCAAAGAACTAAGTACCTTTTCACTTTTAGAATACTAAATAGAAATTAATTCCAACAAGAGGATATTCTCCATGTAAGAGATTAAAATGATAGATCTCATAGTTTCCAAATTAAGCTGAAAACCTCAGTTTTCTCTCGCACTTCACTCTCATTAAAAATCCTTTAGCAGATCTATAAATTAAAAAATCATTGTGGTGCATTCTTACAATACACAAACTTTTGTAAAATAATATTAGATTCCTATTTTGTATACAGAAAAAGGAAATAAATTAACTCCTGGGTAATATCCCTGAAACATCAGCAGTATGAATGATGCTGGAGCATAATTAGGTTTGCAGAAACTCTCTCTTCTGAACACCCATACACTATGCTATTTAGGTATAGTTTTGAAAACTGTAATTAAACAGTCAGAAAACCACTGGAAAAGAAACAAAATAACCAGCCGCATAGAAGTCACAGGGAGAAAACAAACAAACAAGCCCCTGGTTGATCATTTAGGTTTCTTAATGAGTTCTGGTAATTCCAGTAAATTACAGAAGCCAGGAAGAAACTGAGCAGCCAGCTCCCTTCCTTTCAAACTTTAACAACTCTATTACGCTTCAAAAAACCAAATCATTGCCCAGCTTACTGAAATGACATTTTTCTCCTATATGCATTCTTGTCAGATAAATCTATAGCTAATATTTCCTCTCTGCCTGCTCGTTTATCCATACTGAAACACCAGGACAAACACAATTCCCAGAGCTCCTGCTAAACCCCTTTGCCAGCCTGGAAAGGATTTTCAGGGGCTGGGGGTTTATAGTTGGGCTACAGCATGGCACACATAAAGCAAGGAATGCTGTCCTGTTTCATCACCTCTGGCAACGATGGCTGGCACAGGGCTGGAAGAGCCGCCAGGTTTGTGGAGAACTGGTGAAATTCCAGCTTGCTCGGGGCTGGCAGCATCTCTGTATCCCACCACAGCAGCAAGCTGGACAATGCCGCTGGACCGGACCGGACCTGTGATGCCCAGCATTTCAGAGTCAGAAACAAGCCTTTTCTAAGGGACAGACAGAAGGCCACCTCTTTTCCAACATATTCATCCATCTCTCCCTGTTCCCATCATGCCACTCACACAGTTCGAAGCAGGTGGAAATTATTCACGCTTGCCTGCTGGGGATTCCCTCGGCAAATGTAACGCTGGATTAGAGCGCTCACGAGCTGTCTTCCCGGCGGCTCCGGGGCCGGGCAGCGCAGCCAGCGGACACTGCCAAAACACGCCTGGTGTCACCTTACAGCTCTCGAGGGACACTTCCTAATTGCCGTCAATTAGCCGCCACTACCTGCTGGACAGCAGAGAGCCAAGGAGCTTTGCCTGGTTGCTGTCATTCCGCCCTCGCCCAGATGCTGCCGAAGGACATCCTGACTTTGCCGGGTGTCGCACAGCTGGAGGGTGCGCAAGGAGCAGAACCTCGTCCTCCCCCGGCACGGCCAGCCAGGCCGGGGGCTGGGGTGAGGAGGGGCTCCAGGCGGGTTATCATCCCTGCTCGGCGCCACCTCACTGCCGGGGCGCTGGGAGACCTTGTGTCGCTGCTAATCTGAATTTCATCGGTGTTTTCTCTTCGAACGTAGGGCCACAGCCGCACTCGCTTCACGGCCTCAGCTGTTTTTAACAGTGCTGTGCACACTCAAAATGACAGGGAAAAAAAATTTAGCGGGCACAAATCTTCATATAAAAATAGCAAGAGGGATAAAAAAAAACTAACAAGCTTACAGGTATGACTGAATTCTGCCTTTTGTCTCACACCCACACCTCTGAAATGCAATAGAAGGACAATTCAGTCCTGGGGTACACAACCACTGACTGAGGTACAGTTCATTAGTAAACCCAGGCTGAACTGGATATAAACACATCCGTGTAGCCTGGAGAAATGGCAGCAACTGAGCCCATGACTTTGGTACAGCTTTGGAGGCAAGCCAATGGAATATCATTGTTTCTACACCTCCAATCTGTAGAGCTGTATGAGACTAAAATTTACAGGTTCTCACTCCTTTCTCTGATCAAAGAGAAACCTGATTTTCACAAGGATCATGATCTGAGAGCTCCTGTTGATTTTAATCAGTGGTTAGCAATTCTGGAAAAAATCCTTAGGTAGTGGGCTTTGCTCTACTGTTCAGGAAGTCAGACCATCAGCTCCCTTCCCCTGTTTGTAGAAATCTTTTTAAATAAGTTATTCATGGGGAAATACTAAGAAATACTAAGAAAATGAAAGACAATTTGATTTGCATTATTAACATGAGATTTTTGTTATGTGCTTTGTTAGTTATCAACCTACCCATCCTCACCCACAAGATAAAAAAAAAAAATATATATATATATATACCAAAATCAGAGGACAATATGGCATAAAGGTCTCAAATCTCATTGACTCTTTTCAGAAATAAAAGCATTTACTCACAGAGGACACATAACAGCAGATTCTGGTTGCTTTCCACAGTAGAAAAGAGAGATGTTACAACCTATTTCTTTCAGTTACCTGCAGTCACAGAGATGCATTGATCCCTAAAGGTGGAAAGGGGACCAAAAGACAGGTTTTCCCTGTCAAGTGGCCCCACACCAACACAGCCAGACCTTGCTGCTGCACTTCCACCCTATAGAAATTGCATGTACGTCATGGCATTTCCCAAACAGCCTATCCTCCACCTAATCCTACAATTAAAAATAAAACAAAACAAAACCAACAGAAACATCTTAACAGTGGAAAATGAATGAGCACAGAAGCCACCTTTTCTTAGTCTTTTCTAGATAGTGACTGAATGCTTCACAAGGAAAATCAGAGAAAAGTCATTAAGAGCTTTTGGTGGTAAAACTATTCTGATCTCTTGTAGCCTGAGTAACTGAAAGAGGCTAGGGACACATTTTCAAGACTTTTAAAGAAAGATGTAATTATGACATAACGCTAGTATTGGTATCTTATAATCTTCCATTAAGTAATTCTGAATGCACAGTAGGGTGATTTTAAATAGAACAGAAATATCTATTACCATAATACAGAATACTAGTAAGTAACTCCTGTGATAGAAAAACCTGTGTATTTGAGAAAGAACTGTGAAAGCAGTCTAAAGCTTCACTTTTCCAAATTAACTCTGATTTCCATATTTTGATACTGAATTTTTGAGTAATTATGTTTGAATAATATAAGGGGCTTGGTATATAATACACTGCTTTAGATTACACTTATCAAGTGTCTAATAAAGCAGGATGCTCATCTCTTTTGTCTTCTGGGTGAAGACTCTTTTATTATAGTGTAGTATCTTTTGTTTTAATGCTGCTCTGCAGTGGATTGCCAGCTCATTAATTTTTCTGCTATAACACCCAAATCCCTTTGCTGATCAGTGTGCTGAATGATTGATTCCCTGCTCCCAGACTAATTTTTTACATTGGACTGCATTTACCATCTGGTAGATAAATCACCCAAAACACTCAAATTCAGAGTCTGATTCCAGTGATCCTCTTTGTTTGTGCAGTCAGCAGCATGAATATCACTTGCAAATGTGGAGATTGTGTTCTTTCACCTGGATAACTGCTCCATATTGCAGACAGAGGTTTTAACAAAGAGCAGGAAAAAAAAAAAAAGGTATCTGTTCTTTCTATTTTCTAGCCAAAATTTTTTTCATCCCTACTATAGCCACTTGCTTGTCACATGAAAAATAGTATTTCTTACAGTACAGAATCAGTTTTGCACATTTCAAACACATTTAACTATTTTCACAAAGACATCGTTTTGTAGGTGTAAATACCTGCAGAAGTGAAGAAAAGGACACCCTTTGCAGTTAAAACAGAGAAGAAATACAATAAAATAAATTGCCTTCCCAACCCCATGTTTTATATGACAAAACAATTCTATAACCTCAACAGGAGCTTGCTTGTTTTATTTTCACTTTTATAACCCTGAAATGATACTTCCATAAAATTATACTTCCAATCAAGACAGCAAGAAAAAACTCTGCCTCACAGAATTGTCTCAGCAAAATTCTGGGAGAGGAGAAGGATGAAGAAAAAGCTCTGGGAGAGAGGTGGTGCTTCAGGAAAAGAACCATTCATCTGCCCACTGCATGTGGCAATATTGCTTGGGGAGGGGACAGGGCACCCATTTCTTTCCTTAGTCTAAGGATATTTTGCTTCTCTTTGCTTCTCTGGAGAACCCAATTGGCACAACACACTGACCTCTGTCTCTCCCAGAGGGATCAGGCAGAGGCAGCACACAATCAGAGTCAATACTAATTAGCAAAATGTAAACATTTCATTAGATCAATGCTTCCCTGAATTTTTAAAGCAACAAACTGCTATCCAGCCACAATTTTTTATCAAATTTTCTATGGAAATACCTGTTGAAAGCTCTGTTTTAGCTGTCTACACCAACCAGCTAAAGATTTGATAACTTGTTCATGTGTTTTATGGACGTCCTTAAGGATTTAAACTTGAATTTTCAAAAGCGCTCATTCATTCTGAATGCTTAGACTATTCTGAACAGTTTTGGTACATGCACGAACACCTTTAACTATCCCATCTCTCAAGCTTTTCTGTTGCCCTGGGTAAGAATCTTGTTCAGTTCAAAATTTCTGAGAAAATAGCGCCACTTCTGCAAATGATGTTTATCCAAACACTCGTTCTTTGTAGTCATGCATGAAGTTTCTGTGAATAGGAAAGAAAGCACATAAATCTCTTGTGAGGTACAACAAACTCCTCCATACACTTCAGGCTTAAGCAACAGGACACTTTGTCACCCACTGCTGAAATCTGTGTGTTTGCAGGAGGTTTTCTATAGCCATAGACAGGCAGGTGTGGCAGCACGTTTTCATGGGGGGCTATGTCCCTTCTCCCCTCACCACGTGCACTGCTCTCCTCAGTTAATAGCTGAGACTGGTTAAAACACTTCCTAAAGCAGCATTTTTTTGTCAGCCACAGGTGAACACTGACCTGTGTCAGACTCCTGAAGCTGGAAAGAGAAGAAACAATCAGGGCTGAATATGGAATGAAGCAACTGGAGCCCCTAAAGACGTGCATTTTGTGTTGCCCTCAAACACACTGCGGCGATCAAGGGTAGATTAACCAGAGTTTGCACAGTTCCAACTCTCTGGCTTGCCTGACTGCCCCCATTCAGCCCATCTGCTTCCACATGGACCGCATGAGACTCAAGTTAGGCATAGGAGATGCCCCAGGGCCTTCCCTTGAGGAACACTGCTGTTGCCTGCCAGCGAGCCAGGCAACTGGAATGAGGCTGCCGACAGCTTTGCAGCCAGGCAGAGCCAGATTTCAGGAGGTTTTGGCCTCCAGACAAGACCTGAGAAGAACCATTTCATGTCCTAAACATCCTTTTGTCTGTTTGTCGACATTGTACCTTCTCTCTTCTTTGGCTGCTCTCTCTGTCTATTCATCTTACAGAAGTACAGAGAGTTTTGCACTTATTTAAGATACATAGGAGCATGCCGAGGTATCAGCCTAATAGGAAAAGGTGGAGAAGACCCAGTACCTACCAAGACAAATCAGATCACTTCAAAAAAAATTACTGACAGTTTTGTCTTGTTCCAGATTTTCTTCCCTTTAATTTTTACATGTTTTCCTGCTGGTCTTAATTAACACTCTTTTTGAACCATGCATGAGGATCCTGCCAGCTTGAACATAGTTATATAATGTGGGTGTTTCAAGACTGTAACTGCAACTAAATTTATTTTTATAATACGAAATCAAAAGAGAGGTATTACAGAGGTTTAGTTTTATTCTAAACCAAATCCTTTAAATAGTGTTTCTGTAACACATAATCTATTATCAGAAAAGTCCTGCCTTTTCAGTCCTTAGAAACTATCTACTGTAATGAGAATTTAAATTATCCTAAAATAAATCCCGATTTGCTAGTCAAACACTGCCTCCTCACAAACTACACTATGACCAGTGAGGCAATTTTAGAGCAACTTAGAAGAAATTGAACACTGATATCAGTGTAACATTAAATTGCTCTCTTAAACAGAGAAATTCACATCAATAGATATGCAAATGCATGTAGAGCCTGATCTGTCTACCAGCTCCCAACCAGCCAGGTCTGGGGATGTAACCGGGTCAGTGAGAACTGAAGTCTTACAGGTACTCTTGTAGCAAAGACTTTCATCGGCATCTTGACAGAAGTTCCCTGGCAATAATCTTAAAGAGAAAAAAAGACCTGGAAATTTTTCTCCTTTAAAATAAACAAACAAGTAGTAAAACATATGACCCATAAATCCTAGATACCTAATGGCTCAACTAATGGCACCACTAGATACAGTCCTAATAATGTAAGATTAAATAATTCTGCTTTCACATCCTCCTGAAGCCATCTGTGAACTAAATTAGAACCAAAGATACACTGTAGATGTTCATCAAGACAAATAAACAGATTTCAGGTTCTCCAGGAAACTTTAATTTCATCAGATCAGTTTTGACTGCTGAGCTTACTCCTAATCAGATTTTGTCTGTAACTTTTTATCCTTTTGTGAAAGAAAAATATATAAAGAAGACCAAGAAATGGTTTCATAAAATAAAATGTATTATCAACTGATTTACTGAAAAAAGCTCTTCTTTACACACTTTGGAGTTCCACAAAATATAGCTCCACTCCCCCACACTCTCTCTTTTTCTTCTTCTGTTTCTCTATATTTCTAAATTGTTAGAATTTAAAGATGATCTAGGAATGAACTACAGCAATTAGAAGGGATTATTTAGTTTCCACCATAGTATTTAATTATCATTTTCTTATTATTTAAAGCTATTTTTGGGAAAGAACAATTTTTTTAAAGAGTGTTTCTACAAAGAATGTCCTCAGTCTTCAGTTCTACTGAGCATTAGAGTCAGTAATGCTCCACATCAGTAATACCAACATGTCCCTTGTCTCCACTCTTGTTCCTCAGCACATGTGAGGTCACAGTGAGGAGGATATGCAGGAGCCTCAAGTCAGAAGAATAGATCCTTTTTCAACATTCCTGATGCTCAGCATTCTTCCTTCCACAAATTCTTCCTTGCTTCTACTGTTATCCAGGGAACTATTGCCACTGTCTGCTTAGTGGACACTCACCAAAGTCTGACCCCAGGCTGGAAAAGTCACAAGTGCTTTCAGCTGATGGATCAATGGTGGAATGTAATGATCTCTTTAGATGAAAAGGGTACAGGCTCCTGTCAATGTTGGTTGGATTCTCTGCATTTGTAGCTCTCTACTCAAAGTTCTTGGCCACAACTTTTTTTTTTTCTCAAGTCCAAGTAAATATTAACTCTCCCATTTATCCAGTCTACTGTCAACTCCAGAAGAAAACTGACAAGATAAAAGTATAAAATATTTATCCTTACATCAACAGGAAGAAAATGACTAGAATTCTTGTTTTCGCCTTAATAGGAATTATCCAAGAGATCTTGGTGCAGAAAGAATGTTTCCTTTGCTGTATTTTCCACAACAAACACAGCTTCTTTATTTCTCTTTTCAAAAAACCAATAAAGAAATTGGATTCAATCCAATCCCCTCAGTCAAGCCTCAATTGCTCCATCACACTACCAGTTCCCACTAGTGACAATGATGGAGTGACACCTGTTACAAGATGATTTTCTGCTATTCTGACACTTTCAATTCTACTTTAATTACCTTTTGGATCTTTAATCAGCATGAGAATCTGTATTGCAAGGACATTTCATGTCTAGGCAATTACACTAAAGGGAAACAAATATATGCATGCTACTATCTGAGTTTTAATATATCTTTTTAATAATTGTGTTTACTTTTTACTTATAGTTGATTTATATTCATGCCTTATGATAGTTTCTCAAAGTGGCATGTAACCTGATTGAGTTTAGATCATTTACTTCAGAAGTTCGATTGGCACAAACATGTATCACATTTTATTTGGCGTGACTGTTATAATTCATTTACAGGAATATAACTCATAGTATCTTAGATAAAGTAACCAATAATTCTAGTCCTGTCTACCATTTCAGGTCAAGTGTAACTATGCAAACACAAAACAACATGTAATTCTTAAAGTATGATAATTTACCTGAACCTGTATATCTGTTACATCCCTTGCTCTTAATGTTCTCACCAACGTGGCTGCATATCTTTAGCACAAATTGGTTTTGCTCTGTGTAACTTAGAATGATATCGCAAACAAAACCCCTCATCCACTTAATTTGAGCAAAAAGCACAAAGGGTATGTCTGTTCTAGCTGATAAGCACAGATGAAAGCCAGTCTTGAGGCCACATCTCATTCTGGTTCACAGAGCCCCCACTGAGCCCAGGCAGAAACTACGGCTGAGCTCCAGAGACCAGCAGCGCCTGAGGTTTATATCCTCCAAAATCCACAGTCACATCTGCCACGTGGACTGGGCCAAGGGAGCTACATGCTTGTGTTCACTCTCCCTTGTTACAGCAGGGACAGCCTGGATCCAAGCTGCAGACAACACAATAGTATAGAGTGAGAAATAGTGCACACAAAACTAATTTTGGCCAACTCACTAATTATCTTAAGGCTTCAGTGTAGCCATACCAGATAGGAGTAGATCTAGACCTCATGTCCTAAGGAAAAACAGCTACAACAGCACTGTAATAGGTGTCCATCAATAGTAAGCCTGGGGGATTCCTGCTACAGGATCTGGAGGACAGACATGAAGGCATCTAAGAAAGTAATGGAAACAAATGCACCAAATTTGCATTTAAACAGGATCTCATCTTGATATTCAATCCTCAAAAAGCTGTCGTGAAACAACTGTATTTTTACTCACTTCATTCACAGAGGTCTTAAGAAAAGCAGGGGCAGCATACACTCTGTGAGAGTCATAGAATCATTCCTAGCAAGTCTATTTTATCACATGAGGGACCAGCACATTGAAAGGCTTACAACACAAGCGTATCCCTGTTTACTAAAATCCCAGGTGCACACACCCAGACCAGTGCACTGAGCAATATCTCTTGTTGAGTCTGTGGAGCTTCCACCTACATCTGCAGCGTTTGGTCAGTTCTGATCCAACTACAACCCCTGTGGCTCCACAGGTGACCAGAGCATATCCCACACCAGAGATTCAACCAGGCTAACACGGAAGCTGATGATCCCATGTGCAGCCCGAGAGCACCATCGGTTTAGGAGCTCGGGAAGGAACTACACATTGTGCTTACCTTCACACATGGGATGTGTGTAACCCCCTGTAGTTCACAGCCCCCTTACTAAGGACACAGCTACCCCAGAGCCTGAGCACAACACTACACCACCAGCACATGGACAGCCAGGGAGTATTGGGAATGTTACGGAAGAAGACTACAGGCAGCGCTGGGAATAATATAACATCTCCAAAACATCATCCTAGGACTCTCTTGTCCAGAAAGAAATAACTGTTTTGTTTTTACCCCACTGGGGTAAAACAGGGTTATTCTGGGTAAACCAGTGTTGTTTTATTTCATTATTTTATTTCATTAGTTTAGCAAAGTATGGACTGACAGATGAACAAACATACAGAAGTCCACATTGTCAATTAACTCCAGATACGTCTTAATTCTCTGTTTCCTGCTCTAATCACTTTATCAAATGTTCTTCCCCTGGCCAGGGATGATGCAATTATATCGTAATTTAACAAAAGGCCAAGCTGCAATGCATGTGCCAAAGGAGCAGAATCAAGGCTGAAAAAGCCATCTCAATGTTCATGTTGTCTGCCTGTGTCCTCCGCCTTGTAATGTTCTTTTGTTACAGCAAACCCTTTCTTAAGCAGCATATTCTGTAGCAATAAAGGAGAGAATTTCAGCATTTCTGAAAAGAAACAACAAATAAATAAAGATAGCTATATAATCTAACAATGATAAAATGTTGCCAGCCCAGGAACCATCTCAAGAAGCGCAAAAAACCTGTTAAGGCAGCAGGTCAGACTGATGCACATATTAAATTTGCAAAAGAGCAGAAGAAAGGAGAAGTATTTTGCTTCTTTGAATATGTAAAAAAAATTAGAGAGTCCAGTCATTTGAAGAAGTAGTAGTAGTGTTGAAATTTAACTTTCAGTAGAAACAGAAATGTACATCGTAGCAGTGTGCTGAGAAGGGTGCTAATGCCAACATCTGGCCCCATGTGTAAATACAGGAAACTCATCCTTTTCAGGGAGTAGCTCCTTCAGTAAAAGTTAATGAAGCTGTGCAAAGGTAAGTGAGGGGAAAATCTGACCCAGATATGGTGTGTTGATGTTAGGTCTTTCAAAATAAAGTTGAGTACTGAAACCTTGCCATTTTGCATGAAACAGTTAACACATAGCAGAATCTGACCACTGCATTTGAAACAAAATTTTCCTTCCATATTTTTGGAGTTACCCTGAAAAGAGTGCCTGCCACAAGTATGTATATAGTGCATACATTTGCTTGTGCCTATTTTTGTTAGAACAGAATCATGCTTAATGTCTTCAATATAGCATACGGTTTTCTAATTCCAGTCTGGAAAGCTCTCTTTCTGTGATGGTTTCTAAATAATGATATTCCTGTGTTCCACATCATCTTAGAAACTTCCTCATACATTTCAGCAGTCTTCCATATTTAATCTCACTGATTTATGTTCATGCCATGGTCTAATGACCTATATGTCTCTGATGGGTAAGCCGCTAACGCCAGTGACACGTTAACCTATTAACCTCTCTTTAAAAATAACCATCATATTCATACAAATAAAATGAAAAGTCAGGCAGCAGCAGCAAAACAGTACCATTGTGGTATCACACAGTAACACAGTGTATATCTAAACTGGGTAAAATGAAGAGGAGCATTTCAAGAATGCGTAGCAGATTTATTATATTGCAAGACCATTTTGCCACAGTTTGCTGCTTTGTGAATTTGATAGCCTGCTTTAGCAGCATTATCCGTATTGTAAAATGTAATTGGCAGGACGATCACTCTTCTGTTCACTCATTTCTTGAAATCTCTGGTACAGTTTGGGGACCTTACCCTGGAAGGTACCAAGAGTTCCTTCCACCGTGCAAATTGCCTTCCAAACCCACTGAAGACAATGGGAGTGGGGGGCTCTGAGCACAGGGCAAGAAACCTTCATCACCTTGGAGAAGGCACTTTGTACAGCTCTCGCTGGTGATCCGTGTAGTGGAATAAACCTATCATTTTAAAAGGCAGGAGGAGGCATCCACAGCCATTTCTTCTGAGAAAAAAATAAATTCCTTTTTCTAAATAGTAGTTTTAGAAAGCAAACAAATCTTTCTTAAAAACTGTAAACTTTATATTCTATGTATTTACTTTGTTCTACTCCAAAACCATCACATCCTTCAAAACTAAGAAAACATGCTCCTGTCATACCAAACCACATTGCAACCTTACAACACCAGCACATAATTATGCATATTATGTATAAGTCATGAAATCAAAGCAGGAAAAAAAACTAAGAAAGCTTATTGTTCAGCACATCGCGGGGTGTTTTGCTGCCTACACCTCATCCAGAGTGAATCTCTACGACAGCCGGCAGACGGACGGGCGGAGAGGCTACCCCGTGGCTGGGCTGCTCGCAGCAAGAGTGAGACCCAAGAAACAGCCCGTGTGAGCCATCAGGGGCTGCGCTCACGGCTGCCACCCGGCTCGCTCCCTCTGCTAGCGGCAGGACGGGCACGGGGCAGCGGGAGGGGAGGACGGCGGAGGAGGGGGCGGGATGCGGGCAGCCCCCGGGGCGGCTGGCGCGCACCTGCCGGCGCCGCGGCGGGGGACAGCGGGAGCAACAAAAGCCGAGAGGCGGCGGCAAAGCCCTTTCCTTCAGCGGGGAGACCTCGGAGAGGGGGCTCCCCGCACCCCGGAGAGCGGCATCTCCCCGCCGGCCGGGGAGCCGGCTCGCCGCACCCGGGGCCGGGGCGGGCGCCGCTCCTTTGTTTTCCGCCGCCCGCAGCGCCACGGCGGGCCGGGCCGGGCCGGGCGGAGCAGGGGGGCCGCGCTCAGCCCTCCCTCCACGTGCACGCGTGGGCTGCCCGCAGGGGTGGGCGCGGGGCGGGAGCCGGCGGAGCATTACCTGAGCAGTTGATGCCTTTCCCCTTGCCGCCGCCCTGGCACTCGGAGCCGGGCAAGGGATGAGAGGCGCGGCCGGTGGGCAGCGCGGAGAGGGCGAGCACCAGGAGGGCGGAGGTGTAGCAGAGCGCCAGCGGGGGTCCCGCCCGCAGGAGCGGCCGGGTGGCGGCCGGGCTCTCTCCCAGCATGGCGAGGGGCGGCCGAGGAGTAGCGCCGGCGGCAGCGGGATGGCGGCGGCAGGCCCGCAGCATCAACCGGAGCCCGCGGCGCCGCCCGGGCGGGACCCTCCTTTCTCCGCCGCGCCGGAGCGCACCTTCAGCATCCCCGCCGCAGCGGCCGCACGGACCCGCCGCCGCCGCCGCCGCCGGGGCGCGGGCAGGGCTGTCCCCGCCGGGGCCGCGCTCCGTCCGCGCCCGTCCGCACAACGCTGCCGCCTCGCCCGGCCGCGCTCCTTTGTGCGCGGCGCCCGGCAGCGCCGCCGCTCCGCCTGCAACAAAGGGAGCGGAGCCGAGAGGCTGCTGCCGCCGCCGCCGCCGCCGCGGAGGGGGAGGAGGAGGAGGGAGAGGGAGAGAGAGATGGGGGAGGAAGCACACGTGATAGCAGCCCCCTCCCCCGGGACCGGAGGGGAGGTAAGGGGCTTCTCCTCGCTCGGCGGGCAGGGCAGCGGCGGCGGCAGCGCCCGCCCTCACGGCGGGGCCGCCCCCGCAGAGAGCGGTGCGGGGTCCCGGGCGGGCCGGGCTGCTGGCGACAGGCGTGCGGGGATAGCGCCGATGGGCGAGTGGAGCAGAGAGGGTCCCCAGGGGCGTCGAGGACCGCTGCCACAGGGTTTGTCACTGGCCGGCGTGATTTTTTATTATTCACTAATCAGCCGGCGTGAATGTGGTTGGGAAAGAAAGCAAAGAGATCATCTCTTCTATTAATTTTAAGGGTTGTGTTTAATTTTTACTGAATGGAAGCCCAGCATGTACAGCCGGAGCGTTTACACCAGTCCAAGTCAATTAATTTTTTACGGTGAAGGCAGTGAGTTTTGTAAAAGAGTGCTTTTTCTATCTACGGGTTTTCCAGTCCCTTGCATGGAGACACTTCAGAGGTCAGAAGCACTGCACAGGTAGAAGGCATATATCTTGAGTACAGATGCTCAGTATGTAACTGTGTGGCTGAAAGCTTTGTGTAAATTGACAGCACAGTGACTGTTTTTGCATGGTGAAAACACAAGGCAATGCTTTACATTCAACGAGATTTTTTCCTGTCTCAGTTGGCATGTTTCATGTGAGTTTTTTTAATCCACTGTGCAAACCATTTGTTTTTCAGGAATAAAAATTGCCTTTTTCCTTGATCTCTCTGCCGCTACACACTGCTGATGGGCTGTAAAATGTAGAGCTTCTGTGAGGAGATCTGGCTTGCACTTAGGTATAGCTGTTGTGTGAGGAGACCTTTGAGCAGTTTGCTAACCAGAGCAGTCAAGAGCAAGGCAATAAATCCAGGAGTAAGCTTTGGGAGGCACAGTGGTCAGACATATAAAGTCAGATTGCTGTCTGTTTAAATACAGCATTGAAGACTAAGTCCTGTATTACTAAGAGAGCAAGTTCCTGTTGACATAGGTGGTTCAGCACTGGCTGCCTCTGCTGAATAAATGCTCTTCTGTAATTACTTGGTGATGCTAGATGTGAGAAGAGTTCTGCTCCCCAGTAAGGTTGGGCACATTACCTCAAATGGAACTGGTGCTGATGAGACTGGGCTGCTGAGGTACACGGGTCAGGATGTTCAAAACTCTCTAAGTTTGGATGCTGCTGTCTAAGCAGATGAACCTTTGGGATCTTTGAGTCATGGGACTTGCAGAGATGCTTTGAAGGTATCATTCTGCTGTTGTAGGAGCAAATGCTCTGTATACCTTCTTCCCTAAAACACATCTAGATCCATCTTACACTAAATATACTGTTTTCCTGTACCTCTTGCTGAAGGGCAGGACCATAATAGCCCTCATCTCAAACACTTTCAAGACCAGTTCATACCCATTTGTTCTTGTGACATCCAGTGTTCCAGTTAGTAATTTCTCTTTCCCTTGCATATAAATCTGTAATACACTTACAGGCAGTAGTTATAGCCACTCTTTGCTGGTCTAACCTATCAGTACATTTTATTAGTCTCCTCCTCTAAGACAGAGCCTCTGTAACTCAGATTTTACTGCACTAGATAAAGTTTGGATTCAGCTTTCTATAGCATAGCTGCTGTTTGTAACAGCTTTTCACAAACTATTGCCAGTCTCTGCCATAGAGGTAATCTCTCCCGATTTCTTCCAAAATTGCCTTTGCTAATTGTCTGCTTGCAGACAATATGACCAAACCTCACTGATGTTTCAGGTCATGCCATGAGCGACAAATACAGGCTACTCCTTGTATTTGTCATTTACAGTCCATAATGATAATAATGCTTTTTATAAATGTCCAAGTGCATAACTGTATCTTTTCCATTGTTGCATTTCATCCCATTTCTTTTATTCCAATCCTCAAAATTATGTAGTCATCTTTTTGGTATATTCTGAACCTCTTTTCTATTAACAGTCTTGAGCAGTTCTTTGAGTCCACTTCCACATCTACAACAATGAAAAATACACAAATACAAACGAAAGGTCTCAGAACAAATTTTACCAGTAACAGTACTTCTCCCAGTTCAAACATCCCTCTTCCAGGGCAGGGGGTAGTCTGTTATAGGGAGTTCCCAGCTGAATTTACAACTTTGTTTCAGTTTCCCGTGTCTTTCTGCTTAGTCAGGCAAACTATATGCTGGGCTCATAGAATGGTTTGGAATGGAAGGGACCTTAACTATGATCTAGTTCCAACCCTCCTGCCATGGGCAGGGACACCTTCCACTAGACCTGGTGGCTCAAAGCCCCATCCAGCTTGGCCTTGAACACTTTCAGGGATGGGATATCCACATGCTCTTGCAGTTTAAAGTTGCTGCCCCTTCTCCTATTCATACAAACCCTTGTAACAAGACCCTCTCCAGCTTTCTTGTAGCCCTGCTTCAGATGCTGGAAGGCTGCTATAAGGTCTTCATGGAGTCTTCTCTTCTTCAGGCTGAACAACTCTGACTCTCTCAGCCTGTCATCATACATACTGCAACCCTTTGATCATCTCTGCGTCTCTTTTCTGTACTTACTCCAACAAGTTCACATCCTTCTTATCTTGGAGGCCCCAGAGCTGGCCACAGTATTCCAGGTGGGTTCTCATGGGAATGGAGTAGAGAGGGACTATCACCTCTCTTGATCTGCTGGCCATGCTAATTTTACTGCAGACCAGAATATGTTTGGCTTTCTGGACTGCAAGTGCACATTGCAGGTTGAGCTTCTCATCACCCAGCACTCCCAAATCCTTCTCCCCATGGCTGTTCTCAATCCATTCTATCCCTGAATTTGTGCTGGGTTTGCCCCAATCCAGATGCTTTGAGCTTCATGACTTTCACACAGGTCCACCTCTCAAAACTGTCCAGGTCCCTCTGGATGGCATTCCTTCCCCCCAGTGCATCAATTGCACCACACAGCTTGGTGACATTGGCAGACTTGCTGAGGGTGCCCTCAATTCCACTGTCCGTGTTTCCAACAAAGATGTTTAAACAGCACCAGTCCCAGCACCAGCCTCTGAAAGCATCACTTGTCACTGGACTCCAACTGGACATTGAGCCATTGCCTGCAACCCTTTGAATGTCACAACCCAGCCAATTTCTTGTCCTCTGAGTGGTCCATTCATCAAAATATGTCTCTCCAATATACTGGCAAGGATGTTGTGCAGGACAGTGTCAAATGCTTTGCACAGGCTCTGATAGACTATGTCACAGTTGCTGTTCCTTTATCCACCAATGCTGTAACTCCTTTGTGGAAGGACACCAAATTTGTCAGGCATGATTAGTGTGAAATCTTTTAAAAAGTCCAGATAGATTGTAAGTAAACCTTACATTTTTGGTGGGTTTTTTTGGGCTTTTTGTTGTTGTTGTTACTTTTTGACTCCTGGGGTGAAGTACATGCCATTTTTTATCTAGAAAAGCCACATCTGAGCAGTTCTGTCTGTCTGGAAGCATCTCTGGCTAGTTTAAAGTGAGTGATACAGTCATGTTTGATTGGCAAATTCACACTATGCCAGCTGGGTCTGCATTTCTACTCTGTTCTCTGATATATGTATTAAAAAAAAAAAAAAAAAAAAAAAAAAAAAAGAGAAGAACTTAAATACTTTCCTGCCAGCTTTAAAAGCAAAAGAATTCAGAAAGAATTTGAGCAAGCTACTTCTGCGGTGCAAATTGTTGCAGACGGAGGGAAAGCCACACCAACAAAATGACAGATTTTGTGTGTCTTTGGGATCACACTAAACTCTGCCACATTTGGTAACTTCCATCTTTGGCAAGTAAATGTAACTTTATTGCAATTATCCATCAACTTCACTTTTCCTCACCTCCAACTGCTCTTCTGTGAAAGTAGGAAGTTATACAGATTGTTGAAAATTGTCATCTTTGGTGAACTCTTGAATACTACCAGCAGTTTTTAAGTCCCCTGCTGATGCACGCACAATTTCTACCCTCCTCCCCCCTGATTTTTCTCCAGTAGTTTCTTTAGAAATGAAGAAGTACAACCAAAGGGAAACAGGGAATATGAATGAACAGAGAGAAGCTGCCGGAGCAGTGAGAGTGATTTCATTTGCCAGAGATCTGGACACAATACAGATACACTTAATTGTGAAAGCACTGTTTTGTTTTGTCTTGGAGAACTGAGATCTATAATTTAGTGACACCGTCAAAGCGTTGTTTGCACCCCCCTGTGGCCTTGTGCATCAGACAGTAGAATCCTGCTCTTTCCAGGTATTTTATCAGAGAATTGTTCTTATTAGTCTCAGCTTTCCTTCTTACCCAAAAACTGCCTTCCCAACTCCTGCACTTGTAAAGAAAACATCAAAAATATTAAGAGTAAAGTGGAACAGTGTTCACAGAATCAAAGAAACACAAAAATGTTGAGGCTGGAAGTGACTTCTAAAGGTCATCTTGTCCAACTCACCATGTTCAAGCAGGGCCATCCTGAGCCGATTGCTCAGAGCTTTGTCCAAATGATTTTTTAATATTTCCAAGGATGGCACTCCAAAGTCTCCCTAGGCAACCCATGCTGGGTCACCCTCACAGTGAAAATGTGTTTCCTGATGTTCAGAGAGAATCTCCTGTGTTTCACTTTGTGCCCATTGTCTCTGGTTTTAAATCAAATGTGTTTAATGAAATCTAGAATCAGCCTCAACAAAAGACTCAGCAGTTCTCGCATACAAAATATTTAGCTTCTGTTACTTGATTAGAAGTGCCCAGTTTATCCAACAGTTGAACTTATTTATCTGTCTCTATAAGGGGCTTTGTGCCCAAAATTTCAAATGACACCAACATAAATCTGACACCTTCAGTATTTGCAAGTTGCATAATACAAATAAGTATCTTCAGTATATAATCTCCCTGTATTATGATGAAATAAAATTAGTGCAAAACCAGGAAAGAACCAGGTGGCACTGGCTATGTCATTTAGGTTCATACATAGCTTATTATCTATTAAACTTTTTATTGAATTAATTTTTTTTCAGCACCACAGAATTTCTTCTGTGTTACTCCCGAATTCTTCAGCAATCAGACGCATGGCCCAGGATTTACAATGATGTCAGATTTGGGAGTGTATCCAGCAGACCCTACACAGGTGGTTCTTGCCACAGTTACCATGCAAACATAACTGTGGAAAGGTTTTCTTGTCTGGAAGGCTCTCAGCTGAACAGAAGGGCTGTTTAGCATAGTACTCTCTTGCTCCTTTCCATCCAGTACTAAATATGTGGCACCAGTCTCAGATCAATACTTGCCCTCTGTCAAAGTCTCACATGTCTAAATTTTGGTCCAGGAGCTTGATCAAGTGATTCAAGTATCTAACCCCACTTAAAGCTAAGGGGGAAAAAAAAGCCAGTTTAGGCCAAACTGAATTTGCTGTCACAGTAACGAGGACAGAGTAAGGGGAGAGCAAGAGCTCAGCAAAACTGGTTTTAATGCTGCTGCTCCTAAGAGCTGGGAAAGAGAAAGCTGATTGTGACTTGTGCCCTTTCCCTGCCCGTGTAACTTCATCAAGGCTCTGGGGCAAGCAACACAGGCAGTGGTGCAGTACCATTTTACTGCCCCCCAGCACCCTGCTGCCCTGTTCATCTCTGTCCTTTTCCAGTGCATAAAGCTGCCTCAATATCTCACCAATTTCTGAGGCAGCAATGTGCTCAGGCTGGTTATTATTGGGAAGCTGAGAACTCTTTCCTTTGTACTATGCCACTCTATTTTGCATTTTCTACCCCACTCCTATAGTTCTTCTCTATTTCCCTCCTTTTATTTTAATTTTTAATTTTTCAGGTGTTTCCCTAGATTTTATGCTTTTCCGTTTTCCATTCATCACGGTGCCAGATCTGTTTCTCTTTCTGTGGTTGTTTTGACTCTTCTTTCCCAAAATATCTTTATTCAGTCAAAAGGCATGACTAAAAGCCTATTTGGGTCAATAAGATGATTTTTAAGAACCAGGCTGAATATATATTCCTTCACATTGAATTTCCTGTCACAATGTCCCCATGAGTCAATAAATATTACTGAGCCCACTTTGCTGCTGGGAAAACCAGGACATGGAGAGATTTCTTTTTCTAGCACCAACCACGGAACACAAAGGATTCTGTAGCTGTAAAAGTAAGCAAAATCCTTACTTTTTAAAACCCAGTGTCAAACACATGCTTCTCCAGAATACTTTGTTTCCATCCAACTCTAACACCTTCTGCTGTCATCTATTCAGAGTAGTGGCAGGAACAGTAGGGGAAGCTTCAAACCATTCTCAGGACTGACCCAAATTTGTTTGCCCATATCACTTGTTCTCAGTCATCTATTCCAAACAATTTTTCATGTTGTTTGGCTTATATAAATAAAATATGAGCTGTCACTTAGCACCTTCACATCTTTTAATCTTTCCTAATGAATCAATTTTTTAGTTCATTATTCAGTTTGTTACCCTTTTTTCTGTTCCTTCTAATTTGTTGACATCTCTCTTCTTCAAATACTTCCATACTAACTGCTGATCAGTAAAAGTGATTTCCAGATGTTGATAAATGCTTTTGTCACTTATTGATCAGTCGGTTTTGGTTCTTTGTTAGTGAATTGTATTTAAACTAATAATTCCCAGCACAGTAACCTGTATGTGCCTGGGTGTGCCAGGAAGTTCATGACTGACTCCATTCTGAAGATTTTCCATGGTGTTCATAAAATCATGACAATTTTTCAGTCTTGCTTTTAACTTTTTGCATCTTCACAGGCAAAAATATAAAATATTTCATTGAACTTGATCTCCATTGCCCCAACAGCTCTCTGTATTCTGCATCAGATGGGTATTCAGTTTGCTTTAAGTTTAATCTTCAGTTAATGAGTACTAGGGCTCTTGCCAATTATACCACTTGCTTTGAGAATACCCTTCACATTGTTATCTGCGATTCTTAATCAAAATGCAAAAGAAGATTAAAGAATGACATGTTTTATGCTGTGTTTAATTGTCCCCAATGACTGGTTTTAGTAGTACAATATATGGTAAAATATTCTCAAACATTTTTGTCAAGGGCTTCTGTAATGTCAGTTTTATTTTGTTGTAATTTTTGCTGCAGAAATACACAAGTGGATGCAGCATACAGTTTGTTAGCCCACTGAAGTCATATAGAAAGGGACTATTACTTCCCTGTGCTTTTGACAGTGTGTAATTCAGAATTACATAAGCTTGTATTTATTGCTATATTTCATTGCATTTCTCAGTCTAATTTTCTCCAGCCTTCTGCTGTTCTCATACTCTGGTTTTGCATAACTTTTCAAAGTTTATTAACCATTTTCATCATGCTGTACATTGATTTCTATCATTATACAGTTAGCCTTCTCAAGCATATCCATATGCAGTTATGAACAGCTATGTTTCTCACCCTTGTATCATTACCAAACAGTCCAAACTTAATTTTCTTAGTTATTTTAATGTTTATGCAACACAGACAGATTGCATTGTTCTTGATCCACATTATATATAATGCTTACAAGCACAAAAGCAATTACATTATCATTATGTTAATATGTAACAATATACTTAGAAAAGCAGAACTGTCAAGAAGGAGAAAGAGGAACTGTATATTTTTTTAATATAAACAGTGATTGTGGCATACAAAAGAAGAATTAGACAAGGTGCCAACTCTACCCTAATGCACATTTAGGTTAGTGAGATACTATGGTCTAGAACAATGACATGCCTAAATTATGATATATTCTTCTCTTGTTTCTCCATAAAAATTCAGAAAGGACTTCTGAAACTCATGGAATCTCAATATGTGTCCATTAACATAGTAATATATTTTTTCCAATGGAGCTCATTTCTAAGTATTTGCAAGCCGTGACTTATAAATGGGAGGTTTATTGGATTTCCAGAACCTTGTGAAATCTCCTTTGGTGGATAATAAAGCTAAATGAATACATTTTCAGAGAAACTTGTCTAATATGATTATATTTGTGCCCAGAAATATGAGACTATTAGGGATTTAGATTGTCCAGAGCATCAGCTATCTTGTTCCATATGTTTCTGTCTGTCTGATGGAAGTTTTCAAGGTAAGAACATGACTTATTGGGTGAGCTGTCACTCTGTGTGACAAGTGACAGCTGAGACACCTTGAATAGGATGTACCTGGAAATATGGCATTTTTTGTTGCTGCATAATAATGTCTTTGTAGTGAATTAGGATGATTTCGCAGTGGCTTGCCTTCTTTTTTTTTTTTTTTAAGGTAATTGCACAAAGCATTTCCATCTCTTGTATCACTGTAATAAAGGTCGGAATACAGCTTCAGTTTTTTTGACAGAGTGATTTAATAAGTAATCTCTTCATATGAATAGTGAAATTTCTACTTTTTTCTTTTCTAGTGGAAAAATAGGAGATGAATAGGAATGTTTGCAGATAGAGCAGATCTCTTGACTCACTGTAATTACAGGATTTGTTTGTAGACATCACTGTCTCCTGTCCCAGCTTCCTTTCAAGAAATGTTGTGTCTCTTTCCCTAGATGGACATATGGAAATGAACACTAACTTTTTTGAAGACCACCTGCTTCTGATAGATAAAAAGTAGTTTAAAGACTGAGCTGCTTCTGTGGGATACTCCCACCACACCTTTGCTGGGTTGCAATGTGCAGGAACTTTTCTCCAGACTTCCCAGGCCATCAGCAGGTTGTAGGGCTTTCCCTCTTTGGGCTGCTCTGCCTCCTGGCATGGGCACAGACAGTTCTGCTGTAGGGGTGAAACCTCACTGTGAAATTACCTCATTACCTGGAGTCCCTGTTGTCTCCTAACATATCTCAGTTTCTCAGCTGGAGTGTGGAGGGTGGCTACCATTTTCCTTTCCAGAGGCACATGGCTGGTGGCTGTATGGCATCCAACATACAGCATTGCATATGTTCTTGAAACAGCATTGCTCTGTGTTTAAATGTTTGGCGTTGTTTCGTAGAAAATATGGACAGCATTAGGGTGCAGATTCAGTAGGTATTGCCGAACAGTCTCAATTATACATAGTTTTTAAATGTGGAATTTTTCTGAATCACAGGATGCTTCTAAGCTTGTAAGGTTCAAATAAGTCCTTCTCCCTGCCCAAGGATATGTGTTTTGTGTCGGGAAGTGGCACTAATTGCTTGTAAGTAGGGAGCAAGCTAAATTGTCTGAAATATATCAATCAATATGAAAGCACCAACTAAAACTATTAAGAGAGATGCACTCCATCTTACACAGAGAGAAATTATATCACTATCCTGCAGCCCCAAGAGATGGCATGAAATGTTATTTATATTTGATTATTTTCTCCCTCCCAAAAAGACATGATGTTGTGGATACTGATGTGAGTCATAGTTAACTTCCAGAATACCATTAATCCCTTTGTTCTTCATCAGGTCACGCATGCTATGCTGATGATAGAGATGATGAAAGGAGTTTTAGTTCACAAGACCCTGAACTTGCTGCACTTCTTCCTTTTACAAGGAGAAAAATGGAATTGCATCAGAGCCACAAAAAGTGCAGATTGTTCTAAAAAGACATATTTTACCAAAGCACTTTCTATGCCTGCTGTCGTGGTCTGTAGTGGACTTATTGTTGACACAGCTCTGGATATTTATATTCCTTCAGGAATAGCACAACATGATTCTGAATGTCGTGTGGAGCTTGACAATAGGATTGCTACCAAAGGAAAGAACTCATTCTGAACCGTGTTCTGAATTTCAATCTGCACACAATGAACTTTCACATGAAGGCTGATGGGAAGTGAGAAATAAGATGCTTTTGATAATTGAAATGAATTTTATGGAGCATTTTTTGAATCTTGTATGGATTAGTAACCAGTATCACTGAAATAACTCATTTACTGAAATAACTCTAAAAATATGTTTAAGTGAATTTGTAGTAATGGTGTAGCATCTAATCTGCTTTAAGGACTCCATTCTTGGAATGAAAAATGTTTCTGTCTATTCAGCATAAGGTTTTAAATTGAGCAAGAGGACATATATCACAGTTTCTCTGCTCCATTTTTCTCTCTGTCATTTGAGGTGTTTGAAATGTGCAACGTCTGTATTACTTATGTACATTATCTTGCAATACATTTTAGCATGCAGGAAAGTGTGTTTTCCAGATGAATGTATCTGGTGTTTTGGTGCCAGTGCCCCCAGAAATGCACCTGGCATGCACTGCTGGGAATAAGGGCTCTTGCTTGAAACAGCTTCCTATACATACCATCTTCTCACATTATACCTACCCACTTCTAGCAGGAGTCTATCCCTGGTGGGAAGATGGTGGAAGGGCTGTTAAAGTCTCCTTATGCTGTACAATATCACAGTTGCTCTGGCATGCTGCTGGATGAGCTCAGAGTCAAACACGCTCAGTGGAACTGAGGATAAATGTTAAACTCTTCTCGTACTAAGAAACAAGACATTTTGAATTTGCCCTCCAGACTGCACATGCACTTTTCACAGCCTCAGCATACAGGACTCTCCCACAACCATCAGGATGGGGTTTGTTATCCAGGTCTTCACTTCCTCTTCCAGGACAAGACCCATAATTTGAGGTCATGTTGCTCACCCACTCACGATTGTGAAAGGACAGGCTTAGTACCAAGAAAACGAAAAAGGACAAATCAATGTGCATGTCTAGGAGGTGGATTTGGTGTCCTTCTCCTTTCACTAGGTACCTCTAGGCAAGAGAGACAATGGGCCAAGAAGAAAAAGAAAACCTCATCTGTCATGTAGGACTTAATTTTTGGAGTTGGGAAAAGTCTGAAAACTCCTCAACAGGGAGCCTAGCAGATTTCCCCACTCATCTGAGACATTGGCCATGGCACAGCTGGCACAGCGAGAAGCATCACAGAGCCACAGGTTCAAACAACCCAATTTGTCAAATCTCTGATTTATTTTAGTATACAATTGAAATGAAAGATGCCAAACTGTGAGGAACATTGTAGTCATAGTGATGATGAACAGCACAAGTGTACTTGAGCATATATTTTATTAGAGAACTATTGCTGTACATGTTCATTATTTGCAGACTGACTCCTGTAGGCTATAAACTCTTCTAAAATATCACTGCCCTGGTGGTAGTTTTTTTTTCCTAAATTATTGTAAGCTTAAAAGGTTTCAGTTTGAAAAATCTTCCCCCAAACAACATTTATGTGGACTTGGCTTTGTGTTTTTTAAAAAGATGATACAACTATCCCTTTGAAAAAAACATCTGTTTCCCTTGAGCATTTAGATGCTGAGTTGAAAAGCAGTTTACAAATACCTATGATACATAACTTACAATCCAATATAATTTTATCCTATGTTCTTAGACATCTAAGAAGAAAACAATACATTGATTTGCTTCAGTTTTCTATACACTGTTGTGACAGAAAGAGAAAAAGCTCTTGCTAATTTATGCTATCTGGAAGGAATATGTGACATGCCTTCCCAAGAAAGGATTAGAAGTGAGATAAGTTATTAATAAACTAATTTTTATTTTTGGTTCAAAAAGTTCTTATTTTGTGGCTAGACAAATGAACATACATTTCTGATACTAAAAAAGCATTTTTCCAGTAGTAGAGAGATAAAGTAACAGAGCACTACAACAGAATGATGTTGCTATTTCAAATGTCTTATTTTCAATTTGAGTTTTCTGACTAATGAGATACAGCAAGAGCTATGATAAAAAATAGATAATCTTTTTAATATTATAAAAATGCAATTAGAAAAGGAAATATACAATTAGGAGGAATTTAATATAAAGATATAAAAATAGGTTCTTCTCTTATGTAGGCTCAAAGACTTTTTTATAAATTTGTTGAGCCATAAGATAGAAAAGACCAATCTCATCTGGGAAAAAAAATGCTGCATTTGGAGACACTGTCCTGTCCTTATCAATGTCCTGGCTAGATCCAGACTGGGATCTACTGACTACTGTTTGTTCATCCTGCTACTGTAAATTTTTTGTGTATTGATACACAGACTATTTTGGAAAAGCTGTACTTGGAGAGTAGGAACAAGGAAACTGAGAAATGACATCTGGCAGTTTAGGTAAGTCCTCAGACTAGTGTATGTCTGGTAATTTTTCATGAATGCCTCCAAATGCCCCAGAGTCTTGAGGAGCCTCATGCTTGAGAGAGCCCAGCATCCAGCAGTTTGCACTTTTGGTCTCTCTGGAAAGCCTGTCTGCTTATTTTGAGGTCTATATGTCAACAGTTTGCCAAACTCTTCTTAAAAATCCACTTCTTAGAGTCTGCTACACTTAAAATAAAAGCTGTGACAATGACCATTCTAGTTCTCAGAGACATGCAACTTCTGTTGCAGCATCTTTCCATCACCCCTCAATTGCTCCTAACTTTGGTAATTTATTCTGGGTAGTAATGTTCTAATTATGGTTTCAGCACAGCAACATTTTCTTTTGAAGTGAAACGCCAAGCTCTGTTATTTTAAACTCTGCATGGTAAGGCATGAAGTAGTGAGCCCTTTATTTAAAACAACCAACACTTTTTCATTGTAAAATGGTTTGTAGCAATATTTAAGGAACTGTGCTTTCTCCATGATTTATTGTTTGGTGCCAGGGTTGGCCTTGAGTAAAAAACTAGGATCCCGTTTTTTGGTTTTATAAAAACCAGTAACAGGCAAGTTATCATTTTCCAGGCCCCTGGCTCCTTCCATATATAATTTGTTTTATCCAACCTGAAAAACAGAATCTCTTAAAAGGCTAGAAAACCACTTTTACACTGTTCCAGAACTTCAAAACTGCACTGTGCATGGAGGAGGGAGAAATTCCAAATAACCATCCCTCTTTTGCCATTTCAAATTACCCAGATGTTCCTTGGTTGATAGGATGTGTGCCCCAAATTGACTGTGCACAGTGTACCTGCTCACTTCACAGAGCCCACAATTTCTCAAAGTCACATCTGAAGATGCAGGGATAAAAACTTGGCAATAAATTGTCAAGGTCAAGCAAGGTCTCCACAAAGTCTGTGTTCATATCAGCAAGAGAAGATCTGTAAAGCAGCTGCTTCTGATGACCTTTCATGCTTGTAATATGCATTTTAGGACATCTTCCTTCAACCGGGTTAAAGTTGGTCCCAGGAGCACCACACCTATTGGCATCTGGGCTGCACCTTCCAGTTTGTTTTTCTGCAAAAGGAATCAAATTCATGTGTTAAGGGACCCCTCCATACGGGAATCAAAGCAGGACCATTAAGGAGGACTGGGAGATGCACTCTGGGACTGTGCTACTGGTCCAAATTCAACAAGCTAGATGCACCCAAAAGAGAGTAAATGTCTGTGTTTTCTGTGCCTGGAAGGTGTAATTTCTCTGCAGGGAGGTTTGCTGCCTTCTGCTCTGCAGAGGTCTGTGCTTCCAGGAGGAAGATGATGAAAATGCAATGCTGAGTGAAGAGCTGTGGGTCTGTGGTTCCCACGCTGCATTGAAGTTCTGGGTAGAAATGAAGAAGTGAAGAGAGAAAAATGCTAACCTTTACCAAAAAACACAACAGCTTAAATTATACCAGTACGAATATTTTCTTTACTCTTTTAGTATTTATTAACAACACAATGTATGAACCCGCATAAAGCAAATGGCACAATTTGTGAGCTTTGCCCTGTTTCGAAGACAATGATAGAAAAGGCCCAGTGTACTGCTATGAATTTATAGAACACTGTTATTGATCACTTTACAATGTAGAATTGCACAGCAGAGTTGTATTAATTTATGTTTAAAGAGTTATTCTGCGAGGCCTGATCATCCTGTTTCCATTGAAGCCAAAGCCCAGCTGACAGGAAGCACAAATATGTGGCAGCTGCAGCTGTGGCTAAATCCTCCTTTGATTTTGAACTAACTATTCCAAAACCCCTCACTCCAAGCTCTGTTTCCAAGATCACACAGGCCTGACTCTGATAAAAAGGAGCACTGTCTAGAGAATCAGCATTTATCAGTCACCATAAAAAGCGTTTCTGAAGTGCAAGTTCCCTTTTACTTGAAGCAAAAGTTTTCACAGCCTCGTGCAACACCTCACTAATGACTCTGGCTGAAATTGTGAGATGCTAATTATGAAAATGCTTATGTGATGTATTCATACTAAGTCAGATTGCGAAAAATAAGTAGATATATTCTTGAAAGATCTCATAGGGGCTAAATGACAGGAAACTTGACACACACCCCCTACATAAACTTTAAGTTTTCCATTTGTCTGTAGAATGCAATCCTGGATCACCAATTCACTTTCTCTCTCTGCCCTTGAACTTTTATGGTTGTAGGGCTCAAACACTGCAGTCTATTTATTATTTATCTTACCATGGCACTTTGGGAGAGAAGCAGAGCTTATCATTCAAGCCCACGAAAAACAGGACAAAAGCATTTCAAGCAGAAATCAATCGCTTGTTTTCATCACTTTTGGGGTGTTTAGGCCTTTCAGGGTTTTAGCAGAGCAATTGTCAATGTAGTTTAGCAGCTCTCCCTTCATGCTGGCAGTATCTTACCTGAGCCAGTTTTAAGCTTTGTTTAATTTTTCAGGTAGTACTTTACTACACAGACAAAAAAATCTGATCTTGGTTTTGACAATATAGGCATGATTTGACAATATTGGATGATTATAAAATCTTGCAGATATGCAGGAAAATCTCCTTTTTTCCCCCATGTTAACTCCTTTGCTCAGTCGTGTGCCAGGCCATGACACAAACATCAACATTTCTCTGATCCCAGCTTCGAAAAAGTTTTTGAATTCAACTTTTCAGATTATGCTTGAACTTTATCAGGCTCTTATATAGGGGCTGCATAATTGGCTGCATAATTTATTTAATACCTATATTAAAGCAACTTACTTAAATTTATCAGCTTCAGGTAATTTTGATTTTTATCTATGGATTGTAGGCTACTTGGGCAATAACAAATGAGTTAAAAATACAGTAAGACCAGAGAACTGGAAAGAAACTGGAAACATGTACAGAGTGCAGGTGCCCAGGTGCTGGCAGGGGGAGCTTCAGTGGGCTCTGTGATGAGGGGCCAGGGCTGCACAGCCCTTTCCAGCCACCTCCAATGCCCCCACCACATGGCATGGCTGGGCCCTGTAGCCAAGGTGGTAGCCCCTTGAGGAAAACGTATTTTAAAAAGGCAAAATGCTGCCTGGCAGTGTGGGGTGAGGAAAAATGTGAGAGAAATAACCCTGAGGGGAGAGCTGAAGGAGCTGAAGGACACTCCCCTGCAGCCTCTGGAGAAGATCACAGTGGAGCAGGCGTTTCCCTGCAGTCCACAGAGAGGAGTGTGCTGGAGCTGGCACCCACCTGCAGCACCTGGAGGACACCGTGCCACAGCCCGGGGAGGTTTCCTGAAGGAACTGTGATCCATGGAGAGCTCACACTGTATGGACTGGGGTATCCCAAAGGAGCTCCACACTGGAGCTGGTGTATCCTAAAGGACTGCAGCCTGTGGGAAGGACCTCACCCTGCAGCAGGAAGATGGTGTGAGGAGGAAGGAGTGTCAGAGAGGAAGACTTATAGACCAACTGCAGCCCTCATTCCCTGTCCTCCTCTGCTACTTGGAGTTGAGGGAAAGGAAGGGAATTCAGAGATGAATGAGAAAAGCTGACCCTGGAAATACTTGTGGGAGAAGTGTAGCTTTTGTCTTTGTTTCTATTTCTACATCCAAATCTATTTTATTTGGCGATAAATTAAATTAATCTCCCCTGAGTTGCCTGGTTTGCTTGTGATAACTGGTAAGTGATCTCCCTGTCCTTGTCTTGACACATGAGTTATTTCAATCTAATTTTTTCCCCATCCTGTTGAGTAGGGGGAGTGAAAGATCTGCTGATGTGTGACTGACAGTGCTCCAAGGTCAACTCACCACAACCAGAAAGCATCCCTGTCTGACTGGAAGGGAATATCAGAAAATTTTAGGGAGCTGAGACCTAAATCATATGTTGTTATGAAACTTAATGCCTTCTGAGTTCATGGGAGTTTGATGCTGCCTTGAGACTATGACTGGAAATGTAGGCATGCTCTATAATCCAACCTTTGCTATCTGCAGAGCATGTTATGTATTTTAAGGTGAAATAAAGAATACATTAAGTTTACCAACAGAGGCTCTGTTGAAAGATTTAGTGTTTCTTATAATATACCCTGTGAAAAATCTTCAGAAACCTCAGGGGAAAAGCTTGCAAAACCTTTGGTAGGCTCACTCGGTTTCCAGCTGAACTGAACCTTAGGTAGGCTATTTCCATTCTTCTATGACAGAAAGGCTCAGTGGTGGCTGACAAGCTTTGTGACTTTGTGAAAAATTCAAGAGCAATCCCTCTGCCAGGACTCTGTGGACATGACAGCAGATGGACAGAGCTGCAACAGGGGTTGCTCAGTAAATCCTCAGCAGCAGGGGGGAAGGGGGCCAGCAAGCACCAGACCCCTTTAGGATCCAGCTAACTGTGGTAGAGCAAGCCCACCACAATTCCTCAGCAAATCCTGTGGTTGCCTTCCATTTCTGACTTCGCTGTTAATTTCTGCATCTCACCATCCCCAAGAAAGCAGTATATAGCCTAGAATTGCTGCCTTTATTTTGAGGTCTCATAAGGTTGAGACTCAGATTTTAATTACCACACACAGAAAATGTGTTTGCATTTTTTGCTTATTTTATATTTGACAGTGTTTCATCTCTGCTGGAAACCTAACTTTTCTATCAGTAGAATAGTTCTGAATGCTCAATGCTGAGTCAGAAATATTGCACTTCATATATATGAGTCATCATCAACTTTATCATTTTAGATCAAAAGAAAGCAAACCCATCCAAATTTTCTGGCTTCTGTGATGTAAAAAATTACAGTAAATCTGGAGTCAGTTTATGCACATACTTTAAGAAAGTTCTGGAGTTTTTTGAAGGTTCTAGGTCATATGATATGCAACTTTCCTTAGCTGTTTCCATCTTCATATATTAGAAACTTGTATGTGAATAATTCTACTTAAATTAACTCTACCCCAGCCAAAACCAGCACAGCCTTTTATCCACTTTTATATGAAATGTCAATCATCTCTGGTTTCAATGGAGGAAACTGTTATAAAACCTTCTGTGGTCTGACACAACTTTCTAAGATCATGAAAAAATCTCTTCCTTTCTTATCTGAAACAAAATCATTTTTTCTGAAAATGTAGATGTGTATCATACTTTTTGTGAATTGATACATAACAACACAAATGTCTTTTATATTCAGGGACATAATTTTATTCTCCTAACCACGTGCAAGTTGTACATATTTTGCTTACAGACTAAGGCAGTATTCATCTTAAGAAATGAGAAAGTAATACAAAATCAATAAAATATATGTAATGATTATTGATATCTGAGGTTAAATTTTGACTGCAACTAATTACTTCACAATAACAATAACTTTTTAAAGACAATAGTGCAATCAGGTTAGAACTAGTAAATAAAATAATAAAAAAACCACTCATATTTCCATTCTGGATCGGTTTCAATACCCAGTGCCAGAAAATCACATTACATTTAATTATTTTCTAATGGATTTGATTGCAGAGAGAAATTTTATACACATTTCCAGTTTTGGGGTGTTTTTCTTTCTAATTGTCATGACATTCAGAATTTAAATACAGGAAATTTTATTGCATAGATGCACAAGTTGTTGCTGACTGCCATTTCAGCTGCCTAAGTAAAGACTAGCTTCTCAGAGCTCAGCTGGCAATTAGTACCACAATTACACTTACGTGTACAGCTATGCTGGCAATTTACATCAACTCTGCAAACCATTTCACATGCTGCTAAGGCATTTCTTTTCCATGTCATTCCTTAGGCATAATCCATGTCATTCTTCTGATTGTTGGAGTTGTTTTATTCTCTGCAAACTGTTCTAGTTTCTCCTCTCAACCCCAGCCCTGGTAATGGGCAGTGGAGAAGAAGTGGAGCACTAAAATCAAGTGGTGACTGATATTACCAGTTTACCAGTCATGTGGCGCATGATAATTTGGCTTGACAATAAAGAAAGCTGTGTGGACATATGAAGAAAATCTATCTTGGTAACTGCCCAGAGGCACATTCCTACCCTAGAGTAGATGTGATAAGCTTTTACAAAGAGACAAACCATCTCTGGTTTGCCATGAGGAAGTAATGTGGACCAGGGTCACTGTTACGGAGCAGTTGGTGCATGATAATTTCGTAACATTCAGCAAGGTATTCCTGAATCTGTAATTTTCCCTCTCAAGTGTGGCAGCTGCCAATTCCCACAAGCATCAGCAAAACTCCCTGCAGCAACTGTCTCTATACTGATACCTGCACTCCTGCACTGAGTAACGGGGCAGGAAGCTTGAAACGAAGAGAGCAGGCTTGCTGGCACATGGGAGGAAGGTGGGGAGGGTAAAGAAAGTAGAGTTTTGGATGTGTAAAATGAAAGAATAGGCTATGAAGGTAAGAATATGCGGTAAAGAATAAAAGAAAGACCCTTGAGGCTTGGAAATCATGAAGTGGTAGCATGCAGTTGGAAAACAGGGTTTGGTGGATGCACTGCAGAGTGGCATGGACTTCAGAGTGGCATGATGTGGCTTCTGACAGCCAGAGAGGCTGGAAAGGGATACAATAGCTTTAGAGTTGGGATCAGAGCAGATGGTAACAGTGGGGTGTTGTCAGGCATATATGTAGGGGACTAATCAGCTGGAAATAAAAGTAACTCAGAATCCCACACATTCTCCATATACATTTTAGAAAACAGATCTTACATCTGTGGACAAAACTGAAGCAATGCAGACCCATCCTGGTATCTAGAACACTGCTCAGAGAGTCAGGGTCTTCCACACGCTCTTGCATGTAGTGCAGCTGTGCAACCTTGCTACAAACTCCTCTAGGATGGGACCTTCTTGCTCCCTTTTTTTCTCAGTGGTTAAATTGCACTGAACAATTACACATGTCCTGGCCAAGGAGAACATTCTAGCTGTAGGAAAGACAAGTTACCCACTGTCAGCTAGAGCAGGAAACTGGGTTCTGGTCTTCTATCTCTCTTCTAGGGATCATTACATTTTTGGTGGTTCTCCAGATTCTGATTAAGAGAATGGTCAATACCTGCTGTTTACAGCCTTCTGAACAAAAAGGTTGTTCCACACTTTATTTTTGTTGTAGAAAGGGTTTACTCTCCTCACATTAGGCTTAACATATTTGGGGTCAATGAAACCCTAAATCCCTGCAGTCCAGCACTGGGTAGCTAAAGGACAAGGTTGGTGCAGCTTAAGAGACTTCTGTATTTCCTTCCCACTAGAAGTGATTCCTGGTCCAGCTCTTAGATAGCCTAATCACTTCAAGGAGAGAAAATCCAGCAAGTGGAAGTGAGGACCTTACCTATTATTCTAGCTGCAAATTAGGTATGTTAGCAAGCAATGTCCAGTGGTGGGTGCCCTTGAACAGACAGGCTACGCTGAGCCATCATTTGTTGGGTAGCAAATCCAGAGTCTTCCAGGTAAGACTGGATCTTTTACAGCCCACATGCTTCTCTGCCTCCCTAAGTGCTGCTGTATCAAAAGTAGCACCAAACAGTTCTGTACTATTGTATTGTATACTGTTCTGGAGAGAACAATAGTAGGACTTTGAAGAAGGGGAACCTTCACAATAAAAATGCCATTATTAACATTTTAAAAGAAAAAGATTATACACTTGAGAGAACTATATCATCAGTTGTACCAGCTTTATTAAAACTCACAGCATGCCGAATTCCCAGATTAGGAAATTAGATCCCTGCTAGTATTTACACACATTAGAATATTTTTAATGAATATAAAGAATATTTTGTTTCTACATGATTAGAGAGAAAACAGGACAGATAGTGTGACGAAACTGATGAAACAATCATTACAACACTTCAAGGCACAAATGTAGCCATGCTTTCAACTGCTTCCTTCTTTCAGTGATGGCAAATGGGAAATTCCAAAGGTCCTTAAGGAAACAGAATACTTTTTTTTAACCTTATTGCATATGCAAATCCACAGTTTGGTGCAGCAGTGTAGATTTCAGTCTGAGGCCTAACACCAAGTGTCTCATTTAAGACAATATTGAATCTGATCTCTCAAAAGGTGCCAGTTAAACCTCACATGTATTTGCACATGCTTTCAAGGCTTTCTTACTCACAGCCCTTAGTAAGCATGTTTTTGTCTTTAAAAGTACAGCCAGACCTCATGCATTGCCTGCCCAAGAATAGCCTATATGAACATTTTAAAGTGCTGCTACTTGCTTTTCATTCCATGTGACAGTAAATGTAATAACCTTTTCTGGGGGCAATGGGAAGGTGCATGTCTGTGCAGTGGCGAGAACTTTCTGACAGTGTTGCTGAGTTCTCATTTTCAACTAGTTTTACACAATTCTCATTTCTAAGACTTATGTGCTTAATGACATAGCAGTAGAATAAATCTAATGTAGGCAAGCAAAAAAGCTTTCTCTGTGCTCTTAATCATTATACAGTCTCTGCTACATTGACAACTGCAGCATAAAGTTCATTTCTTGAAGGTTACAAACAGCTAACCTATTCATACAGATTTTTCTGTGATAAATCTGGTATTTTTTTGGAGATACATGTTTTAAAACAGGGCCAAGGACCATTCTTTAGCTGCATGAGGACAGATGACACTACGTGCTTCATCTCCAGATAACTCTTTCTTCTTGCCCTAAACAGAGTGGCTTTGTCTGAACTGCCATTGAAGGATTTGGCACGACTGGAATCCTGTGTTCCATTTTGGGACCCTCACTACAACAAGGACTCTGAGGTGTTGTAACACGTCCAGAGAAGGTCAATGAAGCTGGAGAAGGGTCTGGAGCACAAAACTGATAAGCAGTAGCTGAGGGAGTGTGTAGCTTGGAGAAGAGGAGGCTCAGGGGTGACCTTATCATCTGAAAGGAGGGTGTTGCCATGTGGGGATCAGCCTCTTCTCCAAAGAAACAGCAATAGGACAAGAAGAAATGGTCTCAAGCTGTACCAGGGAAGGTTTTGATTGGATACTATGAAAAATTTCTTCACTGAAAGGGTGGTCAAGCACCGGAACAGGCTGCCTAGGGAAGTCATGGAGTCACCATACCTAGAAGTGTTCTAAAGACATGTGAATGTGACACTTAAGGACACGGTTTAGTGGTGGACTTGGCAGTGCTAGGTTAATAGTTGGATTTGATCTTACAGGTCCTTTTCAACCTAAATGATTTTGCTATTCTATGGTTACTTCCAATGCTTCGTGTTGAATACTTAGCATTTATTTATGCAATGCTATTTCCTCTATTTTTAAATTGAGTTTCTGTTGCTTTGAAAGAAATTGAATCGAATTAGTATGAAATTTCAGTTCTTGTTTCAGTTCATTAGCCATCCCAAAACACAGTTGCCTTTCTAGTACTGGTCTCATGATGCTGCTGCAAGGTATTGTGGTTTAGGGTTAAAAACTTCTCACTTAATGTGCATTCCATTCACACTCTAAAAAGTCCACTAACAAGAATTCAAGCTTGAATTTAGCTATCACACTACACATGTCATCCAATGCTTTAGCCTGGGCTCCAGTGTGTTTTTCAGGAGCTGGGTATTAGTCAAGTAGGAGCTCAAATGCTGGCTTCAACTTAGTTTTATGTTTATCCTCTCAAAGATATGTGGGAACACTGAAGAAGAATCCATTCAAACATGTCCAGGGACTGTGACAGTTGCTTTAGTTGGTACTTCAGTAGTAGATAAAGCCTAGCTGCTTTTTTACTCTTTTAGCCATAACACAGGATTGTGGCAGGGGCTGGGTGTATCCAGATATGTTTCCGCAGCACAGGAAATATTGGTTGTCATTGAGCTGCTGCAACCACCTCTAAGAGGTCTTTGCAAACAAACAAAACAAGCATTAATTAGATAAGCCATTAGAGCTGGAGGGGCATAAGCCATTCCCTCATTTTTGTCCTGACTGATCCTAAGCATACTGATGTCATTGAAGATCTTTTTATTGATATTCAGTGAACTTTGGATTAGATCCTGGCTGTAGTTCAGTTATGGCAGACAGTAATGACATTATGCTTTTGTGATGATGTCATATTATTATGCAGTAAGCACAATAGTAGTGAACGCTGTTTGCACTTTCAACCTAAGTATGAAAATGTATATAATGAAAACTGCATCTGGTCCACCCTGCTTTCTCTTATATCCATAATATTCCCATGCCACAGCAGTAAAACTTTCCAATTCCCTTTAAAAGCCTGCTGGACTTTTTGATTTCATTACATTTATCAATAGCAAAGTGTTCACATTGTCTGCAGTATAGCCTTTGACAATTTTAAATATTGTGCTTTCACATTTGGTATTCTGCTTTGTTATTTTCCTAATGTTCACTAAGTCTTACTTTACAGTATTTAATATATAGAACTTGCCCAATATTCCTCTCTTAAAATTCTTAGTATGTACACATTTCTCTCCTCTCCCACATTGTCTTAATTTTCATCACTGCTGTCAAGCTTGTGAAAAAAAAAATAAAATGAACCAAGGATTGAGACTGCAGATATGGTGCAGCAATATAACAAATCGCACTTTACATATATTTTATTAGGTAGATTCAACCCTTCTGCTTATCCTGTAATGCTAAAGGGATTTTAATCTGCTTAACCACTGTGAGGCATGACAATATATATTGTAGTTCATGGTTATGGCCCAGCTTTCTGCCCCTTATTTAGTAAGGTAGATCACAAATTACTGTTGAAAAGGTAGGTATGTCATGTGCCCTAAAATCTTCATACTCTCTCAGACTCACCAACCCCACTGAAGAATGTGCATGAGATGTTTTTCTTCCACTATCTCAACTACAAAGTCTTAAAATTCTCTTTCCTATGCTGCTGGTCTCAGTAGAACAGAAAAAATAGAGTAGATTGCCCCTTCCTGTTGCCACTGCAGCTGCTTTTAGAGGGAGAAAGTTGTGTAGAGCAGTGCAGGAAAAAGTGGGTAGGAAAGAAAATAGAGAATGCTGTGCTGTGAAAGATGTAGGATGAAGTTAATCTGTGGCTTAAGCCTCTAACATCATCTTATCTTCTTAGAAAACAGTGCAGTCGACTCCACAGGGAGTTCACTACTGCACTGAACTTCACAACTCACTGCTCAGCCCAGTAGTGTGTAGCATACTTGAAGGAAAAGAGGGCTAGAACTGGCAGATGTAGAAGACAATCCTTCCAGCATCTCAATTGCATCTATACTTTACCTTTCTGGTAAAGGAAACTATAAGGAATCATTGCCGATGCAGCACAATCACAATCCTCTTGACTGTGGAGGATGCTAGAATAAATTCAAATCAGGAACTGTTCATTTTGTTCACCTTTTCAGCAGTGCATAGGAAAAGAAAGATGTTAAATCTAGGCTCTCATTCAGTGAAGGCACAGTTCAGGGACTGGTCACAAGTTACAGGTTTATGCTCGCTGTTCCTTGATGATTCTGAAGCAGTGTCTGCTGCAGGCAAAGAAAATTGTGTTTTGAAAAGCTACTACTGTTAATCTCTCCTTAGAATAGTTCATTAAAATAACCCTCATTAATCTTTTAATGAACTCTTTTAGCATTTTTCAAAGAGAACATGTATCTTCTGCAGGAATTTATCTCTAGTACCTGGTCAGGGTCAGTTGGATAATTTGGTTTTCTTTTGCTTTAAAAGAGTTATACTTCTCTTTAGTTTTCTTACTAGCTTTATTATCATATATTCTGACTTAATTTTTTATGCATAGTTTTAAAGAAAAGAAGCAACAGGTATATAATTCAGATATTTCATTCTACATTGGATTTATTTGTATTTTGTGTCTCCCTGTAATTTTAATAAGTTTGGGGGTGAAAAATATACTTATAAAATTTCATTAGAAGTATGATATTGTGGAAAGTGTTAGTATACTTACCTCTGTCAAATGATATAATACAAGTTATTTTTCAGATTATTTTTCAGTTCACAGTGTTTTTACAGAACTGTGTTCAAAAGACACAATTAGATAAATACATTTCTTCTGGTGGGCTGCAAAAACTTGAGATAAGTCAACTTTTGCTGAAATTAAATGCAAAATCCTTCTCAGTGATGATTAAGGAATTAGATGGCACTTTCTTCTTACTATCACAGCATCGGCCATTCCTTTCTTCACACAACTGATAGAACTGATGTGATAAAATCAGCTGTTCTTCATCAACACTATTTTTCCGGATTAGAAGAGGAGAATATGGCTATCTTGTAACTGTTATTATTTTTTTTGTCTAGTAATAATGAAGCCAATTGGTACTCAAGTAAAACACATACCCATTACATCAACAGCCCATTGGCAGATGCTAACAGGCAGCACATTAACTTACTGAGGGATAACTATGTTCAACCAGTATTAATGGATAAGAAGTAATTAATATGAAGGTCAATATAGCATGTGTAATTTTTAGCAATGCCCACTTTTAGCATGTAAGGGAAAAAAGGGATAAAAAAACCCTTGAGCTCTGGATAGCTGCCCCAAGAAAGCCATTAAGAAAAAATAATTAATTCCAGAAGGGAAAACAACCAGACTGAGCCTTAGAAGAGCTCATGGAAAGAAATCAAACTGCTTCACACAGAGGTAGAAACACCTTGCTTTGCAGTCTAGCTCTTCCATGAAGACAGAAATTATAGAGATTTTTTGCATATGATCCCTTGTCAAAAGTCCTAGTGTGCTGGGGAAACATTCTGCTTGTCCACGGCCATGGTCAATCTGTTTTAAACTGACAGGTTTATTAGCCTCATAACTAGAGAAAAAAAGAATGCTCATGTAAAGAGATACTGAGTATTTCTGCTTTGGATTTATGAGATTTTTCAAGAAAGGGAGAAAAAATACTATTTGCTCACCTGAAAAGTCACTTGCCAAATCTCAGAATCATAATGGGCTCATTCACTTGGATATTGTGGATTATTTAACTGCTGGTTTGTTCTTTGTGGCATATATATATATGTATACATATATGGATATAGACATAGAAACAGATATAGATACAAATACATATATAAATATATGTATGTGTGCTATTCATATGGGCAGCACTACAGGTGTAATTAAAGATGTTTCCTACAGGGTAAAAGAGGGAACAAAGATCCATTTGATATATCCTTTGAAATGGAAGGGAGAGAAGACTCTGCCACTGATTATTTCAAATGGCCAGGTTAAAGCGCTTACTTATGAAGCAACTTCCCAAACTTCTTATTAATGGTGTGTGCTGGGGGGATTTTATTTTTTTTTATTACTACTAGGACTAAATTTTTTCAACAGCCCAGTTTTTAAGCACATGCCACAATTGTCATATGACTTACTAGGAATAGCTGTTGTTACTATACCAATATAACTCCTTTTCGCAACAAAGCTTGTGAAGCCATGATTGCATTTATGACATTGTGGCAAGAAGCAAAAGAAGATTTTATTTCATATAAATTCAATTTACAATACCTGGTCAAGCAAGTGTTCTAGCTAAGATGACAGACATTTAAAAAACCAAAACAAATTACAAAGTAACAACTAGTTGGAAATCCAGTCTTTATTTTTATTTCATAACTTTCTTAGCCCAGGTAAGTATTTCAAGCTCTCAAAGATATAATTTTAGATTGTATCTGGACAACAACCTGAAAACCATAATTTTGTTTTCATTTCATTTGGTCACACATTTCATATGTGAAAGAATAACCATTTTGACTGTAATTAAATTGGAATAGTTTAAAAATTCTTTGATTAATTTTCAAGTATTTCACAAGAGGCCTTTCCTTGGTGTAGATTTATGAATCCTGAGTTTATGACTGAGTCCAATCTACTTGATGAGTTTATAAGATCCATTACTACTTATTCAAGTCCTAAAAATGAAGTTCCCTAGAACAGTATTCTACATTACAATTAAAAAACATACAAACAAACCTATCTCTGAACTTTATTGTTACTGGGCAGAATCTGCTATCAGGATGCTACAATGCATTTATAAATAATGCATGAAATTGCCTCACTGGAACTATTTCCAGAACTTTATGCTGTCAAACAGTCTCTCACTCAGTTCTTTTGGATATTCCACACAAGGAAGGTTTAATGCTTTAACACAGAGTTTGCTTATTTTATGTATTTGGCATTAAATGCCACTTGGGTTTAAAAGCATGAGGCAGCAACATGTAAAATACCCAATTCAAGTATCCTACATCCTACAGAATTTGCAACACATAGTTAAAACCCCAGACAAAGAGCACACCCATTGCTAGTCCCTGTGAGCTTGCTGTCATAAGCAGAGCTACTCCTTTGAAGAGTTCAGTGGCCTTTGCCATGAGGCCTCCTGACTTTCCCTTCTAGGACATGGTAAAGCAGGACTCAGGAAGCTGCAGACTGCTCCTGCTCTGCCGTGCCAAACAGGTACTTGGAGGCTTAAAGGCATGAGTTTAGTGTTTTTCTGATTTTTTGACATTTGACTTTACAATCCAATTGTCCTCTCATACCACTGTCTCAGTACAATTTTAAATTTACACTGCAGTAGTACTCAGAGGAACCAAGTACCTTTGTAACCTCATTGTATTAGGCACTGTCTGAAAGCTTATGAATATACATTTCAGGTCTGTAATCTTTGGGAAGAAGTGACTAGGATATAGATTACATGTAGACCATATTATGCTAAATGTATGCATTTGCTTCCTAGGCACTTTCTTATTTTCTCTTTTGAAGAACATTATTCCTCAGAACTGAATTTCAATCCAGTATATGTGCATAAGTTCCATGTTTTTAGTTTCATGGGCTATCAAGATGCATAATTTCTGGAAAATTACCCATGTTTTTCAAAGGAAAAGTTAAAAACTAAGAGTTCTTTCTCATTTTTTTTAAGGACCTGGCATTTTAAAGCATTTTATAGTGCAAATTGTATTTTCCAGAAAGATACATTCCTCAATAAACTTGATCTGGGTCAATTCTCCTCATACTCTAATGGATAGTCAGGACTCTACAATATCAATAACAAATTTGTAGATCAAAGTCCAGTGACTCTAACCAGTAGTCAGTCTGCTTTGGCATCACCCAACAGCCAGTTAAGCCAAGTGATACCTCTGCCTGTGATCTCCAAGGCAGTCTATATTCCTCAACCTATCTTTAACCTAGACTAACTTAAACCAACATAGACTAAACATAACAAGCGAACGTTCCACTGCTGCATTTGTCCAAGGGGATAGAAGCTGAATGTCAGAAACATTCAAGCTCCTCTGTCATGCATAGTCTTCTCTAGGGCACCTTTTCATTCGTGCAGCTTGAATGATGACTGTTTTCAACATCCTATATTCTGGTTTGTGATACGCCATCCTCATCCACAGGTTTCCTCTCTTGGCCCTCATTTCAATTATTTTCTCACAATTTTTCTTCTCTAACAATAGTTTTGTCTTCTCCAATGGTCCACATCTTTATCCAACAAATCCTTAAATTCAGCACAGAAAAATTATTAACTCAGCACAACTTTCCCCTCTTCCTATTCGCTGTATCTAATGACAGGGTCACATTTTTGCTTTAGAAATCATATGGGTGAAACTCAGTTGGGCTCAAAACCAACAAATAGAGATGTTATTGAGTTGCATAGAATTACCGGCTCCAAATAAGACACACTACCAAAGACACATATTATGAAAACATAGTAGGGATGGGTTGAGGGAAAAGAGTTAGAAGTTAAACTTTTCTGCCCATTTCAGCAAAGCACAGAGCCCAGGGAGAGCTGAGAAGGAAGAACTGGGAAGCTTCCCCATAGCTACAGCTCTCCTGGGCTGCCTCTAAGACACAGGGAATGTGACCAGTCCTGGTTTACAAACTCCTGGCCTCTAAAAGGTGAAAGGTGGCGTCATAATGCCTGCCAGCCCATTTCTGGTCATTTAATCCAACCTCCTTGTAGAAACTCAAAATGTCTCTCAGACATTTTTAGAGGTTCCAGGCCTTGGTCTGAATTTAGAGCATTTTAGATCCCAGCAAGCAGCTGAAAACAGCTGTGATTTTGAGTTTGAGTCATGGAATGAGTTAACAACTTTGAAGGTGGAACAAGCAGTCACAAAGGGTTAGATAGTACAGTAAAAGTAGTTACAAAACAGAGGGAACATTTTTTTTAGTATTGTACAGGGGGGTTTTAGTACTTGTACAGGGGGGGTTTTCACTTTGTACATGGGGGTCAGAAGTTCTAAGATGGAGGAAAGTGGGCTGATCCTGTTCTTCCTCCTTCTTCTTCCTTGCCTCCATGTTCTTGGTGATGTTGGCATTCACAGATTGGTTTAGAGTAGAAAAGCACTTTGTAATATAGGTAGTAGGTATTGGGGAAAATCTGTAAACATATTATACGTAATATATCATATAAAAGATAGCAGCAGCCCTGGGTGGGGGGAGAGAAGAAGAAGACAGCAGACAGAGAGGATGTCAGGGTGTGTGTGCCTCTGCCTGGGCTGCTGACCAAGCAGCCGCAGCCCACGAAGACAATCTTTTAGATAACTAACAATAAACTGCCTTGAGACCGAACAGCAAGAGCCTGCGGAGCTTTTCTTTGGAAGCACGGGTTGGAGGAGAGACTTTACCACCACACGAGACCCCAGAGCAAGCCCGGGGTTCTCACACCTCCTGAGCTGATTCAACTATGCCATATGAAGTATGGGTGGTGGAGATGCACTTTGTATCCCTCCCCTTTGCCCATCTGGAATGACTCTCTGGTCATTTTCTAGGCCTCAGAAACTCCCCTGAACCACCAATCTTTTCCACATGACCTTGAGTGTGTCCCTGCAATGTTGAAGATGAACCCCATGAGTATTCTTGGAGGCCTCCCTGCCTTGGCCAAGTTCCTACAGGGAATCTGAATGCCAGCTTACAGTCCCTCCTGTTTGGTGTCACCAGCAAACCAGCAGATCAAGCACTCCACCACCTCCTCCAGATGTTCAATGGCATGAGCCTCACTGGCCATGGTCAACCCCTGGGGTACTGCCTCTCCAAGGGCACTACAACCCCTTCTCCACTCTCTTTGGAGATCCATCAGCTGGCCCCATCAGTGTCTCGTGGCAGGGAACACAAGGGTGGACCCCTTTGTGGTGTCACAAATGGCTGAGGAGAGGGAAGAAGCAATTTTCCCTGCCCTGCTGGCTCCCACCTTGTTCACAGCTGGCTGCTGCCTTTGCCACAAGGCACCTGGATCTGCCGCCTGAGCCTAGGGGAGCTCAGGTGTATAGCTGTTCCTGCACTATGGGTACCAGCTTCCCCTTCTGTGTGACACATCTTGTGTTGACAGCTACATAGAAGTGCTAAAGTCTCTCAAAATGGAAAGAATCCTGGTAAATATAAATAATGTAAAATGTAAGGTGAAACCCACACAAGATAAATAAGACAGACATCAATTATTTTAGCCATGAGGCTTTAGAAGAGCACACATCCCACACTTATTAGCCTGAGGGTGCACCTATACACTGCTAGCCTGAGTGAGAAATCCATCACACCAGACTGCATCTACAGAGGTGCTAATTCATGTCTGGTTGCCTGGGAAATTTCACTCTTTCTTTCCATGCAAGCACATTAGTCCTAGCTGTTGTTTCCTCTGCCTCCCTGGTACTGCTTGAGTTTACCAATTCAGGGTCTGAATTCAGATATGGGTAAAAAACTGAAAAAATCAAAACAACCAGGCTGACTCAGAAGAGAGAACCTGAACTTCTACTCATCAGGTCAGAAATTCCATGTAACACCTATATAATCTGCCTCACCAAAATGTCTCCAAATCTTACACATTTACATGAAAATACTGGCTTTGATAAACAGAAATTTCTAACAAAAATAGCTTATGATTGTAAATACAATCCAGCCTTTCTTCACTGATTCCTGATGAGATTCTGTGGCTTGCAATGTTTTCATCTTAATGTTCCATTAAGTTAATGGGTTAGTCCCTGCCCCAGCTCTGTTACAGAGTAAAGTGCAGTCAGCAAAGTTACACTCCTATGGCACTAAGCAGGTCACAAAACCAAAAACAAAGTTGTATGAGATCCAAAAACAAGGCAATAGCTGTTCCATATATCCACTAAATGCATAATACTATTTACCATGAAGATGGCTTCCATAGTCAGGGGCAGTACAGAACTCGGAGAGAACAAAACAGCCCTGCCTCTGACTTGTATCATTGTAGAGGCTGCTGCAGACATTCCCACCGAGTTGATCCCTGTAATGTGTACAGAACTCCCCAAAGGAGCTTTTTCAGGGTGTCCTGTAGGAGATGATGTGTCTCTCAACCTGAACCAACTTGTCTGGGGCAAGTTCAAGGGCTCTTTGTATACTGCCTGAATTCACAGTACAGTAGCTGTGCTGTAAACAGTAAGCAGCACGCAGCAATTGCTTGAAAGAGTTCACATTGTAGCCTCCAAAAATTTAATCAGTGTCCTAAAATTTAAAGAAAATTTGAGTAAGTTAGGCTGCTTAAATGCTTAAAAAAATTTAGGACATCACTCCTTTTCAATAATAGAGATACAAATATATCCCATACTTGCCCTTACAGTGGTTTCCATGATTTGGCTCAACAGTTCTTACCCTGATCACAGCATGAGAAGTGGATCGTGCCTACAGCCCTTCTCTGTGTCCTGAAAGAATCATGTTTGGAATGCTTAGTGTGAGGAAATTGAAATGCAAGTATTTTCTTCATATTAATATTATTTAAAAGAGTAATTGGTAATGTTAGTGATGGTTTTCCCCTTTAATTAGCAATGTATAATGCAACTTTAGCTACAATTTAATTACATTATGAAAGCAGAAGGTATTTTCTGAAAGCTCTTGAAGTTTTTTTCTCTTGCTCCTAGGGAATTAATCTCATTAGTATTAATAGTTTATCTGCTTAAAATCCTCATATATTATGAGGACTGAGCTAAAAGTTTAACTATTTTTAAAAATTGTAACACTTGTAAATTAGACATGTTCTACTAAATCTTAGAGACATTAAAATGGAAAAGATCTTTGGAATTTCAATGTGGTTTTGGCTCTGTGAGAGAAACTGGACTTTTATTTATCTTAAGAAATATTGCAGTAATGTTGATGATCAATTTTATCAAACTGAAAAGAGCTAGTATACGACTCTCAGGGAAGATTTTGACATTGACAGAGAACACCTCTTTCCTGCTCAGAAAAGAAGGTGTGAAAGCATTCTTATTTACACTTCTCAAGAAAATGAGCTGTTTCTTCTCCCCTTGCCTGCAACAGGAAAGTTTCTTCACCTTACCTCCTTGGTGTTCAGATTTAGATTGTCACATGTCACACTCTCTATCAGGGAGGTGTCAAAGAAGTGGCTTTTGATCCTTGTCATGAATGATGCAGTTCACCTCTCAATGCAGCTGTTTCAGGCTATCTGTCATCTTAGGCAGATACATTTATTTGGTTATACATAGGTCATGGTTACAACTAATCTGTGGGCTAGAGATCCACATGTACAGAAAAAAGAGAAAGGAAGTCCAACAAAAATCATTAATTTCTGATGGAACTATTTCACTTTCAAAAAGAGCACAAAAGGTAAGAAACGTGATCCTAAAACTCATTCTGAGCTAACCTGCAGTGGAAACGCAGACATCCACAGCAGGCTATAACCAGGTCACTAGCAAATCCATTACATCCCTCAGAGAAGAAATCTTGGAATAAACACCAGAGGCAAAAGATCAGCAGCATGTTACACAAAGTGGGAAATGAAACTCTAGTGAAAATTTCAGTTTCCTTTAAATGTACAATATGCAACCAGATGTTTTGAGCGTGAGTATATTTGCATTCTGAACCCACAGTTTGGGCACAAACATTGAGTTGTAGAAGCAGAGGAATAAACAAATACTGCAACTTTCTCAGACAAAAACTGTAGAGTTAGCCCACCTTGGATTCCCTAGCTGAGATCAGCTAATGTTAAGAGGAATCAGGCTAACTGGTGGAAGACATTCTGGGTTTAACTGAGAATGAGAAGCTCCTGACACATATATTTCTTTTTAGGAGATTGATTCAAATTAGTGAATCCTTTTTCCTTCTCAAAAGCAAATTCTATGGAAAAAAAAAGCTGAAAGAGCCCCATTCTTTCTTTGTGCATGCAAAGGGAAAAGTACTACAAGAGAGACATTTATCCAAAACAAACTTTCCCTCCATTTATCTAGATACACTTGAAGAACAATTGCAACAAATATGAATTTGTATTTAGTGGAATTGTAGACGTTGATGAAGTTCTAAAAAAGGGAGAGCTGTTTTTTCATGCAGGCAGGATTACCTTCAAATTTCTTGTCCCACTTCAGATGAGTTTCTGTCATAAACAATGTTGGAAGCTGCAGCAAGAAATCTGAGTAAACTCTGGTGACACTTTTCCTATTGAACACCTCAGTAAAGCTGATTATGAATCAGGTGGGAAATAGCCTCCACAGAAGAGAGCACAGGTCTCCAAAATAAGCATGTAGTGAGCTATGACCTTCGATGTCCTGGTGGATCCTCAGTCAGCTTGTAAGGCAGAAGTTCTTATAAACCTTACCTAAAATAGTGGCAATCACTTTTCTCACATTTCTGGGTGCAGGAATCATCTTTGTTATTTTTAAGCAGAATACTTTAACTTACTGACCCTGGTGAATGTGTAACTGGGACACTCAGGCAGACTGCTGTAATGGAGATTTAAAGCACCGTCAGACAAGCAGCTCTTGTGCAGTAATCACACCTGCACAAATCACAATTTGGTACCTGCTTTTTGTGAGTACTTCTGAACAATGCCAGTTTATGGATGCCTAGCAAAGGGCCTCAGAAGAAATGACCTTTCTCCCTATAATTTCTTTGCGACCTCAGAGGAGAGTCCTGAAGGTAATTTGCAATTTTCCTACTGCCAAGAATGTCTTTCGAAATGCTGCAGTACATATCCAGGGAGCCTCAAGGCTATAATGATTTAGAATAACTCAAGGTTTGAGATGCATTTTTTTGTTTAAAATTTCTTAAGCCAAGACTTTGTCAGCTTTGAATGTTTCTAATTTACAACCTACATCACTATTCAACGAATAAAAAGATGAAAAATGAAATGTACATGCGATTTACGAACTCTCAGGTAGTACAACAGTTTTCATCAATAAAAAGTGGAAAACCCTTTCCTGGATGCATTCAAAACTATACTGAAGAAAAAAAATCTAAGGATTAAATTTCATGACATATGGAATGGATATTTTCAATTTTTATTTTTCCTGTGATTTGATTAATACACATTCCTTGTGTTACCTTATATATTCTACATTATTTTTCTGTACTTATCATTCTGCCCGTGTCTATACTAATTAAGGCTGTAACTATCCATAAGAGTCTCTAAATAATTAGGGTGGATAGTTAAAGCTTCAGTGAATCCAATGCTACTGAAACCTAGAGCAACTGATCTGCAATTTTATTGCAGCAAAAACTATACAGAATTTATACAAATTAGGTACCATACAAGATTACCTTCTTATAAGTCATGGGAGCACTAAAATAAAACTTGACTGCAAACCTAACACTGCTGATTTATACACAGATGTGATGAAAAGACAAAATGAGACAACTAAAGTATCAGCTGAGTATATTTAATACTTACAGATGACACTGCAATCATAAATGAGTAAACTTTTTTTTGTGGTGGCAAAGAATGAAAAACATTCTAGGATAATAAATGCAATATAAGGCTATTTTCCTTGTTTTAAGTATCAGATATATATTACCTGAGATTCAAAGCATAAGGCATATAAACCCCTATGACATAAAAACAAAAGCAGATAGAGTACTGAAAACAATCAACAGGATTTTATTTTTATCACCAACAGAAAAATTAATCAAGTTTCTATTCATTTGTGAACAGCTCATACTCTGAGGCAGAATTCTTCTGGCTTCTATGAGCAACACTGTTGAACAAAATTCAGCCAAAAAGGCGTCTGGACAAACCATCAGTGGAAATGCTTAATTCAAGCTAAAAATATGAAGAATGGTTCATATGAGCTCCTGAGCTACAAGAAAGAATTCCTAAATTAATAGCAGTTCTTATTTGACTTTTGTGAATACAACTTCTTGGGGTTTTTTTTGCAATGGACCATTTATCACTTGCTTTCCTTGCACTGCTTAAAAACTCTTAATTCTAATTTACCAGTAAGGTTACTTGAAGATATCCCTTCTTGTCTTTAATCTTTGCGAAATCCCTTCAACAAATTGTCACCCTTCCAGAACAGGGACTCGTAATCATTGTACCTTATTGAAATGAGATAAAACCAAGGCAGATAATATTGATTTTACAGATATTTGAATATAGAGGAAAGAACAGAATCATATTCACAAGATTACTAATGCTTTGTATTTGTATTTCGAAGCTTATTTTCTGTGAAAGCAGGAAGTCAGAAACTGGAGTCAGATATGTACACATATTCATAGGCACTGAGAGCTATAAAGAATGTGGGTTGTAAGATCTGAGTCACCTCCTCAGACTTTATTCCGCTTGTACAGATTTTGACCATGTAACACTGGAATTAATTATTCTAATTTTTTAAAATTGCTTCGTGTGTAACTGCTGTATGATTCCGTCCTGTCTCCACTGTCACTTTACAAACAGCTGGTAATTACTTAACATTTCCTCCTTCACAATCCAGATTGAGTCAAAGCAACATTTTTCTGAATACTTGTTTTCTTACCAAAAGCACTACGAAACTTAAAGCTTATATTGACTAGAAGCAACATTCCTATTTCAGCCAGTGTCACCCCTCACCATTTACCAGAATGTCAGGCAGAGGCACAGTTTCCTCTCCAATTTAACCTTTTGAGAATGTCAGAGGATAACTTACACTTCTTGAGTTACATTTCAGAAATTAGCTTTTGAAAACAGTTCACTGAAGCGACTAATCCTTGGAAGTTCAAAAGTCAATGCTCTAAAAGCTCCCCTGGTCTCCTGCTTTTTTCTTAGTCTCAGTCAAAGCTAAACAGAGATGGTCAATCAAATGCCTGCTTAACTTTTACATTAAAGATAAAAATAAGAGATGAAGGATCTTTAGTACTTCAAGCTCTTGAAACTGAACCAACAGAAAACCTAGGAAAAAGACAACTGGGTTTTTAATTTAGCGAATGATGAAGTTAGTCAAATTGTGATAAATGCTGAATTTCAAGAGACATTTTCAAATAATAAGACCTATTAAAATGTGCAGTATCTTATGTGTAGGAAGAAAAATCTTCACCCCTGTAATTAAACCTTGACTAATGTGGAGAAAATTATGCCTGTAGATGCAGAAGGATTATATCACTTCCTCATATCCCTATGAAAATTAATTTATGAATTTCAAGAATGTTTAAAAATCCAAATACATACAACCTGCAAAACCCATAAATCAAAGGACAAATGACATTAATTCAACTAGAAGTTTATATTAATCTGGCTGAACTTTATATTTGTCTTAGTTATCAAAACTGCTACAAAATCTGTTCTGATACACCACTGGTAAAGAGAAATTGATGGTTGTTTAAATTAAATTCCTGGAAAATAAACTTAATTATTGTAATATATTTCTGGGGTGTTTGAGAAGATGCAGTGGGTGAAGAACAAGTCTCTAAAAATTTTCAAGGATATTATGATTTTTTTTTTAATATAGTTGTAACCAGCATCTGTTAAGTATAGGAAAGATCATAGAAATTAAGATTGGACAAGTAGATATTCTATGAGAAACAGCACTGAGTTTCTGGAGAAGCATGAACCTGTCACAAGCTGTCTGGAGACCAATACTCTCTCCTGCAAAGTTATGGCCACATGTGTGCAGTTGTACACATTTCACTTCAGCACATCAATGTTTTTGAAACGCTCAGCCCAAAGAAGTAGAGAAAGGCATCTCTGGACTTCCAAATGGACTTTGCTGTGTCATTGGTGTAATTCCCATTGAACTCTATCAATTAAGTTTCCAAGCTGCTTGAGCCTTTTGAACAATAACTCACTGCACCACTTTCCATCTCTCCGTGTCCAAAAGTAATTGGCAATTTATCCATAATCAACGCTGTAGTCCAGAATATATGCTTCTAAATGAGAATTACAAACTTTAATTAAATAAAACTGAAAATTATTTGGTGACCTCAAATGTGACATTTCAGAGAAGAAAAATATGTTAAACATATCAGCCAATAAAGCACCAGTGTAGAAGAAAAGTTACATATTTTTGGAAGTGTCTTTATAAATAATAAACTGAATTGGTAGTATCAAGAAAAGATTTCTCAAATGATGAGGTTTTGGTCAAGAGTTAAAAAATTTTATAACAGGAAACTGGGTTTAGTGCATTCATTAACTTCCAAAAAATTCTGCAGCTTTTGTGACACATTGAATCTGCTTAAGTAAGGGTTTAGACTACTTTCAAATTTCTTTGGTTTGAAAATCATTAATTTAGATATAAAAAATGTTCAAACATTTGATACATATCATTACCAATATAATCTGTGACAAAAGGGGGTTTTTTGTGTGTTCACATTTCACATAAATTTTTTGTGATCTTTTGCTGTTCTGTAATGTACTTGCTGCTTCTGGGATTCAAAATCCTTCACAAATTCATCTTATATTTTACATTATCTCAGTCATCGTTTTAGCAGTCCTGTCTCCCAGAACTGTGCTTACTACATTCATGGTGTTTATTTCCATACTATGTTACTTCACAGCTCCTGGATTGGTGTCTGATTCACTGGTGAGTGATTCTAACCCTGGTTGCAATCCTGGCTGCTGCATTCACGTGTTAATCTGCAGAGCTCTCCTGCCAGCCAGCTTCAGCTACTCTACAGTTATCCTGCGTGTTAAATACATTCAGCACAAGAAATGAGCCCCTGCTGCTACGACAGCTCCACGGTTTTCTGACATCTTCACAATGATTATGAAAAATCAAATCCTATAATTCATAAAATCCACTCCTTATTCAAGTTACTGCAAGTTTATTGACCAAAATTGTGTAATGCTATCAGACAGAAATTTTTGGCTGTGGTGCATGCACTGACTGGTGTAACTCAGATTTCTCTAAATGTCAGATTGATTTATAATAGCCTGCTATCTCCTTTAATCTTTTTTTTCTGATTTTTTTTCATCAGCAGACTAAGCCTCTTGGTATTGGAGGAATAAATATTAGTGCAATATAAACTTGGAGATCTGTAGAGGTTTATGATGTCATTAGCTTAAGACAAGAGATTAAATCACTAGTGTTCTGAAGTCCTACAATGACTAGTTATTACATCCACAAAAAGGTTTCCAAGCCATGTCAGACTGATTTTGGTATTTTTCCTTTTCAAAAGGTTATTTATATCTGATCAGTCTTGTTTTAGTGGGCTAAACAACCAAGGATCTCTAAGTAATGCTTTCCTTGTGTAACCTCACGGTAGCTTGTGTATCTGTCCCAGATGTCTTCTTGCTCAAGCTCATGTATATTCTTTGTGAACCAAGAGATATTTTTATTAATAGGCAGAGTCAAAGGTACAGATCAAAGACAAAAAGTCAAGGTACAGAATGAATAAATTACTTGATCAGTTCCTATTCCCTACAGGCTTTCTAAACAGGAAAAGATTCCTTTGGTTCATGATCCATTCAGACTTTGAATTCTGCATAGAATGATGATTTAGGATGGCTTCCTGATATACACAGTGCTCTCAAATGTCAAGGGTTTTGTCAGGAAGCACAAAACTCTAATCTATACAATATACAGTACGTGGGAAAAATTATGACTCCTGACAATTTGAAATCCTGCCCACACTATAGGAATTTTCATAATGGCACTAAAAGATACCTTTCTAACTCAAAGACCCTTTCCTGCCAAGCTCACAAAATATGCTGCTAATCATGATGGAATGGAGCTGTTATAAGTTATAACCATTTTAATTTATTACAGAAAGCACTAGACCAACTGCATTAGCGACTAATACTTCTTCTATCATAATGCCTATATAGTAATGAAATAATTATGTCAAGCAATTACTTTAAAAAATATTCTTGCAAATTTTGACTATATGGTTCTAAAAAGCTACCTATATGGAAGAGACTGAAAATGCAGTGCTTACATTTAGTTTGGTAAGTTACCAAAGATTTACAAGCTTCTGACAGGCTGGAATTTTTCTTTTTCTACAGAAAAAAAAGGGGAATCCTCTTTGTAGCCACCATTTAAGTACTAGAATGCTGTGATGAGATCTCTCCAAGCCCTCTTGTCTTCAGGGAGTGACTATCTCTAGTGTTTCCTGAGAGGTCAAGTTCTCCAATCCTTTGGTCATCTTCCTGGCCTTCCTTCAGACCCTCCCCTCACAGTGTTCCCGGCTTAGCCTGATATGTGCTGCATAACAAATTGTGTGAATTTTACAGGTTGGAATGACCCTTATTAATGAAAACCTTTATTGTTGTGACTTCAAACCCTATTTTTAATTACATAAAATTATGGAAAATGCTAAATCCTTTAGCTATTTTAGGCTCAAGTAAAGATCTTTGGGAAGATATGCTATGCTTCAAAGGAAACAGTAAACCATGCCATTTGTAGGACAAAAATCCTGCAGTTTATATAAAAATTTACTGAGAGAAAATTTCCACTGAATTGAGAGTTGCAGATTTGGATCAATGCACATCCTAATCTAAACTATCTTGGGAGCAGAAAATACAGAAGTGAAGAGAAGGCTGCTTTGTCCCTCTTGAAGTATGAAGTATTAAAACCATCAGACTTTCTACACAGAGATGTCATAAATTCCACAGTTGTAACAGTAGCAAAGGGACTGATGTTTTTAGGAGAAAGAGTTATTATCCATGTTTTTCCTATAACTGTAGAGCAGAAGCTTTCAGTCAAAGTAAGTATTGCAAATGTGGTTAAAGACAGCACAGATAAACTTCTTTTAGAAGATTTACTTGCAAGAAAAAGAAACTGGAGTTTTAGAAATTAATGAAGACCTACTAAAGCTTCCATAAGATTACAGTATCCAAAATATTAAAGATTGGCAGTTGCATATTTTTTTCTTTTCTTTGATGCACAGTGTGTGTCTTTTTTCCCCACTGTTCAGAAACAAACCTTCTGGTCTAAAGAATTTATTACAGTCTTACCATTTTGAAAGCTTTCAAACCCAGCAACTTTTAAAGCTGCTTTTCTGGTTTTGCTTGCTACTTATCTATTTTCAAGGAAGATGGTAGAGTTGTTTAAACTCTCTGCTTGTCAGTTCCTAATTATAAGTTTTTGCCTTGTTAAAATGTTTGCATACATGTTCTTCAAAAATTATTATTTTTCCACAAAAAGGACCCTAAATTTAAAAATATTGTGTCCAGAGGCTGCAAAATTTAGTTTTTGAAAATAACATTCAAAACATCTGCGAAGAGATACAAGGAAGACAGAGAGCTTAAAATACTGTATTCTAAAAATTAAAAGACCTTTCTTGTAATGAAAACTGACAGTAAACTGAATGATATTATGATTTTGCAGCTGCACTCTCAGCTGTCCATAATTAGAGTGAATACTGCACATATATAGAACAATAATTATTGAGAATCTGTCCCAACATTGTGCCTCAGCTTCAAATGAACAATATCTCTCCTACATGGACTTGTAGGATATGCATTCAGGCACAAAATTATTAGCATAGAAAAGTGAAAATTAACATCTTAAATTAAGAGTTGCTTTACTATCAACAATGTTATTTACAGTAGGATTTGAAAAGCTAGGGTATTCCATAAATAACATTCTATTAAAAAATGCCATTTGGTTGCCATTATCTATTAGCGACAGAGTTTTCTTCCTCTTCCACTTGGTAATAATGTTGTGTATTACTTTATTTTAGTAAGTATGAGAAAGACTTATGTCGAGAACCTGCTATTATGTGAGTTAAGAAACCAAACACATCAGATAACTTAGTGGTCACCATGGAGCAAAGGTTAAGGATACATATGCCTGTTTACAAAATACTTGTTTAAAAGACTGTGGAACAAAATTGTGTAGGGCTTGTAGGGCACAGGAAGACTTCAGAAGGTGCCAGACTTCAGAAGTTAGGTCAATTTCAGATTCTCCACTTATTTATTTTGTATTAAGTAAATGCTCTGATCCATCTCTTTGACTACTCAGCAAGCGACAAGTTTTTGACAAATTCTGGGACTACTACCATCATCCTTCCCTACCTTCAATTTGATTCCTTACTAAGGCATAAGATAAATTTCTGATGCCAGAAAGCACAAAATCAAACACTAGGACTTCCACTATTTCGGTACTTGGACAAATTTCCAGTAATAATGACTCAGTGGTTTAACCCCTTGCAGCTCATGTAGGTGACAGGAAGATCTTACCTAAAGTCAAGAGGATATTGACAACTTCATTCACACTTTTTACATCTTCAAACAAATCATCCCAAGCAACATTTATATATATGCACATATGTATCTATGACTGCTTACTTACATATCTGACTGTTCAAATTGCTTCAGCTCCCAAACCTACTGAGCATAGCTTGTAGAGCCTGAAATGGGCTGTCTACAAGGAAGAATTTAGTTTTTTTACAAGGAAGAGTTTAGTTTTAACCTTTGTATGATCTTGTGGGCAGATGCAAGCTTGTTTTAAAGACATAGATGTGACTGCATTACTATCTGGCACCAACCCTGATCTAATAAGCTCTTCAAGAAGTTTGGAGAGACAAGTTCTGACTTAGTGGATTGCTAATGCAGTCCTTGGCTTTTTGACTAGAGCAGCCTCATATGCTCTTTACTCACAAAGAAGAGAGTTTGCTCCTACCTACCATCAAAACAGCTCAGATAAAGAAACATAGAATCACAGAATATCCTGAGCTGGAAAGGACCCACAAGGATCACCAAAGTCTGACCCCTGACAAAGGACAACCCCAAAAATCACACCAACTTTGTACAAGGAGCATAAAGTAGATGTAATAGAAGACTGGAATATGCCGGTCACAAGGCAAAGAGAGGAAGGAAATATTTGCAGAAAATAATACAGCAATCATTGCTCTAAATGCAGTATTAGATCCTTCTGCATTTTCCATCTTTCTATAGGAACCTTCTCTAGCTTCTAACTGCAGAGCTAGAGAGTGTGGAGATTTTATCATGAGTCCAGAAAGACATGATAAAGTGTGAAATATGGTCCAGAAATATCTGGTGTTCAACATTATGTTATTTGAAAAATACTATTTTGAGTTTCCACACTCATGTTTGCAAAAGAACCTGAAAGCAGAGACTGCTGAATCATCTGATATCAGAAGCCAGATTTTATTATTATTTTAATCTTAAAAGAGTGGAGAATTTTAGTCACTCAGGCCTGCTTTCAGCATTAGGCTCACTGTTTTTTAACAGTTATGATTAGTCATATTTGACCTTCTCTTTTCCATGCTCATTTTTGAAATAGTAAAGTGCATTTGAATCAAGTTTTCTTTCTTTCCCCTGGAACTGCAAGTATTAGAAATGTATTTTAAAGACACTAACACTGACATTAATTTCTAAAGACATTAAATTAGCAGTACCTTAGGGTTTTAAAATAAACACCAGAAAACAAAGTTGCATATGGAGTCATGAATTCACCACAGGTTGATATTATGGTTTTTATAACAAACACACACATCAAATGTAAATTCTTACATGTCTCCCTTCCTCGCTATGATTTAAGCTGTAACTGCTTATGAGACAGAGCACACAGAATACCTGAAGGCTTTTCTGATCCACCAAATTCGAGTTGGCAGTCTGAGAAATGAGATAATGAAAAAATACCTTTCTCCTTTTCTCACAAATTACACTGTTAGTTAAAACATTCTCCCTGGAGGATACGACTTCTCTCACTTCAGGTCTCACTTTTGCTCCATCCTTTCACCAACTTGTAAAAGTTCATACAAGTTAATACTTGGGCATTGGGTCAATGGCTTCAGGTAAGCATCTAAACCACCCCACAGTGAAAAATCAGACTTAATAGAGCTGCACTAAATTGGCACACATTCCCATTCCATCAGGGATACCCACTGGCTTCAGCAGATGGTATAGGCAATGTTTGTCATGTATCTGTGGTGTACAACGCAAACATCTGATCTCACATGGTGAATGAACCAGACTGAATGCACCATCCCTCCTCAGGACACCACTTGGAGGGAATATTTCCAGGAGGCTCAGAGACTACAACTGGACTTTGTAACTGCTACATCTTTTTTTTTTTTCCTTTCCTGGTAAAAACACTGCAGTGACACTCTGTAGAAAATAAACTTCTGTCAGCTATGGAGGAAGGTGAAGAGATGTGGTCATTGGGTCAATGATTATACAATACTCATTTTCTGGATGCTCACTTGCTACCTGATTAACAGACAAGCTAAAAACCTCACAGAGGATCATTTACCACCACTGCAATTTTTTCCTTTAATGAAGTTAGTCAGAAAAGGACTACAAACTTGGTGCCTAGACTATTTTGCAGCAAGGGTAAAAATCTTTATTTTCTGATTGGTACAAATGCAGCTGCTCTGCAGGAGTTGTCAGTGTTGATAATATTGTTGAGCAAACCCGGTGGAAAAACTCAGCATAGAAAAAATTGCAAAGACTTGAATTTAAATTCTTACATACAGAGGAGGATTTTTTTTGGCTGTCACTCATGCTCTATTCCCAATTTTGTTTCTCTGTTTTAATTTTGTACAGACATCTTAAAAGCATAAATGGTAGGAGAATTAGTATCTATTATCAGTACATAGTTTAGTTACTTTTTGAATGCAAAAACATTAATACATTTTAGTAACTTTGTGTGATTGACTCAGATCTGTGAATAGCACCATTGTAGTTATAAATGTATTACTATGGAATTTTGTGAAGAAGCTTGCTCTCAAGCTGAAGGAAGAAAAACAGGCAACTGCCTTACAGAGGAAAGTTCAAAAGTGAGTAGGATGAGAAACATGAGAAAGCTAAAACCTGGAAATTCTCTTATGTCCCAAGCAGAAGAGAGAACTGAACTCCCCATGCCTCACAGCAGAATATGAAGTGTAACACCTCAGATAATCTGGATGAATGAACCCAGATAAACTGCAACATCTTAAGTAATGCACCAGCACTCACTATGTAAGGCTGAAGAAAAGAACATTCAGGGAAGTAAAGGACAGGCTGCTGTTTTTCCTGGAAAAGGTTGTTAAGAACTAAACCAACAAGCACAGCTGAAAGCAAAAGAAAATGTACAGAATTTGACAGCTATGATATCAAAAGTACTGATGTACCTGAACATTTCTGGCAGATAGAATTGTATCTGAAAAGTTTAAGTTAGGAGACAGAGTTTCAGCAACAGCTCTCAGGCCATTGGGTCACCTGAAACAAGGCAGAATGAAAAGGGCTTACCACACAGCATTCAGCGTGTGTCAGTGCCCAATAACAGATACACTACTTACTGAGCTGTGGTTTTGTTGTCATTGTCTGGCAGCAAGATCATTTGTTTTAATGACCTTCTGCCATCATGTGAAAGCAATAGCTCTTTTGATTGGGCATGTGGTAAAATTAAAGGCTAATTGGTATTCCACTGACAATATACAGTAAGTGCCTCATTGTGCTGCTGACAACATCTGATGGATGCTGCTTCAGGGTCAAAGGAAATTAGTTTGATAGGAAAAAAAACCTGGCCATGCCAGGTTTGCAAGTTATCTACTAGTGTTCTATTTCACCAGAGATATTATACCATCCAAATTTAATACAGACCAGGCAGAAGAAAACAAAATGACAATAATGCTAAATATTATTGTGGCATCTGTCTGCTCTATGAGGTTACTTTTTTATCATTGTTTTGAAACAAACACACCATGAGGCAGCAACAATTTAAAGCATTCAGGACATCAGCGTAACAGTTTATCAAAAGAGGCAAATCTTGAGACCAATAACAGCTCTCCTACTACTAGAAATGTTACAAGCCTTGAAGAGCAGAGCTGGGCTGCTGGATATTCAGAAACCCTACACATGCCAAGTAGTTGAAAAGAAGTAGCTTATCTAAAGTGTTTTAAGTGCTAGATGCAGTTTTAGAGTTTATCTGCTTAGGTACAATTAGTGCAACACACTTTGGACACTGTCAGTTCTGCAGAATGTAAACAAGCAGCTGTGGCATGTTCCAAGGGCTACCCAACACGCACATTGCTATTTCTTTCCAGAAAGTTCCAGAGAGAAATACAGCAATAATTTTAATGTGTAATTATGCAGTAAACAACTTTATCTGTGAGCCAGCCTTTGTGTCAGAACAGGTTTACTTCTTATTTTACCTTAATGGCACTCATCAAAGCCTTAGTGGTCAGAACCCAAGCTAACATTAAAGACAGGCTTTTAAAATGGCATGGGAAAACTGGACCGGACTGAAGAATATAAATAAGCAGGCTTAGATTCTGAGAGGCTGAGTACTCATTAACTTCAGCGATTTCAAAGGCATTTGGGCTTGAAAACTTTGATTTTGAATTTGGGATTAGGAAGACAACTTCCCAAATGCATGCCTTCCAATTATCTTCTGTGTTCAGCAGAGAGCATAAAATACAGTAAAAATTGCAGCACTCATACATGCTTTTTGAACCCAGCTTTTAAGTGCCCTAGCTTTGCAAAGTAACATGAACTCCAAAAGTTCATTCCAGCAGTGCCTTGAACAGCTTGCATTATTACAATCCATTTTCAAAATACACAAACTAAAGAGGCATCATTTTTTTCCGTTAGGACAAAGCAAAGCAGGGTGAAAAAAAGAAGGGAAAGGGTGTGTGTCAAAGGGAAGGTCACCAGTCATGAACCCAGTCCTGTGTTCAGTCCAAATAAAAGAGCCACAACAGAAGTCATCCTAGTGCAACATCCCTTTTACAGGACACTGCACCCAAAAATGGGAAGAATATGCTGCTACTACGAATATTCTTCACCATGAATTTTCTCATTGCAAGTGAGAATTGCACAGCTGGCTCAGGTAAAAAAGTGAAGGCAATGAGTATTGAAAAGCCCAGTGCTAACCCAGTGAAGTTGGCAGTCCACCTTTGCAGACTGAGCCAGGGCATTTGAGATTCAGGCTTCTATTTATAAAATCAAATGTATAAAAAAGGAACAAATAAATGAGGAAGCTATTGCTTCTGTGTTGTTTAAATGTAACTTTTTCTAACTAAGCAGAAAGTTGCTGATTATAATTGCTACCCCTGTATTTTAGATACACACAAAATTCTAGGATACAGAATCTCTTTGGCAACTTCTAAAAGTAAATAGAAGCTCTAAGCACCAGATGATAAACTGTACTCAGACATTTTGATTATTATATTTCTATGGCACAAAGGAACAGAATCTCCAGCCTGGGATATCTTTTAATTATGCAGTAAAGCCTCCTATGAAGATACATAATAACTTATGCTACTGAAAAGCATGCCATGCATGAATACGTGCTGTTACTCTCTTCTTTCAGCATCTTTCAGTCAATAGCACCCACAAGAATGTATAAAGTTATTGCATATTATTGTACTGTGTATATATAACCTTGCTATATAACAAAGCACATTTTTCTGCAATTCTAAATAGGTTTCTCTGGAGTGTTTATATCTTTGTTTTTCTTACTAATTTTCTCCATATTATTTTCTAGTATACTTTGCTGCTGCTCACATTCTTTTCCTGAAAACTCAGCCTTTCTGCATCTGAGATCTAATGCCTCCACAATACCAAATCAACAACAACTACCCATTAGAGGCCAGGCTGTTGCTGCTCTGGTTTCCACAGCAGTGAGGCTGAGTTAGTTTTTTCAAAAAAAGGTGGAGAAGCACTTGTACCCACACAGAGCCAGTCAGATACACAGACCAAAACACAGCCCTCATGAAATCACCATCAGTACCAGCACCCACATCCTGTTTCCCCATCTGGCTGATTAGGATGAAAGCCTATATATGCAAGGAATCCATAGATGGATATAGTACAGATCCCTCCAGCAGCTGCTCTTAGACACTCCATCTGTCTAGTTACTGTCTGCCTGATCTTCTGGTGTCTCCAGTTGCTGGCACCTGGGCAAAAAAGCCCCTGAGGCATGTAGCCACACAGACTTCTGGCTCCCAGATCCCCTGGAGCATGTGCACACTTGCACACACTGACACACACCCTGTGGCTCCCTCTGGGCTTAGTCAATCTGTACCTAGCTTCTGAATCCCCTGGTCTGACACTTGCCTCACGTACAAACAGGCTCTCCCACAGCCTCATCCCCTAATTCCAGGGGTCCTTCCAACAGCTGGCTTGGACCTCCACCTTAATGTTCATTAGTAATTAATTACACACATTGATGGACACATCCACACAATATGCACCCGCTCCAGTCTTTCCAGTTGCTGTCACTTCAGACACACAGACACCTATGACATACTTATGGCCACCTGTCCAGCTGCTGGCACTCAGACCTTCACATTTGTCTTTCTAGCTGCTGGTATAACAAGCAAGAGCCCCTGTAAATCCTGGTGTCCTCTCCAGCCACTGGCACTTACTTATCTACCCACACAGAACAGACAGACCCTCATCCACAAATTTACCGACAGAGTTCAGTGACAAGGCTGGAAAAGCAGCAGACCACATTAAACTACTTACCAGCAACCTTGCAACTGGCCCTTGCTGTCTTCTCTTCCCTATCTTCTTGTCTTTGTCCCTTCTCAAATTGCCTTGGTCCTCCTTCTACCCACCTTGGTCTTTCTCCTAAACATTTTATAATAAGCCTTGCACAATCCCAAGAATCTCTGTCCTTGCACCCCATAATGACTTGAACGCCCTCTCAGGGTAATGATCCAGCCAGCTTCTTCCATTAACTTGTCTGGTGAATTTCACACTTGGTCCCAAGGCTCGTCCTTCTCCTTTGACAGTCCAATATGCAGAGCAGGGCATTTCCCTCATGCTTACCCAGTGACTTGGCCACTGGAGTTTCCCCTCAAGTCACTGCTCCTCTGTGCTCATGGCTACGAGACTCTGATAACCCCACATACAGCTTATGCCAAGACACTTTTCTGTGTTATATCATTACATTAGCAAGCACGGCTTAACAGTTTACAAATTATTTTCAATACTGATATTCCATGCACCATCAGCATTGAAGAACACAAGATATAATCAAGATTACTGAACACAAAAATTGCAGCAGACCCAAACTGCAAAGTTTTTGGTTTATAAGTATCTGTGATCATATGTTCAAATCCCTAGGGAGTTTCTCCACAGACTTCAGTAACTGATGGATCAGGCCAAAGGAAAAAGATCCTCTGCAGGGGGAAATAGCACAACTTTCATATTTTATTTCTATTCTTTACTATTTCCATCACTTTAGGGCTTATTCTTCAGAAATTACTTGCAAGCAGGTCATATCTATAGCCATGATTTGTAAGAAAATGTATGATACAAGTCAAAGCCCCACCCTGGCAGTTAGCACTTCCCCAGACATCTGTGCAGCTAAACACAGCACAAAAGGATCCAATGCTCTTGCTGTGAAACTCCCAGATAATTATTTCTTCAGCCAAAACCTCTCTGTTTCAGAGAGGTCTTCAGAAAAGAATTTGCTGACATGAGGATGAGTCACTAAAGAAAGACAGGAGCACAGGAGAAGGTTGTGGAGAATTTGACATAAGGATATATATGTTCTTTTTTTTAAACTTAAGAAATTAATGTCATGTATTTATGCTAATTAAAACAAAGCAAAACAAAACAAAACTCCCTTCCAAAACTCAATTATAGGTTGCAGAAAATCTGTAGCCATTTGGAAGACATAACCAGTAACACCAATATTTTAAATTTTTTTTTTTTTTTTTACAGACAGAATTCTAAGGATTTTGGAAACCACCACAGAACACACACAAAAACAAAGGACATTGCCACATTAAAAGGCATCTTTAGGACTTAGAATACAACAACGTCAAATATGCAATTGACAACTTGTTGTTCTGCATAGTACTGAAAGGAGGACCCTACTGGAACACTAACAAGGAATTCCTGATTCAGGGATTTCTTTACAACTGTGAAGTGTTGTTAATAGAATATAAGGAGTACTGGAGATTTTAAAGAAAAAGATGGGAGTTTTGTGTGAGGTTTCAGCTATCCAGAAATTCTATGCTAACAACTTTGCAGTTTAAACTAAAACCAAATTTTTTAACTTTCAGAGTTTTCATTTATTTTATAAAACATTTATTATCACTAATCAAAGATACTGATGTTCCCCATAAAAATTTAAAAGGCAAGGAAATAAACTTTCCAAATCTCAAGAAACTTCTAAGAGGTAGAAGCTTAGAAGGACCACTTAAGGGTGATTCCCAGCATCATGCTCAGGCCCACTTCCCTAGCATCACCTCCATTAAGTGCATAATGTTGAGCTCACACAAGGCACTGTGATAAAGCCTTGCTAAGAGACTGGAACTGCACCAACAGCCAGCTCCTTACTGATTCCCAACTAGTAAGTCTTGAGGCAGTTGCACTGGCACACACTCAGCACAGCAATCAAGGCATTTTTGGGCAACACCAATCACATCAGTTAAATGTGGTATTATTTCACAAGCTTTTCCATTTCCATCTTCTTCTTCCTCATCCATTGTACACGCTGAAAAGGCTGTCACCTCCTGAAATGAACAAAGAAAAAGTCCTAATGAAGACAATAATTTCAATTCCAAACATACCCTTTTTTTTAGCGCAGGCCTGGAGGTACAGGCTGTATTAAGATGAAGTTCCATGATGGACTAAGACAGCAATCAAGCTGCTTCCTGGTTCACTTTCCACCAGCTCTCTAATTAATGGTTCCCATTTGTCCACAGGCTGAGAGATTTATATACATGCATTAAGCCATCCACAGAGGTCACCAAGACCTTTGTTTTATGTAATCAAAACTAATGCAGAGCCCACGGCTGGATATGTATTCAGAATAAAACACTAAATAACAGAATGGGAAAAACATATTATTGTACTTTAATTTTACCGTAAGATGAACATACTGAGATCAGTTCAGGTAAAATAGACCTGACCTCAAATTTTACTGCAAATAAGTGTTTTAGGTGAATTGTTTTTACTGTTATGGATTCTTTTTTTGCCTAGTTGATTTGTGTTAAGTACTCAAAAAAAAAATATAAAGACAACTGAAGACCAGTTCTGTGTGACCTAAGCTCCAATATTTAGGTTTGCAAATGCCCTTGAAAAGATATGAGGGGAAACTCCAGATTTGACACAATGAAACAAAGATAGTTGAGGCATTCAAGAGGCTAGAAAAAGAGGCTGCATCATGCAGCAGCTGTAATTTCAAAAGATTAAAAAAAGAAAACAATCCATGAACAAATGCCTAACACTTAACATAGACATAAATGTTGTGCCACTGAAATTATAGAAAGGCATCTGGTAAATAGTATTCATGCAAAATGAATTAGCATTAAACAAAAAAAGATCCAAACACACCAACCCCCCCACCCCCCCCTCTATTTATAGCCTCCCCCTCTTCCTTCGGGGGAAAAAAAAAAAAAGAGTAGGGTTGAATGACAGAATTTTTTTTCAATACTTCAAAAGTGAGTGCATGGAACAAATCCATAACCTTCTAATGTGTTGTTCTCTATTTCTGAAATCGTTCACAACACATACTTACCTTCTGTCCTTCAGTCAGCTGAACTCAGGAACAAAGAGGTTTAATTCAGTCAGCAAGTGGGAGGTATTAGACATAAAGACGAGACATCTGTCACCTCCTGGCTGGTGAGCAAGGTGGCACTGTCAGGAGCGCAGGCAGCAGGAGGAAGATGTCTGAGAATGGCTTGGATGTTAAATTTAAGTCACTGTCATAGCATTCAGAAGTCATCAGTAAAGCCAGATACTAGGGCAGGATTCAGCGCTGCCCTCACACTCTTCTAGCAAGCTGAAAAACCTTGGCAACACAAGAGAGGCCAAATTCAGAGGCAGCAGGCATGGGTAAGCACAACTGCACTCACTTTACCTAATATTAAGTAACTAATATTAATCATGTGGTGATAGACATAAAAACTGTGGAAATGTTGGAGAAAGAAAAAAGAAGTGTAAGAGACCCTGTGCCTGGGACTCAGAGTGGTGAAGGGCTCATGACCAGTTAAGTGGTACAGCAAAGCAAGATTTGAAAAATACAGTATGCTTTTTCAGAAAAAAAAAGCAACATGTTTTTAGCAAGTTTCAAGCCTTTCTCCACGGTGATCTCAGTGCTTTCTTACTGTCTATTTGTCCACTCCTGCACAGAGTGATCTTCTGCCAGATCACTAGTTATAATGACAGGTCTGAGCAAACAGCGCTCGCCGCCAAGGCCTGTGGATGCCGTGGGAAGGCGACATCCCGTGCCATTCACCCTGTGTCCACAGCCGGACAGCACAGCGCCGGCCCTGGCTGCCCACACGCACATTCTGTTTGAGACCTTGTACAAAACCCTTTCCAAGCCTTCAGGGAATGCTACCACCCCTAGCGCCATCACCCAACCCTGAACGACTCGTGTTTTCTGGGAGGAAAAGACTTCTCTGACTCCCATCCTTTTAACTCTTATTCACACTTCCCGCGAAGCCCTAAATCCAAGCGCCGGTGTTTTCTGAAGCAGGGCGCCTCTCGGGATCCCACCTTCCTCCCGGGCCAGCTCCTCGTCGCTGCTGAGTGCGGACAGAGCCGTGGGGCGGCTCCGGGACCAGCTCCTCGTCGCTGCTGAGTGCGGACAGAGCCGTGGGGCGGCTCCGGGACCAGCTCCTCGTCGCTGCTGAGTGCGGACAGAGCCGTGGGGCGGCTCCGGGACCAGCTCCTCGTCGCTGCTGAGTGCGGACAGAGCCGTGGGGCGCTCTGGCCCCGCCCCGCGGCGGCCGCCGTACCCGGAACGGGAAAGGGAGGCGGAGGGGCGCGGCGCGGCCGGCGCGGGCGGGCAGCGGCGGTGGTGCGGCTCAGCCCGGCCCGGCGCCGGGAGAGGTAACCTCGGGCTTCTTGTCCTCCCCCTCCTCGCCCCTCTTCCCGCGGCGGCCCCTCGTGGTGTGCTGTGTGCTGTGTGCTGTGTGCCGTGCCGGGCCGCGCTCCGGGCGGCCGGGGCCGCCTCCGCCGTGCGGCCGCGGGCGCTGAGCGGTGCCGCGGCTCACGGAGTCGCGGAGCGGCACAGGCTGGGGCGGAGCACGGTGGAGCGTGCGGGCCAGCCGCCCTGCTCCAGGAGGCTCATCCCAGAGCACGCGGCGCAGGATTGCGTCCAGGCCGTTCTGGAATTTCTCCAGTGAGGGAGAGTCCGCTCCCTCTCCGGACAGTGTTCCAGTGCTCGGTCACCCGCACAGTTGAGTTCGTCCTCATACTCCGGGGCCGCTCCCTGTGCATTAGTTTCTGCGCCTTGCCTCTTGTCCCATTGCTGGGCACCACCGAGACAGCCGGGATCCATCCTCTTGGAACTCCTCTTTCAATTACTTGCCGACAATGAGGAGGTCCCCTCATCTCTTTCCAGCGGCGGTGCGGGGTTGTCCGGGCTGACTGATATTTCCTCATCGCCCTGGAAAAGGACTGAGGCGGCACAGTCTCCATAGCAGTTAATTCGCAGCCCTGCTGGAGTATTTATGGAATGAAACTCACAAACGCTCACACTTGAGAGCATGTGGTCCACAGCAATGGCCTGCCTGCCTAGTGAAAGGAGCCGTGCGACACTGATGTTAAAACAAAGGCAAAACGTGACAGCAGAAAAAGACAGATTTTTTTTGAGTGCTGGAAACACTTGCCCAGCTGGTTTACCAAAAGCTTCGGGAAATCCAGTGATGAAGGGTTGGGAATTTCGGTTTTTAAGCAGGATCATGTAATTTATATGACTTATTCATTGCTCAGACAGAAATTACAGGGTTTATTTTAAGCACAAGAAAACTCTAACCTAGAACTTACTTGGTGCACCCTTGAGGGCTCTCATTGTGTAGCCCATGTAAGCAGTGACTCAGAAAGAGCTAAACAAAAGCAAGCTGGCACCTGGGGAGGTGTTCATGGCCAGTGACCTCACTGTGGTATTCAGCTTCTTCTGTTGCCTGAGGCAACACATCTGGGAAATGTGCTGAATGTGTAAGAAATTTAAATGCCTCTTGCTGCACTTCCATACTTTGAGTAGGGTTTGGTTTTGTTTGCTGTGGTGGCTTTTTTGTGTATTATGGAGGATAAGGTGATTGGTTTTGTGCAAACCATTGATATTTTCTTCTTTTTTCAGATTATTTTCACTGCTGAAAAGGAACTGCAATGGAGAGTACGGTATCAGTTATTTTTCTTGTATCATTTTCCATACTGCTGTGTGAAAGTTATCACCATGGGGTGGAGACAGCTACTGTTGTGCATACATCAGAGAGAGCTTTTCCAGAAAAGACAGTGGGTGTTAATACTGACTTGGCAGGACTAATACAGAAGTTGCACCTTCAAGAACTTTTTAATCGTTATGGAGAAAACAACTCTCTGTCAATTGATGGGTTTAGAAAACTGCTACAGAACATAGGTATAGATAAAATGAAGAGGATTAAAATAAGCCACGATCATGACCATGATCACGACCACAATCATGACCATCACGACCATGACCACGACCATCGCTCTCATCATAATCATGTTTCATTGAGTAAAAGCTCCGAGAAGACTGCTTGTCCAAGCCACGAATCTGATGCTAGCAAAGACCACAGGAGCAGCCACGCGAAGGAGCCTCATAAAGCCGAGAGCGTGGAGCGGCAGCAGAACTTTGTGCGCAGCAAGAACGCGCTCCATGAGATCATGGCGTCCGTCATCGCCGCTTCCGCAGGCGGCCACGCCGAGCTCCAGAGCGGGCAGCCCGGGGAAGTCAAGACAGTCGTTCGAGTGGGTGCTGCTGGCCCTGGTGCCGCTAATGTCACAGGGGGCCGCAATGCCACCTGGCTGGGTGCCACAAAGGCAAACGAATCTCGTGCTTCTCCAAAGGAGTTGGAGAGAGGGAGCTACCTCTATTCTAAACTGAAAAAACAAAGCATTCAAGAGGTGAGGCCGGTTCTGTTGTAGTCTCAGGAATCCAGATCCATCAGGAATATTGTCATGGCTTATTTTTCAGATGCTTATTGTTTACCTGGGTGCAAGTTTTGTGGTGTAACAATACCCATAGCCAAATGCATGCAAACAACTTTCCTTGGAACTTAACATTTTGAGGGAATATGGTGTTGTGTTCACAAGCTCAGAGGAAAATTAAGTATAAATGTACACTTGGTTTAATGCATTTATGATTTATATATTTAACTGCTACTAAATATTAAATAGTTACTAAACCTGAAAAACAGCTACAGTTTTAAACTTGCAGATCTGCCTTAGATCTGGAGCCTGTCTTGTTTTCCTATTAATGGAGTAAAAAAATCCAATTAAGGTACTGTGATTCTTACGAAAGCTGTCTCACATTGTGATAGTGTCAAACCGTCTTCCACTTAACACCTTCCCCTCCCCATCTAACAACGGGATGTAAACAACTCTGAAAAGGATCGTGGCAAAATGTCACATGTTACTTCAAAATAGTGTAAAATTAGCACTGATAAAGAGTATATCTGTGTTGTAGACATTTTTCTTAAACAGTCAGATCCTTTTCTGTTAAAGGCTTTAAAAAGCAAGCAGGATCTTGCAATGTTTGCAGCCATGCCAGGTAACTCCGAGTGGGTGTTGTGTGGCATGTAATGGTGGGTGCTGAGTTCACGAGTTGTTGCTGTGTTCTGCACTGTTGAAGCAGAAGTACTGCTGTTCTTTAAACCCACTGAGACTTTGTGTAGGTTGTGCAGTGGGGAGCTATTTACTCGAGGGAGTGTATGTACACGATGTACAGCAGTTAGTGCTACAAAACGGCATTTGACCTTGTTAATGCTTCCTTATGTGGCCTTTAAAACTGACTGAAAAGCGTTAGGCTTTTTCTATTTGTACATCAAAGCGTCTGACCCATTTGTGCTGAGAATAATTACATGTCATCTACCCAGACTCCCAAACCAACTTTCTGAAGCAGGATTAGGGTGGAAGTACATTTTTTACTCAATGGGTTTGTTAACAGTTTTTGAGTTATGTTGATGTAGCTGCTTTCATGTGGTGCCACTGCATTTCAATTAAGATGGGATGTGCAGTCCTTTTAAGATGGATCGTGGTATTTTGTTTCTGGTTAATCTTTAACGTGTCTCTTTCCACAGTGCTCCAATGCATCCAAACTGATGCAGTCGCATGGAATAGGCACTCAAGTATTGTTGACTGCTACAGAATTTAGTTATCTCTGTCCAGCTCTTATTAACCAGATTGATGGCAAGTACTGCATAGTCCATGCTACTAGTGAAAAAGCTGAAACTCCTCCAAAAAGTTATTCTCTGCAAATAGGTAGGCTGTTTTCTTTTTTTTTTGTAACATCGAAGCTTAATGGAAAAGTGTTTATGTTGGTTTTAAATCCAAGAAACCTATTTCATAGTTGTAGGAAGTGTCATTTTCTTTTGGCGCTTCACCAAGACTAGAGAAAAATCTTTGTGGCATACCTTTTGTTAACATCTGATTAATTTAATGATCAAGTGTGTTTGATAACAAAAATGTTAAGCAAACAAAATCATGTACAGCTGTTACTTATTGCTGTTACTATTTTATTTTTTTTGCCAGCTTGGATTGGTGGCTTTATATCCATCTCCGTCATCAGCTTTCTTTCCTTGCTCGGTGTTATATTGGTACCACTGATGAATCGAGTATTTTTCAAATTTCTTCTGAGTTTTCTTGTGGCATTGGCTGTGGGGACCTTGAGTGGAGATGCTTTCTTACACCTCCTTCCACATGTAAGTATTAATTATTGTTTCATTCATTATCTCAAAGCGGAGAACTTGGTAGCTGTATCTATTAGTGCCCTATTAGTTCGTACCCATTTGATGAGTCATTTCTCAACCCTGTTATGCAGGTTTTTTGATGGAAAGGTTTTCCATTTGGAACATCTGCATGAATCATTTCACAGTCTTTAAAAGTTCAAGAGCTTCATAGCATTATCCCACTCTCTATTTCCTGTTCTTAGTCATATGTGTTGCCATGTCCTTTTATTGTTCCTTGAATGCAAGAATTTTGCATAAATTTTCTTAGTGGTTTATTGCAGTACTGCCACCTGCTTTTTTCCCCAGTTTAATGGACTTTAGAGGTATTGGAAATTGCTCACTGAAGACTTTAAATGTGAAATAAATAATCAACTATTTTTTGTTACAAGCTACTTATGTTGATAGCTTTGTGATTTTTCTTTTTTTTTAACCAGAATCCAAAATTTCTGAAGTCCTGGGGAAAATACTACTTGATAGATTTTGGAATTGCTATTATGTAATAGGGACAATGAAATGGGAATATGATTGCTAAATTGACTATCTTTCTTGAAGTTCTTAAATAGACATTCTCCCCTCCCAAAAGTAGCTTGTTTCAGCTTTCAAATAAAATGGATAAAAGTGACTGCAGATTCTGTGGTTTTCCAGTCCTGCCTATAATCCACCAGGTGGTTCTTTTTCCTTTCAGTTAATTTTGCATTTGCTGTGTAAGGTTATGTAAATCAAAACGTGTGAATGAGATGTGCAAAAAGGTTTTTTATTTCTGATTATACCTGTATCCAGTAAGGAGAGGAAAAGTGTCAGACTTCCTTTAAAAAAATAAATTGCAGCCAACTTCCTTGTAGAAAAAATTGTTTGACATCTAGGAGTTTTCTTAGATGGGAAGCTAACTGGTGTGCTGGCTGTGACCACTGCTTAAAATGTGGGTTCTTTGATGGTGTCAGGAGTTTGTGTGGGGGCAGATGTACACCTTGAATTAAGCAGTGTCCATGCAGCTTCAGTGAGTGAGCCAGTGCCAGGCTTGTTCTCAGTCCTTGCAACGTTTCTTCCTATGAAAAAATTTCCAATCAACAGATTCCTTTTTAATTGCTTGAGTCTGTAAGCAGAGCATTTGCCCTGTGAAAATTGTCAAGTGTGGACTCCAGACACGAGGAAAATGATGTGAGGAATACTTTCTATGTTTCTTACATTGTGGTTCTTTTGAATATGACGACTTTCCCCTTTTTGTTCTCCCTTTAGTCTCATGGAAACCATCACCATCACCACGAAAAGCCTCTGCTTGATCAAAAAGGTTTTATGTACAAGCATCTTGTTTTTCAAAGTACAGAGGAGAGTGCTTACCTGGATTCTACATGGAAAGGACTTACAGCACTTGGAGGCTTGTACTTCATGTTTCTAGTGGAGCATTTGATCACTTTAATAAAACAATTTAAAGACAAGAAGAAAAAGGTAGGGAGACTATTACTCTGAAGCTCTATTGTATTACATGCTCATTTCTGAAAACACTTATTAAAAAACCTTCCATGAATATCATATATCTTTTAATTTAATAGCAATAGCTGACTGGATTAGTGTTAGAATGTCATTTTTATTAGGGACACATACACTTCTAAACCTTTTATTAAGGGCTCTTTGCTATTTCCATAACCAAACAATATAGTACACGGTTTGACATTGCAGTGAACTGTTTAATAAGAAAATATCCAGTTGCATCTTCAGTTTTAACAGAGTGATTTTAAAACTCACTTAATTACTGACTTCCTTCTGACATCTTGAGGCATTTATAACTATCTTAGCTGGTTTTATTATTATTATTTTAATTCCAATCCTGGATGCAGTAAGTTTGCATTGTACAGGTATTGTTCTGCTGTTGAGGAGGGCACTTGCACAGACAGGTAAGGGTTGTGAATAAGCGCTTACATAAATAAGCCTCCAAGTATGCTCTGGAAAGTGACTTTATGGAATAGCATTCCATGAGGAAACGCAGTCTGTCAAGCCCCTTGGTGCTTTCCCTTCTGTCCCCCAAAAATGCAGTTCTCAGATTGTTATGCTGGTTTTTATGTGTAAGGTAAAAAACTGAATTTTGGCAGGTCATTAGTGTTGGTAACTTACCAATTACTTATAACAGTTCTTTAAAGACCTGTGTAGCCAGGAATAAAGAATTATATAAAAACTGATTCAGTAAGAAAAATTAAACAGAAGTTTGTGATACCTTCCAACTCAAACCACTCCATGATTCTATTGTATCTTAAAGGCCATCTGGTTCCAACAAATCCTAAGCCTTGCTTGAAGAAAGTTAGTAAATACTAATTACTTAGTTTAAAAATAGCTAATTGCTAGGCTACCTCAGAGACTGATAATCTCTGTTTAGTTTTCATTAAATTGGTCATTAAGGCAGTATCACAGGGAAGATGCCATGTAAGCTCTTTGATCATGGGAGGTTGTGTTAGTGTGGTTTATACTGAAGCTAAACTAACTGTGAGATTTCCCTATCTCTAGTTAAATTTGTTTGACAGGAAAGAACATGAGTTTCAAGCAAAGCAGGAATTTTGTCTCCTCCCAGCCACAAGGAATGGATTTCCTGTTAGTCTAATTATGCCTTACTAGATGTTGAGTCAGTGATCATAAATTGTTGTGATACAGACTTTAGTGGGCAAGGAGGAGAGATCTTATTTGGTTTTCCTTCTGTATGTTATTAAAAAACATTATATTGACATTATGATAGAAAAGAATTAGCAGAATAAATTAGTCACCATTTGATGCATTTCACTTCTCAGATGAAAACCTTCTGATTGTTTCTTGTGAAAAATGTAGGACATTTGTGTGTGTGGGTTGATTGGTTTGTTTGTGGTATTTTTTGTTTTGTTTTTTCTTCCTTCCTATGGAGCCTGAGGAGCCTTTGTCATCTTACTTTAGTTAGTTTCTAATATTCCTCTTCTACACGCTTTATATGGCTTCCGTGTTGTCCTCTTTCTGTGCAGGCTGCATAACTGTTGTGAATATAATGTTGCTCATGTATATCCTGAAAAATAAGTAAAATATTCATAACTGCAGTATTTTCTTTTGGAATAAGAAAAAAAATGAAGATGATGGAGAAAGTAAGAAGTTTTCAGCAAATGAGGAGAAGTTGGATACGGATGATCGTAAGTCTCATTAATATCACACAGTTGTTTCTTTGTGGCAGCACTGTTTAAAAAACACCTGATTGATGGCAGCTCCTAGATCAGCTTCTTAATGTTGGTTGGATTGCTGCCTATTTGAATTATTTTCAAAGCAAAACCTGTCTGTCTGCTGATATTTGGAGCACTAGGTCTATTTGCTGCTTTCCTTTGAAAAGGATCAGTGGATTAGAAGTAGTGAATCCACAGTTTTGGAACTTCTAAGCCTTTTAATTCTGGATTTAACAACAGAAGTTGAAGTCATTCTGTGAAAGTTGCAGTACAGCTACACTTTGTACATTTCTCTTTAGACTGCTAGATGTTTTCCATGACTCATAATTTATATTTCTGGGTTTTGTTAATTTGATTATTTATAAAGGTAATATTACAAAATTCTAGACAATACTTGAAGTTCAGCATTCAGAGTACAAATGACCATGTTATCCCCAAGATCATGCTTTAAGCTAAAACACACCAGACTAGTTACCTGTTAGCTGTTGTTGCCAAAAGAGATGTTCTGTTTTTCAGGGTAATTTTATAACTAATGAAATACTTGTCTGTCATGTAGGAAATAATATTTATTAATTTAATTGCAGAGGCAGAATTTATCAAGTTTCAGCAATTAGTTAGAAGAACCAACTGTGGTGTGTCAGCAGTGTTTATATTAGGATATTTAATAGTCTGTATCGATGACTTTTTTTTTTATTGTTTATTTTCCAGGTGTTAAACTCAAGTGTCTGTATTTGTTTTGAAATATAGCAGTTTCCAAAATTATCTATAACATAATCTTCTGTATCCTTCTTCAGCCCTGAGAGTACTAAATGGTGCATACTTTTTAGATACTTGGTTTTTCTGAAGCAATTGAACTAACAGTCTTCATGCTGTGAAACTGGGACTTGGAGCTTTTTGCTGTTGTGTTTAAATTGGAGGGAGTCTTAGATGAAAAGATTTTTGCCTTTTAGGAAGCATTTGTGTCCATAATGTAAGGGCTGTTTCAGCAGTAGGAGATGGAAACTAGAAGTTTTCCTTGTTGGGAATTACCTCTGAAATCTGAATAAGTTGTGGAAACATTTCAAAAAAATCTTCTGGTTCAAGAAATTGGATTGTATCAATCCAATCCTGGGATTGATATCAGGATATCAGTCTCAATTTCTAAACTTCTTTACTGCTTCACATAGCCGAACTTTTTGTTGTATCTTTGCTTCCTAGGTGATTTTTAAAATGTGTAACATTGTACTCTGGGTTTTTGTAACAGGACCTGAGGGCTATCTAGGGACAGACTCTCAAGATCCATCAACCTTCATTTCGCAGCAGCCAACTGTACAAGAGGAAGAAGAAGTGATGATAGCTCATTCTCATCAAGAGGAGGTTGACAATGAATATGTGTCCAGGGGCTGTAGAAACAAATGCCATTCTCACTTGCACGATACTCTAGGACAGACAGATCATCTAAGTCACCATCACCATGACTACCATCACATTCTGCACCACCATCACCACCAGAACCATCATCCCCACAGTCACAGCCAGCGCTACTCGCGCGAAGAGCTGAAGGACGCGGGGATAGCAACTCTGGCCTGGATGGTGATCATGGGAGATGGACTGCACAATTTTAGTGATGGACTGGCAATTGGTAAGTGCTAACTCAGATGCTGCAGCCTTGGATGTGAAGGCAGTTAAGTCTTCTAGCTGTCTCTTACCTCTGTTAGTGATGTAGCTAATTAGCAGAGGATCTTTGAAGTCTAAACTTTTTTCTGAGAACATCATCTTAGTAAGTATGAAAAATCTCCAGCTTAACAACCTGCAGGTAAGTGATGAAACAGAAATTAGTTGCTTGCAGCTGTTTTTCTTAAGAAAATCTATAAACTGGGCTTCATTTTCTGCTTTTGTAGAGTTAAAACTAACATGTTTCAGAACTAAAGCTAGGCTTATAAAAAATATTTAAGATTGAGTTTGTATTTCAGTATCTGCTAGTGCTCAGGCAGTTTTTTAAAATGTTGGGATTTTAGTTTTTAGGACAAGCTTGTATTTTTTGTCACATACGAAGTAATTGTAGTTTTTGACTTCCATCAGGCCACTGGTACCATTGGCTTCTTCTTTCTCTCTTTCATCTTCTCTTGTGATGCAGCAAGGTCGGGTTCTATACTTGGCATATCTGTGTCCCTGCCTGTACTGGGTCCTGGTTACACATCAGTGTTACTCCAGAGCACTGATGGATAGGGAGATAAGGCCCTGGTTTCAATCTGTTTTAGCCTGAAAATTTTGTTTTCTGAAACAGTGGTCATGCTATACTCAAAATTTTGTTCCTAAAGTTGAGCATAATAGTCCATTTTTAAAAAAATTGAACAGGTAGAAACAGTTATTTTACTTGTAAACAAAACATTTAAGTTCTTGTTTCTGCTTAGTTCATGCCCCTGTTTTTCCCTTAATGCATGTAGTTGCTCAATCTTTTTTGATAATGCTTCAGTGAAAATATTTCTTTATCACAAAAATAGCAGATTGAATATTTTGTTTCGGACTTCTGTCTGGGAGGTCAGATTTGGGAACTCTCTCATGTTTTTCCTAGAAGGAGAACTAGATTGCAGGTATATTGAATTTAAAAGGTTAAAGTAGGTTACAGAAAGTGAAGTCAAATCAATAATCTTCAGTACTTACGCTAATCTTTCCTGATCTTGACTATTGTATGCAAGACTAATCTTTACAGGTATTGGATTTATTTCCAGGCTGTTTAGCATACTGGAGGCAGTTCAGCAGTATCAGTCTTTCTGTAAATTTTATTGTAGGAAAAAATTTGTTCTTGTTTGAAGAGGAAACCAAATAATAACTATTTCTCACAGCAATATTTGCAGTTGTTCAGATTCAGTCAATTCAAAGTGTAATGTGAAAAGAGACTTTCTGATTTAATCTCATTTTTGATGAAAGTTGAAGCATGAAATGTAAATTTTTGAGCGGATCAGTAGTGAAAAATGTGGTAGAAGGAAGATTTGCATACAAATGACACAGAATCAATTACCTCTTGGCATTAGGGAGATTTGGGAAGGAGCTATGACTTTATAGTTATGAAGGGAAAAGTACGAGAAAGGTTAATAAAGGCTTATTGAGCAAGTGAGAGCAATAGCTTTCAGAAGTCCTGCTGTGTAGCTTGTTCAAACTAATGAAAATATGGGTTTCTTTCAGTGTTCTGTATGTGCTTAAAGGAATTATTATCAATTTGATGGTGTTGTGAAAATGCCAATGCTGCTTGCGTAGTAGTTAATCTGTATTTTAAGTAAGATGTGAACGCTTCTGTAAAGATAACTTTAGCCAGCATAACCCTTCATTTAAGTTCATTCACTTCATGTGATTTATTATTCATAAGTTCCATCAGTTACTTTTTTCCTCAAATCTGTTGTGCTAATTATGTAGGAACAAGATTTAAAAGTGCTTATTTTTTTATTAAGGCGTGGAACTGTTGCATCTGACTCATTTGTGCGAAAGGATCATCTGTGATTTGAACTTTTATGTGTAATTACAACTAGATAAGTAAAATGCAGAACACTATTTTTATACTAATCTTGCATGGCTATTTTTTTTCTTCAGCTTTTGAGAGAAGTCATGTCTTAAAGGTATATTTTAAGATAAATCAGTGTCTTGAGAGGGGATAATACCAGACATATTAATTTCATCCTGAGTTTGTTAACATTTCAGGACTTCTTTTTAGCAGTGAAAAAATAAAAAAATATATTCTTGATATTTAAGCTTGTACTTTAATTACTTCTTACTTTTTCTCTTTGAACTTTATAATAATTAAGTTTATTATGGTCTTGTCTAAAGCTCTAGTGCTTGGTGTTTCACCTCAGGCCTTACATTCTCCCTGCTTTCCCCTAAATTTGCTGTTAGTGCCATCTGTTTTATCCAGATCATTAGTGAAGATACTGAAGAAAATGGGTTGTAGTATTTGTCCTGATGACATCCACCAGGCCCTATTAGTCCAGCAGTCCAGTCAGTGTGCAAGCCCTTATCTCCTCTTTGCCCAGATAAGACTGCTATAGGAGGTAGTGTCAGAAATCCTACTAAAGTTCAATTGTATTCACCATCTATATGATCAATTATTTCCTCAAGCTGGATGCAGCTTTTGGAGAGAGATTTCAAGAGGATATTCCACATGATCTTTTCAGGAACTGAGATGACACTGACCACTCCTGAGTCCTTTCTTAAAGATGGGAATAATGTTATCCTTTTCCCAGAGTTCCAGTGGGGCCTTCTATAGCCATGGTTTTCCACACACGACCAAAAGCAGCTCTCTAGTCACACTAATGTCTGTCAGTGCCCTCAGGTGAGTCCCATCCTGGGATGTATCTGAGCATTTCCAGGATTTTCTGCATTTCTCTGAACTGTTGCTCCTGTGGTTTGCTGTCTCTTTCTTTCTGGAATGGAGCTGGGATCTGGCTGAGATGACTGAGATGAAGGTTGTGCTGGTGTTTTGCCTCATTATGTCTACTGCTTCTTTCCCTTCCTCATCTATCAACAGATGTGAATTTTTCACGAATATTTTTTCTCAGCTAACATTCTTGTAGAACTGTTTCTTGTTATCCTTGGAGTCTTGTTAGTTTTAGATCAAGCTGGGCTTTGGTCTTCCTCCCTTTTGTTCCACTGCTTTTAGCTTCTTTGTTGCCTGTCTTTGTTCCTATTTCTTGTGTGCTTCCTTTTTGAATCCTAATTTACTAGGACACACTGCTTAGCTGGGCACATCTTCTGCAAGTGTTCCTGTACAAACAGGCTTGTTGGCTTTTGCATCTCTGTAATATACAAACTGGCCATCTCTTCTGGGCACATTATCTCTTTTGACCGATTCCCTGCCCTGCAATTCCTTAAATAAATTAAAATCTGCTTCACTGAAGCCTGGAGTCCTAATTTTGCTTCTTCCTCTTCCAGTCTCCTCCTGTGTCCTGAACTCAGTTACCTCATGCTCACAAGATGTCATTTTTTGCTGTATTTGCCATCAGTTTATCCTTGTTTTTAAGCAGAAGGTCAATTTGCAAGGCTGCCTTTTGTATCCTATAGTAGGAAACGATTACCAATACAATTAAGGAAGATCCTGGTTTGTGTGCCCAGTACTGTTACTTCCACAGCTGAAGACTCTCTGTGAATGATGATGTCCTGTGTTCATAGGTAGGCTTATCTACCACCTTTCCTTTCGTAACCTTATTCCTAGTGTTACTCTGATTGACCAAGAGGCTGAATAGACACATGGAACCACAATTCACACATTTATAATGGAGCAAGGAACCCCTTTATGGAGGTAGCCAAAAAAACCCAGAGTGAATTGTATTCTGTCCCTGTAGGCAGTTGGTATCTATCTGTGACAGGCTCGACCAGCTTTGGTGGTGTCTCCACAGCATCATTCAGGCAGTCTCATGGACTTCCCTTGGCAACAGGTCAGGAGATCTGTCTTTGACCTGCATGGGAGGAAATCTCCTATCACTAAAAAAAATATTTCCTTCCTTTTTGTACTTCTAATCTGATGTACTGAACTGCTGGGCAAGACAGGGCTTAGCTTATCCTCTCACTGCTGCCAGGGTCATGACCATGTTCTTCAGATCAGTAGCTGCAAGTGGGAACAGAAGATATTTCACTGTTTTCAAATGTTACTCATCTCAGAGTTCGTGTTTCTTGTTCCAGTGCTGCTTTAGTTTGCCTTCCTCTTTAGTCTGATGGGCTTGGGCTTTTGCCTCTGCAGAACCTTTTCTAAATACCCTCTCAATCCTGTTTGTTACCACAAAGGTGCCTGCTTGCTATGTCCTGCGTCCTCTTGCCTGGATGCTGCAGCACGCATCCCAGACATAACGTGGCTGCTGTCATCATCACTTCAGGGAGGAGCATCGGTCATTTCTTGCACTTGAAGACCTGGATAGCCATGTCTCCCTCAGGAGTTAGGTCAGCATGTAGCTTCCCCAGGGAAAAGAAGGGATTGTCTCCAGTGGAGTCATTGCCATTGTAGTGCTTCCCCTGGGAGCAGTACTCCTGGGTCCCTTGTGTGCCAGCCACTGTGGCATGGCTTTGTGCCTCTTTGACTGCTTATTGGCAGCATCTGGTTGTCTGACAGGCTCTTGGTAGCAGCTGAAGAGGAAGTTGGATGTGGCTCTGCACCCTTGGAGAGACTCTTCATGCAGCTGGGGACCTGACATGCCATGTGTCAGCTGTGGTGCAGCTCTGCAGCATGCTGCGTCCTCCCGAGCTGCTGCCAAACAAGAAAAATGGCAAGCAACAGGAGGAGCAGAGAAGACAAGAAAGATGAGGACTATAGGACTAGTTTAAGGGGTTTCTGTGGATTTGGGGATTACTTTCTCTTAAAAGCAACCTGCTGTGGTATTGACCCTAAAGCAAGCTGCTTAGAAGTTGATCTGTCCCTGTTGATTTCATAACCTCTCTTTATTGTTGTCTTGACTTTCCTTTCTTAAGGAGTGTGACTCTCAGGTGCAGTTGAACTGCTTTGTTCCCTTTGTATCTTTAAAAAAAAGTATTTTTGGATGGTATTTCCATTTATTGCATTTTTTGGGAAGGGTTGTGTTGTTGGAATGTTGGAATGTATTTGGCTTAGTTCAGAAATAAGGTATGAAATGTGGTTTACTTTAATAGCAAAATTCTGAAGAAGAATTTTGCGATGCAAGAATCATAAAAAACTGTTCAGTTAAAGTTTAAATGCTTCCACAAAAAGTAAAATTAAGTGAAATATATGTCCTAACGTAACACAAGCACATAGAAAAATGCTTCTGCACTTGATGACTGAATATCTAGTAATGTTTTTTTTTCCCTGTCTCTTCATAGGAGCAGCCTTTACTGAAGGGTTATCTAGTGGTTTAAGCACTTCTGTGGCTGTATTTTGCCATGAATTACCTCATGAGCTAGGTAAGACCGCAGAATTTCCATATGCTGCATGTGTATGTGCTTACAGGTGCATGTGGGAGAATAAAATTTGATCAGACAGCTTTATCTGTCAGGTTGTCTATTCCAGGATACTTCTGATTTACTTAAAGACTTTAACCATGTCTTAATTGAATTAATAGTTTTAAAATCTAAATATTTCAGCTACTTCTTTTAAAACTTTCTCTTGCAGTTACAGTTTTTTTTGTCTACTGTAGTTGTAGTTTTTATTCTCCTTATATATAACATAAATTGTGAATTGCAGGAGGACGCATGACAGAATTTGCTTTTCTCACATCTCTCCTTAATTTTATTCTTGTGCTTGTGCTGCTAAAAGGAAGGTCACGATTAGTCAAAGTACTTTCCACATAACATTTGCTGCTTTTTCATTAAGTCTTGGAAAGAACTGCTGTAGCTCTAAATTAAACTTGAAACTACTTGGAAATCTGTCTGGAAACAGTTTGTCTTTCAAGCTCAAGTGATTTAAATTCGTGTGCAGTCCCATGAGAGATTATTGTCATGTCTTACAATATGAGTTCAGTATTTGGCCCTTCAGAAGGGCAGCTGGTGAGAACACGATGGATGTGCTCAGTTGAACTCAAGACAAAGCTGGTCTTTCCAGTTGTCAGATCATTTTGGATGTGCAACTGGTGTTTATTTCTCAGCTGTCATGGTCACAGTCACACTTGGTGTATAGAATGAAGAAAGAGGAGTTTTCTTTCACTTTTTTTAAAGTTTAATTCCCCAGAGGGGAGAACCTTCAGTTTCATTTAATAGAGCTTGTAAACCAGTTTGTGTAAACATTAAACTCTCTCTGTATTAACAGTTTGATATATTTGTACAGTAAAGTTATACAGAAATGTGTTATTATAGAGAAAATGTATCTGATTTTATGGGTTAGGAGGAATTGAGTCTTGTTCATACTAATCATGGAACTTGCATTAATGACATGTACTAAATGTTGTTAGTTTAGATATAAGAAGTAAATTAATTGTATGAACCTGATAATTTTAGATTCAACTGTTCTGTTGGTTTTGGAAATAAGAAAAATCTCTTAAAATTTAAATCATACTACTTTAATCAGAACAGAAAACTTGATAGGAAATATTTTCAATACCAGAGGACATAAAGCAGCATAGGAATATCAAAACAAATGTGACTACTTGAGGTTAGCTGGTAATAAAATTGTATCGTTGTTACTGCTAAGCAATGTTTTTAATATACCAGTTCATCTTAGTTGCAATAGCTTATAGGAAAAGCTGTTGTAACAAATTACTCAAATCAGCTTTGAAAATCACTTTTATTTACTTTAACTGGAGATAACTTAAAAAGAATCAATTTTATTTTCAAATAATAAGCTTATATTACTCTGGTTTAGAAAAAATATGTTCTGAATTACAAAAAATCTGTTTCTGGCTGGTGGTCTTATCAGTCCTTCAAGTAAAAATAAGATGTTAAGGATCATTTACAGAAATAAATAAAGAAATTATTTTAAATTTATAAAACAGATTAAAAGTACAAAGAGAGGTTTCAGATAATAAATTGAATATGCAATTGAGTGGGAATATTTTATTTAGGAGCACTCAGGCATATCAGGTACTGCAGAATTTTAGTGGTGGTTTAAATTCAAACTGTTTGAGGATATGAACTATTAGAGACCATCAAAGGAGGGGTACAAAGATGGTGAAGGGCCTTGAGGGGAACCCATTTGAGGAGCAGCTGAGGTCACTTGTTCTGTTCAGCCTGGAGGAGACTGAGGGGAGACCTCATTGCAGTCTACAGCTTTCTCGTGAGGGGAAGACAAGGGGCTGATTCTCCTCTGTCCTGTGACAGGACCCAAGGGAATGGCCTGAAGTTGTGTCAGGGGAGGTTTAGGTTGGATATTGGGAAAAGGTTTTTCACCCAGAGGGTGTTTGGGCACTGGACCAGTCTCCCCAAGGAAGCAGTCACAGCACCAAGGCTAAGCTTTCAAGGAGTGTATGGACAGTGCTCTCAGGTACATGGTGTGATCTTGGGGCTGTCCTGTGCAGGGCCAGGAGTTGGACTTGATGATCCTTGTGGCTCCTTTCCAAGTCGGTGATTCAGCAAAAAGCTTCTTCTTTCAAAAATGCAAAGACTTAAATGTTACAAACTTACAGTATCTGCTGCTGTGTTGTTCATGTGCACCCTTTAAGTTTCTGTCCCTCAGTGATTTCTGATTTTATGAAGGAAAAAAAAATAAGTCAAACAACAGCATAAAAGTAGTTTAGTAATCCTGTAAGTAAGAGAACTGTAAATAAGACAACACTGCAGTACTTACCCAAGAATGAAAACTTCATTTTGTTTCTTTTTTCCCCTGTTACAGGAGATTTTGCTGTCCTTCTAAAAGCTGGTATGACTGTGAAGCAAGCTGTGCTTTATAACGCTCTGTCAGCTATGCTGGCCTATCTTGGTATGGCCACTGGGATCCTTATTGGCCATTATGCAGACAACGTTTCAATGTGGATATTTGCACTTACTGCTGGCTTGTTCATGTATGTGGCTCTTGTGGATATGGTAAGTGCCTAGACCTATTTGAATTTTGTAAGACACAGCTTAAGAATTAATGATTTGAAGCAACTGTTTCTTTTGAAGGCATTTAACACCTTTTTGTTTTTTTAGGTACCTGAAATGCTCCACAATGATGCCAGTGACCATGGATGTAGCCGGTGGGGATACTTCCTGTTACAGAATGCTGGGATTCTCCTGGGTTTTGGGATAATGCTGCTTATCTCAGTATTTGAACATAAGATTGTATTCAGCATAAATTTGTAATCCTGGTTGCCAGGAAGACACCTTGGTGTTAAATTATAAGTGGTAGGGGTTTTTTTTTCTACAAATTTCCTTATTGGAAAGGTACATTTGATATAGGCTAGATATTTTTGTTGGTGTGCTTTGTTGTTGTGTACTTCCCTCCCTTCTTGCCTGATAGAAAGGAATACCGTAAAGTTTGGGGTTTGTTGGGGTTTTGTTTGTTTTTAATTGTGTTTTTTCTACTTGGGATTTAGCATTGCTTATGGTACTTGAAAAGTGGTACTTAGTAAAACATGGCCAAATCTGTATTATTTTTATTGTCTATTGTTTGGGGGTTTAGGTTTGTTTTTTTACTGAATTTATTTACTGTATGTAATTATAAGTGATGTTTTTGACTTCAGTGGTTTTGCTGGTTTAAAGAGGTAAAACAACAGTGGTTTTTATTTTAGCACAATTAAAATCAGTGGATACAAAACACAGTGAGCAAAGTAAAACAAGAACAAGACATATAATGGTTAGCATGTGTTTATTGGTAAAAACTCGTCTCTTCTGCATCCAGCTGGTGTATCCGGGATGGCAGATAAGTTCATTCTGTCCTTTGTGGTGGTGCTGGTTCTCTCAGTAGCTTGTGGATTCCTATGTCATATTCCAGTTGGTTTCTGCGCCAAACTAATTGATGTAAAACCAAGTGTTACATCATATGTTTCACTTGTTTCATCCATTCTAAAAGGAGTTGCTCTTCACTGGTTTCTCAAATCCGTAACAAAAGTCCAGCTCCTAAATTGCTAAAGCTTTAAGATATGTGAATTCCATCAAAAAGACTTTAAAAGCAGTGCTGTATCCCACTTACACTGCCTGAAGTGACAAAGGTGTATTAAAGCCTCTTTGATATCAAGGGGGAGGAGTGCTACAGGCTGAGATAAACAGTCATTTCCTACAAAAGCTTCCTGAAGTAAAGTGTTGATTTACTTCGGGAAAGTGAGCTGAGTGGGAGAGCTGCCTACTTCTAGTTCAGTGTGATTGCACACAAACCTGTGCAATATTTTTTGCAGGAACTAAAGCCGAGAAATCCAAAATAAGGAAATTTCTTTGGTAGCATGTCTAGAGAAGCAAGGTGTTAAAGATAATAAGTGTATACTTAAGTATGTAGTTTAAGCCTACAGTCTTAATATGTTTAACCATCCTGAATGTCACTGAAGGAGGAAGGTTGAAAAAACCAATGGCAAAATAAATTCTGCATTTGCAGGGAAGGTGAACATGTCAAAGTTGTTTAATGGTGAATAAATAACAGAATTATGCTATCTTACTAGCTAGCTTTAAAAATCCCAGAAATAAAACGATTAGAACCTATTTCTGATCCACTGCTCCAAATCATCAGCTGAATAAAAAACTTAAACAACAAGAGAAATGTTTGATAATACTGTGTATGACAGGCTAAAACAGTTTGTTGGTCTCTCATACAATGAAAGCCAAGAACCATTCTGTCACCTCAGAAATAGATATTTTCAATTAATTGAGAGGTTTTAGGGTCTTTTAAGAGTTGAGAAATCAGTACCACATGAATTTTTGCAGCCAATGGACTATTACCTTTTCCTCCTCCTTCAGTCTTTCCTCAGGTTAGCAAGATTGATACTTACTTTTCTGCTCACAGTGATGAAATCCTGTTCTGTGCCTCCTTTGAAGCTAGGGCTTGAGAAAGGTGTACTTCCTTCAGCTCTCCAAATGCATCCCTGTGTCCTAGCGGGCTTTTTAGGGCTTAGGCATGGTGTTTACCTGTGGTGTGGGAAAACTCCATAAATACAGTGCACTTCATCCACTTTCTGCACTGCAATCCTGGCTGCTACAGAAATCTGTTGTCCTGGGGGATTTCAGACTTGAACGAGCTCAGTTTGCTTTGAATTTTTCACTGTTGGTTTCTGTTAGCCTACAGCCATAATAGCTGCCAGTTCAGCTGGATTTCTCTTATCTGGATATGTCACAGGAAGTGTGCAGGTAACCTACTGTTCTAGAGATTTTATGATTAATGACTAAATGATGGAGAAAAATCTACAAATTTCAGTGTTTCCAGTGGATTCTTAGCTGGCGTTTGATGTACTTGACTGACATTAAAATATCCACATATCAAAACCCATTGCTAATTTAAGAATCAAAATAATTATTTGCTTTTAGAGCATGTGGGCATTAATGTCTCTACCCTATACACAAGCATATGTCACCCATGCATTGTTCTTTAATCATTGATGGAGAAACATCCATGACAGGCAGCTGTCCAAACTGATAACTGAGAAGGTGGCAGACTAAAACTTGATGTAGTTTTGTATCAGCAGGATGATAAAATGTAGGTTATTATTTTTTTGTGTTTTGAGTTGGTTGGTTTTGTTGTTGTTTGTCTTTGTTGGCCTTACAAAGTAGAGTATGCGTCTGTTGCAAACTACTGTTGTTGGAAATACTCAAGGTTTGGCAAACTGGTGGGGCAGAGCCTCTAAGTAGCCCTTTATTTTTATGTGCATATTTTTCTGCAGCAGTTTTTAATGTGCTTGGCTACACTGGATACTAAATGCAAGTGTCTGTGTATCCATCTGTAGCTTAATAATGGTACAGACCTTAATTTTTATGCTGTTACAGCTGCCTTATTGCTTGTGCTAGATGCGGGTAAACAGAATAGGCAAACAATGCTGGAATCAATCTTGGTTTGGGTTTTTTTCTGTAACATATTCTTCTAATGGTTTTGGCCTGTATTTGTACAGAAGAGGTGTCGTGTTACTTTGGGCAGCAGGAGTCAAAGGTGTGGAGGTTCTCCAGGTTCTCCCCTGCCTGGCCTGTGGGGATCAGGTGCTGGTACAGTTTCTGTGCATCCTTTGTGCCTAAATGTGATGCCATGTGTGTTGTGGGAATACAGCTCTTTTATGTTTATATAAAGCACAGCCCAGGCTGTGAATTCAAAGGCTGGAAGAGAATTCACGGAGGCTCTCCTGCTGCCTGAACTGAGACACCACTGCAGTTAAAATCTCTGTGGAAAAACAGGGTCGTTCTGTTTTCCATGAGCAGAAAACAAAAAGATGTTTTAATGGAATGTGGATTGTTTTTCTTGGTTGTTTGGGTTTTTTTTAATTTAAAGTACGTTTTTGGTGTGTGTCTATATGGTTGCTGTAGCTGTTACTGTATTGCTGTGTGCTAGAGAAAATAAACCACTGAACCAAGCCGCCGGCGTCTGAGCGTTTTTCTCAGTGATGCAGGTACGGTGAAATATGTAAGAGCCTCGAGAGAAAAGAAAGAAGAACAAAACCAGGTAGTGCCAAGAGGTCGAACTGCTCTGCTCAGGGTTTCCCGTGCGGGGCGGGGCGGGCGCCGCCGGGGCGGGGCGGGCCGGGCGCCGCCGGGGCGGGGCGGGCGCTGCCGGGGCGGGGCGGGCGCCGCCGGGGCGGGGCGGGCGCTGCCGGGGCGGGGCGGGCCGGGCGCCGCCGGGGCGGGGCGGGGCGGGCGCCGCCGGGGCGGGGCGGGGCGGGCGCCGCCGGGGCGGGCCGGGCGCTGCCGGGGCGGGGCCGCCGCTGCCGGGGCGGGGCGGGGCGGGGCCGGGCGCTGCCGGGCGCCGCCGGGGCGGGGCGGGGCGGGCGCCGCCGGGGCGGGGCGGGCCGGGCGCCGTCGGGGCGGGGCGGGGCGGGCGCTGCCGGGGCGGGCCGGGCGCCGCCGGGGCGGGGCGGGCCGGGCGCCGCCGGGGCGGGGCGGGCGCCGCCGGGGCGGGGCCGCCGCTGCCGGGGCGGGGCGGGCGCCGCCGGGGCCGCCCCCGCCGTCATCTTGGCGCGCCGGGGCGGGCGGCGCCGGGCCGGGCATGGCTGCGGGGCCGGGCGGCGCCGAGCGGTACTTCACCCGCTGGTACAAGCCAGGTACCGCCGGGCCGGGCCGGGCCGGGCCGGGGTGGCGGCGGGGCCCTGACTCCTCTCTGTGCCCTTCTTGCAGACGTGAAGGGGCGGCCGTGCGAGGACTTCTGCGTGCTGCAGCACTCCAACAGGCGAGTGGCGGCGGCTGCCGAGTCGGGCTGCGCCCGGAGAGAGCCGCGGTGGCTGCGGCAGCCGGGACACGAGAGGGTTGGCCTGGGACACAGCACCGGGCAAATCGGCCTCCCCGTCCTTTCATTACTGCTCCAGTGAGAAGCAGGAGCCTTGGCCTCTTCCCCCCGCCGGCCCCCACACCCCCCGTACTGCCCAGCAGTGTCCGCGGTGCTGCCCTCGCTCCCTTGCTCCCTCCTGCGAAAGGGCCCCGTACACCATCCCTGGGGGTGTTCATGGAAACACTGGACGTGGTGCTCAGTGCCGTGCTGTACTTGGCACGGTGGTGTTCGGTCGTCGGCTGGACTTTTCTAACCTAATTGATTCTGTGATCATCAGTAGCAGAAGAGAAACGTTCCAAAAGGCCTTTCCCTAATGACATTTTGAAGGAGTCTGTTTAACTTGATTTAGAAATCCTTCAGTTTGAACAAACGTTCATCTTTTTCTAGATAAAACTTAATTGCTTTTTCTTGTGCAGTAACCGACAGTGAAGGCAAGATAGGAAAAGTGTCTTGCTTTTGCTTGGATGTAGCTGGATATCAGTAAATATGAGTAAATCAACCTGTACCTGATGTGGAATCTCCTTCCATACCTTACCTCCCCCTGCTGCAGCCCATTAGGGCATCGGGTGCATTTCTGGAGTGCTCAGTCTCAGAGAGAACAGAACCTAACTACTGTCCATGCAAAAACTAGCAGGGCCAGTGGCTCATGGGTTGAGGAAAGGTGAGGCAGTATTTGTGTTCCCAGTGAGTTGCCGGCTCTAGGAATTTAGAGTAAAAGGAAGGTATGCGTGGCACAGGGCAGAACCATCACCTCACTGCAGCCTTTGGAGTTGGAGCTTCTCTGTGGCTGTTTCCTGCAGTTCTTCCTCAGTTCTTCCAAAAGGGAAATTAGTGTACCTTCAAATAACAGGTGTGACAGTAACAGCAAGGTAGGACATCCTTCCATTTGTACTGAATACTAAATATAAGGTTACTAATCTCGGGTGTCTGGTATAAACAGTAGTTTAAATCCCACTGATTTGTTCAATTGTCTGTGAAGACTGTTCTGCTACTTTGAATTCTGAAATATCAGGACCCTTGGGTTCCACAGCAGCTTAGCCAGTTCTGTAAAGTATTTTACCATTATTATGTGTGGGGCTGTGGCTCTGTTTGCTGTTCCTAGGCAGTGTGAAGTTGTCTCTTGATGTTTTGTTTTACGAGGTCTCAGCTTCATCAGGTGACAGCTCAAAGATAATTTGTCATCTTCCTCTTAGAAGGAGGCTGGGGTGAAGGAAGTAGCTTTGCTGCTAGGACATGCTGGATACGTTCTCCAGGATCCAGCTCCCTCTTGTGGGAGCTCTGCAGCCAGAACTCCCCAGGAGTGTGAGGAGATGGATACAGCATCCACAGGGAGCGATCTGGTTCTGTGCCCTGGTTTTCTCTGCAGTCACTCTTCTTTTGATTCTGGTGCTTCCTGTAGGTTTTATACTCTCAAACAGAAGAGCTTCCACTCTCTTAATTTACTGGCAAGTTCATGCTTGTGCATTAGGCATGGTTCTAGGCCAGGCAGGCCTAGTCTCTTCAGCTGGGCTCATCTCAAACTGTCCCATGTCATGGTAAGAAATAACCTCCTTTAATAAAAAATTAAGTGCAAGCAGCAAGTTAACTAAGGCCCAGGTCATGGAAAGATTACTCAGCTGTTCACCACAAAGGGCTTTTAGCTGTTGAGAAACCCTGTTTTCTGTTACATTTTGTGACAGAAGTACACCATGCTTTTCTTGTCTTATCCCAAGTACCTACTTCAGCTACTGGCTGAAATGAACCAACCATGCTCTCATGGGGTATAACAGATGGCTTACAGCACTGGCTTATTTAAAAGCAGTGGTTTTGTTTCAGTAAGAAGTGTAGGGCTTTTGACAGTCCAGTCCAGTATCTCAAAATGAAACATTTTCCATGGGAGTGGCTTTAGGACAGAATGCCATTTTTGTTCAGTTTGGTAGGGCAGGTGTCAAGTAAGATAGGCAGAGAAGGTTGTGGGACTTGCTTAGAGCACAAAGCTGTGGCTTACAACTACAGTGGAATAATTGTGGTGTTCTGTTGTTTTTTTTTTTTTCAGAATCTGTGTCATCACCTTAGCAGAAGCCCACCCTCTTCTTCAAAGTGGGAAAACAATTAAAAACATTAATTACCAAATCAGTGCAAACTGTAGCAGACTTCAGAATAAGGTCTCTGGAAAGTCAAAAAGGGTATGGCTTTTTGATTTCCTTAGTTTTGATTTTAATCTCTCACACTCCCTGAGATCTTTCTGTCTTTTCTTGGATAGAAACCCAGCAGGTTACTTTTGTATTTCATTTAAAACCAGCCCCTCTGCACTTGAAGAATTTAGACTTCCTCAAGAGGTGCCTGTCTGCCTGTCCCAGCAAGGGTCTTGCAGTGCTCCTACAGCACTGGTGGTTTCCAATGCTGTTCAAACACACTTTTTTGGTAGTGTACAGAGGGACATAAACATCCCTGAAATAATAAAAACTTATTTCCAAGAAGATGTAAAGGATTTGGAGACTAGATATAGATGGGCCAGTTCAGTGTGGTGGGTTTTTGAAGGTACACTTTAAGTAAGCAAACACCAAAATGAAAGGTGCTGTTCCTCTCCTCTCTCCTCTGACTTCAGTCTCATAAGAACACAAGTTTGCTAGTCTGCAAGAAATTAATTAAATCTAAATCTGTAAGCTTGTAACAAGCTTTTATTTGATTTGTGCACATAACTAAGTTGGCATCTTCCCTTCTATAGGGAAGCACAGCTCTGGAACTGGGAATGACCTATAACTATCACACATCCTTTCCTTTCAGACACTGCTGATGGCAATACTTTTACAAGTCCTGTGCAATTAAAACTACAGACATGTTTGTTTATTTTCCAAATGCAGGGAGCTCAGTTTTTAACAGAACTTGCCCCTCTGTGCAGGATATCTTCAACAGATGGAGAGGAATACACAATTTACAGGTAAGGTTTTTCCCATTTTTTCCTTGCCTTGCCATACCACACACATCTACAGAATCTGAACGCTTTTGCAGTTGCATACGAGGGCGGCTGATTGAAGTGAATGAGAACATCCTCAGTAATCCCGCTCTTCTGCAAGAAAAGGTAAGACACTTTCTTGTTCTTTATTTTTCAGCTTTTATTTCACTGCTAACTTCAGTCTTGCTTTTTAGCCATCAACTGAGGGGTACATCGCAGTGGTTCTACCCAAATTTGAAGAAAGCAAAAGTATAACTCAGGGACTTCTAACGCAGAAGGAGTATGAGGAAGTATTGATGCAACGCCGCAGTTCTGCTTCATGAGATCAAATCTGCACTTCCCATCTATGTTTGATACTAAATAAGTGACGTTTATTGTACACTGTGAGTTTTATAGTATGGGAAAGGCCCAGTGCCAGTTTTTAAAAGTGGAACTAAACTCCTTGATTTGTAAAAGAATAAACCAGTTCAAATAGTTTGTATATTAAAATTTCTGTAAAAACTTGATATTTTTTTTTCTCTTTCTCTGAATTCCATATTAATTGAGGTTTTAAAATAAGCTCAGAATGACAAGTTGGAGAGTATTTATGTTCCACAATCAGCTTTGCTTCTGCTTAATGCAAGCATAATACATATAGAAAAAATCATAGCATTTAGCTATCATGTCATTTAGCTAAACTAATACAACATGGAGTTTGACACAGGTGAATGGAAAATAAAAATGCAACAAAAGCCTGTGTACAAAGAGCAGATAAACTTGAAAATATGTATTTCACACTAAGTTGTATTTTCATGGTATCCTGAAGTCAAATAATGCCCTTTGTACAGAATTTTGTAATAATCAGTATCTATTTTCTTCAATTGTAAATGGCATAATGTCAAGTCTGCATAATACTTCAGTGGTTCTACAGACAACTCAAATTCTGCTCAGTAAGTTTTAATAAAAAAGAAAGCAACAACTGCCATCTACAAATAGGGTAAAAGAAAAGGGGTTTGAGTCAAGACTATTAATCACTAAGAAATATACTTTTTATGGAGATAAATCCTGTCAAGATTAAAATTCAGGGGTGCATCTATTGAAAGAGGGCTTTTTTTTCCCTAGGACTACTTCATTGCAGGTATAACTTGTAACTAAGGTAACATTTCAGTGCTTCAGGCCACAGCCTTTCAGACTATATTCCTGATTCTGCTTTATCAAACACATAGACTGAAATAGGCCAGAGATGAGTTTACAGACTTCAACAGTAGTGTAACATACAGCACAGGGGTCTTCATGTAAAATGTCTATTAGCAGCATCTTTGGGTTGACACATCCACTAAGACATTCAGAAGCATGAATTACAAAATTGGTATCAATAGTGAGCATAAGAGAAGCATTCACATTATAAAAATACAGAACATTTAGACTAGGTTGTATTTTAATGGCTAAGTAATGGGACATCTATTAGATGTGACAAAGATCAACAGTTTTATATCAAATAAACCTGGCTTGACTTTCCACAAATGAAAGCAGTATTGAAACTTCAGCAAGTGTTATTTTCAAAAGGGAATTCCTGCATTTCTCAGTGCTATGATTACTTGCTCTCTAAAAATGTCATGTTTGTTACGTGATTTTCCAAAGACTTGATGCCAAAGGTCTCCACTCTTCTTTCTGGAATACGTGCATTTGTACCAGTTCGTATTCTGTCTTCTTTCCATGGTGGAGCAGGCTTAAGACAACCATTTCCCGCTTTATTCTGTGTATGTATAAAAGAAAGATTTCTTAAAAACAACCAACCAACCCAAGCAAACCAACCCCAAAACTTTTAAACAGTGCAGATTAAGATAGTACTCACCTTTCTCAGTAATTTGCAGCAAAGTGGAAGAAGTTGACACAACAGAGTCATCACATTCCTTGTTTTCAGAATGCATGCATCAACCTAAACAAGACAATTAATAGTAGAGTAATACCTCTTACTCAATACTTGTGTTAGGCAGTTTTTGGCATGAGATGATCTGTTTTGAGCTGGGTTAAGTAATACATTTTCTGTTAAAATACCTCCTAATCAAATGGGTTTGCCTACATTTTTTTAAACTTCTCTATATAGTACATGTAAAACAAGAGCATCCCTTCTGTACTGCACAAATTGAGCAGACACATCCCAAGAGAATGAACTACTACTAATATATTAAAAAGTAACAGAAGTCTCTTGGAAAGGAGCTCTTACAAGCTAAGCATGGATCATCACAATTCTTCATGGTTTTCATTTTGTTTTATGTCTTGCCAGCATGATTTAGAGAGTCATGTATCACCTAAGCTTTAGTTCAATGTTACACTTAAAGTTATCTTAAATCTTGACACTCAGCATAGGTCACAAATCTGAGCCCTCAGACATTTACTTGAGAACCTGTTACTGCTACATACCGATACATCCCATTTAATTTAGAGGGTGTAAAACAAACCATACAGTAACCCCAAGGTTTGGTTCTGAGTGGCTTGCATGCTTTAGCCAGTTTCACACCCTGCTGTAAAACTGAAATACCCTTTCCACAGCCAACTAACTGGAAACAAATATCCAGCTGCATGGAAATGGTCTTGCTCACACTGATCACTGCTGGCTCAGGAATACTGATTCTCTCTGATGTTGCAGATCTACTTCTTGTGTTAACAGTGATGAAACTTTCATGATAGGTGTCCATGTAGCTATTTATAGCAAATATGAATATCAGAAAAAAATCTGTGCAGTCCAGGGTAGGTGCTATCTACTGAGAAGCAAATGTGTTCCAGTAGTGGAGTTGGGGGTTTGGAATTTGTTAAATTTATGTTAAGCATCAGTAACAGTAATTTTACAGTGGTGGAAATACATATTACCTTCATTAAAATTTTGATCCCTGAAGTCCATATTGAGGTACATTTAATTACAGTTCCTGTTTATCTGAATGGAATTCTAGTGGATTACAGTACTACTGCAGCCTAGTTCCATATTTTAACTGGAGTATAAATTAGTAAATTACTTTATTTCAAAACAAGTTAGGTGTTACTTTGAGAAATATATATAATTTTTTACCTTACCTTTGTAAATGTAGCACTTTTACCCTGAGCAGAAGCTTTAGCTGTTGCCTGGAGCTGCTTGCACAGAGAGATGAGTTTTTCAGCCTCCAACAGAAGCAAAGGCTTGTCATCATCACGTACCTGGTATGTCATCCAGGAAGACAAAATAACTCTGTGTTAAAGACTCCAAATTAAGGGAGAAGCAACTTCTAAGCAGTATCACTTATGTCATAAGATACATCACCTGATCAGAAAGAGCATGAAGAGCTGAAGCGAGCTTTGTGCCCTCTGTGGCAAAAATCTGAAAGTAGGAGAAAGCATGTAACAGAATGAATCACAACAGAAAGGCTTTTTACCTTCTGGTTTAATCGTGCTTTTAAGTAAAAAGGTAGCAGGAAATACTTGTAATAGTGGTATACGTCTATAATTCACAAGTCAGCAGTTTGCAGAGACTTCTGAAATAACAAGTTACACTACAAACTGCCATCCTCACTGATAAGCAGAGTTTAAAGATTTTCCCTTTACATATAACAGTAATTATTTCTTGCACTGTGGCAGCTCACAAATGTTTTGTGATGACAGCTCCCTATTTGCTTATTGTCCTTTCAAAGGTAACCAGCTGTCACACACAGGTATTCATACTGGAAATAGCATCCCACATGACTTCATTTGGACCCTTCTGTTTGCATTGTGCAAGTTTTTACTTCTTATTTATTTTCCATGAAAATCCTGCTGCTCAGACTAGGATTTAGTATCTGTTAACACTACCAGGGACTGAGCTCAGTACACAACAAATACTACAGATGTATTGAAGTCCACTGTATTTGCCATAATGCCAGTTTGCTATCCCTACTCCTAGCTGGAATCTATCAGTGTAATGATTCTGTCTGAAGCTAATACTGGAACACTGGGAAGTTCACTTTCAGAATATGTACCAGGGTTAGGCTGCTCAAAATCTACAGCTGCCAGTCAATTCATGGTGCACTGTACTTATGTGTAAGAAATCAGACACTGAAGTTCCTGTTTGGCTTCACTCAGAGAGTCTATGTCCTATTTTGTTAAAAATACATTACCTCTGCCTGATGAAATAAATCTTGAGTAGTTTTCAGAAGTCCTTCTCCTCTGTGGAAAATAACAAGAGCAGAAGATATGCCATTTATAGACTGCAGATTATTTTTCTTGCTACTTTACAAAAATTATAGTGTCACCACTGAACATTTTACAGTTCACACCAGTGAACTATAAATATCAGTCTTTCAGAAGATACTGGGCACAACGGTAACTATCTACAGGAACTGCATTTAAAATATTACACAAACACCTCAGTAGCTACAGCACTGTTGGGGAATTAACAATGGCTCAGTTTTCATAAGCTGAACAAGACTAGAAATCCACATCTCTGGCATACTGAGTATTACTGGAGTAGTAGGTAACAAAAAAAATCTCAACTCTGGTTAAAAACCTCAAGTAAACCTAAATTTTTCAAGTAAGAAAGCTGACATTGCACAGATAAATTTCAGATAAACGCTTTTCAGTACAAGGATCAGTAATTCTCATCTACAGTCATGTCTCATCTACAGGTATATACACTTGTGCTTTAATTCCCTTAATTTTTAAAGTATTTAAAAGCATACTTAAAATGTTTTCCATACCAAAGAGACATTTAAATAGATGCCCTCTAATGAAACGGGTGTTTAGCCCTTTAAAAATAAAGGGGGGTTTAAAATTAGGGTTTTTTTAAACAGCTTAGAAATTCACAAAGATGTGTAAAGCTTACAGACAGAATCAAGTTCCTTTCTAAATGGGTCCTAATTATTATGCTCTGAAAATGAAAATTTTTTCTTTCCTATGAACACTGTTAATGCTCTTTTCCCCACCAAAATTTTCCACATGCAGTGTAATTACCTGGTAAATAAATACATGGAGTAGGCCATGCTTGACATGCCTTGCCCATGTTGCACAATCTCATTCTCCTGATCCTCCCATTTCTCTGTCTCACAATCCACATCAGATGTTAGCAGATGCAATTCTAATCCAAGTTTTGCAATTTTTGCCTGTTCCTGTAAATGGTAACCATATTTATGGCACTTAAAACACATTCTTCAGATGAGATAAAAATATGAAAGGAGTTTTTTTACTAAAATGATGGCATCTTACCTCAGTATCTAGTTTGACTGGCTTTAATGCTTTCAGATTTGCATTATGCTTCTGTTTCAAACAAAAAATAATATTTTTAAATAAAAGGAATTGGTAATCATTTTACTAGCAAGTCTTAAAGAGGTAGCTCTATATTCAGAGAAAGACTTTGCAGGAGAGTTCCAGAGGTTCAAACAAACTTCTCAGCAGAAACTGAGAACCTGTTCTGATCTGTCTGTCCTGAAATGGCAGGTGCAGATGCCCTGAAATTCCAAGGAAAAGACTTCTTTTCCACAGTTCTCAGGCTCCACTTCCTAATACAGTACAGTCTCTTCCCTTTACCCTGTAAATCCTCAATAATACTCAGGACTAAACAGTCTTAAGCAAGTACTCCTGCACTGATTTTTCTATCATAGAGGGTACTGATATAACAAGGATGCTGATCTGGCTAACAGCACACTGATGTAGGCTACAACCCATATGAATGAAGGTGTGAGGAGGCAGCCCATTATTGTGTCACTCTGGAGAAGCAGCTGTAAGCAAGTACTGACACTCATCATTTCATGGGTTTCCTTTTTTTTTTTTTTGAGTCATGAACTATCCAAAATATGTCTGGCTGCAAGCCAAATATTTGCTTATAGTAAGCAATAATTAATGGCATTGATGTGAGTAGACTACCTGGTAAGGCAGTGCTTGCCAAATGCATTACACACTTAGGCAGTAATTCATAATTTGTTTCATAATTATTTGCTGTTCTTGGCTTTAATTTCATTTGCTGGTGCTGTCACTGTGCAAAGCCAGCAAGACCACCAGATGTGGGAGGCACAGTCCACATTCAGAAACCACTGGACTGCAGAGGAGTAAAGTTGGTGTCATAATTTGGAGAGGTGTGAGGCAGAGGAGGAAGCTGGATAATCCCAGTGTCCAGCTGAGGGCCTTGTCTAAGATTCTGAAAAACTCTGAAAAAAACTTGCTGCTATTCATTAGTGGGAGGAGTACTTGGGCAAATTAGGTTCAGTAATGCATGCAGGAAAAAAAAATCCACACAAACACAAGAAACAACACTGTTCATTGTGAACAGCATCAGAAATGAGATTCTGGTCCCATTTCCATTTCTCACTTCAAGAATCTGAGCAAAAGTACTCATACTGAAGTTCCTAATGCAATTTAGTGCTCAGTTTAACTTTGTGCCACTTCCCTTTTCCTATCCAAAAATGTTTAAATATTCTGACTCTTATGAATGTCTATCCAGATGAGACACCAAAATTCTGCCTACGTATTAGAAATGCTGATCTCGTATTGAAACATTTAGCACAAAGGACTGAACTCCTAATTGTGATCTGACTATACTGCATATTAGAAATGCAATTTAAGAAATGGTGTTTTCAAAGCAGTGTCTTAAAAGAAGAAAGGAAGACAAAATCAAACTACATTTGTTTGTAAACACAAACTTTGGTCCAGAAGGTATGGCAAATATTTAAGCTGCAGAGTGAAGGGTATTCAAGAAAACCAGCACTGGTTACAACAAGTAACTTTTCCCATTCACAATTAACTAAAGAAACCTCAGAATGTTTTTGCAGTTTTCCCCACTCTAGCGTTCCCCTTGCACTGTTTGAATAGTACAATTGTTCAAAGTCAGATCAGTAAATATGTTATTCTGCTTTTAAAATATGATTCAACATTTTAACTATACAGAAAAAATATGCATTAAGGACACACATGAATCATCACTGCTGCTCTGGTCCTCATCTACAGCATGGTTTAGGGTGCCACTTATTACCAGCAAACAGCACAGTGGCAATTAAACAGATGTAACAAAATATGTGATCTAATTAGATTGGCAGGAACAGTGTGGCCTCTGTGCAGGGACAGCGTGGGTGTCAGCTAGGCACAGCAGATCTGTGATGGCAGTAGGGGGAGGAGAGGCTCTGCTGAAAGGAACAGCACTGCCAAGACAGTCAGTCCCAAAGCTCAGAGCATCAGCCAGGCAAAGAAATTACTCTATGAAGAAACTCTGGTGTTCTGTGGATGCAATCTACATTTCCTGTCTACTTTCAAACTGTGCATTTGTAACTGGTAAGTATCTTGCAAAACTCAAAAAGAAGGCAGCAACCTTTCAAATAATAACAAAGCAGAACTGTTTAAATGCTGACCACAAAAATTTTATTGAATTATTTAAAAAAAAACATATGAATCCATAACTGGGACTCTGACTTCAAACATTTAATCTCTAAATTATGACATCCAGAAGCTATGTGTCTTAGTCAAAGGGGTCAGGGAAAGGAACCCTAAATAAAGTTTCAATATTTAGTTCCATAACTGTGATATTCACCCATGCTCATGCAGCCTAACATATTCTATTTAAATCTGCATATTGGCTTTATAAAGCTTTTTTATAAATATTTGATTTATAAAGCTTTCTCTTTTCATTAAGGTCAGATGTTGTAATGTGTTTGAAGCTGTAGAATTGGACAACAGAAGACATGGAGACAGAGGACCATTTTAAACCCAAATTCCCCTACAGATTAAGGAAAGAAAGCAAGGAGAGAAAGAAACAAGCTAGAGATTACTGTACCTTTTGAGACCATTCTTTCCCTTTTTACTACCCAGGGAAAGATTCAGTTCACAGCCAAGTGAATCAAATGACTGATTACATGACACCAATAAGATTTAGGAGGCTTTCTAACAAACAGATGCTCTCAGAAACAGTGTAATATAAATTATAATCAGCTAAAGATATTAAATACCTCACACCTAAAAACTGGGTATTTGGTGTAACTTTTTTCTCTACATTAAACACACTTAGGATCAAAGAAAGAAACAAGAACCCATTATTTAAAGAGGCTACAACAGGCTCAAACATGAATCCTTGTTCCAAATAGGTTAACTGAGGTTACAATGTTGTCTTTGTAGTATGATTTATTTTTTCTTTTAATTTTCAGTCTATTGCAGCATATTCCTACAGTTAATAGCAACAATGCACTTTTTAAGTATATAGCATGAAAGTAGAGTATGTGGTAAAAAATTAATGAACAGGAATTAAAGTTTATGTACAATCAAAGTGATTAAAGCATATAACACAACTAGTTACATTTGTCTTCAGTTTGCTTATTCACTTAATAAATTGACAAATGTTGATATTTTACTGTCAGCCATCCAGTCAGGATGCATGTTACCAAGATATTGTTATGTCCCTATCAGGTTGTGACAGGGAAAGAAGTCAGAGAACAGCAGATGCCAAGTAAACACAACAAACCCAAAAGCAACTTACCCCTGGTCTGGGCAGTGATAGGTAGACACGCTTCTCTCCTATGAAGAACACACAGGTTTATACCAAAATTTTTATACAGATTTTAATCAGTGGGGTCAGAAGCCTTACTTCATCCTTCCTTAAAATGCAGTACTATAAAAGCAAATTACTTACCTGTAATTCCTCCTCTCTGAATACTGCAGAAGATCCTCTGTCTCATGCTTTCAGAGACAGGCCAAGAGCTCTGTACTGCTAAGATTTTAGCAACTGGCAATTAAGAAAGCTTCTCTGAACATTTCCCCCAGTAATATTTCTAGCCCCCTGCATGTATTTCACAAGGAAGTAAAGCAACTCTCTCCAATGACTCACCAGCTACACACACTCATTTTATCACAAAATACAGAACATAAAACTGTAGCTGCATGCATGGCTTTTCTTGCCATGAGTTAAATGGTCTGAAATTCGGAGTAGACAGTGCCACTAGTGAGAAATACCTAGGCAGGTTTTCCTAAGTAATGCAAATAAAACTCTCATGTTGTACTGTACTATACGTATCCCATGTGTGTTGTATTTTATGAAGAGGGTTGTTCTACAGCATTTTACACACTTACTGAATTGTTTCTTGTGTATCCAGGAGCCTACAATATTCCAAGTCTGAGCAAAAAAAATTAAGAAATAAAAAATCCTTTTTGGTTGTTACCTAAAAGTTGATAAGAAGAGTTTATTTTCAAGAGGAAACACTGCCTGGGCTAACAGCCTAAGATTAGAGTTTCAATTACCAGAAGAACTTAATAGTCTACGAAGACTTGCATTATTAGAATAGATTCATGAGAGGAAAGTCTGCTAAACCAAATTAAAATAAGTAAAAACCTTAAGAGCTAGTAAGAAATTTTTGGTATTACCAAAAACCCCAGAAACAAGGAAAAAAACCCAACTAAAACCCAAGGGCTACTACAATGGATGTCAGTACAGGTTTACATAGAGACCACACATCCCAGCAAAGGACAACCAAAAGACGCCTCTACAATTGCTAATTCCTCTTCTTGTATCAGCTCCTAGAGAAATTCCATTCTGAGTCCTCAGAAGACAGTTCTTTTGTGCATTCAGGATTTTTTGAATGCATGCCCTTTTTCTCCTGACACAACAGGAAGATCATAATCTCTGTATCTAGGCAACTGACTCCTACAGTTTTAGGATGCCAACAAGTGTCCTTCAAGCCTCTTGAAAAATACGAAAAAAGGAACCTTCTTTTCTAAGATCACTTTCTCCTTCCCCTATGCAGTTTTGCAAAAGATGAATGAGTTAACAGGGCACAAGCTGCATAATTGTTTTTTTTTTCCAGAATACAGTGTTATTCAGATATTAATTGCCCAAACATGTATCCAAGCAAGATTTCTCCCTAAAGACCAATACAAATTATGAGAAGTCATTTACAACATCCTATACATCAAAACATCAGCTAAAGGGCATGTAAGACATACCAAGAACAAAAGTGAACTTGCAATTTTAAATGCTGCAGCATAAAAGATCTCCTTGGAGCTATGTAAAAACGTGTTGTGTCTTGTTAAAAAGTTCAAACACAGAAAGCTTTGCCATAACAAATGGAATAAGAATGCTCACTGCAATGACACAGTACTTGCACACACAAGGCAAGCATTCAGAATTGCAGAAACCAAATGGAAAGTGATAGCAAACAGAAGTAAGAAAATAAAAATTGCTTTTGCTCTTCTAGTAATTCCCATTATTTGGCTTAGCAAGGTTTCTTTGCTCACTATATTCAAAAAGAAGAAAGATCTAACTATTTATTTCTTGGAACATTCAAAAAAAACCCCCTAAAGATCACAAAATATGCACACAAAAAACATACTTCACCTGACCCATAGATACCAGACCTTTCAAAGGAGTAGATCAACTCAGGTCAGAGATAATCGTAATTAATCAGAAAACACTTAATTGCATCAGTGTAATTACAGGACTTTTGATTCCTTTAACAGAATATGCATTTATAATTTTAGGTATTTAATTTCCTTAGTTTGTGTGTCAGATCTTTGCTATTACATCAAGAGGCTTGATATCAAGACCACATGATGGTCTTCATTTTATTTTACTCTGCCTTGGTTTTTCCTAATGTGTTTTCTGAAACATGTTTTTCCTTTTTTAATTTTTTCACTTAGAATTAATTTTCATTATTTCATTCTATGTCTTCCAATTTTCTGCTTTCTACTAGTTCCAATCCTGATTTTCCCTCCATAATACTTCTATAAACTTTTAACTCCCACTTTTGATGCCACTTATTCTCTGAGAGTATGGCAGCATGCCTGCTTCAGTCTTCTTCCTAGAATTTGAGCTTCCTAATTCTGATCTGTATCACCTATACACCACCTACAGCCATTCAGAAATCTCATGGTCATTCAACTCCTCTCAAATCAAGTGGGCAAAACAAAAGAGGAGGGCAGAGAAGTATGTTATCTTCAGAAATCATTTTCTCACTTCTTACCCCAGTTACAAGGCAGCAAATAAGAAGATTATTTATTTACATTCTTCTCCACCATGTTCAAACCAACACTTTAGACAAAAGAGATTGATGAAAGGTCAGGTGGTTCATCTCAAAGTGCAAGAGCCTCAGAGTTAAGCATCAAATGGAAATGAACCAAGCAATGCCTCTGTGGGAAGAATCAGACTTCCCATGGCTGGCAGGAAGAACTCTCTTGAGGAGCCTGTCACCCTCCTCATCCCAAGCCTGGACACACCAACATTGTGGAGAAGGGGCCACCTCACCACTGGATTAAGAAGTGTTTTAGGATTGAGCAAAATAAGGACAACTGTACCTTGCTGTACAGTTCTGCACAGCACAGGAATATTTCCAAAATACAAATAAGGGTTACTGGGCTGTGGTGTGCTCACCAACCTCCCCCAGCCTGTCATGCCTGTGAATCCTGCTACCATAGAGAAGCCCTTTTCAATTTGGGCATGTTCTGGTATAATTTCACTAAAATTGATTAAAATATTTCTTCACTTTCAAACTGAATCCAGCTCCTCCCATGTGTCTTGGAATCTCAGCATGAGAAATACCTCATTTTAGGTTATGAAAAAAAACCACTGGATAAGGTGCTATGCAACTGCTCATGAAAATAAAGAAATGAGTATAAACAATGTGAATCTAGTGTAATCAGAAAAATGCTTCTTTTATTTGATGTGTCATGTGTCCAGCACATTTAGTCACCATTCAATTTTTGCATCTTAACCTGTATTCTGAACTCTCTAACAAAGCCAAACATTTAAACTGGTAGTACAAAAATACAAGTTTTTAAACTGAGAAGAAAAAAAAAATATACCTCTTACTGTAATTCTATCTCTTCTTACATACAGTCACAATTTTACTATGAATAAAGCACTTGATACATTTTATTCTGTAAAATAAAGTCACTTTTACCAACCTCAACATTAAGACAGTGTCATGAATTACAAGAAGAATAAAGCCTTATCAAATATTATGAAACTCCATAGTGTTTGGAGGCAAAAGGTTTGTGAATGCCATTCCTTTAATCTTTTAGCAAGTAAATATGTTCATTTCATTTATTCACTGGGTCACCAGTTGTGTTTTCTTGGAGAAGAAAGATGTTGGAAGTGGCAAAGTAACTTCAGAGTATTTTCTGGTAGAAAAAAGGTCAGGGTATTTGGGTGATATTTTTTCTCCTCCCTTTTTTTTTTTTTAATGACAAGAGTCACTCTGAAGTACAACAAGAGAAAATAAATAAACAAAACCAGATTAGCCCACAATAGAGAGGAAAACTTTGTAGAAAACTTTGTAGAAGGCCCACCAATTATCTCCTTAGACAATTATGTCTAAAGACATAATTGGTGGGTACTGTGAAACAATCTAGATTCAAAGGACAGTCTCTAACTAGGCTGGGCCATGTGACAAGGAAAATGGAGATTTCTTAATAGTGTTTTGGCAATGCAAGATCTAACGCACCCAAGGCCACAGAGAGAACACAGGCAATGCTCAGTATCTTACCAGTGGTGGTATCAGAGTGCTTTATGCTTAAAGAGAGACTGAGGAAATGAGAGACACTAACAAGAACACTCGTGTGGTTATGCCAAACAAGAGAAATCTTCACTGCATCACTTACGATGGCCTCTAACCTGCTCAGCAACACCTATCCATTCTCCTTTCCCTCCTTCAAGCAAGGACATTGAATTGCCCTTGTGAAATGATGCTTTAAAGAAAGTGGAAAATACCACTTATGGAAAATGTGTTATCTGACATCAGCAGCTCCAAGAGAAAGTTATTAACTACAGAGGAGGCTGGGCATCTGACATCAAGAACAATTTGTTTGGAGAGCCAAGGATATGCTTTGCTGTGGTTGCATGATTCTCATCCTATTATTTTTAAAAACAGTAATATCTATATATGTATATGTATGCACACACACAGAGATAGATATAAATATAAAAAAAGGTTATCATTCAACCTTGCTAGATCATTGTATGAATATGAAAAAAATCACATATTGCATGATCAGCCCTAAAGATTCCAAATTTATTCTGACAAATTAACAACAGCAAAACAGCATAATTTAAGTTTCATTTTATAAAATATTATCTTTAGAGAAAGCAAGTTTGACCCTGGCTCCCAAAACAAACAAACAAAAAATCTGCTGGAAGTTAAAAGACCCATAAACAGGCTCTCTGATTGCTGCACATATTTATATTGCATTTCAGACCAAGGTGGAAGAACAGCTGGGATAGCAATCACGTTTTTCTCAAAAGTCACAAACTGCCAATAACCTGAAGTACACACAATTATTGTAAACCCCCTCAGAATTTCAACATATGTTTTCTTTTTACAAGTCTTGAGGCTCAGGCATACACTCATTCAGCAACCAGCAGGAACAGTTTAAGATATTACACCCCATGACTGGTTGCTACTCTGCTCAAAATGCTGGCAGTAAAGACCTGCTTACACAAAATATCAAGAACAGAAATTTAAACTACAAAATAAAGTCTGAAAATGAAAAGAGGTCTCAATAGCAAGATGAAGTACTGTATAATTGATAAAGTGTTATCTAACCTGAATAAGGATTTACATTTTCTGTATCTTAGATACAAAAAATTAAGCGCCCATATTTAGCTAAATCTAAGCTTTTGAACCTGAGCGATTTTCTTGAAAATACAAGACATTCAGTATTACTATATATTACATTCTATCTGTATGCAATTATACCTTAAAGACTGAAACAAACAAGTAGCTATAAGAAGCATGACAGGCTACACTAAAGACATAATGTGAAAGAAAATTACATGTATAAAAATGAAAACCAAAATACCTTCATTTTAAAGGTAAATTACCCTATGCTAAAATAGACACATAATTTTTTTCCTTAAGAATCCAAGCTTTTCTTCTACATGTTGTACAAATACCAATAAACTTACCAACCAGAGAAAATATCCCAAGATTGTGCAGAGTCGTCAGAAATTCCATCCAGGAGAAAGGACAGCAGTTTAAAAATCAAATAACTACATTCACTACATTATGAAGTGAATAAAAGGCAAGCTGACAGTAGAGAACATATATGTATATATATGTATTTTCCACAAATTCAGGACATTAATTAAACATGTCACAATTCAAGTTGTATCTTGACTGTCACGAATTGATGATATGTCCAAGCCAAAAAAAGAGGGGTGGGTGAAAGTCCTATACCCCTTATATTTGGACACTGCTGGCAAAGAGCTGTGTCAAACACTTTTGTGTCCTCTGAACAGTTCTATTTGATTTTGCTAGAACTAATCCCAGTGCAGAAAATTAAGCATCACTAATATTATGTAAATCAGGCCTTTAAATACTGGGTTGCTTTTATTTGAAAAAATCCAATAAGCAGCCTGATGTGACATCTAAACAAACCAAACATATTTGTGTATTACTACCTAGATCCCACAGGATGTGGAATTGTTTACTGCACTCCACTCTTAAGAAAACAGAATTTCCTAAATCACACTTAAAATTTCTTACATTTGAAGTAACATTTTTCTATTTCTACACAGCTTTCTTACCTCTTCTTCCTTCAAACACATCGTTGATTTCTCTTAACAACAGAGACATGTCACTAAGCTGTGACTCCCAGGCCTCGCAGAACACCTCAAGATTTTCTTTTGCAATCTTGCTAGATGGATGTAATGCCAGGGTTTCTGCAGCAGAAATTATCTGGACGAAGAACAAAGCATTTGCTACTGCAAGTCCTAGTACATAGTGTTCTACATGAATTCACAAATGCCTCCCCAGGCAAAATACAAAATTAAACTGCTACTAGTATGTCTTTGTAGTGTATTCATCTGACAATTGCAGGCTTGATGATCTTTCTTGTGAGTTCTTTTAGCTACCACACAGCATTAGAGCAAAATTCCTGCTTAGAAATGAATGCTTTGAACATGGAAAAATTAGGTCTCTTAAAAATTCAGACAAGTAATTTTTATTGATTTATTTGTAGTAGAAGAGGCCAGTTAAAAGCTGAACATACCTGTGGGCCAGTGACCTGAAAGGTATCCTCTGCATGTATGCAAGTTATCTCAAGGGGCTCAGTTCCAGAAACATGCCTTAGTAAGCGACACATCTGAATTATTTAAAAAAAAAAACATGAAAAGAATTGTAAAATAAGGGCATTTATTAGTAGTGAGAAAAGGTGTACATACAAAAATAAGGTGTACAAACAAACATAAACTTATTGATTGTCCTTTCAAATATATACTGGGGACTGCACAGCTGGGTGCTTCTCAGGGAGAATTAACAATAAAAATGGGGCTAAATCCTGACTTGAAAAGTGTGGAAAACCACTGAGAGAAAGGGAAGTCTTAATAAATTAAATTAAAGTAAATTAAGTAAATTAAAAGTAAATAAAAGTAAATTAAAGTAAAACAAAAACAATTTCACATATTTATGACTAAATAAAACTTAAAATAGACACACATATAGAACTTGGAAAGACTGTAGAATAAATAGCTTTAGCAGAACATGGGTATTCAGAAACAAGCAACCATGTGGAAAATTTAGGCTTTCATCATCCAATGGACTAAATTATCTTTGAGCAAATCAATGTCAAATTAATTTAGGGAAGTAATACTGTTTCCTTCATCTTTTTTTTTTTTAAGAAGATTAAGAATGAACTTGAGTTGAAAAGGAACATGGAAGTTTTCAGATCAAAAGGAATTTTTAAGACAGAGACAGCACATATGCAACTTATTGAACTGTCCATCATCAGACATGATGTAAGGTCTCACAAGCAAGCACTATTTAACCTTCTGGTTATGCCTGAAAAAAAAAAAAAATTATGTCTCACTAGAACACTAAATAGCCACAGATCAAACAGACATTAAAGTTGAAATTAAAAATTCAAAGCATTGCTCTTCCAAGTCCTCGAAGTTCAAGGGTGTTGCTTCTGCATATTCATAGTTCTGGGAGGAATCCTCAAGCCCTCTATATAATAATTTTTTTGAAATGAGTATTGGATACCATGCAAGTACAGCTGCTGGCATCACCATATTTCAGATCAAAGTGATCTATATTTATATGCCTCCTGCTGGCATAGGTGCCTCTGCTCACCTGTGAGAGAGACAGCAAGAAGGTACATGTGGTTGACATCCCCTACACACATTGCTTTTAACAAAGGAGGAAGATTTTCAGTGGCCCTTTTGACTGATTGTCAAAATCAAACTCACTGCATTAAAAACTTAACTGTGGATCTCCAGCATTCTTGTATACCTGGATTCAGCTATTGCTGGATGCCTGCTGCTTGAAAGAAAGGGGTGATAATTTCCTCTTGGACCTAGAAACTTGCTTTTTAAATTAATATTTTAGGCCAAATGTCTACATAGAGATTTAATCTAGATCCATTGGGCACAAATATAAATCCCTTCTACAACATTTACATGTCACAGTGACATCTGTGGCTCAGACCCTGACAAGAACAATCCAAAATTCAGCAGCATACTATAAAAATAAAATAAAATTACAAAAACACAGACCAACGGCATCCTAAAGAACAGACTGATGCAAATTCAGGCACTCATTTTCTAAGTGCCCTATACAATGAAAGCAGATGTGAACTCACCTCAACAAGCTGTTCTTTCTGCTCTGATAGCTTGCAAGTATATTCTGCTACAGCTTCAAGATTTCCTTCTACTCCTGTGATTTTTAATGCTTTGAGAACTGTATGATCTGTATGGTATTTTAGAAGATCTGCTGCCAGAGATGTTGCTGCACTGTGGACCTTGAATAGCATTAAAAGAAGGAGAGAGAAACCATGAAACCAAAAAAAGAAATCTATCCAGTACCAAGTCAAACAAGCTTAAGACAGATTAATTTTTTAAGAAGCAAAAAAATTTACTGGCATGAAAGCTCATATACAGCTTGCTTATTATCTGGAGCTTTAGTTCTTCAACTACTATTCAAAGAACAAAGATAAAAACCACTGAAAAAAAAAACCCACCAAAAAACAAAAAAAAAAAAAAACCCAAAAAACCCAACAACAAAAAGCCAAGAAACTCTCCCCACAAACAAGAAAAACCAACTTCACAACCAAATATGGAGAGAAACAAAAAAGCAGCTGGGTAAAATGAGGCCCTGAAGTTATCACACCACTGCTTTCTGATTATGTTACAGCCGGGGAAAAACCAGGCCCATGAATCTGTGGATCACCAAGCTCAGCATAAGCAAAGTACAGTGGCCATTCCACTTCTCCTAAAGAAAACACATTGAACTGTGTAAGTCAGATTGAAGCCACACAAAGATGAATTTATAAAGTATTAGAAATTAGAATTATCAGTGATGCAAAGAAAAGCTTGAATATAATCAGCTTGTAACACAGCCTTAGGAAAGTTTAAAGCAACTTTTCTACAAGAAGATGGGTCTTGAAGAAGTCTCAATCTCCCTACAGTCCCAACAAGCAAGGAGAAGCATCTCATTTAAACACATCTCTAAATCCAGACACACACTCAGGTCCTCTTGTGAAGCACCCTGGTTGAAAACATGTATCAGTGACTGCTGCTACTAGTTCTATTAACTAGTCACTAGGTTACCTGCACCCTGCAATCAGCCCCATTTTAAGAACATTGCTAAAACCAAAATAGCAACTTCTTTAGAAACAGCAGAGCATGCTCACAGGACTATTGTGAGTCTTGTTACACTGCACTCACTTTGCTAAACTAGACTGAGTAGAGAACAAACTTGGTGTTCAAGAGAAAGTATTTTTCCAGTTCTTATGAATGTGATGCGCTTGTAACTCACTCCACAGAGAAAAATGTTTATTGGAATGGCATGTTGAGGTTTTTAATTCACTGGACTTCATTTTTTCTGCCTTTCCTCTGGCAGTACTTCCTGCGCATCCAGAATCGAGTTCTTCTGGATTTGTTTTTTAATTTCACAATAGACAAGACAACTGAATTATTGCCTCAAAAACAGCTGCAATTGTTTTTTAGAGGGGGAAAAACGAGCTATGACAAGCTGTTATAAACTATTTATATAACATTGTTCACATGGCATTAAAAATTAGCACTAATCACTAATCCCAGAAATGAAGTCAGCTCTGAAGAAAGGATAGCTGAAAGGCTTGTAATGTTGGAGTAGGAACTGGCAATTCTTATTTATACATAGACTACACAGGGATCACCTTTTCATTAGAGGTTCTTTTCATTCTGATCCAAAATAGAAATACACTTCTACTTAATGCTGCCTCTGATCATGAGTGGTAAAATCACCTCAAGAAAGGAGGATAACTTCTGTTTCTTCCATAAAAAGACAGAGGTGGGTAGAGAACTACTTTAACAAGGCTGTCTTTTGTTATCAGCCACTCAGGCTCTCAAAAACACTTAATTAGAGTCACAATATTTGAATTTACCAGTAGAAATCTTGGTTGCTGACTGCTACACTGCAGCACCCCAAGTCAGACTGACAGGACAGCCTTCAGCCATGTAAAGAAGTATGGCCACTCTGGGATCAATTAAATCATTACACAGAGAACAACAAAAACAACATAATTTTCTGAGCTTGCTTCTAAAAGCATGAATCCTTTCTTTCACAAAACATATTCTAGCCACCTGTGGCTTTATTATCTATGCAATTAAATAGTCACATCCTAATTTGACCAGGAACTCTTCCACCTCATTCAGCACCTGGGAACAATGTTACTCAAAAAGGATAATCTCACAGTTAAAGCACTGTGAAGCACTCACATTCCAAAGTGAATGCCATTTTGGAAAAGCTCTGCTACTTCCATAATGGTGACCAAATTATAAACCAGAACATAATCAAAGTGCAAAAATTATGTATCCTCCACTTTCTAGAGCCCAACACTCTGCCTGACAGCAAAAGTGCAACTGAACTGAAACAGATTGAAAACACTTTCAAATCTTCAAGACAGTTGCAGGAATTATAGTCCAGAAGACAAAATTTCTCATTCTGCCTATGGTAAAAAAGGGGGGCATGATTTTTTCAGCAGTTGAGATTTTCCAGTTACAACAGCTGACAGCTCAGCCTAAACAAGTTCACCACATTTTTCTAACATCTTTGCACTGCTCTGTATTGAAACTCACTGTTCTTAATCTTCATTTCTCCATCTGTTTAAAAGAACAGCATTTTGAAGCAGTTAAAAAGATAGCTGAATCATGTGCAAATATTTAGGAAGCTACCAGAAATCAGATTCTGTATTTGCTTCAATTCTGTGGAAAAGACAAGGCAGCGATGCCATCCTTCCTAGGAAGGGTGAAGACCCTGAGCAGCAAGTGCAGTCCATCCCATGTACCAAATGAGGCAGGTATTCCATGTGTGTGTGCCAGCTGACCTCAGCATACTTGCACTTAGGAAAACAAGAATGATTTACTACAGACTCATACATAGCTGCCAACTGCTGAGGAAAAAAGCCCTGAGTGTAAGGCACTATGATAACATATTTCTGCTAAGGAAATCAATAGGAAAGGTTAACTACAAACAAACTGCAAATGTAATTTATTAATTTATGCACACACTAGAAAAAAATGTATTTACAAAGAGTGATGCATACATCTCCAAGGGAAGTTTGCCTTTACATTTAAAATAATTATTACATACATAGTACTTGCTTCCAAACGCTTCTTTTTTGGGTTAGCAATGAACCTATGAAGCCAAAAGATTTCTAATCAGTAAAGACAAAGACGATGTAGCTAGCTCCATGATGCTATTATGATTTGGTTACTCTTGTCTACAAGAGTAGGCAAGGCAACAGTCTTCTTGGGTACAGGATCCCATTTTACAACCTCACATATGAAATTCAAACTTTTATTCACCTTATCTTGCTTAAGCTGCACTTACCTCTCTTTTAAGTTCATTCATGCACTGGCACATTTTTAAAATGGCTACTTCCAAGTCTTCCATGAGATCCTTTGTCTTTTGGTTTTGCTAGAAACGAAAGAAACCAACAAGACATTACACAAAAAACCCAGCAAAAAAAAACCCCACCCTGACATCATATGTCATTATCTCAAGAAGCTTTAGAAGATAGCCTTTTCTTTCCAGATGAAATGCTCTCACTTGTGCATCCTGTGTATATTCTACTAGAAAAATTATTTTATAGAAAAATTTATCACCAAATTAAATCTAAAACCAATTGTGATGCAATCTGATTGACTGCTTGTGTTCAACAGGAATTTATTTCTAAACCTCACTGAGCTTTCTTCAGGAAAAGGGTTTCCTTGACATCTGCCAGAAATCTTCTACATGACCATCCTAAAGTAAAACAAACGTTTAAGGCATTTTTCTTTTTAATAGAAACACCCTTTTAAAATAAAGTGGTACCTAAAAATGTTATACCAAATGTTTTATATTGAATTATAAAATGCTTCTTCAGAACATTCACCTTGCAATGAAACTGTTGAGCTGAAACCAAATATCCACCTCAGTGAGCTGTTATTGTTTTACCTGCTACTGTGTCTTTAGTCACAACTAGACTGGGTTATTTATTAATGAAAATTCTTAATGCACAAGCACACATGTGCACATCCAAGTATTTTCACAGATCATATATATGCATAATCTTGAACTAGGCTCTCATTTCTATCTCCTGAAATGTAACCTGTAAATTATTTAGAGGTGATTATTTTCCACCAGTAATAGAGCTTAGAAATAACCACACATCCTGGTTTTGGCTGGTATGGAATTAACTTTCTTTATATATCTGGCATGCTGCTGCTTTGGATTTGTGATAAAGGCAGTGCTGACAACATGGTGTTAGTTATTGCTGAGCAGTGTTTGCACAGCTGCCTACCAGGGCTAACCAACAACACCAAGCTAAACACAGGTTTAGCTCCTATAGTTAAAGGGAATCTATGCAATTGATATTCTGTATGTGTCTTGTTTGTCATAATAATATTCTGTATATTATTAAGATTTATATGCCCTTCAAACTACACTACTGCATTAAAAACACATGACAGTAGTACCTGATTCAAAGAGGAAAAAAGGAACAAAAATGCTTTCTCGTAAATAATACACTCAGTTAAGTAAATATCCTATACCAGGACACATCTGCCTTACTTCAGAGCGTTGATAAGACTTTGTGCTATACATATCCCCAGGAGCAAGACTGAAAGCAAGTCAGCATCAGAACCAGAAGCTGCATTTTCCATCTCTGCTTTTGCTTCCCCTTTTGCATGTGTCTTCTATCATTTTCAAGGAACAAGTAGGACAAGAGATAGAGGCTGGCTTAACATGATTCTTTCCCAAAAGCTACCATCATTTAAATAATGTAAAAAAGGACAAACAAAAATAGCCTTATTGTCTCTCTTCTCCCTCCACAATATTAAAACCCAGTCAATTTTTTACAATGTTTTCCTTTCCAGCAGTTTAACAGTTTCTGTTGAAAACAAGAAAGAAAACTGTGGTCACAGCTATTGGGATCAAGACAATTGAAATCTCTGAACTACTCCACCAAAAGACTTCACTGTTTAAGACTGTGCAGTGATACTTCTGTTCACTGCCTTGTTTCCACTCACATCTTCATTAAAATTAGTCTACTGCCATCAGTAGCCTAATTTAGCCATCAAAGAATCAATGAAGCAATACCACTGGGGTAGGGGGAGGACAGAACATATGGATGCTGCAAAAGCACAGAACAAACTCTGGCTTTCTTGATCAGCTCCCACTGTGAGGAATATACCCAGTTCTCTATTCGTAGACCAGAAGAAAGACTGCATTCAAAATTTCTTTTCAAAGTAGAGATGAAAAGATTTACTTTGCTAAAAAGCTCTTACAGCTTGCATCCACACTGAAACCAGCTGCTCTAGTTCCATTTTAGCTTGTTTAGACAGCTCCAAAATGTGCTCTCTGTGTTCATGACTGGTATAGGCAGAGTCTGTGAAGTCTTCTGTATGTTCCAGGATAACTTCCAGCATTGTTGAAAGGTTCTCTTTTGAGAGAAAATAAAGATTCTCACGGAGACCTTCAACCTTATTCTGAAAAGAAAGCATGCCATTTTCTTGAGAATTTATGTGATTTAGTTGTGATGCAAATGCAGAAGGTAGAGCTACCATTTGACATTTTATTTTTCTCCTTAATGCTTTTTAAAATTACTCCCTTATTTTCAAAATAATCCAACAATTTGCTTGCATCCAGACCTACAGTTTGGGGTTTGGAATGTTTCTTGAAATTGATAATACAATCAGCAGTTTACTAGCCACTTACCAGAAATAGCAGCAAATATATCATTGCATTCCTTATCAGGAATAACAGAAAATATATCATTGTTCTACTCTTGTCAATAAAAAGTTTCTGAGTTCAGGAAGTTTCAGAAATTAAATATAATCCAATTTTGTTTGATCCTTCCACATCCATGTAATCCATTTTGAGTAGTTTTCTAAAAATGTGTATTTAGCAAATTTAATACTCTGGGGCACTCTCAAAAAATTTAAGTGGAAATTCAAAGAGAGGAAATAGATAAACAAATAAATTGAATCAAAGTGACATGCTCAAAAGCAGTAAGCCATGGTTGCTCATTAACTGTTCTTAATGGAGTATGAAATTTAGAAAAGCCTTTATGAGGAAAAAGGTCCATTGAACTACAGGATAAAATTTCACTTCAGAACATTTATTTTGAATGTCAGTTTGCTCTTTTAAATGTTTGTATGAATATTTTTGCATGCGGTTTTAAAAACTTTAACACTTAAAAAGCAAGAATTCTCAAACAACAACTATTTTAATGAAGTTCTGATCACATTGTAATACTTCAGTTTATTCAATGTCAATGCATCACCTCACAAAAAATATTAGAGTTCTGAATGTATACTGTTTCAGAATGAGAGGTGTATTTTGGCAATGACAATTAAATTATAGTCACCTCTTGACAGATTCCTTAACATTATAGGACAGTTATTTAAGTCAACACTGCTGAAAAGATGCAGCTCCATGATCTCAAATCTAAAACCACTTTTTTTTTTTCCCAAAATCCTAGTTAAGAGGTACTTTACTGGTTGTAGAAAACAATATTATTTCTACTCTTACCTTGAATTCTTTGATGCCCGAATATATGCTGATGGGGGCCATTTCATTTTCTCCATTTGGTCTAGAGTCAGTTACAATTTCTATCACCTGTTCCAAAGCTAGTCTCATCCGATGAAAAACTCCATCTTTGTTAATACGAGCAGATTCACAGTCTGGATGCCTCAGACAAGTCTTTTTAAAGAAAGTAGAGTAACTATTATGAAAGAGTACACATGCAGTATATTAAAATGAATGCTTCCTGCTAAGGCAAGTCTAAAGAGCATGTTTAGAACATGGTGAATTCTTTCTGTTGAACTGCTGTTAAGTTCACACTGTTACTTACAATATAAAGATTTTCTTTCCTCATTCTTTACACTTATACCCTTCTTTAGCAATAAATCAAAAGTGGGGCTGAAAGAAGAGAGTCAGCTCTCCTGGCAGATGCCATGCTTTGTGATTTAGCCAAGTTGTGTAAGGGTGCACAAGCTCACTCACCTTTGAAGCGGTCAGAAGCATCATAGTGCACTTCTCAAGAACAGCCCTAGATGCTGCCATTCTAGCCTTTTTCTTCTCATCCTTCAAATCCTAAACACCAAACAAGCAAACAAACAAAAAAGACACAATATCTAAAATATTAACTTGTGAGACTGGAAAAAGAACTCTTGCAGGTGAATGGGTTGTGAGAAAGCTTTCTAATTTCTGACAACTGCTATTTTCAGCCTAACTCATGATCTAGAACTTACTTTGAAGACAGTCTTTAATTTATGCATTTATTCTTGGCTCTATTCAATTCAGATTTCAAAGAAAGAAGATCTCCAAGATACAGAGAATGTTATGTAAACTGTTGCTAATTTTGATACCTTTATCATAAGGCATTATTCATAAAACAGAAAAATGAGGTGAAAAGAATAGCTGATAAGAAATATTTTCTGAAATGGAGGGAAAGGTAAGGCAGAAACAGAGAACACCTGCTTTTCATTATACTGCAGTGGAGGAAATGTAAACAAAATCTTTTTTCTACTTGAGTTTTGCATTTGCTACATACTAGTAATAAAAAAAGCCTTAATAGGCTGAAAAAGCAATTCCTTGGTATTTCTCTGCTCTGAGTACAGAAATTTATCAAGAACTTTCCAGGGAAAGATGGATACACCTGCAAAACTGAACTATAGCCCCAGCAAAGTTCAGCAAAACAAAAGAATTTAGACTCCAAATCAGGATATGGGGGAAGAGGGCAAGACATCAATCCCTCAACGTGCAAGAGGGTCTAATAAGGGGGAGAACTTAGAAAGCTACAACTACAATCTTCTCACTGCTCACAAAGACAGATGAGCGCTCTCTGAGTGTCAAACAGAAAACTGAATGGGACCAGCTGAAGCTTTACAGGATGTAATGAATCCTAATATACCCAAGATTAAAAAAAACACCCAGATAAATCACAGCAGTAGTCTGTTTTGACATTTTCATAATGTCTGTATTTAGCAACTACAGAAAATCTTTAAGATAAAAATCACACTAAAAACCAAACCAACAAAACAACCAAACAGGAAAACAGTTGATTTCTGAAATTCTGACATTACACACTGATAAATCTGATGGCACTCAAGAATTTATGGCACACTTAAAAATACTGTGAGGGAATGCTTCCTCCCCATAAAACTAGTAATGCCACATAGCAGTCTACACACTGAGCATATCAAGAAAGTCTTGACAAAATTGAAAAAGTGGTAACACAGCACTCTTGTCAAAAGAATCAAGTAGGCAAAGATGGGAGAGCAGACCACTTAACACTGAAAATTCAGCATAGTTGAAAAGTGAATAAGACTTCCTAATAATGCATGTTTCCCTTTCAAAGGAACAACTGCTCAGGGAAAAAATACTTCAAGAAAAAAAAAAAAAAAGAGTTCGCTTCTAAATAGGTATTTCCTTTAAGTAGCTTTCCCAGTAATGGTTCTTTGACACCAAGCATGCACATATCAACAGTAAAAGAAAACACATGATTTTGATCAATTTGTTTATACAAACTGAATTCTGAATTTTGCTGGATATTAGGGACACTGTATATTTATAGCGAACCCTGGTTTAGCTCTGAACAGAGGATTGGATTATCAAGGGAAAGCAACTAGGGCTCACAGCAGAAGTCTTAAGCCTCAGCAAACTCTTTAATTTACATGGAAGTAGTGGGGAAAAAAGCTTCCAGTATGAATGAAAGGCTTTGACAGAGTAGTTGCCTGTGAGAACTAAAACTCATTGCTCTAATATAAGAAGGTTTTGACCTAAACCTAGAAAAATTTTTCATAATAATAATAATAATAATAATAATAATAATAATACCCCCCAAAATCTAACAAGCCACCAAGCAGATGCTTTATTAGAATCCATTTGGAGTTTTTTAAGATAATGAAGTTCTTTCACTACATGCAAACATCAAATATTCCGTCACAACAGTCAAACTCTACCAGAGTAATGAGCCAGAAAAGTTAAAGCCAAAAGACAGTGACCGAAGCCAAAAGACAATGTAAATATCACACACCCAGGCTTCTGGAAAATATGCAGGGCAAACAGTGCAGCTATATTTCTCGGGCTAAGCTTTAAAATCAAAATATGTGTTTTGGGTGGATCTAGGAGCGGGTAGGCTCCAGAGACAGGACACCAGCAATTGTTTTGTTTTCTTTTATCATCCACCTTCCTGATAATAAGATGAAGATGATACTGTGCAACATTCTCTTACAACCTCTTCCTAATACTTACATTCTGCCGATCTCCAGTTAAATGGGCAAACTCCACCATTTCATTTCCAAACTGGCTGAATATCTGTACAAACTCCTGAAAACTACTGACTTTTTCTAGTTGCTCCATTGTTGCAAGAACCTGTAAGATAACGGAAAATACTATAGATTATCAAGATGCTGAACAAAAAACATCATTATAATACCGTACAAGTAATACTACTATTTACAGACACTCCTAAGGTGTGTAGTTTAAAATGCATGTATTTTGTTACTATTTAAGCATTAATAACACAACAGCTAGAAATCAAATATAAGTGAATTATCATGCTTCATTCAAAGTGAGTAATTTGTTGTCCACCCTCAAAAATCATTCTCCTTGCTCCTTACAGTATTAAGTAACAGTATTAATGGATTCAGCTTCCAGATTCAGAAAAAAATGTGGTTTAAAATTTAATATGAGAGTAACAAGTGCAGATTGATACCCCTGTGTTGTAACTCCATTTCAGATGCCTAACTTTCAAAGTCTAAAATCACAGTTGTACAGACATGCATTTCAGTGGCTCTGTATATTAAAAAAAGCAACAGAATTCAACAAATTTGAACAAAAAAGTTAGAAATAAGTGAATACATAGTTTTATACTTTCCATAACAACCTACTCTAACTCTGGATATTTCTATTAGTTGCATATAAAACAAAGAACTAAATATACCCAAGTTGTACCATGTTCTTACTCAAGATACATGAAAGCATGTAAAATAAGCTTTTTTTTTTAAACATTCAGCAAAAACTATCATAGAGCTTATAAATTACTGGTTACTGAAGATATCCTGTGAAGTCACTACATTATGGATTATAACAGAAATTAACATCTGCATTTTTCAGGTTAGACATATACTTGCTAATCTCAAAGACACCTTTCAAATCCACTAAATGTCTTCAAAAGGGAAAACACTCAAAGCAGTTCTGTATTGTCTTTCAGACTAGAGATAAAACACTGCATGAAAATTTAATAGACTGTACTTGAAAGGGAGAAACTTCAACTGATTTTTCCTTTTTTATGCCAAAAGTATCTCCCACCAACTACAAAAACTGTACACACCTGATTATGACAAACTCCCCCTTCCCTGAAACCCAGGCAAACTCTCCTAGAAGCACCCATTTGTTTGTGGCAGAGCAGCTGCTCAATATCAGTTGTAAACTAAGTAAAGCAAATGGCCCACTAAACTCTGCGACTGCTGTGGAATTCACAGCTTGTATCAAGCAATATGAGACTGCAACAATCTGTATGAGGATAATAGGTTGGGCAACCATTTCCACAAAGGCTGCAGAAAGAAATATTCTGGATTTGGGTGTTGATGCATGAGAAAGGCTGGAGTACGAAGGACTTGGAAGGAAGATGCGTGAAGTTGTGAAAATAGCAGTATGAGAGTGGAAGAAGGAGAGAACCACAGGACTGGGGAAGTGAGGATGTAGAAAAGTGTGGATAAAAGAGGAAAACATACAAGCTAAGGCCCAACTTTCTCTTCTAAGAATAGATAAAAAGAAATATTAATGATGCTCAACCATTCTAGGTTTAATCAAATGAAGTAGTTTATGAGTCTGACCTTGGCTGCAAAAAACTGTTACAGTTTTCTGTGTTTTTCTCATGACAAATTTCTTGTCAAATAAAAATTACAGTGAAAGCACATGCATTTCCATTACATTGAATAATTCTAGACATCCCAGGAAGAGCTCTGACATTCCAAAAAATTGTATAGACAGCTCTAAATTTGTCTAAAGCTTATTCAAGATGCTGATACAATGCAAAACACCTGTGATAGCTTCATATTTTTTCATTTTAAAGCTTTTTCAACAAGAAACATGTGGACAGTAATGAAGACATACATATTTTAATTAAAAGGTTAAAAAAATGTTAAAAAAAACGAGGCTTTAAGCTCTTATTAACATCTAAATTAGCACTAGATATTGCACAGCTAGTGCTGCAGGATGAATGTCTCCTTGCAGACAGCAGTCGTAGGCTGACATCACTTCAGGGCACATCCATATTTTGATCCAAAATGAACAATGCAGCAACTCCCCCACTATCTGTCACTTCCCTACTTATTGTTCTGGCTCTCCTATCCTGACTGGTGACAGTGAGTGGAGCAAAACCTTAAGCTCACTGATGCAGTGACTAAGTCTGATGGACAATGAAACTGATTTTGTAAAGGAAAGATTTTGTAGGAAAGATGTGGGCAGGTATGGAAGAAAATGTATGCAATCCAAGAACACAAGGACAGCATATATGGTGCAGAGAATGTGGAAGCAGGAACAGGATCACTGGGGATCATCAGCTGATTCTGGAACAGATGACCATTCTGGAAGATCTCAACCACTTCATTTGTCTTAGGGATTGCATGTCCAGCCACTCTGTTTTTCTATCCTTTACCCTTGATTGACTCTTTATTCACATGAGGAAGATAATGACAATGGAAAAAAAAGGTGTTCAGAAATAAGCATTAAAAAAAAAAAAAGCAATAAAAGTTTAACACTGGGCATTCAGTCTCTAAGATAAAAATGGAGCCGAGATCTTCTGGAACAGTGATTCATTTTAAGAAGCCAGAATCTTCTCCAGTTGGCAGTACTGATGCTCCTCTTCCTATCTTTCCATCCTCTTTGCCATATTATACTACACAGTTTCAGAGTATTTGCATGCACTTCTTAAATCCCTGCCTACATTATCCCTCTACCACAAAGTCTTCTACAGCAAGAATCTCTTTGCTATCCAGCATAGCAGTGTCTCTTCATAGCAATGTCTCTACACACTTTTCAGGAGTACTTTACAGTAAACATTAGGGCATATAAAAATATTAAGCCAATATTAAGCCTATATAAAACACCATTTATTTAATCTGGTCCTGGAGATGTGAATTGTGATCTACTGTTACCACAGACAAAAGCAGACTTTCCCAGACATGCACTATGCATAGAAAGGAGCATGCAGTAAAACCCAGATCACAAAGAATAGCTGTGTCCTGGGGTGCATCAGCTGGGCAAGGGAGGGGATTGTCCTGCTCTGCTCTGCACTGGGGTGGCCTCACCTCGAGTGCTGGGGGCAGCTTTGGGTACCAAAATATAGAGATATTAAGCCACTAGAGAGTTTCAAAGGAGGGCTATGAAGATGGTGAAGGGCCTTGAGTGGAACCCGTATGAACAGCTGCTGAGGTCACTTGGTCTGTTCAGCCTGGAAAAGAGGAGACTGAGAGGAGACTTCAATGCAGTTACAACTGCTTTGTGAGGGGAAAAGGAGGGGCAGGCACTGATCTCTTCTCTCCTCAGCGATAGGACTCGAGGAAATGGCCTGAAGTTTTTTCTGGGGAAGGTGAGGTTGCATATCAGGAAAAGGTTCTTTACTCAGATGGTGGTTGGGCACTGGAACAGTGCCAGGGAAGTGGTCACAGCACCAAGCCTGATAGAGTTCAAGAACCATTTGGACAGTGCTCTTGGGCAGATGGTGTTACTCATGGGGTGTCCTGTGCAGGGCCAGGAGTTGGACTTGGGTCCCCTTCAAGTAAGGATATTTTACAGTTCTGTGCCTATGGCAGTCAGAGTCAGATACACTTACTTGGTACTATGAGATTGCTTGAAATGCTTTCAAAATTAAATGCTGCACCTATGCTCACTATATTCATATTGGTGTGGATATGACAGTATTTTCATACATATTTAAAATTACCAGAAACCTAGCCTGCTCCTCAAAGGATATATTCTTCCTTATCCTTCCGTGATACATGCATTTGCACAGTTGCTCCATAGCCTAAACCTGCCACTTTTGGAAAGGTAAATTAATTAGGATTACTGCATGGAAACTGATATTAGTAACACTGCTGCCAACTGAATCAACCACTGAGAGAAGAAATGAGCACAAAGACAGCAGATCAGTGCAGCCAAGTCTAAAGCCAGAGAGAAGCAGGTAATTTCACTGGTTTTGAATGCTGGAGTGAACTAAGTGTCTTGGATCTAGGTGCTACAAAATAGAGTCCAGTGGGTCTGGAAAGTAAACTGGGACAAAGGAATACAACAGAGACACCATTAAGGAGTCAAAAGTGGAAAGAGGGACACTGCTCTAGATTACAAGCTCAAAATTAATGGAAACCCTCAGGCCTTATCAGGTTCTCATTTTTCAAACATAGGCTTTTTCTATTTTTGTTTTAGCACATTGTGAAGAAGAAAATGGAAGAATATCCTACAGGCAGACAGTGAAGTCTGCACTGCATGAAATTATATTTGAGGTTAAATGGGCCTTCACAGATTCTTTAAACCAACCAAGCAGTTTCATCCTAAATCTCAAGACCTAAGTTAAACTGTACAAGAAGCTTTTAATCTGTAAACCTCACTTCAACTGGCAGAGACTTTTACGTGCATTCCGCACAGCTTTTTGTCTAGATGCCAGAATGCTCTCTTTGTCTTAATCCTGATGGTACAAAATCCTGTCATTAGCAAGTAGAAGATTTATTGACCATTTTAATCAACAGACACACTTTTCACCTCACAGCACATTTAAAATTAAATAAGCAGTAACACAGCATCTTCTCTAACATAATAAGTGAATAAAGCAATATGGGTGATATAAAATGCAGAATGACTGAAAATTTTAATGCTACTGTCTTAGAGCCATCCCCTTTTGGATATCTGGTAAGTAAACATGTGCAAGGCATTCATTTTTATCTATTTATTTTATAATTCCTGGATACCTGGTAAGTAAACATGTGCAAGACATTAATTTTTATCTCTTTAATTTATAATTCCTCCACAGAGACAATGACAGTATCACATTTACTACTACCATTCTTTTGCACTGACTACAGGTATCAGTTGAACAGAAGAGAAGCTACAATACCTTGTTCCTGGAAGTTATAATTTGCTTAATAACAATTCTGTCTGCTAGCACCAGCACCTTTGTGACAGAAGAAAGCAATAACCTTGCAGCTTTTACCACACCCGTTTTGTCTGTAAAGATTGTTATGTGGCTATCAGATTCTGGATGATCCAAGCTTGCCACATCTGTAAGCTGTGCAATTGTTTCACCTAGAAGGAAAAAAAAAAAAAATAAAGTGACTTTCCAGACTTAGAAGAAAGACACTGGGATATTAAGCATTCTTAACTTTTACCTTTGAGGGATAAGACAATTTCAGAGCTATCTACAATGCTTTTTATTTCACTTTACTTCCTTCAACTGACTGCTGGTGGCACCCTCTCCATATTTAAATGTGGATTACTATTCACTACTACCTTATTCTTCCATCTGTAACATACACTAATTTGTTTACAGTAATCTACAGCTATTTGAGGGGGGGGTGATGGGCAAAATTAGGGAGTGTGGAGGGAGAAAACATTCATGGGAGGTATTTTTCTAATTTTAATAGCCAAAGTCACACCAGTATTCACACTTGCAGCATCAATCCACTGAAATAGTGGGATGCAGCAAGGAAGAAAGAACTATAAACTCCCTTCCACTTTCCAAATTTCAATTAGCGTTCCCGTATTTTATAGGTTTCCTATTCCTTTAGAAGTCTCCAGGCATGAATAATAAAGAGATTCCAAACCGTAACTTTACAACTTGGAGGACTGAAGCATTATAGTGAAACTACTGCACTTTACATTCAAAGGAGGGCCACTGAACAGGGCACTGTCAGAGACAGGAGAGGAAAAAAAGGAAAGGAAGCACTGATTTTTGGTTCATGACCATCTTTGTATTCAACTTGGGTTTAATTAACTAGATATTTGAAAAGGTTTAATTAACCACTTTCCTTTTTTATGCAGGTAAAAACTCTACATCCACTGCAGCTAATGTATTTCCTTATCTGAGAAAGAAACACAGACCATATCCAATTGAATCTTCTGGAGTGCCCTAGATAGTAGCGCTATACAGGAAAGACAGAGCAATCTGTAACCAGAGAAGGGCTGCTAGGAGACTGGGCTCAGGCAAGCTCTGAGACATGATTTTTGTTAGCATGCAAGACAAGATGACCAACCTACAGCTGACCTATAGATCATCCTTAAAGATCAAATCTAGGCGATTTGATCAAATTCCCTATGACTCATTTGCAAAACCTCAACAAAGGTAATCCACCTAAGCAGGCAAAATACTCCAAAAGCCTGATAAAGCTTGTGCTCTCCTTTGAAGAAGTACTGGCACTCCAGAAATACCACACTATACAGAACAAGGAAGGTCTGACAGTCCTTCAAACTACAGAGCTCCACATTTCATAGTGCTTCTCTCCTCTGATACTTGTAATCCCTCAGGTTCTTAAGATGCCAAAATAGTATTGCATTATGGAAAGGAACTTCCAGTACATTTGCAGGGACCAGGCCAGGTCACAAAAGGCATGCTCCAAATAATCAGTCACCCAAATATACTGTACTATAGTACAGTCAGAGACAGTGAGTTCCACAGCTGAAGGCCCTGGAAATGGACAGAAGCAAGAGGACTTATAGAAGTACAGCTGCAGTTCAAAGAGTGAGGGGAAGCCAGAGGTACTCCCAGTGAAGCTGTAGGACAAGCCTCCAGTCAAATAAGGAGATCATTTGACAGTAAAACACACTGGCTATTGCATTCTCCACAGTCCAATTCATTTCACTGCACACCAGTCTCTACTTTTTCACCTCTGTCAGCAGATTAACCAATTTTTGTGTTGTCACAATACCCATGATAACATAAAATGTTGTAGAATCACACAGAGAACAATTAAAACAGATGCAAAGTTCTTTTGGTAACCAAAAGAAGATGAACACCATTATCCCATTCTTATGCTATGGGATTCACCTTCTTGAGGATGAATCAAGTCATAGGTGAAGCAGCTAGTTACACAAAGAGTTATCAGAGTACACTGAAACACCTGCAACATCTGCCTGTCAAAAATTCCAGATAGCCATAGAAACTCAAGACTTCTGGCTTTCTTCTCTGCCTATAGATCTGCAACTATAGGAACAGGAATTAAGCCCTGGGAGTAAGCTATGAGGAACAAGACTTCTTAGAGTAAAGAGATGGAGCTGGAGAAGCTATACCCAGATGGGTGTACACCAGTCCATAAAACACATCTGAGCAAATCAAAGAAACAGCTCAGTGTCACTGCAATTCTCCTACCATGACTGAGAGATTATGACAATTGGGTGATATTTCCAATGATAGAAAGACAACTGTCACATCCACGTCAAAGAAGGTTTACAAGAAAAAAATCAGTTTTATTGTGGGCTAGTCAGCCTCCAGGATTAACATTAAAATAATCTTGGAAGACATTACCACATTAAGCAGAAAAAAGCAATTAGGAAGAACAATCACAGACATGCCAAGGTGAATAGCCCTTATTGATCTGAGTGCCTTTTACAATGAGATGACACTGTTTTCAAAAAAAAGAAAGTAACAAATGCTGTGCATCTCAGCTTCAGCATGGCTCCTGCTATGATATCCCATAGTTTCCTTCTAACTTCATCATATGGACTAAGTGAACAAAAAGGTGGGTAGAAAATGAGCCTGACTGTTGGGCTTGGGGATGTTGATAATGGGTACAAAGTTCACCGGGCAGTCAACTTCCAGTGGTGTACCTCTGGGACTGACAGGAGTCATCAAAACTATTTCCTGGATGATGAGTCAGCATGCTCAGCAAGTGTGTGAACAATATCAAAGTGGGTGAGTGCCTGATACTGTGGAGGGCAGGACTGCTAGACAGAGGAACAGGCTGAAAAATAATGATCTGATAGAAAAGCTGTGAAGTCCAAGGGCAGTAAATACCACATCTGGGCCAGGGTAACCACTCAGCCCTACAGGCTGAGATCAGATGTTAACAGGGAATCTTTGTGGGGAAAGATATGGGAGGCCAACAAATAGTTGAACAGGAGTCAGCAATAATGGCCAGCTGCATGTGGAAGGCTGCAGAAAGTATTCTTCCATTCCTTCTGGCACTTGTAAGCCAGCATCTGGAGTACTATGTCCACTTCTGGGCTCCTCAACACCTCAGCTGACACAGTGGAGTAAGTGACATAAGGGGAGAGCTTGAAGGGGGGGAGTTATTCTGCCCCAAGAAGAGAAGGTCAGTGGCAGAGTCTTCTGTGCTCTACATCTATCCCCCCAGGGGGCAGGTATGGAGAGACGCAGACAGACTGATCCCAGTAGGTATGGTGATGAAACAAGATGTAAGAAAATACTTTTGCCACAGCAGAGGTGGTCAAACACCCTTAAGTAGGGGCAGAAGAAAGAAGTAAGAAATGAGCAGTGTACGAGAAATTGCATGATCTCCATTCTTGGGAGTTAAATGATGCTTACAACCTCAGTTATTCTGTGATTCCATTTAAACTTCCATTTTTTCAGCATCTTAACTTAGCCCTCTCTGTACTAAAATCAAAGCAAAAATATGAGAAAGCTATTTATTGCTTTTATTTTGCTCCATGTCTTCCTTTAGAGCTATGTAGTCAACCAGCAGAAAATACTGGAAAAGCTATGACACTTATTCCTGACATGTGCTTTCTCTTTTAAATTAGCCAGTCTTTCCTAGTTTTTAGAGAGAAAAATAAGACAAAAAGAAAATCACAGATGAGCATCTAAAGCGTACATTTAGAGCATCTGTAAGTTACATTCCTCTACTATACTATCACGGTAAATATTGACACAGTGCAAGAATAATGTAACCCAAAATCTGCTACATGACCCTCTGCAGTGTTTTAGGATTCTATTTTGAGTCAATCAAATTACAAGGTTTGTTACAAGCAAATAGTCATAACAAGTCTGAAACATTTCAAATCACTCATTATACCCTTCTCAAGAAACAGATACAACATCTGTCATCCTTCAAAGCCTCTGCAGAATATGCAATTGATTTAAAGACTCCCTACATTTTTCAGAAATTGAGATGCTTAATGTTCTAAATCCTTTTGTGTTTAAATCTTTTATGCCTTGCAAAATCTCCATTCCTAAGACACAATCTAATTTATTGGCTAAAAAGAAGTATGAACAGCTCTACCAGATTCCCTGCCCTAATGAGTAAAGGCTTTCTACTGCCTATGCCCTCAGAACATAGGGTTTATTAATATGGTCAATATTCTTGGCTGTAATTGTCCAGGAATTTTTTTTTTTGCTTGCTTGGGAACACCAAAGTTATTAAAAATGGCACTTGGGTTACCTTGTTGAGAAACTGAGTTCAGACAACATTTAGCCATAAGAATTTATCTGCTCAAAGGACTATATTACTTTGTCCACCACTGAACAGTCCACAGAGATACAACTGGCACATAAAACCCTCCATCAAAAAAATAACCAGGAGCAAACATGTTTGCTATAGTGGATTTCCCATGTAAGCTGTTAGATCTCAAATGCAATGAACAACTGAGCCATGCCAAAATAAACGTGAGGCTGACAGAAATGCAAACAAGCCGTATCTTCACTCCTCTAGACTGAGGCTGTTACTGCATAACAGGAAATAAAACTTTCAATACAAAAGAACTATAGTCTTTTGCTGGAATAAAGTATCACAGACTATTTTTAGGTTCTGAGCTCCTCCTGCATACAGTGATAGGGAGAAAAAAATACTTAACCACAGCATAACTAGCAAGTCAAGAAACAGATTCAGACTGCACTGCTCTTCCAGCAGCTGATTATTGATGTGAACTTTGGCAGTTTTGGCTTGTCAGCATTTTACTTGGATCTCTGAAGAGAAAACACATGCTTCACATATAATTGGAATGTTTTTAAATTAGGACATTTCTGTTTGCAGCCAAGTTTACTGGAGCAACTAGGAATTTTCAATCTAAGGTTTATCCAGAACAGTCCTTCAAATCCCAAGAACAATCATTCATCATCAGAGTGTTTCTAGACATTGTGACTCATTGTTGAGAGATTTTCAGAGGATTTCTTACAGCACCATACCCAATTTCTAAGCTTCTTTTTTCATTTAATCACAAGTAATAGTATGAACTGCATCCCCAAAGTCTGAGGCCAGAACAGCGATCCAACAAGACATACACCAGTTAGGTCACCAAAGACAAGCTCTTCAGGACTCTGAAGTAATTTCAAAGATAAAAACCAAACAGCCACCCAAGCCCCCTTTTTAACTTAACAGATCAGTTTCAAGTACAGTAACCCACATTTTGGAGTAGAATATTGCTCCATCCTACAGTAAGCAAGATATTAATGTTGAAAGGTTGTTGAAGGGTCATTTATTTGTCCCCACAACAGAAGCTCAAGATTGTCTCCCTGTGGCCAGAGCAAGTAGAATGTGTATCACACTTGCAGGGTCATCCACCTGCTCAAACTGGAAAAGCTTCAAGTAGCATTTCCCATAATCCAAAAGTATTTGAAAACAAAAACAAAACCTCACCCCACTAACAACAAAAGGAACATTCTACTAGATGTCATTTCAAAGCCTACACTGCAGATTTAAAAATATGCATTTACTGAGGGCCACTGAAATATTATGCAAGCAACAGTATTTAGTATCTAGGAAAGCAGTTTTTAGCACGACACTGACATTGTCTTACAGCATCAGAGAATGCAATCCCCTGTTTGCCTAAATAGAGTCTCCTGGCAGAAGGAGAGTGACAGCAGGCAACTCAATTATCCACACTTCACATTCAATTCTTACACACAGCAAGTTTGCAACGAAACTTGAATCCAGCAAAAAGGCAAGCATAGTATGATTTTCATTCTAGTGAGTGGAGTCATCAGATGACTGATGTGAGTCATCTTAGTGAGTCCTGATGAAATATGGGTTGACACTGACCTTCATTCAGACACTGAGATTTGGAATGCAATGACCACAGTAGTATAACACTTAAATAACTTTAAATACTCCACTTTTTTAACTTGGCAGCAATAAACTCTAAAGTTGCATTCCCAACACTCTGCTCTTTGTCTGTAGTAACATCATAAAAAAATAGCAGTCAGGTAATCCCTTGAGGCAAATGATCCTATAAAAATCAAAGCCAACACACAATTCCATTCCCTATTAGTAAGATGACAGCAATTTAAGTAAGTGACAAAATCAGGTAACAGATCAAGCCTTGAATGAACCAGCAGAGGAAGGTTAAGCAATTAAATAATAAAGTTCTTACATTATGCCTGACACTAAAAATAGTGTGCTAAAAATGGCACAAGTACAATTTCATGAGTAACTACATACCTGCTCTCCTTGCCTCGATGCAAGCAACACTCATTTCCTCCTTTAATTCATGGTTTTCATTGGCTATGGCTTCACCCACAGTAACAAATCTCCCAACTGCCAGGTTAACAGCCTGGCCCACTCGCTGGATTGCTTGCAGAGTCTTGTCTGAACGCTTTGGTTTATCCTTATGATTAATAAGAGTAGTTATCTGCAAACAAGAATAATTATTTATTAGAACATTTCAACTTTCATACTAAATGCAAGTTTTGAATTAAACTCAATAATAGATTTTTACAGTACTTTGCTAATAAAACTTAGTTTTGTGCTGTGTCAGGAGGTATCATTTAACTTCCCAGAGAATGAAAAAAAAATTGAAGTGTAATTAAGGTTGCTCATCTGCTCAGTTTATCTCAAATGAAAAGAGAGACTTTTACTTTTATTCCCCTCCCATTTGTAGTATTAAAATAAGCTGCTCTGGGTCTCAACAGCCTTTCACATAGCCCTTCCCCCATTAAAATATCCACCATACTCATAACTTAAACAGCCTCAATTACACGTTTCCTAGAATTCAGAAAAAGGTTGCTATTTTGATACAAGTTATCAGTAAAACAATTTGTGAGGATATTCCTATTTTGAGCTCCCCATTTGGCTTTTCTACCCACTGCAAAGTGCTATGCATTCCCTCTCAGATCACAGCCTGGCGATCAGCTGCATGCAGGCTGCAGGAGACTGAAGATTTGTCCAAAACACCAAACACAAGGAAACAAAGAGATCATTTTCCCTCACAGAGGAAAAAGGCAGGATTGCTGGAGCAGCTTCTGAACCAAGGCATCAGGTAAACATGAGAACAGTAAGCAACTCACAATTAACTAACTATAAACTTCATTAAAAACCTGAGCTTTACATTTTTTGCTACAATTCTTTTCTAGTGAGAGGCAGGAGAGAAATTAAACTCTGTAGTTTGAAACACCCTAAACCAGCATAAAAACCCAACAAAAATAGTCCTGACTGTCCTTGTCACCCATGCTCATATTTGCAATTAATTTATCTGATGTGGGTAAAACCTCAGTTGTGGAGAAGGTGATGCTTGTTTTAGTTTTCCCCATAATCAGGTCCCCAGCCTGGTTCACTGCATAGCTTCATGAATATTTTTTGGTGGCAAAAGGGAAAGAGTCCAACCTGAGGAAAGATGGGCAGAAGCACTCCTTTCAGCAGGAGTATAGTTTAAAAAGCCCACAGAACTCCACAGTAAGCCACATCCCCAGAAGCTCAAAGATGTCTGTTTAGAGAATCTCAAAATTACATGAATTATTTAAGTGTCTGAACATCTTAGCTATATCAGCTTGATCACAGATGTCTTTGCCATTCCTCAACAAGACATAAATCATCATTCACTCATTCACCAGTCAAGCCTGTGGTGGGACAGCATACAAGCTGCACTTGTAATGCTCACTACAAATTGAAGGACATAGCAGGAAGCAATGTAGGAACTGTTCTGCTTCATGATGGAGGGTTTACCCTCCAGATATCCAAGCTGTCTTTCTGGAGGAAAAAAAAAGTGTTGTTTAACACCTTGCTGAGGCTGGTTTTCAATGCCAGGAGCTGGTTTAGCCAGGTGTTCAGTATTAAACTCTTTGCAATGGGAAATATCAACACTTCATAGAGCAAGCACTTTGCACACACAAGAAAAATAAAAAAGCCAAAAAATCTGAGAACAGTGCTACCCTATGGAAGAACTGCTATGAGATATAAGAATATTTTGTTCTGGTACAAAACATCAGTACAGATATGCATTGTCTGCCCACTGCTTTTTTATATACATTCTTCTTCTCCAATTTGTATCTAAGCCATAAGGTCTAAAGGAAGGCCGCTTTCTATAGTTCATACAACAAATCTCTCCCTGTAAGAGACCCCTGGATCACCAAACTTCAATTCCAAAGCCTATGAACCTCAGATGCCTTTCCAGTGAAAAGATCTTCTTATGATGAAAACATAGTCTTAACAGAGAGTAAACTGAGGAAACATCTGAATATCTTCAAATTCATTTTAAATGGAGAATGACATTCCTCAAAACACACAATTACCATTACTTCAATGGAAATTCAGACCAACATTAAATTCATGGTATAAACAACTGCACTACACAGCTCTCCTGAATTCTTACACTGTAGGTACTTCAGGTATACAGAATTTAAAAAATACCTGTCAGCAGCTAATCTAACAATGCCAACTGGTGAATTCATGAATAGGCATGGCTAGCAAGCCAACTGAGAGCATTAGTCCAAATGCTGAAGAAAACCAAACAGATAGAAGATCTCAAGTTTGTTTTTTTCAACTGGTTTTAAGTAAAGAGCAACCCAACAATAGCAACTCAAATAAACAGCAACCCAATAATATTACATGGATTAATGGATTAATATTACATTCATACAGTTATTGACTTCTCAGAAGTATATATAAAATAACATTGGCCTAAAACAAACTGCAAGTTTACATACTGGCTGCAAGTTTACCTCCCACAACATTTTACACCAGTAGAAGTTTAAACACGTTCTGCATAACCCTGAAAAAAATACATATGCAAATAACACTGCAGAGTGAAAGGAATCCCACTGTCTCTTGCAAATCATCAAGGGCATTTATTTTAATTCCCATGTTACTGCAGAGGTATGCAAATAATAAAAATTATTAAGATATCACAGGTTAAATTCCCTTATTAAAGTTTTACAAAACACTCTCAGGAACACAAGTGCCTTTTACATTTCTGTAATTTCTTTTGCACTCTTTTCAGAGGGCATCATAGTTTCTGCAGCAGAAAACAACCCCTCTACTCCCCCTGCCAAGGTTCAGCAAGAGTAAGCAAGTGTTCTGACAGGTCTTATCACTAGTATCATCTTAACCTCATGAAGTTCAACAAGGCTAAACACAAGGTCTTACACTGGAGCTGGGACAATCCCCACTACCAATGCAGGCTAGGGGATGAATGGATTGGGAACAGCCCAGCAGAAAATGACTTGGGGGTACTGGTGCAAGAAAAATTGGACATGAGTCAACAATATGCTTGTACCCTGGGCTGCATCAAAAGCAGCATGGCCAGCAGGCTGATGGAGGGAATTTTGCCCCTCTATTCTGCTCTGGTGAGACCCCACCTGGCGAGGGGTGTACAGCTCTGGGGTCCCCAAGAGAAGGACATGGACCTGTTGAAGACAGCTCGGAGGAGGGCCATGAAGATGGTCAGAGGGATAGAGCACCCTCTTCTATGGGCAAAGACAGGCAGAGAGAGCTGGGGTGATTCAGCCTGCAGAAGGCTCCAGGGAGAGCAGCCTTTAACATATAAAGGTGGCTTAGAAGATTAGGAAAGACTTTTTACCAAGACCTGTTTAGTTTTTGAAGTAGAAAGGTCAACATTTTTAAATTAAAAGAGGGTAGATTCTGATTGGACTTAAAGAGGGAATTTTTTACCATGAAGGTGATGAGGTACTGGAACAATTTCCCTGAGCTGTGGAAGCCCCATCATTTTAAGAGTTCAAGTCCAGGTAGTTTTAACAACCTGGGGCTTTGAGCAACCTGGTCCAGTGGAAGGTATCCTTATCCATGGCAGGAGGGAAGAACTAGATCGTCTTGAAAGGTCCCTTTTAACCCAAACCATCCTCTGATTCTATGACCTACTCTAGACAGCCACTTGAGTGGCTTGTAGATCAAGATTAAACTCAACCTATATACACAGCAGCAAGGGCTTTGAAAATACCTCCTGGAATAATGAACTCTTAGCTGGGTAATATAATTTCTTCTCAGACAGGCTAACTTAGGGCCAATATAGTAACTATCTTTAACATTGGAATGGAGGGAAGTTGGTTGTGCTCCATACTTTTTTCAGGGAAGTCAAAAAACTGTATGGATTGACAGTTAAAAACAACCATTGTGAGAGAACCAATACAAAAGTTGGTCAACAAGTTTGAAACATCAGAGCAAACAGCTTCATGTAACACCTCTTTGGAGTGCGACCAACATTATATAGCAAATGCAGCCTATACTGATATCAGATTTGATAAGATGTTTCCTATAAAAAACTAAGTAGCAAACAGCCCTGAAATAGAAGTAGGTAGGTCATGATAAAAGAAAGATATGAAATATTGATCAGTTAAAGAAAAAAGGGTTGGGTTTGGTTCTAGAAATATGAGTTACACATAAACCAAATGTAATAATATCAAAGGCATGAGGAAAGCTGTTCAGATACCAGATGGGCTTCTCATAACCTGCCACCTGCAGAAAACACTGCTCTATAAACAATGAGAAAGATTTTTCAGAATTATGCATTCTCATTCCCTCATAGAGTGTTAAGAGTGACAGATACATCTTCCACGTCAAGCGAAGTTTTGAAAAAAGCAGAGGTAATGGCAACTGCAGTTTAGGATTCTTTTCAAGACTTAATTAAGCTTGTAATTAACGGGGTTAAAAAAAGAACAAGATCTTAACTTAGCAAGGAGAGGAATTTCACTAGTACATTAAGTGATAGACTGAAGGAAATTGATGCTAATAAGCAGTGCAAAGATTATTTAACCATTCCAGCACTCAATAATAATTGCCTCAGAACACAAATACAGCAGGGAGCATTAACAGGTCAATAAGAAAGACTTCTAAAATAAAGAATAAGCAAAGGTTTGCTCCTTACTTTTAAGCAATGTTTAAAACAAAGATAAAAAATTGGACAAGTTAAATGGAGAAAAGGAAAGACCCAGACAAAATTAACAAGAAATTTTCTCTGCAACAACCAACCGAAGGAACCCTAAGAGCCTATAAAAAGCTGAACTAGTAAAACTTGCAACACTTAAGATGCTTCAGATTATAATTGCTTTTCCCCTGCAGTCTATTCAGTTGGAACCAGACTAGACCTATTACTATGTTTTAATTTTTTTGTAATGAAGGAAACACCTGCAAGTCCTCGAACATCATCTAAGGCCTTCTTCAAGCTTAACGCCTCCCAGATATTTAATCTGTTATAGTCTGATCATGTATTTCCCAGTCACCGACATCTGTGATGTTTGGACAGGAGTGAGCAGCTGAAAAGATTACCTGCAAGTCTCTTTGAACAAGAGCAATACGTTACATGCTGTTTACTTAAGGATTTACTGATCAGGTCCTAGAAAGGAAACAGTCCTTTTGATGGTACTCACCCTCTGTTTAATGTGAGTTCTAACACTATTTCCATGGAATGTTTATCTGAGATTTGAGACAATCAGTTTAAGGAGTGTCTCAAGAATCTGTCAGCTACATTCTTTTGCCACTTGTTATGAGAAGCCACAGAAAAAGAATGGCCTTTTCTCAAAAACTTTACCAAAACTAAGAGATATAGCCATAATGTATTCAAGATGTACATCATATTTAAGAAAACAAGCTCAGTTGTGGCAATTTTTGAGCAGCTGTTTTCAGATCTTTTTGAGGACCTTCAGATACTGACATTTATGTCATTATATACTTCATGCTCAGGAAGCATCATGACAGCACACTTAGCTAAAAATATTCTAATGTCTATTTATTGTCAGTGTAATTAAGTCTTGCATGACAGAATTAAGTGATACTTAAAGAGACTAGGTTTCAGGAAGTATTTATAGACATCTATAAATAAAACCAAAGGAAACAGCTATTTCACAGCCCCTGCTACAAACACAAGAGTTAAACTGACAAGTCATATTTGGAAGATATCCTGCCCACCTCTCTCCTTATGAAAGTATCCACATTATACACAGGACAATTTAGACTCTCAAGAGTAATATTTGTTACTGCCTCTTGTGTGGCGGGTTGACACTGTCTGGATGCCAGGTACTCACCAAAGACACTCTATCATTCCCCTCCTCAGCAGGAAAAGGGAGAGAAAATATAATAAAAGGCTTCTGGGCTGAGATAAGGAAGGAAGAGATCACTCACCAGTTACCATCACAGCCTAAATAGCCTCTGCTTGGGGGAATTACACGTATTTATGACCAACCAAATTGGAGTAGGATTGTGAGAAGTAAAACGCATCTTAAAAATACCTTACCTCTATCCCTCCCTCCTGGCCTTTATTTCTGATTCTCTACCTCCTTTCCTCCACCAGCACAAGGAGACAGGGAATGGTGGCTGTGATCAGTTCCTCACATGCTGTTTCTGCTGCTTCCTCCTCAGCAAGAGGTTTCTTTCCCCTGCTCCAACATGAGGTCTCTCCCATGGAAGATGGTCTTCCATGAACTTCTCACACACATCCTTCCCATGGGCTGCAGTTCTTCACAAACTTCTCCAGCATGGGTTTCTCCCACAGGCTCCAGTCCTTCCTCCTTCAGGAACAGGTTGCTCCAGCATGGGTGCTCCTTGGGATCACAGATCTTGTCAGGAAACCTGCTCCAACATAGGCTCATCTCCCCAAGGCCAGAGGCCCTGCAAGGAACCACTCCAGTGCAGGCTTCCCACAGGGTCACAGACTCCTTCAGATATCTACCTGCTCCAGCATGGATCTCTGCATCCCTCTGAACCTGCAGGGATGGGGCTGTAGGGGGACAACTGCCTCACCATGGTCTGCACCACGGGCTGCAAGGGAATCTCTAGTCCTGCAACTGGAGTACCAACTTTGGAGTCTGCAGAATTGTTTGTCTCATATTATCACTCCTCTCTTCTCTGGCTGCAATTACTTCTGCACAATAAATTTTCCCTGCTCTTAAACACATTATCCCAGAGGTGTTACCACCATCCCTGACTGACTTGGCTTTAACCAGTGGGTCTATCTTGGAGCCATCTGACACTGGCCCTGCCAGACATGGGGGAAGCTTCTGGCAGCTTCTTGCAGAAGCCACTCCTGTAGCCTCCCCATTACCAAAACCTTGCTACACAAACCCAACACACTCATATTCACCCTGGAAAAGTAAATGCTTTGAGTGACCTCACTTCCAGTGTGTGAAAAGAGTCTACAGGAAAGATGGAGAGGGTCTATTACAAGGGCATGTAGTGACAGCACAAGGGGGAGTGGTTTCAAACTGAAACAAGAACTGTTTAGATATTAGGAAAAAAGATCTTTACCCTCAGCGTGGTGAAGCACTAGAACAGGCTGCCTAGAGAAGGGGATGCCCTACCCCTGGAAGTGTTCAAGGCCAGGCTGGATGGGGCCCTGATCAACCAGATCTACTGGAAGATATCCCTGCCCTTGGCAGGGGGAATTGGAACTAGATGACCTTTAAGGTCCCTTCCAACCCAGGCCGTTGATTCTTTATATTCTATATAGATCAGCTTTCCTGCTAGAAAAAATTCAATATGTTATCTCTATACAATGAGGATTAGCTGCCTTACAGTAACAGCTCCACTTTCATTTTGTGTATTTTCTGCTTTCTACCTTCCATTACCTTTATAATGGTAGAAAATTTCCTTCTAAAAAAAAAAAAAAAGTAATACCAGGAATGAACAGTCTTTGCTAAGAAAATGTAATAGCACAGATTAGATACTGGGAAAGAAGTTACAAACTCCTACAAGAAGAGTGCTGTAAGGTAAATTTAGTTGCATTGAATACAACACATGGAAATCTTGGTCAAAAAGGCCTTTCCCACACTGCTTGTACTTTCATTAGCTCATCTTGTGTTTGGAGACAGAGAGGAACTTCTAACATTATATTTTAGGTACTGTCTCTCATTAGGTCCTGCACACTCCTAGAGGAGGATCAGGTCTTCAGACTGATTTAGCCAGACAGCAGCACATGTTGTTCCAACACCCACACCCACTACAGAATACAACCATGCGTCAGACAGAGCAGAGAAGCAGCAGCTAGCATTTGACATCCTGTCCATAAGGGCTACAAGCAGAACTGCCACACAGACTTGTCATCACAAGATGAGCCTCAGGGATCTTAGGAAGTGAACAAGGACTACCTGCTCATCTGTCCTAGAAAACAAAAGTCTGTTAAGATTAGGTGCCTGTCCAGGCACTAATGGACATCCTAAGCTTTTTGTACAATTTCAAGCACTAAAGTATTTTTTAAAAGTTCAGCTGGTGTGTGGGTTTTTTGAATCAGAAAATTTGTATCTTCCTATTCATATTTAATTTTGTGAAAAATACAAGAAATAAACTTTGCAGAAACTCAATTTTAGAAGTTTTCAAAGGTTGCTAACTACTAATGCACTAGTTAACTGTAAGAACCCATAATTTTTTAATGCTGAAAACATTATTTCAGACAATTGCCCCTGCTTTATAGACTACTTAACCAGAACAGTTTCTTCTATACATTATTATACAAAGGGACAATCAACTCTTCTTGCAGAAGTCACACAGACCTCAACACATCGCTCAGGATGCTAAGTCAACACTTTTGAGACAGCCTCCATGAAGTGATGTAATCCAGCTATCCTCTATTTATGAATTTTCCTCGTAGTCCCTCTGGACTGGTGTCTAGAAGAGCAGTACAAATGCACTGCATATCCAAGACTACTGAGTACTTAAACCTATGGCATTGAGACTTGTGGCATTGTACCTTTACCTGGAGGCTTTTTAAAAGTATATTATCGTTGGTTTTATATACATCTTTTATAAAAATCTTTAGGGAAGCAAATTAAACAAACTGTAACAACCTGTAGGTTGGTTCACTTATCTGTGGGCAAATGCTAACATGCTTAGCAGAGCCTCAGGCAATCTTTCACATGCAGTGTCTAACAAGCTGGTAAGCCACCTTTGAAAAGGAAGGAAGAACAATCCATGACCTGCAGGGACAAGCAGGAGCTGCCAAGCACCACACAAACAGCCTAACCAGCTCAGATCACTGGAGTACCTCACCTAATATCTTACATCCCACAGACCTCCACATGTTTGCCTAGAAAATATAATGAGAATTAAACAAGCAAATGCAACATGAGCTACAATGCACTTGCAACCAGATTTCCAGCTGGCTAACTGCAAACTGTACATTAAATTTTAAAATACCATAATATCTAATGTACAGTTCTCACAAGCACAATACCTTCACCAGGTAGAAATACTTTCTAGAAGAGATGAAAACAGTCCTCTTCACCTCCTTCACATCTACACTTAAAATCTACTCTTTGCAAAGTTCACCAGGAAATAGAAGAGTACACAACTTCAAATTCAAATACACACCTCAGAGTATCAGTACCATTGCTAGGTACTTGTTAGGCATTCTTGGAATTCTTAAAAGAGATCAAAAGAAAGGATTCAACTCAGAACAAGACTATACTATAGCAGTGAATACTCTTTCTTTGTGCTGAATGCATTCCTTGAAAACCAAGAAACTTTTAAATTTCAAGTTCCAAACCAAATAGCATTGAGGAAATTATTAGCTAAGATGTGATATAGATGAACTTGTTCAAATGTAGTGCAGCAAATTGACATCAATTTATTTCCTCCAGTGTGTGTTATTTTGGAATTGGGGATTTGCCTGATAGGTTTTCTTTGTTTAGTTTTTGGAGGTGTTTTTTGTTTTGTTTTGTTTTTCCCCAAAGCAACAAGAACTTTGAAAATTTCAGTACTTTTTTTTTGCCCCCCTATGGGATTAAATTATTTCCAATTTTTTGTAAATTGTGGAAAGGAGTATCAGAGTGGGGAAAAAAAGGAATGACACAAGTCACTATTTTTGCAGTCTGTGGATTCTTGATATTATGTAGAGGATTGAATTAATGATGTTATTAAAGTACCCTACTGTAGAAGAGAAATATGCTTTCTTTTTAATGTTCTCTTTTCATAGACTTCTTAAAACCAGGGATCACCACTGATCTGCAGAGGTGAAGTAGAAAAGTAGACAAAAAACAACCTGCATTGATGCTATCCTCTTTTCCACACTTGGAAGAGGGGCTCAATCACTGGAAAATCATTAGTGAAGCTTAACCAATGATCAAAGGTACCTTGTTTACTCTTAGTCCCACATGGTATGCAAGTCAGAGGACTGCCCCACTGTTCACCCAAAACAGGCGTCTTCAGAATTTCTATAGCAATGAGTGACCATGAAAAAGATCATTTTCAGACAATTCAAATCTAACCTTGCTTCTCTTTTTAAAGAGATGTATGCAAGTTCACAGAGCTGGCACCAAAATTTGCACCTTTGAGCAACTTACCATGAGTTTGCAAAGACAGTTTTTCAAACAAGGTCCAACTTAACTTCTTCTCATAATAGAATATGTGCATCAACAAGCACACTGGATATCATAAAATATGCATTCACTATTACAAAAGGTGTTCAGAAGTAAAACTGGCTTTCTAACTCAACTGCTGTCTTGAAATGCACAACCACCTTTCTAGAAAAGGTGAGTATACAGTCCAGTAAACCAAACAATTGGGTTTCAAGGCATACCAGGCAGTACATTTTCCTCCCCTCCTATTGCTCTTCAGTATTTTCTTACCCAAACCTAGAAATCCTGGGCAGGATTAAGTCTAGAAAAATCCAACTCAGAAGGAAGTTCATTGTTTAAAGTGTACTTTCAGATGTGGTCAAAACAGATGCAGACATGTTTTCAGCACCAGAGAGATGCAAGTCTCAGAAATAACTATTTACTAACATAATCGGGTAACCTCAAAACCAGAGACTGGCAAACACAACTTGCTGTTGTTAATGTACCTAACCTTGTACTGCTTGTGCGAACAATGCCTGAGCCAGCTCTGAGCTGCTTATTAAAAAAAAACAAAAAAAACCCCACTACTGTTGTGGAACTAAAAACTCAGACATGGTAATAAAGGATGTAGCAGGGACAACACACTTATTTCACACTTATTTCTGCAACTGAGAATTCTTTCTATTCAAACTGGATTGGCTCCTGAAGATGTAGAAAATGCTTCTTGTTAGTACATAAGCAGGTGGCTTCCCCGCCATGAATACCAGCTCTTCAATCCTTCTTACACTGCATCTTCCTGACAGAAGAGTTCCTTCAGCCTCTTTCAGAGAAGGCTTCCTTAGCAGCCTTTTGACATCCCACTTCAGCTCAGAGCAACACCTGGCACTCCACTTTGAAAAGTACAGACTTGCTCTAGGGATTAACTGAGAAGTACAGTATGCTCTGGAAAATGCTATGCAAATCCAACTACTATCCACCTACAAGAGTGCAAAACAAAAACTTAATATAGTCCAGGAACTATCATCTTATTTATGCTAAAGTGCCTGTATGTTCTTTTGATTGCTTCATTGAAGAGCTCCAGGGCAATAAAAACTCATTCAGTTGGAAAATTTAAGAATATTTAAATGAAACACAGAGATACAATATAGAATCTTTGGTAATTAAAAGGGAATGCTCCATGCACTGGTCTAACTCCTACATGTTAAGTGTTAGCAACATTGCACTGCATTACCCGCCTACTTGTAAACATTCTTCATGCCTGTGAATAAACAAACAAACAAAAATACTATCATAACCCTCACATGCTGAAAAGATTACGTTATTACAGAACAACTTTGCTTTATTATTTGAATAATAGGATTTGTGTGGTTCTAAATGGTTGTATTAATTCTGTTTAATAAAAACATGTTTCTGTAAGACAAAATAAACATTTTTTTAATTTGTTTATGCACATCAGAAATAACTTTGGGATTTGCACATAAAATACTTTTGTGATTTGTGCTTAGGAGTTATCTTACCATTTGAGAATTCATTTTAGGCATACAACTAAGAAATAATCCAATTCATTATCTAAAGTAGAGTAACAATTATAACTTAGCTCTACAGTTTATATCACCTCTCATTTACCCCATTAGCTTTAAACAAGGCTATTAATGAAATGCAGTATAGCTCAATAAGTGAAAAATAGACTTTAAGGTTCTATCTAGCAAGAGTTATACTTTTCTAATGAATTAAGAAACATAAAATAAATCCATGCAGAAAGCCACAGGCTCATAGTACCACACAACAGTTTTACTAAACTATAATCAGAGCTGTTTGCAATCATTAATTCATAAATCATCCTTTGGGGATTTCTCTACCTAATCTGTCTAAAACCATCTGTTAACAATGATGAATAGCAAGAAAGCTGCTCTAATTCTTCTTGTGCAGGATCATAGAGAGGTAGTTTTGATTTAATGCTCATTCTACTGGAGAACTACAAAAATTTGTTTTATCTGCACACAAGTCATTAATCAGATCACAAAAATATAAAGGATATGGTACCATTGGAAAAAAGCAATTGATTTTCAGCTATGTCAGTAAAAAGTATCTTCCTTCAGCCACTTGAAATGTTAGTCTGACTCATTTATCACATCAAAGACTAAGGTATTGAACATTATAAAGCAGTAGCCAAGCTTAACTCAAAGCAAATTTTACTATCCAAGGGTTCACAGAAAAAAAAGCCTGAAACCACAGCTGTTTCGTCATAGTGCCATTGCTCATGTGATAAAATGTTCAAGTGTAATTTTACTTGTAAAGCAGAATATAATTCGTGATAGTAACATCATTATTTATTAATGCAATAAAATAATTTCATTTATCTTTTAAAGTTATTCTAAGGTACTCCTGGGCTCCCCAGCATATCTTATAAACCACAACTGTAAATGATAATCTATTTCTCTTCCAATGTTTCACAATAACCTAGCTTCAATGACTAAAAGCTGTCAATTAAAAACTTGTCTCATTAAAAGGAAACCTGCAAACACATCAGCCAAGAAATACAATTGATACCTTGAAATAATCACCTTTTCTACATCCAGATGACAATCTCCTGAGAGTTACTCTTCTGCATAAATCGAAGTGAAACCATCAGGTTCCTTTAGGGGCACAGAGCACCAAGTGTAGGCTGAGTAACAGCTGAGCTTCTGCCAGAAAAAGAATTTGCACGGAGCGCAAGATGCTTAACACAAACCAGAAGCTCAGAACTTAACCCGCAATACCTATGGAACCACAGGGAGAAGAGTCATGGAGTTAGTGACTAATTGGAACTACGGAGGTGCAACTCAATACCCAGGCAGCACCATATGCTTCCGGACCCACAGCAGTTACAGCATATGATCCACGGCAGAGCCTCTCTGCTGTACAGGATGTAAACTTTTCTGACTTCAGCAGGAGGTTTTGCCTCTCTTCATACAAGTTACAACACAAGCCTTTACATCACAATATGTAATTTTATTACTCAACAGTAGTACCAAGTTTCAAGCCTAAAGTGAGTACCAAATTAATTCATAAGAAGAAAATTCTGGAAAAGACAAGAAACAGTTTTTCAAAGCTTTCAAATTACCAGGATTTTTAATGTACAGAAAAACAAAGACATTAAAAGGAGAGCATGCAGATCTTTTTTTTTTTCCCATCAGATGCAATGAGCTAAAGACAAATATGGATCATCCTACTTTTTCCAAAAAAGAATTTTCTCATCCTCCAAAAAGAGCCATAAGGGGCAATGCACCAGCCAGCAATGTAAGAACCCTTCAGCACCTTAAGACATATGAAAGAGAAAGACCTAGCGGTACCAAAAAAATGCCCAGTGAAACAAGGCAGCCAAGGGATTTGCTGGAACAAATCTGTCAGTGCATCTGCTGCATGGGAAATGCAAATAAGCCAAAGAGAATGTGAGTTTGGACTGAAGGCTGAAGTTCAGGAAGGGAATGAGACAACACATATTCCTTTAGATTACAAATTACTCCAGAGAGTATGAGATACTTCTATTTAGACTCTAATTGAGAAAGAGAATGCATTTGATTAACAAGTTCAACAGTAGGTATGTAATGAGCCTGTACTGCAATACAATACTACAGCTACAGACATTCAAACATTAGCTTATATACAAGACTGATGCATGATGCAGAGGGAAAAAAAGCCAGGGATAACGTGGTGTTTTCCCCCATTTTTGTAGACTTCCAAGAATAAAGAGCTAGTGATAAATTAGAAGCCTAACAGTGCTTTTAATATAGGACTGTCTGCTTTAAAGCTGTTAGACAAAAATCAACTGAATTTCAGAAGGTTCCTCTCTTCCAATCTCTCCAATTTGTCAAGGTCCTTCTGAAGTGCTGCACAGCCCTCTGGCGTATCAGCCACTTCTCCAGCTCTGTCTCATCAGTGAACGTGCTGAGGAAGCACCTGCTTCTTCAGCCAGGTCATTGATGAACAATTTAAACAATACTCAGTATTGAACTTGGGGACACCACTTGTTACAGGTCTCCCACTAGACCCTGTACCACTGATTACAAACCTCTGGGTTCTGCCTTTCAGATTCAGTCAGTTCTCAGACCACCTCACTGTCCCCCCATGCAGTCCACACTTCCTGAGTTGGCCTATAAGTATGTTACAAGAAACAGTGTCCAAAGTCTTGCTGAAGATGAGATAGAAAAGATCCGCTGCTCTCCCCTCATCCATTCAGGAAGTTGTTTCGTCACAGAAGTCAATAAGGTTGGTCAAGCACGATTTACTTTTAGTGCATCCATGCTGACTATTCCGGAACCCCTTCTTGTCATCTGTGTGGATGGAGAATGCATCCAGAATGAGGTGCTCCATCATCTTTCCAAGGATTAAGGTGAGGATGACTGGCCAGTAGTTCCCTGGCTACCCTTTCTTACTCTTTTTGTAGCCTGGGGTGACACTTGATTTCTTCAGTCCTCCAGCACCTCTCCCGACCACGCTGACCTTTCAAAGATGCCTGTGAGCACCTTCGCTGTGGTGTCTGCCAGCTCTCTCAGCAATCATGGATACATCCCATCATGGCCCATTGACTTGTGGATGTCAAGTTTGCCTACATGTTTTCTAACCCAATCTTCCTTGACGAGGCAGAAGCCTTACATTCCCTTACTCTGGTCTCCTGAGTTAGAGATTTCTGAGGGCTGGTGTTGTCAGTGAAGACTGATGCAAAGAAGGCATTCAGTAACTCTGCCTTCTCTGTATCCTCTGTTACCAGGGTCCCACCTCAAATTTAGCAACAGTTTCAGATTCCTCCTAGTTTTTCTTTTGTTATTAATGTACTTGAAGAAGCCATCTGAGGACTTCCAAAAGCCAGCAAATCCACAAAACAGCTTCCCCAAAACCACTGCTTAGCCTACAGACAAATTCCAAAGGCCAGTTCTCAGTAGCACTGACAGCAGCACACTGAATTCCATGTCTGCAGTTTTATACTTCTCTTAAATCTCTCTCTTGGACAGTACATGCTTTTTCAGTTCCATGGAGAATGATATCAGTTCCACTAAAGATACAGCAATGTACCAGCTATTTCAGTCCATTTCTTCAGGAGTTTTAACCCTGATGTACTCTGTTACTTCCTTACCACAGTTTTGCTGTATTCTTTTGACAGAAAATAACAACAGAGCAGAGCAGCTATTCATAATTGTGCTCAACTGCAAAAGAAAGTGAAGCAATCTCTACTCCAGAATGTGTACCTCTGTGAGGTACTCAGAGAATCTGTGTGGAATCAAAGTGATATGCAGAATATGATATGAAAATGTTAGACTGAACTGGAACAACGCCAACATTACATGTTATTCACTAAGATTTCAAGGGGCTCAAAGATACAATGGATTATATCCACTTACTCATGCAATCTCCTGCTTAAAAACAGGTCAACAGTTGAGTTACAAATGTTGCCCTGACACTTGTACATATCAAATCAATACAAAATTTAAAAAGAAGTAGTAAACACTTTAATAAATATGAAATATGGGCAAAGATTTAATGAAACTGATTTTAAAGGAATTATTGCCTCACAAAACAACCAGATTTCTCTGTAGACATCACCTGAAAAAAATTAAGAAACAAAACTGACACCACAGTTTTCAAAAGACATGAGACAAGTCTCCGAGAGAAACAAGCAGATTCTTTGTATGAATATTGACCTCATCAAGAGACAGAATGATGAAAAGGAAGATGATGGGTATTAGAAAGTGAATAATTACTTACTTTAATATAGTTGTAGTACAGAAACCTGTACTACAACATGGATATTATTATACATAACCATTAAGAGAGAGGAGAGATAAGCAAGTATAAAATGATGAAGATTTGTTTGTGAACCAAATTTATTTGTGACAGTAAAGATAAGATCTAACTACAGAATTGCAGAAACATCTTGCAGCACTGACCAAAGAACAAAATGTCAGACCAAAAAAATCACTGCAGATCAAAGTGATACAGATGGGAAAGTACATTCTTAGCCTTCCTTATGAAAGCTAGGTCTGAGCTGACCATTACTCCCTCAGCAGCAAGATCTTTTGATTATGAAACAGATATCTGTGGAAAAAATCCAACTTGCTTATGATGAAAGCAATTTGCTATCATCTCCTCTAGTTCCCTGCTCAAGCCATGTCCAGTTAGAATGTGCTGTTTATAGTCTTATCCATTCTAAATATCTCCAAAATTGCAGACTCTGTAGGAGCTCTGCACACCTCATCCAGTGTTTGGCCTCCTTTACATTGATAAAAGCCTTCTCTTCTTATCTTTGCCTATCTCATTAGACTTTCCCATGTCCCAATTTCTGTCACCATACATGTCTGGGATCAGACTGTCTCTGTCTTCTCCATACCTGCCACTATGTGGGTAGCTGTAGATGGTGGTAAACTCTGCCACTGTCCAGACAAAAAAAATCAAAAAACAAACAAACAAAAAAATCACTCAGATTCAAATGATACAGAGAGGAAAGTACCACCTTAGCTTTCTACAAGAAACTAACAAACACTTCTCTTCTTGAGGTGGAACAAGCTCACTTCCTTCAACCACTCCCCTTATGTCACATACTTCACTATGCCAGTGTTTTCCCTGGAGCACAGAACTCAACATGGTACTGTACCCCATGCTGCCTCACAAGTGGCAAACAAAAAAAAAGAATCACTTCTGCAGTCTGCAGGTGCAGCTGGCCATCACTGCTGACCCCTGTTCAATGTGTCCTCCAGGATTCCTACAAAAAGTTTTTCTCAGGACAGTTGATCCTAGGCTCTACTGCTGCATGGTGTTACCCTGGCTCAGCTGTACGACTTGGACTTCACAGATTTCCTGTCATATCATCTTTCCAGCCTGTCCCTCTGTCTAGCATCCCTGTTATCCACAGCGTCAGACACTCCCCAGCTTGCTGTAAGGAAGTTCACATGCCTGTTGAACATGCTGGTCCATGCTCACCCCAAGATTCACATCATTAATAAAGATATTAAACAGCACTGGCCCCCATATCAGTCCCTGTAAATGGACCAAAAAGGGAAAAAAAAAAAACAAAACAAAACAGAAAAGTTTACAGATTATATACAGACCTCTAACTTGATGCACAATGCTATTCTAAAGTCATACCTTCAGTCTGAAAACTGCATTGAGCTTCTCACATTATTAGGAAAACATCAGCTGTGGGTTTTTCTTTGGGATCTAATATACAACTCCAGAAACTTCTGGAAAAACAGAACACTGACAAACATTACATAACATTATATAACATTTACTGAAATGGAAATTATTTTAGCTAGCTTCAGAAAAAGCAAGGAAACAATATGATAGTAAAGAACAGGTTTGTTTCATTCACCTCAAGGCACTGTTAACTTATGTAGACTAAGACTGACAACAACAGCATTCAGAAGCATTGGTATCATGGGCTTTTTGTAACTAAAATAAAAGAAAAGCTTAAAAGCTTATATTTATTACTATATAGATCAGGTCAATTCCAACACCTCTGGCAGCATCTCCTATACCAAGAAAATTGGAAAAATGTGTTCAGTAACACGTGGGCACACAATCATTCTCCAAAGTGCCTATCACAAAATGGGCTTTCTAAAAGTTGAGCAGCTGTAATCATATTGGTCTGCACTCCAGATGCTGGAGGATAGGTCACCTTCAACTGTGAAAAGTGACTTTGTTCTTTTGGGATATAGAAGTATAGGATGATTTGGGATGCAAGGGGAAGGCCACCTAGTTCCATTCCTGCTCTGCCAAGAGCTGGGACATCTTCCACTAGATCAGGTTGCTTAGAGCCCCATCTAATCTGCCTTGAACACTTCCAGGGATGGGGCACCCACAGCACCTCTGGACAACCCACTGCAGTGTCTCACCAACCTCACAGAGAAGCATTTTTTCCTAACATCTATCTAAACATATCTACTTTCAGCTAAAAGCCATTGCCCCTTGCTCTATCACTACACACCTTTGTAAAAAAGTTCCTCTCCAGCTTTCTTGCAGGTCCTCTTTAGGTACTAGAAGGCTCCAACGAGTCTTCTCTTCTCCAGGCACACAGATCTCAAAGTATCCCTCTTTTCCCAAGTACCTGACTGTGAAGGTTGACAAATACCTATTCTGCTGTTTCTCAGAATGCTTCCTTAGAACAGATCTAGACAAACTCCCACAGCTGTGAAGGTACCCAACTGCTCCTACACTAGCAAACAGGTACAAGATGGCAGCTGCGGAAGCCGCTGGTGAAGCCACATCCTGAAAAGTGCTTTTTGACTGTCTTTGCTTTTCCTCAACTGTTTAAATGATGTGTTATTAAATGAGTCAGCACTGACCACTTCAAACACCCTTCCTGACATGTGTTGCCAAAAACTTCCCATTAAAAAAAATGAACTCCAAAATAATTAGACTGGAAATGGGTAGCAGCAGTGACAGAGACATCTAGACTTTTAAAGAATGCCATAGTATTTATGCATGGAAAACTGAACTAAAGACACCTATCCCAGTGAAGAGAATATTGCTTAAAGAAAATTGTGGTGCTTGACCCCAGAAGCCATGTTTTCTGAAGTGCATGCCACATGCCTTGCAAAATACTGTACAATGATTCTTTTCACAGTACAGCTATGTAGACAGTGAAAAAGAAGCAAATATGCTTAATACTGTGGCTTAAAATTGCCGTCTTTGTCATCTGTGGCACTCTTAAAAATGGGCCACATCAAGGTTTGAACAGACCTAGTTTAACTCTGTAAATACTCTAAGTTTTAAAACCAATTTTAATTGGTTTAATAAGTACATGCAGTAATGACTCTAAGGGTAATTTCTCCTGCTGGAAAAATCAGAATCTTATACTACTGCAAATGTACTCTGTTACAACACAGTCTATAAGGAAAAAAAAAAAAACACAAACAAAACCAACCCTCACAATTGCTGAGGAAAAACAAGCAGGCAAACACATGCTTACAATATTACAATGATGATGATGTATGAATACAGTACATGAATTTAAATAAAAATCAATGCAGCTTTTTTTTTTTGCTTTAAGAAAAGATTTAATCCCACATGAGAGACTGAAAGTGAGTTTGTCATACAAGGCACCTTTTGTTTCCTGTTTGCTTAAAATAAGTAGTGAAAAGCAGCAGGAACATTCTGACTATTTTTTCAGTAGTGTACAAGTATCACATAGCGCTTCTCAGATTTTAACAAAAGGGTAAACTGTAAAGTTAACTTGACAGTAGGAACAAAGCTCATTGCAAGCACATTTTGTACAAGCAGAAAAACAAAGTCCTGAGGGCTACTGCATGCATAGCTTATGCAGAATCTACAAGCAAATTCTGAGACTAAGAAGTACTCTATAAACACCATTCTGCATAAATTTCTGAACAAAGTCAATGAATGAGTACAGGCAGAACTGATAAACCACCACAGTAAGTGGGGCATTTTACCAGGCAGGTGGAGGGAGCTACTGCCGACACCATCAGCAACTTCAGCCTGAATATGAACAGAGCTCAGCGCTCGTGCTTCAAGGAACTTGTCTCAAGTCTGGAGCACCTTAGCAGGAAAACACTGAGCTCTGGTGTTCACAAATGCTCAGACACTGGTATAGAGGGAAGTGAAAGCTGCTTAGCCCTCCTGGAAGATCTTGTCACAGGCTTTGTAGATAATGAAAAATCATACATGACGCACTTGTCTGCAGGTTTTGCTGCAAAGGTAATAAGGTCATTGTTGTTAAACAGTACTCCAGAGAAATCCAAAGAACATCGTCACATAAATCTGTTAAAAGTACAAATTTAAGATATGCAACTAAATTCAGCTTTTGCAACTGGATGTGTTTCTGACTGCTCTTAAGCTTCTTAAAAGAGGTCTCCTTATTTTATCTCGGTTGTTTCAGGACTAGAAAATTCATTTAACTTTACTTTGCCTTGGAACAAGTGGTTCGATCCCTTTGAAGGGCTTTGCTGTACTGATTCTGATTTCTCCGAACCGAAAAGAAAATACACACTACCATGATGCGCACAGAAACACAATTACCCATTAGAAATCCTCCCTGCAGTCCAGGCATACAAATGCAAAACAAAGCTTATCACAGTTTGTTTCCAGATAGATGATGACAATATAAACACAGTTTGACCTCACCGGGACCAGTTCTTTTTGTATAGCTGTTACATATTGCTTGAAGATTTTGCACAGATAGGTTTTGAGTTGCTAACTTTATTTATCAGTGTTCAAAGCACAAAAATCCTATATAGCAAACACTGTGCTGTTTTCAGACACTATTTTTCAAGAAAAAAAATTCTAATGAGTACGTCAAACGCCAATTTTGTAACTAAATGTCTGAAAAAAGAAACCCAACAACAAAAAAAAACACCAACGCCAAAGTGACTGGCATATAATTACTTAGCAGAGCAATGAAAAACCCGATTTGGGTGGGTTTTAAGGTCGTTTAGCACTGTAAGGGACATGCTAAAAGGTTCTCAAGACAGTTTGTCCATTACCGAACCTCTTAAAAACCGGGCACTATCCCGGGGTGCAGTAGGAGCTCCAATCAATGCAACGCTCAGGCCAGACCGCGAAAACACAAAGCTCCGCCAAAGCCCCTGGAAGACGAGCGCTCTCTCCGCGCCGAGCCGGGAGGGAAGGAGCGCGCTCCCGCGCGGGCAGCCAGCGGGCGGGAGGCTCGGGAAGCCGGGAGCGCTCGGGCGGCGGGCCGGCCCTGCGGCCCCCACCCGCCGCGGCGGCCCGGGGCTCGGACCGCCGGCGGCACCGCAGCGCCCGGCGTTACGCAACGCTCCGCGGCGACCTTGCGGGGAACTTCGCAGTCTTTCTCGGGGACGGGCGTGCGAGCAGCATCACGCACACGGCACCGGCTCCGGCAGCCGCCCGCGGCCGGCGGGATCCCGGGACGGGCGGGAGGGGGCAGGCTCAGAGCAGCCGGAGAGACCGGAGCGCGCAAACTTCGGCGGCGGCCGAGCTCGGTCCCGGGCGGGCAGAGCCTCCCGAAGGTTGTGGGGGGAAGGGGGTGGGAGGTCGTTTTCCCGCGGCGATTTTCCTACCTGCGACACCAGCGGCACCAGCGTCTGCTCCACGGAGCGCGTGCGGATCTCCAGCCCCGCGTCCGCGCCCAGCCCCGACGAGGACGACGACGAGACGCCGCTGCTGCTGCACGGGGACGTGGCCATAGCGGGTGAGCGGGGCCGGGACCCCCTCCAGCCGCGCCGCCGCCGCCGCGCTCCCGCACGGGCAGCCCGCGCCCGCCGCTCCCCTCACGCCGCTCCGCCCCCGGGCCGCCGCCGCCCCCGCCCGCCCGCCCGCCCGGGCTCCGCGGCCGCGCCGGGCGATGCCGCGCGCGCGCGCCCAGCCCCCTCCCCTCAGCGGCCCCTTCCCCGCCCCTCGGGACCGGACCGGCTTAAAGCGGCAGCTCCGCCCGCGCTGCCAGCGCCGGCCGCGGGTTGCCGCCCGCCGCCCCCCGCCCCACCCGCAGCCGGCGGAGGAAGGGAACCGGGAGTGGTCCCGCCACCACCGCTCCCACGCGGAGTTTCGCCTCCGGCCTCGCTTTGAGTGGCGGGAGGTCGAGGGTCCCTGCCCGAAGGGGGGCAGCTGGAGCAGGCGGTGGCTGAGCGGCTCGGGTGGCCCCGAGGAGGCGGCGGGCCGGGCCGGTGCCCGGCCCGGGGCTGCGGCGGCACCGGGCGGCACGGGAAGGGTGGTCTCGGTCGGGAAGTGCGGGGCGCCGGTGTGGGGGCCAGGGAGAGGCAGCCGGGGGTCCGCTCTCTTCTTGGGAAGGGCTGCAGTCGCGATTCGCCTACTTTTAGGATGTGGGGGGCTGTGAGGTGTCTCAAACTAAACGCCATCACTTCTCTCTTAGAAGCCTCACGGCGAAGGGGAAAAAGGGTTTTTTTCTGGCTTTGGGTGATCTGTATTCCATACCTGGTCGCTCTTAGAGAACAGCTATCGTGTTTACCCGGGTTTGCCCAGCCCTGGTGCTAAAGCGAAAACATCTGTGATTGATACAGCTAAAAAAAGGCAAAAGTGATTCAAAGAAATAAAAGTGGTTTGGTTTGTGTTGTGAGGTTTGTTATGGGCTAAATTCACTTCTCCACTTTATTTAGTAACATGTACTTGATAAGTATCCGTACATGGATGCTTACAGGTCCCATTTGGCTAGTATTTGGTACGGCTGATTCTTCCACAGGTTTGTCTGCCTAAGACTGTGAACCTGGCACGGAGCTCTTCTGGCTGTTATCCAAACCGCTGAGGTCCAAAGCGGCTCCAGCCCAGCACTGGGCAGTGCTGTGCGTTGCCAGCAAGCCCCGTGTAGGGTCTGACAGTAAATCGCTTCCACCTAACTACTTAGTTTCCTGGTCAGAACTGATGATTTGTGTTTGACTGCTCAGCTCTTGCACAACACAACTCTATAATCGTGTCTGTGGCTCTTTTTATGTTTTAGATCAGGGACTTTGTATCATTTTATGTCTTCGAAAAGACTTCTGACCCTTTTTGCACATAGAATCTTTTCCACAATTTTGAAATACAGACATAAGATAAAGGACAATATTTGTTGTCCTTTAGAGTCCTATGGACTTATCCATATTTATTAAAAAAGAAAATTGTCAGAGCTGCAAGCATAACACTAGATAACAATATGACCCTATTCCTAGCTCTTCAGGAAATTGGTTTCCAACACGGTCTCATATTTTCTAAAATGACATCTTATATAACATCAAGTGTTTCAGGAGAGAAGTGAAGGCTTAAACCTGCCATGGTACAAAAACATCTAAATGATGGTGTAGACTTGAAATAAATGCTAGTCATGCTTGATCAAAGTGGTTTAGAGCACACTTGAGATTTCTTGTTTTGTTTTTCTCCTAAACTTTTCATTTTCTTGCAACATCTTTTGTTCTTTTTCAGATAATATGCTTTTCTTTTACTTCTCAATAGCCATATGCTAAGCTGTGGCAACAACTGCTTTCTTTTACATTTTTGCTAGAGTAGTGAGGGCAGATATGGTTGCAGCCTCCCCAAGACTCTACACTGGTACAGGAGAGTTCTGGATCATGAGCAGAAACATCACCAAAGTGTCAATAATACCAGAGAGAAGTGCATTCCTTTTCCCTCTTCCCCCTGTTATTCCCACTTATTGACTATTTTATGAATATTACCATAATACAAATTAACAGTCATCAGCATCTACAGATACAAATCTATGCACTAGAAGGACATGAACACTTGGATGCACATGCAGTTTATAGTTTGACAACTTGTGTCAGTTAATTTCAAAGACAGCTACCTGTTGTCCTCAACACAATGACAGATCAGACATTCCAGAAATGACATTTTCTGATTCAAAGCAGCCTTAGTAACAGAGGTTAATGATTAATTTAGAAGATTTATTTTTAAGAAGAAACATTGAGTTTTAAAGAGGCAAAAATATTTTAAAGATTATTTTTTACACTTAGTGGACAAATTGTGTGAACTTTGCAATGGCTTTCTGCAGACAGAAGTCCTGTTCCCAATCTACCACTTTGTTTTACTGCTTGCATTTTGTTATCAGTTGAGAAGCAGTGTTAGTGGGTGGTGCTAGTGACAACACTGTCTAGCTCTCCCC